>NC_091015.1:58974344-60224344 GCF_041296385.1 Aphelocoma coerulescens | reverse complement strand
CAAATTTTGCAGGGGTTTTTTCTATTCTTGTTTTCTTTGTTAGAATCTCATTGAAAACAAATGCGTACAGTGCTGGTTCCAATCAAAAGGAAAAAAAAAACCAGCAAAAAAAGATGCCATATTTGAAGAATTACTTTCACCAGGGAAGGCAATCAGATATGTTCTAAATGAGTAATACAAGATTTTAATGGCCTCAAACAAGGCACCCAAATTATGAGAGAAATGAAGTGAACTTACATAGGCACAGTAAAGTGCTGGGAACAAGAACAAATTGATTCACTGTTAGTAACCACAACAGCTAGTTTTCTGACACAAATTCCTTAACCTATTTTGAATCCTCCATATCTCCCAACGTGCTCTCTGAATCCTGAACAGGCTGAAGTCTCTCAGCCTGTCTCTCTCAGAACTCGGGAAGTTCAGTGTAGAAGTTTTGCTGATGCTCCTCCTTGTTTCACCAAATATTGAAAACTCTGTTGTATCACGGTCACTGTACCCCACATGGTCTCTGACCACCACATCTCCCAGAAGCCCTTTTCTGCTTGTAAACAGCAGGTCAAGTGGGGCACCACCCCTGGTAGGCTTGCTCACCAGCTGTGACAAGAAGCTCTCCTCCATATACTATAAGGAGCTCCTAGACTCCGTCTCCTCCACTGTATTGAATTCCCAGCAGACATCTGGCAGGTATCTACTGGTCTGGCTATTTTAATACAACAGCAGCACGGTTTACACCTAAAAGAGCCTCCTGGCACCCAACAGGCATCCCATGCTAGATTCATACTGTAAAGGACAATGCAGAAGGATGTAATCAAAGCATGGTCTAACTCATCCCCTCAGTGACTCAGAGAGAACACCATGGGCAGACTAGAACAGCCACAGCATTCAGGAATCTTCCCTGCCTCCAGTTTCTTCCAGTTCAAAGAAAACACCTTCCTTTGGATTCTGCCGAATCTAGCTAGCCACATCAAAGGCTGGCAAGGTGATAAGGCATGTCTTGATGCCCCTTCTTTTTGACTTACAGGTGAACAGAGTTGTTTAGTTGTTTGCCATGTGAGGCAATTGGTGGCCATTTGAATCAAGAGAACCTCATATTGTTCTCATGATAGCACACTGCTGAAAAATGCTATTGAAACTGTTACTGAGCACTGCTATTGAAAAATGATACAGAAATGCATTCTTAGTTCCTGCGGACTTGTATGCAGACTCCTGAAACATGAATGAGATAAAAACACTTCCAGACATACAGCTGAGAAAGAGTAAACAAGAAATCTAAATTCTGTTGCTTGGACAAGGCACAAGGGTGCCTTGCTTATTGATTATAGTTCTATTGATTTCCCACGAGCTGTGACAATTCAGCTTACAAAAAATGTTTTATATTTTCTTCTTTGTTAAAAAAGTGTTATGTATTCAATGTGCAAAGCATACAAAAAATTGGTATAGCTTTCTATTCACTTCCCCTGTAAAAGGTCAGCAAGGCACGCAAGACACTGCAGTGCAATCAGTACAGAGGAACTGGATACCCTCAGTATAACTTTGCTTGTGGCCACTTTAATAATTTGAACCTTAGTTCAAATTATATAAAGTCTTATTTTTAAAGCCTAAACCTATAGCTGGGCATATGCACTCTTCTGTAGCAGTCTGTGTGTTCTGCCATCAAAATTAAAGCTCCAAAGTTTAAAAGCTAATGTTTTGTCCCCTGCTAGAATTCGCAATGAAACCTATATGCACAGACATTACATATTTATCTCATATTAAAGGCATTCCTGGTTGGCTGGACTTTCCTTCCTTTCTGCCCCTCCTGACACATTAACTGTGATACTAATATCTAAAAAATATTTTTAAAAAGTCAGTGGGATATGGTTCCATTATCCAACGTCAAGGAACTAGAGAAGAAGAATGGTATTTCATTTCCACTATGCTTTGGTAAAGGCCAGTATCTGTGTTGATACCTTCTGTCAAAGGTCCTGTTCACATGGATGTAAAGAGGGACATGAATCTTTATTTCACAGGTTCTTTCCCTCCCCCAAAATCTCATTTTGTATTTTATAATTCTAGATGTGCTTCAATTATACTGCTGCCCTTATCCTATATGCAGAGGATGGTTATAGATGCTGCGGCTAATTAACAATCTAAGCACACAAATGTCTCCTTGAAAACAAGATCTGGCACTAGACTAAATGAACATTCTGATTGCTCATTAAATGCAGCAGTTTCTCTGCAAGTTGGGTAATACTAACAAGGCACTCATTTTCTTTTACCTCCTCTTTCCTTCCCCCTCACCATTTTTGTAAGAAAACTTCCCCCCTTTTCCTCAAGAAGTGCATAAAGGTAGCTTTATTTTTCTCAGCATGTTGTCCTGATACACCCTCTCTGCTTCTGCACCTTCGTTGTCCTGAATGGTCACATAGAGACAAGGACTGTGGCAACAAACACAGTTTGCAGGGACTTCTTATTAACACTGCCTTGGCTCATGGAGCATGTTTACCTCCCATTTCAGGTGATAGGCTGTCCCAGGACAAACACGTAACAGATGCAGTCTTACAGTGACTTGTAGGTACAAGTTCACTTACTCTTAATTCCCTACTCTTTCCAAATCTAATGAAGCCTTGTCTCAGGGGTACACATTTAAGATGGAGCTTATTGCTTTTGCTTTGGGTAAGGTTACTTTAGAAGACTTCTTATGCCTGCATAGGCAGAAATGGCATTACCTGAGGTACCAAGTGCTTGATGGAAACTATCATAATTCCTTGAGGGGAAGGAACTATCACAATTCCTTACCCCTACACAGAGCTTTGTTTGTATTTCTTTAAGAGTTGCCCAACTAAAAATCACTGGAAAGTAAGAAGATAAATTTCTTAGCTCAACTACTTCTCAACATGTCTAGCTTAGGGGAGATATCCCACCTTTGAGTGCTGGTGTTCCTCATTGAAACTTGATTTTAATTTGGCACCCATAGCCACTTAACAACATGGAGGGCTTTCTGACCCACATTTTTGACTGTAGCTACATAAAGCATGTCTGTAATATAAAAGCAATCTTTTATAAATATGAAAGCTTTGCAAATACAGATATTGTATGTAAGTTCTATGCTATGCTCATGCCACAAAGAAATCTGCCCCTTTTAAGCTTGTTTCACTTGGCCTCCATGCAAAAGAATGCTTAAGTCAAGACTTAACTTGTCGTTGAAAGGTCATTTGCAATTTTCAGTGGAAAATGAACTTTATAAACCCTGGATCAAAATTTATTTTTTTATAATCCAAATGTCAGTACAGATTACCAGAAATTAAAGTAGTGTTATTATTTTTAGTACAGTGACAATTTAATTAGAAATATTTTAAATTAACTTCATTATAATTTAAACTTCAGTATTTTTTCAGTAAACTCATATGCCAATAGTTGTATTGAGAACATAATAATTTATTAATTTTTTCTTGGAAAACACAATATCACAAAGTGAAATTATAAGTATACATGATTATTAATTAGTAATAATTTATTGCTGGTGTTGGCATTTAAAAATATGCTCCAATTTTTCCTTTCCTGATCCAAGGGATTATGCTGTTTTCATCTATTGTGTTTGAATGCCACTGTTTTTTGTGAACTATACAAGCTATCACATATTTTATGAAGAAAAAAATCCAATCAAGTACTGATGAAATTAGAAAATTCTGTTATTCAATTTCTTTGAATTAATTATACAAAACTGGCTTAATATCAAACTCTCCATAATTAAAATCTGGTTAGGAGATAAAGTCATTCTTGTGCTTCTCTTTTTTACACCTGCTGTGGTTTAACCTCAGCTGGCAACTAAGTCTCACACAGCTGCTCTCTCACTTCTCCACAGTGGGATGGAGGAAAGGGTTGGAAGAGTAAAAATGGGAAAACTCATTGATTGAGATACTGTCAGTTTAATAGGGAAAGCAAAAGCTACACATTCAAGAAAAACAAAACAGGGAATTCAATCACCACTTCCTGTCTCCAGGAGAGCAGAGCCCCATCACATGTGATGGTTACTTAGGAAGGCAAATGCCGCCACTCTGAAAGTTCACCCCTTTCTTCTTCTTCCTCCAGCTCTATATACTGGAATGATGCCATGTGGTGTGGGATATCCCTTTGGTCAGTTGGGATTAACTCTCCTGGCTGTCCCCTCCCAACTCCTTGCGCACCCCCAGTGCTGGTGGGGTGAGGAGCAGAAAAGACCTCGATGCTGTGCAAGCCCTGCTCAGGAGTAACTAAAACACCCCTAGATTATAAACGTTGTTTCCACAGCACAAATTCAAAACACAGCCCCATACAAGCTACCATAAAGAAAATTAACTCTATCCCAAGCAACACCAGCACACCACCCTGTTTCTGGTTTTCCAGAGTCACTGGGAGATTGTCTGAGATCAGATTAGCATAACACTGAAGAAAAGAAGATTTCTAGTTAGTATACTTTTCCTTTTCCACTTAGAAAAGAGTAATTAAAATTATGAGCAAAAGTGAAAACAACTATTATCTATGTGTATCACACCTTTAATGGCAAAATCTGAGTAAGATACAGTTTGAGTCTTATCAGAATACGTCTAAACTTATCTTCAGTCTCTTTTGTTAGAATTCTTGCCCATCTGGAGGGACATATATTACAGAAATATTTGTCTAGCCATTCAACTTTCACTTTGGCCAGTGTATTTAAAATATATTTGCTAAGAAGTATTTAAATTCTTAAAATGCAGAAACAAGTAGTTCAGTTGTCACAAAAACTATTTTCTAGTTATTACTTTTAAAAATCTTTTCATTCATTTACTTTTTACTGTCTACACTGACTCCATTTTAAGTCAGATCATTTGGTGGTTATTTGATACTCTCTGCAGGAAAACATACACATTATGCTTGTAGTATACAACAGAAGAAAAGATTATATTGGTCAAACAACATCAAGAACATTTTTCCCTTGAGCAATTCAGAGTGGATACTGTCTTCTGATTTTGCTTCACTTCTACTTAAAACTACTGCACTCTGGAAGCAAATACATAGTTACATCTATGCATACAGTAATATGCATATACATATATATATATAAAAATATGTCTCTAGAAAATTTTTGAATAACAGGAATAATAAATGAAGAGGATATTTTAGATATTTTATGTCTGAAATTCTAAGGCTAAGATAAAGTGCTAATATTTCTAAGTAGAAGACTGCACCCTATTTACAATCTGATTAGACAACACACCAACAGTTTCTGTTTATGTGAACTGTAGAGGAAGTAATAATGTATATTGCTATAAATATTTTTTTATTTACATCGAAATATATATGGAAACAGAAAATATGTTAGAGTGCTTCCATAAGAGCAGTGCATTGGCTTATAAACTGACCAACTTTATCTAGAGAAGCATAAATTTAGCATTTGGAATCAAATTCTCTTCAGGTATAACATGATAATATGACTGTTTTCAGGAGACATCTTCACAGGCCTATCTAAAATAATTTTCTGTCCCCCACATATTAAATATTTTTTAATCTGTTGAAAAATAAATATGAAAGATTATCGATTGTGACAAAATAGCTACAGCATAAAGTAATTTCTTTGGATTTATACAGGACCATCACTTAAAAGTTAATTTCACAAAATTATGTAAAAGTAATGTTATTTTGTTACAAAATAAGTATTTTAAAGCAAAGATTTATACCATATAATTTGAAGTACACATCCTGAGATGTGATAAACATAGTAAAACTGCAATGATTCAATTCTTACTGAACCTATAAGGTGTCTGAAATCTAACAGTCAATCTTGCATCTTTCTCTAATTTATTATGATTCTATGAAAGATGTAATTTTATTTTAAGTCACTTCTTTTAAAATCACAACAGTTTTTCCAGTCAGGCATTTCCACCAAGGCAGAGTTCTAATTTTATTTTTATTTCTTTGTTTTAATTTAATAAATGGACTGTCAGCAGATTTGTTCAATGAGTTACTAGTGTAGGACATACCTTCAAGTCTATGCAAGTGTTCAGACAGCATAACAGGACTTCTGCAAATAAAAATTGTATATTGTCTATGTGTTTGACAAGTTGGCCACTAAGACAGGATTTTTCCCATTGAAAACACCTTTATTTTCCTGACAATTTTTGTCACAGTTTTTATGAAATATTTATTAATTAGTTGCTAGATGGTTTCAGACAGTTAAATACGAGTAGTACTATAATTTGGTACTATACTATAATTAGTACTATAATTCAATCTTAAAATCTTAAAATCTTAAGAATAAAAGATCTCTTAAGAATAAAACTGATGCCTATTAGATTCAGCAGGTGTTTACCACGAGTAACCAAAACTAAGTATAATATAAAATACTTACAGAAGATGCATGTGTAAACTTCAGGAAATTTTGTCCTCTGTCCTAGCATCAGAAGTAACTTTGAAAATGAATTAACAATTGCAAAAGTTGTGGCATGAATGCCCAAATGAAGAGATATGTAAACTTTTCTGTCAAGCTAAACATATGTAGTCCACTGATGCTCATAATAAATTCTGGGTTTAGTCCTTTTATTCTCAGTATCAAATGTAAGAACAATATCAATTTCTAAATTCTATATGAATTGGACAAAACAAAGGAGCATTTTCTGTAACACTGTTGTACTAAGGGCAAATATTCATATACTGTGGCTCCCAAATCTCACAATATTCCACAACAGAGTATGCTACCCTACACATCCGACCTCTAAACCTAGTGAAAGATGGAACATATGTCTCTATGTTTGTTCTACTGATGATCTAACTATGAGTCCATTTACAGCAGTGTCAAACCTTCAACAGCAAAAATTAATTCTGAAAAGGTAAAGTCAATCAGCCTGATTGCTCATGTTTAGTCACAAGGTAAAGCTTCAACTTCTGCACTCTCCTAGAAAATGGGAGGGGTTTGATTATTTATTAATAAAAGCTTTTGTAAATAGAAAAACTGTAACATTCCTGCACTTCCAAATAGCAGATATAATCTGAAACTGATGGCTAAATATGACTGAAGAGGAAATACACAGTATGGTTTTATAGCAGAAACTGACTTCAAATCTCAAATTAGGAACAGCATTCTTTTTTAGCCAGTTGGGAGAAGTAGCTTTCATTAAAGATTCATTTAGCTTATTTAAGAAATTAACTGCATCATGGAGTGTCTTATTCCCCTGTATTTCCCAAATTCCACTTCAAAATTGTTCTTAGTTGATGCCAACAAGTATATCTGTACAAACAACAATGTAATGCTTTTCCACTAATTGGTATTTGTTATAAATTCTTTTATTTTGAGGAATATGTGGAAGCAACAATTTTTTTTCATAGTATTTAGGACTTGCCACATTCATGTCTGAAATACAAGACAACAATTTCCATGTCCCAAATAATTTTTGGGGCTCTCATTACCTTTGAATATAATCATCCAGAGAAACAGATACACTTTGGGACAAACTTTTTAATTCCTGATGGGTTTATTACAAAATAATTTACCTATAGTATTTTAAATTTTAAATTGATCTGAAAATGAAAATTTGGACCTTTTCTCCTCAAAAAACAAAAACTGATTTTTTTTTTTAAAGAAATACCTGATGTTTTCAAAATATTTCTTTTTTTCCTCAGGAACCAATTTTTTTATGAAATGGTATTTTCATATGAAAAGTTCATAAGAAATTACTGACTACTGCAATCTGAATTGTTCTTACATTAGTAAGAAACAGGTTCCTACATTACAGTGTCCAATTCAATATTTTTATTTTTTCACTGAACTGGAAACATAATCTTTATTAAAAATCCCATTTGACTATTTCAATTATATAGTATACTGTTATTTAAGAAACCAGGTTAACATGGAAAAGCGGTAGCATTAGTGGTCTGAATTGACATATTTGAATGAAACAGGCAGGATTCTGAAGATGCAAGCTCTTCTTCAGGACTCAAGCAGAAACAGAAAGCCTGTTTTGTTTCCAGTAGCTGGGAGCACTAATGTTCAAAAAAATCCACAGCTTTCAATTTCACGGGTTTTAGTTTTGAGGTGAGCTAAACATTTTTAATTTTATGCTTATTTTGCAAGGGTTTTTTATGGATCGCCTTTCAGACTGAACTAACAGGTTAAAGAAGGGGGATTGCTTTGGAAACATAACATCTCCTGGTGACTGCTCCTACCACAGTTCTCTGAATGAGTGTGTTTGGTACACTGCCGTTGTTTTAGTGTCATCCACCTAAAAACCTGTGGATCTTGGGACAAAATTTACTACCTTGTGGGGTGTGCATGTGGAGAAACTGGGATTTAGATAGTTCTTTGAGTAGGGTTTACTGATAGCAGAAATGGGTTTGAACTTGCAGGTTGCACTTTTTTACACTGGGGTTGTCATCTGGGGTTTGTAGTTCTATTTAAATTTGAGTGTTTGTTTTTCAGATTTTTTTTTTACATGTGATCAACTTCTAGTGTCATTTGTGGTTATTTGTGGAAGATTTTACTTTCTTCTTTTCTTGAATACTTGTCAATATACTATTACTAATCTAATTGCTTCCGTTTTTAATAGAAGGATTTTTCATTTTCATCAGTATGTATTATGGACCAGAATATTGTTAAAGCTAAGAATCTGTGTCTCATAGAGAGTTCTGAGTTTTATTTTGTTTAATTAAGGTAAATGCTAGCAGTCCTGAATAATAGTGAAAGGGTGAAATTTCTTAGAAAAATACGATTTTAGAAGAAAAAATCCCCTACAGATTTTATCAAAATTATGCACTTCAATAAAAAAAATTGATTTAGAGTTTATTTCCTAATTTAAATGCTTATAAAAATTTAATTATGCTTTTGACAAAGCTCATATATTCTTGAGGAACAGTTTAATTGTGTTGATCTAGCCTTAGATATTAAACATTCTTTCCTCCAGTAAAAGTAATTCTGATCTAGACAAGCATGTAGCATGATATTGGTAGTCAAAATTTAAGCTACCACTGTTGCATAAGAGCTAGTATCAAATCATTATCTGGTGTTCTCTGATAGTAGCACGAATCCAAATGAATGTTTATTACAGTGGTGTTAACTCTGGATTTTCCATATATTGCTATCTATTAGGCTTATCCAAAGGGTCTTATCCTCATTTAATGCACCACTTTCTGGATGTGTGATTTTTTAAAACATCTTATTCTATTGTTCTTTTTTCATTTCATGTGACCCATAAACATATATCAGCAACAGAATTGTGTTTACCACAGTGAAAACATCTCCATAAATAGCAGTGGTGTCTATGAAACTGAGAGAAGAACAAGGTGAGAGGATTTCAACTCTGAACATTAATATGTCATTTTGCTGCTTTTCTTGTGCTGCCATCCGTTCCCTTCTGCACTACTGATGATAATGGTAATGACAACAAGGATTTACTGTCATTTGTATGGCCCTTATCTGTAACACAGTTCATTTCAAAAATCACTTTAGAACATTTGGGAACACTAGCTTCTAGGTTCTGATTTTGAAAATATTTTTGTTTGTGCTTGGCTAGATTCACTTGTAATCCCATTGCAGTTACTGACACTACTCATGCAAACACAAATTTTTGAGTGTTGCATTGTCTCCAGGAAAAGTATAGGTCTCTAGGAGTGGTTGTCCCTTTACACCAACTTTCTGCCTTTGTGAAATAATTTCGTTCAGCAGTTTTTCATCATTTATAATGTGATAAAATGAGAAGAATCTAACTCCTTGGCCAGATCTTCAGACACATAGTTCTATTGACTTCAAAAGCAATTTACTATACGTGAGGTTATAATTCTATACACTTTTTCTCTCCAAGACTAGGAGTTATATATTTTTTTCACCTCTTACCTGTGAACAGAAAGTGATTCATATGGCTCATCTTAAATGACCAGGCCAACCTTTTTCACTCCTGGTTATTCTATAACTTCATGCATCAGTTGCAACTTGTTGGAAGTATTGAGAACTCTCTCTGGTTTTGCCTGCTGAGCAGAAGTATTCTGTATTTCATGATAATACATCTAGAGAGTTTGGGATCCTGAAGTGACATCTGCAATTTTTCCTACATCTAGTTTCAACTCAAGTTGCAACTATCCCATTTTTTTTCTACCTTCACAAAACATTTTCCTTTGCCAAAACAATTCCTGTTTTTTCACTCTTACAAATGGGTTAAGACCATACTTTATAGTACTAATAAAAACACAGCTGCTTCTATTTTACATGTTTGGACACTTTATATAGGGGAAGAAACTTAAATAAAGATGAATTGAAAGAAAGTGGAAATTAAGTTTAATTACCAACACCAGAACAAACCACTTAAAGAATTACAGCACTTCAGTATAGATTTTGTGAACACTGCAGACAACAGGAATTTTTCCACTGACTTTAACAGCATTTGGATTTGGTCCCTGGAAGTCAATTACTTGTATAGCAGAAGGAGAACCAAGGCAAGGGCAAGCTTACTTCTCTGATCAACAGTGCCTGTGAGCATTACAACACATATTAGAATATTTTTGTTACATGTGTGCTCACAGTTAGGGACATGCTTAAGCTTACCTCCCGTATTTGGGCATGTTGCGGGTTGGGTTTGTAACCGGGCGGAAACACCAATTTAGTGTAGTGGTTTGGTCTAAAATACTCATTACTGTTTATCTTCTGTGAGATAAGAATTAGGAGAAATGCAAAGCAGGCACCAACTTGAATGAATATAAAGAAGTTTATTAACAGACCTAAAAGAAGAAAAAAGTTATACCACACCTTCAGAAATCTTCTCCTCCCCCCACCTTCCTCCCTTCTCCCACTGACAATGTAAAGACAACCCTTAAGATGTTCAGTCTGTTTACCACTTCCATAATAACCTTGTTCAGTCCATTTAGAAAGAGAAGTCTCTTTTTGCTCATGCTATGAAAACAGTATCACACCGAGACAGCCACCCACTTCCAAATATTGTTCAGTCCATTCAGGAAGAGGAGTCTCTCTGCTTGTGATGTGAATCCCTTCCCCCGACTTGCAGCTTTTCCCGCAACTGCTTTCGAGGGTCCACTCTTGAAAGTTTTCTGGGGTACAATTTTAAGGTTGAGCTGTTCAGAAACAAAAAAAAAAACCGAGGCCCTTCTCCTTCCCTGGGAGCAAAGGGTCATCTTCATCTTTAAGACTATCTCTGGAAGCATCTCTAGGAATTGAGGTTTTTCTCCTTTCCTCTTTGGAGCAAAAGTCCTCATCTGGTTCATCTCTCTCTGTCCAAACTTCTCATGAAATTACAGCTGCGGCAGCATCTGCCTATTGCTTATGACTTGAACACTCCACCCCCCATATCTTCATGAAATTACAACAGGATACTCTGACATATCATAGCTTCACAACAGACTTTCAGCTTTAAGCATCTCCTCTCTCTCTTCCCTCAGGTTTTCAGCTCTTCACAGCAATAAAAGGGTTAATCTCACCTCGGCCTTACAGCTGGAATGTGGCTTATCGCAGTTGGTCACCTGGCCTCTGCCGGACAGAGGTGCCGCTTTGCTGAATCTCGGCCGCAGTGGAGGAGGGGGGGGTTCCGAGCCGCTCTGGCTGCCCACGGCAAGGCAGTGGGGGGGGTTCCATGGCTGGAACAGGCCCATGGCT
Organism: Aphelocoma coerulescens; assembly: GCF_041296385.1. NCBI lineage: Eukaryota > Metazoa > Chordata > Aves > Passeriformes > Corvidae > Aphelocoma > Aphelocoma coerulescens. Next base: position 60,212,760 of record NC_091015.1, on the reverse strand, counting down.
CCAGGCTGGCTGTGGCCCGGCCCGGCCTGGCCCAAGCAGGGCCTGGCTGGGCCCGCTGGCCCCCGCACAGGGCCCGCAGCCACCTGTCCCAGCGCCGGAAACGAGAGAGAGCCTGGGGGGGAGTTTGTCTATTCTTAAGTGTGTATCACAGAGGCGGTCACAACTTTAAGTGGCTTAAAGAATTGTCCATATTCAAACTGGCCAGCTGATAGGTTCTATCAGGTCCCAGAGGAAGCTGTAAGCACCCCTTAGCAAGGATATCCCTTCTGGGACTATGCTTGCTAACCTATGACAGGGCACCATCAGTACCTTTTGTCAATGTTCAGAATTACTGAGGCCATGATGAAATACCTAGAAAAATATGCCTTCAGGACCTTTTCCAGCACAGTGCATCCAAACACTGCCTTGAGAGATGGAAAAGGGTAACAACAGCTTACTTTAAACAAATAGGCTTTAAACCACATAGCTTGGCAACTGGGTAGTAATACAGCTTTGGCAAACTGACAGGTAGCAGAAACAGCAAAACATACTGTGAAAACTGGCTAAACACCGGGATGTCCCTTCCACCCTGGGTTTTGTGTGCTTGTAGCGAGTTAGGTTTGTAACCGGGCAGAAACACCAATTTAGTGTAGTGGTTTGGTCCAAAATACTCATTACTGTTTATCTTCTGTGAGATAAGAATTAGGAGAAATGCAAAGCAGGCACCAAACTTGAATGAATATAAAGAAGTTTATTAACAGACCTAAAAGAAGAAAAAAGTTATACCACACCTTCAGAAATCTTCTCCTCCCCCCACCTTCCTCCCTTCTCCCACTGACAATGTAAAAAGACAACCCTTAAGATGTTTAGTCTGTTTACCACTTCCATAATAACCTTGTTCAGTCCATTTAGAAAGAAGAGTCTCTCTTGCTCATGCTATGAACACATTATCACAACGAGACAGCCGCCCAATTCCAAATACAGTTCAGTCCATTTAGGAAGAGGAGTCTCTCTGCTCGCGATATGAGTCCCTTCCCCCAACTTGCAGCTTTTCCCACAACTGCTTTCGAGGGTCCACTCTTGAGGGTTTTTGGGGTACAATTTTAAGGTTGAGCCGTTCAGAAACAAAAACCGAGGCCCTTCTCCTTCCCTGGGAGCAAAGGGTCTTCCTCATCTTCATCTTTAGGACTATCTCTGGGAGCATCTCTAGGAACTGAGATTTTCTCCTTTCCCGTTTGGAGCAAAAGTCCTCATCTGGTTCATCTGTCTGTCCAAACTTCTCATGAAATTACAGCTGCGGCAGCATCTGCCTATTGCTTATGAGTTGAACACTCCACCCCCCATATCTTCATGAAATTACAACGGGATACTCTGATATATCATAGCTTCACAACAGAATTTCAGCTTTAAGCATCTCCTCTTTCTCTTCCCTCAGGTTTTCAGCTCTTCACAGCAATAAAAGGGTTAATCTCACCTCGGCCTTGCAGCTTTGCAGCTGGAATGTTGAATTTTTCTTATTGCAGTGGAGAGGGGGGAGAGCCAAGCCTCTCCGGCTGCCCATGGCAAAGCAGCGGGGGGGGGGGGGGGGGGGGGGGGTTCCATGGCTGGAACAGGTCCATCAACTCCAGGATGGCCGTGGCCTAGCCCGGCCTGGCCCAAGCAGGGCCTGCAGCCACCTGTCCCAGCGCCGGAAACGGGAGAGAGCTTGGGGGGGGGGGGGGGGGTGTCTATTCTTAAGTGTGTATCACAGAGGCGGTCACAACTTTAAGTGGCTTAAAGAATTGTCCATATTCAGACTGGCCAGCTGATAGGTTCTATCAGGTCCCAGAGGAAGCTGTAAGCACCCCTTAGCAAGGACATCCCTTCCGGGACTATGTTTGCTAACCTATGACAGTGCTTTTAGTGCCTGTACAAAGTGGACATACTTGTTGGTTTGCTGAATGGGGTAATGGGGCCCACAGACCCCAGAGGAACTGAAAATACCATCACCAGGATTAAATTCTGGAGCTTTTCAATATTTCCAAAACTTCCTTTAATATCATTGGTGAAACGTGAATACTTGGCCTCAGTTTTTAAAATTCAGGGGAAGTTGCTACAAGCAGATGGCAAGCAGCTTCTACTGCTTTTTTTTCCCCACTTCCTCCCTAGGGCAGAGGGAGCATTGTTGAAATACATTTGAGCATTTCTACTTGAAAATATGTAGTAAAATGTTCTTTTTTTTGGAAGACATATTTGCCTATAATAGAGATTATCATAGCAGCTTCAGGAAGGGATGAGGGGAGAGGAATCACCTTTCAGTTGTTGAAACACTGCCAATTCTTTCAAAATACGTAACTTTGTCTCTATGAAATGTCAGTCATGATGTTCTATGGAAGAACATTAAAATGCACTTTTGATTAATTGGTGCACAAATTATTTTCCATTTGATCTGTAGGCATTAAATTTAATTCTAATGCACTTTCAGTGACTCTGGGACTGTTATATGAATTCAGAATGAATTTAGCCTTTATGTTTTAATTTGCTCAGCCACCTTATCTAAATAGAATATTCCAAGGTTTGGAACAGCTGAAATACTGCTAGCAATTCTTAACTCAAACTTAAATACTTCTGAAATCAATTTAGAGACAAAGTAAGCCTTCCCTTTGATTGAACAAATGTGTTTTCCTGCTTCTGATCTCTGGACAGTAAGTCAATGTTGTTGCCACATAAATTTTTTCTAGCATACAGTATGTTGTTCAGTAATAGGCTCCTAAGAATACAGCTAAAATGTAATTGATATTATTTTCCGCATTTTGAAAAGAGGTTCACAAGAATATTTGGATTCAAAAATAAATGGGAATTTTTACAGCAAGGTAAAGATGATTTACCTACTGCTTTCTGCTTTAAATAGCTCATTTGGAAGTATACAAAATGGCCTCATTGAGAAGCTGGATGTTCCTGACTTGCAATATTGCATATATGCGATCCTACATTCAGGTCAGGAGAAACCTGTCTAGATATTTGTATCACTTTCTGCACTGTAAGAGCTGAACACTTTTTTTTCTGTCAACATGCCAAATTCTGATATCTCAATCAGATTTTACTCATTTCATAGTGGGCCACTCCATTACCTCTTGAGCAACCAGTATGTTGAATAAAAAAATGAAGTTACCACCTATATTTTTGTGGTTAATAATAACAATAATTTAAATTTTGAAACACTGAGTATTTTTTACTTTTTATTTCACAAAATCCCCTCTGAAAATAAAGATTTGTTGATCTCAAAAAAGATTTGCTGAAGCCTCTTGATCAAAGCTTTCAAAATTTTTCTACTTTAAATAAACTTTCCTGTATTTTTCATCAAAATTTTAGATACACTCCAACTTCATTACCTTCATAACCTTCTTTTACAAGGACAAGTTTAGCATGGTTTTTTTCAATGTCTTAGTATGTTTAGTTCATATTAAGGAGAAATTCTCATTGAACACTACAGAAAATATTTTTATTCATAATGTATTACAGTTTGGAACAGCAGTTAGAACCAATATCTTAATCAGTTTTTATCATTCATCTTTGTAATTTGCAAAAAATTAAGGAAGTCTTTTGATGGAATTATACAAAAAACACATTCCCATGACTTCCTGGTTAGCTGTTGTCTTAGTGGGTATAGTTTTCACATACTTTTTTATCTTATTTGCCTGAGATGTGGCAGCCATTTGCATCTTAGAGACCTTACATGAATCTTTAACTTCCATCTATATTATCAAAACCTATTTCTCTAGAGGCTGCTGAGGTTAATGAGTAGTTCAGTGCAAAGCATAGATTACATATTTGATTATGTTTGACAATGCCAATATATTACCTCTTGGAATCTCTACTCATTGCCATACCTTGAAGAATATAACATCTACAATATTTGCTCTTGTTAACTACAGTAACAGGATTCTCATTACATATGGAAATACAATGCATACACATTGCCATGAAATTTCACTAAAAATTAAGTGAATATGAAGTACATGCATACTGTCAATTGATACCTGCAAAAATTACTAATAATCATAAATATAAACCCTCCCAGGTTTTTAGCCTTGCTCAATTAGACACAATTACACTCAAAAAACGTAATTCATGCTGAAAAAGATTAGATGTCCATAATATATGACTAAATGCTTGTGGAAATTTAACTGGTAGCAAAATATTAATATTATCAACCAGAAAACAAGTAATTGCTTATGAAGCAATCCCATATAATCTTCAAATCCCTCACCATCTAGCACCCTATCTTTCTCAAGTCTGTATGGGGCAAACAGTACTTATTTCAAGTCAAAAGAAGGTCGAGGCAAAATGTATTCCATGCATTAGAAATATTACAGATTTTATTTCACTTAAATCAAACCAAAACAGTGATTTTGCCATATATACAGGACCTTACTGGGAAGCAATTGTTTTTAGCCAAATTGTTTCTCCACCAGGATTAAATTAATGACATGTGGCTATAGATCAGAGTTATTTCCATGGTCAGCACTTCACATACTATGTAGGTGTAGTGGTTTGGTCTAAAATACTCATTACTGTTTATCTTCTGTGAGATAAGAATTAGGAGAAACGCAAAGCAGGCACCAAACTTGAATGAATATAAAGAAGTTTATTAACAGACCTAAAAGAAGAAAAGAAAAAAAAAATTATACCACCTTTAGAACTCTCCTCCTCCCCCCACCTTCCTCCCTTCTCCCACTGACAATGTAAAGACAACCCTTAAGATGTTCAGTCTGTTTACCACTTCCATAATAACCTTGTTCAGTCCATTTAGAAAGAGAAGTCTCTTTTTGCTCATGCTATGAAAACAGTATCACACCAAGACAGCCACCCACTTCCAAATATTGTTCAGTCCATTTAGGAAGAGGAGTCTCTCTGCTTGCGATGTGAGTCCCTTCCCCCGACTTGCAGCTTTTCCCGCAACTGCTTTCGAGGGTCCACTCTTGAAAGTTTTCTGGGGTACAATTTTAAGGTTGAGCTGTTCAGAAACAAAAAAAACAGAGGCCCTTCTCCTTCCCTGGGAGCAAAGGGTCATCTTCATCTTTAAGACTATCTCTGGAAGCATCTCTAGGAATTGAGGTTTTTCTCCTTTCCTCTTTGGAGCAAAAGTCCTCATCTGGTTCATCTGGTTCATCTCTCTCTGTCCAAACTTCTCATGAAATTACAGCTGCGTCAGCATCTGCCTATCTCAGCGCAGGTGCTTCTGCTTATGAGTTGAACACTCCACCCCCCATATCTTCATGAAATTACAACAGGATACTCTGATATATCATAGCTTCACAACAGACTTTCAGCTTTAAGCATCTCTTCTCTCTCTTCCCTCAGATTTTCAGCTCTTCACAGCAATAAAAGGGTTAATCTCACCTCGGCCTTGCAGCTGGAATGTGGCTTATCGCTGTTGGTCACTGACCTCTGCCAGACAGAGGTGCCGCTTTGCTGAATCTCGGCCGCAGTGGAGAGGGGGGGGTTCCGAGCTGCTCCGGCTGCCCACGGCAAGGCAGTGGGGGGGGGGGGGGGTTCCATGGCTGAACAGGCCCATGGCTCCAGGCTGGCCGTGGCCCGGCCCGGCCTGGCCCAAGCAGGGCCTGGCCCAAGCAGGGCCTGGCCGGGCCTGCTGGCCCCTGCACGGGGCCTGCAGCCACCTGTCCCAGTGCCGGAAACGAGAGAGAGCTTGGGGGGGAGTTTGTCTATTCTTAAGTGTGTATCACAGAGGCGGTCACAACTCTAAGTGGCTTAAAGAATTGTCCATATTCAAACTGGCCAGCTGATAGGTTCTATCAGGTCCCAGAGGAAGCTGTAAGCACCCCTTAGCAAGGATATCCCTTCCGGGACTATGCTTGCTAACCTATGACAGTAGGCTACATCTATATCTCTGCCTCAGAGATTTGGTATCAGCCTTGCTTCCTTTTGAATGCTTTACATTTCGGTCCTTAAAATCCTGAGCAAAATAAGACTTTATGTGTTTTCACCTCTAGCTTCTGAGGCAAATCATTTAGTCTGCTCTTAGTCATGCCTTGCACCATGACACTGAGCACAATATTCTTACTCTTTCATCAATTCACACATACACACAGAAAGAGTTTATACCAGATCTTATTTGTATTGACAGGATAGCACCAGCAAGGACTGCGTTATCAAAATCATTGACTTAAGCTAAAAGTCTTAATTCTTTTACACAAGACTTGAGTGTAAAATACCGTGCAAAAGATATGGTTATCATTAGTGCTGGGGAAAGACCACATTGGGAATGGTCTTTGTGTAGACATATTTCTATAGGAGTTTGGTGTAGAAGATAAATCAGACAAAACACAAAGATCCTGTCCTACTGTCTCAGAAAACAGGCTTATTAGTTGCAAAGAGCTATAGCTAACTGAGAAATGCTAAAGTCACCTTTAAATCAACAGCTTTAGAGAAGTGTAAATTAAAATTTTGATGTAAAAATTATTTCAATTAATCACAAATAAATAAGCTATCAATCCCAAATAGTGTGCTCTAGCTTTTCTCTAATGAACCATCTCTCATTTCTTACAAATAGTGTTTGACTAGGAAAAAAATAGTGTGCTTTAAAGAAAAAAGCATCCATCTTTCTGATAATAACCTAGCTCCTCAGGGAAAGAAAAAGATCCATAGTTTTAGAAACATAAATACAGACTTCCTTCAGAGTTACAGAGTTCTCATCTAGTACAAGCACCACCTTTTCCCTGCCTGGACCCTCTTTCATGCATTGTTAGTTCATAACAGCTTTGGAAATTCATGAACTCCAGACTCAGAGACTCTTGAAGACACTTCAGCCCCCTTGGACTTGTTTTAAAAAATCTTTAGATGTTCTGGGGATACGGGATTTAGCACAAAGGCTAATTGTTTCCTGGAAGTATAATGTAGTGTGCTTTAACAGTCCTTCTATTCTCTATTTTGTGTACCTATCTGGTTTACAAAGGAGTTCCACAGACACTTCATTGTCCCAGTGAGGTGATGCAAACAGTCGTGGGAACGTAAGAATTAACAGCTGGCACATGGAAGGCTGGAATTTCTTGCACTGGCTTTGTCAGTTTGTAGAATATTTCTTATACTTCAGGCTTCGCTCTGATTTTGCTTTGACATGTTTTCTGTGCTTGTTCACCCAGCAGATTCTGAAGCCAAATTAACTAAGAATAGTTAATGCAGTTTTTGAAGCAGAGGTTCAGCTTCTTTACAAGTATCATCATTAATCACTGCTTTCTTTGAAGCAAAAACATGAGATGAAGTAAAGATTTCCTTTATAGACTCTTTTGCTACTAAAGTTGCTACCGATGTAAAAGACAACTTTAAAGATTTTCTAGAACCAACACTTGTCTATCAAAGTTTCTACCACTGCTAGGTAAGGATGCCTTTATGTATTCTCACTGGGTGGGCCTAGGAAGATTCATCACCTGGTCTGGCTGTGAACAAATACATTCACACAACCCCCATCTGCCTTTTACTGGCAAATCAGTAATTGAGAGAGAGCTCCATCACTTTTGAGTTTCTATTAGTTTTAAACACATAGAGTTTCCATGGCACATAATTATAAATCTGCTCACTGTACAAAAGTGTTAGCAAAGATGGAGAACATAGATCATTATTAGCTCCTGACAGAAACAGTGCTTTACAGCACTAAATAAACCAGGTGACACTTAAACACAGATGTTCAGAATATGAGGACACTTAGATACTGATAAACTACATCACATCATGAGCAAGGCTTTCAGAGTTTTTTTTAAGTGTGTTTTTGGAATTGTTTTCAGACATGCTATTTCTGAAGAGCAGTGCTCAGGTTTCTGAGGCTTCACATCTATAATTATAAGATGCGATCAAGACTGTGTTTTTAGAGGTTTTACCATAGAATCATAGAGTAATTTGGCTTGGAAAAGACCTGTAAGATCATCAAGCCCAACCGTTAACCTAACACTGCCACATCCACCACTAAACCATGTCCCTAACATGACATCTGACAGCACATCATTTCCCACTGTATAACTAATATACATTTAAGTTCTTGTATGTAAGTTAATGCTTTCCAATTACAATGATGGCCCTGAAGACCAGAGATATGGACAGAATGAAAGAAAGATGTCACAGATGTGTGGGTATATTTATCTGTTTTCAAGTGCTCAGACACTGCAATATACATTTGTCTTTGCATAAGTACCAATCTAATTTTTTTAGTCAATTAAGTGTTATCAAGTAGGTCATGCAGCAATTTTTGTGTATAACACTATCTGTAAAAATGACTCGTTTGCCTTCATGCTGAATAACGTGTGTTCAAATGACCTTGGCAGAACTTAAATGAACATATGTCCTCTGAATACATTTATCAAAGTAAGCATTTAAAACAATGAAATGACATATATAACCTCATTTTTTTATATCCAGTTATATAATATTATGGCCATAATTTGCATGGTCTAAATGTGCAAAGGAGAAGAGATGATTTATTTCCAGCAGGGTTTGGAGAAATTTAACACCATCTTTAAATGTTTTTTGAAGTGCTAAAACTGAATTTGCACTTCCTTTCATTTTCCACAGAACATGAGACCAACTAATTTTTATATTGTTTGGAGAAACATTAAAAATGATTAATGAGTGGTAGTAAATGTGAAAACAAAGGAATGACACTCATGAGCAAAAACAAGTGTCTCCTTTTATCTTATCACAGCTAGATAATTCTTTTAGCTTCCTCATGATCAGCTCTCAGTTCTTCTTTTAAGCAGGCTAAATATTATTTAAATGTTGAAATTTACCAAGTTCTTCTTCATGTAGAGTTACACAACAACTACAGCAAATAAGAAACACATACAGTAAAACAAACAGAATCACAAAATCACAGAACAAGGTTGGAAAGGACCGCAGTAGGTCATCTGGTCCAACCTCCCTGCTCAATCAGGGAAACCCATCATCCAATAACATACACAATATTCCTGTGATGGAGAAATGAAATTCAGCCCATCAGTTAAGCATATACATTGGAGACCAAATTTCTCAGCAAGGATTCATTACCTTTACATATACAATTGCCATTTCCTTAGATGGACAAAATTAATATATACTGAATAGATTCTGCTCAAACTCAATTTAATATTAAATAGCAAAAACAATCTTGGAATATATACACAGAACATAAATGAAGTTTTACTACTCTAAAATGAAACTGGAAATCCTGACGATTAAAGAAAAAAGTTTGAATTTTTTTAAAACAAAACAAAAAGCATCAGAAATATGAATTTTTGAATTTTGTTGATGATTTTTCATTTTATTATTATTTAACTAAGTATCAGTAAATAACCAAATAAACTGTATTTTTGAAAAACAAGAAAATATACTAGCTCCATATTATTCCACACTACACAATTATATATTTATAAAACAAATACTTTGAAAAAAACTTTTTCCCAGGTATATAGGTCATAAATCTGTTTATAAATAAGCTATTAGTTGCAATGCTGCATATTCTTTCCATAGTTAAACCACATCTAGAATGTAAGAGGCACTAGCCTTTCTGTATAGAATTTCTATAAAATTTCATCATAAGTATTTAAAAGAAATTAGTTTTCTCATAGTTTTTTTCTTAGTATCTTTACTGTCACTAGTATTTTAACTGCAAACACTTTAAAATTTCTATGAAAAACCAATTAACAGTCAACAAGCAGCTGAAATAAATTCATGGACCTAAAAGGAATACAGGTTTCAGTGATAAATTTCAGTATTAGTCTAATAACTATTAAAGATGAGTATTTAAATTTGTACCTCAAAAAAGAATTATTATGTTATTTCAAATAAACTGCCTTGTGGTATAGTTATATCATCAATTATCATTTTTCTTTGCCTGGCAAATCAATGGAGAGGAATTTAAAAAAAAAAAAAGTGGATATGCCCGATGATAATTTTTAGAAATGCAACTATTATTTTTAGATACCTTTTTTTTTTCTTTTTGAGTAATAAAGTAGGTGCCACCAGAATGGCTTGGTCAGGCCTGCATTGCAACTTAATTGAGAAAACGACCATTGATAATCTGAAAGACCAAGACAGTCAACAGGAATCAGCCTGGCTTTCAGCACTTCTGTCTGCAAATGCTCCTAAGTTGCATGACAGAGTGAGAATAACAAATGTAAAATGGTGCAGGTTGCTTGTGTGGTGAATTGAGCAAAATCCACTAAGATGATCATCTACACAAACAGTAGAGGTCATGGATGTTATACTGGGGCAGTGGCAGGAAAACAGAAGTGTCTCAAGGAAAGGATTTGTGTGCCTGAATAAGGCTTCTGCTTCTCCTTCCTCTGTTCCTATCTGTGAGATGGATCAATTTTTGAGTTTTATTAGATCAACAACTGACTTTTATTTCCAGATGTGATTTACCCATTCTTTGCTTTGTCATGCTGGTTCATGGCAGCCACCTGTTGAACTGGCCTAACAGAAATTTGAACATGAATTCATGTGCTTTGGGGATAGAAAGATACCAGGCTCATCCAAGAGATAATATATTATTGTTGTATTTGCCAAAATCCTAAATTGCTCTTGACTTCCAAGAGTTTACCTGGAATGACCTTGTGATATGCAACTGGACTTAATTTCAAAGGAGAATTACATCATGGGTTATGAAGGGAAAGACATCTCCTCATATTTTTGACTGCACATATTTTTAGTGAGCAGGAGGAAAAAGGAATGAAGAAAAAATGTGATTATAAGCAAAAAGAATCTAGTGTGAGTTTGTAGGCAAATCCTTGAACAAAACAGAATATAAAGGAGATGGCAAAGACTATTACCTTTTGTAACAGAAGAATATAAGGAAAATTATTTGTAAACCACAAAGCAAAGTGTTTCAGATAGTTAATGAAATTATGGACATGAGAGTAGGCTGAGAAAAATTTAAGTGTTCTGAACCTTCACCGATTTTGAGTTTGATCTTAATAACAGTGTAATTAGTTGTCTTTATCTTCACTTCACTACTATATATTTATTTTTAGAATTTCGTAATATCTTTACCAAAAGAAAACAGCACAAAACAGAAAAAATTGTTCTTTCCATACAGAGGGTCTGGATGCAATCTGAAGACATTAGAAATCTCAGTTCAATCTTGTCTTTACATGACTTCCAGATCTGTCTCTAGAACAAAGAGGACAATATAAACTCAGATGCAGAACCCAGGGGGAATCTCTGATGCTACAGGGATGAACAAAAAAATTCCACAGGACAATCAGGATTTCATTACTATTTTAAATGAATATTCAAGATGAAATGCCAGCTCATAAAACATGTGATCGTGAGTCTTTGAAAGATGCTGAATTTTTTAAATTATATATAAAATATTTTTTTCTTTTATAAAGTTTTTATATGGTATGTGCATTAACCTCTTCAGTTTGGATCATATCTGTATGGATACTGTACTCATAATTCCACTCTCAAAGAGAAGATTGCCAGTAGTATAAACATGTCATTATGCAAAGTAATTAGATGCAGAAAAATAAATAGACTCAATGCTGAGAGCGTATAGAAGTGCAGATAAACAAGTGCTCATAACGTTTTTTAATAGATGTTTAGAAAAATCAGCCATATCATTAAGGTTAATGACTTAGTTCCATCAAGATTTGCTTTTATACGTTCAGAATATATAATTATAATGCTTATAATTCAACATGAGAAAACCTTGATGTCTAAGTTTGTAGAATCCAGCAAGATTCAGCAGAACAGCATTCAACCCTTAGAATCATCCTTGTAAACGTATAAAGGTATTTTGTTTAAACTCAGAAGTGGTTCTAAAAATCCTTTCCTCCTTGTAATTGTAAATTTGTGGGTTTTTGCTAGGAGTCTAACAAATATTGGAGATTATGTTTTCTTTTTTTGAATGAGATACAATTGTTTCTGCTTTGGCTTTGACCTGTTATTCAGATCTGTATTGATGGCAAACAGCCCTCCAACTACAACCGAGGATCCCTTATTCTCTAGTCTTCACTTACTACCATAGTTTGAAAGGACTTCCCTGTCCTTTCCCGAGTCATTTAATGCAATCAGTCAGGATAGTAACAGCCAGTACTCTTCCTCTTCTTTCGTTGGTTTGATTGACTCTCACCTTGGCTAAAAGTCCAAAGATCCAAGCATATATATGTTAATAAAATTTTCTTTCAGGTGTATTTTACCCCTGTAAGTGTCCTAGTTTTTGTTTTTTTTTTTCTCTTGGAAGTAAGTTCAGAGGTTTTTGATGATCTGTTAAAATTTAAGTTGAGCTTATTCACCTTTAGTTTTGATGGAAGTAGCCACAGATCAGGGGGTGAAACCTATCCAAAAGTACCATTCATTAAAGCAAGATCTTCATAATATCTGCCCAGCTCTTATTCATTAGATGATTCTGGTATGCACTGGGAAAATAAGGTAAAAGATAATTGTAACAGAATTATTTGTGTGTCCAAAAGCTCTGGACTACATCTGCCCTGTTCTGATGGCTCATGTATGTGCTGTAAAGGCACAAACATGGACAGTTAAACTGTTTCCAGTTTTTCATCCTGGTAACAGATTTGGGATGAGACCAGAAGGTGTTAGTGACCCAAGCAGCAACCACTAACTTCCAAAGAGATTGGCATGGGGTTGCACAATAAGCAAGGTGGGTTCTGCTGATCATCTGGTAGAAACCAACAAATAACAAAAAAAGCAGCCACAGAGGGGAGAGTGTAGCAGTAGGGAGATGAATGATATAAGTCTTGACATCCTAAGCCATGCAGAAACCCAGTCCTGGAGAAATCTGCGATGTAGAACTGAGGCTGACGACACTTCAGCCACACTGAGTAACCATCTTGTTCCCCTGCACTGGCCACATGGGAGGCCTTCATATGTCTGTTCTGGACAGAAGAGGGCATGTGTGTAAGTACTTTTAAAGTAACTAATAAAGTACACATGCAATAGAAATGTGTGTTTGATTATACCTGTACAACCTATTTCATGTACAAGAGCATTAAGCGAGTGGGGTTTTTTTCAAAGAGAAGTTGAGGGTGTGCATACTAATCATATGGTGGAATTCTTACGGTGATTTGTGTAGGCCCATGGCAATCATGTTGTTATCAGGGAGCAGGTCTTAATTTTAAGAGTCCTTGGCAGTCTGCTTATTTCCTATTTTATCCATGGAACTTCAGCTTCATTCAGTGCACAAAATGGATGTACAGAGAAGCAGGATTAAGGTCCCATTGGGAACGATAAATCTGGTCTGTCCTATTTTTCAAGTGTAGCTTGAATTATCTTCTATTAACAGAGAGTACAGGGAGGAGAGACTGTCAGTTAATTCATTCTTATGTCATTAAATCTGTTGTCCTGAAAAATAACTGAAAATAGTGTGTAAGCAGCCTTACTTTCATTGTGTCTTCAGGCTATACAGACCAGATTCAAACATTAAGACAAACAGCATTTCTATGACCTCTAATGCCTCTGCTTAGGTCAGTGTTGGATAGAGTGGTGCAGGCAGGTTCTGTTCTTCCACCTGCAATGTAAAGGTAGATTTAAGCTGTTACACATGCTTCTTTGAGACAAAGTAAACTGTAGATATTTTAGCATGCTTAATGTGTCTTCTTCTGCTTCATATATATTTTAGTGTTTCTGTAAAATAATGGTGCTACAGTTTCAAGGGTACACTGGGCTTGCTGATGTTGTCACAGAACGCATTGTGTTTTGTACAGCATCTGTCTGTCTTACTCATGCTGCTATTGAACATCACTGAGTAAAAAGCTATTCCTGCCGACAACTGATTTTATTACAGGTCAGGCAACTATCAGATAAAAAGATACGAGAAGTTCCAATGGCTGTGGAACTTTTCCATTATTCCAGGTTTAAAATAATAGAACTTTCATGAAGAATCAAAACTCGGTACGTGGTGGCTGAGGAAGTCTAAAGAAACATGAGGCTGTGTCCCCTCCCCAGTGGTACTGAGGGGCTGAATATAAAGACAGGCATCAAACAGGTTCTCTTTGACACAGAAAATTTCTGACCATCCACTCCATGCCACTGCCTGGTAAGGAAGGTATTCTCCAAACTAACATCCTTAAAAACCTCTTGAATTTTTACTAAGGTTAACCCTCTTTAGAGAGAAATCTCAGGGGCTTGGTCAACGGGCATGGCCAAAGTGGCTTTTGCATATGAGTTTTCTGGAATAAAACCCATGTAAAACCTGTTTAGTGTTTTGAACCTTTAGGATGTTGGAAACTACTCTTATTTCCCCACAATCACTAGTTGTAGGGTCTGCATTTTCTGAAACTTTGAACCAATAATGTATTTTCAATCAATGTATATGTTCATGTGTTTATGTTTATGCTCCTGACCCAAATCTTTGAAACAATTCTGATCAAAGTAGGTGCTGGTGGAGGCTGCAGGAGTGTTCACAAGGACAGGTGATGCCAGGCACAGCTGAGCCACTCAGCCCCAGGCAGGGAGGGGTGAGGGAAAAAAAGGGGAGAAACAGCCCTGCCAACCACAAGGAGAGAGCAGGGGGAGGGACAGGAGATCTTTTCTCCTGGATAGCTCACACCAGAGTAGGTGGGTCTCTCCTGAGGGAGCCGTAGCTTCTGCAGAGGAGCCCATGATGGATCAGGAGCAGCCAAGAGGGGATGGTGTTGACACTGACCACAGCCCCCACACCTCCTCCTGCACCCCTCAGGGCAGAGTCAGGGTAGGTGAGGCTTGGGAGTGAAGGAGTGAAGCTGAGCCTGGGGGGAACATGCCATTTTCATTTTGTCTTTTTCCCTCACTACTTAAATCTATTTTAATTGGTAATAAATTAAAGTAATTTTCCCAAAGACTAGTCTGTTTTTCCCCAGAGGTAATTGGTAGGTAATTTCCCTGTCTTTATCGTGACCCATAAGTTTTTGTCATTTTCTTCCCAGCCCTTTTGAGGATTGGGAGTGAGGGATTGATTGGATGGGGGTGTCTAGCAGCTGGTCGATGTCAACCCAACACAAACACTCTCAAAGAAGGAATATGAAATCAAAATACTAATTTCAAATTGCATTAATTTGACAAAGTATATTTTCTGGACCTCAGCAGCTTGGAAGACAGGCTGAACTTGATGCATTTTCACAACAGAGCTTTTACCGGTAGCTTATATATGCTTATATATGTAATCAAATTTTTGAATTAAAGAAGACGCTTCCATAGCTACCATAAATTCCAGAAGGTTGGTCCAACTTTTTCTTCAGCATATATTTCATACATGATGGCCACTGCTTTCCTCTTCCCTCTCCAGAAAATATTACTTGCTTTTCAGGCTTACTATACAACACATTTGTCCTGTGCTGTGATCCTTCACCTTCCTTTAAAGGATTCCGTTTGGAAATGCTCCGTGAGATTAAATGACATACTAGGACAGCGCCCCCAAATTAAATGAAAGAGTTTCAGATCATGGTTGGAACATAAGGTATTCATCCCACAGTAGCCATTCAAATATGTCATTCACCATGAGTAATAAAATTTTATAGGACAGCAAGAGACACGCTATTCTAAGCACCAGTGCATACACCATTATTCAACAGTAACCTCCTTTATTCTTGTTCTAGGTCAAAAGTAACATTGTGCTCTTCTGGAAATTCTGGGAAAATAAAAAAAAAAAAAAAAACAGACTGAAAGTGCTGATCTGCAGGCTCATTTAAGATCAGGTATTTATTCTGAAAAATTAATAGCAAATAAAAAAATTCAGATGAGGAAAGATGAAAAGAACAATGTGATATAACAAGGTCAAACAATACTAGGCAGTTTGATCAAATATTTTTGAATTGGAACTCAGTCTTCCACAGTGTGAGGCTTTCTGTTGGACAAGAGTAACCTACTGAAACTGGAAAGAACACACACATGGCAAAAATAGCCAGAAAAAGTGAGACAGTAATAGCAACTCTGCAAAGGTTTTGTTTTATCTTTTCTGTCCTATAAAATTCAGGAAAAAATGTAAGTCTTCTAGTCATTATTGATCTATACTTTTTAATTCTATACATATTATTTTACTTTGGACTCACAAAAAATTATCCTATACAAAAAATGATAGTACATAGCTGTTTCTTTGTGTCTGCTTTATGTTATCACTGGAACAGGAAAAAAAATTTTTAAGAGATAAGAAAAGCATGTATTTGAACTGTTCTTTAAAAGTAAGGTAACAGGATCATTGTGGTGAAAAATTGAGAAAATTAATTATTATTGTCTTTAATGAGTGAAGATGTGTCCTTCCCAGCTACATCTACTTTTCTGGAAGTTCTCCCACGCAAATCTGAAATAATTTGAATACTTCTAGTTCAGTTCATTTGAAAGTCAGATTTGTCAAGATACTTCTGAGGCTCAGCTGAAGGACAGTAATATCTTAAATCACTGTTGTTGTTCCCAAACAAGTTTATTTCTTAAACAGCTCATTTGAAAACACTAGAAAGAAAATATACAATTTGCATATATCAAACTGCAGTATAAAATGTTATTTTATTATTAATATTTTCTCTTAAGAGAAAGAGAAAACCTGTTCCTCAGAAAAAAAATTTAACATAATGATTTTTGTGAAAACCTCACCTCCTGTGAGGTTTTACTAAATGTATAATGAGGTTTACTAAATGTATAATAAAAATTAACCAAAAAATAGTAAAATGAAATTTGGAATATCATGCTACCTTTTTTAATAGTTGCTGATTTTATAAGTAGAACATAACTATTGCAATACTTTCATGAAAAATCCTAACTATGTGCCCTCAAAATGTAAAAATAACAGTATTAACATATGGGTTTTTTGAGTTTACAGACCTTGTGCTACATTTCAAAATAGAGCAGACTCCAGGTGGATTATCTATCTTTGATATTCTTTAGCAATTCAGAAAAATGTTGAAATGTCATGCCTTGAAGTGAGGATTTCCATTATTCATATTCTTCCTTCTTTATAGGTTTCCTGTTTGAAGACTAAAAATTATAATCTAAGGAAGGAAATATTATCTAAAAAGCTAAGTAGTTCATCAATGGTTGTTGAAAACCAGAAGAGTAGTATTTTTTCTTAACTTCAGTCTGTTCCTACACTAAAAGTCTGATAAATACTGTTTGAGGAGGGTTATTAGGGTGGGAGGGGACATACAGAGGCTTCAGCTTCAAGTAGATTTTGAGATTGTGCAACTTAATATTATTGGTTCTATTGGGGTATGTGTGGCAGGGGTCAGACTAAATAATGATGACAATAAACCAGCCCTACTTTTGTAGTGTTAACCAAGGAATTACAGCACTTTCTTCCTTCTTTTGTCCATTCTGCAGATGGAGTAATGTAGTTCTAGTTCCAAAACTAACAAGCAGAACAATATTGGAATATGACGCTGTCCTAAATAGATCATTCTGGCCCATAAGCTTTTAGTTTCATTTTGAGATGTTAGTTTTTAGATCTTAGTTTTAGGTCCAGTTAATTTTAATTATTATGTAATTAACCATTAATGTTGAAAATGTTGTGGGTTTTAAAATGAGATTGCTTTGAAATTTGACTTTCGAAATTAAAATTTTGGACAAGAATTGATGAAAATAATAAAGAGTTGAAGTCCTTTTCTGTTCAGGATCATAATTTTATAGACTTAAGAGATTCATTACACCTCTAACTCCTGGTAGCTCTGCTCACTGAATAGTATTCTAAACGTTTGAGCTGGATTCTAATAGAGGAGACAAATCATCAGTGTGAGAGTAACTATGTTTTAATTGCAGGCCTCAGGTGTGCACTTTTATGCAATATTTTAGTCCAGAGTGATGTTCCTGTAGGAACTGGTGGAACAGCCAGAAGTAGCACATCCGAGTCCTATTACACAAAGATGTAAAGAAAAGTAGGAAGAAAATGAGGGCACTAATTTAAATAAATAAATAAAATCTTCCCCTCTCTCACAAGCCCAATTGTGTTTTAAGCAAAGGTACATCATTTTCTGGACATTTTAACTCTCAATGTTAATTTAAGAACTCAGTAAGGACCACTTAGGACTTTCACAGTGTCATTTCCGTAATAGAAGAGAACCTGAAAGTGATCACTAAGCCACAAATGACTATTAAAAGGGCACTGGTGATTATGGAAAGTAAGAAGTGAATTCTGAAAGGAATTCTAAATACTCTTCAGAGCAGATTATTTAAATTGAACTGTTCCACTCAGTGGACTATTTATTTGAGGTAGCCGTAATTTGATTTAGTTTATTTTGATTTCCAAAATGAAAGCTGATGAATACACTTTCACTTCAAATCTCCCATAGTTTTTTCTTATGTCTTACACTAGAAATGGCAGTGCTGCACAGTGAGGAGGTTGGGCATCCGGTCAGCTTAAGGAACACTAAAATCAAAAACTGGGTGGTAGAGCTGAAAAGGCTGGTGTCAAATACAGATCTGTATTACTTCCAAACTGCTGGCTAGAGGTTGTGATTTGAGATGCAAAGGAAGGCTCCAGCATATAACTTTGTCCATGACTATACAAATCTAGGTGCTGCTGATCTAAGCAGCTGTGTCAGAAAAGGGCTACTGGCTAAAATATAGTCAACACAAGAAACATCACAATCCCTTTCAGAGGGCCATCTTTGAACTCTTAGTGATACAGGTTCTCTATTACTAATATCAAAGATAAGGAAAACAAAAGATGTTACTGCTGCCTTGAGGGCAAGGAAACAACATCAGACATTAAGGTATCAAACACTGATTCTTGGAACTATATGGGATTCTTTTAAGAATTCAAAATATATTAATATTTGTATAAAAATAATGAGTACAATTTATTTATGTATTTACTTACATACTTACTTCTGGCCAACTTTGTGGTGCTTACTAACCATGGGTCATTTTTATTTGTGTGTTCATTATCCATTAGGGTAAACCTATTTTTTTACATATGTCATGCATATACCACTGTAGTACACTGAACTGAATGAAATCAGACTCCATCACAGTTTATGTTAACGTTTGTACAGAACAAATACTCCTTACTCTAAAGTTCCATAAGGTGCTATATTGAAGTAATTGCCAAAATTTAGAAATAAAGCAGTTCCAAGAGGACTGAGAGCATAAGAGAAGTGTCATAGTTCATTACAGAGATGGTCTGGATAGCCTATTTTTTCCTTCTTTGTCCTTCACATATATGCTTTAAAATCGATTGTTTTTTAAAAAAATATAATTAAAATGAATTATTCTTACTGATGGAATGTCACTGCACCATATCAGGTTGGTAAGATTCAATGTTGTTAAGAGTTCTTTTGTAGACAGTATGAGCAAAATACCTGAAATGCTCACCTGGCAGTGGAAGATATTGTATGTATGGAGAAAATTTTATTAAGGATGATATGTAGGATAAATGTGTACATGCATAGTCACTTTAATTCCTTTTTCTGATATTCTGTTTACTCTCTTAGCAGTAAAGAGAGGAAAGGTTCAACAGCCTTACCCTCACAAAATACAGTGCATCTCTGGTAGATGTATACATATGCCTATATGTGTAATAAAACTAGAGTGAAAAGACTAAATAAGTAGGTTAAATTTACCAGGGGAGAATAGATGAAATTTATGATTTATTGTTTCACTGTCAGTAGAATGGAAAAAAAAATACTACTATTCCACCACAAATCTTTCCAAAGATCTGTAGGGTGTGTCCTACAACAAAATAAGTCTGCAACATCATCCACTGTTACAGTATTGGCATTGTGGTGTCCTGGTAATTATTTTATCCTTGGATTTCTGTGGTTCCAAGAAAGAGGCAATGGGATGGAGAAACAGGTAAAAAATCTCTACCCATTTCTTTTATGGGTTTTCTACCAACAAATAGATTTCCACAACAGAGATGAAAGCTTGGAGGATAACATTTGACATTTTATAAAAAGGATGAAATTTTCTGAGTGCTTTTTATAACTAAGAAATTCAGTATGTGTATTCCATAATGGTAGGAATGGACAAATAGTTTTGCCAATATTTATTTAAATGCTAGTTGACCTCACTGCTTCTCCTAGATCTGAGTATTTCAAGACCTGTCCTGAGAGATTTATGCCATCAAGTGAAACTTCCAACTTATTAAAGCCAATGGCAAAACTCTCCAGGAGGAGCAAGGGCAGACAGCAGTGGGAGGTAAGTGCTCCTCAAGTGGTAGTCGTGGAGTGGTTATGTTTAAGCTTAAGCTTGGTTTATGTAGGGTTGCAAAGGTAATGCATCTTGCACCTCACTGAAGGCACAGACAGGTTTGGACAGTATGTACCCTTAGGTCTCATGGTGTGTGTCCTTCCTTGTCCTCTCTGCATACAGCCCTGCCTGATTTTAATAAGGGGCAAGGAAAGTACTGCTTGTTCTTCAGCCTTCAGAAACCCAAAATTTAGTTTCTTTAACAATAAATCTGTCATAAAAGATTATGGGAGAGAGAGGTGAATGTGTAAGGAGAGCTTAAAGCAGAGAGCCATAGCAACTAAACCTAAACCTGATCCAGATCTGAATACAGATTACTGCAAATCAGTGCCTAGCAGACAGGCTACACAAGCTGAAAGAGATGAGGCTTATTTAAATATAAATTCTATTATTTTTCTTGATTCTTGGAGGCTGAGTTATTATCTTTTAAATTGAGTTTAATAGTATTGCATACCCATCTAGTTTTGTAGCTAACAAACCCACCATACTTTGCAGGCAGACTCGAGGAGCAATTGCTTCAGGCTGGGTTTTTAAAGTTGTTATTATTATTATTATTATTATTATTATTATTATTGTTATTATTATTTTAAATATTAAAAAAAAAAAAACCAATCCTAAACCTTTTTCATGAAGCCTCTCTTCTGGTGTAACAGAGACATAGATTCAGAAGTGATGTATTATAGACACAGAGGAACTGTTAAAACTTGAGATTTCTAGCAGCAGTTTCAACTGACTTACATTTACATTATTTTTTATTCAGTTGCTGCCTTTCTGACCCTTGTAGCAACCAGACTTCTGAAGTGTTGTACTCCCAGACAGGTGAGAATCCATGTCAGGACATGTGATGGCAGTACGTGTCTGGCACATCAGAAGATGTGATAAGAAGGGGCTGCATAGTGCTCACCTGATGTGTTTGATATGTGCTGCAGGCAGGAATCTGTGAACTTTAAGTCCTCCACTTAAAGTACTTAAAGTAACCTGAGTTACTTAAAGTAACCCAGCTGCAGCACTGTGACCCCACACATGCCATGGTGGCAGCTGGTTGTATACTGTGAGCTCATCCATTACAACAGAGGGTAACCAGTAGTGACTGGCTTGAAGATGCACACAGGAAGGTTGTCACAACCTGCCACAGTCATACAAAATACCTGTAAGGTCACCAATATGAGTGTAGTGCAGAATGAGTATATTTGACAGGTGTGTGTTAAATAATCTTTCCTAAGGATCATACATCTAATATGTATATTTTAATTTTTTTTTACATTAGAAATCTATCACAGAAGGTAAAATGTCATCTTTGAAGAGACATGAAATAAAATCATATAGGATGTAGCACAGGTTTAGAATAAGTTCTTATATCTCTTTTGTGCAGAAATCTTCAAGTAAAACAAACTTTATCCAGTGCCACTGAACCACTCTCCACCAAAATCAGTGGAAAACTTATATTTATTTGGTATGAAAAGCCTGTGCAAAATTGTGCAATGAGATTATTTACATAAGTAACGCAGGTGTTTGAATATATGTAGGAGTATTCGCTAGACCAAAATCATACTCCCAAGGTCATAGTTGCACCACAGACCTAGTTTAAACTGTGATTACTTAGGATTAAAAATATCCACAGGACAAACAAAGATTGCCTTTGATCAAGCAGTCTTTTGACATTCTTAGGAACTGATGCAAAAATTTTAATTGTTAGTGCTGGATTATAAACCATAACTAAGTTTCTAGCTACTGTAAAGTTTCTTGCTGGTGGTGAAATAAATAAGTGCCAGTCTCCCACTTCACATTTAGAAATGGCAAGGCAAACTTTTCAGTGAAAGAATATTTTTCCAAAATACTTGTAGTGTTCACTAGATGAAAAAATGTCAGGGTGGCCAGGCCCAGAGAATGGTGGTAAAAGGAGTTACCTCCAGTTAGTGGCCCAGCATAACAGCACACATCACCAGTGTTCCCCAGGGCTCTACAGTATTAAGGCCAGTTCTGTTCCTTCATTAATGATAAGGGGATTGAGTAAACCCTCAGTCAGTTTGCAGATGACTGTCTGCTTGGGGGTTAGGAAGGCTCTACAGAGGGAACTGCACAAGCTGGATCGATGGGTTAAGGCCAATTATATGAGGTTCAACAAGAAGTGTCCTTCACTTTGGTCACAACAACCCCAGGCAGTGCTACAGGCTGGGGACAGAGTGGCTGCAAAGCTGCCTAGAAGAAAAGGACCTCGGGGTGCTGGTTGACTGCAGCTCAACATGAGCCAGCAGTGTGCCCAGGTGGCCAAGAAGGCCAATGGCATCCTAGCCTGTATCAGCAATAGTGTGGCCAGCAGAACCAGGGCAGTGATTGTCTATCTATACTGGGCTCTGGAGAGGCCACACCTCAAATCCTGTTTTGAGCCCCTCACTACAAGACTGACATTTAGGGCCTGGACTGTCCAGGGAAGGGGAACGGTGCTGGAGAAAGGTCTGGAGCCCAAGTCCTGTGAGGAGTGGCTGAGAGAGCTGAGGGTGTTTGGAGAAAAAGGAGGCTCATGGAGCCTCATTGATCTCTACAACCACTTGGAAGGAGGTTGTGGTTAGGTGGGAGTCCGTCTCTTCTTGAAGTAACAAGTAATAGTACAAGAGGAAGCAGCCTCAGGTTGCACCAGGTTTAGGTTAGCTATTATAATTTTCTTCATTGAAAGGATTATGTTTTGAATGTGTGATTAGGACAATCACCCAAATATGAAAATTAAGGAAATTTTGATTAGCATGAGAGCTTAATTTTTCTAGCTGCTGCATATCAAAGTACTGGTAAGAGATGTTTTCTGGATGGTTTAAGAAATGGATGAGCTCTGCATGTGTAGTCAATGTTTTTAAACTTTAATGTAGGTGTTAGATGTTTTATGTATGCCTGTTGCAAACACGAATGCTACTAATTAGAAGCTTTGGCAGAGCAGTTTGTATCCATAGCTCAGAAAAGAGCTATGTGATTTAGCAGACTAACTGTGCATACCTGTGACATGCAAGTAATTCTTGCTTGATGACCTAACAGGTGGAAAGATTGATGACTTGCTGTTTAACATAATATTAAGCAGTTTGACAATTTAAATGTTTTTATTTATTCATCATAATAATTTTCAATCAACCTGTATATTCACAGAATTGCTTTAGTTTCCAGACATGAACCGTAGGCTATAACAGTAAGTAGATAGGCAGCCTTGTCTTTTTGCTAGTCTCAGAAAAAAGCTGTGTGCCTAATTAATTTCTCATTAACTTTCTTTTCGTCTAGTTCTGTTCAGGGTATCATCATTTGATTGTTGCAGTGCACATCCAGAAGCATAGATGAGAATTGTGAAGAATGTAGTAGCACTTTGGGAGTCAGTGCCCATCAGGTTATGTGATTGTATTGCTGCTAATCCCATGAGGAAGTGCTACTTATCCCTCCAAGTATTTGGATATCTCCAACCCATTCACAAGCTTAGAAACAGCAGAACAAGTAATAAGATTCAGGATTATTGACAGGTTTTGCTACAGACTTTGGTTAATATATGAGTGAGTTGGGATTTTTAATTTGTTTTGGTTGGTTGGTTGTTTTTTGTTGGGGTTTTTTTGGTGTGTTTTTTTAATAATAAAGATGGTTGTCTTTTATCATAACTGTTATGAGGCCAAGGTATTTGTATTTCCAGTCTGTTGCCAGTTATTAGTTAGAATATCAGATGTGCTATTTAAGGAAACATTCAAGGGACAATGTTGCAAGATCACAGCTTTCCACCACAGTTTATGCAGCTCTAAAGCAGGGCCAGTCTGCTTCTCCATCCAAATTGAAGCACAAAGAAAAATTGTCACGCGTTTTCCTCAATCGTGAATTTTTTCCTCTAGATATCTGTTCCTTTCCATTATCATTCATGTTAAATGCACAGCAATGGATTCCTGCTCTTGATCTAGGTACAAACATGTTTATTTGATGTGTCATCTTACTTGGCTCTTTCAATACAGGCCTATCCCCTGGGTCTGGGAGGAGGGGAAAACCAAAATATTCATTTGATGCCTGCCTGGGAGAAGACCATCATGGTTCACAATATCACACAGTCTTATTCCTAGAGCTGAGTTCATACACTGCTGTCTTGGGGTGACTTTATGATGTGTATCCCATATTGCTACCCTATGCAAACTGAGCCTGAGAGGGGGAAGGAAAAACGGAGCAAAACTTTTTCAAAGCAGTTTGAAGCTTGTTCAAGGTCACACAGAGATAGCAATTGTTTTTTTTTCCAGCTGCGGCAGGGGAGGGAGGAAGCACCCGGCTTGCTGCTCCCAGGTCAGACTTTGGCCAGTTTGCTCCCAGGTCAGATTTTGGCCAGTTGTTCAGCTTCTTTTTCTCTGCAGAGAGACTGAGAGTTGAATTTTTTTCCCTTCCCTGGAATTTCGGATTTTCTCCCTTTATGGGAGTGTATTTATTGGTGTTTGTTGGTTCCGTTCGGTTTTCCCCTTAAGTTCAGTATGTTTGGTATATCCCAGTTGGCGCCCTGTTTTATGTGAATCTCCTCATGTATCGGTCTTGTCTCCTCCCAGGGCTCTGTCTGTCACTCTGGCACCCCTCCCAGGCATCTAGAAAGTTCTGGCCAGGGGGCCAAGTGATTGGTCCTGGGATAGGAGCCCCTCCCTTCCTTTGCTACAGTTGGTTCTTGTATGTGTCTATCGCCTTGTTTGCCCCACCCTTCCCTTCCTCGATTGGTTCCTTTGTAATCCCTCCCTTGACCGCCACCCCCCCATAAAACCCTGTGCACACCCTTGTCCCAGTGCTTAGAGCTGGGCTCCCCTGGTTGGTGAGGACCTCCGTCTGGAGGTACAATAAACCTTCTGGATTCTACCCAACTCTGAGTCTGCCTCCTCTCCTCCGCCATCTGCCTTGGTCCCTGAGGTCCCAAGGAAGGATCCACGAGCCAGACCTCCGGTCACTCCTACACCGGAGGCTGGTCCCCGCAGCCTCCTGCATCCAGAGCTGACCGGGCGTGGTAGGACCTGCTCCTAGTGGACACAGAGGCATCCTTTTTCCACTGGACTGCTTCAATATCAGAACACATTGGGAGGACTTTCCACTGAGCACAGAGGGCCTGGCCCTGGGCCAAGCCCCAGCTCTGAGGAGACCAAAGGGAGGACTCTAACACTTTCCCAGGTTTTTCCTCCACAGCAAAAAATTTTATTATTTAGCATTATTTTCCTTTTCCCATGTGTTTGTTAAATAAATAGTTTTTATCTCCTTCACTTTCCTTCAAGGAAAATTTATTTTTCCCAAACCTCGTGGGGGAGGGGTGGTGACCTGTCTTCTCTCAGAGGACACATTTCTAAATTTGACCAAACCGGATCAACTGCACTGACAGTGAAGCTGGTGGCCACATTTTACAGCAGGATAAATTACAACCAGACAGGATTGCTCCTTGGAACAGTTAACACATCCACTCTTATCAGCTCACTATAATTCTTTTCTCTGCACCAACTCATAACCCATGAGATTCTTTGCCCACAGTGTGTTAATAAGGTTTTTCATCTTTGTGTGGTGTTGGCCATCCTGAAGTCCTTCCAAAATAGTTGGAAACTGAAGGCACTTTAGTAGAGCAACACTTCAATAGCTCACATAGACAGACCCCTTTCTGATATTAATAGAGAACGAATTCTTTCTACATCTCAGCAACAATTATTTAGTTAGGACTTCTCTCTTTCATCTTTCACTTTTTATCTAACCTGCTACCCCTGAATTGTGAGAGCTGTCTAAAAACTAGTGTAGTGGCACTCACATTCGTGTTATGAGCTACTTTTAGGTGCTCCTTTAAGCACTTTGGTCTCTCCTCCTCATGTAAGCAACAGAGTGCACATGTGACCGAAGCTTAAGCTCTAACATTATTTCCCCTCATTTTGGGTGTACATAAGGCTGTCAAAGGATTGAGTTGTGAAAGTCTTACAAGTAGGTGTGTTGGCATGTTCTTGTCTTCTGTTGGAGGTCCTAAACCCTCTTTTTGGTCATGTGATGGATGACATATGAAGGATGACTGACATTTTAAAAAAATTAAAAAAAGGACATGTGGGACCCTCATGGGAGAGAATGACAGATGGTGTTTGCCAGAAGAGTTCATATTTGAAGGGTCTTGAAGCATCTCTAAAAAATAAGGTGACAAGCTTATGGTATATATGAGAAAAATGAATTTTTCTGGTAGGTTAACCAAGTCTGTATCTTGCAAATGCCTGAATTAATTTAGTTTCCATTTATGGCAAATGTTTGTTGCCCTTCAGAGGAATTTATAATTGCCACAGCTAGTTCATGCAGTTGACAAGTGGGTGTACATACCTTGCATTTCAAATATAATAACAGTCTTTCAGGAGAACTATTTTGGGAGCAGGTGAATTTGCATACCAATAACAAGAAAGGAAATTGCATACACCGTTGAGACAGAGGGAAGTAGAAAGAAGAAAAATTGATAAGGGGTGCTGAATAGTCTTGCTGTATGGTTGGATTCTGGCTGTAATGATACAGAATATTTGGTAACGAGGCCTACATCCATATCAGACAGGCAGGGTTCTCTCAATATCTTTATTCTAATAATACTCATGGTGACCTGAAATGGTTTTTTGTGTGTTTTTCGAAGGGACTTGGGCTGTGCTAGTTTACTGTGAACCAGTACCAGTTACAATAGAAAGATGATACCCTAAGTGTGTATTATTTTCTCTGCTATTATTTCAATACAGGTTTACGTAAGCTGGTAGATTTTACAATCTTAGGAATTAAGAGGGAGTCAAACACTATAGCTTTGTAAAATCTAAAGGCAAAGTGTTGGTGTTAACCTTCACTGAACAGTTTAAACTCATGCTGAAATAGACAGCTTTACCTCCTTGATCTTTTCCATTCATCTACATAAAGTTGGATTTCAAATAAAGAGAATTTTATCCTCTTGGAAGAAAAGAGATTGTATCTGTAGAGCTGATCAGCTACTTCACAGCAGAACTGACTTTACTACAGCAGTGTTCTTTTTAGCTTTTTCTTGTATCACAGTCTT
Source organism: Aphelocoma coerulescens (assembly GCF_041296385.1). Taxonomy (NCBI): domain Eukaryota; kingdom Metazoa; phylum Chordata; class Aves; order Passeriformes; family Corvidae; genus Aphelocoma; species Aphelocoma coerulescens. The sequence continues at coordinate 60,185,624 of NC_091015.1, read as the reverse complement.
TTGATGTCTAACTCTCTTCCCACATCTCAGTGTTTTGGACATGCTTATTTTGAATGTCCACTCCATGCCAAATTTTCTAAAATGTACTCCATCAATTACATTTAGTCTTGTTTTCCATTTGCTCTTCTTGTTCACAGTCATCTTTCTTTCTTAGTCCCAACAATTATCTTGTATATGAGCCCTTGTAGGTTGTTTGTTGGGAGGAGGAATAGATAAAATAATTCAGGTACAATGTTTGGTGCAGTCCTAATTATCAGTCAGTCTTGATTACTGCTCAAGTACATGTATGCATTCAGAGAAACAAACAAGTATTTATTCTCAGAAATGTTCAGCTAGAGTCTATAATGTTAACTGTGCACAAATAAAAGCTGGTTTTGTACCTCTGGTAAAGAACTTCATTCCTCAGGGCAGGGTTTATGACTGGCTCAGCTCCAGGAGGTATTGCAATGGCCAGCAGTAGATGACACACTATGAAATTTGCGTAGGTTAGAGAAGACAGATGATTAGTCAGTAAGCTTCTATTTGAAGAGGTAAAGGAAAAAAAAAAATCTCTTTTTCTAAGAAGATGACAGAAAAAAAATTCAGGCCTGTAGATACAATGTGTGTACATATATGTCTGCATGTATTAAAGAGTTCCTGCATTTGAAAGAAAGAAAACACATATTGTGGTATGTTCAATGTGTAATCAAATGATCTGGTTAGAAAAGCATAATCAAAAGATGGTTAAACTCTATCAACATACCTAGATCACTTCTTGTCAAGGAGTCTCCTCTGGCATTCGTTTGTCTTTTCTTTTGCTTAGTTTTCACTGTGTGAGGCCAGCAGGTCAATTTCTTCTTCAGATTTCAGTGCCTGTAATCCTGCTGAGTATCCAGCCTAAATTTTCTGTTTCTTTATTTCCTGTTGTTACCACTGTGGGTTTTTATTGTCCTCTTCTTCCTTAAGCCTTGGCTGATGTCATGAGCTCAGAAGCTCTGCGACTGTTTGAGTGAAAAGTTAAGCAGTCTTGCAGAGAAAACCTTGTCGTTGTGATCCACATGTAATTATTACTCGCCTGCCAGTGTCAAAATAAATGCAAAGTGCCCCTTTCATTTGAACTCTGACTGCTGATTCCTGATCACACCCCTACTGTTTCATTATGGGCTGATCTGTGGTGCTGCAGGCAGATATCTTTATAGAGTCAGCGCTGGCCATCAGTGGGAATCCGCTGTACAAAGTACTCCACAATTTCATAAAAAGCAGGGTATTTCCTGGCTACAGCAGAGTAATAGCAACTGTTCCATCAGGCCAGCAGGCAGGTCAGTCACCAACTTTTTGGAAGCCCTGGCCATTACATAGACATGTTAAGATGCTGTGTGACATCTGTATAATGCAAGAACCTCCAAACTGATCAAAACCAAACATTCTTCTAGCCCAGAATCCTTCCCTTGACAGTGTCAAAAAAAAAAAAAAAAGGTGTGGAAAAAGTGTCAGGAAAGGGCCAATCAAAGCTGCTACTTTGAGAAGACTCTTTTAGCCACCAACAAACTGAGGCAGCTCAGGGATTCCTAACCTGGGGGGATTTAGTTAATTTCACTCTTCTGGGAACGTTCTGTAGTAAGATGGATGGGTTTTCAGCCACTGGGAGCTGGCAGAAGGGGGTTTTACCCCTCATGTGCCGACACAAAGAAGCCCGCAGGTCAATGCTGAAACCCCTCTGGAAGGCGGCACTCAGTGCCCAACACACAATGAAAACGGGGTACAGCTCCTCACCCAAAAGGGGCTGTGTCCTTCTGTTGCTGTTCAGCAGGCATGCAGGTGAAGGCAAAGAAGTAAAGAGAGGGGACTCTCCGTATGTGTTCCACGCAGGTTTAGTCTGGTGAAAGGACAGGGACAAAGAGATCAATTGGTAGGAGGGTCCAGGGATCTTATACTGGGTACAGAATAGGTGGGGAAAGGGATCTCAGCTAATGGGATAGAGACAAGCAGGGGGGATTGACAGGAAGGGAACCAATGGGAACAACATATAGGAGGGACTCAGGGAAGCATCCAATGGGGCGTCGAGGAACAAAGAACTGTCTGGAACTAATACATATTAAAGAAGGAAAATGAATATACATAACTTCATGCATAAAACAAGATAGACAAAATATTCACCAATCAGGGGAAAACATGCAAAAGACAAAACAAGGGAATCATGGGTTCTCACCGTGACTGTAAGTTACATGCTAAACTTGGGTTGCTCACCACCACAGCTGGTTGTCTGAGTTTTCTTCAGGAGAAAGAGTAGCTGCAGCCACCTGCACCGCTACATCAAGACCTTGTGTGTGTTCAAACATCCTGATTTCAGCATCTAAATGAAAACATTAGCTGATGTTTTAAATTACAAAAAAAAATTTAGTAACCAGGAAAATAATGATTCCTCTTTGACTTTCCATGTAGCACCCAAGGTGTCAGCATTCTGGGGCTAGCATTCTGACAAGGGAATATATGAAGATTTAGCATGCAAGTAAAAGGGAAAGAAAGTGGCAACTAACTATTTTGGTGATTGAATGTTTGCTTTACTTTTTTCTTTACTAGGTATTTAGGAACAGAACAAGGTCTGGAAAGATAATTAGGAGGAACAAAACCCGTAAAGAAATACAGACAAAAAGAGTTAACTCATATCTGATAATTTTCTTGGAGGTGGTTAGGTTGGGGAGTGTATTTCACATTACAGAAAATTGAGTCATAGATTCAATCTAGTGTAGGATTAGTTTTAACCAAGCCTGTTATCTTTAATGGGACTGTTTATGCCTACAGAACTTTACAGAGTTTACAAAAAATCTTTGCTGTTTTGAGTGCTTTAGACAGGTATTTGAAGACAAAAAAAAAAGCATATTTTGCAGATTTGTTATTAAAAAAAATATTACTATTACCATGGACAGATATGAATTAGCGAGACAATCATAAAGATTGTAGGAAGATATTCCTAGTGTAGATAAAGTATAATAGATTCCAGTTCTCTAGGAGAATTTAATGGAATTTGTCATGTGAGTCCATTGTTAAAATTAATGGCTTATGTTGCTTACAATGATGTTATCTACCAGTCAAATTTGGTTTTGATTCAGAACTGATTCCAGCTAATTCTAATTTCCTAAATGACCTTTTCATTAAGTATGCCACAGCCTCAAGATTAAAGATATTTTTTCTAAATAGTGGTGAATTTTTTAGTAAGTTGCTAGCTTATTTTTGTCCTTCTCTCAAAATAAAAGAAAAACAATAATAGACATATTTCCACCCTTTTATGTCTACTAAAGATTTCTTACAAATAATTAATAAAAATGATATATAATTCACTCACAAGATGTTATACTTTTCTCCTTCAGAATAACTGTACATAAAATGAAGGACATTTTTTCCATATCCTGTTTCTGTAATATTACTGATTTTCAAAGTTGCTTTTCATTTTGGGAGGTTGATGTTGTGTTACTGGTTCTTTCTTCTAACATAAATTGAAGCTTATAGAAAAAAAAAAAAAAGATTCCCAAAAGAAATATCTTTCCAGTATTTGTAAGGAAAATTCCAAATTAGGAAGCTTGAGGATATCGTCATGACTTTCTTAAAGGAAGGGTTTATTTGGCACAAAACCATCCTTCCTCACCTGTGGGATATGCCCAGCCCTTGCCCTGGAGGGATCTCTGCTGAGACAAGAGATTTTGCAATCGCCCAGCAGGACTCCCTGAAAAGGCAGCCACTTCTTGGTCATGGCGAGGAAAAGTGGACCCACAATCCTTTGAGAGACACTATGCAGATCTTTCTGTAACCCATTGGTCTGTCCCAGACCCTCTGTAACCCATTGGTCCCCCACTGATCCCCTGTATCCCTATAAAAGGAAGTCCCCTGGCTCTGTGGGGGGGAGAGCTCGTCCCTGGCTTTCCCCTTCGCCGGAGGTATCAAAACAATAAAGCCACCTCTGTGCGGAACCAGCCACACGGGCCTTCTCGTCTCTCTCTGGTCTGGTTTGGCCTGGAGGATGCCCTGCAGAGCTGAGCTGGAATCACAAGCTGAATCACTAAAGAGCTGATAGCCTCTGCAAGGGCCCTCCTTTGCCAGCAGCTGAGAGGAAGACACTGGGCCTCGGGAAGGCGATCCCTTTCGGGACCATCTCTCCGGACCAGTCACCTCTTCCTGGGTCAGAGCCACGGACCCCACCACCAGCTGAAATACTCACCAGCTGCATATTTGTAAATGGAGTTGTCTTCTTGGCTGCTTGGTCCATGCTTGGACACAGTGAAGCTTCTAAGGCCATAGTTTTACCCTTATGAGCCGCTTTTTCAAAAATGGCAGAACAGTATTGACAAACAGCACAGAGCCTCTGGTGATTTAGAAATGCTCCATCACATTTCTTCTTTTCTGTCACTAACATTATTTTTAGTTGAATATATTAACTGAAATGTCTGCTTCTGAGAAAAAAAGAACCCTGTTTTTCTGATTTTCCTTTTCATTTATAAGATCTGCAAAGAGTACTTTTCTTTGAACTAACCCTTAAACCACAGTCTTTATTTACATAGATGTTTCTTTCTTAAATCTATCTATTTATGAAGATTTTACTGCAGCTCTGTGGAAATAATATGGAAATAAATTTGATTTTGCATTACTTTCATTTTCAGTCAAAAATTCTTAAGGATTGCAGCCTGTGATATCAGGAATCTTTATATCTCTGCCTTTGATATGTGTGCAAAACTGTGTAGTACAACAATTCAAAACGAGAAGGAAAAAGTTGTGATTCCTTCTTTCCTAGAGGCTTTCCATCATTTATATTCACCAACGAAAGGTTGGCATGTACCTCAAGGACTAATGATAATGAAAAATGTTGTGTTAAAGAAGAAAAATCTTTCATAACTTGCATACTAACACACTGAACTCATTACAGCTTGTCTTACTACAGCATGCTCTTTTATGTCTGCCGTAGTGCACTTCATTTTCAAGAGACTGTGACGTGCACTGGTTCTGTAAGCATATTTTCTCTTCCTTATCTTCAAAAGCTGCCTTTGGTTGTCATAAACTACTCACTTATTGGAAACATATTAGGCACTAGGGTTTTCTGCAGTTTCAGACTAATATCAAGATCTGAAAAAAATATATTTAAAATGTATCGGGGGCAAGTAATTGTTTTCCATTTTCCTAGAGCAGAGTACTGGTGAAGTCGTAGCTCAGGAGCTGCCAGCAACCTCAGCATTTTTATTAAAATAGTGAGTTGTTTGTGGCATTAGCTGTCTTTTTGTTTGTTTTTGGTAGCACGTGCAGGGAAACTGTATTCCTGGTTTGTGATTGCAGACAGTATTGTGTTATGAGTAGTCAATAACAAGCATACATTTATAAAGTCTTTATAGATAAACTGTAATAATTAACTCCGTATTGAAATTTGGAATACCTTGGAAGTGAAATACGGTTTTGGTTTTGCTACATACTATTTCTATGGGTGTGGCCACAGCTCTGGGGGTACATATCCAGCATTTGCTATGACGCCTTAATTTGCCATTCAGTAAACTGTTCGGTCCTTTAATTTTCCTCCTTTAAAAAAAACCCAAAAAACCAACAAAAAAACACCAGTATTAATATTCCTAGCTACATTCACTAAAAGTATCACAATGAATAATTCTTTGCTCTCAATGTGCCTTCTATTTCCCAAGCAACTCTCACTGAGCTCTTGACTCAATAAAATACATAAACACATTTGACTTTAAACCAATCTAAAATATAGAAAAATAATGGAAAGGTTGGAAATGAGCTTATGAACGTCTGTAACATGTCTCTCAAAAACTTTTTCTGCAATTGATTTTAAGTGACCTGTGTCAAAATCTTGATGAAAATGGAAAAAATGTCATGCAGAGGGACAAAAAATAATTGAATAGTAGTTGCAGTTTTGCAAAGAGCTCTGCTTCAGTAACTATGAGATCAAATTGCTCTGATTAAGTCATAATAAAAGTATATTTAAGATATGAAAGCATTCCATTTCAGTTGTCCTAAAGGACTTGCCTGTTAGAAATACACTTTGCATTTGAATATGTATTTTTACATTTTGCATTGATTATGTCCAGCTTGATTCTTTATAGTTCCATGAACTCTGTGTTCTGTGCCTTTTTCAAAGATAACAAAGCCTTCTTAAAAGAAACTCAGCTACTTGACATCATGCTTTAATATAATATTATGAGATTGACCTAGACTGGTGTTCTCAATAGAAAAGTGACTATAAATATGATATGATGAGTTTTCAGAAAGACAGAAATAAAATTCAAATTAAGTTAAATAAAAGCTTAAGCTATCTGAAAGCTATCTTTAGAACACTGAAAACTCAGTCTTGTTTAGTAATCTCCAACTCTGCAAGTAAGGTAAACATAATTTAGTTTTATTCCTATAATTGAACAAGAAGAAATCTACATAAACTAACAGTACATTTCAACATACTGCATCAAAAGATACTTGTCACCTGCTCCTGTTTTAGATGGCATATCCCTGAGCAATAAAACAAATTTTCAAAAACAATTAAGAAGTCAACATAAGTTGAATGAATAGAGTAATGGCAATAAATATCACATTACTTCAGTTCACCATTAAAAAAAAAGAAGAAAATACTCAATAAAATCAGTAAGAGCCTGCTTCCCTTTTAATCCAGCTTGGAAGAGAAAATATGTAAATGTCAAGAAATTATACATTCCTCATACATAGTGGGTTGTTTCGTGGTTTGTTTTTTTTTGTTGTTGTTGTTGTTGTTGTTGTTTGTTTTTTTTTTTTTTTTAAGTAAAGGCAAGGGGAAGAGAATGATGGGAAGAATAATATGCCAGTAAAGAGAAAGATTAAGTAGTGTGAGGCTGAGGGTTTTTGGAGAAGACTTTGGACAGAAGTGGTAGAAAACCTTTAGTAGTCTGCAATTAAGCACTGGTGTTGACATCAGTGTTAATGGTGGTGTCAGAGATCTGCATGTACAGGTTACTGAACACTTCAGAAATATCTGTTGTTGATACTACTGCAGTGTTTGTTACAGTATTTTTGTGTTACTCAACGTTATGTCATTTTCAAACTGTAACATGTAACATGTAACAGACATGTAAATTCTAGTAAAATCTTTGTGAATCTGAAACCTGCCTCTTTTCTGTGCCCTACGCCAAGACCAAACTGTGCCAGATGAGGCTCACCAAAAACTTGACATTGTCTTAGATTTAGGTAGGATAGAGTTATTTTTTTCCCAGTAGCTGGTGTAGTTCTGTGGTTTGGATTTAGTACAAGAATAATAACACACTGATGGTTTAGTTGTTGCTGAGTTAAGTCAAGGAGTTTTCAGTTTCCCATGTTCTGCCAGGAAGCAGGTGCACAACAACCTGGGGGGAGCATGGCCAGGACAGCTGACCAAAACTGGCCAAAGGTACATTCCACACCCCAGAACATCACATTCAGAATATAAACTGGGTGGAAACTGGCCAGGAGCCATCAATCTCTGCTAAGGGACAGGCTGGACATCAGTCAGTGGGTGGCTAGTAATTGCATTGTGCATCACTTGATTTTCTTGGGGTTTTTCTTCTCTCTCTCTCTTTTTCATTACAGTAATAATTATTATTATATTTTAATTTTTCCAATTATGAAACTGTTTGTATCTCAACCCACTAGTTTTTAACTTTTTTTTCTGATTCACCTCTCCCTGCCATCAGGGTGGAGGGGGAGAGCAAGCGAGCAGCTGCATGGTGGGGTTACAGCACAACAAACATTAAGAAGAGGTAGGAGAATGGTTAGGAAAGCAGACATCACTGAATTTAGACAATGCAGTCTCTCAGTATCAGTTGAGGATTGCTGGGTCTGGTATGGTTGCCTTTCCCAGTCTTGGCTGCATAATGTTCAAACTGGCTTGAAATAGCATTGCTGTCCTTTGCAAGCCTGAGTGTAAGGCAAACGAGAACATACATTTGTTAACCATAAAATGCTCCAAAGCTGAACAGTTAGCAAAAAAGACACATTTGTAGCATGCCCTTGGAGGGAAAACTGCACGTGGCAAATTGGTCAGCCATCCCAAGCCTTACTTTGACTTTGTGAAGGCAAGTTACTGATACTAAACTGAATTCTGGATAAGTCAAAGATACAGTCAGCATATTAACATCAGGTTTTATTCTAAAAAATGACAAATTAGGCCAGTGACAGAACTTTGGGTCCTGCCATTCACAAGTATCTCCCTTTTAATTATATACGTTATATAGTTCACTGTGCACATTTTTAAATTCTGAAAGTTTCCATTAAATTTTGAGCTCAAACAGCATGCCAACATAGGGATTTAATCCTTCAAACTCTGATGATATTTGCAGGTCTAGGTCCTTGACTGACTTCTTTTTATTTTATGGAAATTTAATGCAAAGCTTATTTCAATTCAAGTACTACATACCAGTGACACATCAGAAATAGTTACAATTTTTCTTTTCATTAACAAACAGAAAAATCAGAATCTGAATTGAAATGAAAATACTGAACCAATTTTAGGTATTTCTTAATAGGAAATTAAAGCATGAAATTATATCTTCATGTAAATGTAAATTTCAACTTTATGCTAATGACAAATAATTTTTAACTATATAAAAGCTTGCCTGAACTTACTATGAATCCAGTAAGGATATTTTGAACAAATACGTTGTAAAGCTCTGTTGAAATACCCTTTTTGCTCTAAAAAGTCATAATAAAAGAACCCCTCTGTAATGTACTAAGTACATTTTACTATTTCCTTCACTCTTTCTTATAAATGAGTATTTATATCAAAATCAATCTGGATAGGTGAAAATAATATTATTATACAGCAAAAAGAACAGTCAAGATACAGTCAATCTCTTGGGTTTTTCGAGGAAAAATAAAAAGCCAATGACAGAAATAACTTTGCTCTTCTTAACGTTTGAGGTGACTGAATCAAGGTACAGAAATGTTCCATCATTTTGTCTCATAAAGGCAAGTGAAGATATTTTTTGCCAAACAACTTTGTTGATTGGAAGAACAATCAAAAAAATGAGAGCGCTGTGTAAGATTGAAAATAGTCTGAATTCAGAAGGATAAAGCTGAATCATTTGCAATTATCAGAAACAAGAGAACTGAAAACAAAACTGGGAAAAATGATTTAAAGTATATGTTGCAATAAGGCAAGACAGAAGCTGTGTCTTCAGAGTAGTCATAGTTTCTTAACTGGAAATGTTGAGTCACTCAGAATCTCAACCTCTGTGTGCACACACACACACACAAAAAACCCCAAACCCAATCAAATACCCTAGTGTCAAGCATAATTTTCTTTGTTACCTTTTTTTTTTTATCTGGTTTATCCAATAAGTGCACAGGTATATTTTCAATTTTTTTCTTTCCCGGAACATAACTGTTAGAAACTTCCGTTTCTTTAAATAAAAGTTTTATTTCATGTAATACTGGGCCTGGGACATGAGAAAAACAGGCACTCAGGCAGACATAGGGCCCATGGAAAAAGAAAAACTAACTACATCAATTAGTGTTGCAAACTTGCAACAGAAGGACATAACTGTGGTCCCACTAGCCTTGTTCCAGTTATTCCCTCATTTTGAATTAATTTTCAAACATGCAGAGACACTTTAAAATTGTAAACTCAGTAGAGCATAGAAAAAAAAAAGACTGTGTTGGTAACTCAATATAAGATGTTTAAAACAACAGAAAAAAATGTTCTCTTGTTCAAGTTTACACATAACGTCATAATTTTATTTCATCAGCAAGTAATGATTCAGAGATTTGCACAGATCATAGACTCACAGAATATCTCCACTTGAAAGGAATCATAAAGTCCAATTTTCTGCTCCTTACAAGACCAACTAACACTAAATCATATGGCTAAGAACGTCATCCAGACACTCTTTGAACTCTGACAGGCTTAGTGCCATGACCACTTCCCTGGGGAGCCTGTTCCAGTGACTAGTGACCCTCTCAGTGAAGAACCTTTATCTAATGTCCAATCTGAACTTCCCCTGATGCAACTGCATTCCATCCCCTCATGTCTTATGGTCAACCACCCAACAGAGGAGATCAGCATCTCCTTATCTGCCGCTTGAGGAAATTGTAGACTATGATGGGATCATGCCTCAGTTTTCACTTGTCCAAGCTTATCAAGCCAAGTGACCTCAGATGCTTCTCCTAAGTCTTGCCCTCAAGACCTTTCATCATCTTGGCTGTTCTTGTCTGGACACACTTTAATGATTGATGTTCTCCTTATATTGTGGCACCCAAAACTGCCCCCAGCACCTGAGGTGAGGCTACCCCAGTGCAGAGCAGAGCAGAGCAGGACAATCCCCTCCCTTGCCCGGCTGCTGATGCTGTGCCTGATGCCCCCTAGGACACGCTTGGCCCTCCTGGCTGCCAGGGCACTGCTGACTCATGTCCAATTTGCCATTGACCAGGATCCCCAGGTCCCTTTCTGTGAGGCAGCTTTTCAGCCTGTTGTCACCCAGTTTGTATATACAACCCTGATTATCCCACCCAAGGTATAGAATCTGGCACTTGCTCTTAAATTTCATATTGTTGGTGATTGCCCAATGCTTGAGTCTATCCAGGTCTCTTTAAGGCCTCCCTGCCTTTGAGAAGTGCACAGCTCCTCCTAGTTCAGTATCATCAGCAAACTTACTTTTTGTACACTCAACTCCTGCATCCAGATGATTTGTAAAAACATTAAAGAGTGCTGTCCCTAAAATTGAGCCCTGGGGAAGCCCACTGGCAGCCAGCCTGATGTAACCCCATTTACTATAATCCTCTGAGCACAACCTGACAGCCAATTGTTCACCCAATGTATTATGCACTTGTCTGTGGACTAGTACATGGGACATTTTGCCCAAAAGTGTACAATGGGAGACACTATCCAAACCTTTCTAAAATCCCAAACCCCCACATCTACTGGCTTTCCTTGGTCAGCTAGGTGGGTGTCCTCATCATAAAACGAAATTAAGTTGGTTAAGCAAGACATGACCTTGAGCTGGCAATGACCTATGGCTGCGTTGCCTCTTAGGTGTTTTTCATAACTTCTTGTAACTTCCAGAACAACTTTCTCTATAAATTTTACCAGGCACTGAAGTGAGACTTACAGGCCTGTAATTAGCAGGGTCTTCTTTCTTACCCTTTTTGAAAACTGGGACAAGATTTTTCAGCTTCCAGTTAACTGGAAACTCAAGGAATCCCAAGACTGTTGGAAAATGGTGGAGAGAAATCCCACAATAACATCAATCAGCCTTTCATTATCCAGGGATGGCAAAACAAGAATAAGCACAGAGGATGAATTTTTAAGAGGATAGTATGTATCTAAATGTTATATCATTCCTCTGAGTAAATGACCTGGAATACCTTTGCCTCTGTAAACAATCCTGTATTTGGCTTCATGTTACAAAAAAAATTTGTGTTAAAAAGTAAAAAAGCTTTCAGGAGTACCAGTGATATACCACCCTGAAAGGAAGTAGCAATTAAGAAGCAATTAGCTGGGGTAAGTTGTATCAGATAAATACAGAAAAAGACACTGCATTGTTAATCTTGCAACACCTCTATGAATGGACAAATGGCCTCTCTTCGGCAGGAACTCAGTAAAGAACTCAGTGCTATGGACACCAAACCATAATATTGCATTTATGAATTATTTTTTACTTTGTGGAGCAGCCTTTTTTTTTTTCCTTTTCTTATCACTGGATAAATTTCTCTATTGGGAAAAAAATATTTGTTAAGATGAAGTCGGTGCTGACAGAGAGCACTAACAAAGTTGGAGTGGCCCACAATAAAATAAGCCATATAATGAAATAAACATGTTTAAGACGGATGAAAGTATTTTAATTAGATTCTGAGCAATTAATGATTGAATTACTTTATCTTGATGTACAATAAATTTTAGAGTGTTTTGTTGTGTATGTTTTTAAGGAGACAACCTGTATGAGGGAGGACACAAATTTTGGAGTAGTTGAATCAGTTTTGGGTGTGCTTTTTTCTTCTTTGGGAAAGAAGGGATGCATTTTTTCCCTAAGTTAATATAAGCTCTAATAAGGATATGATTATACTCACTAAAGAAAAACAAAAACCCTCATCAAAACAAAACAAAACAAAAAACCAAACAACCTGAACAAACAAAAAAAAATGCAGCTTTGACATGGTGTTGCTAAGACATTGATTTACTGAAGGAGACTCTCAGAATTGCAGTCTTCTGTTAGTGTCACCTGGTGCAGTATGGCTGTTCTTCTGATGCATCAGCTGCTAAGAAAATGCATGGTCATTCATATTCGCAGTGGAACGTCATCCTCTCCTTTGTGTTCTTTCTCTTTCTCATTGGAAAATTGCTATGATATTATGTGTGTACATGAGTGGAACTATCTCTAATCTAAAGAGTTATATTACTTGAATTATTTAAGGAAAGAAAGAAAATATGATAAATGTGAGGGTAGTTTTGTTTCTCAGGCCATATCCTGTCTCTGAAGTGCTGATGCAGATCAGTGGAACTACTCAGTGTGTAAAACAAAACGCGCATATAAGAGTGAGGTCAGAAGTTAGTTGCAGCAGCAGATAAAACAAATATATTTGACTTTGTACTGAAGGGGACTAGGAGACACTGCACTGGCATTTACAATTTATCAGGGGAAAGTAATGATCAGCTAAAACATAACCACTTTTGCTGACTGTGCCTAAGGCTCAGATACAGCAAGACTAGTTCTTATTTGGCTCCCAACTTTTCATTTCACCAGGATGGAAACCTAGATGTGAACTAGCAAGTTAATTATCTTCCTGAATTTGAGTCTTCCCCTTCTTGGAATCAGTGTGATGCTGGAAGGAAGGACTAATAATTTCATTTTTGTCACTCTAGGGCCACACATCTGATTTAGATGTCTGTTTAAGAGTCTGAGTATCGGTGATAATTGTGTTTCAAATTGCACTCCCCTTTGTTTGCTATTTGGTTTATCTTAAGTTTCTTCTGCTGTGTTGCATATGTTTGCAAGTAAAGCATATTTAGTCTATGATTTGTTCCATAGATAATATCAGGATCAGGGATATGCTGGCACAACAGTTTTTGAAAACCGAAAGCATTAACAACAGTGACATTTGCTTTCAGTGTTTACATATATATAGTGAAAATAAAGATGTTCTGATTTCACACTGTGGCTGGTATGGGCTGCCTAATAAAGAATATCAGCAGATAGAGTAAATCACCATTTTATTGTTATATTAAGAAACATGGCTAACCATTGGCATTGTGGCATGCAACACAATGCTCTTGAATACTGAGTCAGCCATTAGAAATACAGGTGACTGAAAGAACATATTCTAGTAGTAGGTATGGTCTTTCTCTCTCTGTATATACACACACACATGCATAAAGCAGTAAACTAAATTTAAATCCTATTGTGCTCTGGTTGGAGTGTCAGGCTCAGTGGAAGTAAAGACCCCTTCTGTCTGTGAGGCTAGATGTCCCTAATCAGCTCACATGTAGTACTCAGCTTCTGGGAAATTTAGTAGATCCAGAGCTGATCCCTTTGCAGGCGGACTCAGGAGGTACATTTGATTCTGACTGAATCCCCATGACAGTATATAAACATCCTGGAATGGTCACACTGGTGGATTTGTAAACAAAAAATTTGCTGTCCTGACTTTGTCATTTGGTTTAGGGCAAGTTATATAACCAGAGGATACAAGTTCTTTAAAGGTCCATTAGCAATTAGGTCTGTGTCATGTGTACTGCATCATTTTTCTACCTTACCCTCTTTCCTTGAGAAGTGTGAGTTTAGTATTTTGAAATATATTTTGATTGGGACCTTTGTTTCCCCCCAGTGGAAATGCTGCTAAAGGGTGTTCAAGGCTAATGAAGAAAAAGGTTTCTTACAATGGAACACATTGAAGTTTATGATGGCCCTTATTTCTTAGGAGAAACTATTTCATGGTTTTGAACCACCTCCCTGCTGAATGTCTTATACAGTTGAGCTATGTCTTTATGGTAGAAGGTTCTACTGCAGTGGAGGAGAAAGTTTATGACTGAAATCTTTATCATGGAACTTCAGGTCATCTATTAGGTATGCTGGGCTTATGCCACAAAGCACTTTAAGCATAAAGAATATAGTTTGAGACCAGGTCATTTGGTCCATCCAGTCACATTTTTTCTATGGAGAAAAAGAGAGGAAAAGTTTTTACCTAGACTTTTCAGTTTGATTTGACATCCTCAGGCAAAAATTAGTACATAAATGCAGAATTATTGTATGTTAACTTATATTTGGCAGGGATTAAAAGCAGCAACTTGTACAATACCCTAATGTTTGTAATAAACTTGAGACCTATGCATGGTCAAGGGTGTGCATGCAAACAGAGTGTATCATATATCTGCTGTAACATATACACACATAGAAAGATATTACTATATATAGCATATTAAAATTACTGCCTATTCTAGCAAACATCAGTTTCTGTTATGCTTTGCCATAACTGCAGAAGAGAGAAATATTTTACCAGTTTTTCATGCCTGAATTGACTGTTGAAGATGTATATAGAAGACTTTGTTCCAGAAGAAGTATTCAGGATGAATCAATAAATCCTAATATCATCTATGCAGCTTTCTGCAGTCTCCATTTCCTTCTCAGTCTCTCATTGCAAGGTTGTTAGACTTCTGCATTCCAGCCAACTAAATTAATATGGGCAGCTTTTTTTTTTTCATCTGTTGAAGGCTGGTAATCAACTTTGGGAAGTCTAAGAACACAACATCCTCATACTGGTGCTGTGATTTTTATTGGCTCTGAATATACTCGTTTTCTTGACAATATTAATTATTGCTTATACAGATAAAGAATAAAAATTGCCTTCCAGTGGAATTATTGCAAAGCTCCTCTGGTAAATAATTAAAATAATATACATTACCATTCTGCAGAGGAAAGAAGGAATCAGTCTCTCCTTTTCTTACTGCATTTCAGAGCGAGCTTGTGAATCTGTGATAAAATCAAGACAATTTTAGATTCCTGCTCCAGATAATATAAACTGCCTTCTTAGGATGTTAAAGGCTGATCTGGTATAAACTGATTATGGGATCAACAGTGCAGAGAAACCAACTGCATTGGTTTATTTACTTCAACTTATACACTTTATGCAGAATCAGGTATTGTCCAGAAGCTTCATTCTAGGAAAAGACATCACCTGTTGTCTCACAGCTGGCATGAAGCCAGCATAAAAATGAATGCCATGTACAGTGGTTAATTTGACAGAAATGCAATTGCGTCCACATACCTGAACTGGCCTGAATGTTCACTCTCAAGGTGTCAATGCAGTTATATCAGATATCAGCCAGTGTGGGCCATAGCCTGGAAAGGACTGTCCTTTGGCAAGAACAAAAATATGGCTTCACTGCTTGTAAAACTTCCATGATCTCAGTAGAATTATATGACTGTTTTTCAAAGCCACTCTCAAAGAGTGCTGTAAAAATGTAATGCTATTTTTTAACCACTCTATCCATACTCCAGTCTAACATTTATTTGAGAATCCTAACTTTGAAGTTTAAAGAGGAGGGGGAAAAACCCATGATGTTTACAGACACTTCCTTCCCATCCCCTAAGAAAAGTAAGCTTACTGTGACACAGAGCAGACGGCAAGGTCTGCAATACTACCTATGCACACACCTATCAATTTTGGAATCTGAATTGCGATTCTCCTGCAAAGGCAATAAACACAGTAATATGTCTTGGATGAAAAGCAAGAAATAATAGGATTTGCTAGGTAGCAGACAAAAAAATCTGCCTAGAAAACAGGCAATAGGGTAATCTCATTACCAGAGAACATTCAGGAAATTAAAACTAAAAATATAATGTGAATATGTTTAAACTAAAGACTGTTAGGCCCCAAACATATTTGTTGCAAGAGTAAAATGACAAATGACTGTGGCAGCATAATTCTCCCCTTTCAAAACAGTGGTGGTTTCTAGCGTGCTGTCCATTCATTTTCAGTCTCTTGATTTGATAAATCTTCTGCATGTATCTCACAAGTCCTGTAGTAATGGCACATATATTCTTGTGATGAAGCTGTAGGGAGGAAAAGAGACTGAGTAAGAGTGCCTGTCTGTGTAGCTTAACTGCTGCACTAAAAGGGCTCATGTAGAAGTTTTTTATGTTTTGTAAGGCTTATTGTCTTTGTCCTTTATTGAACACTAGAAACACTAAAATAAATAAAATGTTTATAACAAGAATACCAACCACTATTTGTCTACGCAATGAAGTATTAAAAATTGCTGTCTTTACAGATTTTTTTCATTTTTATACTCCTGTAAATTGAAACTTATAGTTTGACTAACAGATCTTTCTCTTCTTGAGCTCTTTAGTTGTCCTTAAAAGAAATAAATATTAAAATATTTAGAAGCAATTGCTTCTACTTCTCTGTTTTTCCTCTCTCAATTCTTCTGCCTTAAAGAATTGAATGGTGTGGAAATGATTGACAGTTTAATGAAACTTAAACTGTTCTATTGTTTTATGTTTAATATGGGTTTAAAATATTTCCACCAGGAGTGGTACCGTTGTGCTGGATTTTATCACTGAGAGGTTTGCCTGCTTACCACATGAGTCTGGCTATCAGCAATGACTGGATGTCACCCCATGTTTAAATGCTCTCATGCAGCCAGGTTGTGTTTGTGTTTGCTGTCCCATGAGTCAATTTGGCTGTCAGCCAGACTGACCACTTCTCACTGTGCTTCTCTAAAGAAATACTAGTATTCTTGGAGCAATAGTTTGTCAGCAGTATCTAATGTCTCAGCTTCTTTCAGCTGGACAATGAAGTCCTCAGTAGATGGAAATTAGTCTCCTTTTGCCCCAGCCTGTCAATATGGTGTATTGGTGCTGCACTGCTTCAGCTGTTGGAGTTCCCACTCTGTTTCTAAGGAGAACAATTCACTGCATATATAGAGATAAATATCTAAGCACAACAGCTGTAAGTCTTCTTACTCCAAACTGTGAAAACAGTTTTTTTCAGCTCTGGAATGAGCCCTGCTCTAATCTCCAGGAAAATGGTTTTTTTTCCCCCACTTGTAATCCTGTAGGATAATTCTAGGAGGACAGTGCTTTCCTTTCCAGATAGCTATAGTTTGTTTCATGAGTTCAAAAGTGGGGCTGCACAGGACAAAACTTTTCCAAGAGAAGGATTCTTTTCTGTCTTAGGTAGTACTTACTTCTCTTCTGCCTTTCTAGTGTCATTTAGAGCCAGCTGGCAATGAAAGGCTAGTTTTGGCTGAAGCTGCTACTTCAATAAACATCTGCCAAAACTGCAAAATCTGCCTGGTAGAAACATGTGTAAGGGACAATTCAGAGAAGTGTAATAGAGGACACAGCAAGAGCTAGCTAGCCTCTGCCTGTGTCTCACTGTCTGCCATGACAACAGAATTGCATAACGTCTAGAAGGAACACACCTTGGGCAAATACCTGCTGTCCATGTTGTGACCAGTGTCTCATCTTGAAAAGGTTGGATAAGGCTTTGAGCAACCTGGTCTAGTGGGAGGTGTCCCTGCCCATAGCAGGGGGGTTGGGACTATATAATTCTTAAAGTCCATTCCAATCCCTTAACATTCTATGATTCTATGAATTCAGAACTGGCTATAAGAATTAACATGCTGATCAATTCAGAGTAATTTTGCCAGCAAATACCACTTCACTGGATCTTAATTGTCCAAGATAGTGTACAGGAGAGCAGACCATCACACAAGTTAGCCTATGCAAGTTGTTAAAGACACACAACACTTCAGGCAGCCTTGGAAACAAATATTTGGGAATTGTCATTTCAAACAGCAGTGACTAGCAGTTCAAAGGAATGGATGACCTTAGGATTCAGCTGCTTATCCCAAGCATTTCTTGCTGTGAATTAAATTAAGGTGAAAGCAAATAGAAATACATAATACAAAATCCAGAAAAATCTAAGGAAAGGATGAACAGGGATGGGAAAAAATGGAAAAGAAAGGAAACTCCATGCTTATGTCTGTCTAGCACATAAGTTATCTCTGAATTTTTCTGTTCTTATGATTCTGCTATCAAGCTTCTATATGATTATGGCAATAAGCTTGCAAGTACTTCATAGTATTCCTAGCCAAGGACCATTGCTCTCATCCAACCCTTAATTTTTCAGGCTGTATCATGGGAGTAGATCCTAAACCCAGCATATCCTACACTCTCATCACAGTTTTTGGAACATGATCTAAACTCCAATCTCTCCTCTTTAAATGTATCTTTTTATTACCCTAGTTATAAATTGTTTTTTCCTTCTTTGTAAGTGCTAATACCAGAGTCATGACTAAAAGAGAGTTTTCACCCAGACACACAGACAAGGTGAGATTCATCTCACCTAGTTTAGACATTTGAAATTGTAGAAACATGTAGAGATCTGTCTCTTAGATACCTTTGGGTTCCTTTGTGAACAAAGAACAAACTACAGATTTTTGGGGAATGAGTCATCTGCTTTATTTTAGACATCTACACTCAGATGAATTACTCTACAGGAATACTACTTTCTTTCAAGTGAGCATAAAGGAAGCCCAAGGTGGCTAGCTAAGAGGCAGACATCTGCATTATTGGTCAATAAATCCTTATTTTAACAAATTTAACAAGCACTTTCCCGTGGTTGGCCAAGCTTTCAGGAACCTATTATAGCTGTACAGAGCACAGAATTCTTTTCTACAGGTCTGGGCAATGTTTAATCCCAAAGCAAATCTTTGTTATACATGAGCTTCATAGTTTATGCATGTGCACATTAATCCTAATTGTTCAAATTAAATGATCAACAGTCTTGCATTCAATTAATGAGAGGGCTTTGTTTTTAAACAGGCACAGTAGTGACCTGTGCTATTGTCAGATCCTGTACTGATAAGCAGGGTGCATTTCAACAGCTTTCTTGCATCAGTCATTTAGTGCCTCTTTCTAACAATGGTTCCTTTTACCCTCTCTTGAAATAAAGGTTGCAATGTTTTGTCCTGCTTTTGGTTATTGGATTTGCACTCCAGATTGTTTCACAAAAAGAATCTGTGCACTTAGGTGTGGTACCTTTCCCTGTCATGTTACAGTGAAGTTGCAGCTGCAGCTGTTATCTATGTTGCGTTTTTAACTGTCATGTAAAGTTTTATTTAGAAACAGAAACAGAGAGATGGTAAGCTAAAATGTCAGTATATGAGGAAGGAGCATAAGGAAAATGTAACAGTGAAATATTTTTTTGTCATGTTTAAAATAGTATTCACATCTTATCTTGAGGAGAAGCAATGAGAACTTACATATATATATATATTTTTTTTTTTTTCCAGTTATTTTCCCTACTCCTTTTTGCTGGAAATAACTTTTAAGAAATCAGTATAGCTGAATCCAGCTTCTTACTCAGATCATGTCTTTCATCATACCTTGGGCATCTCAAAAATATCATCACCTTCCCATTCCTTGAAGAATAGCTAAATCTAGGTTGCAAATTTCAAACCCGGTGGAAGAATTTTATATGAAATAAAGGTTTCTAAACAAGTCTAAAGGGACTGAGAAAAATGTGAAGACAGTTCAGAAAAAAATCCCACAACCAAAATTAATGCAGATAAATTAAAATTAGAGGTGAAATAGAAACTGTTATCTGGGAGGGTGACTGGTTGTAGGAATTGGCTTCTAAATTTAGAGTGGCAAACATCCTCATCTGAAATACATTATTTAAGACCAAATTCTTGCCTAGAAGATATCACTCTGAATATCCTCCTGTTCCTTCTTCTTTGCCTGCTCTATATACTGGAATGATGCCATGTGGTGTGGGATATCCCTTTGGTCAGTTGGGATTAACTCTCCTGGCTGTCCCCTCCCAACTCCTTGTGCACCCCCAGTGCTGGTGGGGTGAGGAGCAGAAAAGGCCTCGATGCTGTGCTCAGCAGTAACTAAAACTGTTGAAGAATGGTTAGAGGATCAGGGACATGGATCATTGATAAAGCCAAAAGGTACAGATCAATAAAAGAGCTGTACAAGCAAAGGCCTGCATGAGCAAAGGCCTGCATGAGAAAATGCCTGTGTGAGAAACAAGCCTAAGAACCAAAAGGGAGTTTTAAGGAGGTACAGTGCTGTGCTGATAAGATGTACTGACCATGAGAAGGGAGGAGAACTTTGATTTCTTAAGTCAAAACATAAATAATAGAAGCTTGCCAAATGTAGCCTTTTATCTAACCCAATTATGTAGAAGTAAGGATGCGCTTTCATAAGCTTAAACCAATCAAGAACTGATAAGCATGTACTCTCACACTATATAAGTGCCTCTGTATTGCCAATAAACAAAGCTTGCTTTATCAATCACATTGATTGTCTGCATGTCTTCCCCTGCCAAAGTCAACATAAAACACCCCTAGATTATAAACGTTGTTTCCACAGCACAAATTCAAAACACAGCCCCATACAAGCTACTATGAAGAAAATACCAAAAGCAAGACAGTTTTCATAAACCTGATTTATGTAAGAAATTATGCCAGTCTTGTACAAAGAGCCTGAAATTTGGTATAACTTAAATAGCACTGTTCATAAAAGCATAAATTATTTTAAATTCTGAAAACACATTTAATTATCGCAATAAAGAATTACAGTTTTGTCAAACATTTTACTATAATTCATTCAAATAATCATTTAGAGGTTAACTGGACAGATACCTGTGGTTAGTCTTTGTTAATTTGGAAAATTAGAACAAATAATTTACAGTTATTTTAAATCTAATACTTTAATTCTAATACTTTAATCCATCAGAAAATATTCTGATGAGATTGACCATTACTTTTATTATATGAAAAAATTAGTTTTAGATAAAACTAGTGTTTAAATGATGAAAGGAATTGTATTTGTTAGCATTTGAATTAACTTTGATTCTACTCTTTTACTGAAGGTCATAGAGTTTAATTGACATTGATGAAGTCTTATATTCAAGTGACCTATGGTTGACACTAATAATGACAAAATCTTCTTTCTGGAAGAAGAGGATTACTGTGGTAGACTTTAAATAACTCGGCATTTTCAGTGAGATGACCTTGTTATTTGCATTATTCATGGTTTTTCTGATGGTAAATATAAAGGAATATCAAGAAGAGGTGATGACAGTGAGATGCCCAGATCTGAAAGGTGTTTAAAGGAGCAAGGAGTCTATATAAATGTACTGAAATATGCTATAGCTGCCCATTCTAGTCAGAATAAATTTTTAGGAATATTTCAGAAGCTTTTAATATCTTGGGTTGGGTTTTTGTTGCTGTTTTTTGCACCTTCTTTGTTATATCCAAAACTTTCAAGAAATAGAAATTTGATAATATGCAATGAAGAGATTAATTGAGCCAGTGGGAAGAAAAGGTATATGATCATGCTGGTGTGAACACACTTTGGTAAATAAATGACATGAATATTCAAAGTATGATAACTTTAGCTGCACTACCAGAACTTAGTATCATGACATCATGGACACTATGAGAGAGACATAAAAGGAGGTGATGAAGTTTTGCGGTATAAGACAGAAAGGAGTAAGGAATCTGGCAAAGATTTTAGGAAGGAATAACAGTGGTCAGCCTTGGGCACTCATCCTGTACTTGTTCAGAATATATTGAGGGCATACAAGAACTTGCAAATCTTTGGGCACAGTATAATATTTTTTTTTATCTTTGTTTAATCTGCAGACCAAGTGTCTGCAAAGTCAACAGTATGTGCTTACCTCACTCTGTACATGTGGCAGAAGTGTTCACCTGTGGGTTCCTTGGATGTGTGTATCAGTGCATATCACTTTACTGGTCTTTGTTTTAAAAAACAGGGTGGGGGCTGAGGGATAGTGAGCCAAAGAGTATATTTCATAAATCTGGGCTGCTTCTTATTTCCTAGAATATGTAGTGTGTGCTGGACTACTTAGACATTGCAACATTTTCAGGGTTTTCTCTACAGCCAGAATGCCTAGACATATTAAAAAATATAAAATTAACAAATTCAGACAGTAGCTAGATGCTAGTACTGTTTACTTAAGAAACCATCAGCTATAAAAGTCACGTAAATTATGAATATGAGCATCTATATGCTTAGATGCAAATTACTGCTCCTATTGCAAATGTCTCTCATGCTCTTATTCATGCAAATGAAGTCAAAGCAAGTTTTGTATTTGAATTAAGAGAGAGCTAAGAATATATCCTGCAGAACAAAGCCATCATCATCATCATCATCATCATTATCTTTACATTTTAAACCTATATGCTCATCTCCCAGAGGTAAGCACACTGGTGCACACTGTCTACTTGGAGCGTAGAAGTTAGAGTTAAATCCTAGGCATGAGATTAACCCCAATTCCTTGCACAGCCCTTCTGTTTGAAATGTGATGGTGTCGTCTAGTCCTCAGCATAAAATCTCTGCCACCATTACTCCAGACTCTCAAATTGTTTTCTGTTCCTCTGTATCCCTTTTCCTCTTTATTATCCATAAGCATACAGGGAGGAAAAACCAGACTTTTGGGGAAGGGCTGTGTTTTGCAATGTGCAAGGAATCTGCACACTGCAGTTGCATCCTGCTGTGGAAATAAGACAGTATCATATGAAAGATATAGGTATAGGCTCTGAAGTTCACTACTCATAGGGGGAAAAGCAAAGAATGCTGTTTGAGGATGACCTCAAAGTTAACCCTAAGAAGCAGTATAAATAGAACCTTAATCTGCACGCTGCAAAAGTAATTGAGCTCATATTTTAAGGCACCTTCACTAGCACCTTCTTTTTCACAGTATGCTAGTATCTGACAAATGAAACAACTGTGATTTTTCTGGACACCATTACCAAATGAATCCTGATTGTGTAAAAGAATGTTGCATTGCTATATCTAAAAGGAAACCTCAACAAATTAAATACTAGTGAGGTTTGTCTGTACAACGGCTAAACCTGTAGATAAAACTAAAATATTACATGGCAGAAGAAATTTTGAGTATGAAAGAAGCAGTCTTCAAAATTGTAGCAATTCGATATCTAGTCTGTCAGACAGAGGCTGAAAAGGACTTTCTTCTTTATAGAAGAAAATTATGCATTAAGATAGGTGTATAGATAGATGTAACATTTTGAGGTTACATTCATCCTATACTATTTCCTTGTCATGCTTAGTTTAGCAGCAAAACTACAAATTATTTTTCATTTGTTTTCTGCTATTCTTAGCCCTGGAGGGTCAGACTACTTTATGAAAATCAAACTGTACTGTCTTCTTGGCTCTACCTACTGTCATTCTGAAATTGCCAACATGAAGACGACCCTGATCATAATGTTTTTTATTATCAGGCTGTTGTTGTTTATAATTTATGAAGCAGAAGGATACTGGGTATTTTTTTTGTTTGTTTGTTTCCCTCTCCATAAGCTTCACTGATCCTGTATGTCTGAGAACAATATTAATTTTTACTGGTAAGCTGAATAAACACAATTTTTGTCATAGGTGGAGAACACTTATCAACATCAGGGTGTCACTTTGAAGAAGTAACTTTTCTAACCTAATACTTTGAAGTTACCTTTCTTTTCCAATAGTAAATACAATACATTGTAAATCTCAGGGTAGATTCAGCCATTAGTGTTACAGGTAATGACAGCAGCATGCTTCAATTTTGAGGTCAATAATTCTGCTTTGGTGAATGCCTGCTCATTTTTTATTACGTCTTTTTAGCTTGTAAACCTTTTGTTTGGCTAACAGCTTCCTGAGCTGAAAATAATTGTCCCTTGAAATGTTCATTGTCAAGCACTATACAGACTTGGCAGACAGAACAGCAGTGTGTTTCCACAGGAGATGCAAGTTTGGGGAAGACAGAATCCCCTTGACTCTAAGTTGGCAGATGCTAAAGCACAGCTTTCTAGGAGAGGAATTACATACTGTTTTGCAAGGAGCTGTGAAACACTCATTCATTCTGGAGCCATAATAATCTTTGACTTGGGACTGCATTGCAGGTCTTTAGCCCGAAGTCTGAAGCTCTCTGGGTTTCTTAAAAGATCCTGCAAATCTCTTACTAATAGCCTACATACTATATTGACTCTTTGTAAAGCCCAGATGGGTGTGCTAGCCAAACCTTGTCATGAACATATGGGTTGGAAAAAAATCTCTTCCCCTTGATGAAAATGAGACTACAGAGTGTGTCAGAGAGAGAACCCAGGAAAAGATGGTGTACCTCCTCTGTGATAACTCACCCTTTGGCACCTCTATTATCCCAAGAAGCTTTGGAGCCTGTTGCATGTTGTACAGTATATTTGATATGCTCCTGTTTTATAGTGAAACATTAAAGACCTCACAAGTCTCAGACAGCTCATGTGCATTTGCAGAGAATTAATTTTTGATGGGAAGGAGGGATGACATCTTACTCACCTCTGCTAGTAGAAGAAAGTATTTGATTCATCCATCAGTGTCCACTATCACAGCATGGACCAGGCTACACATCTACAAAGAAAGACACAGAGAGGTTATAGATTCCCTGAGCCATGCATCAGAGCTGTCGTGCGGAATTTGACCTCTCTGTGGGACTAATTCTCTTGGGTACCACTCCATGTTAAACATAACTACAGGGTAAGACTATATCAATATGGGAGATGAACATCTCTACACAATATAGAGCAGAAATGAAATGAAGATACAAGTGTATGTACTCATATAGATAGACAGAAATTGTGCTTCACAAAATGCTGTTCTGGAATGTTGGGTGGGAGGAAATTAAGTCTTTTTCCTTGGTAAGGTCAAAGATATTTGCAGAGACATACAGAAGTGGCTCTGAAGGTCTTGAGAGCTCCAGTACAATTCACAGGGCTCAGTCAACCCAAAATTTCATTCTTCAATAAATAAGCTTCTCCATGAAAAAGTGCATGATTCTAACTGAAAGAATCTTGATTACATACTTAATTATTTACTTAATCTTCATCCATTGATAAATGCCTATTTTTCTCCTTCGGGAATTGCACCTACAGCAATTACGAGCCCATCTTAAACACAAAAATACCACAGCTTTCTGAAATGTTTGTACGGGTAGACTGTCTGATAATATATGATATTGTGTGAATGATGTTTTTTTCCTTTTTTTACTCTTCTTACTTAATTGGTAGTGAGAAGAGAGGACACCTGATAATAGTATTTAAGTTGTATGGTGGATAGGAGTTTAAAAAAAACAGCAACCATTTTTCCTTGGAGTCTAATTACTTGTTGCCTTATTGTTGCTGGACAGTCTGAATCTCCTCAGTTACCTGCCATCTCTTAGAACAGATGTCTAAAGATCTATGCCTTCTACTGACCTGGAGGGCTAAGAGGACTGAAGGCCAACATTGGAAGGCAGTGAAATTTGTGGCTGCAATATGGATGGGTGATGATTATGGACGAGTTGTGTTTATGCAGTATTCAGCCCATATTCCCATGGCCATTAGTCAAATTAAGTTATCTGTAAGTATGAATGAGGCTCCAGTTAGAAAAAAGACAGGTTGGCAGACTTCACATCAACTGGGAGAGGTACAACTGAGTGAAAGGAGAGGGTAGCGAAATTGTACAAAGTTTGTCTCAGCTAGTTCCTTATCTGTTCAGTGGCAGGTATGAGAAGACCGTGACAGAAGCATCATGGTTTCTTGAGCTTACACTCCTTTTTTTCCATCTTGGCTGTGTTGGTGAGAGAATTTTCTGTTTTGCTTTTCCTTTTCCTTCACACTTGTGAAAATGGATGTATCTGCATGGGGGTTTTTTTTTTCTCTATCCATAAGTCCACCATTTGATATAGAAAAGGTTACCTCACCTTAATCAAAGCTACTGAAACAAATATGGATAATGTAAAATCAGATGGTAAATAGAAAGTTTTTCTTTTCTTTTCTTTTCTTTTCTTTCTTTCTTTCTTTCTTTCTTTCTTTCTTTCTTTCTTTCTTTCTTTCTTTCTTTCTTTCTTTCTCTCTTTCTTTCTCTCTTTCTTTCTCTCTTTCTCTCTTTCTCTCTTTCTCTCTTTCTCTCTTTCTTTCTCTCTTTCTTTCTCTCTTTCTCTCTTTCTTTCTCTCTTTCTTTCTCTCTTTCTCTCTTTCTCTTTCTCTCTTTCTTTCTCTCTTTCTCTTTCTCTCTTTCTCTCTCTCTCTCTTTCTTTCTCTCTTTCTCTCTTTCTCTCTCTCTTTCTCTCTTTCTCTCTCTCTTTCTCTCTTTCTTTCTCTCTTTCTCTCTTTCTCTCTCTCTCTCTCTCTTTCTCTCTTTCTCTCTCTCTTTCTCTCTTTCTCTCTTTCTCTCTTTCTTTCTCTCTTTCTTTCTCTCTTTCTCTCTTTCTCTCTTTTTCTCTCTTTCTCTTTCTCTTTCTTTCTTTCTCTCTTTCTCTCTCTTTCTCTCTTTCTCTCTTTCTCTTTCTCTCTCTTTCCCTGTTTCTTTCTCTCTCTCTCTTTCCTTTCTTTCTTTCCTTTCTTTCTCCCTTTCTTTCTGTCTTTCTCTCTCTTTCTCTCTTTCTGTATCTCTCTCTTTTCCTTCCTTCCCCTATTGTTTCTGGTAAGCTTAAGTACATTATGACTATTAAACCCCCTGCTTTCAAACTTCTAAAAAGCAAATTCCTGCAAAGGAATTGTATGTTTAGCAAGTGTGCATTTTATTTTTCAGCTTCAGTAGGCAAACAAATATTTCTGACACTGAAAAATGTGTCTTTAACATTGTTACCATACCTTCTAAGTGTACAAGTTTGTTATAGCTCTCTTCTCATTTTTTACATTGGCCTTCTTTGCCCTGGGTGGAAAAAAATAGAGCCAGTAATGACATGTATTATAAAGATTAATCAACCATAAAGACTATAATTGAACACACAAGTGTAGTCATTACTTGATTAATTACTTCAATAAAATAATCAGTCTTCTACATACATCAGAATAATATTCAGTGGTGTCTAGAAGAGAGTGTGCAGAGACCAGGACTGCCTTCAATTCTTACATCAAATAGAATTTTCTACCTTTCCTTCTGCTTGGTTGCAGAACTTGCTTTTATTTGAATGTTTAACTTGAATGAACTTGCTCTCTTTCACAGTAGAATTTTGTCATCCTAACTTTAACCTTAAAAAAAGATACTGAGACCTCTTTTTTGAACTTTTACATTGAAAGTTATGTGGTGACCTTATAAGCCTATGTGAAAAAGTAATTTCTAAGGAAGTATGTAGAAAGTGTCACCCATGGGATTTAGCCTGAAGTTCACAGAAAAAATTGCTCAATCTCCTACACTGAAAGTGCTATTCAGTGAGAAATTGTTGTGTGCTGAAATTTTCATTCCTAAAGTATGTTTCCTAAAACCGAAACATACCAATTTATACTGTAGTACAGAAGTTCATCCACTGCTGCTTTTAGAGGGCTCTACTGAATCTCAAGGTCATGAGAATGTGTTTTCCTGCAGCCTGTAAGGGAAAGGTAGAACAAGACTGCATATTTATTAAGATTGTGAGATAAATCTAGCACAAATGAATTTGAACCTGAGAAATTGTATGCACAAGTCTGGATGCTTTAAATTAGGAGACGTGTTCTTATATCAGTTGTGGTGCTGTATTCCCCCCCCTTTCCCCTGCCCCTAGCCCTGGCCACTCCTGTCGGTTCTCCCTATTGGTTCCTGTACCCCAACTCCGCCCATGTACCACGCCTGGGCCCTCAGAAAACCCCCCTACTCCCTGACCATGAGGTCTCTCTGTGCCTGGGAACCCCGTGGACAAGATGTAACAATAAAGGTCCTCAGAGGTGCACATGGAGAGACCCTTCTCACCTCCTTTACTGTCACCATGTTGTGGAGCCAACAGCTGGCAGGAGCAGGTATGTGGGGCCGTCCAGAAGGACTACGAAAGAGCAGAACAGCCGCTCTGTCCTAAGCAGCCCCACAGCACTTCCCAAGAAGGCTGTGGCTTGCTAAACCAAACCAAGCACTTCAACAATCTATTGTTGTAATATTTTTACAGAAGGAAGATGAAATAATTCTTCAGGGGTTAACTACAGTACAGTGGTTAACTAATAGTATTAACTAAGCAGGCTGAAATAGATACTATGTGATTCAGTGTTTAGATATGGTCACAACCATGGCTGAGCATCAAAACTGAAGAAGAAAAGTACCCCATGATGGGTTCTGCTTAACCCTAAGAGTTCACACCACGGTGTGAACGGGCATTTTAGAGGCCATAGGAATTAACTAATACGTAATTTATATTTGAGTATTATAGTAGAAAACACATTTGCCTTCTGCAGTTGGACATCGCAAAGTAAGCGTCATTTGTGTATATTTGGAACCCTAGCAAATGATTTTTTTATCTTTAATAGCATGGAGCTCCTGGTGTACTTACTTATAAGCTTGCCACATGTCTATCTAAAATGCCCAGTCCGGGAGTACCTATGTCAGTCATTATCTGTAACAGTGTACTATACAAGACCTAATTTTCAGTAGCTCCTAGTTACACTATTTCTTAAGTAAAATTTTTTGGAACTACCAAAACATGTTTTGTTTTTCCTTGAGATGGCTGTAATCACCAAGTTCAGCTTTCTACAAGAAGTCTTGTAGTTTTTTGAAGTGTTTTTTTGAGTTACTTAAGCACTAAAAAGTGCTGACCTTTTTAAGCATTATTGATTATAGTATACAAAATTTACACACTGCTGTAAATTGATTTAGTACTTCAGAAAGCCTGAAGAAATATGTAGGAAAGGTATGTATCTGTATTTTCTTCCATTTTTCCTAGTATTATTTGGGTTTTTAATAAATAGGTTATCCAGAGAGGAGTAAGCAGTTAGTTCAGCTAACTAGTATTGCTCAGTCATGAGAGATGCCAAGTGAACTCTGAAAGCAGGAGCTGTTCACCTACAGTGATGTGAAATTCAGCATAAGTGAAGTTGTCCTGCCAAGACACAGCCCCAAATGAAAACCGAGGATGCTGAAACTGCAGATGAGTGTGATTCAGCCTTCTCAGAGGCTGGATCTGTTGGCGTTCTCATCAAGCAAATGGGACAGGGAGCCTGGACGGGCATTCCAGCAGCCTTTTTATTATTTTACTCCATTGTCAATCTCACATACAAGTTGAGACAGAGATGGTACAAAGCTCACGCTGTCACAAGCATCCAAGGACTTCCTTGTTATAGAGCATTCTTAAAAGCTTCTTAGCCAATTAGCATGCTTCTAAAAGTTACAGACCACTGTTTTAACCAATCCTCAACAGCACACGTACATCTGTTGTATACAATACTTGCTTGTTATGCCTTTATATAACAATGCACAATATTCCATTATTAAGCTTAAACTTATCTATCTTGCTAAGCATATTTTCTGCAACTTCCATACCTATTTCAGCCAAACCTAAAAACTCTAACCATTGTTTTAATGTCCTTGCTTGCTATATAATTGTATCCTCTTCTATCTTCAAGTTTTCGCAGCTAGAGCTGATTCCTAAACTCTTTTTCTTTATTTCTGAAACCTGCCTTCTTCTCACACCTAAGGGCTTTTCCACCTTTTATGTTTCCCCACAGGATCTTTCTGTGGTCCTGTGACAAACCTAAAGAATTTGCTGAGGAGGATTTCATCGTGACTCAGTTTTTACCCTTGTTTCCTGAAAATGCTGATTTAGCCTAATATGATGATGCAAGAAGCATCACAAATAATAAGGCATAGAGAATTCCCACTGTATTCCTTATGGAGCATCCAATCTGTGTTGTGGATGGGTTGCTAGCAACCTTCTGAGGGAAGGTTAATAGGATTCTATGCAGAAATAGTCTATGCTTATAAAAGGGAATAAACTGTATTAACTTCTGTGTCTGCATATGTGTATTGGCAGCATCTGTTTGCTGATCTGCTCCTCCCAGAAGAAGAGGCCCATCATTTCTGTAGAAACAGTGTTGTTCCTTACTGTTTAGTCTGCTACTCATTTATTTTTGAAGAAAGGACAGGGAGAAGGCAGAAGAATTAATTTTTTTTTTCATGGAGAAAGTAAATTGAAAGAAAAAGTGTAAAGCTTTTTTGTCTTGTGCAAGGCTTTTCTGTGCTTTCAAGAAGTAATGTGTTACTTAGAATTTTGCCTCTGGTGGAGCCACATCATAATAAAGTGAGAGCCAATAACACCTCATGAGGTATAGATAAAGGCTGGAATATTCCTACAGCACTGCTGTATGGCTATCTCACTGGGATTCATCCCATTTGAGGCAAGCCTGATCTGCAGCACTTAGGTAGGAACAACACTTTGAAGACAGGGAGGTTACTATTAGACTGAGGAAATTTATCTTCATATAAGTAAATCACACACTATTACTCATCTAAACTCTAAAATCTTTGGTTTGGATAATCTGTACTGGGACCCTTCTCTTCGAGGTAGAAGTGAATAGGTGAACAGCAAAACCAATGTCAAAGATCAGGTCTCCAGAACAAAACATGGACAGAGACTGCAAATCATTGCTTTTGTTGATGGCTTTATGAAGTCTTTACAGTTGACAAGAAAGCTCAATCACTGAATGGGCAAAACCCTGAAATTTGTTTCTAGACCATCTTTGCCAAACTAAGATTATATCCAGCATGGCACAGTCACAGATTAATTTCCTTTAAGCTGATGTAAATGACAGGTGACTATGATCACTAAAGCAAGCACCTCAGAAGGGCACTGTTGGGACAAAAAAAAAAAAAAGGCATATTGCCACAGTCCTGCTTATACTTTATAACAGAAAACAAATATCCTGCAAGGTTGTCAGTCTGCCACTTCTTATGAACAATGAAGGTGCTTAAAAATATAAGCAGCGAATAGAGAACAACATGCTATTTGTCACTTGTGCTACTTAGTAGTCATGTATTATCACTTTTGCAAAGCACATAGAAATAGATGATTAATAACTTTGTACAAATAGAGCCTCTTATGAGTGTGCCAGAATATGGCCTTGAGTGCTAAAATTCAATATATTATCGAAATGCTTGTCCCCAGAAAGCTAGGACCCCTGTGGCTATTTTTTTAACCTTAAATATAATACCTTGCCAATGAATTTAAATTATGTTCACTACTGTTGTCATTTCATCAGAATTCTTTGAATGCTTAGAACATGAAGAAATGTCAAAATTCAGCACTAGTATTTAAGTAAAAATCTGTTCAGGGATTTGGG
Source organism: Aphelocoma coerulescens (assembly GCF_041296385.1). Lineage (NCBI taxonomy): Eukaryota > Metazoa > Chordata > Aves > Passeriformes > Corvidae > Aphelocoma > Aphelocoma coerulescens. The sequence continues at coordinate 60,154,591 of NC_091015.1, read as the reverse complement.
CTCTAGAAATATTACAGTATATTCATTCTCATTAAATCCTGTATTGCCTTTCTTGTCTTTCAAAAAAACATGGAGTTGGAGGAGAAAATCTGGTAGTAGTTCGTCCTAACACCAAAAAGTAAAAGACAGAATCAGGTGCAGATATGCTAATTATGTTTGCAAAAGGCATGCTGCTATTGGTCTCTAAATTTGAATGAGATCCATGAAGTTGTACATTATTTTAGGATGTTAAGATCTGAGAAATAGCAGGAACTGAATGTTATTTTCAGTTAAGATTTCAAATAAGTCCAATAATAACATCAGGTCTTCTACAGAGATTCAAGGTTCTGGTCTTATATAAAAGTTCAAGACAAGCTGCTCTTGTATAGGACAGTAACAGCTACTTACAGCTACTATTTTTTGGTGAATATAAGAGAGAGTTCTGATTCTATGAAGAAATTACAAAGCAATTACAAATCAATTACACAGTTGCATCACTATATTTTAAAATAATATTTTATATGCTGGTGAATCCTACTGAAATTATCCTCACAAGCCTCAGAGTGTAGTGTGAAGATGGATTTTGTTATGTGTACAAGAGCAAATCTTAAAGACAGGGATCCCTACAGAGATGTCTTACCAACAGCTTGCTTTATAGATAAGAATTCTGAATGCACTTCCTGTAAATCATTAATGTCAGATTAACTTCATTAGTTGAATTCATATTCTTCTCAAAAATGAAGCAGATACTTTGTGTTTAACAGGTGGCTATAATAATAATTCCTTGCGTCTGGTCCTTAGGCATTTACTCCATTATGGTGGCAGAAGTGCACAGCTGGAATTTGAGTCATGGAGGAAAACAGTTATATTGTAAGATATTCTCTTTCGCTAACCTTGAACAATCTTACCCCTCTTGATAAAAATTTATTTTCCTTGTCTTTTTGTGTTCATTTTTTTGCCTGTGCAAAGCTTAAGCAGCATACTATAGAGTAAGAATCATAAGAAGGAAAATACTAAAACATTGTAAAGGGCCTTTAGGCACTATCTGGTCCAACTACAGAGTCAAAACAGAGCCATATTCAAAGCTGTATACATTTGTTCAGGTCTTTGTCTGAGTGCTGAGTATCTTGTCTTTAAGAGAAGTCTTGAATAGGTCAGAGAATTGTAATAGATTTACTTGCTTTGTACATATCAATAATTAAAGTGTTCAGGGAAGAGTCTTATTTTACACATACATCAATAAAAGGTTAATCTTCCAATTTTCATCAGCTTGAGTCATTTAGATGCTCTGCTGTACACCAATCTTTCCGTACAAAGATTTCCACCTCTTGTTTTAAGATTGAATAGTTAGAAGGATAATGACAAGTTTACAAGGAGAGTGTTGGGCTTAGTGGTTTGGCACAGCACTCGATGCCAGATGGGTGATAGATTTTATAGATGCGATACTGAAACCAATCCAAAAAGTAGTTACATATTTGCTACCCACTTCAATCTTTTCGGGCCTGGTGGAACTGTTTCTTCTACCCCCAGGTACAGCAAGCTGCAACCAGAAACAAGACAATCTTGTGATTGTGACTAGGGGAAATGGAAAAAAAGTTGTTGACATATACATTTAAGTCATGGAAAAGATCATTCTGTGAAAATCTGAGGGCAGTTGAGGTCACTCAAGAATTTTTTGAAAATTAAATTCTTAATCATCTAGAACAGTTTTACTAGTCTTCTACTTTAGAGGTTTCGGTGAGAATGCTACCTTAAATTATGTTTTGATGAACAAAGGCATTGAATTTGGTTTCCTCAGTCCAACATCTAGCGGTCTGTTGTACCTGGTGCCAAATAATGAGATACTCTCATTTGTGTTTGGCAGTCTATATAGGAAAAGACTGGAAGTGCAATAACAAGGAGTATGGTAAATTAAAACTCTGCTCTCCAAGCTACACCTGTGTGTTGAGAAAATCCCTGATCATTGTATGATTAGTGTTGGATGATGTTATTGAGAGAGACATGCTCTTAATATATTTTAAGAGGCCAAGTATTGCATCAGCTGGGTGTTCACAGAACGTGCTAAGTGAAATTTTAATCTTGGAAATTGCAGCTGTTCAGATATTGAACAGAATTGTTTCTGTTCAGATAAGAATTTTCTGAACTATTTTGTGGTTTAAGCTTTATAAATCCTATTGGTTTTCAATGGTTGTTTTGCACTTAAAATGTATGGTTTTGCTTATTTTTACGCTTAGTTTTAAGGCTACTTAAAATATGATATCGGATTTAAAGTAATGTTTTCAATTGGGGCACTCAGATGGAGCTGATACATGTCATGTAAGCAGTGCCAAGGGACTTGCCAAGGTGAGTGGGCACAACGGTGTGCCATGGGTGCTTAAACTTATTAAGCACAGAAATGTGTCATGAAGCTCTCAGTATTTACCTCTTGCTTTCTGATTTATTCTTGCAGCTTCTAGACAAGATTTTAAAATAACATAAAATCTATGAATAAGTAAAGTAAATAAATAAATAATTATAAGTTTGGGCTAATCAGTAAGTATGTAGTCCGTAATTAAGTTAAGCACTCTTAGAAGGCAGGAGTTCTAAGAAGGATTTTAAGTAAGGCCCATACGTTCTGTATGAAGAGAGAAAGAAAAGAGTAAGAGGAAATAAACCAGGATTGAGTTGGCTTAGAAAGCTGAGGAGAGAAACATGGAGTGATAGTGGAGTGTTTCTGTAACTAAATGAAAGGAGTTAGAGAAGAATAATGGGAAAAGGAGAGAAATGGCAAATCAAATAACTCCTCATGGCTTTTCTGTACTTTTCTTGCTAGAAGATCACACTTCTGTATAGAAAACCCAAGTGAAAGAAAAAGATACTGACATGTTGGAGACCAGGTTAAAATTGGAAAGGAGTGTATTACAGCTTGAAAAGTAGAAAGACTGACATATAGCAAATTTCATGGAGCAAATTAGTCTAGTCTCAGGATTTTAATTCAAAACACTTAGTGGAAGAACAAGAACATTAGAAGCAGATGATTGTGGTGAATTTAGGACTAGAAATAGGATCAACTAACCTTGAGTGAAGAAGAAAATGGGCAAAAGGACAGGAGGAAAGGAGCTATGAGCCAAATGTAGAAATTAATGGAAAATGGAGACAAGAAAAAGCCATTTTCTGTTTGCATCGATATTTCATGTTTCATTCCACAAGTGTAATAGGAAGAAATGTCTCAGAATAAATAGAGTCCTCTCCACCTATCGCCAAATATGAGTAATAGAAAAGCTGAGTTATTAGCATGGTGGAACAGACACACTGGATTAGATAATAGCTGGAGAGAGAAAGAAGACTGATCAGGCAGAATAGGAAGGGAGGGAAGATTCAGTGACTGAAAAGGCAAACCAGCCTCAAGCTCCATGCCTATCCCTTCACTTCCATTACTGTATTTTTTATTTTTTCTGTTTGTCAAAACCAGCTCCTGAGTGTCAGATAAAAAAAACCCAAACCCAAATAACTTCCAAAGTCATGTTTTTTAGAACATGTTTGAAAATGCATCAAACAGCTTCACCAGAACAAAATGTAAGTGCTATAATTGCATGACCCTGGAACTCTACTTTTTCTCTGGGAGAGAGTTGCTCTTAAATTTTTCATTAATTGGTTGATGTTGTACTGATATTTATGTCAGCCTTTTCTAATATCCTTTTTCATAGGAAGGAAAATTGTTACCTGGACAGGCTTAAAATCGACAGTGGTGAACTATTGATAAGTAAAAGAAGTGGCTGCAGTGAAATTAGTTTTTTAACTAGCTAGTGATGTCCCACACTGTGACAGAATAAAGAAAAAAATCTGGTTTGGCCAGCACCTTCTTTTCTATGCCATCTTTGTGCCTTGTTTTGTTTCCCATACTTGCAACTCCATACATAGAATCCAAGACAACTCAGCTCTCCTCCAGTGTTAGAATTCCTTGCATGCCTTTGCTGATTGTAGCATTCCCCAAAATAAGGGAGAAATTGCCCATATAAGTATATCCTTCTGCAAATTGCTTCAGCACTGTTATCTTTTTTTATGCCAAACACTTATTAAAATTTGGAGTACTGAACTGTTGTTTAGCAGGTTCAGAAATTTGATATATCAACTATGGGTAACTGCTGTCTTTTTCAATTTTTGTCTCTTGTATTCAAAGTCCTTAGCAACCTGTTTCTTTACACAGACTAAAATCAATGAGCTAGATACCCTAGGCCAATCTTAAGATTTTTCTCAATTCACTTACTCCTTGTCTTGGGTTTTTAGGTCCAAGTATTACTGTAGCTGCTGTCTGTTCCTTGGCCTAATTAAGGTTTAGATTTTCCTTTGATGTCATTGAAGAAATGCTGCAGGCTTTTATGGAATCTAAGAATGACCTGTTTGCAATCACTGTTTTTCTCTATAGTCCAAATTTTACGATGTGATCTTCCATTGTGACAAGTTGACAGCCATATCGGGAGTGCGTGGTGAAGAATGTCAGGAATAAAATAAGGGCACAGTAAACATGTGTGTGGATTTTGTTTCCAGATGCCTGTTAAAACAACATGCTTTGGCTGGGCAGAAATCACACAGCCTTATTCTTTGTGGTCTCTTTGCAAAAATTTTATGAATTTCAGTGGTACTGAAGTATACCATTTTTAGTATTTAGGAATACTAAAATGGTTGCAGGAAACTAGTTTGGAATCCAGCATACTTTAGAGAGAAGTCTTTAAATTTTAAATGTTTAATTCCTAATTTGAATACAGGCCAAATATCCTGACACTTTCCTCAGTCATTTAAGGAATAGAGTGAAAAGACAATATGCTTAAATCACTTTAAGGCGCTCTCTTCAAAATCTGTATACATCAAAGTTGAAAGCTCCAATGAACTATGGCATTGATATAAAGTATATATTGAATATGTACTAGTTTACTTACTTCAGCTTCCCAGGGATATCAGGGCTCTATTATTTAGTGGAAATAGATGTATCTTTTTCTCATGCTTATGTAAGGTTTTTAAAGTTAATTTACAATTTTAAAAACTGTTATGTTAAAATGCTATTTTAGTTTTAACATTTTTGGTGTTTTTTGCTGCAGTTTGTTACTACCTAAATTTTATGACCCTTTACGAAGAGTGGGAATTTGGGCTGAGATTTCAGTATGTTCCTATTAATGACTACAAGGTTTTAGCTGGTTTTACATGGAAGGAAATCTGGATACAGGAAGATTTTTCCCATGACCAAAAAAATCCTGAAAGATGTTAACAGGAGGCAATTCCCAGGGTGGCTCAGATAAGAAAAGCCTTTTCACTTACTGTTGAAACAGAGACCATATAACAGAGATCATATCAGAATTCCCAGCTGAGAAACAAATACAAAGCACACTCATGAAAGCTGGGAAAGGGGAGAGTTTATTTCTGGTGTTTGTTTTGGCGTTATTTTGCAAATTTAAACCAGAATGAGGAATTGCTCCTCAGTTGCTAATACAGAATAAAGACCTATTAGTCTTATTTTGCCCATAATTATGCCATTAAAATCTTACCCAAGCATAATGGATATACCAAATTTTATGCTGAAGGAAATATCTGCTACATCTATCATGGTACTTTTATTTTTGCAGTGTTTAGCAGTGTTTGAAATACAATGAACTACAGGAATTTCCACATGCTCCAAGCAAGAGTGGATTAAAATATTTGCTTCATAGAAGTAAACTCTTAAAGCCTGTATTTCTTTCATAAAAATCAAATACTCATAAAGATAAAAACTTATCAGTGATCATTTAATCTCAAGGACTGGTTCTACTGGCCTAGTTCTGCCAGAACTACTGGTGGAAAGAAACTCTACTTTTAGAAGTGTCATTAATATAGAAACAGCCAACACTGCATTCTGTATTTCTAATTTCCAAAATGCTATTAAAAATAGCAGTTCAGAGTGACAGTTCATCTACAGTCCTTGGGAAATCTAAAAATAAACAGCCACCTGTGCTCAAAATGCTAGTAACTCTACTTGTAAATCACTTAGATTACTTATTATTTGCAGATATTACTTTTTTTTCCTTGACACTTATGTACTACACAAATCAACTTGGTATATACAAATCAAAAGTTACTCAATTAACATAAAAATAGCGGATGTCACATGAAATGTCAGTTAATGTCAGGTCTGGAATGAGCAAATAAATTGCCTCATCAGTTTAATTAACAAAAAAGGTAACCAAGTCAAATTAATGTACTTCAAATTATATTAGATCTATTTTGAATGGGATTCCACTGTTGAATTTTAATTGGAAATTCACTTTACAGGACAAAGAAATACATGATTTTACTTTGATGATCAATACTGGACAGACAGGCAACAAACTTTTCTAAACATATTAGAGAGAATGGGATAAACTTAGGTGTCTTAAGGTCTAGGAAGTTCTATTTAATTATTATAATAAAAGATTTTTTAAAGTTTTTAAATATAAATTCTTCAGAGTTCTCTGAGACTTTCAGTGTTCTGATGACTGCTGTTAATGTCAAAAGACTGGGCTCCATGATGCTAAGCATCTTAGAGAGAGGAGAGAACCTTCGAGGAGATCAGAGTAATGATGATGAAAAAGAATATTATTCCTCATTGTGAAACCAGCTGGAGTATGGAGAACTCAAGTGACTTGACTGGCTAACAGAAGCTTAGGAGATACATGGCAGAACTGGGTCTGTATGACACATCTTAACCTCATAATGATCTTTCTACTTTTCATTTTTCACTTGCTCTTCATGTGAGTAACAAAGAATAAGTTCATGTTGTTGGAGGGTTTTAATTAGAATGTGTTGTGGTTTCTTTTTCTCAATACTGTTCTTTGACTGATGGGCAAATGGAAAGAAAAATTGCTAAGTGGAACGAAGTAAAAACAATAAAGTGGTATTTGGAGAAATGCACAGACATTGTTATCAGTCACAGAAAGACCAGCAGAAAAAGAGATTTCCTCCTAGAAATGAAAATTTTCACCCTTAGCATATATACAAGATACTTGATACAGAGAAATGAATTTATGTATCATTTTACATTATTTCTGTTAATCTGCCTGAATAAACTAAACATGAAGGACTCACTGTAGGACACCCTGAATACCTAAAAATTAGGAGAAGAGGTGATCAAAATTTCCCCAGTAATTAGTGTTGCCCCAGTAATTAGTGTGTCACCTGCAATTTGTATTTTGAATGCAAGCTCATATTTTGCAAAGGGGTAGCTCAAATCTTTAAAACTTTATTTAAGCACCCTCTTTCCTGTTTGAAGTGTGTTTGGTATTCCCTTTGCTTCTTTTTAGGGTTGACAATTGTCTCTGAGAAATGGAAATACGTTTCCAGGCATTTCGTGTAAACAGTTAACATTTAACATCTCTAGTAGAAGAGAAAAGGACTTAATCCCTTGAGATGTTATTCCTAGTTCCACTGCTACTGTAGTTATTATTAAATCAAATTACTTTCTGCTAAAAAATTGTTCGGACAATCAAATTGACGTATATCTATACATTTACATAATTCAATCAATCAACAGAAAGTTGCAAAAGTGAAAAGAAAAAAGAGATATAGTCATTGTTATAGCATACTCTCCCCATTACCTGGCATCCTGGAATATTTATAAAAAACTAGCTGGAATGGATGGACTAACACTCCCACTGAATTCACTTAAGGCTTTTGCAAGTTTTCAGTAACCAAACTAAATAATATATTGCTTGGATTTAGCAATTAGCAACATTCTAGATATTTCTAGCTGGTAGAATAGTAGCAGTTCTTCAGAGTCAGTATTTGAAATTGTCTCTTGATAGAAAAAAAAACCCTGGATTGTTTTTTTCCTAAAAGAAACTTGCAAACAAATGTGAGTTGATGATATAACATAGTGGTCCTCTCTGGCTTTCTAGGTCAAAAGAAACAGGTTGCAGGAAAGTGACTCAAATGATTTAACTGTGCTAACTTGTTTAGCCTAAGTATGGTTTTCTTTCAAATGCCAAGCCTAAGCACCTTTTCTAGTTATGGAAACTCTGATCTTTAATTGAACAAGAAAAATATAATATCTGTTCATCCATGTCCAGATTTACATTTTAAACATGTATAAAGAAATGGATATGTTTGTCTTTACTCTTTTCCCCAAAAATAGCACAATTTTCAGAAAGTTTAAAGCTGACCAAGAGATTACCTGATCCCATTATATTGTTTGAGGGAAAGAGATCTCAACACCCAGTAAAGTTGATGCGACCTCCTCTGCATCTCAAAGTATTTCCCTTATTCATATTCAAACGACTTTAATTTTTTTAGCCTTGCTTATGTTTGATAATATATAAGTAGTATAGAAACAATTGAAGCTTTGTTATTGATATATTTTTTAGTCTTGATTTGTAGCCTTTTGTAGCAGAAGATCTCACTATAAACAATCATTGTCTGAATTAATTTATTTGAAAAATAACAACTTTGGCAGGGTTTTTTAAGCAGAGAAAAAATAAATTAGCTGTATGAAAATATAAACATATGTCGCTTTAAACTCACAGCCAATGATATTTAAATCCTATTTAAATTAGATAAAATTTCCCATACGGGCAAGGAAGGAGAAAGAAGCAAGCAAAACAAGTAAACACAAAAATGTCAGATAAAATTCTTTATAGTTTCTGTTTACAGTGGCATGTGATTGCCTTCTGCACAGTGTGGTGTTGGCTATATAATTACAGTGCATGAATAAAGAGCTCTAATTGCAGCAGATGAAGTTGATTATTTATCTTCCTCTATGCTGAAGACATTTGATTTTATATGCCTGCAACACAGAGGTGTGTACAAATCAAAGAGCTTTCTGAAGGTGTAGTGGCACCATCCTGAATTGTTTCAGCAGAGAAATATTTTTGATGCATTTAATGGTAGTAGTAATAGAACATCACCTCCTCAAAATTTCTGTAAATTTTCTGTGGGACTTTCTCCCTTTTAGACTTCTACTCTTCTTGTGTTCTTCCATGATTCATGTTGGGTAAAAGTACAACAGTCTGGGCAGTTCAAGGAAAGTCATCGACATGCAGAGTTTCCCTACTCAAATACTCTTAGGTATGAATATGCCAAAATCAAGAAAAATAACCTTGGAACTTGACTAAAGCTTGGATACCTGTACAAATAGAGATCATAAAATTTTCATGAACAGGTGACATGAAATGTGCAGATTTTGATCTGTCTACAACTATTTAGAAATGGGTCAACATATGTTGAAAAATGCATGAAAGACAGGTGGGACCGTATGTTGTCAACTATATTCCCAACCAGGAACAGTGCAGAGAAAGGAAAAAAAATGGTGGAAGAAAGGAAATCTAAGACTTGCCAGGCTGAAGGTTATTGCATAAAAAAAAATTCTTCATGAGAGAATACTTCCATCAACAGTTGTGAAGATCATCTTTTAGCAATTTTCAAAAAGTCTTGTCTCTTTGCTTATGCTTTTTCTAACACAAACTGTGCTTGAAGTTAGTCTTTTAAAGAGTGCTCAAATTATAATGGAGGAATTATACATACTTTTATAAATTGTTATATTAAAGTTAGGATGATGAATATGTTTCTTTTCTAGAAAAATTCATTTTTTCGCTCTTTCTGTGATAATCCTGGTGTCCTTGGGAGAGCATTTTTATTTCAGTTGAGGTTTTAGTCTTGAATATTCAAAGTTATTTACAAAGAACCATATCTGTAACTCTTATCAATTATTCTTCATGTGCCTGTTTTTTCAAGTACTAAAACATGTGGTATTGTCTTCCCTCTGTGTATCTACAGTATCTTTCTTATAATTGTTTTCAAACTTATGGGAATTAAACTAAAATGGATTCCAAGTCACATGAACATATACACAGCCATATGTTGCAGAGATTAAAATGCACTTACAAGTAAGATATAAGAAAGCTGTAAACATTCTGAACTAAAGTAATTTGTTCAGTTGCATATGCCTCACATAAATACCATTAAAGTGTGGTTTATAATGTTAGTATCCTCTCTTCTAACTCATTAGGAAAAGGCCAGGTCAGAGCTGCTGGCGGATTGCAATACCAATGCTTGGATAACAGCTATTAGGGGGACAACCACAAAGGCATAGCTGCAAAGCAGCACACATTTACCCACCTAGTTCTTCTTTTATGTATGTTATGTTTGAATACACCTCTGCAAAAGATATTTAAGGGAGACAAATGCATTTAAGCAAGGTAATTCCCTTACTTAAATAGAACCAGATGACATAAAGAGGTTGTTTACTAGCTAGAGTATGCAAGTTTAGGAATTGGTTATTACTCTAACTGCAGTTCTGAACAATAGTGTATATTAAGTTTGAAACTAAATTTTATTACAACTAGCTGGAGTATTTAATCTGCCAAAGTCACTGCTGCACCTCTACCTGTTTACTAAGTGGTTATTTAAGTGAGATGCTTTGTTTCTGCGAGCTTGTCTGTGATTGTGGCATCACATTAGCTGATTTTTCTTGTGTATTCTGGACATAATTCTGGAAAACTTCAAAGGATAGGACCTACCAAAAAAACATCTGAGCAAGTTATTACCAAGCTTGGATGTTCGCATGGTGATAGTAGTCTCTTGCTATCCATTCTGAACCTCTCTTCTTTAATTTATACCTTTCATGCCCTGCCCTGGATCACTGTGTTTCAATGGGTTCCCAGCTGGAGCTACTGCTTCCTCAGGCTGAACCAGGCCTAATCCCTCAGCCTCTCCTCATAGTGCAAGTGCTGGAGTTTCAGTTACCCTGGGGTCCATTTTCTGATCTTGTTCCAGTTTGTCAACACCTTCCCTGTGTTGGGAAGTCCCTGCACTTTATCACCTGTGTGTGGTCTAACCTATGTGTTCTCTAACGAGCAGGGGAATAATCACTTTACTCAGTATTGTGCCAGTGAAGCCCAGGGTGCTGTTGATGGCATTTTTGCTGGGCATTTCTGCTGCTGGGGGATGCTGCTGACTCACACTCGGGTGCTGAGCTGCCTGCCTGAGGCTCCCAGGGTCTCTTCAGCACATTCTCCAGCCTGTGTTGCTGTAAGGACCTTATATTCCTGGGGAAGGATGAGGTGGAGGTTGGAAAAACGTTGGTGGAAAGACTTTGAAGACCCAGCTAATCCATGTGTCTTCCAGGTGTCATAAAAACCAAAATTGGAAGTTTTCAGATGCTAAGGAAAGTGGTATTTACTATTTTCAGTGGTATTTACTGATAGCATGTTGAGAAGGTGATGAGAAATTTGAATAGCTGAGTAGTGGTGGGTGTTTGAGATAAATAGCATCACCTGTGCCATGCGATAACGTACAGCTGTCTGCTTTGGAACAATGAGGACATTACTGTGTTTTTCCCTGGTACATGGTCCAGAAAACATATTAGTATTAGCAAATCAGTGGCGTGATTGGCTAGGTCTAGTGGAGGGTCTGAATATTGTACTCTATTAGGAGAGTGCTTCCAAGGATTTAAGCATCTTTTGTAACCAGACAATCTTCCAAAATGTGCTTTGTTGTAACTGTAGACATTGGCTCCAACATTGATAAATGTTTCAGTTTGTAAATGGTCTTTCAAGACCAACAAAAACTATTGCACTTAGTCCACTTACTGAGCCAAGTATATGATACTCTGTGAATCAGTAGGTGAATTTCCCTTTCCTCTATAATAGATACAAATTTCCTGTTGGTTTTCACACTGCCTTATATTTTTATCTCTCTTTATTTTCAAAATGGTGATTAATCGACCTACAGCTTTTAATATTCAAAGCTGCATGACTTCTTCTCATTATGCAATCAGTAAAATTAATGAACGACAGCTCTGCACCACCAGGAGGCCTAGCTGAATAGCAAAGGGACTATAGAAACAGGTTATTTGTGGGTCACTGCCAGGATAGATTTAATTTTATAGCACAGAATATTTCTTCTAATATAGAAAAATGTTTAGTGAATATTCTTGTGTTAATGAAAACTGTTAAATTTATGCTACTTCATATTTGGCATCACTTCAAAACGTCACTGCTGCACTTTGTTAATTTACTTTTGAATTCATTTCAGCATGCAACAACAAGAAGGGAGAAATTAGGGGGAACTGAAGTCTTGAAGAGTGAACCTGATGGCTCTTCAAAGTGGCAAATCAGTTTGTATTAGGCTATGGATCTGGGATATTCAGTGAAAATTCTTAAATTTTTCTCTTGTGGGTATTGCAGCAAGCCTTAAATTAAGATATACAGTTTATCCCTCTTTATTTGAGTCTGAGGCTGATTCTCAGATGGACAGAAATGATCATTTTCCTCAGCATTTCTGTATAGTGCCTTCAAGTTTCACATTTAGTGAAAAATGAATGTGAATGGCACTCGCACATCCACATACATGGTTCTAAATGCACTATTCTAGACACATAAAGCAGAAATTCTGTATTGAGCACAGCTGAAATTAACCTTATGTAGTATTATCATTATTTTGCCTTCTGCCATATGACAGAAGGTAGCAGTCTGTTCCCATGTGTTGGAGTCATTACTCACCACAGATGTACATAGATGAAGGGTGATGTGATACAAGATGCCAGCTCCAGAAGAAAGCCAAATTGATCATCAGATTTATCAGAGTCTGCAGGGTGTCACTGAGTTTGCTACTCTAAAAGTGGGTTAGATGAGCATAGTTTCTGGTGATAAGAACAGTACAATGGGAGCATCAGAAATGTGTTCTTCTAGAACACAGGGAAGTACTGAGAATATTTTGGTATAACAAAAGGCAGCCTGGAAAAGTGAAGAGGAGGTACTTAGGAGAGTCTGAGAAGAAAGGAGAAATCTCAAGAAATTGCTGAGAAATCACTTTTCTTGCAGTGCTCTCTGTGGCATTTAGCATATTAAAAACAAAAGAACATTATTATCATTGGATCTCTGCCATCGTCCAAAGGAAAAACTAACAAAATAACAAAGTGGACCTTTTTTATGGGATGAGAATCTACTTTCTCGGCACAGAACCAGATGTCCTTGTTTGTTAAAAAAAAGGAATAAATTAGCCACTATGTAAAACTTTAAAGAAAATGAATTGCTACTAGGAGATTTAGGATTATTTATCATGGAAGAGATTACCTTGAAATTTCATTTCCTGGGAGGGACATGTGGAGCAGTGCTATATGCAGTATGCTATAGCAATGTATGGGTGATTTTAAGGATTGGGGATAACTAGAAGAGAAAGGGAAAAAGGAGATTAATTATACAAAAAGTGAAAGAAAATAATCCTGCAGTCATGTACTTTGTAGTCATAAAATAAGTTTTTAAATTTAGTAATGATTGGGAATCAAGTACAAGCAGATATTTGAATATGAGCTATACTCATCTGTCAAAAAAAACCCTTATCCATTTAATATCTCGAAGGTAGCACAGAGCTGGCCTCAGAGACCTTAGAAGAGCTCTCACCCTGCTTTAATGCTGATCTTTTCCTTAGAAAATAGACTATCATTAGGCAGAATTAAGGAACTATAATGACTTCTATTTTTAAAATTCCTTTTGACACAAAATGATAAATATATATTTTAATATCACATGTTCTCTTAAGACTTGCTAATAATTTACATAAAGGCCTCAGTCTTAAAAAACTGTCAGATTTATAATTCGTTCTTTCCATTAATCACCAAGGGATTAATTCTTTTCAGGATTGCACTAAGAGTGATGAAAATAAATTGAGGCTGTGAGTCTCGAGTCTGAGAACCAATAATTTTTATCTCCCACTTCATTCAGTAAACAAAAATATATAAAAGAGAGCAATGTGTGTAGATTTTCTTTTTTAACTTTTTCTTTAATTTTTTAAACATTTTGTCACTGAATTAAAAAAATTAGAAAATCAGTCAAGGTCAAACCAAATCAGAATTTGGCAATGAAATTAATACACTTACTTGGATCAATTAAGTATTTAATATAATCTGAAATTAAACTTGAAATTTTCCAATTATTTAACCCTTCTAGTAATTTTTATTCCTTTAAATTAGTTTTTAAAACAGAAAGAGCCACTTAAAAATGCGCATTTTAACTTCTGCATTATGAAAAATATCATAAGAAGAATTATGGACATTGATGACTGATAACTCCTTTATCTTGTCTTTACTTACTGTCAGCTGCTGTAGAATTTGAACAGATTTTTTCCTCTGTCTCCCCAAACTAATCTTTTCCTGGGAGGAAAAAAAATTCTTGGATCTCCAACTTTATCCAGTTGTAAAACTAGGTGATTCAAATTCAGTGGTCCTTTTTTGGGAAGGAGAACATCATGATCTCCTTCTGTAGCTATGCCATTGCTATTCAATATAAAACACAAAAATAATCTGAGAAGATTGCAACACTGAACATATTCTTCCTGGAAAAGACAAGAGATTGTGCATCCTCCTGTTAAACCAGAAAAACTCATAGCCTGGAGGTGCAACATGCTTTTTGGTATTTAGGAATCTGGCCAGCTTCTCAAATAAGTGATCTGTAGCTTCTACTTTTGTTTCAGCATCATTTTAAAGTAAGGCTGAATTGGGCTTTAGCTTTTAAAGAGTGAGAGAGTATTAAGAGGGTTTTGTCCTTCTGACTCAGGGCTGCATAGGCTGTGTGAACGGGGCAGTGTCTCCCAGCAGCCTCCTCTGTGGCTGGCTCCAGTCTAGTGGTTCCTTCCTTAGCCAAAGGATGGTCTAGATCCAGTCCTGGCACAATAAGAATTTTTCAAGACTGTGCTTGGAGAGTGTTTGTTTATTGGGTCTAAGTGCTTATCTTCACTCATCCACTTTGCAAAGTGTCAGTCACTAATGAGATAGTAGATATGAAAGTTAAGAAAAAATACAGAAACTTCTGTCACTCTCAATAAAGGAAAAACATTCCTTCTCATCTCTCCTGTTCAGAAATGTTAGTGGTAGGAGAATAGTGGTTAGTGTAGGAATAGTGTTTTCTCCTGCCCTTCTGCTTCCTTAGTAGGCTGGACATAGAATAAGGACCATTTTGCTGTACATAAAACTAGCAACGTTTTCTTAAGTTTCATATAATCTTTTAAATTAAAAAAAAAAAAAAAAAATCATTGTTCTGGTCTTTCACTTGTTTTTGAAATATCTCTAGAAAAATATAAAAGACACAAAGTGCCCTAATTCATAATTTCAGAAGTTTCTTAATTTTGCCACAGTTATAAAATAAAGAATTCCTTCTATAAAATGTTCCCTAGAGCCCAGCCAATAAAAATAAATAAATAGTTTAAACAGATATCTACACAGTGTGAGGTTATACACTAGTTTAATTTAATTAATCAGTGGGAGAGGAGAATACTGACATATTATGCATAAACTTCCTTCCTCTGATCACCCAGACTCAGCACTGAACATACAACCAAATTTGATCAGTTCCATGTTTTGTGGCTTTTTCTTTCTCAGAAAGAAATGTGCAGCCAGACTATTCCAGCAGAGGCCATTTTCCATTTTTCTATAGCATATGCTTCTGTTAACAGGTATATTTTCTAACATACAAATGTAGTAATAAATGCCCGTGCTGCCTTGGAATGAGCTACATCATAGACAGGACTAGTTAGAAAAACACTGTAGAGATTAGTGATCTGGAAATGGGTACAAAGGATTGGATTACACAGGAATGCATTTACCTTACCTTCAAGTTTGAGGCCTTCTTTGAAAGCTTCCAAAATTCTGATGATTTTTGATCAAGGCTCCTTGTTTGCACATCTACACAGTAGATGCCCAAACCTAGATGCACAAAGAATAGATACCTCAGAATTTATATAAGAACCTAGCTGATGTTGTTGAGGACAATAATCTAAACTTCCAACTCCTGTCTGTTAGAACTGAAAAGCAGTCAGCGCTTACTGAAGAGAACATCAGGCAATAATTACGGGTGTGAGAATACCCAAGGAGCAGATTATCTGGGATCTGTAAGCAGCTCTAACTTTAGGTATTATTTATCATTGTTACACTGCTACATTTTTGTCAACAAAGCAGACAATGTGTTTGAAAGAGAGAACACAGCTTGTAATACATGACAAAGCTTAAAGTTAGTGAAAATAAATTAAAATTTTGCTTTCCTAAAACTGATTTCCGGTAATACTTAAAAACAAACTGATTTCTGGTAATATTATTGAGATAGAAAGAAAGACATGCTCCACTTGAAAAGCAAACCTGAAGTGCTTAGTAGATGTCATGTCATACCAGGTTGGTGTAGGTAAGTGCATTATGCACATTATAATGGGCAGAGCAGCCTAGTTTTCACTTGTTGCAGGGTCTTTAGCTGGGGAAATGTCCAGTGATAGACTGTTACAAAATGTCACCTGACAGGGGAGAGAAATGCTCATTGCCTGCAGAACCTGATGTGCTTCTCCTACCTGAGACATTCAGAAAACTATGCAAAAGAAAGAAGGCAGAAGCAGAGGAAGAATAACAGAAATCAAGATGATGATTGTGTCAAAATATGCAAGGGCAGGAGATTTTGCTTATACTCATGTGTGGAGAGGTTCAGCTATAACTTGTTAAAATCTGGTTATCAAAAGGGAGAACATACAGCACAATACATGACTGGCAGAAAACAAGGGGCATGTTACTCTGACAGTTGATCTACTCAGTATTTCTGTGTCTTGCTCCTGAACATTTAAGTACTCATGGCATGGAAAGAAACGTGCAGACCCATCTTGAAAGGTGGTTTTTGCTAAAATGTAGTTCCAAAGGGTGTTCAGCTGTTCTGAATTGTGAAGTATGTGAAAGCAGCAGGTGGTCTCACACCACTCTCAGCGAAGAAGTCAGTGTCATAAAATCAATGGCAGTAGATTACTGCTAGCAAGAAAAACTTGTGAAAAATCCTGACCAGAGATGCACATTTGAAACATCTATGGAGACTAAGCTATTTTCTTAGCTCCCTGAGTGTTTGGTCTTGTTAATGCAGTAATCAACACCAAAAAGCCTGCAATTTACCAGTGGCTCACTTGGTGAATACCTATCTTAAGGGCTCTTAAGAGCTTTTCTTTACTAACAGACATAAGCTGTTGGTATATTGTTTTAAAGCAATAAAGGACTTCAGGGCCAAATACAATCTGGCTGTACAATGTCGTTATTTGCTTGCTAGAGTGCTTTCCTGACCACCTTTGAGCAGAGCTATCGCTATCCCGAGCTCTCCATGGCTTCTGTGCAGGAGCGTGAGGTGCTGCGCTTTTCCAAAAGAGTCTCCAAAGCGAAGCCGCTCAGCAGGATCAGCCACACACACTCACACAGGCGGGCACGCACACACGCACGGATGGCTTCAGTGATATGGGTCAACGGCAAAGAGGCAGGAAGGGTCTCTGCATGGAGTTCCAAGGACGGAAGTTTATTACACCCGCACCCGGAGGAGATCAAGGGGCAAAGACAGGGAACAACGGAGAGGTCAGGATTAAGTACGGGAGCGGAGGGAGCATCAGAGACCAATGGTCTGAGGGCACGGGGGTGGTACAAAGGCAGGACCAGGGAATGGGAACCACTGGGGAAGCTCTGGGGGAGTGGCGAGGGGCAAAGGCCAGTGGGGAAAACCTGGAGTGGAGAAGTTTCTGGGACATGGAACATACAAAGTAGCAAGGGAGTGGAGGGGCGATGAGCCAACCAAGGGAGCGGAACTGGGGTATATCAACACAGTAGGGCAAAGCATTCTGTGGGGAGCCTTTCTGGTCACCCCAGCCTAGGGAGGATTCTCTGGTACCAGGGACTGTCCCACCAGCGGACTCTCCTTGCCCCCTGCGCTGTAGACTTACCAGCCTCCACACAGAGCTATTTTTTTAGAAAATTTATATTTTTATTTCTATGAGAAAAGGGAAAAATGGTGAATTCAGGCTTCTGTAACGCTCATATATTTTAAAAAACAACTTTGAGTTAAACTGACTTGAATTGTTTTGTTTTGACTAAGAAAAAAGAAGCAGCTATTTAAAAATACTTCATGTTTACAAATGTGTAAATATACAATGTTTCATTGTTTTGATTTTGTTAAAATAAATTGGTACTAGATTAGTAAACTGGAACTGGAACTTGATTACAATATATATCACATCTTTGATATTGATGGCTACTGTAGGAATAGAATTAGAATTTCTTAGACAGATTCTGCTCACCTATTTTGGAATTTTCACAGTACATCCATTAAATAAATACATACATGGGTTCTTACACTGACAAGGGAGATTATTTTGATAGGGGGCCCTGGACTGTGGTTTTACAGTTCATAGAGTTAATGCCTTCCTCTTTGAAGAGTTAATTTGTGGACATTCTATATTGTTTGGGGTAATACTGCCATGATCTTGGTACCTCCGTTTTCTTTTTTTTAAAATGTGTGTGTTGGGTGGAAGGGATTTCTCAAGCTGGAGACTATTATCCAGCTATTATAGTTTCTTAGTTTTCACTGCGTCTGAACTTTGTTGTTCATGATGACAGTTAATATTCAATGTTCATTATATGCTATTTGTTGATCAGCACAGATCTCTTCTGTTAAAAGAGAGTGAGAATTCCTTGTGTAAGTCCATCTGACATAAGCTTTCCCCAGACATTTCCATGAATAAATATGATCCCATTTTTCATAAGAAGTGAATAATAACTTTGGACTGCAGTTCAGTTTTTAGTAGACATGTTGATGCATGCTTTCCTACCTCCAGGCCAGCTATAATAATAGCAAAGAGGAGGTTTTGGCTTTGGCTCAATTTTAGTGTGCATTATCAAGGCCATTATAGGGAGGTAGTTTCTCCTTCTGCCACTAAGAACCTAAGCAACAATATAACCAATGACTAATGGAAGAGGACAATTACTGGTTTCATCAGCTGTCAATTGAAGCCATATGGTCCAGACACTAGAGAGGTGCTAAGTGATGCACTAGTAATTCAGATGCAGATGAAACCTCTTTTATGGTATAACCTTCATGCAGGGAACTTATACTTATTCCACAATTAATCAACACATTCATTTGTGTGTGGGTGAATGACTTTTCTGGGGTAAAGATTAATATGTCAAGTTTTTCACTCTTGGTAATAAACTAATTCTAAAATATGACTTTTTAATCGTGTATAGTATTATAAAATCTGATTTCTGTTTAGTATCAGAGAAGGTGAGGGTTTAGTCTTGGCATTAAGGAAGAAAAATATGAACAAATGTGAGTTAGGTTAGACATTTTTCACCTGCTGCTTTTGAAGACAAGAAGACACAGTAGTTTGAATGTTTTTGTATTGTTTGTGCCTGACAATAAAGTCCTTGATAGTTACTCAGGGTAATAAAGATACATATTGTCTTTAAGATTATTAATTGCAAACAAGTAGCTGCTGTAGAGAAAAGTAGTTAAGGACAGAGATCTCATTGGCATAAGCAGTACAAGAGGAAATTTTTAATTTACTTTGTTAGTTGAAAATGGTACTTAACAGCAAACCCAACTGTATCCTAACTACTTCTGTATCTTCTAATGGAAGATTTCCAGTGCAGAGCTTCAACACAGTTTTTAATGCAATGGAAAAGAATTCTGTCCAGGTCCATGTTGTTTTATTCTATTTGCTTTTTCCACATGCATTTTCACATGCCAAAGGCTATACACCATCATACAGCTGGTGTATGGGTTAGGATAAAACAGAATAAAGATCTCTTGCTGTAGTAGCCAAATCCAAAGGGGAGCCTCAGCCCTCCAGAGGGGTCTCAAAGAAAAGCCTTTCCTCTACATTTAATACAGAAATGGCAACACTTTTTTCAACTCCCACCCTTTAAATTTCCCCCTCGAAGCTTTCTGTGCAGCTGATCATTTTTATTTTGACTCCAGCTTCCTATCACCTTCTCTGTTAAAAATGGAAAAAATAAATCCTCTATCCATCATAAGGCAGGGTACTTCTTAACCTCTCCCTGGGTGGAAAGCTGACCACTAATCCTGTGTTGTTCTGTACTTGTTGATTACTTATCAGTCTTCTCCTTACTTACC
Source organism: Aphelocoma coerulescens (assembly GCF_041296385.1). NCBI lineage: Eukaryota > Metazoa > Chordata > Aves > Passeriformes > Corvidae > Aphelocoma > Aphelocoma coerulescens. The sequence goes on along the minus strand of NC_091015.1, from coordinate 60,134,723 downwards.
ACACTGAATCTATAGGGCAGCCACATTACTGATGGCTTGGAAGCTTAATCTGCTGATGAATGTGCCTTTGGGGAAGAAAGTGTGATTGCTGAGCCTGGGAAAGGCTCTGAGTGTATCTGGGGGAGTTATGAGAAGGGAAATTAGTGAACAGGAAAGCTAAGGACCTTAATGTAACTTTAATGTATTGCATAGTTTCTGTGGGTAAATGTCTGGGCATCTTTTTTTTTTTGTGTAGAGAATGCATAATTGTGAGCTTGGCATTTTCCCCTCAAGGAAGCCCTAAAGGTTAAAAGCTTGAGGGGGCTGGAAAATGTTTTTATTCTCTCTGATCTATTACTTAATGGTGTTTAAAGTGATACCACCACACCAATATTAAATATCACGAGAACAAAATTTAGTGTGTTTTTGAGTTTGGGATTTTTTTTACCATACATTCAGGAGATGTAAATAGGAAAGGGGGAAACCCCCAAGTTTAATGCTGTCAACATTAAGGGTATTTTGCTTTAGGGATAAATTTTTACACCTTGAAAAAAGAGTCCCACCAAGGTGTTTGGAAAAAAAAAGGAATTAAACACATTTAATGTCTTCTTCATTCATCAAAGTGATTTCTGAAATATGAGGTGGCCCAAATTAATCTCTGATGTAAATCAATTGAGTTTAGGTGGGAGAGGGAAACAGTAAAAAAAAGGAAAGCAAATGGCATAATCAGCATATATTTTCTCATTCCAACTTACTGTTGATTCATTTATCAGTTCAAATTAATAAAACTGGAAATCCAGGAAAAAATTGCTACATTGGCTATAAATTGTTCTGATTACTGTCAAAAACAAATCCATAGTAATTATGTATATTGATCATGCAGGGGATTTTAAAATAGGGACAGCATGAGCAAGTCTCAAACTTGTGTCAGGGGACATGTCTTTCTAGCATGAAAACTTTGGTTTTGCATGGGTATACTTTCTTTTAAAGTGATGCATCATTTCAGGAGTGTAATTCCTAGTTTGTGGGGCGGTAGAAATAAAATTCCCATTTCATAAACACTTGTGGAAGTGAAAATCCAAAAATTTACTTGTGCCAATGCAAACATCAAAAACTGCTGAAACCTATTCTAGTGTAAGCTTCTAGCTGTTGGCTTACATTCGTCATAGATTTAGGAGATGAAACCATCCTTACTGAAAACCATACAAGTTCTTTTTTCAAGTCACTGTTCAGAGTGAGAGCTCTCACTTCTGTCCTCCTGATCTCATTGACAAAAAGACCTAATGAGAAGTGCTTAGCCTAGATGACTGCAAAAGGATTTCTTCTGACCGAAATTTCAGTGTGGGTGTGACTATGCAACTAACTTCAGGCATGGAAAGAAACAATATACTCTGGAAAGACCTCATTACTCTTGGCATGTTTGACATGTTCCACTCACTCTCTCCCTTCAACCAGCTCTCAGAACAGCGTTGAAACCCATGTAAGTGAGGTTCTGCACTGCTAAAATAGGGCCATACGCTGTCAGGCTTACAGCAGTTTCAGCATTATTTTGAAGTTCAGTGCCTATTCAAGCTTGAACCAGCAGTAACCTTGGACTTTGCTTGTTACTTGTTGATTACATGAAATAAGAGTGGCATCTTGTAGCACCTCCTCTGGCTGAACTAATCACTCTGGCATTAAAAGCTGGAAATTGTGTTATCGTACAACATATGTAATTCCTTTTTTGCTCCTGAAAATTATAGTGCTTCCAAAGATGAATCTATGATGAAAACAGCAGAACAAGCCAAAATTTACTAAAAAAGGCCTACATGTGATTGCTAGACACAGTATCTCCTCCAACCTGTTTGAGATCAATTTAAGACTTCCTATGTTGTACTTGCAGAAACATGCTTTTCCTTTCCTTTCCTTTCCTTTCCTTTCCTTTCCTTTCCTTTCCTTTCCTTTCCTTTCCTTTCCTTTCCTTTCCTTTCCTTTCCTTTCCTTTCCTTTCCTTTCCTTTCCTTTCCTTTCCTTTCCTTTCCTTTCCTTTCCTTTCCTTTCCTTTCCTTTCCTTTCCTTTCCTTTCCTTTCCTTTCCTTTCCTTTCCTTTCCTTTCCTTTCCTTTCCTTTCCTTTCCTTTCCTTTCCTTTCCTTTCCTTTCCTTTCCTTTCCTTTCCTTTCCTTTCCTTTCCTTTCCTTCCTTTCCTTTCCTTTCCTTTCCTTTCCCTTTCCTTTCTTTCCTTTCCTTTCCTTTTCCTTTCCTTTCCTTTCCTTTCCTTTCCTTCCTTTCTTTCCTTTCCTTTCCTTCCTTTCCTTTCCTTTCCTTTCCTCTTTTCTTCTCTATTCTCCTCTTTTTTTTCTTCAGTAGTGTAAAAGCACCAGATTTTTGTGAAGTTAAATCCAATGGGTTATGAACTGCAATTAAACTCTCAGCAGGATGGTTACTAAGGCCTTCACACTGGACAGATATTGATAGGGAAATTGGTGGAAATTCCTGAGAGTATTTAATTGGGTGCAGCACACTTCAGTTAAAAACTTATCTGTGGCTTATGATGGTGGTTTCATTTTGGTTTGATTTGGGGTTTTTCCCCCCCATTTATATCTGACTCTAAAGCTTTTATCTTGAGCAAGTTTTCCTGCTCCTGATCTGGCTGCCCATGTAAGTCCTTACACCTGACTTAGTTCCTGCTTCTGCTCTAGTATTAATGTTTATTCTACTTTCTACTCTGACTCCTGACCTGAGTCTGGTGCCTGCTTTGGTTCCTGCCCTTCCTCCTTCTGAGTTCCTGCCTGTTTTCTTGGCTTCCCTCCCCTGCCTACCCTTTTTCTTTTATCTAATCTCTAGACAACGGAGCTGCCTTGACCCAAGATTGAAGACCAAGGAAATAACCTTTGGGCAGAACAAGGGCATCTCCATATCTGTTTGATGACTAGCAAGAACAGAGAGTAGTGGATACCTTAGATGATTCTATGTGGTCTCTGGTAACCTGTTTTATTTGAATAAAATCATACCCTTCTTACATCCCAGGGAGCTTAAAAATTCAGCAGTGCTGGAGAGAACATCATAGGATGTGATCTGAGGCAGCTGTAGTTGTAAATGGGGTCAGTTCTGTTCCTGCATGTTAATCTCTTCCTGATATTTCTGTCAAATCTGCAGAATGACAACATGCTGGAAGAAGTGGATGGTAGTTCACAGACAAAAATTTAAACCCCCCATACCCTAATAGGACTCCTTCTCCTCCAGTGCTGATGGCAGTGTCGGAGCAGAAGAAGGGAAAGCATGCTGCTGCAGGTAGGCTTGAAGACAGCACTATTGAAAACCTCTTTAGAAATGCTAAATCTTTATAATAGCAAGTGCCTGAAGCTGCGTAGGCTATTAAGACCTCACAAGTCACAAATCGTGCTATGTCCTGGCCACTTTCCAAAAGCATATGGAAAAGATGGAGGCACAAATCTGTTACTGTAAGAGCTCTTGCATGTCCACTTTCTCAATTAACATGTGAATTCTCAAAGACCCAAGCAGGAAACTCAACCTCAGGTGTCTTAACCTTTCTCAGAGAGTTTCTTGGAGTTGTTTCATCACGGGATTCTTTGTCAAAACTCCATTCCATCTAGCTGATGTGCCTGAAATACAGTGCACCTAGAGAACCAAAATAAAAGCTAAAAGCTATGGACAGTGCAGAACAAACTATATTTTAAAAAAAAGGTATTATTCTCTCATGCATGTGCACATATAAAGAAAATTGCTAAGTGCACAGAACACAGTGGGGCAAGTATAGTGTGTAATCACTGATAAATAGCAACCACCTTTATCTCTTCTGAGACATCAGGCACTTTCACCTCACACAGATAAAACTCCTGCTTATCAGGTAGCAAACCTATGCCACCAGTGTTATAGGTAAAGTTGCTGTATTCATAGGCTGTATTAGAGGAGGGACAGGACTCAGACAAACTTTTGGCAACTCAAAAAGTTTTGGAAAAAAAATTCCCTAAGTTCTTCCATGTCCTTAGAGAGTAGGAGGTAGTTTTACTGCAAATCTCAGATGAAACTTCTTGAAACAAAGTGTAGTGCAACTTGACAATTTCTACTGTAACAGACTTTGGTGTTACAGCTTTGAAAATACGGTTCAATGGTTCATGATTCTGAATAATTTAATTTGTTGCAGACAGTGACGGCATTCTGAAGCATGAACTTATAAATCACTTGAATCAAACATTTAATTCAAACAACAGGATCTGGGATTGTTGTCTTTGTTAGAACTGCCAAAGTAAGGTTGGGAAAAACAGCTTAATGGGGCTAATCCTCAGAACCCTTTCTCTTGCCCCATTTCTCAGGGGGCTTATATGGTCCATGGCTTTAATGAGATAATCATAACTGTTCAAGTTTCTTTGTTGTGCTGATATTCAGCCTAAATGGTCTTTCAATTCCAATTATAGATATTAATATGGCAGTTAAAGGTCAGAAAGTGCTTCAGGCTAGTGCTTTGTCTATCTTATACAGTAGCAACCAAAAAATTGCTCTGCCAATTCCAATGAGAGGTGTTCAGACAATGGCTAAAGGTCTGGAGAAATGCTTCCATAGAACGAATTGAGTTAGAAAGACAAGCAGCTATAAATAGCACTTGGTAATGTTTATATCCATTTAGTTTAAGAGATACAACTACTTAATTGGAACATTTTGAATCATGCTAATTCCTCTTAAATAAAGAATCTTTACTCAGATTTAAGGGGAACAGATTGTCTTGCTCTCCTTCTATGAATTAGAACTTCCATGCAACTGTAGGCTCCTCCATCTATTTCTCCAACTCCTTCTATCACTAATTGCATAAGCAAATCCTATTGTTGCTGCATGCCTGAAAGGACAGTAGGCAGCTGTCTATCTTGGTTTTTAGTCTTTGAAATCTTTGAGAATTGAATATAAAGTAGAAAATAGTTCAGAGACAGAGCTGTTTCCCTTTATTTTTTAAAGTAGCTTCATATTTAAATGTACAGCTCTTTTCTGTACAATTGCACTTAGGCTGGGGTAGTGATTGGATAGTGCCTTCACACAGGTCTCATTAGCCGAAATCACATTTTCTTTTTCAGAGCCCAGAAAACAGGACTGTTGGTGCTTCTTTTCATAGCTGATCGTACTTGTGAAGTGTGATGTGATTGATAGGTCTGGTGATACCTTTACTATACAGATCTGCTTTAAATGGGTTTGGTGTTTTGTGAAGTCTCTTGGGACCACAGTCTGTCAGTGTCTTCACAGCATGAAGGAATTTGTTTGCCTGACAAAAATTTTAGTTTGCTGGGGTCTCTCTGTTGCAGATACACAGGAAAAGTAGTAAGAATATAATTCTTGTTGGTCAAGAGGTGAGTAGTCCTTAGTTGGACTCCACTGCTTATAAGTGCATACAGTTAAAATGTGTGTTCCTTGTCTCTTGTTAAACCAAGATGCCCTTGTCCTATTTTAAAATTTATACCAATTTTGGAATTTGGAGGACAGTGCTAACAGCTCTAAGAGTATTGTGATATGAGGCCCAGGGGCAACAGTGCCATCATCCATAGCTATCATACAGTTGAAATAGAATGACAGGATCTCTATGTCTGAGTTAGCAAAATGCTGATTAAACAATTCCAACTCCCTTATCCCTCTTGCAACTTCCCATTTCACAGCCAGTTAACTCCAGCGATTCACTGGCTGTGGAGAGGATCTGTTCTCAAGTACAAAGGATAATTTTTTTAATATCCAACCTTCTATGGCAACTTGTGGCTTTCAGAAGGCAATATAGTACTTCTGCAGTGGGTGACTCTAGAAACAAAGTCTTCCTGCTGCAAGGCAGTTAAGCACAGTTTGAAAGGCTTCATAAACTTTGGGTACTGATTTAGTAACTTCAGTTTGTACTCAGACTGCCCAATAGAGGAGGCAGGAACACCTACAAAATGACCTCAGATTAATTTTACCTCTTTCTAAATTCTATGTTTTCTCAAGCAGTGCAATTTTACAAAGTAGGAACAATTTTGACTGGAGTAAAGATATTGACAGACAGTAGATCTACGCCTTCTACACTGTCTTAAATTATAACACATTACTCATTATCTGTCTCAGTTCCAGTACTTGCATTCTCAGGAGTTCTTAATCAGCTCAAGGTGAAGAGGAAAAACAGAACTGCACTTCAAAATCATATATATTTTCTAAATTTAAATCACTGTTTCATCCTTTTTCCCATGATTAAGATTTTAAAACTGTTTTCTGATCGATGATTCTTCTAATTGGAAATATGTCTATATATACCCAGAACTAATTTCATGTAGCCACTTGCAGCATCATAAGGACATCCAGGGAAGATTTTCCTTTTGGTTTTCCCCTCTTGTGGATATAAAGGCAGGTCTTTAGAAAACCCTTATGGAAGAACTTTTTATTTTATGACCACAGATTCAAAAGAATGAGGAAGACCTTTACCACTAAGTCCTGAGGTTCAGAATGCACCCCATTGCTTTCTAAATTCCTTATGCAGCTTAGGTGTGGCCAGGTCCAATCTTACTCTCAGACTTGGAAAACTGTTTATGTCTAATAGATTTATCCGTACAAAGTTTGTAATAATTAATATTGAGTAGCTACCTGGATTAGTAATGTTTCATTATTATTAATTCAGCATGCTGTCAGTCTCTTACAAAGGATCTGTTCCAAGTAAGGGAGAGTTACCTGGTGTGCAATCTGTCTGCAATTCAGGGAAGGCTCAAATTAGGCTCATCCTGGTGGGTAATATTTATAGACTGAGGTAGTTGTCTGCCAGTCAATAGTATAGACAAGATAGATGTCCTCATTTTAGCTCTGGTATCTTGTTCTGTATGTTGGTTATCTTGCATTCAGCTTGCAGATTCACCACAGGACATGAAGATTGCTTCTCCTTTAGCATTTTGCTTTTTTTGTCTCTCTGGAGATTGGGATGTGTCCCAGAGAGCAATGAAGAGCATGGAACTTTGTGAAAGGTCTGAAAAATCAAGACTGTCAGAAAGGAAAAATTGAGGGAATCAGTCACAAGTGGAAAAGTGCACCATTGCATTTGATCTCACAGGGCATTGTTCATTGTACCAGTTGCAGGTGGTATGTTAACCATCCGGACAGCTGCCAGAATGGAAAATCCCATTCACTGACATGGGGTCAAAAGAAACTATATTATACACATTTGAAAATGAGGAAACATAGCTGAAGAGACTTATTAGTAGAATGCCTGTCTCTTTACTCCCTGTTTCTGAACTGTTCTTGGCTAAAGTGTAGACCAAAACTTACACCTGCTCAGCACATAGATGGAGTTCACTCTACATTTTATTATTCTGGTATTTTTTAGCTGGAAATATTGTCTCTCACATGAAAAGACTATAGTAGGTTTAGTGCCTTTGCATATATAACAGCAGACTCTCCACAGATCTCACTCCTAGTCTTATATTTTAAGGAATACTGTAATAATATCATTATTTTAGAGACTGGGATTTAAGTGCACTCTTTTTGATTGCAAAACATCTCTCTCTATTGGCAGAGTCAGTCATGGGACAAATACATCCTGTGCATTTAGAAAGGAATATTTCTAAATCTCTACTAACTCCGTCCATTCCTTCTACTAATGGACAATTTCCTTGTAATACATTTAGTCATTAAACAGAGCAATAAAATTACAGGATTATTCTTGGAACCTATTAAGGCATTGTACTTATATGTGTATGCAGAGGTGGATGAGTACTGAGATAACATTTCATACTACATCAAAAGTATTTATGCATGTGTTCTTGTTCTACTGATCTCATATGGTATCTGTTTATTACCACAGGCCTGGGCCCTAGGGTATATCACCGTGTCCTGCAGCCGTAGGGAGGAGGAGGAGAGAAGATCCAGCAGGCAGGAATTGTGCAGCAAGATTGATTTATTTAATTATTTTGCAAACTCTTTTATAGACTTTTTTCTTCATAGTCTAATTGGACAAAGGATCAGCCACCCCTTGGGGTGATTGGCTAAAATCCTAAAACATCCATTGTCAAAATATTTTTCTACTGTACCATAAACAAGACTTTTCAAGGTTGCAGGTGGTTTGGTTGTTTACATAACTCTGCTACCTCTTCTGTGAGAGAGAAAAGTCTCTCACAGACTTAGAAAACAGCAAGAAAATCCTTGCTAGCAGCATTTTTGTATCTACATCTGTTTGAATAACACATTCAGTGTGAAGAGAGATTTATTTGAGCTGCCAAGGATGACGGTAAAGATCTTGCCAAAGAAGATGTAATGTGTACATCTGAGCACCTGTGAAGTGTTTGACTTGTGTGGTAGCCACTGTCAAGGTGCAGTTTTCTCTTGCCCTCTGTACACACTATGATAAAGAATAAAATAAGACTCTTTAAATAATGGATATAAAAATGCCCTCTTACCCAGAACTTCAGCCTTTCATTGGATATTTTTCTCCATTTTACCTAGAATTGACATTATTATAAAAGTGTTCAATAGAATTGCAATAGAAACCGTATTGTTTTGATATTATCCCAGTAGAGGTGCTATCATTAGAAAAAGTATTTGGATGTGACAGTAAAAAAAGGAAAATATAAAATTACAATTTGCATTTGGAAATAGCATACTGAATTGGTTATTGTAGAATAGGGCAAATCTTTATTGTTTAAGCCCACAATAAAAAAAAGGGAGCACCACAAAGTGCAAAAGAAAAATTACTATGCAAAATTGCCTTGTAATCTGGAAAGTAAGTAAAGTTTTCCTTCAGCATTTGTTGAGATTCCATTTTGAATGATGGGATGCTTTATGTTGCAATTTTTCCCTTGTAATTCCTACTTAGAATAAGATATAAACCATGTCAGTCTTTAAAAGCAAAACCAAAAAACCGTCTTTAATGTCTAATGATTATATTCCTTTTTAAATTACTTTTTGTCAATTATGCTGTCTATTTTCATACAGAAGAAACAAAATTATGAGGTGAATATGAACTAATTGATTGTTCCCAAAATGCAAATGTCCTTGATTTGAAAGCTGTATGTGGCAGTTGCTCTGGTTTTAAAGCTGCCTTGGTATATAAGCAAGAAGGTACAATCAGTCAAATAAGCTGAGTGCAACAGCTCCTCATTAAATAGGACATTTTTCTCTTTGACATCCAAAGTTTGCTGTGCTGTGGAGTGGAAGTTTATGATAACAGTGCATAACATGATGTTAAATCCAAAAGTTTTAATACTTTTAAGTTGTGATGGTGATGAAAGATAGTCAGGTCTTCACATGCCTCCTCCCCCGTCCCCTCCCTTGGCATTGTCTCTGATGGGCAGTATGATTTGCCCTAAGATAAAGTGCTCCTGGTAGGAGCTGTCCTAAGATAAGATGGCCAGGTAGGAATTGCAGGAGAAGCAAGCTGGGATGATTGCATAATTAATACATTCCAGAGATGGGGGAGCTGTGATGATTACAATTGACTTTGGCACACCTTGGCCTACAAAAGGGCATAAAATGCTGCTGGAGACTGGGCCAGCCAGGTCAGCTGGTCTCCCAAGGCTGCAGGCAGCCTCCAGGCAGATCCCTCCACTGTGGCAGGGATACCTGCAGGGTAAGTCCAGCACAAAGATGGGCAACACTTACTTTTGGACAGATGAGTAAAACCACTAAGATCCAGTCACATATGGAGATAAACTCTTAAAGTAGCTCCACAGGTGCTCTATTGCTTGGAAACTGTGCATTCTGTAAGGCCAAAGACTATATACTTGTACATTTTTAACTAAACCTGCTTGTATTATAACCCTTTAGACCTGCTTATGTTATATACTGCATTGGCAATATTTAGATACTGTATTAGCAACAAATCCAACCATAATCATTCGCATAGTCAGTGTCATATTTTTATATGACCAACAGTCTTATCTCTACTGCTCTGCTATGTAAATCACAGAAGTTTGCTTAATGTCTGCAAAGATGGTCCTGGTGTGGTGTTTTTTTGTTTGAAGCTACCACATAATCAGAGGATAGTGATCTTTGTAAGGTTTCTTTTACACACCTTCTCTCTTGTTTTCAGCAGCCTGAATGCTGACCCATGTTGCTCAGAGACTATTGGAAGGCAATCCATGCACAGTCTTATTGCCTTTCACAGAAGTGTACCATGTAAACTCGGGATTTAACTTTATGCTTTTCCAGAGTCAATTTCAGAACTCACTCCTTGACAGACCTTTTCCATAGGGCAAATGCTGATGGACAGTATCATAGAAGTGGTAAGAAATTGATTTAGCTTCCAGGGCAATCTAGGTAATTTGGTCAGGGAGAAACTTAAAAACAGAAGTGAAATTCTGTATTATAGTCTGTCAGTTTTTAAAGTGACATGTAATTTGGGAAAGTGCGAGATGTGATAATTTCCTATATAAAAACAAAGACATGCCTTTGAGGATTGACAAGCTTGCACATATGCTGGCTGTGCATACAGGTTGGCAGCAGCATCTCAGGAAAAAACAGGTAGGAGTATGTGTTTTATTGTGATTCATACTGTTTTGTTTTTTTTTTTTCAGTGACAACTACGTGTTATTTCAAGTACCTGAGATATTCCAGTGATATAAAATAAACTGCTAAATTTTAAAATTGCTTTTAATGAATTTGGTGATAGTTTAAATTCAATAAGTTGTTCAGTACCCCTTTGAAAAATACAAGGATTCTTTTCAAACTGGAAAATACATCTGAAAAAGAATGACATCTATCTTTTAGAAATTATGTTCCTACACACAACTAGGTGTTGTTCTGATGTTCTCTGTGTAAAAATGGATATAAATGTATCTGTCAAAAAAAAAAAAAAAAGGTATTTAAATGTGGGTTAAGCCATTTATGTGACTATTTCATATAGGTGACCTAACATAATAAAAAGTGTCAAATAGAGGCTACATAATCTAATCCTACATGATCTAATGAACCAGTGGATGGCAGTCAGGGCAGATGGGTTCTAGCTTTAGGTCTTTCGCTGACTTATCCCTGAGGAACTGAACTCAATCTTCTGTCTTTTTTGCCCATTCTGTCTGTCCAGCCTATTTATTCTATTTCACTAGGCATTACATTCCCAAAAAGCATTCGGCCCGATGGGTCTCCAGTCTTGACTGGATCCTGTAGGTGCTGCTGTAACGCCAATAATTGTCACTGATATAACAGAGAATGGGGAATTTTTCACAGAAGTGAGTACTTTGTAGCTGTAGTTCTGTGGATGCAGTAGGCAGATTTTGAAAGCATGAATCATTCTTTCTTCCCTTACAGTGCCTTGTAAATCATAGTGTATTTCACACTACAGTTCCAGTCCCCTGATTACTCTACCCTCTGAAGCACTTCAGTCAGCATATTAATTTAAAAAACCAAAGCAAAACTGTGCAATAGAAGACTAACACATCAGTCAATTTCTTTACTTTTCCTCATGTGAGAATGAAGTTCTGGATTAACCACATTGTTTAAAGCCAGAAGGCCTTTCCATATGTTTTCATGAATCTCGATGGGCTTTAATGTTGTTCCGTGCAGTCAAAACAGGTTAGTCCAAAAAAAAAATTAAAATTATGTATTGAAATGAGTTTCTTCTCATGAGACACAAACTACGTAGCATACTTTTCATCATAGAAAACACCACTTGTCCTTGCTATTTTTTAGTATAGTCCTTTTCCTTTTATCAAGATATATATTTAAGTGCAGCAGTCGTGCTTCATTAAAATTTAAATGACAGTATGTGGGCATTGATAGCAGACAGTCAAAAGTCAAAAACTTCTGCAAATGCAGTCACTTGTTCAGCCTTGATTTCTCCCTCTTCTACATGAGATTTTATCCTGGTTTGTAATAAAAACTTCATATTTTTTAAGTTACCACTTCTAAAATCTGTATGTAGACAGAGGTTAAGTCGTGAGTCTGGTATTTGATCAAATTCAGAACACTAATTTTTGTAATATTTGTGGAAAGTTTTCAATAAAAGGCCTTGAAGAAGGTAAAGGATGGCCCAGCAGTGCTGTTGTTTGTCTATAGGAGAAAGGAATGATTTTGTCATGTGCAGCTTGTATACAATAAATGCAAATCTTAGTGACCAAAAATATTAATTTGATCTCTATCAAGATCAAATTGAGTTTAATTTTAAAAAGCATAAAGCAAATCACACGTATTAACTTTTTGTCTTTGTAACTATTTTCATTATTAAATATGACTCAGTTCTATACGTGGAGGAGTTAAATCTCTAAAAATCTAAGCAAGTCTGAAAATATTTCTGGGTTTTGGAGGTGGGTTTTTTTGTTTGTCTGTGGGATGTCCATTCAGACAATGAAATCTTAGGATTTTGGACAGGTAACTTGTGCTTGATTGGATATAAAGGACCTGCCATATTGCTTTTTCTGTACAGGGTCTCCCCCCTACCCCCAAACAGAAAAATACTTCTTTATATTTTTGCATTGTATAAATACAGTGACAGAGCACAGCAGCAACTGAGAAACTGAAGCAGAAATGAGCAGGAAACAAACAGACTCAAGGATGAGGTAAATAAATTCTCCCAATGTTTGAATAATTACAGAAATCTCACTCTGACAGAAAGTTCACAGCTTTAATATTGCACCATTACCTCACCATTTTGTCTTGAGGTTTCCCACATTCAAGTGCACATCAAGCTGGTTTAATTAACTAGAAGAAAAAGACAGATGTACCTACTTTAGTAACAGAAGCTTAAGCAATGCTGAATGTGCTGTCAACCTTGGGTGATTCCCTTCCACTACCCTCACTGATCTGTTAGAAGAATCTTCTTGGCTAAGAATAGAGCTCACAAGAAAATGAAAGTACTTTGAACTCAAAAGGGAAAGAGACAGAAAAAGAAATCAAAGCTGTAAATAAAACAGTGAAAATGCATGTGCCATATGTGGCGCTGAATAGAATACCCCGCTGCAAATCTTTGCTGTATGTAAAGATCTTTTCTTTTTTTCCTCCAATCCTTTCACTATTTCTGCTGCATGCAGAAGTCTCAGTGGCACATGTTCAGCGGGAGCAATCTCAGGTGTCCATTTTTAACTACAAATTAATTTTTTGGGCTTGGAGTCTTAAGTTTAAGCTTTTGACTTTGAAAAGCATAGAAACTTCTTGGTGGTTTTTTATCTGATTTATTTTGACACTGAACCTAAAGAATAAATGCTAATGTTTCTGGGACACCTTGCTTAACAAGTGATTAGAGCTGACAGGGTGTGGTATTTGTTTTACATGTTGGTCTTATTTGACTGTGTGCATTTTACAGACCTCCGGTATCTGAGCAGTGGTCAGTTCACAGTCTTAATTTATGTTTACAGCAACCTGTTTTGTAAAGGAGGAAGTAAAAACCTAATACTACTCCTCAGCCATAAAGGGGCATTTAGACCCAGGGATTAAAGGTTTAAGGAGGTATTAAGACTCCAAGCCACAGGCAAAAAATAGAATTTTCAAAGCTTTGTATAGATATCTACAGACTTCTTAAAATCTGATGCTAAATATTTTTGCCTGAGATTTTGAGGCAGAATAGTACACTTAATCATATTGAACTTTAAGTAAATAAAAAACATGAAGTTACAAAACTTCATGTTACATTAGGTAGCAGACATTGGCTTAAAAGGTTGATAGGATGCTAACTTTGTCAAAAGATTGCTTTCAATGAAAGAGCAAGTGAGAAAATATTAGAGGAAGATTTTTGGAGATATTCAGGGGAAGTTCTTAACAAAATCTAAGAAAAAAGAAATCACTACTGGTATATTTTCCATTCCCTGCAGGGAGAAATAACTAAATGGCTCTACCTTATGTATAGACTGAAAAAAAAGGTGAATAAATATGAAATAACTGTATCTTTCCTTACCTACAGGGGGAAGCATTCTAGAAAAGAGAGTTGGTGCTAATTTTATTGCTTTATTTTGTTTTCCTTGTCATATTAAGAGGATTCTGGCATAGTTTTACTTTATTTCAGCATTAGTCCCTTTGGAAAATGTTGCTATGTGTCTATCTAAAGCAGCAGTCTTAGTTTGTGTAGCAGGTTCGGTTTGTAATCGGGCAGAAACACCAATTTAGTGTAGTGGTTTGGTCCAAAATACTCATTACTGTTTATCTTCTGTGAGATAAGAATTAGGAGAAATGCAAAGCAGGCACCAAACTTGAAAGAATATAAAGAAGTTTATTAACAGACCTAAAAGAAGGAAAAAAAAAAACCATACCACACCTTCAGAAATCTTCTCCTCCCCCCACCTTTCTCCCTTCTCCCACTGACAATGTAAAAAGACAACCCTTGAGATGTTCAGTCTGTTCACCACTTCTGTAATAGCCTTGTTCCGTTCATTTAGGAAGAGGAGTCTCTCTTGTCCATGCTATGAACACATTATCACAACAAGCCAGCCACCCAGGTTGGTTCTCTGCTCGCAGGTGAGTCCCTTCCCTGACTTGCAGCTTTTCCCACAACTGCTTTCGAGGGTCCACTTTTGAATTACTGGGGTATAATTTTAAGGTTGAGCCATTCAGAAACAAAAGTTCTCTTCACCCATCTCTGGGAGCATTTCATCTCTAAGAACAGAGGCCCTCCTCCTTCCCTGGGAGCAAAGGGTCCTCCTCATCTTCATCTCTAGGACTATCTCTGGGAGCATCTTTAGGAACAGAGGTCTTCCCCTTTCCATGTGGAGTAAGAGTCCTCATCGCTTCCATCTCTCCCTGTTCAAACTTCTCATGAAATTACAGCTGTGTCAGCATCTGCCTATCTCAGTGCAGGTGCTTTTGCTTACAAGTTGAATGCTCCACCCCCCATGCCTTCATGAAATTACAACGGGTACTGTTATACCTCATAGCTTTATCACAGAATTTCAGCTTTAAGCATCTCCTCTTTCTCTTCCCTCAGGTTTTCAGCTCTTCACAGCACTAAAAGGGTTAATCTCACACAGGCCTTGCAGCTGGAATTTCATTATCGCTGTTGGTCACATGATCTTTGCCGGACAGCAGGGCAGCTTCAGCTGAATTTTGGCCGCACTAGAGAGGGGGAACTGGGCCGGTCCGGCTGCACATAGCAGGGCTGTGGGGGGGTTCCGCAGGTGGAACAGGGCCCATTGGCTCCAGAATGGCCGTGCCCAGCCTGGCCTGGCCCGAGCAGGGCCTGGGCTGGGCCCGCCAGCCCCCGCACAGGGCCCGCAGCCACCTGTCCCAGCGCAGGAAACGGGAGCGGGCTCTGCCCGGGCTTTGTCTATTCTTAAGTGTGTATCACAGAGGTGGTCACAATTTTAAGTGGCTTAAAGAATTGTCCATATTCAAACTGGCCAGCTGATAGGTTCTGTTAGGTCACAGAGGAAGCTGTAAGAACCCCTTTGCAAGAACATCACTTCCGGGACTATGCTTTGCTAAGCCATGACAGTTTGTAAGCGTAAAATAATGAAGTTTATTTAGGTGTGATCATTTTGAATGGCAGGACCTATACAATTTTGAAATTGCTGAAAGGAATTCAGTAAATATTCTCTTTATGCTATGGAGACTTCTCTTTTTTTCAATAAGAGCATATAATTTACTGAGTGAATATATAACCCAGAGTTAAGGCTGTTATTTTTTGATGCACTCTTTAGAACATTTGACAAAAGCTTGGTGGTGTACCTTTGACATCCTGATTGTATATAAAAACATGACTTAAGAAAGCAAAAGATTACAAAAATCTTTCTGGTCTGTAACATGACATGAGTGACAAATATTCTAAGGATAAAACCCTTTACACAAAAAATGTTTTAGCACCAGATTGGCGGGACACCAATACCTATTACTGGTTGTTGCTATGAAGATGAATTCTCTGTAGAATTTTCATAAGGAACCTGAATGGTTACTCTCACAGCGTCAGAAAACAATACATAAGTATGGTCAATACACTTTTCTAGATGGGTTATCATAGAATCATCACAGAATGATTTGCACCTTAAAGATTATATAGTTCCAATCCCCCCTGCCTGGCGTTATGAGTATTTGAAGTGCTGCACAAGTAGGAACATTTCTTGTTATTGAGTTCATGATTGGTTGGGGAAAGAAAACAATGGGAACATATTGAAAAGTTTTGGTTGAAGCAGTGTGGGCTGGCTGCTCGTATTTGGTTGAGCCTCATGTTAAATGATGCTGGTCAGCAGGAACTCATCCCCTGAGAGACAGGGCCTTTGCCAGCACTGCTCTTAGATTAATTTCTAAGAAACATGTGCATCAATTTTCAGTAAGAATGAAGTCACAAAACCTTTATTCAAAGAACACAGAAATCTGGCATATCTTCTGTTTTTCAAATGGGTTTTTGTAGCATGGAGTTAGTATTTGGTAAGTTACAAATATACTGGGAAGGAGGAACTTTAATGAGATTTACTTCTTTAAAAGGTATTCTCGGTGCCAATTTCTTAGGTGCCAATTTCTTAGTTACATCAGTCAACACCAAGATTAGGGTAAATGCTGTCAGTATTGGATTTTCTCTAACATGGATGAGATCTCCACTTTATTCCTGGAATGAAAGCTCTTGCCAGACTCATAAAGTTAAGGTAGCAAATGGAAGTGTCTCCATTCAACTTTTAAAGCACAAAATCCTTGATTTTCCTCCCATTTTTATCTTCTTTCTCCTTTTTACTTGTTAGCAGTGATTTCCTCTTGGTAACAATACAAAAATTGATGACGTATGGACCACCTTTACTGTCTAGAATGGCAATTATAGAGCAGAAATGTCCAAATGTCTATTAGGTATGACTTCCCTCCTAATGACTACAATTTCCTAGTGTAATTCTTCTTCCAAAAGGCTTAGAAAAAAAGACAAATTAAATGCTGGCTGTCAAGCATTATTTTATGATCCTCTGCTTCAGCCCATATTACGTCTATGAATCTTTCACAAGAGCTCGAGGCAAGTGTGTGCCACCCAAAAGGCAAACTACTGATGAACCCACAGCAGTGTTCTTCAGAGTCTCAGTCCTGCTGCTGCTCTCTTGATTCACCACCAGCAATATAATGTGGATTGGACTATGGATCCAGGTTGTTAGTCATTTTTCTAGACTCAGTTGGCAAGGCCTGCTGCATGCTGTGTTTCCCATGAAGAACAGCTTCGTACTGGGTAAATAGTGAGCTCTACCACATTACCTACACATCCCTGTGCAGCTCCCTATATTTTTCTGTGGGATATGTCCAGCCCCCCCCCCGGAGGGATTTCTGCTGAAATAAGGAGAGTGCTTAACCTCTCAGCAGAACTCCCCTGGAAAGGGAGCCACTTTTCAGTTACGGCGAGAAGAACACAAACCCAGAATCCTCTGGGAGACTCTATGCAGATCCTTTGTAACCCATTGGCCCTTACCCTCTGATACCCACCCCCTGTATCCCTATAAGAACAAGCCCTCTGCCCCTGCAAGGGGGAGAGTGAGCTTGTCCCTGGCCTCCCCTTTGCCAGACTAATAAAACTACCTCATGCAGAACGGCTATATGGGCCTCTCGTCTCTCTCTCCCTGGTCTGGCCTGGAGACTGCCCTGCAGAGCTGAGCTGAAATCATGAGCTGACAATCACTAAAGAGCTGACAGTCTCTGCACGGGCCCTCCTGCCAGCAGCTGAGGGAAGACACTGGGCCTCGGGAAGACGATTCCTTTTGGGACCATCTCTCCGGACTGGTTACAGCTTCCTCGGTCAGAGCTACTGACCCATCACCAGCTGCCATATTTTTCCATCGAGGTTGGTTTGGCAGTGCTAAAATGAAGTCTTTATGCATGTAAAGCCCTGCATTTGGTTAGTGAGATGCATATTTGACTCTAGAAGTTTTGGTTGCATTTTTAAAATAAAGATTCTGCAGAAATCCTGCTAGAGTAAGAGATGGTACAGATGTAGTGCTTTGCTGATCAGAGTGCTTGTTTATGTGCAGAATGAAGAAATCATCCCTTTGTCTGTAATAAAAGCCCCCTGATTCAACGAGTTCTGAATAGGTGATACATAATAATAAATCTTACATAGCGGAAGAGTAGATTTTTATGGAAGATAAACACTGAAACAGAGGGCAGGAGTATAACACAATTTTTATAAAGTTGCATCTTTTTCAGAGTTTGACTATACTCCTCTCAATTTGTTTAGCTCCCCCAAAATATGATGCCTATTAATCACAAATATGGGTTTCAAGCCAACATTCCCCTATAAAACCTGTTTTCTTCCATAACAGCAAACTTGAAGTCACTACAAGGTGATAATATTTCACTGTGTCAATACAACAAACATAACCAAACAGTGAGATGTATCATACAAGGTACTGGTCTTCTCACCTTAAACTGTCACAGTGGTTCTTTAGCCAAACCCCTGGACTGAAGTACTCACTTAGTTAGATTTGTGCCTTGCCTGCAGATTCTTCAGGGCTGGAAGGTTCAGTGCCATCTTTAGGCTGCATGATCCAGAAACAGTGAACTAGTCTTAAAATTCCAGAGTAAGAGACATTTTAAGAAAATAAATGTTTCATTTTTCCTAGACTGTGTGTATTAACTAACCACATATCAAACAAGGAGAAAGAAGGGAAAGTAGAGAAGGAAATAATGCATGGTTTTCAGTATATTTTCTTTTAAGATTTCATTCCATATGAAGACCTAAGACTGCCAAAATAAAACTTATACCACTTTGTAAAATTATGATAAATTTCAAATATGAACACTACCATAAATGAAACCTATGAAAGAAGTCAAGAGGTTTTGCGGGAGGCATTTTGGTGCAAAAGAATTCTTCCCTTAAATAGTTTTTTAAAACCATTCCCTTTCTCCACAAATTATACTGGGTTTTAAAAGCTATTGTTTTGTTTTGTCATGAAATATATTTCTGTTGTACATATGTGACAAATAGAATCTCTTTTACTTGTTTGTTTGTAGCTGATTGTGGAATTTTTACTGTGTTTTCCTAAATAAGTTAAGACTTCCACCTTCTGAAACAAAGGTGGATTAGGTGTACAGTCTGAAAGGATTGTCTTTGCTACTGAAGAAAAGATAATCCTAGAGGTCTTGCTATCTTCAAGACTGCATGCTCAGACTGACTGGTACACACAGAACAGAGTCCTAGAGTAGATTACTTTCTTCACACCATACTGAATTTGTGCAGCTGTCTCCAAGTCTGAATTTTGAGTGTGTGTGTGTGGGGAAGTGGAGTAGGGTATGAGGCAGGGAGGGACGTTTCCATTTCAAAGTGTCCTGAATGGTTTTCAGATTGTGATGCAGCCCATGACAGTGGTATTTTTTTTACCATGAAGTTGCAGGTATGTGTTGCATGAGGTCCGTAAAGCCTTTTGAGGTACTGTAATAGGATAGTCAATTGCCAAAACTGATGTACATGGTTGTCCATGTTACTTTTTGGCAGTACTTTCAGGAATATACTTTCCCCAAGTTGTGCCTGGACAGTACCTGTTCTGGAGAGACCTAGTTGAGAGGATTGAAAACACAGCAGTTAAATAACAGTTAGTCAGGAAGACAATAAAGGAGTCAATCCCATTTTCTTCTTAAGCATTTCAGATGTACCCTGTGAGAGGACACTGCATTCGAACAGCTAAGAGCAGAGACTATGAGATATAAGAATTAAAATCCACTGAATACCAAGTCAAATTTCACAATAAATAGAAAGATGATACTGTTCCTAAAGACTCAAAGAGGACTTTGTAGAGTTTGTTGCAGCTAGGAATCCACTAAAAGTTGGAGATTGGACACAAGTGTGAGGAAAGAAAGAAATATTAGGGTAATGCAGGAGGAAGGAAGGAGATGACACACTCCTTTACTCCACCACACCACCTACTCCCCCCCCCCCCCCCACCTTTTCTCTCACTTAAACTTTTTCTTTTCTAAATAAGAAACAATAATAATTTCTATTTACAGAATAATAAAACCAGAACGCAGCACCATACAGGCTGCTGTGAAGAAAGTAACTTCATCCCAGACAGACCCAATATGAAAGCAATGTTGTTAAAGCCTGGCTTTGACAAGCTCCTTCAGACAAAAAAGTAAGGATTACTAGTAGCACTGTTCAGTACTAATGATGATGAGTCAAAGTGTTAATATATATTTTCAATATCAAAACTTGATGCTAGGTCTATGCCTCAATATGATTTGACTGAAAGAACTGGCAGACTCCTCTCTGGCTCAATAGGAGCATGTTCAGGTATTCTGTATGGAATAATAAGAATGATAAAAAGGTCAAAAATTTTTTGAAACAGCATATAACTGTGAGGAACAAATAAATCAAACAGGCACTTAGAGACTGCGCTCTTTTCTTCTTAAAAAAAAGCAACTGGGACACTGAAAGTATGAATCTATCTCTTTTTGGTCCCAGTTTATAATTTTGCCTGTAGCCTCATGCTGGAAACTTACAAATAATGAAAACTCTGAAAAGTATAAGTATATAAAATATCAGGTAATTCTGTCCCAAATCATCATCTTATTCTCAGTCAGCATATAATACTATGTAAACAAAAATCTGGTGGAAGGATCATACTCTGATTGCATTTTCATATTATGGACTCAGAGTAAAATTGCTTCAGAATTGAAATTATTGTATGTGAGGATTTTCAAGGGTGATTGTGACATCTAGACACACAGTGGAACTCAGAACTAAGGAGAATAACATAGCTAAGGTGCTTATTTAACTTTGAAAACTTAAACATTTATGCTTAAATTGACACAAGGATAAAAACAACAGTGGGGCTGTGACAAGTTTTTCTTGCTTTTGCATCCTCTGCTTTTTCTCTTGAAATTATGTAGCACATGTACCTACTCCTCTACTGTTTATGGAATATTTTACACATTTATTTTCAAATTAAAAGGAAAGAAAAACTCGGAGAAGCGCTGAAGTTACTTAGCTTCAAACTTGGACAGTTATTTAGACTGCCCTCTCCTCAGCACTTCAATGCCGTTCATTTAGACTTCAGAAATCTAGTTTTCACTGCTTTAGAATTAGCAGATGGAAAATTTGTCTACTGTGTGCTCTATGTAAGTAGTGCCTTGATAAACATGTTTTGTTTATCCTTTGTTGTAGAAAGCATTGAAACTTGCTGATGCAATACATTAGAGACATCATAATATAGTCCTTGCTTTGGGGAATTTTTTCTGGGAATCAGAATATTTCTAGGAAGCTAAATTTATGGTTATTTTATGGCATGAAGAGAGAAAATGAGCTCTCAGGCTCCTTTGAAACCAGTATCTTGTCAGGAAATTTGTACCCATTTTGATATGCTTTGTGTGTTGTGATTTAGCTGCTGGATTTACTTATGATGCCTTTTTTCAAAAAATACTAGGTAGAGAATTTTGTGCTCTTGGTGCAGAATAGTGAATTTGATTAGCCATGTTATTTTATGTTATCTGTGATTTTATCCCTACCACAACTACTGTGAAGAAGCATTTTGGGAAGCAGAAAGCTCCATATCATTAATCTTAAGTAAAGAGTGAAACTACTTCATTAGGCATGTGGAAATGGTCAAACTTAGACGGTGTGTTTGCTGGGTTGCAGGGATTTCTCATGCAGTCAAACACATGTAATTATATGACAGAAGGCAGCGAAGGGTGTTGCAGGTGGGTGGACAGACAGACTGCATCTCCTTTAAAAGATCTCTCTGTGGTCGTGAAGAGTGGATGGTCTGAGGAGGGAAGATTCGTCTCTGGATCCATCCCTTAGTGAATGCTTCTGTCTCCCCTAACCATGGATGAGGGTGCTGTGTAAAATGCTGTGATGGCTGTGCCAGGAACACTGCACTTAGTAATACTTTACTGCAGCTTTAAAGCTCAATCATGGCTGAATTTTGGCAGTTCTGATTTGCTAGGATCTCACTGTGCAAGGCGTTGCTCTAATATCTAGCCAGGTTATTGGGGCAGCTCCCATACCTCATCTATTCTTTCAAATTCTTTGTAACTTTGGTCATATTATTTTTAAGGTTTTCACTGCTGTTGTAACAGAAGGAATTAATCAAAATTTTTGACGCTGAATTTCTGAAGAAAAAGAGAGTATCTTCAAAGAAGTACCAGTGGAGCATGTGTATGGCTTTTAGCAGCATTCCCAGCACTAATTTTTAATATGTAGTATAACATTATGTTTTGCTCAGTTCCAGTCTAAAAGCTAAGTGGATCAATTTAGCAAATGTGTGCAGTGATGGAAGGTACCCGAGATTATGATTCAAACTTTAGTATTCATTTTTTTCAAAGACCTGAACGTTCACAAATTCACAGCCTTTTAAAAATGTGTGTTGAATGGGAGGAGAATGGAGAGGGAAGTGTGGTAGTGTTCAGTTCTTTGTGAGTCTTGTTATAGTAGACCTAATATATAACAGAGGCATAAAGTATTTTCCCTTCCTTCTTTCTCCATATTGCATAGCTCTGTCTTACCTTAAAGAAGATTCTTTAAATTTTTACCATTGGTTTAGACTAATCATGTTTCATTTTGTTAAAAGCCTATAGACACTGACTAATCAAAGCCTTTCAGATGACTGATTAAAACCCCATCATCAAAATGGTTCTGTCTGAGAGAGCTCTACCTATTGCTGTTCCATCCTGAGCGAGTAATCCCAAATAAATCAGTGAATCTATTTTCTTAAGTAAAAAAATAGATCCTATATTTCCATATAAAATCAGTGCATGACATTTATCTAGGCCTTTACTTTTTGAGTACCTCTCCTAGCAGACTGAGATGTTTTTAGGACTATGTCCTTGCATTATGCAAGGGGGTACTGCTAAACTGTCTGTGCTACCTTGCTCTTCTGTAACATGCATAGCCATATTTTGTGGGCTAGAGTCAGTAGTCCTTTGAGAAACTATGTGATAAAACCACATGCACCTGTGCTAGGCCCACTGCTTCCTTTACTTCTGCCTTTGCCTGCTTTCTTGTCCTGTTGATGTCTCTGGCCTCTAGAATCTTCAGGGCATTGACTGTGGTTCTTTCAGATACATTGTTCACGGGGCACGTTCTCAGTCCATAAGACTGGATACTCAGTTGTGGAAAAAAGGAACAAATGTTTTTCCCCCACCTCTCAGGCATGTTGGACCTAACAACAATCTGGAATATTAATAGCTGGGCTTTGGAAAGAGCTGAGCTAGTTCCTCAGGGTACATTTGAAGTGCCTTTACACCTCAGTGCAGAAAAATCTGTTCTGAAATATTTTCTGCAATGAAAAAGTAATCATTACAGTCAAAATCAATAAAATTGAAAATGCAACTTTTTGGAAATGTAATGTAAATATATTGGGACTTATATTGCTTATTTGTTTGTATAACACTTTTGTATTACAGATAATAAATTTGTCTCTATTATCTTTATAATGTAGGAAGAGACATTTCATTAGAATTTGCACATATTTTTAAAGAAATTACCTATAAATGAAAATACCCCTAGTAAGAAAAAGTTTCTCTTGGTTTCAAAATATTAGAACAAGTGTCTATTAAATGGAGGAGTCATTTGAAAAGCTTCAGGTAAAAACATTTTAGGTGAATGAATGGAGGATTGGGAAATAAGGTGTTAAAAGTGGGTGAAAATTATTAGCAATTTGAAACTGAATACATTTGTCTACTCAGTGCTCTGTTCTCTGCCTTCTGGTTCATTTTCAGATTTTTTCAATTTTTTCAGTTTGCTTTCAGCTCTCAGTGCTATCTGTTGACGTAGCTGTAGAAATGGAAAGAAGGATGCTTTTTGCCCCTGGTTAGCCATAAGAGCTCATAATGCTATATCATTCCAATAGCTGTGAGTATGTGGCCAATGAGTGTACAGTGAACCCATTTTGTTATTAATCATTTGCTGGAGCAAACACTCTGCTACAGCAAGGGCTGTTCAGAGGCGTAAACTGCATAATGTTTATTATAATAAATCAATCTGTACCAGATACCCTAGGGTATCCTAAATCACCGGAGGAGATCCAAAAGATTCCAAGTAAGACATCTTACAAATCTACTGACAACTGAAAAATAAGGCGGAAAAAAGCTATATGGGCCAAATATGTGAGACATATAAAGCGGGATGATTTATGTTGGCAGCCCATCATGGATTCATGAATGGAACCCATTTCTCATTTAAGAGTTTTTTAAGACTGTCATGGACTATGGCAAGTGAAGACATATTTGAGTTTCAGCTCGTAGCAAAAGAAAACCATTCAGTTATTTGATTAACATATATATATATGTATATATTAACTATATATATAGTTAATGCCACAGAAAAGTTGCATAGCGTGTCTATTGGAATAAACAATTATAAGTAAAAATGGCACATAAAACCCGGCAACAGGTGTAATGTGCTTATATAGCTTAAGCTGTAGTCTTTTTCTTATCTTAGGTGGAAAGGTCTGAAACACACAAACTGCTTAATCTTTTCTTCCTAGTTGTTTTTAACTTAATAATTGTACACTCACAATCACACATGGAAATTATTTTAAACAATGGCTTTTAAAGCTAAAGAGTTGTTTATTTCTAAGTCAGGAAATGCCAGAGTTAAATAAGGTTTCCTAGGTATTATATCTTTCCACCTTGTTCAGGTTATTTATGAAACGGACTTCTATATGTGCCATAGTCTCTTTTCTCCTGTCTTTTCAGCCAGGTCCTTATCCATCTCACTACGCTTTGTTTTCTTTCCACATGGACTCTCTAGACTGTGCAACATTCCTGTTAAAGTTCCCACCCTGAATTCTCATCCCATCCACCTAATCCAATTTGTTTCTTTCATCTTCATGTTTCCAATTTGCTCTTCTTTCCTTATCCCTTCCATCACGCTTCCTGCACAATTTTCTCTGTCTACTTCCTTCATATTGTCATAGCTTCTCAATGTATTTATCTTTTCCTCTCATACCAGTCCTGTGACAGAATCTATGCCATTTTGGTCTGATTACCGACCTCAGCTCCTTGTTGTACATTCACTAGTTTGTCTTCTACCAGCTAAATCCTGGGATCTCATCTCTACTTTTTGGTCTTTGCCTCCCTTCTACATGAATCTTAGTTTCTGTGTAATCTTTGTTCCAGTCTACTTCCCTCTGCTGAGCCACCCATTATACTCTCTGAATTTGAGCAAAAAGCTGAATGCTTGTACTCAACTCTGCTTTCAAAATCAGCTCTAGATAAAATACCTGGTACAGGGCACAGACAGCCTTTTTTTGTACACTGGGTTGGAAATACATAATTTCTCTGTAAAGGAAGCTCTTGCATATTATCCTGTTCGGGCCTGAGAACATTGGTACAGTCAAGCATCTTCAGTAATGATAGAATTCTTTTAGACTTAATCCACTAAAATGCAACAAAAATATATTTTGAAAATGGAAAAACTCTGTCTTATTTCCTCAAAGTTCTAAAGTTATCCAAATTTGGGGAGACGTCTATGGGACCACCAAAGGCACTTCCACAGGATCACTGGTGTACAAGCCATTTATTCTTTCAAATTTTTTCAATGCTCTTAGGACAAGAGCCTTAAGTGTTTTCAGAAATGTGAGAAATATCAGGCAAGTGGGCCAGCTGGGGCATCAGCAACTCTGCCTTTCATAACATCTTTTTCGCATGACTTGATTTGGTGAACTTTACTAGGTCTAAGCAGAGCCAGACTTTAACTGAGCAAGTTTTGCCAGATAATTTATGATCCAGATCTAGGCTTACTGATTGTTTTTGTTGCTGTTGCTGTGGTTTGCTGGTTGGTTGGCTGGCTGGAGTTTTTTTGTTATTTTGGTTTGGGTTGGGTTTTGTATTCCATATCACAAATGGTAGACCTAGATAATATTGGCTTTAGTGAAACTTGCTTGATATTTTCCCTTTTAAAATCCTGTCTCTACATTATTGTAATTCTGCTTCATTTAAACTATTCAAATTGAAAATGTCCACGTGCCAAAATTTTTTTTAGGTGCTTTTAACCAAACTGTTGTAGTTGTTTATGAGACTGGGGAAAGGGAGAAGGACTATGGTACCATGTTAAACACCTGTACTACACCTTTTGTTGGAGAGTGGAAACACACTGCTTTGGAGGAATTTGATTGGTGCAGGGAATGGGAAAGAATAGCCCTGGGGGTCAGGCATGTGGGAGTTCTTTTTCAATGAAAATTCGCCCAGATGTAGCTACACACTCAATGAAGAGAGTAGAAGCTCAATTCACTAGAGCCCACCTTCTCCAGTCTGTCCCAGTTTTTGCTTGGAAAATAGGCTGTCCACCTCCAGTACTGCCCCCAAAGCGACCGTCTTCAGTCCAAGACTGCATGGGCTGAGTCGGCCTTGGCCCGTAATTGAGCTTTATTGTTAGGAATTGCCTTATGACTTGCCATTAAAAATTAGTAGAGAGTTTTGTGATACAGGTGTAGCAACACTAGTTTAACACATTCGAGTCCCTTCAGGAACAATTGCTCTTCATTCACGCTCCTCTTTAGTGAGCTCATGAGGATCTATACTGTTACTTAATCTCCTGTTCTTGGACACAGATGAGTTCAATATGCCATTCACAGTGTGATGCCATAACTGCCATGATATTTGTTAGCAAAAATCAGGAGGTTATATGCTCCCTCCAGCCAGCCAGAGGTTTAGGGACAGAAATTCTTTAATGATTCTGCCGCAGCAGCTTCTATATCATAAAAATTATGCACAGATTAAGGAGTCTGTGGCCTGTACTGTCAGTGTTTTTCCAGGTGGTACCCAGGCAGCAAAGAAGAAATTGCTTGTGTCAAAGGTAGACAGGTGAAGAATGAGCTACTTAAAGAGGTACAGATTCTGTGAAAAAAAATTAACTGAGGGAAAAATATTTCCCCTGGACTTCTCAAATAGTTCAGGAAGAACAGAATGTCATCCAGTGAGGTATCACCATCAGCACAGGGACCTCAGGCTGAAGCCATAATTTTAGTTTTTCTACTTTTCAGTGCTACAGCTTGAAATCTTTTGTGTATGTGTGTGTCTGCGTGTAATACATACTATGAGTTTAATTCTTTCTGTAAGTATTTTATCAAAATTTTCTGAGAAACACATTGGAAAGAATGATCATAAATGAAACCAAATTCACATGACAGTAATACCACAGTGATGCTTTAAGAATCACTTGACAAACATTAGACACAGAGTTTATTTCATGAAAATTGTAGTCAGTATCATGTATCAAAATAGGTAACTGCAGGTTGATGCCTGAGCAGATACTCTTAAATTGAGAGGTGCATTTAATGTAGTGAAAATGTGAGCAGCATATCTTTCTGATTTGCTATCCTCTTTCAGGTTCTCATGCCTCCCTAACTCATCTTCTCTGTCTATTCCTACCATAGTTTTCTAATCCATCATAAAAATGTGCTTTTTGCAGCTACATTATGTAATATGAACACTATCTGCAAATATTTTCAGTCAGCTGTAGGGCACCTCATCTCTGGAAGAGATTCTAAAATCCCATATTAAAACTTATATTCTTCAACAATAGCATCGTTTTTGTTTGGGAGTCCTTTTTATGGTACATCCTCTTTTTTTATGTGGCTCATTATACATAATTTGAACATCACTTTTAAGAATTGCCATATGGTGTCAATAAATAAGTCTTTAGAGGCTTTCACTTATCTTCTAAATATGGTTCAATGGTGACTAATTAAATCAATATATTAAAAAACAGCCTATACAAATCAATGGTTATTTTAATATTTAGATCCTGCCTTATTAAGAACTCCTGGAAGATACATCCTTCAAGGGAGAAAATGAGCTATTTCCCCATCCCTTAGCTTTTGTTTTATATTGCACTACACAGTTTTTATTGTATAATGAACTGTATAGCATATTGGTAGTCTTATTTTTTGCATTTTTCCATGCTTTCAGTCTCAGCTGGGGTTCCTGAAAAAACTTCACTTGCTTGCCCTCACAGCAAAAGCAGAATTGGAGTTATAAAAGGGCTCTCCTCTTCATTCCCTCCTCTCCTCTGCATTCATTGCAAGGTAATTTTGTGAGTACTTCATTCTAATATTAAATTGGATAGCAACTCATCATCTAAGGGGATGATGGCAATGGCTGATTCAACTTCATTCTCATCTCAGACATAATTTGTATCCTTGTATCTGGCACAGAATCTATTCAGTGTAGTAACTCAGAACTTGGCCTTGACTAAATCTCTAGTTGTTCAAAGAGCATTTTGATCTCTCACAGTAGAGGTTAAGCAAATATCACCCATGTCTGTCTTAACAAGAATTAGATTTTAAATGGGTAATCACCAGGATATAAATTCTGTATATTTCAGAGGCCTGTCTGGAATGCTTTACAGCTACTAGAGTACACATCCTATCCCCTCCTCAGTTCCTGGGAACACTACTTGCTCCTTTGACTGTTTGGAAAATAGAAGGCTCCACCCCTTTTACCTTCCAAAACACCCTGGATTCACTCCCCTGTGTTCTTGCCTTAAATATTTGTTAGACACCCTTGCTTGTTTAGATAGAAAAAAAAGTAATCCCATAAACATTAAATTCAAAGCTTCTTGTTTTTCAGACAGAACTGCTCCTTCCCTCTCTGATGCCTCTCAAAGACTGACTTACATGATTGTGTTGAAGTATTGTGATACAACCAACCATTCTTCACCTTCGTGACAATATAGGCTTGATAATACCAGAACCAGTTCTTTCTGTGCTCTGATATCCAATCTAAAAACTGCAATTAGATATACAGGCACTTGCTCCACAATATTTTTCTTCCCACAGGCAGCCTTTAGCATTCTAGTGAGCCCTTTTGGATATTGTGTGCAAAGGTAGGAAAAGAAATTTTAACAAGAAAGGCAACTTTCAAGGCTCTGCATAAACCTGTTTCAGTGCTGATAATCAAGCTACTTAAACCAGTGATTTCCAAAGTGGGGTGAGTGCATCTCAGGGATTGTGCAAGACAATCTGCTGGGATGTGGGAAGAAAATATTTTGAAAATATATTTTATTACATTTCTAAAATCCATGTAGTATTTATTTTGTCTTTATCTCATCCTTTTTTTTTTTTTTTAAGATTTTTTAAGATTTTAATGTACATAATACATAAGCACAGTAATGCCTGTGTATAGTTTATAAATAAGTCTATATAGATATATGCAGGTGAGGCACACTCAAAATGTTTTTACTGATAGGGTTGAATGATCAAAAGATTTTTCAGGCGCCTTCTTTTCAAAGATAAAAGTATCGGCAAACAGTTAAATGATTACAAGAGTCGTTATTTATTAAAAATAAACATATTTATTTATTTTCCACAACAAAAGGAAATATTGCTCTTATAATTTTTTTAAAAATCATGGTGTTTATTAGAATGTTTAAAAATGTGTTACCAAAATGGTGACTTTAACAGGAGAACAAGAAGTAAAGTAGTAAAGCAAAAATGGACAAAGAAAGAGAGAACTGTTTATTCAAGAACATTTTCTTCAATGAGAAAAATATTCCATTTCAGCCATTCCTAAGAAAGAGAGGTGCAAGACACAAGCTGGCAAGCAATATCAGGTAGTGGCAATTCTCTGAGAGAATGATTTGAATAAAAGGGGAAGTCCAAGATGAGTGAATTTGCAGATGAATTTTGAAAATTCTTTGGAAGTTTGAAAATATTCCTGGGGAAGAAAAACACTGTTGCTGAAAAAGAAGCTCCCCTGTCTTCTTTTTGGTTAGAGCATTCATACAGGCCCCAAGAATACAAACTTGCTCTGAAGAAAATTGTTTTAATTTTTTAGTTGCCTCAAAGAAGATAAAAATATCATCTGTATTTTTTGCATAGATTTTGAGGAGACTTACAACAGACAGTGGGCAGCAACACAATAATCTGAAGTGCCTGGTAACAGTTTTTAAATAAGAAATGTTGTGTTTGTGGTTTAGAAGTAAATGCATTCTCAGGGCAAGAAATCTCTTATATAACCTTATATAACCAGTAGAGCTAAAACCAAATACAAGATCCAAATACTCGTCACACACAATGCATATGGGTTATGATGCAAGAGACAATGGTATGCAGAATTGGTCTAATAACTCATGCTGTGAAATTTGCCAAAGTCCAAGCAGAGTAAATGAAGTGAAAGTTCATCGTTATAGAGAGGGCAAGTGAGTAGATTAATGAAAAATAACCCAATTATAGGCATAATGTTACGTGCTCTTGCAGAGTAAGTACAGAGAGCTTAAAACTCTGTTTAAGCCGAGCGTATCACTCCCTTTGTAATGATTTAAACTGATCTGGAATTTTTTGCTTCAAACACAGGTGAATGACTCTAATTTCATCAATTGCTCACTACCATGGGTAAGCTGATGTGTGGTAAAACAAGGCAGGTACATGGTAAATGGAATTGTTCAAGCTGTCCACAGCAGTATGCCTCATACGCCCTCTGTGTCTCATGATATTGTTTGACCAAGTTGAATATAAAGGATTCATTAACATCCAGTGAGATTCAACAGCCCTCAGGTTAAACAACACAAAGTGGGGAAAGTATATAGAAGCAATGGAAAAGTATGAAAACACCAAGGACCTCCAAAATTTCAGGAACCAGACAATAACTTTACTCTTTTCAGGCAGTATCTATTCTGTTTTTGAGACTATATTAATTGCACCCAAAGAAACTCTAGTGTGGGTACAGGCAAACAAGTTTAGAAGTGCCTCAGTGTGATGTGGTTTATTTTCTGTCTTTTATCTGAGTTACTTCCTTACAGATGCTTATAGCTGCACATGGTGGCATCCACACTTGGAAAGTTGCACTGTGTTATGTATCTTGGTAGAGTACATCAGAGGAACTTTTGAGGGAAGTTTAAGATGTTCAAGGTGAGACAGCAAGCCAAACCTAGTATAATAAAGAAGGGTTTGGTAGAGTACCAAAAGGTTCCTGAGGAATATTTGCTACTTACATGGTACAAAAGGTGCTTAAACTTAATACAGCTGAAGTTATAGCTTGGTGTGCTTCAATTAGGAGAAATTGCTTTTAGGGAATCCTTGAAATCAATAGTTGCACAATGATGTGTGAGTTACAAAGGGATATAGTCAGTCACCTTCCGGAGAGGTGGAGATAAGAAAGGAAAGGCACAATC
Source organism: Aphelocoma coerulescens (assembly GCF_041296385.1). Taxonomy (NCBI): domain Eukaryota; kingdom Metazoa; phylum Chordata; class Aves; order Passeriformes; family Corvidae; genus Aphelocoma; species Aphelocoma coerulescens. Next base: position 60,103,833 of record NC_091015.1, on the reverse strand, counting down.
CAGTCTTCAAATGTGAAAACATTTCCTGCTTTCTCAACAAAGGAAAAATGAACTGACCTCTTACCTTCCCAGCTATGAAAATTGGTAGCAATTAAAAATTAAATGAAGCATAAGTAGCAAAGTGAGTTCAGAGGATATATCAAATATGAAGCACAAAAAGAAAACCAATAACTTAAACTAATATAATTTAAAGTAATTTTCAAGACCAAAAATTTTATAGTTTACAAAGCTTTATGTCTGATCATTATTTAATAGTTTTAAAATTACACCTAGAAATGCCAAAGACACTAGTGGTCTTAGATTCATTGTTGCTGAAAAAAAAAAAAAAAAAAAAAAAAAAAAAAAAAAAAAAAGCTTAATTACTTTCCAAACATAGATAGGTTCAACAATATAGATAGGTATATCAGGCAAACTTTGGAAGAGAATTTCTGCTCAGAAAGGGGAAGTACAGGAATCTTTGGACCCTCTGGCCTGGGTCTCAGAATGACTGTGTCAAAACTAGGTATCTTTTGTCACAGGTGACACTTGGATAATATAATCATCCTAAATATAAAAGCATGCAAGAGAAATAAGACTATAAAAACTAGAGAAAAAATTAGACTGTATCAATTTAAGTGGTTTTTAGCCACTAGTTACCCTTTTATGGTCTGCCCTTAGCCCTCACAGTTCCTCAAACATTCTTACAGATCCTGTGGGAGTGCACCTCAGAGTTTTTCGTGTCACTTTGTCACTTGCCCCATTGAGCAGCAGACCCACACTTTCCTCAGCTTTTCTTCTGTTTCCAGTGTAGCTACAGAAACCCTCTTTATATCTTTTGCTGGCTGGAGCAACATGTGAGTTTTGGACATTTCCACCATAATGTCTGCAAGCACTCTATGTTTCTCCTGGGTAACTTGTTCCAACTTCTTACTCTGTGTACTTCTTTTTTATATTTGAACTCAGTTGGTGTTCCCTGTTGAATCAAGCTGGCTCTCTGTAACACTTCTGTTATTTACAGAACATTAGATCAAGCCATTCTTGTGCTCTGAGGAGCTTGTCCTTGAAGATCAGCTGGTTCTTCTGGTGTTCTTTGCCCTCTAGAGCAACATCCCATGAGATGTTACCAAATAGGTCCCTGAATAGGCAGAAATCTGCTCTCCTCCAGTCCAAATTTGAGATTCTGCTGTTCACCTTTCTTTGCTTGATTTTAAACAGTCTCTTGATTTTACCAGCCAAGGCTGTCCTTGACTTTCATATTTTTGATGATACATTTACTGATTGTGAACAATAGTTTCAAGAAAGTATTTCACTGAATGGCTGACCTGCAACAATAAAGTATCTTAAACACACACTAGAAATCTTCAGGATTGTTTGTGCCCAGCTCTCTTGCCTTTATAGCAGACATTCAGATGTAGATCCCTGGGAGAGTCACTTGGTGATTGCAAGTCTTCTTTTAGCTGTCTACAAGCTTCATTTAGCCCCGAATTTTTTCTGCTGCAGCACAAACCTGTGCTGCCCATGACAGTCTCTTCTCTAAACTTAAACATAAGTTCTCAGCAGACTTGTCACCACTTCTTCAGTGGTGAAAGCTCTGCGCACTCCAGCCATTCCCTTGTATACAGCAAAACCCTTCCTCCTCGTCTTTCCAGCCTGTCTCTCCTGAAAAAACATGCATCAGTTCATTGGAGTGCTCTGGTGAGACCTACCAAGCCACATCTCTGTAAACTTAATGAGGTCATACCTCTGCAGCTCCCATGTGTTTCCCAAAGTGTGAGCTTTTCCTTCCCCTGTGGTGTTGTTTTCTCAAGGGTAGAGAAGAGAAAGCATGAAAAGATGTGAGTTCTATTTTCCTCTGGTGCCCTAAAGCTTTTTTTACTCTCCTAAACCTTGCCTCCTCTTTGGATTATGACAACACTACCCCAATATACCTAATTTACAGTTCTTCTCCAAAGGTTAACAAGACTGTTTGCAAAAACACTCTTGCCCCATTTTGTCAAAGTACTCATTCCTCAAAGAGTGTCCCACAATCACAGAGACCAAAGCCTTGTCTGTGCAGCTACTTATACAGCCAGGTCTTCATCCCATGCGTATGTTCACACCTACCTGAGCCTTTTCTTTCACTGCAAAGACTGGCATGAGGATACTTATTTGAGTAGTCAAGCTTTACAGAGACTTCCATTTTAAAGCTAGAACATTTGTATTAAACTGCTGGAGAGTCAAAGAAGTTTTGGAAGTGCCTTTGTCAGGCACACAACAGCATCAGGTCTAATAGTCAAGCTTTTTATATATAAAGAGACACCAGAAAATACTTTATTCTGAAGGGTACCTAGACACAGTAATAATGTACCAAAGTGTTTCATACTTTTGTAATAATGGAAAATGGAATTTGTGTTACTTCTGCATGAATTACTTTTAATTTTTCTGTATTAAGTTAGATACTTTGTTTTTCTTCTAGAAAAGTAGATACCCAGTAGATGATGATTTGTTTAAAATCACAAACTCTCATTCAATTTTTAATTAGAAAAGTGTTAAGTTCATTTCTTTTCAGTAAAACAAATATTTGTTATTGCTAATACCTTTTAAAGGCAAGCATAGCACTTCATAGTGCTTATAGGAATAGTGTATGTAGTGCACTGCTTCATCATGAATTCATGTCAATCATTTCACTGTTGCAATAGAACTTTTCTGAAAGCAAATACATTTCCCAGTCACAAGCAGGAAATTGAATTCTGCTCTATGAGAATTCAAGGGACACACGGCCATTGAACCATCAGATTCACAAGTTAAAGTACCACACTGCCTTTTCTTGTGCTGCAACTGACATCAATCACTTCTGAAACACCATATTTAAAAATCCAGCCAAAAATGCAATTAAAATGGACAGTCTTGCTCACAGAGATGATAACTGCCATGAGTCAAGGCAATTTTTTATTTCAGACAGATTTCTGGCTCCATCTTTTTTTACATGTGTAACTGCTTCTTTCTCACCACTGTGTGATATTCAATAAAGAAACTACTACGTTGTAATGAAGAATAGAGTCTGTCTTGTTTCAGTTCATATATTATTATTTAATAATATGGTCTGATGGATAATATAACTGGTTATTTGTTTGATTTTCAATCAGCAAAGAGGACTAATGCATGATGTTTCCAATATTTGTACAGACTAGTGATGATTGTATCTATGTTATTAGAACAAGATGTTTTCTTTCTTTGGCTTCATTTCAGAAGGGCTGAATGTAAATATTATTAATATCCTCTGTATAATTTATACTCCTTTTGGCATTTGAAATGGGTAAGTTAGAAGAAAGTTTTTACAATCATTCATGTAAAACTTGGAAGAGCTGAAGTCGGCTGAATTTTTTTTTTTTTTACTATAGGTTTTTTGGGAGCTGTTCTGGCTTTTATTGAGACTCCGGATTTGTGGCAAACTATCACAGTGAAAACTGTTGGTATAAATGCTTTTCTTTTGAATATGATCAGGAACATGTCAGAGGTAAACCCAGATAGGTCCAGATATGCCCAGATAGGTCTTGAACTTCCAAAAGTGCTCTGTCTGGATGGTCAGCAGCAGATTTTCAGGTGCCAAAAATATCAAGTGATTGTGAGAGATCTATAGTGACAAAAAATGATTCCTTGCTTAGGAATAGGCTATAAAGTCATTAAAACATCCTTAAAGTAAGGGGCTCTCAAGCTTTTAGAAGTCTTTAGCCTTAATCTTCTGGATTTTAGAATATGCATAGGAAAAAAATTAGCTGTATAATTCCTGGGGAAAGCATTCTAGCAACTTTGGAGTCTAGAGTTTTTGTCTACAGCTAGATGTATCTCCATCTACAATGGTTCTATCATGGCTCTTTCTGTTTTCTAGAGTGGAGTGAACAAAGCCTGCAGAAAATCATCTGAAGTACACAAGAAATATTCATTCCTTCTAAAATTTCCAAAGAGATGCCTGGGGTATGAAGAAGAGAAAATGTCATGGGAAGGGAAATAATTTATTCCAAAAATGCTACAGAACAATCTGTATACCGTAAAATTGTTCTAATTTCTCTAAGTGGATGATTTTCAAGAGAAAACTGACTTATGAAAGAAGAGGAATGTTTCTGAGAATAAATATAGTCCACCTAAAAACTTGTGGGATCTTTTGTTTAAATGCTTGTACTAAGCCAGTGCAGGAATGAGACCATTTGCAGCCAAAGTTTCTTTTCCTTAATTTTTTTCCCAAATGAAGACAACACAACAACAACCAACCAACCAACCAAATAAACCCCAAAGGAAAAAAACATCACTCAGGGCAGTCTCAACAGGACTGAAGACACTGTTTATTCCATCTACATTTCTGGTGTAATTTTTTGTGGTCATTGACACTACTCTTTGCTTGTTGTATTAACTCCTTCAGTGTCGCTTCCAAGGGTACCCTGATTTTTAAATGAGTGAGCTCTCAGAATTGTAAGCTCCTTAATATGGACTCACACTTTTGCAGCTAAATATTAAATAGGCTGTTCACTCACAGAGGGTTTATTTCTTTTTTCCTTAAAACTAGCAAGATTTCCGATCGGCGGATCAGAGAAAAGAGAGGGTCAATACCCGTGGTATGAAAACAAAACAAAGTCATTCCTCTTCTCGTCAGACAGATACGTGTCAAAATTCAAAGAAATTTTTTAAGGTCTGAAGAAATAGGTTTTCTTTCTTCATACCTTTTTCACCCTTGAATATTGACATCTTTTCTGTCACTTTCCTTGCAGACTTTCCTTATCCAGCTATGAGTTTTATTCAAGAACCAAGAACAACCAGAAACAGAAACCACACTAGAATAAATATATGTTTCTGTTTCTCATGTTAATGATCTAGGTGGTAAACTCTACTGCTTCAGGTTTCTGATGCAGAATCTGCTCATTTACCCTTTATAGAAGTCATCAGTATCCTATTGAATTGAATCAAATACATTTTATTTCCCTCTAATATGAAGGAAAAAATCAACTGCTGAAAGAAAATAACTTCAGTGAGTGGTTGGCTATGAGCTTTGCAAATTAGCTTTATTGTGTGTATCTCTACTAGACAAGGCCTTGAGCAATCTACTCCAACTTTGAGATTAACTGTGCTTTGAACAGTTTCTGAAGGGCCAGGACCTCAGATGGGCCCTTTCCACCTATATTTTTCTATGACTTTATATATGTAATATGTATGTATTTGTAGTCAACGTACATGTGCACACCACATAGATACAGGTATATGCTTTGTTCTTTAAAATAAAATAAAAGGTCAAATTATATTTTTGTAGGCTTGGCCACATTGCAAACTCATGCTATATAACTCATTCTTCCCTCACTGCATTGTGGTTGCTGTTGTTGGACTACTTGTTAGATTGCTTTTTGGTGCTTTTTTGTGACATATGTAAGTTTTATTCATTCATATCTATAATCAGATTTTATAGAAATTATCCGTGAGACTCTGACCGACTTCAGTTTCTTTGTTGCCGTACAAAACTAAGCTCTTCCTGGAATCTCTGTGTTTACAGGAGAACAAGTGCCAATAATCAATGAACATCAAAGCAGAATTAACTGCTGTATCCCAGAGCTGTTGTCTTTCTGGAGCCACAACATGGCAGCTCACCGAGGTGCAGATGCCCAACTGAATGACGCAGTGTGAAAGGCAGGATGGAGGAGAGCTCTGCTTGCCAAAGCCAAGAATTTCTTAAGGGTGCTGTTCCTCTTATGAGAAAGAGGAGCAACACAGCACCTACAGTGTGTGTACAAAGGAAGTGAGTATGCTGACCAGGCCGGAGAGTATTTGGAATTAATAATTGTTCTTAAATGACCATCCACCATGAGGGAAAATTCAGTGTGTGATGAGATGAACTGCATCAGTGTCCCATCTACAGGGAACACAGTTGGAATATTGATGTTGAAAGTGTGGTTGTAGCTGTGTCTTCCCCTATTCACAGATCTTCTGCTCTAAAAATTGAAGAGAACTTAGCAAGCTTTTGGTAAGTACGAACAAAATCTGCAGGCTAACCCAGAATAGGGAAGAGAACTGATATAAGAATGCTTAAAGTGTTTTCTGTCTTAATAAAACAAGTACAAGAACTTCCAATTTTATTAATTTCTCCTTTGGGTAGTTTCTTGCCTATCCACTTCTCCTAGTGTGGAGTTTAGGGAAGCATTAATAGCTTTTTTTTTCTTCTAAAATGATTCAGAATGGTTGGGTCACACTATACTGAAAGTGTCAGAGTCTGCTTGGGATGCTTCTTGCCTTTGTGAAGTGGATTTACTTTTCTTACAAGGAGGTTCAAAGTTTATGACTTTAAATTCCAACAAGTGTGTTAAGTCCCTTCTGTTGATCATATTCCACCAGGTTATGTGCAGAAATATTTGTTTTATTAACCAAACACAATGAAAAAGTAATGGGACTGATGCTTAAGCTGTTTTTGGTCTTACTTACAGCTATCTACTGATAACAGATAAAGACAGGAGTAAAATACAGAATTTTGGTCATCCTTTTCTAAAATGTAATTGTTCCACCTACAAATAAATGAGCTGAGGTTTTAACAAACAGTTTTCATACAGCACCTTCCATTTTCAGAGCTCTCAATTGTTGCATCCTGTAATCCAGTTATGGCTTATTTATCAGATAAACTTGGTGAAAGTTTTAATTAAGCCAAATATATAGCACTATAAAACTGATGAAATTTCATGCCTCTTTTTTGTTGGCATAATACTGTACCTCTGATTTCCTCAGAAAACCCTTTTTTTTTTGTTCTGGTGTTTGACAATGAGCTAACATTCAAAATGCAAATAGAGAGACTTTACACACTGACTGCAGTAAAAAAGCATTTTCTTCTTATTTACAATATATGAAGTAATGGGGAAAAAGTGATTCCAGTACCATCCTAAAACAAATTTAAGTTATCTCATATTGAAGGAAAAATGGCAATTTAAAAGAAAAAATCTATAGCAAACACAGGAGAACTGAAATAGCCTAAGCTATTAAATAATTTTTTTAAAAATCACAAAATAGAAATACATAAATTGCTAATAAATTGACCAAGTGGAATAAGACAAATTGAAAAATATTGGTTTCATTTTCCATACGAGAAATTTACATAGGCAAGGTTCAAAGCAATGCTTGTGAAGTTTCGGGTGGAATTTCAAATTAAAAACATCATCTACGTCCTTTTTTGTCTAATTTGCCATATAGGGAAACACTGATTTTAGTAGTTTTATTACTATATCAGCTCTTCAGCATGGGTTGAGAAAACACACCCAAATGATGTTGCGATTTTTCACTGTCAAAATAGCAAACACCGAGGTAGGAATATGAGTTGAGAGCTGAAACAGCTTTTGCAAAGCCTGAGAGACCAGAGCTGATACTTCTGAGGAGAAAACATCAGATGCCAGAGAGATGTCTGAGAAATCAGATTTCAGGTTCTGAGCTCTGTGTGATGACCAACATAGACTCTAACAACTATTAGCTGACCAAGGTTTCCTTTTTTATAGTTATCTGAGTTCTTAAATTAATGGCTTTTTTGTTTCTGGGTTTCTCAGTTATGTATTTTGGTGAATATCGGGAAGCCACATTGTCCTGTTGCAATCAGTTTTAGTTTTACTGTCCATGGGTATGTTTCTTTGTCAACAATATGGGGAAAATTGCTGAGGTTTTAAAGGAATTTAAGAAGTAGAATTTTGCTCTGTTTCACCATGTGCATGCTTTAGAAAAATTAGAATATTTCATTAAGGGATTGTGTCTCCAGATTCAAGGGGGACTAAAGTGTAAAACAATCAGCTTCACTTTCCTTGATCTAGTTTCTTTTCTTTTCTGATACCATGTATTTTGTCTTCAGAATTAATCTTTCTGATAATTTGCAAACTGAAATCCTTTTCAGTATGAATACAGGATTACTCAGCCTTTCATAGTTGGTTTTATTGAGACTAATGAGACAAGAGGCTGAAAAACATCCAGAACCTGTGAAAGGTTAATCTTGTTCTTAACTCCACTGTCGCTGCGATGTAAAATGCATAGTAGTCTTTTCAATTTTATACTGAATTTTGTATTGCTAGGTAATGTGGCACACTTTGAACTCACAGAGGAGACTTGGGAAAATTAAAAAATAAACCATACTAAAAATGCAGATATCTTACCAAATTGTATGAAAAGTATGTAAGCAAAGTGAGGAAAGTCTGGAATATTCTTTGAAATGAAGGAGCAGTGGGAAAATATACAGTCCAGGCTTGAAGAGGTGGAATCATGTAAAGGAATAATGTATCTAGCCAATAAAAATGTATTGTAGGAAGGAATGGTAACAGAAATTTGCAAGTGCAGTGAAACATAAAAAATTTAATATAGAGGAGAAGATAGTCATTAGTGAAGGAATTTGAAGGAGGGAAGATACTGATGGAAAATATGTCAAGTGCCATGGTGATAACTAAAAAATTTTGGGGCATTTTTGTTAAAAGATGATAGATATGACATTATGCTTGTGTCACTAATATTCTCAGTTACAGGGAGCCAAAGAAAGTGCTAAAACCAGTAATGTTTTGTCAAAGAAATATAAGTTTTAACACTGCAATAAATCACTGTGATAGTTTAAACACCAGACTATTAAATAAGCTTTGGGAAGATATGGCAGAGTGTTAGCATACATAGTCCAAATGTCTGGAAGATGCCTTTGTGCAGCAACCTGGATAGAATACTGCAGTACATTTCAACATCTATTACAGTCCTCATCATTCAATAATGGTGTCTAATGCTGAAAGGTGAATTACTAGGTAGCTGAAATGAAATGTTCTGAACTCCAAAAAGGTTTAGATTTCACACATTTGATAGCACACTGATATTGCATAATGATTTTTCTCATCTCACAACACTAATTTCTTGGTGATAATTCAATTATAGTATTTTATAAACATTCTTAGTCCTCCTCTGGCATCAGTTATGTTTTAGTTATAATTAGTTTTTCAAATATATAATAAAACACAGAATACAATTTGGAATCCCAGTCAACCTTTAAATCATTGTGCTGTGCTCTTTAACTTCTAATCTAATGCTTTCAATGCTTGGCTTCAAAAAAATGTAGATTCCTTTTTATCCTTGTCAAGTAGAAATTATGTTTAAACCTGAGATGGAATATATTGACCCTATTGTTTACTCTGTTAAGTGGTTTCAGAACAACCAAAAAAAGTGTTTGTCTTACCAAATCTTATTTGCATATGTCTAATCAATTTCAGTTGTTACAGAACTATAAAAATCAGTTGTGAGTCAATTCTGGTTAAACCCAGTGACAAAATAGAGTGGAAAAATTTTAATCCAATCCTTTGGTCTGTTAGCTATCTTTCATTCTTATTAAGGCTCAATATAACTCAGAGCTGACCTTTGTTAAATCCTTAGTCAGTTTATATTAGCCCAATCATTTTTTATTTTTACCAAACTTGCATTTGCACTAGGTGGGACTGTGACTTTTTGCTGTGACTGTGGACTGCTCCTGTTCTGCTTCCTGAGATGCCACTCTGGGAGCAGAACTACCAGTCTCTACTTATGCATTTAGAAATACTTATGCCAGAAGTTCTGCCTCTGCCACTTCTCCACCTCTCGTCTCCCCAAAATGGGTTCATACCACCTCCTCTTGAGCAGAGAAAACAGTCACTGACATAATTTTAAACTGGTTTTGAACTCTGTCTATGCACAACATCACAGCTAAGGCTATACAGCAACAGAGGAGGAAATCCATCAATGGTACTTTAGCCTAGCACTATGGCAGTGCCACACAGTCAGAGAAGAAAAGAACCACATTATGCCATTCTTCTAACAAAAATGCTTCAAGCTAAGATAAATGGGAGAAGTTACTTCAATTTGGAGTAATTATGTTGTTGAAATATTTTCAACACAACATGATGTAACTTAACCCTGATCGCCAGTGCTAATCAGCTTCCTTTAAAGAAGAAATAAGTATTTATTATAGAAAGAGAAGATTATATGTAACATAGAGAGACAAGATCTAAACCCATAAAAATCTATCCAAAACCAAATCCTTTAGAGAAAAGGAGTGAAATAGTCACTAGACAAGATGGAAAGATGACTACTATTTATTTGTACAAGAATTGATTTATGTAAGACAGAGATTCTCTTAGGTCTCTTCATGCATCCAGTAGAAGTTATTTTTTCAGCTCATGAACGTTTGTGAGGGCAAACAACTTTCAAATGGTCAAAAAGTAACTTAGATTTTTGCAAAAGTCTTACAGAATCTCTGCAAATACTTGCAGTGTAATTGAAATATGTACAGGAACTCAAAAGGGGCAGAAACTTCCATAAAGGCATAAGTCTGGTTCATGTTGTCATGACAGCAAAACCTGTGACAGTGCTATAGAGTTTTCTACAGACCGGAAGCACTTAATCATAATAAAAAATTATTAACTTGAGTCAAGTAACTTCTCAATTTGATGACTCTTTTTCCATCTTTGTCTTACTGATAACTTTTATTATTCTTTTTCTGGAAAATGCATGTATTCTTCTATTTTTATTCATAACACAATTTTTAATTTTTTATGATTCTGTACCATCTAGAATTATATTTTTCATTAAAGGTCTGTTAATGAACACAAGACACAGAATTAGAGAAGCTAGAAAGTATATGTTCTTTTTGAGTTGAGAGCTTTAACTCTGTTTTGACATGGCATCAGTATTTTCAACACCTTATTTTTTTAGTGATTTGATGTAATTGCCTTGAGTAGAAGGGATAATAGATATGATGCCAGTAATATTTCAGCTGGTTTGTTTTCTAGAATTTTTGGGTTTGACTTCCTTTTAATTCTGTGAATCATAAGTCACTAGCAAGACACATCTCCCTACTTCCTAAAGTAGAACTTCACAGACAATACTTTCCACAAAGAATTTTATTGATGGAAGAAGTATTGATGGGCTTCTAAGATTCTGTCGAAAAAAAAAGGCTCTGGACTGGCTTTGTCTTTGTTTCAGACTCTATTCCTTGCAGCATAGCTGAGAGGCAGACATCATGCGTCACCAGAAGAAAGAATAGATCTGTGGCCTGTGAAGTTTTGGACTGTTTCTCTACTTTTTCAGCTTAAGAAATTAAGAACAGTGTGAGATGAAGCTGCCTTAATGGTAATGTATAAGGCTAGTAAGGACAGATTCCAGCTGTCTTTTACTCGGAATCTGGAGGAAGAAGGCAATTCCTGAACATAACACTTCAAACAAACCTGGCTGCCCTTTCCTGATATGAGAAGAAACCAAAAAAACCCCACATTTGTGCTATTAAATGTAATTTTTCTCAAACTTTGGGCAAATAGCCCACTTTCTTTTGTTATAATTTGGAATGTCTTTGAAGCAGAAACCTCCAAGGAGGGTCTGAAACAATTTCCAAGAAAAAGACTGTAATTACTTTTTAGTGCTTTGTTCAGTGAACTGAAACAAAGCCCTAGGCAAGGGAGAAGTTTGTGCTTGTTTGCCTGTAAACTCCATGTATGCAGTGCCACTACCCCAGTACCCTACTGTAAGGTGTGTGTATGATGCTCTGTACATATCTCAACCCCGATTGGTGCTGCACATTTTGGTATTGCTGCATAATTTACCCAGGGGACCTGTTTTATGGCCCTTTATCTCAAATTGACATTTTCCAGTAGGTTCCAGAAAACAACAGCAAATTACTATGTAAGCGTATTTCTTGGAAAGAAATAATGAAAATTCAGAGTTGAATTACCCCAAATACAGGACTCCAGTCTGAGTGTTGCTCAGGATCTCCTGGAGTGATTTGAATTCTTATCTCTGCTAAGAACAAACACAAGGTGTATTTCTGAAGATGTCATACTATGAAAGAATAATTCATTCACAATGCTTTCAAAATTAGCTTCTTTTCACTGCCAGTATAGTTCCACATAATGAGATAGCAGTCTTTTTTTCCCCCTTTTTCTTAGCTGGAGAAAGGTACCCCAAAAAAGAGCTTCTTCCTTCTGCCATGTTTGAAATTCAAAGCTCTTCTGTACCAGGAGTAAAGCCCATGTTAAGGAAGATGTCTTTTAGCCCACAGATTTATAATTTGGCTACAAATATATAAATTTCAAGAGAAGGATCCCTATTAAAGAACTGGGTTGTTTGCCACAGGTTTAGTAGTTAAGCATTAAAAGAAAAAAGAAAAAAAAATTCCCTTCTGGCCAAAAGGAGAACACTTAACAAATTTACCATAGAGTTTGTATGGCAACTTAATGTCATTTCTGGCCCTGACTCAAGCAGATGTGCTGTAATTCCAGAGGAAATGTGGTAGCTCTTCAGGAAACTCCATGGCTGCTTTCTCCTTTTATATATGTCTGTTTTGAGTGAAAGGAAAGGGCCTAACAGGAAGAAAAAGAGAAATTTTAGATGAGACATTACTGAAAAAATAATTGAAGCAGTTGGTTGTGAGCCTGACATTGCATTAGAAGTATAACTGAAATTGATTTGAATCTGTGCTATAACATTATGATAATGAAGTCTGTGGCCTCACCAAAAGATTATAAACATGACTTTTAAACTCCTTTTGATATTCTTATTACAGCTGCACTTAAATTCATTATGAGTTGCTAGAAGGTCATCTTGTTACAAAACATGCATAGTTGGCATAACTCAATATGCTCTGGTAAGTCCTAAAAACCAGCTGAGTAAAGAAAAACATTTGAAATAAATATACTGGATATCAGATCTTAGCTTGCATTATACTAAGGGGCCGATGTCAGTTTTGAGCCCTAAAGCTCATCAACACCATCATAAATTTCATTTGTTAACCATATTGGTCCTTCTATTATAATAAAGTTTGTTGCTTTCCGCATGACCTGGATCTTTTGGCCTACATGTACTCATCTCTTAAATTTGCCGTGCCAACAGTCACTTCACACTTTAATACTTTGGGGAGTTTTTTCTCTGATTTTGTGGGTTACTTTAGTAAAAGAATGCTTGGACATAGCAGAGGTGCTAACCAATACCTTTGTTTGAGGTTTTACTTTTTATTAAAATCTGAAGGAATGTAGAAGGTCTCAAAAAAGACATATATTTCAATCAAAATATTTAAATGTTGTGTTTCTGAGGTGCTAAATTAATCAAGTACAGTTAAAACATGAGTTACTGATCTGGAAAAGATAAGATTTTTAAATCCCTATTTAATATTGTTTTACTTACTCATAATAGTCTGACTGTTTTGTAAGACCATTGGAAATAAAGCCTTTTTTACAATGTTATAGTTTTTTGAATATTTTAGAGAGTCTTATGAGCTAACCTTGTTACATAAAAAAAATTACTTAGGAAAGTTGCAAGGTATTTTACCCAGAATATGCATGCATATAGGAACTGCTATTGTGCTTCCCAATAGTTGTAGAATGTCAATAGGGGAAAAGATGTGTATGGTACACAAATGTTAGGAGAATCTGGTAGGTATTTAATATGGAACAAATATGTAGAGCTGTTAAGAAAATCATGTCAGAGTTGAATAATGTCTTTGTTTCTTCAGGAGTTTTAGCTGTAAGAGTTTTAGCTGGCAAGACTACTTAAGCAGCAGGGGTTCTTCATGTTCTTCGGAGCGTCTTTCCCCTGATATCTGTCAGAGGTGCCATGGCTCCTAGCAGTGTCAGCCAGGCTTTTTAAAGATCACGAAATTTGCAGAAATTTCTGAAGGCTGAGGGAAACTGAAAGCCTTCAATAGTCATCTCAGTAGTACTACCTTCAGCCTTCCTCCCTTTCCCTTTCAAACTGCTAATCAACCTAAAGACAGATGACAATCTTGCCACCTTTTAGGCAATATTTGAATGTAAACATGTGACTCGAGGTAGCAAAAAGACATCTTTAGATACATATAGATTAAGACAGCCTAATTCAGAAAATCCAAAGGAACTAAGAGCTTTAACTGATTTCCAAAAATAAGTTAATCTTTTAACAACATACATATGCCCTTAGGAAAATGACCATCATCTATTTTTAAGTTATTTGCCAGATAAATTCTTTGGAAGTCATATCATAAGGTTTAGTTTCCTCAAAACCCCAAAAAAGTCATTCAGATTGTGATATTTGATATCTACCTGTTTACTTCTTTATTTATAAGAGATGAGTGATCAGATGATGTAGATCCTTGTGAAAGGAGGTGGCAGGTTGTTGCTGCTCTAGAGGACCACATGAGCTTTCCGTTTCAGGAATGAGACTAGACAGCTCACAGGCAGATAAAGAGGTAAAGAAATGCACTGGCAACCTGCAACTATGAAGACACTATTGAAAGAAGGGATGAGACAGACACACCTTGGAGGTGGCAGAGACAGTCAATGCAGAAGTTGCTGCATCTCAGAAACCTTCTGTAGTGCTATGAGAAAACCTGAAGCAAGGAAACTCAGAGAAGACAAAGATTTTTGTACCTAATCTGTCTTAAATGTCTGTCTTGATTTAAAAAGTAAAGTATTCCAATTTATAGGTTAATAAAAACATTGATAAAAGTCATTTTATATTTTAGGACATTCATCATAAAGAAAAATTTTAGATAAACTTCCTCAAAGCCCTATCTGACTCTGGGTCTTGCCACAAAGATCTACAAGTGAAAAACCCTTTGCCTGTGATCAAGGAAAGAAAGAATATTGATAAAATAAATATGCTTCATTATTAATGATATTTTTATGATTATGAAACACATGTGAAATAATATGGGTTGCAAAGACCATGTACCTCTTCAAAGCATCTTGTGTTAGTACAGCACCAAATCCAATTTGGATCACAGCAAAACTAGCTTTCAGACATTAGGGCTTGAAGTGCCCTGGGATTTTGAAAAAAATGTAGGTAGTTTTCTGACAGATCCTCTGGTCTCCAAAACTCTGGTGTCACCTCTTGGTCATTCGTGAATTATCATTCAAAGTCCACTGAAATCAACAAGAATAATTCAGTGAATTTCAAATTGGATTAATATTATGTTATTACTCCTATTAGATTATCCAGATGTAAAATATCATTACGGTCTGAAGGAAGTGCTGAAGGGAACTTACCGCAGTATCTCCGGAAAATAATGGAAATTCTAGGAGCTGCTAATGATAGAAAAGTGATAGACCCCCAAACTGTTCTTTATAATGAGAATGTTATTCTGTACAAGCAATTTAATGAGAGTGTTCTGCTCTGCAAAGGATGGTCATATTGCATCGTTTCAGGATGTTCCTACATGGGCGGTTTGACTTGCTCTTTATTCCATTTTCCCAGACCTTTGCCCACTTTGCTAACATGCTAATTAAGTTCTGAACCCTCTTCTAAAGCAACTCAACTACTTCCCTCAAAGAGAATACCTGATCACAGATGATGGAAGAGTATGCTTCAGAGCCTCATCCAAATGCGTCCATCAGGGGTATGGCTTTTGCCAAGTTTGGCTCCCCCAACTGATACAAACAATGTATTTGGAGACTTTTCCCTTCAAAGGCATCATGCCTTGCACAGAAACTCTGGCATCTTGTACAAACACTGCTCTGGTGAGCTGCAAGAACAGTTATTTTGGTACAATGAAATTAGAAGCCACACACAGACTTTTATCTCATGACTACAAGGAGTAAAGTGTGGTTTTGAGAAGATATAAGCCAAGTGCTGTGGGAAGTGGATGAATTCAGTTTGCTAGAAAGTGCTACAGCCTGTGAAAATTGGAGAGGAGCCAGCTACCAGCAATTCACTAGGACTTGTGTTCTACTTATGAGTGCCATTCACAATACATTTTAGAAAAATACTTAATAATTTTTAAAGGGATTTTTTACTTTGAAGTATAGTAGAGATTTTGAGATTCATAATGAATTTCAGAATTGCAGAGTCAAGTGTTTAAATGAATTTCTAATGGATTAAAATTTTAAAAATAATATATTTCATATTTGTAGAAATTATTTTAAGATGACATTGTAACAGCTAAGACATGGAAACACCTTGCTGAGCCACTCACACAAGTTTTACAACATTGTGTATGGTAAAATGCACTACAGGTGCAAAAGCTTACCCATATGTCTTCATCTAGAAACACCTTCAAACTGTAATCACCTTAATTTAGTAGCTTCACCTTTACTATGTAGATTTTAATAGCAGCTGGCCTTGTTTAGTAGCTGCACTTATTTAATAGCTGCACCTTTACCATGAGCCTTTCCCATGCAAGCTGTAGGGCAAAGTAATTAAATTTAATGAAAACTGTGCTTTCCAAACAAGGATATATGGCTAGTCATATGAAATGGTCAGTAGGCTAAATCATTTGTGGAGAAATTATCCACAGTACAAAGGTTAAGGTACTGTAGCTCAAAATATGAATTAAGACTATATTGTAAAGAACATAAATTGCAGAGTTTCCTTGATGATAGCAATGTAGGAACTATTCCGTTCCAAGGCTTGTATATCCCTGCAAGCTCAAGAACTCATGACAGCATTATTCAGTGAATGAGGATGGAGGCTGCTCTCTGGGGTACTATGAGAAAGCCCATTTTTTTCAAAATAAATATCAAAATGAGAATCTGATTCTCACATTATATCTTTCTTCTCCTGTTAAGGGTGATCTTAGCACCAGTCTTTGCACTCTTCTCCCTGTGGTATGTTAGACATGGACAGACTTCACAGCTTGAAGTGATTTAAGAAATAGAAAATAAACAATGAACTATTGATACACTAACAGGGACATGATAACAGCAGAAGAAATGAACAAAAGAAAATATTGGTCTTAAAATTCTATCCTTTTTTATAAGAATGATTAAAAGCCCTTTAGAAAAAACCACTGAGTTCCATTCACTGGTGTTGTTTTAAGACAGAGGCAGTAAAAGATATGTGACCTCTGCTAAAGAGACAGTCTTATTTCATCTTTTTGATCAAAATTGGTGAATGGAACACTACAATGATTTGATAGTGGTGGGTTTTAAGGAAATAAAATTTTATTTTGCTTTCTAAGGGAGTGAAAAAAAATTAACATTATTTTTATAAAAGATATTTCCTTGATGTTGAAAAACCTTTGCTTTCCAGTAATGACAACATTAGTATGACCTCTGGAAATACTTACTTTTTCACCTCAGAACTTTGTGTTTTGGGAATGTAAGTGGCAGTAAAATCTCTTGGGATTTTACCTACTAAAAGGTTCCCTACTATTTCTGTCATAGTAGCATAGAAGTTTCATTGCTGGTATTGTTCCTACCTAATATACAAAACATTAATGGAACAATAACACTGTGAGATTTTTATATGTTTTGAATTTCAGTTCTCTCATATTGCTGTACAAAATGTGTGAGCTTTTCCAGTAGATAAAGTGATGTACAGCAGCAGTGAGATAAAAGCTGCAAACAGTAGTTATGAGATGCTTTTGATTAAAAAATGTACTTCATTTGAAAGATAAGCCTCAGAAATTCACCTCTGCTTGTAAAGGCACAAAAATTTATTCTTTGTTGTACAGCAGTAGCAATTAACTGAAAATATATTTATTTGAGTTAGTAGTTCTCTCTTTTCTGAGAACTGAAAATACTAATTAAGATAACCCTACATGGATACTTTCATTGCTGTGATATTTCTGCTTTAATGGAATAAAAAAAAGGGGGAATTTTTACTTATGTATATCTTTGGGAAACCTGATAGTACTCTGTTTCTGGCTGGTAATGTGTAGAGAATAATACATTCGGTTTAATTGTTTTAGAGGAATGTATTGCAGCTGCTTGTCTTCACTGGAATAATAGGAATATTTCACCCTTTTACTCAGTTTTGTAGCAATCCTGCTTATGTTCTGTCTTCCCACCCATGCAGTGTGCAGCCCTTGCTGAGCCCGGCAGTTTCAAGTGTAATGCTTTTCACTAGCAGTGTGAGATGTGGCTTGCCCTTGCTAAGAGCAAGGGTGACTTTTTAAATGGCCACCTTTAGTGAGGCTCATGATCCATGAGCCTGTGCTAAGCATCCCTAAGAGTCCAAGAGCTCATTCCTCCTTACAGAGCATGCACGTTTCCGTTCATAAAAAGGGAATTTCTGAGGTAGGCACAGGAAATGCAAGACGTGTCTCAGTTCAGTGCTTGCTCAGCACAGACCACCTTGGATACTCTCTTCTGCCACGGGCAGTCATTTCATCGTAAGAGCAGCAGTTAGTGGCCCCTTTATCCTCAAAACTATTTCCCTGTATAACCTCTTCTCATGAAATGTTTCAAGAGAAATACTGATCTACTGTACCATGACAAATGTCACAAAAACTGAATTCTTGGTAAGAGTCTCTTCTCTCATTTGGACTAGACATTACTTCTGGGATAAAAAATCTCTCTTCAAAATAAACATATATCTGTGAAATGTTTTTTATTTTGACAAGTGGGAGTTCCTCCTCCACTCATAAGAAATGCATTTTGTCAAAAAATTTTGGTAAATTCTGTCTGAGAGCTATCATTTACCATTTATCATCTATCATTTACCTAGTTGTATTTATTTTTCTGCTTTTTCTATCAGAAGTTGCTATTTGGTACACCCTGTCTCTCTGAAAAAAGCAATATTCTGCTTCAAGGCCAGGTCACAAATGTGAAGATGGAAAGAAGCAATATAATGCACTTTGATAAGTTTGCTCTATCCCCTGTACACAGTTGCAACCATTATCATAGGAACCTGTGTCCAGTCCCCTAACCTGACCTGCCCTTTTCCATAGCATCTTTGATACCCATGCCCTTTGACAGCAAAATGTCCAGGCTTGTAATACAAGGGCTTTTTCACCTTCCTTTCCATGGTTGCAGTCCATGGAAAACACAGCTGAGGTAATAATGAGGCCCATAAGCTGCTATATTACCACAGGGCTATGAATATGTTACAGATTTCAGAGACAAAATAATGAAAAGGAGGAAAGAAATTTCTCTTGCTATGATAAATACTGATTTCTCTGGTCTTTTTGAAGAAACATTACACAAGAGAAGTTTTAATCACACTGTGGAGCCGTTCTCAATGATTCTTATCTGCAAAATCATTTTTGCAACTCATTTTTATATTGAACACATGGCAGAACACCTTGTTTGTGAGCAGACATCTTTTCTTCCAAATGTGAGCTTGCTGACAGTCTTACCCGCAGTACCTGAAATGCAATTTTTGAGCCTTGAAGAGGGGAAGGAGAGAGAGGAAAATACTATCCAGTCTAGATTTTATTATCACATGTTACTCCATGGCCCTCTGCTTGGGGCAGAACTGGGCTTCCCAATTCCCCAGAAGTGGAATTGTTACACGTGGTTTGTATAGACATCTCAGCAGTTTTTAGCTTTGAAACACCGTGAGATGATTTTGTCCAGCTTTAAACCAATTTTCAGATACAAAGAGGGTTAGAGATTTTGACCACTGTGAACATGCATAAGCATTAATAAAGGCAGCTTGCTAAAACCTAACAAGGAAACAATAATGTATAAGTGAACCAGGACATGAACTGGCTTTGTTGGTTTTTAATCTTTTTGCTTCTAACAACATACCCTTTCATGAGTGAGCAATACCATTGTTTCGTAGAAGTGGATTTTGGAGAATGTAATCTGTCACGTCCTAAGGAAAGGCTGTGTAGGGGTTTTGGGTATGTGTAGAGCCTGCCTTGTTATTGCAGTTGGAAGGAAGGAGGGCCTGCAAATACTGAATCTAATAGTATATGAGTATAAAACTGTGAACTTTCATTAAAATAGAGCTATCAAAATTCATCAAATGACACATGAGAATGGGAGATGTCCTCTACTGATCTGTCGGCATTCCAGGAAAGCCAAGACCCTTGTGCCCAACCAGTCTGTCAGTGTTCCATTAGTGGGACCCATCACTGAGCAGTCCTGCTGGATCAGAGGGCATTTCAACTCACTTATTCAGGGACACACACCAGTGGCATAAAGGAGACTCCTCAGTGGGTCTTCCACTTTATTTGGTTATGTTCCCTGCTTCCAGACACTGCCAGCATCTGTGAAGGACTCTTCAGAGTAATGCTCTTTATTAATAGAAAATTGTGGCAGGTTAAGATTCAAGGATTGTCAGTGATAATATCTGAGTGCAAAAACTTATTCAAAGCAACGCACAGACAAGGTCTAATCCCTGGTAAAATTATTCAGCTTGCACAGAGTGTGGTTCTCACCCAATAGCGGCCCCTATGGAGGGCACCACAGGCTCAGGCTGTCAGCTGATCCCAGTAGCTACAATGGAGTCTTCCCTGACTTTCTTCCATCTGCAACCTACTTTTATACCATTTCTTTGTATGTAGATGGAGCTTGATGTCATAGTCATACTGAAGGTGTAAAATTCTTTTTAATTAAAATAAATTAAATTCTGTAAAATAAAGAATCTTTGTCACTGATTGGTGTAAAATTCACTTGCTTTGCTCTTAAAGGTCTAGCTGATAAAAGTATAGAGCACATGCTCAGTGAGGGGTGGTTGTACCTTGGGGGTAGGTAACTTTGGGATGGAGGTGTGCATTAATATTGCAATTAGGTTAAGGTTATAATGAACCAAACCAATTTCATCTGAGGAGAGTGATTTCACCACTGTTGCTGGCTTGGCAGCAAGACATCTTCTGCTATCCACCTTGACTGACAAGTGCTATGCAGTTTATCAGCTGCAAAGTCCCATCGAGTTCCCCTCTCCGCAAGGATGTAAACAGTCTGTTCCACACTTCATTCCAACCCCCTTAGCAGCTGCTAAAAGTTGCAGATTGTGGGTGTGGGGAATCATCACGGAATTTGAGCATGCCAACTGCATTCCATCTAGGAAGCAGCAACTGCATTTCACCCTACAATTCCCATACCGTTATAACTTCTGTTAGGATGTGAGTATAACTACTCAGTTTCCTCTAATTTTACCTCCAGCCATCTTTTCACAACAGAATTCAACAAAACCTGAATTATCACTTTCTCTCTAGCATTACAATTCAATTACTCCCTCAAATCTGAAGTAATTTTCGAGACTCCATCTTTTGTTGTATTTTCAAAGTGTTTTAATAGAATATATTTGGTATCTGTAACAGATTACTTGGGGTTAGAGTCAATAGTTCACAATTCTCCTTGGCAATGTTTGTATATTATTTGACAAGTGCAAGGGAAGCCTACACCACTGTAACCCTAGTGTTTAGAGGTTATTGGAGCACATAGATGTGTTTTGACAATTCAGCTTTTCTCATGTTCTTTTTAACTATTAGCAGTTTTATCAGGCAAAGAAGTTGCATAAGTTTAATTTTATTACCCTTAGAGATGATACATATAATATATACAGTATAATCTCCTTTTGCACCTATTTGCTGAACATTTATAATTAACAGTAATAGAAGTGTGGTGTTTAATTTAATAAAAGCTGATAATTTCAATTTATGAAAATGTTTGTATTGATAATGTATTTATCATTTGGCCTATGTTTCAGCAAACTGTTTTCACTACACATTGCTTACTAAATTTATTAATTTTATACATGGTTACAGCAAACACCCAAAAATTTATAGTAGATAAAATATCAAAAAGAAAAAAATAAGCCAAACACATGAATTTATAGCTGTTAAAGTGAAGGAGAAGGTTTCTTTTGACTTCTGTTGTCTATAGATTTACGTTCTGCAAACCAGAGTCCTTGAGCTGTGTAGAGTCTGTGAGGTGAACTAAAGGACAAATATTGTTTCAGGTAGCTGCTGTTAAAACTGTCGCAGAATTCCTGTTCAGTAGAACAGCACTTAGGAAGAGAATTTTGATCCCATGGCATCTTAATTTTTATCTGGATTAAGATACCTCAGAATCGTCTACAAATTAGTATCTGCAAACATGACAGCATCTCCTCATATTAAAAAAAATTCCCTTGGTTTACAGGTACTGAACTGATCTGCCAGCTCTGCAGGAAATATCAGCATTGAAAGTATAAGGTATCTGTGACCTTATGTGTAAGTATAGGTCTCCATATTTGGGAATCTATATTTGAAAATTTTGACATGATTTTAAAAATACGCTGAAATGCCTAAGGGCCAAGACTGGGTCTTTCAAAATAGTTATTAAACTACATTTGTTTGCAAAATTACATTATATATATATATATATGTGTGTGTGTATGTATATTTAGGCTATTTCTAATATATTTGGTTTAGTGTTGCCATTTAAAAATCAGTTCCTATTATTGGTGCCTTTGTTTTAGACATTATAGTTTGTGTTTTCTTTACATAGCAGTATTTGATAGTTTTTGCCTGAAGTAAGCTGAATTCAGATCTGGCAATTCATTGTGCTAGTTTTAAAATTATCCTTAGGCAAATAGTAATAATTCTACAACTATTTAGAGTTTCTTTGGGTTTTGATTTGTGGGTATTTTGATAATTTTTATTGAGCAAAGGAGTGTCTGGCAGTTAGTAAAATGCATAATAACAGATTTGCTGTTTTAGTTGCTGAGTAGTGTAAATGTTGCAATTTTCATTCAACAATCTTGAGATCAAACTCTTTTATAGATAATGGATGTGTTGTGTTAAATTACATGGATCTGCCTAAGGCAGTTTCTTCTTGTATAAAGCAGTGGAGTGTGTATTCTAAAAATTCTTATGTCTGTTGTAGCCCTTTCCTTGCTAAAAAAACTGTGATTATTTTTTTTACTTCTAAGAATAATTCTATCAGTAAGTGCTACTGATAGTTTCAATAAAGTGTACCAGCAAAGTACAGTATCACAGCTCAGCGTTAACCATGTCATAGTCAGCAATGAGATATATTTCCAATTATAAATAAGAATTATAACCTTTATTTGCATTCCATATTATTTCTTCCCTCTTCTCCTAAAATGAAAGTTTTGAAAGGTGACTGTCCACATCTTGATTCAAGACATGACTCCTCAAGAACTTTAGAAAAATAAAAAAGGACTATTAATGTTCTTTATGTTTTACAATTGGATATTGTAAAGTGATCTAGCTCTGTTAAAGCTGATGAAACCAAACTAATAAATAAGGACCATAGTATTCAAACACTTACCTTGTCTGTACTTCGTTGAAAAATCTCTTCTATTCTCTTTGTGCTTTTTTTTTGTCTCTAATTTATAAAATAATTTTACTTAAGACCTCCAAGTTGTATTTTCTTTTTTGTTAGCACTGCCAAATAAAACCCCTTTTAATATTAAATATGTGGTTGGAGGTATAAAAAGTCAAATAAAGACCTTGTGACACATTATGCATAAATATGGACCATAGCATGGGCAGGGAGAGCAAAATATTTCTCTGTGGGATAAGGACATTAAAGTGACAGAAATAGTGAAGAAACTCATTCCTTCCCACTTCCTCTTTTATTTTTATAGTAAAAATGAAACTTTTATGAGGGCAGTGCAAAATAGCCTGTCTTACTTTTTACACGAACTTTAACAGCAAGGAGAGCACCCTGAAAATGCCTTATCCAGCTTCTCCGTATGTCCAGTTTAGATGAAATCATAACACAGTGTTCAGGAGTGCCATGCCCAGTGCTGTATGATGTCAGGAGTATTATGACTGCCATGAAGCCTTGCCAGGAGTATTATCATTGTACTTCCTGGACAGTAGAGATAATTTTTTTCTTCCTTTCCTGATCACATCCCTCCATCCCCCTCTGTAGGTGGGACTGACTGGCCCGAGTTCTTACTGCTTTAGCAGTTGGAAACAAGCAATCACTCCCAGTGATTATACTGAAATGAATTCTTCATGCGGGATCTAAACCTCCAAGCATTATGGATGAAAAATAATTTTCTAAATGACAACATTTATTATGAGAGAGGGTAGATTTTAGTAACAAAGGAGGCCAGAAACTGGAGCAAAAATGAAAGAAGAATCTGTCAGACCAATATCCAAGATAAGCTCATACCAATAGGTGGACTCTTACTCAAATCTAAAAAAACCCACAAAACCCACACATCTTTTCATTTGGTTTCCTACTGAAGAAAGATTTTTGCAGTGACCCTTGCTATCCACCATCCAGCCTCTGTCTTTGAACCCTCAAGCCTCTTTCAAATAAATTTGACGAATGCAAGGAGTTACAGATTCACAAAATTCTATGCAAATTTATGGACGATGGTGATGATTCAGTTGTACTGATAGTAGATTTCTATCTAAGAGATGAGTAATAGAGTTATTCACAAATATCTGATTTTCAGCTAAGTTCCAATTTCACTTGGATGCCTGACTAGACCAGTGGCAGCTGAACTCAATGTAAACTTCTGATCAATGGCTGATCCTTGGAAGGCGAACATGCATCCCACACACCTGAGTCAAACATTCAAAGGAGATTTCAACTAGTTGAAATTATTTCAGTATGTTTATGTTGAAAAACAGAAATGTACTGAAGTATGTATGTTGACATATTTCAGTAGGTTTAAATGCTATTCTGCCATTAAACATTTGGAAAAAGCTAAAAGGGGAGAAGAGGAGAGGGGAGGGGAGGGGAGGGGAGGGGAGGGGAGGGGAGGGGAGGGGAGGGGAGGGGAGGGGAGAGGAGAGGAGAGGAGAGGAGAGGAGAGGAGAGGAGAGGAGAGGAGAGGAGAGGAGAGGAGAGGAGAGGAGAGGAGAGGAGAGGAGAGGAGAGGAGAGGGGAGGGGAGGGGAGGGGAGGGGAGGGGAGGGGAGGGGAGGGGAGGGGAGGGGAGGGGAGGGGAGGGGAGGGGAGGGGAGGGGAGGGGAGGGGAGGGGAGGGGAGGGGAGGGGAGAGGAGAGGAGAGGAGAGGAGAGGAGAGGAGAGGAGAGGAGAGGAGAGGAGAGGAGAGGAGAGGAGAGGAGAGGAGAGGAGAGGAGAGGAGAGGAGAGGAGAGGAGAGGAGAGGAGAGGAGAGGAGAGGAGAGGAGAGGAGAGGAGAGGAGAGGAGAGGAGAGGAGAGGAGAGGAGAGGAGAGGAGAGGAGAGGAGAGGAGAGGAGAGGAGAGGAGAGGAGACTCATATATATAAGGGTCATCTATATAGTACCTTGTGGCAGAAAACTGACACGGTCCAAATGGGCTAGCCATGGCAACACAGAACAGACTGTTAGTGCTGGTATGCCTGGCTACAAAGGAATGCAGAGCTCATTTCACAGCTACCTACTGGCACAATGCCTATTGTAAAGCAAGCTGGACAGATTCAAAGTAACAAAGCTGATGTTTCAGAACTGGACAAAGTACCAGCACTTTACTCTGACCTCTAAAGCCTCTGACTGCCACTGAGTAGTTTACATTGTCTGTCCTCTGTAAACTTGACAGTAACAGGTGTCTTTGGGCTGCTCTTATACATGCAGGTCAATCACAGCAGGTCTACCAGAGCAATAACAAATGGGTCATACTGGCAGCCGGTCTTGATCTCCCTGAGGTAAGAGTCAGTGAGTTTGGCATCATTATGGAGGTTTAGCCTCTGGGTGATAGTTGCTTGCTCAGAGGAATTTTCTTACTTGCTTACTTCATCCATGGCCATGCTGCAGGGAAAGCTGGCTAATACAGAATCAGATTGAAACTGGTTGCTGCTGAGTTGATTTGGCCTTTTTGTGACTGTCTTTTCCAAGAGATGTGTGCTGGTAAAGAACTGCTGGCTTTGTTCAGCTCCAAGCAGTTATCTTCTAGATAATCCCCACTTTGAAACTCTCTTTTCAAGCACAGTAAGAATGGTAAACTGTCCCCATAGACTGGTTGTTTAGATCTTCAGTTGCGAAACTTCTTCTCTCCCATGTCCCACTGTGCTCATGCCTGGATTTAGGGCATTTACCTTCCTTTTGGTAGGCGCTCTTCAACTCACAAAAGGACCAGAGAACTGCCTGCTCAGAATAAGAGCAGCATGAGACTGATTGTTGAAAGGGAAACATGTTTTGCCAGCAAAACTTGAAGGGCAGACAGGTGATAACAATTCTTAACTAGGGAATATATTCAAGATTAGAACTGAAGCCATGTCAGTAGTCGATTTTGAAGTTTAAAAGCTGAATCCAAACTGTTTCCCAAGTTCATGTCCATCTCTCACTGATTCAGAAAGAGAATTTTAATGTAAGTCTTTCATCTTCCAGAATAATACTTTAGTTTTCTCATGGGCAATACAGTATTAATAAATATTTTTTCTCTCCCATTTCTGCTCTTCCATTCTGCAGAAAACAGATAAATATTCATTCAGAGAAAACATGGAGCTAGCTGTTCATGAGGAATCTGCTTGGAAGCAAGAAATACAAGTACAAAATCCTGCTCTAAAACATAACTCAATTTTAGACCCCAGGCTCTTGAAGCTGTAGGGCCTCAGCATTTCATTTGCTTTCAGCATTTCACTTGAGGAGCACTACACTCCTATAGTTTACTGGTAAGACCCCCTAGGAGGATAAATGTGAAAACAAACCTATTGCTAGTATACTTCAATTCACTAGGCAGGGTTTGCTTCTCAGCTGGACAGGGCTGTAAGGCTGGGAAGATTATGAAAGTAGAAGTAATTTTTAGAGGGAAATTTTAAATTAGTATTTCTGGGTATCTACTCTCTACACCCTGACCCCAGCATGGGTATTTTGAATAAGAAAGCACAGAGGCATACCAAGGATGCTGAAGAGTCAGCTTGAATTTGGCCACTGAAGAAGAATGAGGTCTTTGATAGTTCAAATGCTTTGTATGTAATTCTTCTTCAATCCCATTGAAAGGAGCTATGAAAAGAGCTGATGAATGCAAAATTCAGTGGAAAGCAGATCAACAGAAACAAGTAGCTGAATTCAAATCTGCATTAAATATTTTCTGCTGAACATGCAGATAGGATATATTCAGGGAGGACTATTTTGTTTGTGTAGATTAAAAAAACAATTCAGGAGAGTAGATAATCCACCTCATAAGGTGTCACCTGATAAGTTTTGGAGTTAATAATGTATGTCATTATAAAAAATTCAAACACAGGATGGAAAAAAATAATCCTACTACCATGAATAAGTGATCTGTAATTCCTCAAGTTTGTGGAAGGTAGTTTCTTGTCCCAAGTACTCAGCAAGACAACAAGAAAAGATGCCTTCTTAGACTATTTTTTTTGTGAGTAGAGAAGGACTTATGGAAGATGTAATGGTAGGTGACTGTCTGAGTCACAGTCATCCTGAGATGGTTGACTTTAGAGCTTGTGGTGTGATAAGCAGAAAGGTCAGCAGAATTGATGTCTTGGGTTTCAAAAGAGCAAACTCAAAGCTGGTCAGAAAGCTAGTTAGCAGTGTCCCCTGGGAATCTGCAGGCTAGGGTGCCCATGTGTGATGGTCAGTTTTGAAGAACTACCTTTCAACAGCATAGGATCAGGCAATCCAGTTGTGTCCTAAGTCAAGAAAATGTGTCAGAAGACCAGCTTGGCTGAACTTTGGAAGTCAGGAGGAAATATGAATTGTATGATCTTTGTAAGAGAGGTCAGGCTTTGCAGAAAGTTCACAGGTGGTCAGTGCCTTGTGCCTGTCAGTGTTTAAGAGGCATTTGGACAATGCCCTTAACACCATGCTCTAACATTTGGTCATCCTTGAAGTAGTCAGGCAGTTAGACTAGATGATTGTTGTAGGCCCTTTCCAGGTGAACTATTCCTTCCCTTCACATCCCTTCCTTTCTTCTTCCCCTCACTCATTTCCCTACCAGTACATGCTGAGGTTATCTCTGACAATATTTCCTCCCAGCCCTGCACTACCAGAAGGGATTGAGTAGCCACAAACATGCCCCAGCCTAGGCATTGGCTCTGTCACCTCATGTGATAAAGGTATGTTCCTTCTGTTGGGGGTGAGAGCATCTTGAGATCATTTGACCATCTGTGCAAATTTGCAAACAGCAGGTGTAGAGTGCAGTTTTTGAAAGTCTTCTGAAAGTCTCCAATTTCTCTAGGTTTCCTCAGGATGGCAATACCCCACACCTCAAGCAGGACATGCTCCTGAATTAAAAGTTTTAAAATTTTTTGGAGGTAAGCAATACCTATTCATTACCCATGGATTTTTTTTTTCCCCTCATACTAATTTTTAAAAATGTGTGAGCTGTTTTCCATGGAAAAACATACTAAACCACAAGACCCAGAACAGCAGCACTCTCTCAGAGGAAGGTCCATCTGGCCCAATAAGCTGCCTACCAAGTGGACAATCACCAATCTCTTAAACTGAGCATAAGAGTAGCGCAAGTCTTCTTCTGTCAGGGTCCTGGGGGTGGGTGTCTCCGTTCTCTGGGACCCCCACCCCCACCATCTCCTGCCAAGGGCCTAGGGGAGGTGTCCCAGCTCCGCCTGGGACCTTCAGTCCCTGCCTGAGCCCTGCTGTAGGTGTGCCCATCTCTGTTCCGTTCTCCTGGATGGGCCTGGGACCTGCACTGCAGAGCTGCTCTCCGGGGTGGAGCCCTCAGACCTGGGTCGAACCTTGTCATGCAGTGCTCTGGGTTTAACATGGCAGAACTGCTCTGTTCTATTCTATTCCCTGCACTCACCATGAGCCAAATAATGATGAGACTGCTATTTGTGTGAAGTTCCAGGGAGTTTTTGGTCCAAAACCACATTCAAGAACACATGCTACACAATTTACAACTGGAAATAGGATATTATTTTAATGTTTGTTTTTCTGAATCAGTTTCAGAGCTGATGCTCACAACCACTACCACAATGTGCACGTGTAGCCAGGAGCAGGCCGATGTCTTCTTCAGTTTAGCTTGAAAAATCCTTTGTAGTCTGGAAAAGGCAAGTGACAGAGCTACGGAATGCAGCAGCAGGAATACAGGCCCAGCAGGTCCTGTCTCCTGGAGGGTGAGAACATGAAGAATGAGAATCAGAAGCAACAACACAAAAGGTGTGTACTACCATGGGTATGTTCCAAAGTGTAACACGTATCAATTACAAACACACTTTCTGCCTTCTAAGATTTGCTTCATTGCCGTGCTCCCAGGCCAGGGATGCATGAAAAGCACTCTCGTGTCTGTCCTGTGCTTGTGTTGCAGGCAGGCAGAACTGGAAAATGCAGCTCTGGATGGATGCAAGAACCCCATAGGAAATGGAGCCAAGGGAAGAGCAGAGCTCAGCCCCACTCCAAACTTGCAGTGGGCAAGAGAGCCAGAGAGAGCCAGGGCGCGACTGGCGCCTTGGAGGTGTGAGGGCAGCAGGCAAGAGCGGAGCCGCAGGGGCCCAGAGGAGCCCTGACAAGGGGCCGTGCCCAGTGCTATGGAGGACAAGAAGCAACCCCCAGGCCACCCTTGGGGCCCACCCTGGGAGTCTGGAAAGCTTCCTGCCCAGTGCAGGGCATGAAAGGCTATCTTCATGGGGCATGAGCAGCAGGCAGCAACCCAGCCAGAAGGGCCTGAAGGAGCTGTGAACAGTGGTCATGCTCAGTGCTGCAGAGGAAGGCAAAACTCCCCAGGAAGTGCCAATCTGCCCTGGGGAAAAATTCCTTCCTGACCCCAGTGCTACTGATTGGCCATCCTGAGCATGGGCTCTGTAATTAAGGGACCCAGTGGAAACACAAATCTCCTTAGAGAACCACATCCCATCCTGCTTGCTAACCAGAGACACCTGGACAGGACAACCCAGGGTCAGCCAGGCCAACTGCCAGTGGTACAATAGATAGAGTCCCCAGGGGTGCTCAGGTAAGTCCCTGATCCAAAGAGATAGATGATTGGTTGGGTTTTTTTAACCTTTCCCTCTCATAATAAACCAGAACTCTTCTAGGGATCCTTAAAAGATCCTGCCCTTAAAAATGACAATGGCCTGGGCCCAGGGAGGGGCCAGGGGACAGTTTGGTGCTGCCCTCAGCACTGAAGGGGGTCGATGCAGGGAAAGAACCAAGAAAAAGGTCAGACCATCACACACATCTACCTTCCCCCAACAGAGAACCGTGGATACTGGGCTCATTCATCCAGGCAGCAGGAACTTGGCTTGTAGAAGTTTCACTTCACACTGAACAGGAACGAAATTCCTGCTCAGCTGGCACTGATCACGGTTATGTATTTTTAGGGTTCAAGAAGGTAGGGATGATCCTGTGTTGTGCCTAGGGCTTTTTCCCTAGAAGATACTCCTGAGAAGATGGTAAAGATGAGTCAGGAAAACTCTTCTAAAAATCCCCTTCTTTCCCAGGCTGGTTTCAAGCTGTAACTCACTTGATCACTTCCCACTAGTTTTAGTAAAACATCCTAAGGGGGCAGAAAATGCCCAGCTGCAAGGCTGGCTGGAGTGACTGACAGCTCCCTGAAAGCTGCAGGCGAAGCAGCTTGGGAAGCACAGCAAGAAGAACAGACAGACCTGCCCTTGCTTGGGTGGCTCAGTCTGTGGCAAGCACTACCACAAGGGGGAGAGATTAAAACTCGATGGCAGTATAGATTTTCTCTACATTTTTGACTGGTTTGCCCAAAATTGTGCTTGATGCTTATTTTTCAGTTACCTGTCCATTTTCAGCTTCATTTCTGAATGGGATGAGAGCAACAGAGGGTTTTAATGGCCACTGAGCTAATGACCACACCATTGTGCCCATCGACCACAATCCAGTGGGCTGTAGGGAGGAAAAAAAATCTGAATTTAAAAACAACCGTGCAAGAAGTTTGTGGAGACTGGCATGAAATGTCGGGATGTGCTTGCCTCTGCCAGTGGTGTAGACAAGCAGTACTGTGAATAGAGAAGATGGGCTGTCATCTCACAAGATTTAAAAAGGCCAACCCATGTGCCCGATGTACACAGAACCCTCCTGTCACAAAAATGTAAAACTAACAGATAATGCGTTTCTAAAGAAGAAGTGCTTGGACTAATGACTCGAAATGATTCTAAAAGCCAGAGGCATGAACAAATGATGGCACAGCATGGCCCACGCACCCCATTTTTTCTCCTGATGCCGTGTACCTGCAGGGGAGAAAGGCCTGCTATGGCAGGTTTGGAAGGCAGTCAAGGCTGTCTGCACAGAACAGCGGACTGTGACATCAGCAGTCCAAAGACTCCATGGATGGCAACCTCGGTGAGCAATGCACTGTGACCTCACATCCCTCACTGCTTATGTTTGGGCATGGGCAGAGCCTGGCCCAGACTCACTCGCGCCTGGACCCCTGGCAAGCGTGCCTGGGAGGACTGGATGCCTGCGAGGTTGTTGGGAGCTGCTGTCAGCAACTCTCCGTTCTCATTTGTGAGACATTGCCCGTTTCCTCAACCCTACCTGGTTCAGGAAGCCAAGTACTGTGGGTGGTGCTTGCAGCAGCACAGGTGAGCAGTGCAGGAAATGTGCCCATGGGGCAGGCCGGGGGTGGGCAATGGTGTTTGGGGAGCTGTGAGTGTGTCCTTCTTGAGGGGCCTAGGCATTTATTCTACCCGCCCATCTCCCTGGGACAGCAAGTGACCATTTTGCAGCGTGTCACGCCAGCAAGAGGGAGCAGCTGCTGTCCCCAGCTCTGCTGCACCACGCAAACATGGCCACGGGGACAGAGTGGAACTGCCCCATCTGCCGTGACACTCAAGGTGAAATCGCTTCTGTAACGCCCTGTGTCCATGTGTTCTGCCTGGGCTGCATCGTGCGGTGGGCCAAGAGGAAACCATCGTGCCCCCTGTGCAGGCAGGCTATCAAGAGCATCATCTACTCTGTTCGGTCAGAGGAAGACTTTCTGGAGATAGTTCTTCCAAGCCCCTCGGATTCATCAGCTGCTGGCCACCAGGATGAGCAGGGGGCTGCGGAGCTGATGCCCAGGACTTATGTAGCTGGCTTCCCACCTGAGGTCTGGGCAGGCTTTTTCCAGGACTGCTCAGAAATCCTCGAGCCCCTGCTGCCCTGGCTGAACCAGGAAATATCGGAGCTTTTCAGAACCAGCTGGTGGGAGGTGGCTTTGGCCCAGAGCGCCATCGTGGCAAATTTATGCCGCTATGGGCTGAGTGAGGAGGCCTTGGTCCGGGAGCTGCACCCCTTGCTGCAGGAGGCGACGGTGGCATTTGTGCGCCGGCTCATCGACATTGCCGCTGACCGGTGCAGTGATGCGATCCTGCGGCAGATGAACCTCCTGAACGCTCATGCTGATGAGGAGGAGGAGGAGGAGGAGGAGGAGGAGGGAGAAGAGGAGGGCCGCACAGCCATCCCTGGCCCCTCTGCCTCCCGCCAGGGGACTCCCACCCCCATCCTGCTGGCCTCCTCCTGCAGCCCTGCAGTCTCCAGCGTGGAAGCGGACAGCCGCACGTTGGAAGCCACCCTCCGCGGGGGGCCCGGCCGCTCTCCATCCGCGCCTGACCCTGCAGAGCGGGAGCAGTCCCAGGAGGAGCCGGGCGGGGCAGCAGCAGTAGCAGGCCCCTCTGCCCAGGGCTGCAGCCGCAGCCCTTCCGCTCCTGGCCGGGACAGGGACTGCTTGCCCGAGGGGCCCCGGCGCCCTGCAAAGAGGAGGGCTTCTGGCCCTCACGACTCTCCCCAGCCCCCAAAAAGGCCGTCCCGCCGGCGGCGGCACAAGCCAAGAACCCCTGTTTGTAGAAGAAGGAAATAAACTGTTGGTTTTTTGACACAGTCTCTGAGGGTTGCTTTCTCCCCCTTCTCCTGGTGTCTTTTTCCTCTCCCCTCACGCCTCACTGTGGGTGGTAACTGCCTTGGTTTGGGCTTTTGGGCACGGCCACGGGCCTCTGGAGCCGCAAGGCCATATCCGCGCCATCTTCTCCTGCAACAAATCCCGCTGCAGCTGAGGGCAGAGGGGGCAGCAGGGACCGCTGGTTTATCAGAGGAACGACGGCCTCAGCCTGCACCCAGTTCTCCTCCCTGTCCACCGACCGTCACTTTCTGCTCTGCTTTCTCGACGTCAGCCAGCGCACCCTCGCTCCCCGAAAGGCTGCCAGGGAGGCACAGAAAATGAGCAGGGACATCTGAGCCAGAGACAAGACTTGGAGTAACAGGATTTGCGGGAGGGGAAGGGGAAGGGGAAGGGGAAGGGGAAGGGGAAGGGGAAGGGGAAGGGGAAGGGGAAGGGGAAGGGGAAGGGGAAGGGGAAGGGAAGATGGGGGGGTGAACAGGGCTGATGGGGATGCAAAGATCTAGAACATCTGAAGGTGCCCAAGGCTCTCAGCCCTTATCTGCTGAAGAGCACTGGCAAGACCACGGGGATCCCTTCAGGAGGAGCGTTGCAGAGCTTTCTGTTCTCATGCCCTGCAGAGATGGGGCAGCAGCTGTAAGATAGAGGGTGCAGAGATGCCACAAGAGATTCCAGTGCTTTGGAGCACCCAGTGGTGTCCTGCCAGCCATGGGAAGGAATGTTGTGTGCAACAGTGTGTTAGGCTGGGGGCCTGTGGCTATTCTCACAAGCCCCTGAGATGCCTCTATGTTGAGTCAGAATATGGACATCTCCAGGATGGTTTACCAGCCTATGAGACAAGGAAGTGAAAGGTCTCACTCAAGTGCTCAGGGAATAGCTGGTCACCAGCACTGAGGTCAGGAAAGAATTTTCTCCTCGGACAGATTGGTAATGGGACCCAGGGTTATTTTACCTCCCTCTGCTGCACTGAGCCGCACCACTGCTTAGGGCTTCTTCAGTCTCTTTTGGCTGGGTTGCTGCCTGCTGCTCATGCCCCATGAAGATGGCCTCTCACACCCTGCAGCTTGGGGGAGAATGGCTTTTTTTTTTTTCCCCCATGGTGGACTATCAAGCATCCTCAGGTGTTTTTTTACCTTCCTCTACAGCACTGAGCATGACCTGTTGTCAGGGCTCCTTTGGGCCATTTTGGCCAGATACTGCTGCTCATGCTCCACAAGGTGGCCCTTGTGGCCCACATCTGGAGGGAAGAGGCTTCCCAGACTTCCTGGGTGGGCCCCAAAAGTGGCGGTACCAGTCTACCTTGCCCATCTTTCCCAACTCTCAACACTGTCCTAAATCAGTCCAGCTCAATAGCAAGGGATGACCAGGGATGGTGCTGCGCAGGGTTTAGAAAGAACTCTGTGGCAGCTCCCCAGGGCCCCCCCAGCAAGTTCTGTCACTTGGCACCAGGGCACTCTTCTGTGCACATGCTGGGGTCTCCAAGGGCATTATTCCCCATGGGGATGAGGCACCAGAGCGAGCTCATCACCAATGCCAGCACTAGCTCTCTCTTCTGGGCCACGAACAATTCCTTGTAGACTGTGTTTCCCAGAGAAAGGGGAACCAAGTCATGCCTATTCCCACCTTTGTGGGTTTATCAGTGCTTTTTGGCTCTACCATTGTAGGACCCTGGCTGAACCTCTGTGACTCCTGGGCTCCCACATCTGATGTCTACTGAAACAAAAGGGTCTTTTCTCTGTGTTTTAAATTTTCTGTCTTTTAATTTCTCTGTGTTGCTTCTGGTGCTCCACTGGTCTTCTTTGGGAAACTTTTGGAAGGCCACCACGTGAAGAAATTGAACACCAGTACACACTGAGAGGTTGCCTCTGATGACATTTCTTCCCAGCACTGGACTAGCAGAAGGCACTAAATACCCATAACCATCTCCCAGCCTAGGCACTGGCTCTGTCACTTTGTGGGAAGAAGACATGTACCTTCTGAGGGGAAGAAGAGCTGTGGATCATCTCAAGATAATGGAACCATCTGCACTGATTTGCAAAAAGTGTTTTTTGAAATTTTGCTGGGTTTATCCAGCTTCGCTGGGTTTCCACAGGACAACAAACCCCCACACCTCTGATATTATCAAGGCTCAAAGATCAAGCCTTCAGTCTGGTGCAGGATGTGCTTCTCATCTAAATGGTTGCAAACCATTTGGAGGTGAGCAATACCTGTTCATTTCTCCATGAATATTCTTTTTAGCTCCTTGTGCTCATTTTTAGAAATGTCTGGTCTGTTTTCTATGGAAGAACATACTAAAACACAAGAGCCTGAGAACAGCAGTGCTCCCTCAGAGGGAAGGTCCATCTGGCCCAATAGTCTGTCTCCAAAGTGTCCAACCACCAGTGTCTGAAGAAGAGCACATGAGCACTGAAGTCTAGTCCTGCCAGGACGTGGGGGTGCTCACAGGCCTCAGTGGCTGGGACTGGCCTCTCCTGGGACCCACACCCCCACCATCTCCTGCCAAGGGCCCAGGGGAGGTGTCCCAGCTCTGCCTGGGACCTTCAGTCCCTGCCTGAGCCCTGCTGTAGGTGTGCCCATCTCTGTTCCGTTCTCCTGGGTGGGCCTGGGACCTGCACTGCAGAGCTGCTCTCCGGGGTGGAGCCCTCAGACCTGGGTCGAACCTTGTCATGCAGCGCTCTGGGTTTAACATGGCAGAACTGCTCTGTTCTATTCTATTCCCTGCACTCACCATGAGCCAAATAATGATGAGACTGCTATTTGTGTGAAGTTCCAGGGAGTTTTTGGTCCAAAACCACATTCAAGAACACATGCTACACAATTTACAACTGGAAATAGGATATTATTTTAATGTTTGTTTTTCTGAATCAGTTTCAGAGCTGATGCTCACAACCACTACCACAATGTGCACGTGTAGCCAGGAGCAGGCCGATGTCTTCTTCAGTTTAGCTTGAAAAATCCTTTGTAGTCTGGAAAAGGCAAGTGACAGAGCTACGGAATGCAGCAGCAGGAATACAGGCCCAGCAGGTCCTGTCTCCTGGAGGGTGAGAACATGAAGAATGAGAATCAGAAGCAACAACACAAAAGGTGTGTACTACCGTGGGTATGTTCCAAAGTGTAACACGTATCAATTACAAACACACTTTCTGCCTTCTAAGATTTGCTTCATTGCCGTGCTCCCAGGCCAGGGATGCATGAAAAGCACTCTCGTGTCTGTCCTGTGCTTGTGTTGCAGGCAGGCAGAACTGGAAAATGCAGCTCTGGATGGATGCAAGAACCCCATAGGAAATGGAGCCAAGGGAAGAGCAGAGCTCAGCCCCACTCCAAACTTGCAGTGGGCAAGAGAGCCAGAGAGAGCCAGGGCGCGACTGGCGCCTTGGAGGTGTGAGGGCAGCAGGCAAGAGCGGAGCCGCAGGGGCCCAGAGGAGCCCTGACAAGGGGCCGTGCCCAGTGCTATGGAGGACAAGAAGCAACCCCCAGGCCACCCTTGGGGCCCACCCTGGGAGTCTGGAAAGCTTCCTGCCCAGTGCAGGGCATGAAAGGCTATCTTCATGGGGCATGAGCAGCAGGCAGCAACCCAGCCAGAAGGGCCTGAAGGAGCTGTGAACAGTGGTCATGCTCAGTGCTGCAGAGGAAGGCAAAACTCCCCAGGAAGTGCCAATCTGCCCTGGGGAAAAATTCCTTCCTGACCCCAGTGCTACTGATTGGCCATCCTGAGCATGGGCTCTGTAATTAAGGGACCCAGTGGAAACACAAATCTCCTTAGAGAACCACATCCCATCCTGCTTGCTAACCAGAGACACCTGGACAGGACAACCCAGGGTCAGCCAGGCCAACTGCCAGTGGTACAATAGATAGAGTCCCCAGGGGTGCTCAGGTAAGTCCCTGATCCAAAGAGATAGATGATTGGTTGGGTTTTTTTAACCTTTCCCTCTCATAATAAACCAGAACTCTTCTAGGGATCCTTAAAAGATCCTGCCCTTAAAAATGACAATGGCCTGGGCCCAGGGAGGGGCCAGGGGACAGTTTGGTGCTGCCCTCAGCACTGAAGGGGGTCGATGCAGGGAAAGAACCAAGAAAAAGGTCAGACCATCACACACATCTACCTTCCCCCAACAGAGAACCGTGGATACTGGGCTCATTCATCCAGGCAGCAGGAACTTGGCTTGTAGAAGTTTCACTTCACACTGAACAGGAACGAAATTCCTGCTCAGCTGGCACTGATCACGGTTATGTATTTTTAGGGTTCAAGAAGGTAGGGATGATCCTGTGTTGTGCCTAGGGCTTTTTCCCTAGAAGATACTCCTGAGAAGATGGTAAAGATGAGTCAGGAAAACTCTTCTAAAAATCCCCTTCTTTCCCAGGCTGGTTTCAAGCTGTAACTCACTTGATCACTTCCCACTAGTTTTAGTAAAACATCCTAAGGGGGCAGAAAATGCCCAGCTGCAAGGCTGGCTGGAGTGACTGACAGCTCCCTGAAAGCTGCAGGCGAAGCAGCTTGGGAAGCACAGCAAGAAGAACAGACAGACCTGCCCCTTGCTTGGGTGGCTCAGTCTGTGGCAAGCACTACCACAAGGGGGAGAGATTAAAACTCGATGGCAGTATAGATTTTCTCTACATTTTTGACTGGTTTGCCCAAAATTGTGCTTGATGCTTATTTTTCAGTTACCTGTCCATTTTCAGCTTCATTTCTGAATGGGATGAGAGCAACAGAGGGTTTTAATGGCCACTGAGCTAATGACCACACCATTGTGCCCATCGACCACAATCCAGTGGGCTGTAGGGAGGAAAAAAAATCTGAATTTAAAAACAACCGTGCAAGAAGTTTGTGGAGACTGGCATGAAATGTCGGGATGTGCTTGCCTCTGCCAGTGGTGTAGACAAGCAGTACTGTGAATAGAGAAGATGGGCTGTCATCTCACAAGATTTAAAAAGGCCAACCCATGTGCCCGATGTACACAGAACCCTCCTGTCACAAAAATGTAAAACTAACAGATAATGCGTTTCTAAAGAAGAAGTGCTTGGACTAATGACTCGAAATGATTCTAAAAGCCAGAGGCATGAACAAATGATGGCACAGCATGGCCCACGCACCCCATTTTTTCTCCTGATGCCGTGTACCTGCAGGGGAGAAAGGCCTGCTATGGCAGGTTTGGAAGGCAGTCAAGGCTGTCTGCACAGAACAGCGGACTGTGACATCAGCAGTCCAAAGACTCCATGGATGGCAACCTCGGTGAGCAATGCACTGTGACCTCACATCCCTCACTGCTTATGTTTGGGCATGGGCAGAGCCTGGCCCAGACTCACTCGCGCCTGGACCCCTGGCAAGCGTGCCTGGGAGGACTGGATGCCTGCGAGGTTGTTGGGAGCTGCTGTCAGCAACTCTCCGTTCTCATTTGTGAGACATTGCCCGTTTCCTCAACCCTACCTGGTTCAGGAAGCCAAGTACTGTGGGTGGTGCTTGCAGCAGCACAGGTGAGCAGTGCAGGAAATGTGCCCATGGGGCAGGCCGGGGGTGGGCAATGGTGTTTGGGGAGCTGTGAGTGTGTCCTTCTTGAGGGGCCTAGGCATTTATTCTACCCGCCCATCTCCCTGGGACAGCAAGTGACCATTTTGCAGCGTGTCACGCCAGCAAGAGGGAGCAGCTGCTGTCCCCAGCTCTGCTGCACCACGCAAACATGGCCACGGGGACAGAGTGGAACTGCCCCATCTGCCGTGACACTCAAGGTGAAATCGCTTCTGTAACGCCCTGTGTCCATGTGTTCTGCCTGGGCTGCATCGTGCGGTGGGCCAAGAGGAAACCATCGTGCCCCCTGTGCAGGCAGGCTATCAAGAGCATCATCTACTCTGTTCGGTCAGAGGAAGACTTTCTGGAGATAGTTCTTCCAAGCCCCTCGGATTCATCAGCTGCTGGCCACCAGGATGAGCAGGGGGCTGCGGAGCTGATGCCCAGGACTTATGTAGCTGGCTTCCCACCTGAGGTCTGGGCAGGCTTTTTCCAGGACTGCTCAGAAATCCTCGAGCCCCTGCTGCCCTGGCTGAACCAGGAAATATCGGAGCTTTTCAGAACCAGCTGGTGGGAGGTGGCTTTGGCCCAGAGCGCCATCGTGGCAAATTTATGCCGCTATGGGCTGAGTGAGGAGGCCTTGGTCCGGGAGCTGCACCCCTTGCTGCAGGAGGCGACGGTGGCATTTGTGCGCCGGCTCATCGACATTGCCGCTGACCGGTGCAGTGATGCGATCCTGCGGCAGATGAACCTCCTGAACGCTCATGCTGATGAGGAGGAGGAGGAGGAGGAGGAGGAGGAGGGAGAAGAGGAGGGCCGCACAGCCATCCCTGGCCCCTCTGCCTCCCGCCAGGGGACTCCCACCCCCATCCTGCTGGCCTCCTCCTGCAGCCCTGCAGTCTCCAGCGTGGAAGCGGACAGCCGCACGTTGGAAGCCACCCTCCGCGGGGGGCCCGGCCGCTCTCCATCCGCGCCTGACCCTGCAGAGCGGGAGCAGTCCCAGGAGGAGCCAGGCGGGGCAGCAGCAGTAGCAGGCCCCTCTGCCCAGGGCTGCAGCCGCAGCCCTTCCGCTCCTGGCCGGGACAGGGACTGCTTGCCCGAGGGGCCCCGGCGCCCTGCAAAGAGGAGGGCTTCTGGCCCTCACGACTCTCCCCAGCCCCCAAAAAGGCCGTCCCGCCGGCGGCGGCACAAGCCAAGAACCCCTGTTTGTAGAAGAAGGAAATAAACTGTTGGTTTTTTGACACAGTCTCTGAGGGTTGCTTTCTCCCCCTTCTCCTGGTGTCTTTTTCCTCTCCCCTCACGCCTCACTGTGGGTGGTAACTGCCTTGGTTTGGGCTTTTGGGCACGGCCACGGGCCTCTGGAGCCGCAAGGCCATATCCGCGCCATCTTCTCCTGCAACAAATCCCGCTGCAGCTGAGGGCAGAGGGGGCAGCAGGGACCGCTGGTTTATCAGAGGAACGACGGCCTCAGCCTGCACCCAGTTCTCCTCCCTGTCCACCGACCGTCACTTTCTGCTCTGCTTTCTCGACGTCAGCCAGCGCACCCTCGCTCCCCGAAAGGCTGCCAGGGAGGCACAGAAAATGAGCAGGGACATCTGAGCCAGAGACAAGACTTGGAGTAACAGGATTTGCGGGAGGGGAAGGGGAAGGGAAGATGGGGGGGTGAACAGGGCTGATGGTGATGCAAAGATCTAGAACATCTGAAGGTGCCCAAGGCTCTCAGCCCTTATCTGCTGAAGAGCACTGGCAAGACCACGGGGATCCCTTCAGGAGGAGCGTTGCAGAGCTTTCTGTTCTCATGCCCTGCAGAGATGGGGCAGCAGCTGTAAGATAGAGGGTGCAGAGATGCCACAAGAGATTCCAGTGCTTTGGAGCACCCAGTGGTGTCCTGCCAGCCATGGGAAGGAATGTTGTGTGCAACAGTGTGTTAGGCTGGGGGCCTGTGGCTATTCTCACAAGCCCCTGAGATGCCTCTATGTTGAGTCAGAATATGGACATCTCCAGGATGGTTTACCAGCCTATGAGACAAGGAAGTGAAAGGTCTCACTCAAGTGCTCAGGGAATAGCTGGTCACCAGCACTGAGGTCAGGAAAGAATTTTCTCCTCGGACAGATTGGTAATGGGACCCAGGGTTATTTTACCTCCCTCTGCTGCACTGAGCCGCACCACTGCTTAGGGCTTCTTCAGTCTCTTTTGGCTGGGTTGCTGCCTGCTGCTCATGCCCCATGAAGATGGCCTCTCACACCCTGCAGCTTGGGGGAGAATGGCTTTTTTTTTTTTCCCCCATGGTGGACTATCAAGCATCCTCAGGTGTTTTTTTACCTTCCTCTACAGCACTGAGCATGACCTGTTGTCAGGGCTCCTTTGGGCCATTTTGGCCAGATACTGCTGCTCATGCTCCACAAGGTGGCCCTTGTGGCCCACATCTGGAGGGAAGAGGCTTCCCAGACTTCCTGGGTGGGCCCCAAAAGTGGCGGTACCAGTCTACCTTGCCCATCTTTCCCAACTCTCAACACTGTCCTAAATCAGTCCAGCTCAATAGCAAGGGATGACCAGGGATGGTGCTGCGCAGGGTTTAGAAAGAACTCTGTGGCAGCTCCCCAGGGCCCCCCCAGCAAGTTCTGTCACTTGGCACCAGGGCACTCTTCTGTGCACATGCTGGGGTCTCCAAGGGCATTATTCCCCATGGGGATGAGGCACCAGAGCGAGCTCATCACCAATGCCAGCACTAGCTCTCTCTTCTGGGCCACGAACAATTCCTTGTAGACTGTGTTTCCCAGAGAAAGGGGAACCAAGTCATGCCTATTCCCACCTTTGTGGGTTTATCAGTGCTTTTTGGCTCTACCATTGTAGGACCCTGGCTGAACCTCTGTGACTCCTGGGCTCCCACATCTGATGTCTACTGAAACAAAAGGGTCTTTTCTCTGTGTTTTAAATTTTCTGTCTTTTAATTTCTCTGTGTTGCTTCTGGTGCTCCACTGGTCTTCTTTGGGAAACTTTTGGAAGGCCACCACGTGAAGAAATTGAACACCAGTACACACTGAGAGGTTGCCTCTGATGACATTTCTTCCCAGCACTGGACTAGCAGAAGGCACTAAATACCCATAACCATCTCCCAGCCTAGGCACTGGCTCTGTCACTTTGTGGGAAGAAGACATGTACCTTCTGAGGGGAAGAAGAGCTGTGGATCATCTCAAGATAATGGAACCATCTGCACTGATTTGCAAAAAGTGTTTTTTGAAATTTTGCTGGGTTTATCCAGCTTCGCTGGGTTTCCACAGGACAACAAACCCCCACACCTCTGATATTATCAAGGCTCAAAGATCAAGCCTTCAGTCTGGTGCAGGATGTGCTTCTCATCTAAATGGTTGCAAACCATTTGGAGGTGAGCAATACCTGTTCATTTCTCCATGAATATTCTTTTTAGCTCCTTGTGCTCATTTTTAGAAATGTCTGGTCTGTTTTCTATGGAAGAACATACTAAAACACAAGAGCCTGAGAACAGCAGTGCTCCCTCAGAGGGAAGGTCCATCTGGCCCAATAGTCTGTCTCCAAAGTGTCCAACCACCAGTGTCTGAAGAAGAGCACATGAGCACTGAAGTCTAGTCCTGCCAGGACGTGGGGGTGCTCACAGGCCTCAGTGGCTGGGACTGGCCTCTCCTGGGACCCACACCCCCACCATCTCCTGCCAAGGGCCCAGGGGAGGTGTCCCAGCTCTGCCTGGGACCTTCAGTCCCTGCCTGAGCCCTGCTGTAGGTGTGCCCATCTCTGTTCCGTTCTCCTGGGTGGGCCTGGGACCTGCACTGCAGAGCTGCTCTCCGGGGTGGAGCCCTCAGACCTGGGTCGAACCTTGTCATGCAGCGCTCTGGGTTTAACATGGCAGAACTGCTCTGTTCTATTCTATTCCCTGCACTCACCATGAGCCAAATAATGATGAGACTGCTATTTGTGTGAAGTTCCAGGGAGTTTTTGGTCCAAAACCACATTCAAGAACACATGCTACACAATTTACAACTGGAAATAGGATATTATTTTAATGTTTGTTTTTCTGAATCAGTTTCAGAGCTGATGCTCACAACCACTACCACAATGTGCACGTGTAGCCAGGAGCAGGCCGATGTCTTCTTCAGTTTAGCTTGAAAAATCCTTTGTAGTCTGGAAAAGGCAAGTGACAGAGCTACGGAATGCAGCAGCAGGAATACAGGCCCAGCAGGTCCTGTCTCCTGGAGGGTGAGAACATGAAGAATGAGAATCAGAAGCAACAACACAAAAGGTGTGTACTACCGTGGGTATGTTCCAAAGTGTAACACGTATCAATTACAAACACACTTTCTGCCTTCTAAGATTTGCTTCATTGCCGTGCTCCCAGGCCAGGGATGCATGAAAAGCACTCTCGTGTCTGTCCTGTGCTTGTGTTGCAGGCAGGCAGAACTGGAAAATGCAGCTCTGGATGGATGCAAGAACCCCATAGGAAATGGAGCCAAGGGAAGAGCAGAGCTCAGCCCCACTCCAAACTTGCAGTGGGCAAGAGAGCCAGAGAGAGCCAGGGCGCGACTGGCGCCTTGGAGGTGTGAGGGCAGCAGGCAAGAGCGGAGCCGCAGGGGCCCAGAGGAGCCCTGACAAGGGGCCGTGCCCAGTGCTATGGAGGACAAGAAGCAACCCCCAGGCCACCCTTGGGGCCCACCCTGGGAGTCTGGAAAGCTTCCTGCCCAGTGCAGGGCATGAAAGGCTATCTTCATGGGGCATGAGCAGCAGGCAGCAACCCAGCCAGAAGGGCCTGAAGGAGCTGTGAACAGTGGTCATGCTCAGTGCTGCAGAGGAAGGCAAAACTCCCCAGGAAGTGCCAATCTGCCCTGGGGAAAAATTCCTTCCTGACCCCAGTGCTACTGATTGGCCATCCTGAGCATGGGCTCTGTAATTAAGGGACCCAGTGGAAACACAAATCTCCTTAGAGAACCACATCCCATCCTGCTTGCTAACCAGAGACACCTGGACAGGACAACCCAGGGTCAGCCAGGCCAACTGCCAGTGGTACAATAGATAGAGTCCCCAGGGGTGCTCAGGTAAGTCCCTGATCCAAAGAGATAGATGATTGGTTGGGTTTTTTTAACCTTTCCCTCTCATAATAAACCAGAACTCTTCTAGGGATCCTTAAAAGATCCTGCCCTTAAAAATGACAATGGCCTGGGCCCAGGGAGGGGCCAGGGGACAGTTTGGTGCTGCCCTCAGCACTGAAGGGGGTCGATGCAGGGAAAGAACCAAGAAAAAGGTCAGACCATCACACACATCTACCTTCCCCCAACAGAGAACCGTGGATACTGGGCTCATTCATCCAGGCAGCAGGAACTTGGCTTGTAGAAGTTTCACTTCACACTGAACAGGAACGAAATTCCTGCTCAGCTGGCACTGATCACGGTTATGTATTTTTAGGGTTCAAGAAGGTAGGGATGATCCTGTGTTGTGCCTAGGGCTTT
Source organism: Aphelocoma coerulescens (assembly GCF_041296385.1). Taxonomy (NCBI): domain Eukaryota; kingdom Metazoa; phylum Chordata; class Aves; order Passeriformes; family Corvidae; genus Aphelocoma; species Aphelocoma coerulescens. Next base: position 60,060,551 of record NC_091015.1, on the reverse strand, counting down.
TTCCCTAGAAGATACTCCTGAGAAGATGGTAAAGATGAGTCAGGAAAACTCTTCTAAAAATCCCCTTCTTTCCCAGGCTGGTTTCAAGCTGTAACTCACTTGATCACTTCCCACTAGTTTTAGTAAAACATCCTAAGGGGGCAGAAAATGCCCAGCTGCAAGGCTGGCTGGAGTGACTGACAGCTCCCTGAAAGCTGCAGGCGAAGCAGCTTGGGAAGCACAGCAAGAAGAACAGACAGACCTGCCCCTTGCTTGGGTGGCTCAGTCTGTGGCAAGCACTACCACAAGGGGGAGAGATTAAAACTCGATGGCAGTATAGATTTTCTCTACATTTTTGACTGGTTTGCCCAAAATTGTGCTTGATGCTTATTTTTCAGTTACCTGTCCATTTTCAGCTTCATTTCTGAATGGGATGAGAGCAACAGAGGGTTTTAATGGCCACTGAGCTAATGACCACACCATTGTGCCCATCGACCACAATCCAGTGGGCTGTAGGGAGGAAAAAAAATCTGAATTTAAAAACAACCGTGCAAGAAGTTTGTGGAGACTGGCATGAAATGTCGGGATGTGCTTGCCTCTGCCAGTGGTGTAGACAAGCAGTACTGTGAATAGAGAAGATGGGCTGTCATCTCACAAGATTTAAAAAGGCCAACCCATGTGCCCGATGTACACAGAACCCTCCTGTCACAAAAATGTAAAACTAACAGATAATGCGTTTCTAAAGAAGAAGTGCTTGGACTAATGACTCGAAATGATTCTAAAAGCCAGAGGCATGAACAAATGATGGCACAGCATGGCCCACGCACCCCATTTTTTCTCCTGATGCCGTGTACCTGCAGGGGAGAAAGGCCTGCTATGGCAGGTTTGGAAGGCAGTCAAGGCTGTCTGCACAGAACAGCGGACTGTGACATCAGCAGTCCAAAGACTCCATGGATGGCAACCTCGGTGAGCAATGCACTGTGACCTCACATCCCTCACTGCTTATGTTTGGGCATGGGCAGAGCCTGGCCCAGACTCACTCGCGCCTGGACCCCTGGCAAGCGTGCCTGGGAGGACTGGATGCCTGCGAGGTTGTTGGGAGCTGCTGTCAGCAACTCTCCGTTCTCATTTGTGAGACATTGCCCGTTTCCTCAACCCTACCTGGTTCAGGAAGCCAAGTACTGTGGGTGGTGCTTGCAGCAGCACAGGTGAGCAGTGCAGGAAATGTGCCCATGGGGCAGGCCGGGGGTGGGCAATGGTGTTTGGGGAGCTGTGAGTGTGTCCTTCTTGAGGGGCCTAGGCATTTATTCTACCCGCCCATCTCCCTGGGACAGCAAGTGACCATTTTGCAGCGTGTCACGCCAGCAAGAGGGAGCAGCTGCTGTCCCCAGCTCTGCTGCACCACGCAAACATGGCCACGGGGACAGAGTGGAACTGCCCCATCTGCCGTGACACTCAAGGTGAAATCGCTTCTGTAACGCCCTGTGTCCATGTGTTCTGCCTGGGCTGCATCGTGCGGTGGGCCAAGAGGAAACCATCGTGCCCCCTGTGCAGGCAGGCTATCAAGAGCATCATCTACTCTGTTCGGTCAGAGGAAGACTTTCTGGAGATAGTTCTTCCAAGCCCCTCGGATTCATCAGCTGCTGGCCACCAGGATGAGCAGGGGGCTGCGGAGCTGATGCCCAGGACTTATGTAGCTGGCTTCCCACCTGAGGTCTGGGCAGGCTTTTTCCAGGACTGCTCAGAAATCCTCGAGCCCCTGCTGCCCTGGCTGAACCAGGAAATATCGGAGCTTTTCAGAACCAGCTGGTGGGAGGTGGCTTTGGCCCAGAGCGCCATCGTGGCAAATTTATGCCGCTATGGGCTGAGTGAGGAGGCCTTGGTCCGGGAGCTGCACCCCTTGCTGCAGGAGGCGACGGTGGCATTTGTGCGCCGGCTCATCGACATTGCCGCTGACCGGTGCAGTGATGCGATCCTGCGGCAGATGAACCTCCTGAACGCTCATGCTGATGAGGAGGAGGAGGAGGAGGAGGAGGAGGAGGGAGAAGAGGAGGGCCGCACAGCCATCCCTGGCCCCTCTGCCTCCCGCCAGGGGACTCCCACCCCCATCCTGCTGGCCTCCTCCTGCAGCCCTGCAGTCTCCAGCGTGGAAGCGGACAGCCGCACGTTGGAAGCCACCCTCCGCGGGGGGCCCGGCCGCTCTCCATCCGCGCCTGACCCTGCAGAGCGGGAGCAGTCCCAGGAGGAGCCGGGCGGGGCAGCAGCAGTAGCAGGCCCCTCTGCCCAGGGCTGCAGCCGCAGCCCTTCCGCTCCTGGCCGGGACAGGGACTGCTTGCCCGAGGGGCCCCGGCGCCCTGCAAAGAGGAGGGCTTCTGGCCCTCACGACTCTCCCCAGCCCCCAAAAAGGCCGTCCCGCCGGCGGCAGCACAAGCCAAGAACCCCTGTTTGTAGAAGAAGGAAATAAACTGTTGGTTTTTTGACACAGTCTCTGAGGGTTGCTTTCTCCCCCTTCTCCTGGTGTCTTTTTCCTCTCCCCTCACGCCTCACTGTGGGTGGTAACTGCCTTGGTTTGGGCTTTTGGGCACGGCCACGGGCCTCTGGAGCCGCAAGGCCATATCCGCGCCATCTTCTCCTGCAACAAATCCCGCTGCAGCTGAGGGCAGAGGGGGCAGCAGGGACCGCTGGTTTATCAGAGGAACGACGGCCTCAGCCTGCACCCAGTTCTCCTCCCTGTCCACCGACCGTCACTTTCTGCTCTGCTTTCTCGACGTCAGCCAGCGCACCCTCGCTCCCCGAAAGGCTGCCAGGGAGGCACAGAAAATGAGCAGGGACATCTGAGCCAGAGACAAGACTTGGAGTAACAGGATTTGCGGGAGGGGAAGGGGAAGGGGAAGGGGAAGGGGAAGGGGAAGGGGAAGGGAAGATGGGGGGGTGAACAGGGCTGATGGTGATGCAAAGATCTAGAACATCTGAAGGTGCCCAAGGCTCTCAGCCCTTATCTGCTGAAGAGCACTGGCAAGACCACGGGGATCCCTTCAGGAGGAGCGTTGCAGAGCTTTCTGTTCTCATGCCCTGCAGAGATGGGGCAGCAGCTGTAAGATAGAGGGTGCAGAGATGCCACAAGAGATTCCAGTGCTTTGGAGCACCCAGTGGTGTCCTGCCAGCCATGGGAAGGAATGTTGTGTGCAACAGTGTGTTAGGCTGGGGGCCTGTGGCTATTCTCACAAGCCCCTGAGATGCCTCTATGTTGAGTCAGAATATGGACATCTCCAGGATGGTTTACCAGCCTATGAGACAAGGAAGTGAAAGGTCTCACTCAAGTGCTCAGGGAATAGCTGGTCACCAGCACTGAGGTCAGGAAAGAATTTTCTCCTCGGACAGATTGGTAATGGGACCCAGGGTTATTTTACCTCCCTCTGCTGCACTGAGCCGCACCACTGCTTAGGGCTTCTTCAGTCTCTTTTGGCTGGGTTGCTGCCTGCTGCTCATGCCCCATGAAGATGGCCTCTCACACCCTGCAGCTTGGGGGAGAATGGCTTTTTTTTTTTCCCCCATGGTGGACTATCAAGCATCCTCAGGTGTTTTTTTACCTTCCTCTACAGCACTGAGCATGACCTGTTGTCAGGGCTCCTTTGGGCCATTTTGGCCAGATACTGCTGCTCATGCTCCACAAGGTGGCCCTTGTGGCCCACATCTGGAGGGAAGAGGCTTCCCAGACTTCCTGGGTGGGCCCCAAAAGTGGCGGTACCAGTCTACCTTGCCCATCTTTCCCAACTCTCAACACTGTCCTAAATCAGTCCAGCTCAATAGCAAGGGATGACCAGGGATGGTGCTGCGCAGGGTTTAGAAAGAACTCTGTGGCAGCTCCCCAGGGCCCCCCCAGCAAGTTCTGTCACTTGGCACCAGGGCACTCTTCTGTGCACATGCTGGGGTCTCCAAGGGCATTATTCCCCATGGGGATGAGGCACCAGAGCGAGCTCATCACCAATGCCAGCACTAGCTCTCTCTTCTGGGCCACGAACAATTCCTTGTAGACTGTGTTTCCCAGAGAAAGGGGAACCAAGTCATGCCTATTCCCACCTTTGTGGGTTTATCAGTGCTTTTTGGCTCTACCATTGTAGGACCCTGGCTGAACCTCTGTGACTCCTGGGCTCCCACATCTGATGTCTACTGAAACAAAAGGGTCTTTTCTCTGTGTTTTAAATTTTCTGTCTTTTAATTTCTCTGTGTTGCTTCTGGTGCTCCACTGGTCTTCTTTGGGAAACTTTTGGAAGGCCACCACGTGAAGAAATTGAACACCAGTACACACTGAGAGGTTGCCTCTGATGACATTTCTTCCCAGCACTGGACTAGCAGAAGGCACTAAATACCCATAACCATCTCCCAGCCTAGGCACTGGCTCTGTCACTTTGTGGGAAGAAGACATGTACCTTCTGAGGGGAAGAAGAGCTGTGGATCATCTCAAGATAATGGAACCATCTGCACTGATTTGCAAAAAGTGTTTTTTGAAATTTTGCTGGGTTTATCCAGCTTCGCTGGGTTTCCACAGGACAACAAACCCCCACACCTCTGATATTATCAAGGCTCAAAGATCAAGCCTTCAGTCTGGTGCAGGATGTGCTTCTCATCTAAATGGTTGCAAACCATTTGGAGGTGAGCAATACCTGTTCATTTCTCCATGAATATTCTTTTTAGCTCCTTGTGCTCATTTTTAGAAATGTCTGGTCTGTTTTCTATGGAAGAACATACTAAAACACAAGAGCCTGAGAACAGCAGTGCTCCCTCAGAGGGAAGGTCCATCTGGCCCAATAGTCTGTCTCCAAAGTGTCCAACCACCAGTGTCTGAAGAAGAGCACATGAGCACTGAAGTCTAGTCCTGCCAGGACGTGGGGGTGCTCACAGGCCTCAGTGGCTGGGACTGGCCTCTCCTGGGACCCACACCCCCACCATCTCCTGCCAAGGGCCCAGGGGAGGTGTCCCAGCTCTGCCTGGGACCTTCAGTCCCTGCCTGAGCCCTGCTGTAGGTGTGCCCATCTCTGTTCCGTTCTCCTGGGTGGGCCTGGGACCTGCACTGCAGAGCTGCTCTCCGGGGTGGAGCCCTCAGACCTGGGTCGAACCTTGTCATGCAGCGCTCTGGGTTTAACATGGCAGAACTGCTCTGTTCTATTCTATTCCCTGCACTCACCATGAGCCAAATAATGATGAGACTGCTATTTGTGTGAAGTTCCAGGGAGTTTTTGGTCCAAAACCACATTCAAGAACACATGCTACACAATTTACAACTGGAAATAGGATATTATTTTAATGTTTGTTTTTCTGAATCAGTTTCAGAGCTGATGCTCACAACCACTACCACAATGTGCACGTGTAGCCAGGAGCAGGCCGATGTCTTCTTCAGTTTAGCTTGAAAAATCCTTTGTAGTCTGGAAAAGGCAAGTGACAGAGCTACGGAATGCAGCAGCAGGAATACAGGCCCAGCAGGTCCTGTCTCCTGGAGGGTGAGAACATGAAGAATGAGAATCAGAAGCAACAACACAAAAGGTGTGTACTACCGTGGGTATGTTCCAAAGTGTAACACGTATCAATTACAAACACACTTTCTGCCTTCTAAGATTTGCTTCATTGCCGTGCTCCCAGGCCAGGGATGCATGAAAAGCACTCTCGTGTCTGTCCTGTGCTTGTGTTGCAGGCAGGCAGAACTGGAAAATGCAGCTCTGGATGGATGCAAGAACCCCATAGGAAATGGAGCCAAGGGAAGAGCAGAGCTCAGCCCCACTCCAAACTTGCAGTGGGCAAGAGAGCCAGAGAGAGCCAGGGCGCGACTGGCGCCTTGGAGGTGTGAGGGCAGCAGGCAAGAGCGGAGCCGCAGGGGCCCAGAGGAGCCCTGACAAGGGGCCGTGCCCAGTGCTATGGAGGACAAGAAGCAACCCCCAGGCCACCCTTGGGGCCCACCCTGGGAGTCTGGAAAGCTTCCTGCCCAGTGCAGGGCATGAAAGGCTATCTTCATGGGGCATGAGCAGCAGGCAGCAACCCAGCCAGAAGGGCCTGAAGGAGCTGTGAACAGTGGTCATGCTCAGTGCTGCAGAGGAAGGCAAAACTCCCCAGGAAGTGCCAATCTGCCCTGGGGAAAAATTCCTTCCTGACCCCAGTGCTACTGATTGGCCATCCTGAGCATGGGCTCTGTAATTAAGGGACCCAGTGGAAACACAAATCTCCTTAGAGAACCACATCCCATCCTGCTTGCTAACCAGAGACACCTGGACAGGACAACCCAGGGTCAGCCAGGCCAACTGCCAGTGGTACAATAGATAGAGTCCCCAGGGGTGCTCAGGTAAGTCCCTGATCCAAAGAGATAGATGATTGGTTGGGTTTTTTTAACCTTTCCCTCTCATAATAAACCAGAACTCTTCTAGGGATCCTTAAAAGATCCTGCCCTTAAAAATGACAATGGCCTGGGCCCAGGGAGGGGCCAGGGGACAGTTTGGTGCTGCCCTCAGCACTGAAGGGGGTCGATGCAGGGAAAGAACCAAGAAAAAGGTCAGACCATCACACACATCTACCTTCCCCCAACAGAGAACCGTGGATACTGGGCTCATTCATCCAGGCAGCAGGAACTTGGCTTGTAGAAGTTTCACTTCACACTGAACAGGAACGAAATTCCTGCTCAGCTGGCACTGATCACGGTTATGTATTTTTAGGGTTCAAGAAGGTAGGGATGATCCTGTGTTGTGCCTAGGGCTTTTTCCCTAGAAGATACTCCTGAGAAGATGGTAAAGATGAGTCAGGAAAACTCTTCTAAAAATCCCCTTCTTTCCCAGGCTGGTTTCAAGCTGTAACTCACTTGATCACTTCCCACTAGTTTTAGTAAAACATCCTAAGGGGGCAGAAAATGCCCAGCTGCAAGGCTGGCTGGAGTGACTGACAGCTCCCTGAAAGCTGCAGGCGAAGCAGCTTGGGAAGCACAGCAAGAAGAACAGACAGACCTGCCCCTTGCTTGGGTGGCTCAGTCTGTGGCAAGCACTACCACAAGGGGGAGAGATTAAAACTCGATGGCAGTATAGATTTTCTCTACATTTTTGACTGGTTTGCCCAAAATTGTGCTTGATGCTTATTTTTCAGTTACCTGTCCATTTTCAGCTTCATTTCTGAATGGGATGAGAGCAACAGAGGGTTTTAATGGCCACTGAGCTAATGACCACACCATTGTGCCCATCGACCACAATCCAGTGGGCTGTAGGGAGGAAAAAAAATCTGAATTTAAAAACAACCGTGCAAGAAGTTTGTGGAGACTGGCATGAAATGTCGGGATGTGCTTGCCTCTGCCAGTGGTGTAGACAAGCAGTACTGTGAATAGAGAAGATGGGCTGTCATCTCACAAGATTTAAAAAGGCCAACCCATGTGCCCGATGTACACAGAACCCTCCTGTCACAAAAATGTAAAACTAACAGATAATGCGTTTCTAAAGAAGAAGTGCTTGGACTAATGACTCGAAATGATTCTAAAAGCCAGAGGCATGAACAAATGATGGCACAGCATGGCCCACGCACCCCATTTTTTCTCCTGATGCCGTGTACCTGCAGGGGAGAAAGGCCTGCTATGGCAGGTTTGGAAGGCAGTCAAGGCTGTCTGCACAGAACAGCGGACTGTGACATCAGCAGTCCAAAGACTCCATGGATGGCAACCTCGGTGAGCAATGCACTGTGACCTCACATCCCTCACTGCTTATGTTTGGGCATGGGCAGAGCCTGGCCCAGACTCACTCGCGCCTGGACCCCTGGCAAGCGTGCCTGGGAGGACTGGATGCCTGCGAGGTTGTTGGGAGCTGCTGTCAGCAACTCTCCGTTCTCATTTGTGAGACATTGCCCGTTTCCTCAACCCTACCTGGTTCAGGAAGCCAAGTACTGTGGGTGGTGCTTGCAGCAGCACAGGTGAGCAGTGCAGGAAATGTGCCCATGGGGCAGCCCGGGGGTGGGCAATGGTGTTTGGGGAGCTGTGAGTGTGTCCTTCTTGAGGGGCCTAGGCATTTATTCTACCCGCCCATCTCCCTGGGACAGCAAGTGACCATTTTGCAGCGTGTCACGCCAGCAAGAGGGAGCAGCTGCTGTCCCCAGCTCTGCTGCACCACGCAAACATGGCCACGGGGACAGAGTGGAACTGCCCCATCTGCCGTGACACTCAAGGTGAAATCGCTTCTGTAACGCCCTGTGTCCATGTGTTCTGCCTGGGCTGCATCGTGCGGTGGGCCAAGAGGAAACCATCGTGCCCCCTGTGCAGGCAGGCTATCAAGAGCATCATCTACTCTGTTCGGTCAGAGGAAGACTTTCTGGAGATAGTTCTTCCAAGCCCCTCGGATTCATCAGCTGCTGGCCACCAGGATGAGCAGGGGGCTGCGGAGCTGATGCCCAGGACTTATGTAGCTGGCTTCCCACCTGAGGTCTGGGCAGGCTTTTTCCAGGACTGCTCAGAAATCCTCGAGCCCCTGCTGCCCTGGCTGAACCAGGAAATATCGGAGCTTTTCAGAACCAGCTGGTGGGAGGTGGCTTTGGCCCAGAGCGCCATCGTGGCAAATTTATGCCGCTATGGGCTGAGTGAGGAGGCCTTGGTCCGGGAGCTGCACCCCTTGCTGCAGGAGGCGACGGTGGCATTTGTGCGCCGGCTCATCGACATTGCCGCTGACCGGTGCAGTGATGCGATCCTGCGGCAGATGAACCTCCTGAACGCTCATGCTGATGAGGAGGAGGAGGAGGAGGAGGAGGAGGAGGGAGAAGAGGAGGGCCGCACAGCCATCCCTGGCCCCTCTGCCTCCCGCCAGGGGACTCCCACCCCCATCCTGCTGGCCTCCTCCTGCAGCCCTGCAGTCTCCAGCGTGGAAGCGGACAGCCGCACGTTGGAAGCCACCCTCCGCGGGGGGCCCGGCCGCTCTCCATCCGCGCCTGACCCTGCAGAGCGGGAGCAGTCCCAGGAGGAGCCGGGCGGGGCAGCAGCAGTAGCAGGCCCCTCTGCCCAGGGCTGCAGCCGCAGCCCTTCCGCTCCTGGCCGGGACAGGGACTGCTTGCCCGAGGGGCCCCGGCGCCCTGCAAAGAGGAGGGCTTCTGGCCCTCACGACTCTCCCCAGCCCCCAAAAAGGCCGTCCCGCCGGCGGCAGCACAAGCCAAGAACCCCTGTTTGTAGAAGAAGGAAATAAACTGTTGGTTTTTTGACACAGTCTCTGAGGGTTGCTTTCTCCCCCTTCTCCTGGTGTCTTTTTCCTCTCCCCTCACGCCTCACTGTGGGTGGTAACTGCCTTGGTTTGGGCTTTTGGGCACGGCCACGGGCCTCTGGAGCCGCAAGGCCATATCCGCGCCATCTTCTCCTGCAACAAATCCCGCTGCAGCTGAGGGCAGAGGGGGCAGCAGGGACCGCTGGTTTATCAGAGGAACGACGGCCTCAGCCTGCACCCAGTTCTCCTCCCTGTCCACCGACCGTCACTTTCTGCTCTGCTTTCTCGACGTCAGCCAGCGCACCCTCGCTCCCCGAAAGGCTGCCAGGGAGGCACAGAAAATGAGCAGGGACATCTGAGCCAGAGACAAGACTTGGAGTAACAGGATTTGCGGGAGGGGAAGGGGAAGGGGAAGGGGAAGGGGAAGGGGAAGGGGAAGGGGAAGGGGAAGGGGAAGGGGAAGGGGAAGGGAAGATGGGGGGGTGAACAGGGCTGATGGTGATGCAAAGATCTAGAACATCTGAAGGTGCTCAAGGCTCTCAGCCCTTATCTGCTGAAGAGCACTGGCAAGACCACGGGGATCCCTTCAGGAGGAGCGTTGCAGAGCTTTCTGTTCTCATGCCCTGCAGAGATGGGGCAGCAGCTGTAAGATAGAGGGTGCAGAGATGCCACAAGAGATTCCAGTGCTTTGGAGCACCCAGTGGTGTCCTGCCAGCCATGGGAAGGAATGTTGTGTGCAACAGTGTGTTAGGCTGGGGGCCTGTGGCTATTCTCACAAGCCCCTGAGATGCCTCTATGTTGAGTCAGAATATGGACATCTCCAGGATGGTTTACCAGCCTATGAGACAAGGAAGTGAAAGGTCTCACTCAAGTGCTCAGGGAATAGCTGGTCACCAGCACTGAGGTCAGGAAAGAATTTTCTCCTCGGACAGATTGGTAATGGGACCCAGGGTTATTTTACCTCCCTCTGCTGCACTGAGCCGCACCACTGCTTAGGGCTTCTTCAGTCTCTTTTGGCTGGGTTGCTGCCTGCTGCTCATGCCCCATGAAGATGGCCTCTCACACCCTGCAGCTTGGGGGAGAATGGCTTTTTTTTTTTCCCCCATGGTGGACTATCAAGCATCCTCAGGTGTTTTTTTACCTTCCTCTACAGCACTGAGCATGACCTGTTGTCAGGGCTCCTTTGGGCCATTTTGGCCAGATACTGCTGCTCATGCTCCACAAGGTGGCCCTTGTGGCCCACATCTGGAGGGAAGAGGCTTCCCAGACTTCCTGGGTGGGCCCCAAAAGTGGCGGTACCAGTCTACCTTGCCCATCTTTCCCAACTCTCAACACTGTCCTAAATCAGTCCAGCTCAATAGCAAGGGATGACCAGGGATGGTGCTGCGCAGGGTTTAGAAAGAACTCTGTGGCAGCTCCCCAGGGCCCCCCCAGCAAGTTCTGTCACTTGGCACCAGGGCACTCTTCTGTGCACATGCTGGGGTCTCCAAGGGCATTATTCCCCATGGGGATGAGGCACCAGAGCGAGCTCATCACCAATGCCAGCACTAGCTCTCTCTTCTGGGCCACGAACAATTCCTTGTAGACTGTGTTTCCCAGAGAAAGGGGAACCAAGTCATGCCTATTCCCACCTTTGTGGGTTTATCAGTGCTTTTTGGCTCTACCATTGTAGGACCCTGGCTGAACCTCTGTGACTCCTGGGCTCCCACATCTGATGTCTACTGAAACAAAAGGGTCTTTTCTCTGTGTTTTAAATTTTCTGTCTTTTAATTTCTCTGTGTTGCTTCTGGTGCTCCACTGGTCTTCTTTGGGAAACTTTTGGAAGGCCACCACGTGAAGAAATTGAACACCAGTACACACTGAGAGGTTGCCTCTGATGACATTTCTTCCCAGCACTGGACTAGCAGAAGGCACTAAATACCCATAACCATCTCCCAGCCTAGGCACTGGCTCTGTCACTTTGTGGGAAGAAGACATGTACCTTCTGAGGGGAAGAAGAGCTGTGGATCATCTCAAGATAATGGAACCATCTGCACTGATTTGCAAAAAGTGTTTTTTGAAATTTTGCTGGGTTTATCCAGCTTCGCTGGGTTTCCACAGGACAACAAACCCCCACACCTCTGATATTATCAAGGCTCAAAGATCAAGCCTTCAGTCTGGTGCAGGATGTGCTTCTCATCTAAATGGTTGCAAACCATTTGGAGGTGAGCAATACCTGTTCATTTCTCCATGAATATTCTTTTTAGCTCCTTGTGCTCATTTTTAGAAATGTCTGGTCTGTTTTCTATGGAAGAACATACTAAAACACAAGAGCCTGAGAACAGCAGTGCTCCCTCAGAGGGAAGGTCCATCTGGCCCAATAGTCTGTCTCCAAAGTGTCCAACCACCAGTGTCTGAAGAAGAGCACATGAGCACTGAAGTCTAGTCCTGCCAGGACGTGGGGGTGCTCACAGGCCTCAGTGGCTGGGACTGGCCTCTCCTGGGACCCACACCCCCACCATCTCCTGCCAAGGGCCCAGGGGAGGTGTCCCAGCTCTGCCTGGGACCTTCAGTCCCTGCCTGAGCCCTGCTGTAGGTGTGCCCATCTCTGTTCCGTTCTCCTGGGTGGGCCTGGGACCTGCACTGCAGAGCTGCTCTCCGGGGTGGAGCCCTCAGACCTGGGTCGAACCTTGTCATGCAGCGCTCTGGGTTTAACATGGCAGAACTGCTCTGTTCTATTCTATTCCCTGCACTCACCATGAGCCAAATAATGATGAGACTGCTATTTGTGTGAAGTTCCAGGGAGTTTTTGGTCCAAAACCACATTCAAGAACACATGCTACACAATTTACAACTGGAAATAGGATATTATTTTAATGTTTGTTTTTCTGAATCAGTTTCAGAGCTGATGCTCACAACCACTACCACAATGTGCACGTGTAGCCAGGAGCAGGCCGATGTCTTCTTCAGTTTAGCTTGAAAAATCCTTTGTAGTCTGGAAAAGGCAAGTGACAGAGCTACGGAATGCAGCAGCAGGAATACAGGCCCAGCAGGTCCTGTCTCCTGGAGGGTGAGAACATGAAGAATGAGAATCAGAAGCAACAACACAAAAGGTGTGTACTACCGTGGGTATGTTCCAAAGTGTAACACGTATCAATTACAAACACACTTTCTGCCTTCTAAGATTTGCTTCATTGCCGTGCTCCCAGGCCAGGGATGCATGAAAAGCACTCTCGTGTCTGTCCTGTGCTTGTGTTGCAGGCAGGCAGAACTGGAAAATGCAGCTCTGGATGGATGCAAGAACCCCATAGGAAATGGAGCCAAGGGAAGAGCAGAGCTCAGCCCCACTCCAAACTTGCAGTGGGCAAGAGAGCCAGAGAGAGCCAGGGCGCGACTGGCGCCTTGGAGGTGTGAGGGCAGCAGGCAAGAGCGGAGCCGCAGGGGCCCAGAGGAGCCCTGACAAGGGGCCGTGCCCAGTGCTATGGAGGACAAGAAGCAACCCCCAGGCCACCCTTGGGGCCCACCCTGGGAGTCTGGAAAGCTTCCTGCCCAGTGCAGGGCATGAAAGGCTATCTTCATGGGGCATGAGCAGCAGGCAGCAACCCAGCCAGAAGGGCCTGAAGGAGCTGTGAACAGTGGTCATGCTCAGTGCTGCAGAGGAAGGCAAAACTCCCCAGGAAGTGCCAATCTGCCCTGGGGAAAAATTCCTTCCTGACCCCAGTGCTACTGATTGGCCATCCTGAGCATGGGCTCTGTAATTAAGGGACCCAGTGGAAACACAAATCTCCTTAGAGAACCACATCCCATCCTGCTTGCTAACCAGAGACACCTGGACAGGACAACCCAGGGTCAGCCAGGCCAACTGCCAGTGGTACAATAGATAGAGTCCCCAGGGGTGCTCAGGTAAGTCCCTGATCCAAAGAGATAGATGATTGGTTGGGTTTTTTTAACCTTTCCCTCTCATAATAAACCAGAACTCTTCTAGGGATCCTTAAAAGATCCTGCCCTTAAAAATGACAATGGCCTGGGCCCAGGGAGGGGCCAGGGGACAGTTTGGTGCTGCCCTCAGCACTGAAGGGGGTCGATGCAGGGAAAGAACCAAGAAAAAGGTCAGACCATCACACACATCTACCTTCCCCCAACAGAGAACCGTGGATACTGGGCTCATTCATCCAGGCAGCAGGAACTTGGCTTGTAGAAGTTTCACTTCACACTGAACAGGAACGAAATTCCTGCTCAGCTGGCACTGATCACGGTTATGTATTTTTAGGGTTCAAGAAGGTAGGGATGATCCTGTGTTGTGCCTAGGGCTTTTTCCCTAGAAGATACTCCTGAGAAGATGGTAAAGATGAGTCAGGAAAACTCTTCTAAAAATCCCCTTCTTTCCCAGGCTGGTTTCAAGCTGTAACTCACTTGATCACTTCCCACTAGTTTTAGTAAAACATCCTAAGGGGGCAGAAAATGCCCAGCTGCAAGGCTGGCTGGAGTGACTGACAGCTCCCTGAAAGCTGCAGGCGAAGCAGCTTGGGAAGCACAGCAAGAAGAACAGACAGACCTGCCCCTTGCTTGGGTGGCTCAGTCTGTGGCAAGCACTACCACAAGGGGGAGAGATTAAAACTCGATGGCAGTATAGATTTTCTCTACATTTTTGACTGGTTTGCCCAAAATTGTGCTTGATGCTTATTTTTCAGTTACCTGTCCATTTTCAGCTTCATTTCTGAATGGGATGAGAGCAACAGAGGGTTTTAATGGCCACTGAGCTAATGACCACACCATTGTGCCCATCGACCACAATCCAGTGGGCTGTAGGGAGGAAAAAAAATCTGAATTTAAAAACAACCGTGCAAGAAGTTTGTGGAGACTGGCATGAAATGTCGGGATGTGCTTGCCTCTGCCAGTGGTGTAGACAAGCAGTACTGTGAATAGAGAAGATGGGCTGTCATCTCACAAGATTTAAAAAGGCCAACCCATGTGCCCGATGTACACAGAACCCTCCTGTCACAAAAATGTAAAACTAACAGATAATGCGTTTCTAAAGAAGAAGTGCTTGGACTAATGACTCGAAATGATTCTAAAAGCCAGAGGCATGAACAAATGATGGCACAGCATGGCCCACGCACCCCATTTTTTCTCCTGATGCCGTGTACCTGCAGGGGAGAAAGGCCTGCTATGGCAGGTTTGGAAGGCAGTCAAGGCTGTCTGCACAGAACAGCGGACTGTGACATCAGCAGTCCAAAGACTCCATGGATGGCAACCTCGGTGAGCAATGCACTGTGACCTCACATCCCTCACTGCTTATGTTTGGGCATGGGCAGAGCCTGGCCCAGACTCACTCGCGCCTGGACCCCTGGCAAGCGTGCCTGGGAGGACTGGATGCCTGCGAGGTTGTTGGGAGCTGCTGTCAGCAACTCTCCGTTCTCATTTGTGAGACATTGCCCGTTTCCTCAACCCTACCTGGTTCAGGAAGCCAAGTACTGTGGGTGGTGCTTGCAGCAGCACAGGTGAGCAGTGCAGGAAATGTGCCCATGGGGCAGGCCGGGGGTGGGCAATGGTGTTTGGGGAGCTGTGAGTGTGTCCTTCTTGAGGGGCCTAGGCATTTATTCTACCCGCCCATCTCCCTGGGACAGCAAGTGACCATTTTGCAGCGTGTCACGCCAGCAAGAGGGAGCAGCTGCTGTCCCCAGCTCTGCTGCACCACGCAAACATGGCCACGGGGACAGAGTGGAACTGCCCCATCTGCCGTGACACTCAAGGTGAAATCGCTTCTGTAACGCCCTGTGTCCATGTGTTCTGCCTGGGCTGCATCGTGCGGTGGGCCAAGAGGAAACCATCGTGCCCCCTGTGCAGGCAGGCTATCAAGAGCATCATCTACTCTGTTCGGTCAGAGGAAGACTTTCTGGAGATAGTTCTTCCAAGCCCCTCGGATTCATCAGCTGCTGGCCACCAGGATGAGCAGGGGGCTGCGGAGCTGATGCCCAGGACTTATGTAGCTGGCTTCCCACCTGAGGTCTGGGCAGGCTTTTTCCAGGACTGCTCAGAAATCCTCGAGCCCCTGCTGCCCTGGCTGAACCAGGAAATATCGGAGCTTTTCAGAACCAGCTGGTGGGAGGTGGCTTTGGCCCAGAGCGCCATCGTGGCAAATTTATGCCGCTATGGGCTGAGTGAGGAGGCCTTGGTCCGGGAGCTGCACCCCTTGCTGCAGGAGGCGACGGTGGCATTTGTGCGCCGGCTCATCGACATTGCCGCTGACCGGTGCAGTGATGCGATCCTGCGGCAGATGAACCTCCTGAACGCTCATGCTGATGAGGAGGAGGAGGAGGAGGAGGAGGAGGAGGGAGAAGAGGAGGGCCGCACAGCCATCCCTGGCCCCTCTGCCTCCCGCCAGGGGACTCCCACCCCCATCCTGCTGGCCTCCTCCTGCAGCCCTGCAGTCTCCAGCGTGGAAGCGGACAGCCGCACGTTGGAAGCCACCCTCCGCGGGGGGCCCGGCCGCTCTCCATCCGCGCCTGACCCTGCAGAGCGGGAGCAGTCCCAGGAGGAGCCGGGCGGGGCAGCAGCAGTAGCAGGCCCCTCTGCCCAGGGCTGCAGCCGCAGCCCTTCCGCTCCTGGCCGGGACAGGGACTGCTTGCCCGAGGGGCCCCGGCGCCCTGCAAAGAGGAGGGCTTCTGGCCCTCACGACTCTCCCCAGCCCCCAAAAAGGCCGTCCCGCCGGCGGCAGCACAAGCCAAGAACCCCTGTTTGTAGAAGAAGGAAATAAACTGTTGGTTTTTTGACACAGTCTCTGAGGGTTGCTTTCTCCCCCTTCTCCTGGTGTCTTTTTCCTCTCCCCTCACGCCTCACTGTGGGTGGTAACTGCCTTGGTTTGGGCTTTTGGGCACGGCCACGGGCCTCTGGAGCCGCAAGGCCATATCCGCGCCATCTTCTCCTGCAACAAATCCCGCTGCAGCTGAGGGCAGAGGGGGCAGCAGGGACCGCTGGTTTATCAGAGGAACGATGGCCTCAGCCTGCACCCAGTTCTCCTCCCTGTCCACCGACCGTCACTTTCTGCTCTGCTTTCTCGACGTCAGCCAGCGCACCCTCGCTCCCCGAAAGGCTGCCAGGGAGGCACAGAAAATGAGCAGGGACATCTGAGCCAGAGACAAGACTTGGAGTAACAGGATTTGCGGGAGGGGAAGGGGAAGGGGAAGGGGAAGGGGAAGGGGAAGGGGAAGGGAAGATGGGGGGGTGAACAGGGCTGATGGTGATGCAAAGATCTAGAACATCTGAAGGTGCCCAAGGCTCTCAGCCCTTATCTGCTGAAGAGCACTGGCAAGACCACGGGGATCCCTTCAGGAGGAGCGTTGCAGAGCTTTCTGTTCTCATGCCCTGCAGAGATGGGGCAGCAGCTGTAAGATAGAGGGTGCAGAGATGCCACAAGAGATTCCAGTGCTTTGGAGCACCCAGTGGTGTCCTGCCAGCCATGGGAAGGAATGTTGTGTGCAACAGTGTGTTAGGCTGGGGGCCTGTGGCTATTCTCACAAGCCCCTGAGATGCCTCTATGTTGAGTCAGAATATGGACATCTCCAGGATGGTTTACCAGCCTATGAGACAAGGAAGTGAAAGGTCTCACTCAAGTGCTCAGGGAATAGCTGGTCACCAGCACTGAGGTCAGGAAAGAATTTTCTCCTCGGACAGATTGGTAATGGGACCCAGGGTTATTTTACCTCCCTCTGCTGCACTGAGCCGCACCACTGCTTAGGGCTTCTTCAGTCTCTTTTGGCTGGGTTGCTGCCTGCTGCTCATGCCCCATGAAGATGGCCTCTCACACCCTGCAGCTTGGGGGAGAATGGCTTTTTTTTTTTCCCCCATGGTGGACTATCAAGCATCCTCAGGTGTTTTTTTACCTTCCTCTACAGCACTGAGCATGACCTGTTGTCAGGGCTCCTTTGGGCCATTTTGGCCAGATACTGCTGCTCATGCTCCACAAGGTGGCCCTTGTGGCCCACATCTGGAGGGAAGAGGCTTCCCAGACTTCCTGGGTGGGCCCCAAAAGTGGCGGTACCAGTCTACCTTGCCCATCTTTCCCAACTCTCAACACTGTCCTAAATCAGTCCAGCTCAATAGCAAGGGATGACCAGGGATGGTGCTGCGCAGGGTTTAGAAAGAACTCTGTGGCAGCTCCCCAGGGCCCCCCCAGCAAGTTCTGTCACTTGGCACCAGGGCACTCTTCTGTGCACATGCTGGGGTCTCCAAGGGCATTATTCCCCATGGGGATGAGGCACCAGAGCGAGCTCATCACCAATGCCAGCACTAGCTCTCTCTTCTGGGCCACGAACAATTCCTTGTAGACTGTGTTTCCCAGAGAAAGGGGAACCAAGTCATGCCTATTCCCACCTTTGTGGGTTTATCAGTGCTTTTTGGCTCTACCATTGTAGGACCCTGGCTGAACCTCTGTGACTCCTGGGCTCCCACATCTGATGTCTACTGAAACAAAAGGGTCTTTTCTCTGTGTTTTAAATTTTCTGTCTTTTAATTTCTCTGTGTTGCTTCTGGTGCTCCACTGGTCTTCTTTGGGAAACTTTTGGAAGGCCACCACGTGAAGAAATTGAACACCAGTACACACTGAGAGGTTGCCTCTGATGACATTTCTTCCCAGCACTGGACTAGCAGAAGGCACTAAATACCCATAACCATCTCCCAGCCTAGGCACTGGCTCTGTCACTTTGTGGGAAGAAGACATGTACCTTCTGAGGGGAAGAAGAGCTGTGGATCATCTCAAGATAATGGAACCATCTGCACTGATTTGCAAAAAGTGTTTTTTGAAATTTTGCTGGGTTTATCCAGCTTCGCTGGGTTTCCACAGGACAACAAACCCCCACACCTCTGATATTATCAAGGCTCAAAGATCAAGCCTTCAGTCTGGTGCAGGATGTGCTTCTCATCTAAATGGTTGCAAACCATTTGGAGGTGAGCAATACCTGTTCATTTCTCCATGAATATTCTTTTTAGCTCCTTGTGCTCATTTTTAGAAATGTCTGGTCTGTTTTCTATGGAAGAACATACTAAAACACAAGAGCCTGAGAACAGCAGTGCTCCCTCAGAGGGAAGGTCCATCTGGCCCAATAGTCTGTCTCCAAAGTGTCCAACCACCAGTGTCTGAAGAAGAGCACATGAGCACTGAAGTCTAGTCCTGCCAGGACGTGGGGGTGCTCACAGGCCTCAGTGGCTGGGACTGGCCTCTCCTGGGACCCACACCCCCACCATCTCCTGCCAAGGGCCCAGGGGAGGTGTCCCAGCTCTGCCTGGGACCTTCAGTCCCTGCCTGAGCCCTGCTGTAGGTGTGCCCATCTCTGTTCCGTTCTCCTGGGTGGGCCTGGGACCTGCACTGCAGAGCTGCTCTCCGGGGTGGAGCCCTCAGACCCGGGTTGTAGTTTGTCATGATGAACTCTGGGAAGAACATAACTGTCCTGTTCTGTTCCATTCTATTCCCTGCACTCACTGTGAGTCAAATAACAATGAGCCTGTTTCTTGCTTGATTTTTCAGAGGGTTTTCAGCTCAAAAAAAAAAAAACACTTCAAAGGACACAGAGAGGTTACAAAGTGGAAATGGAATTTTATTTCAATTTCCCAGATTTTTTTCAGAGGCCCACATCAAATAGGAGGAAGCTTTGTAGACTCCCAGGGTAAGTCCCCAGGGTGGGTTTTTGGGCCTGAAAGGTTGATCATTTTCAGACCTACAGTATTTGGGTCCACACCCAAAGTACAGCCAGGCAAGGAATAACTCTTCCAGATGGGAAAAATACCCCATTGCTGCTCTTATCATCACACCCCCTTGTCCCACCGAAACCAAGCTGTTTGAATCCTCTATTAAGCACACCCATTGGCCATGTTTATACAGGATACTAAACATACTTCAGCCATGGGTCAAAACTTTCACAACTTATTTTTGACTTCAATCTTTCTGAGAGATATTTGCTAACCTTGATCAGTGGGAAGAAGTTAAAACCTTATCTAAAGCCCTAAAAAGTCTTTTTTTCCTTTAGGATTTAGTATTTTAAGTCCTGAAAGAGTAAGGATGGTACTATCTCTGCCATTTTGTAAGCTAGCACCAAAATTCATCTGTATGTTCAGACTATGGAAATAAGGGAGTTTGCACCCTATACATTCACTGTTTGATGTCTGGAGCTTTGCAGAGATGTAGAAAGCATGCAGGATTTCCTCACCATTCCTTACAATGCACCAAGAGAAATTTCCTACTAAACCACTTATGGTGAGGTCTTCTCAGAAAGAAGTACTGAATTGTTGTGTCTTCTTGACCAACATTTTCTTTGCACTTTGATAGCTCTTTTCCTCCTTTGGCATTCATCCTTGATATCTTTGAAAGATTCCACTCCATTCCACTCCATTCCACTCCATTCCATTCCATTCCATTCCATTCCATTCCATTCCATTCCATTCCATCTAGAATTACAGTACTCCAAAAGTATGTATTGTATTTATGATGCAATTACATTGCTTTAATCTGCCCTGCAATTTTCTAATGTATTTTGCACACAATGTAATGTCTCTCTTAAAACAGCAATTATTGTGTGTCACTAATTAAGCCCATTTAGCTATTGTAAGAGTCATACTAGAAATGTGCCATTTTCCTCCCCAGCTCTCTCTGAAACGTTTCTGCAAGTCTTTGTTTTAAGAGACTATTTACTTTCATGCTCTATCTCTTCAAACATGCCACTTCGCAGTTGTTAACTTTCTTCTCTAACTTTTGGTAAGTATCAAAGTGCATCTTTTTATGTGTCCAAAATATACGATGAATGATTTACATTTTCATTGCAAAGTTTTTTCATTATATTTATTTAAACAGTCTATATGAAAATTCTATACATGAATCTTGTTAGGATTTTTTTCCTTAAATCCATGTCAATTATTCCCTAGCAACATGTATGAAATAATAAACAATTGCTTGCTGTATTTTCTTACTGAGATTTAGAAAGCTGCAGTCCTGATTCTGCAAAAGATGAACATACAGGCTGATCTTAATGCTTAGATATGCATAGAATTTTACTGAAGGGAAAAAAAGCATATGTTGTTTTCTACATACATATAGACTTTAGAGTAATTAAAGGAACTCATTATGCCCTCTGTTTTCATGTTTAAATTGTTCCCATGAGGTACAGTTGCAAGAACATGGTCCCTGGCTAAAGCATACAATTGTCATTGTTTTGCTGTTCCATTCCAAGTTACACTAAATAGTTTTGGTATTTGGGCCTTGGAAAATTGTATTAGGTATATAAGGCTTTGCAGGAACTGTTCACAGCACAAATATATCTCAACCAGACAAGACCTGGGCTTGTTCCAAAAGCCTTTGTTCCACTCATGGACAAGGAAAGAAACAAGATTTCTAAGATTTCTACTCCTCTTCTGCAGAGATAAACAAGCATTCAGTGGTGCAAATACTGGCAGAGGGTTATTCTGTGGGCCTTGGTCATGGACCATCTGAAGGAGAGATAAACTTGCAGTGTAAGAGTTGTGCTAAGAATTCACCTCCATAACTCCAACACTGAATGTAGAGCAGGGTTTTTATCAGTAATTCTTGATGAATTTGGGGCACATGGGAGGAAATTACAAACAATTTCCCCTCACTTTTCAGCATTTGACCAATGTGCCATCCGCTTGATTTTTTTTTATTAGTGACATTATTTTCCTTCCCTGTTTCATTTTAATAACTAATCTTTTTTTTTTTTTTTTTTCTCATAACCAGATAAAGAGATTGTTGTGGTTGAATAGCATCTCCATTGAATGTATTGCACCAATACAGCACTTTCTAATTAATATTTTGTTCAGTGCTCCCCATTATAACATTTTGTTGTGGTTAACAAAAAAGACAATAATAAATTTTCCATCAGGAGAAATCTTTTGGTAAGTGCCAAAGCCATTTGTTTGCCCACAGCTGGGATGTGTTATAGTTTAGCCTTCAGAGGCACCACGCCAGCAGTTTACTATGGAGACCTGGAATAGTTCATGTATATTATGTGCTGAGTATGCCACATACACATGGAAATTAATTGCTAATCCCCCCCCCCCCCCCCCAAAAAAAAAGTCTTGATTTCTCCTTTTCCAGATGAATTCAAAAAGCAAGAAAGCAAAATATTGAGCATTTCCACTGTACACCAGCGCCTGAAATCAACTTGTAATAGGGGCTGTAGTGCAAGAAGTTGTTGGCAAGCTTAAATATTTGATGGAATGAAAAACAAACAGGAAGAGGAAACTGTGTGTCCCAGTATGACCATCATGATCATGTTTAGAACCCAAGAGCTGTGTATTTTCATTCTGTTTGATAAATTGTTCTCTGCTTGACATAGAAGTGCCTTCGTTTCTTTTCTGGCTTCTTTTTATTCCATTTGGAATCAAAGCAATTAATATATTTTAAATTGAATATTAGGTTATTTTGTGATTTCATCCAATGTAAAACTTGGTGCTTTGGCTTCAACATCATTTCAGCAAATAGCTATTTTTTATCTTACTACAAATGCAATTCTTTAGAAAAGCCATCTGGCCCATCCTAGGCATGATGTGCCAAACTTGGAGTGTGACAGAGTAGTGTTTGAAAGATAAATGAGTAAGTGTGTGCGGTCCTCTTGGAATTTCATCATCTGCAACTCCTGCTCAGAATCCTCTTTCCCAATTATTTTGAAACTGCTATAGCTGAGAAAAAAAAAAAGTATGATTTAGATTCATAGAATCATAGAATGGCCCCAGTTGGAAGGAACCTTAAATATCATCCAGTTCCAGCCCTCCTGACATGAGCAGGGACACCTTCCACTAAACCAGATTGCTCAGAGCCCCATCCAATTTGACCTTGAACACTTCCAGGGATGGGGCATCCACAGCTTCTTTGGGTATATTTACATTTGTGCTTTAAAATAAACAAACCCCAAACTCCTTGATCATTTTATAATCAGTAGCATTGGGACTCTTGAGTGTCTTCTGTGCATTTGTAAGACGCCAGCTTAAATAAGAGAGAGAGCTCTTTCCTTAAAGTATCTGTACTGTAAACTCAAAGATTTTCTTTTTATCAGTTTTTGTGAGTTCAAGAACACTGCACATTCTGTGGTCCCAAGCATAGTTTTCTTTGGTGACTCCTCCACCAGAGCATTATTCTGTTTACGAGCCATTGTATTTGAATGGAATAACCTTGTGGTTAAGGTAAATAATGGATCCCTTAAATTCCCACCTCCTGAGTGATTTTTCACACATATAATTTCTCAAAAGACATTAATTGATCATATTGCTATGATTTATTTATCATGAAGAAGGATATTCCTTGGAATCCACAATATCTGAACATCTGTGCTTGTACTAGTTTGAAAGCAAACCAGTGAGAGACTTGAAATCAGAACTACAATTTAATAGGAAGATTAAAAATAAATGCAATAGTACAAAAGCACTGACAGAGTCAGGATACAAACTGACACCCTGTTGGGCAGGGTGCTGGTAGACTAAATGGTGGCTGCAGTCCTCTTGAGGTGGTAGATATGGTTCTGTTGAAGCAGTGATCCTGTGGAAGGGTCGGATCTTCCTCTGAAGCTCCAGTGGTGGCTATGTAGCTCTTGTCCTCTGGGAATCCAGCAAGTAAGGGCTGACTGTGCTGCTCCAAACCTCACATTATATCCAGGATGGAATGCTGGGTTCCTCCCCCTGGGCGGAGCATCTCACAATGGGATGATGTAATTTTATGAGTCATGCAGCGAGGCTTGATAGCCCATTAACAGAAAAATATCCCTCTGGAGGGAGTTACAAGGGATGTGTTGTGGAAGAGACAAAGAACACTGCCCCGCCTGGATTTAACAGATGGTGATAGAACACATACTTTTGGTTACGTCTTACATTGGGACCTGAGACAGTGCTCCTGGTGGGTGGCACTTAAAGTGAAGATGCTAAGGAACAAAATGGAAGAGAGTGAAAAAATGTAGCAATAACTTATGTTGACCATCAGAGTTCTGCTTGTGGTCTGCTGCTGGTTTTCTCTTCTTTTAAAAGTAGCACCTATGAAAATGAATTTGTGTGCTATTTGTTTTATTCTTTTGAAATAATATGACAAGCATCAGTCTTCACAGCGAGACTGATACTCAGTACTTGGTATTTCCAAAAGAGCCCATAATCATCATTCCTGAGGTGCAGCTAATGTAACCAATTTGCAAATGATAGAAACAACAGAAAGAATAGGGTCCCTCTTTTCAAGGTGTCATTTTCACTCCCACAGATTGAAGAGGGACGCATCTAGTCATTTTTGAAAACTAACTGGTCTTCTTATTTTGAATGCATATTTTTTAACCAGCTCACATTAGGAAGAGTTGATCTGAATGATTTTCTCTTGTAAAAACCCAGAGATGCTAAGAAGGATAGCTGAGAATAGGGAATAGTCAGCTCTGAGCTGTCCATAGTGTAAAACTGTCTGACTACAGTACTTGATGTCACCAAATAAATCAGGAAGTTTATGTCTTTTTTGAATGTTGTTTTCATCATATGCTAAAACAGAAGGCAACAGAAGTGCAGAAGACGAAATTGAAACTCAACAAGAAATGAGGAAGTGCTCATTACTTTTTTTTAAAGGATGTTTATTTCCTTTAACTTCAAAGAGACAAAAGGAGGAATCAGGCCTGAGAGTAGCACATTGTGAGAGGTACAGCCACTGTAGGAAACTGGGGATCTTTCTCCTCCCTCATTCATTCTTGTAACCAAAGATTAGGTTTCACTATATTATTTGAGCTAAGGGAAATAGAGAAAGAAAAGATACTTTTCACGTGGGCTCTAAGATTTTAAATTTTATTTAAATGCCTTTTTATAGGAGGCAAGTAATCATCAGTTACTCAGTGATTTACACATCAGAGTGAGGCCATGATCTCTTTGGCTGTATAAACAAATGTGGCAACAATGCTAATACTGGATTTCTCTTTTTCTGCAGTTTTAGTGGTAATTTTCTGTTATTTATTCCAGAGCACATAATTTCAGGAAAACCACTCATTCAAAAGGACTAGCATTGGTTTTCCTGGGAAAAAAACCCAACAAAACAACAGAAAATTTCCATTAATTTGATTGCAAAAATTTCAACTCATGATATCTGTAATTTTTTGTTACCAGTACGGGTTTGAAACTCTTTGGTAGAGAATTGATGAAGAACAATGAGATTCCTTGGTTGGGTGAACATTAATACCAATGAGAAGATGTCTTTGGTAGAGAATCTTACATATATACACTAAAGAATAAAATAAGAGTGTAGATTTCTGAGATGGAAGTTTACAGAAATAATTGGAAGGGGACAAAAATCCCAAACCCAACACAGTAAAAGCAGCAGAAATGATGAAAAAATAGTTTAGGTACAGAGATTATGGGAGAAAACCTTGCCAACAGTACCTGAGGACCAAGTTATTCCACGCATGGACAGAAGTGCATATGCAATAATAAAAAATTAAAAACAACTTAAAACTTAATTGTCATAATTATAATACTGTAATGTATAAAATGTTAACTACTATGAAACATTTATTGT
This sequence comes from Aphelocoma coerulescens, assembly GCF_041296385.1. Lineage (NCBI taxonomy): Eukaryota > Metazoa > Chordata > Aves > Passeriformes > Corvidae > Aphelocoma > Aphelocoma coerulescens. Next base: position 60,035,864 of record NC_091015.1, on the reverse strand, counting down.
GTTTACTAGGTACCTCTAGAATATATTAAAATAATAAATGACAAATAGTTATGATATTATTCTATTCCCAACTGTAGAATTAATCTCATCACCCTGCTTGGACTGTTGAGTTTCCAGTATCATAGAAACAGGACTTGTGGAAATATTCAGAATCGAGAACTTTCTAAAAAGTAAATGCTGCTAACTGACAGTATTTAACTCATAGAAAGGATTGCTCTATCTGGACTAATTATAATACTGCTTATTGGAATTATTCAGTGCTGAGTTCAGTTTCATAAGGGAGGATAATAAAAATCCCAAATGATTTTATTGATGAAGAAACTCAAGTGTGGCAAGTGAAACTATTTGCCCTCATCTGAGAACCAAAGCCAGTAAACCACTATATTTCCCATTGGAAAATTGAAAAATATACTTAAAATCTCTCAGCAATGCTGGGGGGCAGTTTGAAAATTGCTATGGTAGAAATGAACTTTCTGAATGCCTTTGAAATACTTCTCTCAGCCTAGAGAAAACTAGGGGCTAGGGCCACAGTTCTGGCTCTTCTCTTTCCTTCCTATTGCTACACTGTATTAGCAAGCAATAATTAATCTTAAAAATTTCTTTTGTTGTTTTTAATGGCTGCAGTTCTACAGAAAGCAGTGTACACAACCACATATCTATGTAATGACTGAGAAGATATTAGTCCTTTGCATCTTGATTGAAGTAGGTAAATTCAGGGATCTCTTTTACCAATTTGTGATTAGCTATTTATGATCAGTTATGATCCAAGCTATAGAGCACTTAGGAAGCTCTTCTTTCTGTGTTCTGACTGGCTATATCTGTATTTGTCAGACCTTTCTGTCCTTACAACTCTACTTGTTCAACTGTAAAAGCTCTGATGGATGCAATACTGCCAAGAATGGAAATTATCACAAAGAAAAAGAACACTTAGGGGAAATTTAATGCTCAAATCATCGTGGCCAGTAGTGTAGTAAGGAACTTGATTTATTGTTGAACACTTTTAGGGAGCTTAACTAATGAAAGTAGTTCTTACCGGAAAATAAATCCTGCTTGTGAATTACTCTGGATAATTATAGGTGTTTATTTGGCCCCAGACCAATCAGATAGGTTCGGTACATCGCGCAAGACAGAACTGTGAATTTACAGTACTGCTGCTCGTAACACTACATGGCTCACACGCCACCCCGTGGACAATCGTGGAAAATTTAGTATTTCTTTTTACTGCTCCTGGTAATTCATTCATATGCTTGCCACATTCTGGGAGAAATTTCTCTGATCTTCTTTTTTTTTCTTTAGGATTATGTGCATCAGTTCTTTGGTGCTGTAATAGCCTTAGAGGAAAAGTTGCTACAATGGATAGAGAGCGTGTCAAACATTTTGATTCTATAGTGCCACAATGTTATGTGCCTTCTTTGATGTAGCAATGAGTTTCCTACATAAATGAAGCAGCTTTCTATGCATCCTTACTTAGTGCCAATGCTTTTCCTGATAGAACAACTTCCACTGCTACTGTGTTAAAGTAGTGACAAGGAATTGGAGAATTACATTCGAAGATCTGAAACTTCCATTAGCAGCTTATTTTTATTGCCTTTCTTTCGTGTCAAACTTGTTAATAACACAAGCTAGATTATAATTTTCTCTACTGAAATTGATTAACTTTGAATGATTTTTTTTTATAAGAGGAAAAAGAGCCATCTCTAATGGAGATCCACATTCTCTATTTGTTGAGAACATATGCCAATACATTTATCCACAGCAAGGACCATCTTCATGGACTAACTGAAGTCAGCAGTGATGTGCTGACAAAACCTGTTACTATCTGATTACTCTGGACTATAAAGTAGTAGATATTTCAGATTTTCTGTCAATATTGTTGTTCCATTGATACCACACCCAGTGTTCTGCAAAATTGTTATGTCTTAACAAGTTTGCTTTTGAAATGAGAAAAAAGAGCTAAGATATGGTGTATGTCACTAATGCTTGGGATGAAAAAAATGAGAGAAGTGGACAAAAGGACAGTTCACAATGTTCATTTCAAAACACTGACATGGGGATGTCATAAATGGAACACATAAAAGTTATAATTTCACTGTAATAGAGTTCAATACCTATCCACTGGGACACATGCAGACAAAAGGCATGTATATGTTTTATAAATAACAGTAACATTTGAACTTCTTTTACTTGTACAGTTTAAGAAACTTCCCTGAGAGAAGTCAGATTGCACTAGGAATAAGAAAAATCAACATCTTACAAGAACTGACTGATAGATGGTTCTAGACCAATTTTATTCCTATGCATTCCCTATTGATGTCAGAAACACTTGTGTAAGTAAGGATGACTAGAACAGAAGTAGGCATGTTGTAGAAGATGTAATTTTAAAGTTTTAGTGATGCATTAAGATCAATTTTCCTTTTGTTGTATAAAACAGAACGCTTTTAACATTTTTTATATAAGCATATTTTAAGATAATGGCAACAGTTAATTTTATTTACTTCTGACGAGAGTAAGAAGTTATTTAGTTTTATCAATCATTTTGTACAGAGTCTTGCTCATACACCGCGTGTTGTCAGAGGAGAATTTTCACTCTACAACAGATGTGCGCTGGAAATGTTCATCGATGTCTGCAAAATGCAGGGTGTCTACTAGTAATTTTTTCCCCTTTCATTTACTACTCTTTGGTGACTAGTAAACTAGGGGAAAACTGGTTTTTAGCACTGCACAGAAAGAAAATTTTTGACTTTTCTTTGCAGTCAATGTGTAGAGCATTGTAGTGGTTTGGTCCAAAATACTCATTACTGTTTATCTTCTGTGAGATAAGAATTAGAAGAAATGCAAAGCAGGCACCAAACTTGAAAGAATATAAAGAAGTTTATTAACAGACCTAAAAGAGGGGGAAAAAAAATTATACCATACCTTCAGAACTCTCCTCCTCCCCCCACCTTCCTCCCTTCTCCCACTGACAATGTAACAAGACAACCCTTAAGATGTTCAGTCTGTTTACCACTTCCATAATAACCTTGTTCAGTCCATTTAGAAAGAGAAGTCTCTTCTTGCTCGTGCTATGAACACATTATCACAACGAGACAGCGGCCCACTTCCAAATATTGTTCAGTCCATTTAGGAAGAGGAGTCTCTCTGCTCGCAATGTGAGTCCCTTCCCCCGACTTGCAGCTTTTCCTGCAACTGCTTTCGAGGGTCCACTCTTGAAGTTTTTGGGGTACAATTTTAAGGTTGAGCCGTTCAGAAACAAAAAACAGAGGCCCTTCTCCTTCCCTGGGAGCAAAGGGTCTTCCTCATCTTCATCTTTAGGACTATCTCTGGGAGCATCTCTAGGAACTGAGGTTTTCTCCTTTCCCGTTTGGAGCAAAAGTCCTCATCTGGTTCATCTCTCTCTGTCCAAACTTCTCATGAAATTACAGCTGCGGCAGCATCTGCCTATCTCAGCGCAGGTGCTTTGGCTTACGAGTTGAACACTCCACCCCCCATATCTTCATGAAATTAGAACGGGATACTCTGATATATCATCGCTTCACAACAGACTGCATCCCCATGTGTCTCTGCTGCCCGGCGTTGTTAGAGAGGTAATGAAATAAATCTCCTCTTTTCATTTCAGCCCTGGTTTGGTGCTCGCCCTGGCTACCTGTATGTGCCAATTCACAGAAACATCTAATCTATTCAAACAGTTTCAGTTATGGGATTTGTTTGGTTTAGTCTGGACTTTTTCCTGCTCTGGTGAACCATGGACAAAGAAACATCCTTTTGGGGATGCAGAATTGTTGGACACCATTTTGAGCAGGCTTAGGATGATTCTCAGGAGTAAACTAACACAGATCCCTATTTCCTCACTGAAGGCTGCTTGGTTCTAGTAGGGTACCTAGGTTTATGACCAGATGTATTATACATTTTGCTGCCTGTAGTTTACACAGTTAAAAGTGATGAGAAATCAACAATATTACAGTGTATGGAGAACATATCCTTTTCCAATACTATCATTTTTTAGTGAGGGGAGAGCATGTTTGTTTTACGTGAAGATTGAAGACACAACAAAATTGTGTGATTATTTCTATCACTGTCATGAAAGGAGTCAAATCCTATCTGAGAGAGTTGAGATACAGGCTGAATTGTATAACCTCCCACCCTGTCCCTTTCCTACCTGTGGTTGCACAGAACATCCACAATAAATATGGGTACCTTAATGTATTAATAAATATATATGTAATATAGCAAAAACAGGGAAGAAGAGCTTATGAGCAGATTCTGTGCTCCACATATACCAAATCTGCATGCATTGGCAACACAAAAAGTTATAATTTTGAAGTAAAATAAAATTTGTCATTTACTGCATAAATACTTCATGGATATTTTCCCCACTGACATTTGTAGAATGGGGCTGCAATCCCTCATCCATCCTCTGTGACAGAACAGGATGAAAGTATTTTTGCCAAGAATGTGTAATAAGAATTTTGTTTCTGGTTTTCATGGAAAACACAGTTACTCAGAGTAATTCAAGAAACTTTTACTTGGGAGGTTCATGCTCTGGTACAGTTAAAGCAAACTGCAGGAAAAAAACTACTGAACACAATACAAAATTTTTTTTTAGAGTTTTCATAAAATTTTACATTCCTATCTGCTTTACCATGTAGTAATTGAATTTCTCTTGTCCACAGACCTTAGCGCACATGTATATAAGGTGAATGCCACCAGTGGCCAGATGAGTTTGGGGTTTCTTATTTCTCCCTTGCTCTAAACATTAAGACACCTACATGAACTAATAAATCACTCAGGAGCAGGAAAGCTGAATTCTGTGTGAACAGTTTTTTACTTTGACACTTGAAAAATACAAAGTTTTGGCTTCCAAATAAATTAAAGTCTGATCCTACTGTTTTCATTATGCCTTACCCAATACTAGAGTCTTCCTTTGAAATGAATAGTAGTGACAGAAATGTTGGTTGGATACCCTGGAAAGGTGGACTGAGATGTTTAAGAAAGGACATATGTAGAACTTTGCGTAACAGGAAGACAGCATAGTTCTCATGTGAAACATACAACTGAAGCATCATTCTCAAAGCATGATAATTTACACAAAAGCAAATTACCTAGAAAGAGTCAGTTTCTGCTGAGGATAAGATTAAGACATATGAGGAGTTAAACCAGTTTGTGTTAATTTCCAGAAAGACAAGAAGGGTTTTCTGTACAATTGCGGTTCTGCTTTTCTATAAGTGTACATGCTGTTGTGTTTCTTGAATTGTAACCATAATCACTGTTTGACATTTTTAGGGTCAAACCAATACAAAACCCCAAAGGCTCCCATTATTCCCCCTGATTTCTTTGAAAAGACACCTGTGCCTGTATTATTATAAATAGTAATAAGCCCATTTTATTTCAGCCCATTTTTCCACCCATATTGCAACCAGACATTTAAATGTTTAACAATTTGTCTTCGTATTAATCTGCCTGGGACTTAAGAACAATTTCTAGATAATGGGAAATGTTAGCACATGAGCAAATGCATGTAAGCCACCATAAAGATATTTTGGCTGAAAATTCAAAGAAGGTTCTTGATCATTAGAACATTCTGATTCAATTTTCCAGAAGGAAAAATAATATGAAAAAAAGTTAAGAAATTTTAAGGTGGAATTCTTGAAACCAGAAGGGGTTGAAATTGATAGATCAGGAAATCTCTTCTGGTCTTTGATTCCTATCAGAAAATGATTGTCCTGCATATGATCTTGTAGGATTTTTCCACCATCTATCAGCCTTATTACTTTCTGGGTAACTAAATTTATGGTGGGTCTGGATATGTGTCAGTTTTTCTCAGTGCCAGTAAGTGACAGATCCACAGAGCAGACTTCTTATTCAGTAATCAAGCTTCAAGTTAAGATGGAGCTGACCAAGTAAGAAATGTGTGTGTTTTCCAGAGAGACTGGAGAATAGAGCTAGACAGCCAGTTATCATGGAGCGTTTTCCTGAGTACTATCATAAACTATGTCAGTAAGATATAAGCAAGACAATATAAGCTCTACAGGATCATAGACTGAGCCCAGCTCACCATGAAGCCAGCGAGGGATTTGGCCATTGACAATAAAAGGAAGGCAGAGTAGACTATGAAAGGCAAACCGATCCAAATGCTCTCTCCGTACAGCAAGCATTGGCTCAGTGTGAGTAAAGAGCTGTGATTTTGTTTTGGTATAACAGCGAATGTCAACCAAACACCTTTCCCAGCTGTCAAAGCAATTTGGAAATACCATCAGTATTATCCTTATATGCATACACAAGATTTTAATTGCTTTTTTCATGGACAGGCTGGAGAGGGAGAAGTGACTGAGCATATCTAGCCTGTCACCAGAAAACGAAGGAAGGGTTTACTGTGCATCCAGGGAAGTGAAAATTCTTCTGATCTATAATTGTCAGTACAGCAGGGAAGGGTTGACTTTGGAGTCTAGTTAGGGAATCAAACTGTTATTTTCTTTGTTCAGCAATTCCTCCAAGAGCCAAGGATTTATTATCTTCAGTTCTTTTATGTTTTACTTTGAGAGCTGATGATAAATAAATGGAAATGTTGGAAGACCCCTTCAGGAGAGAGCAGTCTGGCACATCGACTGGTATAGCACGACATTTGGGTTTCTGAAAGAAGAGGCAAAGACCAAGGAATTTTCCTTTGTTTCCATTTTGGAAGTAAAGTAAAGATTCTAATTAAACTTTTCTCAAAAGCTAGTAGCAGAGCACACATGATCTCCATGAAAAGATTATTTTCTTAAAAAAAAAAAAAAAAGCCTTTTTTTTTTTTTTTCATTCAGATGATTTGCAGTGTGTTATTCCAATGAAAAATCTGCTACTGTAGGTGGGACCAAGCCATACAAAAATGACCATATTAATGCTTTTTCCACCCAGTATGTGCATTAATTACAGGGAATTCCTTCGTTTTGATGGTTCTTAAATTGCTATCATGATTGAATTCAATTAGAAGCTAGAAATCTGTGACAAAATGAAAGAGAAAAAAATAGACAGAAAAACAAGGAAAAGCCAGCACAACTGCCTTTCTCCTTTAGTTTCTTTTATGAGCTGAAAAAACATAGAGTACCTACTATTTTTACTGCTAAATGCAGTATTTTCTTTGATTTGCCCAATAATCATATTTTTACTTCATATTTGCTATTTCTTTTGTGAAGTCTCCTTAGTTTTGTGGAGTTTTGGCGTTTCTTAATTATAATTATTATTGCTATTAATGTAATTTCTGTCTAACTAAAAAATTTTAGGCTTGGTGTTAACTAGCAAATTTAAAATCTGGACCATTCTTATTAAGCTACGGCACTTGAAGCACCTTGCTATGCAAGATGCTTCACAATTCTTCACAGGATGCTTCTGTTCTGAGGCCCATGTTTCACTGTCTACAGCTGTGCCAGGTACTCAAGGATCTTACTGTAGTTAAAGGAGAGGAACTTTAATGGTGCTTGACTCATCTGATCATGTGTAAACGTCTAGTTTGGAATAACATGAATCTTACCTGAGATGATACTGGCAATACTGACTAGCTCTCTGTCAAGAGTAAAGGGAGACTAAAGTGACAAGTTCAAAGTTAGATGTCTATATTCAGCTGAACCATTCCTTGATTTGTGAGGGAGAAAGATGCTATCCTTTTTTTCCTTCTAGCCATTTACTTGTTGGAATTCTATAGACTGCTGGCTGAGCAGCAGAGCGAATATTACAGCAATCAAGGTTTGAAATAAAACCAAGGTCAACTGAGCTGAACAGAACACTAATGAACAAAAGACGCACTTGTTCTGGGAGGAACAGATTTTTCAATCTGAGTTGTCAAAATATCCCCTTTGAGTGTATCTATAAATGGTGTAGGTTCTTCTGAAGCATCATCAGAGCTGTCACTTTTGCAGATAGCTGGCTTGAAAGAAGTGTGACTGAGACATGTCCTGGAACTGATGCACAGTGGGTTAAAATTTTGCTGCTGCACAACCTCTAAGCAAGGAGTCCACAAGCTGATGGAGAAGTGTCTATATGAATGGAGATCACCTAGAAAATAGGTTTCCTTGTATTTACAGCTTTTCAGAATGTTAATGACATATCCTACCACTCTCGTATACAGTGGTCTTTGCTAGAGGTAGAAGTGGAAAGCAACTAAATTGCTGCTGTAAGATGGGTGAGTATAAATAGTGTTTCAGTCTTTTGTTTGCATAAAAAATTCTCCTACATTAGCAGGCATGTCTGTGGGCAGAACAATGAGACCTTACTTCCTCATGAAGTTGGAAACAGTAGGATTCAGTGCTTTTATCACAGCAGCACTCATAATTAGATTGCATTCCTTTTTGTTCTTAAGAGATTGCATTCTTCTTGGTTCTAAATATTTACCACAGTTAAAGGTCTTTTTAAAGTGGAAATAAAATAGCTTGCTCTTCATCTTTCTTTTGCAGAGTACAGCCCTACAGACTTCAACATATTTCAAGGTTTTTGGCTGGGATACTGAAGATCTTTCAGTGTTCAAAAGTCACAAGTGGTTCTATTAAATTCCTCTCTCCACTCAAGTAATTTCTACGAAATGCAGAAATTTCTACAAAATAACACTCTATCTATCACTTTTGAATGATGCACAACAAAAATGTGTGTACTCTGTAAATTATGAACATTTATACTACCAGTTCCATCTAGTTCACCTATAACTCTATCATGCTTTTTTATGGGTAGCAAAAGGCATTAGCTTGTTAGCTGCAGTCATCATGTTCCTTTGATTCCTTTTAAAGTACTTTCCACTTAGGTTCTTCTGGCTTTCCCTCTTAGAGTGCGTTTCTGATGATTAAATCTTTCATACTCTCTTGTACTCTCTGCCATCTCCATCAAAGTACTAATGGAGCACTTTCAGTTCACTTGCCTTGATAGGGCAACTTGCCCTATAGGACAAGAGGCATAGCTCTTGCTGATTTGTCTGTCTGGCTTTAAAATCTTGTGTTTGGTCTCAGAGCCAGTGAATCTTTTTTGCAACAGTTGGAATATGGGTGATTTTGGACACTGCAAAGATTCCTGTTCTTGTTCTTTACATGAATATAATATTTACTTATCTTGTTGGGAAGATTAATTCAATATTTGTATGATGCTTTGAAATCCTTAGATGCTGTGGAGAATAAATTATGGTTCATTTATTAAATGCCACATTGTAGTGAGTAATTTACAGTAGTCTAAGCACCTTTTATTACTAATGCATTTAGAGCTAAAAATTCACTCACTATCGTAGGACTTTGGTCTACCTAATTTAAGTTTTCCTAATTTTTAATTATGAGATAAGACAATGAGATAAGATCAAGAAGTATGTCTTTTATAAAATACATGTATTTCTAAAAGTTTAATACTTTCTAAAAGCTGAAAAGGGTCTGAAAGCTAAGTGATTTTTATGTAGCCATACCTCACAGAAAGTATCTCCAAGTCACCCTGTATTTCTTTAATACTGTGAGAAGGATTTGTGTTTGAGAGGAAAAGGGAATTTACCTTGGAGATAAATCTGGGCAACTGATATGACTTGGGTGGTCTCTTCCAGTCTTGCTTTCTTATGAATGAATACTATCCAGAGCATATTTTAATAATAAGCTTGTCCTTCTATAATAGATATTTGCAGTTTGCTTTATATGTACATGACTTATTAAACAAATAACATTAATTTTTTATTTGTGTGAGTGAGTGGTACATACACATACATACATAGTGATATATATTCTGGGCTCCAGGAGATAATAGAACTCTATGATGGGCTGGTACTCAATCCCGTGATATGTAAAAAGGGCAGCTTACCCACAGGCTTCTTCACAATTCTGTGGTCTCTAATACCAGATCAATTTTTGGAGTGTTTTTTTAAAACCCTCCTGATTTGGTCAGGGAGACTTCTAGTCTCCAAACTAGAGGAAACATGCTCAAAAAGTCTTTCATGTGACACAAGAGTGGATGGCACATTCAGAATGCATTGTTGTAGTTGTTGCAATGTCATCACATACAGGGTTATTATGGTCTCTTTTAGTTTGCTGTGTACGCTGACAGTCTGGCTGCACCTCTCCTCCTGCTGTGTAGCAGGGAACATGAGAGTGTATTGTGTTGAACTATTGATTGTAGAAAAGACTTTAAAATCGTGTATTTGATTAGATGTTTCCTAACTCCAGACAATAAACCCAGGCTGTTTTGCAATGTATAGATTAAAATCTAGAGACGTTAAAATGAGAACATGGCTGCTTATAAATTAAGCTGAAGTGGTTTTTATGAGAGGCCTCTGCACTATCAAATCTGCTGAGAGGCTGCACACCATTAAGGGTGGTCGCAGGTGTCGCTTCATACATCAGAGAGCTCTTCATACTGTGTGCCTCCTAATAAGGCTTCCTGTTTGCTTTTGAGAACTCAGTGTGGAAGGAAGGATGGAAAAAAAGATCATGGTACAGCCCTATAATTTATACTTTGACTTCATTCCCTTGTTACTACTACAGAAGTAATTTCATTCTCAGTTTCATCCTTCCAAAATGGCTACCGTGATATCAAGGGCAATCATTTGTGCTCACAATATCTGTGTGAGCACTTCTGTTGTACATGCATGTATGATTTTATTGTATACTACTGCAGTCTGCGGACTGGTTTACCTGAAAGAAGATCAGGAATACTGGAGTGGGACTACTCTGAACAAGGAAAGAATAACCCACCTCTTTTTCAGGGCAGAAGTACTACAGTAGCTGCAATTTTTATCAATATGACAGTAACACAAATAGTGGTTTTCAGAACATCACACCTGCTAACACACGGTCTCCTTCACCAAAAACCTACACTGCCTATTTTTCCATTTGAAGTAGGAGGGTTGGTGGCTGTAATGAAAACCTCCAAGTGGTGAATGGGAACATTCCTCAAGGCATGAGATAGAGTAAGTTCCACTGTGAGCTGCAGGCTGATCTGATCTGGCTAGGTTCATCTGCAGCTCTTGCACAGCTCAGAAACTCCACTGAAGCCCAAGGAGTTACTATGCTTGCATAGCCACAGCAAGTGGCTTCCTAAAGTTAGCACAAAGCTCATCTAATTATTTCAGTTTGTTAAAAAGTGCCCAGGTTGCCAATCTTCGTACAATTGATGCTCTTAATGACAGACTTTTAGAAATTGGAAGCTTAGAGGAAAGGAAGAAAGGAAGAAAGGGAGAAAGGAAGGGTGAAAGGGAGAAAGGAAGGAAGAAAGGAAGGAAGAAAGGAAGGAAGAAAGAAAGGAAGAAAGAAAGGAAGAAAGAGAAAGAAAGAAAAACACAGGAACACAGGGGATACACAGGAAATTATCTGACAGGCAGGTGTGCAGACAGGCAAAGCAATATGCATTTATCTTTAAGTATAATTGTATTTGGGTAGTATGGAGGAGCTTCAGCCATGACTGACACCCTGCTCTGTACTAGATGCACTGTAGTCACTTAATAAAAGGCAGTTCTTGAGTCATAATAAAGAATTACTGGAGCTTCCTGTTTAACTGAAGCACCAAGTACCTTACCACAATCAATTGTAAGAAAGAATTTATAACATGGTTCAAGAGGACTCTGGATACTCCTAATATGAGATAGAGTACATGGTAGTATTTTAAAGTACTTTTATGGTCAAGTATCCATATGTTATCTGTAGTAGGAGATGAAGATAACTGGTTTATTAGCGTGGTAATTGAGACTGAATGATGTGGACAATATAAGAGGGAGGCAAATATATATTTACTCAGAATGCTTAAATGCTTCAGTAACTTTAGTCCATTACTCTGCTAACCTCTTCCAATCTGTTAAATATGTATTGAGTAGATAATGAGGCTATATCCTCGGTAACACAAATTATTTAAAGTAAAGCAGTGGTTTAAAGCTGCTACTTGTGAATTATTCCAAAACCTTTCCCAAAGAAGTTCCCAAGATGAGGGCTGTAGATCACTGTCAGTTTAAGGGAATAAATTGTGTTAGATTATGCTGGCTCTTTCCCATGTTTTCAGATGCTAATTTGCCTTAAAATATGGCTAAAAATACACTAATTTTTCACAAATATTACTTCACTGTGGAAGTATTTACTGTATTCTCCAAAGTGTTGCTATGTACTTGTCTTGAAAAAGCCTTCAAGTCACATGAAGTCTCTTAATCCAGACATAAATGATAGTCTAAGAAGAGCTGACAGTCTCTTCTCTGGCATTTACCTTGCAGGCTGTGCATTAGTGAAAGGATGCCTTTTTTCCTGCCCCACAAATAGCAGATGGAAATGTTCCAGATTGATTTCGATTTCTCCTTTAAAGGTGACTGAAGTATCTTCAACATAATTGGAAAAGCTTTTGAAAATATTACTATAATTCACTTTCTGTGTTCTTTTTGAATATAGACCTTCTCTTATGCATCCATGGGTTGCCTATGAAATGGTCCAAACTGAATTAAGAAGAAAAACTGAGACCAGATGTGGCGAGGAAAGGAATTAACTATAATACTGTTATGTTAATGAAATTTGAAGTTTGGTTTATCAAAAAGATATCTTCTTTTAGCAAGCCTTTTCTTTCTTTTTATGGACTTAAATGATGCATCTAGACAATTATTTAACCCTAGAATCACAGAATCTGCTGAGTTGGAATGGATCCACAAGGATCATCAAGTCCAACTCTTCGCCCTGCACAGGACACCCCAAGAGTCACACCATGTGCCTGAGAGCATTGTCCAAATACTCTTGAACTCTGTCAGGCTTGGTGCTGTAACCACTTCCCTGGGGAGCCTGTTCCAGTGCCCAACCACCCTCTGGGTGAAGAATCTTTTTCCTCATATGCAAACTAAACCACCCCAACTCAGCTTCATCCATTCCCTTGGGTCCTGTCACTGGTCACGAGAGTGAAGCTATCTGTACCTGTCCCTCTGCTTCCCCTTCTGACAGTGTTGAAGACCACAATGAGGTCTCCTCTGAGGCTTCTCTTCTCCAGGCTGAACAAACCAAGTGACCTCAACTGCTCCTCATAATTGTTTGTCAATTTTTTTCATTATGCAGTGTAGATTAATAGAGATCAAGATACTACAAAAGAAATTTCTAAAGATAGATGCTGTCTTAAGCACATGGTTAGACTACAAAAGACAGAGGGGCATGAAGCTGAAAGCTTCTGGACATCTTCAATATCTTTTGATGTCTGTATAAATACATATTTTCATTTCTTTTATCTGTTTGTTTAATACAACTACAATAATTAACTGATGGTCAAGCCAAAATGCATTCACTTCAAACTATAATGCTATATTTTTAGCTGCATAAAGCAAGAAGATAATGTCTCTTTTCTGCCAATACACCTTCATCTTCCTTTTCAGCTGCATTAAGATTAGGAAGGACTTTCCTTGCATTCTTAGAAAAGAAATATTTTCTTCAGGTCTTTACAGCATCTCATAGGCAGATGGATCCCAATTTTCATGTGATCTCTTTCTCAGAGAAATACCCATGAGTATCAACAAACCCAGTAGAAAACCCCATGTTCTTAATAAACGTGAGACTTCCTTCAGGCATAGAACTGTCCATTGTCCGGCATTTCATTCTGTGCATGTGATCATAAAGCCTTGTTTGGTCATAATTTGAAATACATTGCATTTGGCTTTCCTGTGTTAAGTCCTCATATTTAACATTCTAGAGACTTGCATGGAAATTCTGCTATGGATAATTTTTAGAGCTCTATACCATGCAACAGGGCTGGGGCAACCAAAAATATAAAAGGAAAACTATTTTTAAATGGTGGTTTGTTAGGCATAAAGAAACTTGCTGTTTATTTTTCAATATTAATTCAAAAGTTGCATGTCCTTTTTCAAGTTGGCTCATTTTCTTCTGTGGCCCCAACTGATCACTTTATTGAATGCCATTCAGTCCCACCAGTGTTTAAAATTCTTAATTATCCTTTCTAGCCTTCTGACATTGTGTTTTCCTTCTTGACATTCACATATTGTAAATATAGCTCTATCCAGGATGAATTCCATTTAGCAGACGTTGCTTGACAGCTCTAGTAAATTCAGAATGATCTATTCATTCATCAATATGTGTGTACAATTTCCATTAAGCTCAATAAAATTTGTGTACAGCTGTAATAATTGGAGTCTTTTAACACTGCAGTGTCTTACTAATTGCCAGGGAGGTTTCACCAGTAAACTGAGATATCTCTCTACTTTTTAAGGCTCTAGGAGTGTTGAAGTGATCATAGGCACTAGTGAGGCTGCACCTCAAATTCTATGGCTGGTTTTGTGGCCCTCACTACAAAAAAGATATTGGGGTGCTGGAGTATTTCTAGAGAAGGGCTGGTGAAGGGTCTAGAGAGTAAGTCGTTTGAGGGGCAGCTGAGAAAGTGTTTAGCCCAGACAAAAGGAGGCTCAGGGGAGACCTTACCACTCTCTACAATTCCCTGAAAGGAGGTTGTAGCCAGTTGGGGATCGGTCTCTTCTCCCAAGTATAAAAGCAATAGAACAAGAGGAAATGGCCTCAAATTGCAACAGAGGAGGTTTAGATCAGATAGTGAGAAAAAAATTCTTCATGAAAAGGGTTGCCAAGGATTGGAACAGACTGTCCAGGGAAGTGGTCAAGTCACCATCCCTGGAAATATTTAAAAGTGTAGATGTGGCACTTTGGGACATGGTTTAGTGGTGGCCTTGGCAGTGCTGGGCTAGTTTTGGACTTGACAATCTTAAAGGTCTTTTCCAACCTAAGCAATTATATATTTTATGATTTGAAAAATAAAAACAAGGAACACTTAATTTTCTTATAGGAGTAGCTTTGATGGAAGATCCTCCTTCTGACCTCTTGGCTGGTGTGTCTGTCCCAGTCTGCTGTGACACTTTCCTAACCTACAGAGTAGAGTACACATCCCTGTTGACCCAAGCTGCAAACACTTGACGGTTGCAGGATAAGGGTGCTAAAGCTTGTAGTTGCTCTGGTGAGACTGCAGGTGTGTCACTGCTTGCTTAGAAACATCGTCACATTTACACTCTGGAAAGGAAAGGTTAGGAGAAAAAGTAGAAGCATCTAATAGCTTCATATTGTGGCCTAACACAATTTGACCATGTTTTCGTTGCAAAGGTTAATATATTCAACTTGGATTTGTTGAATCATGTAAAGTAATATTTCACAACATGCTCCAGGGGGAAAAAAAAAAGGGTATATATATGGTTAGCTTGTTTTATAGAACTAAAGAATGCCTGAAGATCTTTGTAATGATTTTTGTGTGACAGAATCAGTCAAAGTTAATGATGTTGCAGGCCTCAGTTGTGGTTATATTAAAAATAATTGCATTACCCTTGCACAACTCATTTCTGTTGCTATATAGTTTAAATATTTTATGCAGTTTTTAAGGACTGATCCTATTCTGAGGTGGGAAAAAATGCAATAATCTGTGCCATTTCTTCTGTCTCAAACCACAAGGAAATTTTCTACTTCCACCATTATTGAGATATTCACCAATCAGCCTTCTGAATCCTCCTGTTTTGAATTATTTTTCTTACCCCTTATGTCTGTTTTTTTAAATGTCTACCTACTTATGATCAATTTGAGTACATTTTTGAAGACTCCAATCATCATGTTAAACAAGCGTGAAGTTTGAACAACTAAAATCAAGTCAAGGCAAGTCAAAGTTTTTGTCCTGTGGAGGACTTCATGAGCTGGGTCATATGCTGGTACAGATGTATAAAAGTGTGAATGGGTGATGTGCGAGTATGTTTTTCGTTGTGCTTACTGGAAGAGCCTTAAGAAGCAGAAATTTTGTTTGAAAAATGGTCTGCTGAGCCTTTAAGTACTTACTCAGAGAAGCTGTTTATCACTTATTCAAGTGAATTATAAAGGCCAATGAATACCAAAAGGGTTTCAAGAACTCAGAATGAGAGTGGTAGAAATTTTTGCATGTCATAGTCAGAAGTTTTTCTTTTTCCATTAATATATGCAGTCAGTTTGTGATACTATTTCAGCTCTATAACTTCAGCAGTAGCTAAAGTAAAGAAAATGTAGGTTACAAACTTAAAAAATTGTGGGATATACAGCAGGAGGGGAATAGAAGACATGAACAAGAAAGAAGTTATGGAAAGAGGCAATTTTGAACTAGTTTAATGGCACTAATTAATATTTGGTTCTTAGTTAATTCCCAAAAAAAATCACATATCCTAATGATTACTGGACATCAAAATGTATCTGTGGGTTATAAGGAAAGGGAAGGGCATTGCCAAGAGCTCAGGATGATGCAGGGAAGAAGTAACAGAGGCTCTATGGAAATATTTATTCTTTCAAAAACAGAGATAAGTATCATAAAACTAATCATTCATAGTGCACTTTTTCATTTCACATTTGCTGTAGACATATTGGCATTACTTCTGTGAAAGCATTTGAAATATTAATGCATTAATACTCGATATGGATAAGGCAAGGGAGGAAAAGCCTCAAGGAGGAAAAATTAAGGCAGTTGGGCAAGATTACAGAAGCACTTTTCCCAGGACTGGCATTTAAGCTTTGTCCTAGGCTGTGCTCAAACCTCTAGGCCACAGCTCTCCTGGGATATCACATAGTACGTATGGATGAGCTTTCAAAGTGACCTAAAAGATAGGCACTCTACTCCCTCTGAAAGGCAACAGGATGGAGGATCCTAATATCCCAAGGCCTTCCTGAAAACCTCATCTTACACATGGTCTTAACCACTTCATCACAGTCACTAAATAACAGCAGGTACTTGTTAACAGCATGTGTATTAGTCACTGAAAATAATTTATCCCTGCTTTGGGGCTCCTCTAAAGAAATTATACCTCTCAATTTCTCAGCTTTCTCTATATAACACCTGAGAAATAATTGTTTTCATTTTTCTTTGCCTCATTGATTGTAAAATAAATAATCCATGAATAACTCCCTACCCTCATTATTCTATCGTATCTGGTGAGCAATAACTTTTGGTTCAGCTGTTTAAGGGCAATGGCAGGAGGGATGGAGAGGGATGGAAAAGAAGAGTCAGACTCTTGCAATGCCTAAAACATAAGGCTGCGATATGGCCAGGTTGCCTCCATCATTTCTTGTAGGTGAAAACCACAGTGATACTTCAATGCAGCTTGCTTCCTGGCTCGCTCTCGGGCTGAGAATTAATTACCGAATGGCAACACCTGCATTAGCGGCTCCTGCAGCCCCAGCTCTCTGCAGGCGGGGTGATACTCGCTCCCCACCAGATCTAGGACCGCTCGGAGGACTTGCCTGCTGGCCACCTGTCTCGGATCCCTGGCTGGAGCTCGGGAAGCCGCGGTGTGCGGGGGAGCGGTGGGGAGGGCGGCAGGAGCCGACCGCGGGGCGAGCAGGGACGCCGCGTCTCGGCTCCAGCGGCACCGTGACGCCGCCCCGCCGCTCCGCTCCGCTCCTCTCCGCTGCCGGCCCCGGCCCCGATCCCCATCCCCGCACTCGCCCCGGCCCCGGGCCCGCTCCACCTTCCCCCCAGCCCTAGCCCCGGCCCTGATCCCTGCACTGGCTCCCGCTCCGCCCCAGCCCCGGCCCCGATCCCCGCCGCCGTCCCCCGGCTCCGCATCTGAGCCAGGCAAGGGAGGACGATCGGAGTCCTGGAGGCCCGAGGGGCGCAGAGGAAGAAGGAGGAGCTGAAGGAAGCGAAGGGAAGGGGAGGGGAGCGCAGGGGAGAGGATTTTCCCATCTTTTTTTTTTTTTTTTTCGAGGAGGAGGAAGGTTGCTGCTGCTGGTGGCAGCGTTTCCTCCTGCTGGAAGATGATGAATACATGAGGAGAGAGGCTCTGAGCCTGCTTCTGTGCTGCGGGAGTGTCTCTCTCTCCCTCCCTCCCCTCTCCCTGCCTCTGTGTGAGTGTGTGTTTGGCTGCCCGGCTGTGTGTGCGTGTACACTGTGTATATATATCTGAGCTGGGAGGTTATTGCAAGCTTCTCTCAGCAGCGCTCCTCTGTACAGGAAGAAGGGCTCAGCTGCAGTGGTAGCATCAACAGCAGCATTAGCAACACCAACTGCTTTTTTCGGCTTTCTTCCTTCCCTTCATCTCCATCTCCCTTTTCCCTCCCTCCTCCCACTCTCTTGGGGGATTGCTTTTCCTGATTTTTTTTATTATTTATTTTTTCCTCTAGAATCCCTGTTATTTGATACTTCGTGGCTTTTTTTTCTTCTTCTTCTTTTTTTTTTTTTTTTTTCTCCCTTCCTCTGAGAAGGAGACACAGAAACACATACGCACAAACACAGAGAAATAAAGAAAAGTACCGGGACTTATCCTGCTGCTGCAAACCCAAAGATAGCAGACGAAGAGGGGGTTTGGCTTCTACCCCAAGGTAAAGCCCTGCCCCCTTTACCTCTTCGACACCTCCTCCGAGGAAGAGAAGGAGAGAGAGCGAAGGGGGCCAAAGTGGAGAAAAGCAGGTCTTCTGCGGCTGGCATTTGGAGTACAGGGAGCCAGGAAGTGAAGGATGGTTGTGGTTACCCGAGCTGGCTGCAGGGCAGCTCTCTTCCTCTGGATTTTCATCAGCATTAGCTGCAGAGCCAGGACCGCTCTGCCTGCATCTCGTAAGTACCCTTTTCTAAGAAACATGCACAATTTCAGCTCTGCAATAAGCCAGAGGGAAATTCTCACAACTCTGTGAGGTTGCTTATTTTTTCTTTGCTGATGAATATTGTGTTTGATTGTGTTTGATTTTTCTTTGTATGTGTCTGTGTGCACTGAGGTCTGATACTGTTTGCAGTGCTCCTCATCAGATCTTCCTTGGTGATTTCAGTGGTAGCTGGTGTGGAAAGTTGAAAGAGACCTGCTCTGTGATGTAATCTTGGTTCTGCAATGGAGTCAGAGGGGGAAAGGAATCAGAAGCTGTTCAAAGTTTGGGGACAGTTTTTGTTTGGCTGGTCGGTTTGATTTCTTTTGGTTTTTCCCACCTTTTTCAGAAGGGATGCAATTTGCATTTGGAAGTACTTCACTTCTACAGTTTTGTGAGGAAAAAGAGGATGTGACCAGTTTCCATAACCAGTGTTTTACTGAGGAGCAGCAAGAGAAAATTCTGTCTCATTTGAAGAGGAAAGAATGATTGTGAGTTGATGAGAGGGAACTGAGCCAGGACAGCTGTTCTTGAAAGTGAAGTTTTGCTGCCCATAATAGAATGAGCAAAGGTATTTTAGAGGAGACCATCAATTGCCCTCCTAGCGGAGGCAGAAATAGTAGAGAAATAATCAAGCATCTGCTGAAAAGCTGAACTTCAGACCAGAAGAGTGTAGAGCACCTGTACAGAATCTGATTCTGCTATCAGTATGACAGCATATTCATTGATTTCAGTGGATATTAGATCAAATTTTTAACATTGCATTGAGCTGTAGTTTTGAGCAAAACATTTTGCAAGTAGATGTCAGAATTAAGTGTTTAGTTGTTTCTCTTCAGACCATGTAAAACATTTGCCAATTGCCAAGTATTTTTGAAATGCATACTGAAATGAGGCAGTGCATTTTTATAGAATCATCATCATACTGCTGGCTTAATCGGCTGTTTATAGAGGAAGGAGGTGTCCTGAAATGTTACAGATAGATGTGCTGAATTGTATACATGTGAATGGGGGTTGATTCTACTGACCAAGCAGGGAATTGTCATAGAATGTAATGTATATACTGCATAGAGATCTATGTGGATCCCTCTATTTATTTATTTATTTTTTTGTTTCGTTGGGGGCAGGAATGAACAATGCAATGATTAGGGAATTGGAGCACTTCTATGCTTTCTCAGTGGGTTTCTATCTGTTATCATCTGATCACCTATTGAAAAACAAAACAGTGTTATTCCAGGATTTACTTGCACTTGTGTATTTGCTTGTGTTTCAACAAATATGCAGAGCAGTGTCTGTATTGTTATCTAGGTCTCAGAGGCTATAGGATGTTCAGTTGTTTTTCTACCTGTGAATTAGAAGAAGTATTGATCCTGAGGTTTACTTCTTCGTTTTGACCAGCTATATAATTTTTCTTAGCAATATTATTTCTTCATGGTCCTCTCTCAGGCTCTGCATAACAGGAATGTGTGGGGGTGAGGATTCATGATTTAGGTTGTCAAAAATGTGTTCTTTGAAAACAAAGTCCCTGCTTTTCTCTAACAGGGTTTCAGAGCTTTTTTGTTTGTTTTTGTCACTCAGCAGCTAATGGCTGTAGTTTAACATGAAAATGACCTACAGTGGGTTATCTGATTTCCCAACAAACAAATCTTTAACTTTTGAAAGAAGTTTGTTGAGAAGTTAGTGGTTGTCTTAATGTTACTATAACCAGAAATTCCAGGAATAAAGGTTATGTATATAATCTTAATGAAAATTTACTCATATACATTCCCATCTTGATAACTATTAAAAGATTTCTCTATATTAATTCACCTTCCAAGAGCTTATCCATCATACTCCTTATGTAGTGAGTGGCATTTAATTTCTGACTCACTTCTGAAAGTGAAATGGAGCTAGATTTGTTTACTGGAAACACAATACAGGTGGAAGTACACATCAGCCTCAACTTTACAAAAGGATTGTTCACATTGCAGTACATTCTGAAAATTCACATTGTTGAAAATTCTTGTAAAGCCTTACGGGTGCTTGGGAAGTGGTACCACAGTGGGAACTCGAGTGCTGTGTCACAGTGTTTTGGTGCACCACTTCACTGGTTATTCTCTTTCATGCTTCTCTATACAAACTGGTCACTGTGCTATATTTTGTCACTGTGCTCTGTTTTCTGGGGTTGTTTATAACTTTGTATGCAACTGATTGCAAATGGGATTGAAGAATTTTGTTCTCTGTTGACAAGATGATGTACTTAGTTTTTTATCTTTCTTTCTTTTTCTTTTTTTTTTCTTCCCTCTGTCAATTTTGAACATCGTATTGGGAATACTTCCAAAAGAATTAAAACCTGTGTGAAATGCAACTTTGACATAAAACTTATTTCCAACCACTATTACGTTTTCTCCTCCGTGTTACTTTATGTTTTGGCTTTGAAGTAATTAACAATATCAAATTTATTCTTTACAGTATTTTTTGGGAAGCATGCAAGACTTACGGTGTACAGTGAATTACAAATCCCTATATATGAGCTTGCTATTCAGTATTTTCTTACAGTCTGCTTGTGCTGGCATAGAAAAAGATACAGTTTTCAGAAAGAAGAGAATTGGACATTGATTATGTGAATATACTGCATCCCAAATGTTTGTTTACTTTGCAAAGCCAGTAAATCTATCTCTGTCATTAAAATGGAAACTCAGTAATACTGATTCAGAAGTGATCATGTTGAAAGCTTTTAATCTCATTCAGTTTTATCTTGAGATGAAGTGGGTGTTGAAAGCCCATCCTTTAGTATAATAAACATACACTGTGACAGAATATCACACACACTAATGCTCAGATCTTACTGTCAATTCTATTCATGGTCATGTTTTCAAACCCTGGCAATAAATTCTTAATATTCCTTCAATGTTTTTTACTAAGCGTGGAGGGACGAAAACACTCTTCTGGAATCAAGGCTAATGAACAGCTCAACCAGGAGAGGTCATCACAAGATAAAAAGTAACATGGAAAATACAAATTTAGTCTTTACAGTCTTTTACATGGCTAAGATGGAATGATATGAATATGAATATGGGTAGACTAACTTTCATTTGTATTCCTGTAAAAAACCCAAACACACAAAGCAGCAACCTTTTTACTTAATAAGAATGTTAAAGGTATTCAGTGTAGGATCATCTGCTTCTCTGTGAAAGGAATTCAGTTTAAAAGTAATTGTCTTTCACAGCTACTTTTTTGGGGGGTTTTCTGATTGTGTCTGTTTTTATGTAATGCAAACCTGATCAGTACAGACCTATTAAAACTTCTAGTTCTGATACTTGTCATACTTTCTAGTAGGTCCCATACCACTGCTCAAGTTGAAGTTTGAACCCATTTTACAAGACTCAGTGCTGAAATCAAATAGGGGGCATGTATAGTAAATCATTAAGATCTGTAAAAGAAAAATGCACATCTTTTAGCTTTGACTGCATGGCACCCAGATTTTCCTGGGGAAAGTATTGAAAATGAGTAATGTCCATTTTGAAAGAGTGAGGCATTGTGCAAGAAAGTCCTTTTTAAGAGTTCTGCACTATTTAGAATTACCTTCCAGATCATGGTGCTTGAATGTTGGGTGTATGATGTACCATATATCCTATTAGGTTCACGAATAGTTCTTTTCCAGATAATGCCTCAGACATAACGGTATTTTTGGAAATCTGATAAATTCAATTTTTTTTTTTCTGTTATAACTGATTAACATTTCTTAGTTTAGGTCCTCTTGTCTTGAGGTTAACTCAGAGGCCCCACAGAATTTTGTTTCAAGTATACCAAACCATTTTCATTTACATTTAACATTTAATAATTTTTCTGATCTTTGGGGTCAAAGCATTTAAAAATATACTGAACTTTTGAGGGCCTAAGTTTCTTTTAAGACCATGGAATTTCATAGCATTAAACATATGCTTTCTCTTTTGTTCTTTTAGAACACTTTAGCTATGAATTAGAACAAAATTTACATCCATCATTGTATAATTGTATTATTATTTAAGGTGCTATTCATCACTATATAATAAAATTAATGTTCAACAGACAAGTGACAGTTTTAACAACATTGCACTGAGTTACTGTTATTATTTAACAACATTGCATTGAGTTACTCGTCATGACTCTTTAAATAAATTGGCTTCTTCTTGAGCAATATGTTAACTTACATGTGAATGAATGAAATGTATCAAACAGTCTGCTGTGATTTCAGAATTTGTGACAGCAGCTAGAGCCCATGTCAGTGCTGAAAATCCAAAGTTTCAAAGATTCTTTAACTTTTGTGTATGCAACATTGCACAAAACCTGATTGCAAACATTCATCTAGATACAGCAAGTCTGATTCAAAGTTTCGTGTGAGTGGGCATTGAATCAATTGTAAATGCCATTGAACTACTGTTTTAAAAACTGCCTTTTGCTTGGGCTGTTTTTGCTTTGCTTGTGTGTTTAGTTTTGTTTTGTCTCTTTTTTGTCTCTTTTTTTTTTTTTTTTTTTAATTCTGGTGCGATAATATGAAATAAGACATAACTCAGTAAGTAGTCCAGTCTGAAAGAAAGTTTGAAGGTGAAGGTAAAGACTATGAATTGAAAACTTGTTTCTGAACATTGGCTGTTTCTTTTGCAAGGACATGAGAAATATTTTTTTTTATTTTCTGTCATTTTTCTTTTTTTTTACTCAAGTACTTTTAACACATGAGAGACTATTTCAGTTCCTGCAGTTGTGATAGAAAATTATTTATATATAATGCATAACACATTACAGTTACTCAGACTGTACCACTTCTCGAGTAACTCACATTACAATGGATCTGTGACAGACAGTAGATTTTCCTATAGAAGTTCTTTAGGAATTGTAACTTGGATCTCTGTGTCTTCAGATATATCAGATCTCATGTTTACTGTTTAGTATTTATCACAATATTTAAGAGTTTTTAAGACTGTAATACTTTTAATGTTTGGGACAAAAACTATGTACAAGCCATGGGGGAGTTTCTGCATTTCTTTTTCTAGATTTGCAGAAGCTGATCTCCCTCTGAGTGAACTGACTAATAGGTCAAACATAAGATAACTGGTTAAATTTTGAGGTTCCACTGCCCGTGAATATGTCCTGAAGAGCTGTCATGCTCGTCTTACAAAAGCACATGGACTTGGAAATGTTTCAGTCATTTCAATTAGGAAATGTTAGAGAAGAAACATGAGTCTTCTCATCAGATGAACTGATGAGTGACTTTGCAAGTTTATTAGTCTTAAAAATTTTAAATAATTAATTTAAAATTACAGCATTATTTCCAAAATCTACATAGAGATGAGATCCTTCTTTAAAGGATTGGGAAGACCTGTGAGATAAAGAGAGCAGTCCATTAGCTTGAGCCTTCTCCCACTGAAGGAAATGGAAGTCGTGCCACAGATTTTAGGAACAGTGTGGTTATGGTATTTTGTCAGTGAGAAATTCAGTCCATTGGTATGAGATACTAGAAATGATTAAAAGGTTCTTCAGACTTCAGCCTTTGAACTAACATTGATTTTATCTGTATCACACTTCATTTATTCAGCTACTTCATTGGCATTGCATTGGAAAATGCGAGACCACCAGCTAATTGCAGAACATGTTAAATCTCTAAATTTGGTGATGTAGAAAATTGCAGTAATCAGTAATCAATTCTTTTGAGCCACTTGCAGTTCCAACTTTGGAGATATCATAGATATAATAAAAAAATTCCCAAGTCTTATGCTTAACATTTACAAAGAACTTGAGCACTGGGTTTTGATAGCTCTACAACTTTAAAACAGCTTTACAAAGCTGAGACCTTTCCTATCTCAGAAATTGTCTTAGCATTCATTCATTCACTGTAGTAGTAGCCAGCCTTTTCTGATTGGATCTTTAAGGTTGCACAGCAGATAATTCAGAGCAGAAAAGGATATCGACATTCACATTTACCTCTTTCCTCTGCCTAAAAAAGTCTAGAGATTTTTTGGCTTTACAAGCTCCTGGTGGAGAGATGGTTCATTCAGACATTTAACTTAAGCAAGCAGTCATGCTGTGTCCATTGAGGGACTAGCAAACTTATTTACACTTATAGTTCATTATTTGTTGTTAATATTTATCACCATTTGAAATATTTACCAAATATTTTATTTTAAGCTGTATATGCACTCCAAAAATACGTTTTAAATAAATCACTGACTAAAATCGATTCAGCATAGCTAGGAACTTAGTTGCCAGTTCTGCATTTGTATTGGTAAAAGCTCAAGTGGGGTTACAACTTTCACTGTGTAAATAAAATAAGCAGCTAAAAATACTTCCTAGAAGCAAGAAAGCACTTGAACTGTTCTAGCCAAAGGATTTTCCGTCCCACAAACAAATGTGATGTTTTAGAATGAACACTTATGTCTCTAGACTATTTAAGTCCCAGTTTAAAGGGAAAGTAATATTTTCTTGTAGAAATTTAATGACTGTCTAAATATAACATAAACATTCTGTTTGATTTTGTAACTCTGCTATAACATTTAGTTTTTTGTAACCTTTGCCCAGGGGAGTCAGTTATATACATGCTACATTTCTGCTTTCTCTTTCTACAATGTAGGAATTTAAGCATTTTTTTTGGTGTCAAATCTAGAGGGGTGCCACTGTCTGGGTTTTTTTAATCACCTAAATATTGATAAAAAAGTCTCTTATTGATTGCTTAATCATCTTATATACATAAACTGGTATTTATTGTGAACCCAATGAATTTATAGTGAGGTAATACGGAAGATCAGCAGATGAGCTGAGGAGACTGGGAGGGGCCATTTCCATAAGGGGTAGCCGAAAGTCTGTGATGGAAGGTTTGCCAGAGAAGAAAAAGAAGAATTACTCTCATAACAAATGGAAGTTTAAAAGTATATGGGCCTAATGCAATGGGATACAACACAGCCGGAAAGGCAACCTCAATATATTTTAGGTTTTCATATCTTATCTACTGGTTTTAAGTATCATTGGTGTAAAGCTCTTGAAACACAGTTTGAAATGCAATTAAATTGGGATGTGCTTTTACTCTGTTTATGGTAATAGAAGGAATACTGTGATTGGGGAAAAGCAACAACAACAACAAAAATCCCCTAGAATAGCAAACCAACAGACAGGAAAACAAAAATCTTAAATTTACACCATCTTGACCCAGGTTTCAAACACAGATGCTTTCCTAATATCTTTAGACTCTGCCCAGATCATCAGTGAAGCACAGGAAGGGCTTGTACACATTTTTTTCCCTGGATACAGATAAAAATTCAAATATCCTAAAAAAAAAAAAAAAAAATCAGGAAAAAAGAAAAAAAACCAGAAAAATAAATTATTTTAAGAACATAATCAAAGATTAAAACTAGTGGCATTCCATTGTTCTGGGCTATGGGAAAAAAAGGGAGAAGGATGTACTGAAGACAGGTTGAGGTTGTCTCCCACACAATAACAGGAACCTATTTTTTCTTCTGCTGAGGAATGGAGTCACAGGGAGTAGCCTGCCCAGTCCACAGCATTTGCACTGCATTAGGAAAAGAGGGAGCTTCTGTGAGAAACAGAAGCATATCCTGTTCAGGGCAGGCTCTGCTGGCTACTTGCTCCCAAGCTGCAGCAAGCTGTACTCTCTAATGTTCTTTCCTTTGGTTTTACATCCAAAAAATTATTCTAGTGAGCATACTGTCAGTTGTATGATGAATGTCCTACCTCCTTCTTCCCTGGTACAGCCAAGCTGTTAGAAATGATAGCAGAATTCCCTCTAGATAAGAGGAGGTATTACAGTTCCAACCTTCTTCCAAAAAATATACACTACCAGATCACACACCCATTTGCTTCTGCTTCTAATTTATTTGCCATTTCTCACATGCCTCCTTTCTGATTTTATTAATCATCTTACTCCCTACTCTCTGCCCTCTCCCAACCCTTTCCTCCAGCAATAAACTGACTCCACTGACTTCTGTTGGATTCTCATTGATTCATCACTGTATTGAGTAATTTGCTGAGCCTGAAACTAAGGGAGATTGTCTTCATTGATTCCTGATTAATTCATCCATTTGTGAAAGCTAGGTACACAGGTAATAACTCAATTGAAATTCCTTCACTGCTTAATTGCTGTGCCATAATCCTGGCCTGTTAAATTAGATAATCAGATATTATGAATGATTAGGATTCATTTTTTCAAAACACAATTATTAGAATGTCATTATAAGGAATGTTTTTATTTACTCTGTTTATAATTATTAATAAAATGCCATTTTAGGCTTTAGGTCAGTACAGTGTATATGTTTTATACGTATGGAAAAAAATTGTGTCAGATGAATCTGTGAGTGAATTATGGTCTCAAATCTACATATTCATAGCTTATAAGGCCAAAAAGGATCCAAACCAGCTACGGTGATATGGTAGATTGTATTACTACTTTTTTCTCCTTTATACATCATAGAATCAATGAACCAGGGAATAGTTTGGGCTAGAAGGGACCTTTAAAGATCATCTAGTCCAACCCCACCACCCCAGGCTGGGACACCTTTCACCAAACCAGATTCCTCAATGTCCTGTCTAGCTTGACCCTTAACACTTCCAGGGATTGGACATTTGCAGCCTCTCTGGGCAGTGTATTCCAGAATTCCTTCTTTTTGTGTAATCTAAATCTACCCTCTTTAATTTAAAAATGTTCCTCTCATACTATCAGTACATGCCCTGGTAAAAAGTCATTGTTTCTCTTTCTTGTAGGCCCCCTTTAAGTATGGAAAGGCTGCTATAAGGTCTGCCTGGAGCCTTCTTTTTCCCAAGATAAGCCACCCCAACCCTCTCAGCTTTTGTTTTTGAAAGGGAGAAGCCCTCTGACCATTTCCATGGCCCTCAGGTCGACCCACTCCAACATGTCAATGTCATTCTTCTGCTGAGGGCTCCAGAGCTGGACTCATATGGGGTTTAAGGAGAGCGAAGTAGAGGGGCAGTGTGATGTCCCATGACCTACTTGCCATGATGCTTTTTATGCAGGCCAGGATCCTAGTGGCTTCCTGGGCTGCAAGTGCACATTGCTGGCTCTTACATAAGTTTTTGTCTGCCACTATCACCAAGTCTTTTGCTGTCAATCTGTTCATCCCGCAGTCTGTATTGCTACTGGGGATTGCCCCAACCCAGGTGCTGGACCATACACTTGGATTTTTTGAACTTCATGAAGTTCACGTGGGACCACTCCTCAAGCCTGTCCACATCTCTCTGGATGGTGTCCCTCCTCTCAGTCAAATCAACAGCACCACTCAGCTTGGTTGCATTCCATAAACTTGCTAAGGGTGCACTCAACCCCACTGTCTAGGTCATTAATAAAGACATTTTACTGTGTTTGTCCCAATACCCGTGAGGGACAACACTCATCTCCATTTGGATCTCCATTTGGACTTTGAGCCATTCTTTGGGCATGGCTGTCCCATCAATTATTATTCATCTAACAATTCATGCATCAAACCCTTATTTCTCCAATTTATGGACAAGGGTGTTGTGTAGAACTGTGTCATTGACCAGGTTGGTTACATCAGTAGCTCTTCCCTCATCCACCAGTACAATCACTCCTTTGTAGAAGACCACCAGACTTGTCAGGTACTATTTGCCCTTCATGAAACCATGTTTGCTTTCTCTAATATATCTCGTTGTCATTCATGTTCTTTGGCATATCTTCTAGGAGAAACTGTTTCATGAACTTCCTAGGCACAGAGGTGAGGCTGATTGGTTGGCAGTTCTCGGGGTATCCATTTTTACACATTTTATAAATGGGTGCAATGTTTCTCCTTTTGTAGGCACTGGGGATTTTGCTTGACTGTCATGACTTTTCAGAAGTGGTAGAGAGCAGCTTATATCTGCCAGTTCCCTCAGGACCCTAGGATGCATCTTGTCAGGTTCCACAGACTTGTCTATGTTCAGATTCCTCAGATGGTCTTGAATCTGGTCTGCTCCTACAATGGGTGAGACTTCATTCGCCAGTCCCTGCCTTGATATTCAGGGGCTTGAGATATGTGGGAAATTGATTGGCAGGAAAAACTTGAGGAAAAAATGTTGCTGAGTTCATCAGCCTTCTCCATGTCAGTTGTCATCAGATAACCTGTCTCATTTACCAGAGGGGAACAGTTCTTTTTGTCTTCCTTTCCCGAGTCACATACCTGTCAGGATTTTGACACATTTCCTCCTGGCACTGAATGTCCTGGCCTGGAGCTGTGTTCTTTACCCTAAGTTCATGGCTTCAAACATGGTCACATTGAAATGCCTAATGTTTTCTTTTACCAGCCGACGTAGTCATCCCAAGCTTTTGGCATGTAAGCTTCTAGTCATCTTCAGCTTCGTAGACTATGCATTTTTCTGGAGTTCAAACACCAAAGATGTTAAACAAAGGACTGAAAATCAGACTTCCATTGGTTCTCACTAGAAACCACTCATTTTCTTTGTTATGACTACATTTTGAGATATTTAAAGTGTCATATTTATAATAATTTTGAATCTTGGTTAAAATGGCATAGACTGCCAGTCAAGTGCCTGCAGAATTCAAAATGCATATTATTTCAATATATGCAGAAATAGACAGAACTGCATATATCTGCAGATTTCTTGTGATCCAATTTTGTATTCTCAGAAAAAAAAAAAAAAAGCTGTCAGAAGATCAGGATACTTTGACAAGATCCATTTTTTTAAAAGCGATGTTGATTTTCAGTAATTGCATTTACAGCATTTAAATTTTTATTAATCAGGTTCTATTATTTTGCCTAGCAGCAATGTTAGTTGGAGTGGCTTGTAAATGTGCATTTCATCATTTTCAGTATTTGCACTCCACAGTTTCTTTCAGTCTTTTGGAATTTCCTTGGTGTTTCAAGGGTTATTGGAAATCAGCAATGATCAGCGATCAGAGACCTTCTCATTTACAGCTTACCTTGCTGGTTTAAACTGTCTAGCCTTGTTAACCTCTTTTAAACATCTTCCTCAGCTTTTATTAGAATGTAAATGGTTTTGTTGCCACTCTGGGATCTAACTATGCAGTCTTGTTTGTTTTCCTAACGCTGTATGTTTTTGTCTTTTCTACATGATTGGCAAATTCACCACCTACATGTAGTGGTCTTCTGGTATGGCTCCTTTTGCTCCTCAACTCCTCTCTCACTTCTTAAAGAAACCCCCAAAACACAAAACCCAACACTCAAACCTGTGGTTTTGGGATTTTTTTTTTTAATAATAATTCTTATGTTTTCTGTGCAGAGACAAATTAAAGCTTTATATCCTTTTGCTTATAATTTTAATGTATTTGTTAGATTCTGAATTACAGAATCACAGAATGGTTGAGTTTGTAAGGGACTGCTGGAGATTATCTTGCCTTGCTAAAGTAGAGTTCCTTATATAAAATCTAAATCTTCCCTCTAGGAAGGCTATACAGCAGCAGATAACCTGGCCTTAGAGAGCCTAGAGGAAGATAGTTGTGGGTTTCAGGCAGAAGGAAGTAATATAATCTTTCCTGACCAGTTCTGACCTGGTCCTAACTATTCCTTCAAATCAGAAGAGAAAATTCATTTGGATTTTAGGGATTCTCTGAATTTTTAATTTAGCAGCTTGCTACATCATTAAGTCCAGTCTCATAGAAATGCCCCTCCCAGTCTCCATTGACACAGTTTCCTATATATATAGAGAACAGTCAGTTCAGAATTCTTGCTGACATAGACAATGTTTGTATTCTGAACTTGAAAATCACTCCTCTTCTGGTGCTGAAGATTTACCTTTCATGAAATGTCAGCAATACCATTATGTCCATCGTGAAGAGTGTTCAGAGATAGGAGCTGATTTTACTTTTCCTCACTGGGAAAGGAAGGTGCTTTTGGTTTTATATTAAATCTGAAATGTGGTAACTCAAACTGTGGAGTTTTTATCATGTTGTATGCCATGTGTGTATATCTTGAGGAATTTTTGTAAAAAGTGAAAAAGTTTCTTTTCTTAAAAGTGCAAGGCAGTGATGATCATTTCACAAAGCAAAATGTACTATAGTATCAAGGAATTGTTCTGAAGTAAAGGCGTAATGGACTGGTTTTACATACTTATGTTGATAATTTATATAGGTTTTATTGACCTGATCGACGAATTATTTTGCAGAAAGAGAATTAATTTGCTACTTCTAACTATTTTCCTCAGGAACATAAGCAGTAGGTAATAAAGGCCTTTAGTTTTTATTATGACCATATTTCCCTCTTAGAAGAGTCAGTATTTTGTTTGTCTGGAAGAATGTTGTGAAAAGTCAAGTGAAAGACTGGAATCATTGTGCTTGAAATTGCCTAGAGAGGGAGCTTTTCTGCTAGAACCTTGGAAAGAATAGATCTTGGATATTAACTTAGAAATAACAGTACAGGATTCACTATACTATGTGTCTCATTGCAAGTAACCCTGTCTAGTGAATCAAGATGTAACCCTACGCTAGGTGAAGACAGACTTTTGAATAGAAAATATTACCTAAATATTTCACTAGGAAGTGTTTTTCTTAGTTATACAGATGTTGAATCCTGAAAAATATAGTTGCAGACAGTGAGGATCAGGGAAATAAATTCTGACATTCTGAAACAGGGACACTCAGATTGTGGGCCTATCACAAAACCAAACACATCAAGAAACAGTCTAATGAGTGAGAATTCTGTCTTCAAAGTTATGACCTAAAAGTTCCCTTTAGTTCTTCTGACCAAGTCTAAAAAAAGGAAGATGGAACCAAACTAGAAAGATCTTGAGACAGAAGTAAGTGCTGAAATTTCAGACATGGCTCAGGTTCAAAATTCAGTGGAGTAAGGTCAGTCTTTCTAGATCAGTCATGTCCCTGCACATATTACTCAAACTCTATATCATTATATATTTGTCCTTTTTTTTTTTTTTCACTGATGAGGGTGTACGTGCATTGTCCCTTTGTGATTGCTCAAGATTCTCTGTATCATATACCCTGTATCATATTGTTGTAGGAATGCATCCCCCAAAATGTTGTAAGATGGCATGTTTTCAAGTAAGCAGCTACATGAAAAGTACATGAGTAACTGAATAAAAGGAGATAAATGTAAACAACAAAAAAAAATTAAACTGAATTTTCAACTGAACTATAAATAAAATTGTATCATTATTTTGAGAAACCCCAACAAATATTTCAAATCTGGTTGCTGGAGTGAAAAGAATTTGTTGGCAAACTTTACACAGTGCCATAAAGATAAGCACAGTGCAGAGAATTTCTCAGAGACTTTTTGGTGCAATTTCAGTGGTATGATTGACATTGTATTGTTATACATACATTTAAGACAGTCCTCTGCTTTCCAAGAAGAAAAATATTATTTGCAAGTATAACCTGTTGTTTGTACTTATAAATCAGTGTATTCCATGCTTTGCTTTGATAACTCTAATTACAGAAAGAAATGAACATAAAGCTATGAAGGATCTCATAGTAATTCAGAATATAAAGACGTAAATGCTTCTAATAACACGCAAACTTTATATATATCAAAGGAAAATTGTTCTGGTGTCAGTTTTAATGAGGAATATAGTTATTTTTCAGCACTGGTGTTTAATGCCTAAAAAGTTTTTCTCTTCTTGCCTTCCATCTTTCTTTTGCCCCAGGCAGACATTTCAACTAATTCAAATGAAAATACTTCTGTGGTATTCCAGGAGATTCTTATCCTTTGATTTTGGCAGAGGAGCAAGAGGGAAAAACCAGGCATCTTTCTGTATATTCTGGCAGGCAAGTCCATACTAATGTCTGAGGTGGATCCATCAAGAGCTGAAAAATGTGAATACATCTTGAGGGATGTTTTATGATAGAAGGGATGTGAAGACTGTGAGGGCAAAAATGAGGACTTCCTTCTGTAAAATGGTCAGCTCCTCGGAAACTGTCCAGAGGCTGTGGGAGAAGACAGATAGCGTGGAGTTAGTTTTGTTTCCTAGTTCCCTGCAGTCTTTGTTGCACCTTGCCTGTTTTGACTACTTTTTTTGTAGTTATAAATAGAATAAATATTCAAACCATTTGTAAGAATTGGCCTCAAATGTAAATCTGACTGTTGGTTATCTATGTCTTTAATAATAAGAGTAGTGGTGTGCATAAAACAGTGTTTATAACACAACAGATGAGAGCAAAATTTTTCAGAGATGGATCTCTAATTTCTTTTTAGCTACAGTAATATTTTCATAAACCATGTTAAAATAATCCAGCCACATTCTATTCAGTAAAATATCCCTTAGATTTCTAAACAGCATTTATGGAATCTGACTGGCAGAAAGGCACCACAAATATTTTCAAAGAAGGAACTTGATTCAGCTGCAGAATTGCTTTTTAAATACAAGCTTTGTATTGTTCTGGATTTGTTTAAATTGAATTTAATACATGTAATCAACCAGGCTGCTAAATGGACTTCATACCTAAAGCCTGATTTTCTGGGAATAACAACTCCTCAGCTAGTGTAATTTCTGTGACTTGAATAATTTAATGGTTGAAATAATAAGGGACCTTACTCTCATAGACTTACTGAGAATGGGGAAAAAAGATAACATGAAAATAACAGACATTGACTTCTAGGAACACAATAATAAGCAAACATCAGCAACCTTACTCAAGGTTATTTTTTATTGACTTTGGCATAATCCTCCTAAAAAATTATTCCTTTTTTTTTTTTAGTTACCAAGTTTATTTCTAGAGAGCATGAGTCCTCCAGAAATTAATTTTTAAGGATTTAGAGTTCCAAAGGTTACATTCTGTTCAAATCAGAGATACAGATATTAATTTATCTAGTTGGTACTGAGCATTGAATTTTAGAATACACAAAATCTGTTCATTAAAAATGGCAGCAAATTAAGCCATGAAATGTAAGTGATTTGAATGGCACATAGAAGGTAGAACTGTCAGTTATTTTTTGGGGTTTTTTTGACTGTTAAGTGTGACTTTTCAGCTGACATCAGATGATTGTACAAAAATTTTGGAGCTTAAAAAAATAGAATAATATCCAATTAAATTGATTGATTTGAAATTCAATCTGTAAAGAATGGATAGTTTAGAGTATGATAATCTTGTATCAGAATGTCTCCGAGTCTTTGAGAGCAAAGTATCACATGCATTTTGATAATTTGAAATCCTAGTCAATATCTTTCTCCAGACAAACCACAAATTAATTACCCTTTAGTGTTCATTAAAACATCTGCACTTCTAGTCCATAAAATCAGCAGAGTAATATTCATCTAACATTATTTTTAATAGTTATTAATACATGTTCAGTTAAAGACATTTCATCACTGATCTGAAGTCCGAACTACTCATGTTTTGCAATGGATTGCCTGTCAATATCTTTGTAATTTAAATTAATATTACACTTGACAGAATCTCCAGAGGACCAGCTTTCTTGAAAGTGTTGAAACGTGTAACAGGTTCAAGGGATGGTTTAACCCCATTTTGGTCACACTGGAAGCCTGTTTTCCAGATAAGGGAAGAGGCTGATAAGAGGTAAATCCTCTGAGGTGGAATAAGTCCTTCTTATCATGCCAGTGTCCTTCCTCACATAATCACTAAGGTGTGAATACTCCCTTCGAATGGGGACACTGAGACGTAGGATGAAGGTATTCATCTTGGCTGATGGGTCATGACTGATTCAACTACACTGAGAGACAACTGCAGCATCTCAGAAGATGTCAAAGACTCATAAAATGTCCTGAGATCCACATTACATCATCCAGTGTGAAACTCCCTGCCTGAGGGGAAGTACCTGGTCATTCCCACCTGAACCTGAGTGACTATAAACACAATAGATTTTGAATTCTGTGGGTTCATTCCCCCCAACCACTTGTGGATAGTCACTTTCTCTCCCTCAGCCCCCTTGTCTTTCTCTCTCTCTCTCTCTCTCTCCCTCACATTTACTGCTAAATAAAAATCCATACTATTGCCTTTGGCATATGGTCTCATTTGCACCTTAATTTGGGCAGAGGCATCTCTAATAATTTTAATAATCTGATCATAATACCATCAGACATACTGCTACATCAGAAATAGATTGTACACCCGTATGTCAAATATTACTGTACTTTGTGCCAAGTTTTATGTTTCATACACTGAATGACTAACTTGCTATGACCATCTTTGTTAGGTATAATTTCTGAAAATCCCTTACATTTCCAAAATTTTGGTAAGTTTTAAAAAACAAAACATTGGAGACTATCTTGGCAAGGAGATGTATCAGCACAACATGGCAGTTTACTGCCCCATAGCTTCAGTGCTGTGCACTGTTGAGGAGGCAGCTCTGAGTTGGTGTATATGGAGTAATAAAATTCAAGTCCACTTGGAATGTCCACTTGAAATGTCCACTGAGAAAAGGAGTGAAAAAGGAGTGAAAAAGGAGTCCAGAATTCAGTTGAAAAATAGGATAAAATTTGTTAGGGCCCTTTTTACTTTAAAGGGAACACAATGATTCATAGAGAGCCAGGTTCGCAATATGAATAACTCAAATTGTTGCTGGATTATGTGACTGCTCATAAGATCAGTAAAGACTTAAGAGATCTACGTAATTGATTGCTGACATTCATTTGCACACAGAAATAGACACGAACCTTCCACTTCTCAACGGCAGATCCAAATCCACTGGGAGACTTTACTAATTTCATTGTTAATTCAATTTCCAGGAGCAAGGGAACAGGTCACGAGAGTTGCAGTTTGAATCATCAGGCATAATATTCTTCATTACCATCACAAGAGGCTGCCCATTTCTTGTTGAGGTTCCTGCTTGGATCCTAGCTGCAGTGGGGCAGCTGACTTTTATTAGAAGTGCAAAGATTTGTTCTGTGCAAGTGCAAAGGTTGATGCCCTAAAGACCTTGTTGCAAAGAATAGGGAATTTTTAAGCTGATTGTTAAGAGCTTTAGGGCAGACCTAGGAACTTCTCCAGAGGTGATTATAAGATGGATGAAATGTTTCAGTGAGAG
Source organism: Aphelocoma coerulescens (assembly GCF_041296385.1). Taxonomy (NCBI): domain Eukaryota; kingdom Metazoa; phylum Chordata; class Aves; order Passeriformes; family Corvidae; genus Aphelocoma; species Aphelocoma coerulescens. The sequence continues at coordinate 60,000,385 of NC_091015.1, read as the reverse complement.
TTTTGGAAGGGAGTTGGCCAGCTGACACTGATTGAGAAGGAAGTTGCGAACACACAGGAGGAATTTTCATCTCCCTTCATAAAGGTCAGAGGTGATACTACAACTGATCAGAACCCTTAAGATGCACTCATTTGATCAGGGACTGGATATGCATGCATTGACTGATACTAAGTAGGGGATTGTTAACTGTAAGGGAACCAGGGGTTTGGGAAAACAGGTCAGCGAACCTCAGCCACCTCCTTTTGGCTAGCAACCATTTCATATGGTCTTTTCTGAGGATGTCCTAATAAACCAGAGTTAAATCAACCAGAAATAGAAGTAAATTTGATTGCCTAACTTAAAAATGCCTTCTCAGGTATGGTTTTACTGACACACAGTAAATAAAATTGCCTATTCTCATCTATTTAACATTCATAGGGAGGTTTTAACCCCAGACTGAGACTGAACTGAGAGGGTTGGGGGTTTATACAATGACTATCTGGGTCTTTGCTTCATGAAGAAATGAAGGTGTAGCCAAATAAATACCCATGTTTGTATCTTGGCTATTTTTTACTGCATGTGTGGGCTGTTAAATCCTCAAGCCATCTTTGAGTCCCAGCATGTCATAGTCATAGGTTTGGGTGTTGTTTTTTTTAAATTGTGTTAGAAGTTCTCTTTGGGAGTGACTTTATGGCAATTTGTACAACAAACAACATTTTCCCCCAGGCAGTTAGAAGTTAATTTTCATCTGAATACTTATTTTTTAGAACAAACATATGAAAGAAAGCTTTTCTTTCAAATAAGAACAGGCACATTATGCTTCAGATCAGTTTTTGTACAAGAAATAAGTCAGAAAATTAATCAAACCCCTACTTTGCATTCAACAGATCATTTAGTAAACAAGCATAGAAAATTAGAAGCCTATTGAGTACAACTGTACTATTTTCTTGATCAGAAAATTTTAATTAAAAACAGTAGCATAGTAAGCCAAACTCCTTCTTACTCCCCACTTCTCGTAATTGCTGAGCATCATGGAATTTTGTTCTTTTTGTCATATTTCTACTAAATTATACCTGATCATTACAACTCCAAAGGATATAAAATTTAAGTTCATAAAATCATGCAAAAATCAACCAGAAATCAAACCAGAACACCATCTTTCAATAACACATTATCAGACAAACTTTGAAAGTATTTTAATTTAAAATTCCTTTGTAATCAAATAAGGAAGTTGTCTTATCTGAATATTCATTTCATTAGTTTTCGCATTCCCACCCCCTTCTTATACAAATAGCCTCTTCAGATAAACAATTTGTCAAAAATCAAATAATTTCTTTCAATCCCCTGATCTTTCAATAGCCTAAACTGTGCCTTGATACTCTATAACTTTGTTCTTTGTAGCCAAAGAGATTCTAACCTTGTATGGGAAGACAGAGGTTTTTTCCTACCATTGTAATAGTTCCTTTTTTATCTTCAGCATACTGATATCCATACCATATTTTGATGTTCAAGTTGATGCTGATCTGAGACCTTTTTTCTTTTTAATTGTAACAAACTTTTTTTTCTTATACACAGCATAGCATCAAAATAGTCTTCATAGTTTTACTATTGATGGATGACATTTGATTTAAAAACTGTTCACAATCTCATCCAACTGTTTTGCCACGGAGGAAGTTTGGATGCATGGAGAACAAGTGTTGAATGTTACAGCAATCACTTGAACCACTATTTAATGTACCTAACACAGTTTTGGTGTTGACTTATGAAGTGAATACAGTCTTCTGCAGCATTATAGCATATAATTAAAACAGTTTTCAACATATTTTTGGCACGGAACTTGACCTACTTTCACGCTTCTAAGGTTTAAAATAAAATATTATTTGCACTGCATTCCTTTTATTGTAGAAATCTGCCATACAAATTTTAAGGAAAACTGCACTACACTCTAACTAGTATGTGTGTAATTTAAGTCATAATAGTAATTTATTGCTGAATAGTAGCATTCCATGATTAGGGATCTAGTAATGGTGTACAGACATTGTGCTCAAAGCAATAATCACTACTCAAGGAAGCAGTACCTGCAAAGTCATCCATACTTGTGCAAATAAGAAATTGCCTACATTTATAAGGAATGAAGGATCAAATCCATGCATTACTTAATCATAATACCTTCTTACACTATTTAAGGCTTTTTACTGCATGCTGCAAAGGAATACATGGAGATTAAGGAGGTACGTGATTTGCAAAAGGGGTATGAGGCAGTAAGTCAAGTGGACTGGTTCCCACTGTCCTTTTAGTGTAAGATTGCTGTAGAATATAATTTTTGCCCCAAAACCTATTTTCCTGTCAAGAAGCTTTTCTTCTACTTTCAGAAGCAGAAAGAAGGAGCTGAAATATTTCCTTCTGAAAGAAGGAGCTGAAATGTTTTTCTTCAGAGAGCAACCATTTAAAATGCTGAAACCCCAAAAACCCCAAAAAATAGTTTTAATGAATAGTTTAAAATGTAAGTATTTTCCTGATAATTTTGGCATCTCTTTCAGATTTTAGAAAAAGTGTATGTATCTATAGATTTTTGGCTTTTTTTTCCAGTAATATACAGCATATAAAATTATAAACACCCTCTCCTTCTGTACAAACCTTGCTTTGCTCCCTGTTAATGTTATTATTCACCATTACTTCCATTTGCCTGACAGCAAAGTCCTGTGACACCTGAAATTGAATTGTAAATACTGACACACAAAGGTACTTTCTAACTAAATTTATGGCAAACTAACCAAGATTTCAGTGTATTTGACACAAACTGGGTTAAAACAATGCCAGTCCTAAATCTCCACTCCACATTGTCTAAGTAAAGGAGTAGCAGTATCCTCAGCAGTATTATAAGCACATCCCCAGCTCTCTTTCATCCTCTTTTAGGTGTTGAATTTGTATCTGTTCTGTTCCTTATTTTTCCAGTTCTGGAAGATGAATTAATTTCTTTATGCTACAGCTAAAAATTATTTAGATGTTTCAAGCCACTGTAGTGGCATAAGAGATGAAGTATTATCTTTCTGAGCACATGGAAAAAATGGAGAGATGGGAAAAAGAAAAGTGCTATAATATAAGAAAAAAGGAATTAAGAGACAGGACAGATTACAATTTCATATTTAGATGCTACCAATATTTTGTTACATTCAGGTTTAATATCTCCCCATTCTTGAATTAATGTTGACAGGCAAAATTGATTTTGTTGAGTTCAAGGGTTATGAATTTTTTAAAAGTTCATTAGTCTTTACGAGAAGGAGGATTTCTTGAGGGCGATTCTGTTATGGAGAAATGATAGTAAAACATATTAAAATGTAAGGCATAGCACAAAAGTATATGTTTTGTTGACTTTCAGTGTGACTTGTGCTCCTTAATGTCTAGGGTTTTATTAAACAACCTGATGGTATTAAGCTTATAAATCCAGTGGTAATGGGATTTTGATATCTATCACAGAATCGCAGGATGGACCATCTGGTCCAACTTCCCTGCTCAAGCAGGGTCATCCTAGAGCACATGGCACAGGATTGTGTCAGATGTATCTCCAATGAGGGAGACTTCAGACCCGCTCTGGGCAATCTGGCTTCACCTGCACGGTGTAGAATTTCTTCCTCATACTCAGATGGAATTTCCAGTGCATGAGTTTCTGCCTGTTGCCTCTTGTCCTATTGCTTGACACCATTGGGAAGAGCCTGGATCCATCCTCTTGACACCGTCCCTTAAGGTACATTGATATATCTTGGGCCATAGCAAAACTTTTAGTCCTCTTCAGTTTATTGCCCTGCCTCAACCTATGTAAGAGTGTGTCATGGATATCTCAAGATCCACTCCCATACTGAATTCCAGCTCTTCTATCTTTTCATCTACTTATACGTCATGTTTACTACAAAACTTCTGGGAAAAAAAAAATCTATTGAGTTGTGGTCTAAAGTATGCAGAGATTCTGGCACAAAAGCATTAGAAAGTCTTAAGCTTTCAAGACAGTGAAGCTGCAATACAGCTGTCTCTCCCTCTCTCCTCCTGCCACAGCCTGTCAAAAACATGCAGTGGGTAAGTTAAATAGTTTTGTTTAAGAACAAGAAGTGAAGTGATTTATAGCAACTTGAATCTGTTTGTGCAAGCATAATTGTTTACTGAAATTCTTTACAGTACATTCCCAGGGGCTATGGAAATTGGTCCAAGAACAAGCTCTGCTATGCTGCTGCCCTACTCTCCTGTCAATATTAGCTCTTCTCAGACAGAGAAAGGAGGTTTCCATCTTTCTCTATCTTAAAAGAATTCATCACTTACAGGAGAAAAGCATTTTTCTCTGTTGAAGTGTAAATGTGGGAAATACAGTTACATAATTTAGAGAAAAATAAAGCCGCTGCAAATGTTTGGCCACTAAATCTGAGAGCTAGATAAAAAGGTTGCAGCACCAGACCTTATTGTGTATTTGTCAGTCAGCTTCATGTGTTCTAGATTTTGATTCAGATTCTTTGAACATGTGTCTCCATCCCAAACCTTTCAATGATAAGAAGCTTTATCTACCCTTTTCCATAATGCTTATGGATGCTTCACAATGTTGAATCTGCCACTGTGAGATGTAGAAAAACAAAAATGTTGAAAACATTAGCACAGCATTTGTTGAATTACCATGCAAATGAGCTATCATTTTTCAGGAAGCTGATTCACGAAAGTGACTTTTGATGTTGATCTTTATCTTAAATATAATTTAAGGAGAAAAGAAATTGTTTTAAAAGCTATTATGTTTGTGTTGTAAAAACATAAACTATTTAATGAGTGTTTTGAGGACTTTTTCCATTTGTATGTTTGTTTGAGATGATTTTTATAAATACCTGAATATCCATTTGATTTTCTATTTTCAACTTGCTTCAAGAAAGTGGTGAAAATATATTGGAGGAAATAGGTTTCATGTTATTATGAGGGACAGCAAGGGCATAAAAATCAGACTTGATTCACACATTTCCTAGGCATGCATCACTGTTCTCTCTAATGATAATCATTGCTGCAATCATGATCTATTTATTAATTTTCAGTTCTGATCTTTCCTGCCTTTAAAATTGTTGTGCACCTGTAGAGAGTAAACTGACCGAGTGGTGGTTTTTATGGAGCATTTACCTTCTTAAAAATCCCATTTCACATTATCCCTGCATGTGAAGCACATATAATGTGCTTAGACTCTGAAAATATGAGCTCTGATCTTGGAGGAAGAATGCTGAAAAGTACCTGGAGGGTACTGAGTGCAAGTTCGGACTTCCTAGCACAATAAAGACATTGACCTACTGGAGCTGCTCCAGCAGAAAGCTACCAAGATGTTTGGATGGACACAGCGTAGGAAGAGAGGCCCAGAGAAATGGTTCTGCAAAGTCTTTAGTATAGAAAGTTAAAGAAAGGTAGATGTTTCTATGGTATTCAACTATCTAATGGCGGAATGCGGAGAAAGTAGAGCCAGGCTCTTTCCAGCAGTAGGAAAAAAGGCAAAAATCCCAAGTTACAACAATCCAAATTCTGAAAAAAATACTTCAAAAAAATTAATTTCAGAGTAGGAAGATATTGGAACAGGTTGTCCAAAAAGGTTGAGGAATCGTCATCTCTGAAGGTTCTCAGTATTGAATTGGAAAAGCATCTGAGCAAGGCCTACATGTGCATACTGGCAATAGCTACATACTGTACCTGCAAGCTTGCCAGCAAGGACATTGTGGAATTCTACCTGGGTTTTGTAGATACAAAACAGGATGGCAGAGGCAAGGTAGCCAGTCAGGAAAGACGTAAAGAACATAATAGTCGTGACAAGGTTCACGAGAGAATGGGCCTGAAGCCCCAGAGGGAGACTTCTTCCATTTGTGAGCTCCATGTCAAATGGGACTAGGAAAGGGAAACGGTGGAGCTGCTCTGAAGTCCCTGTAAGAAAGGAAGCCAAGGCTTCATCTAACAAAAATGCAAACTGCCATTAGAGTGATGAAGGGCTTGCCCACCACCAGTTGTGGCAAAACCTACAAATGTCCTGAAGCCAACTGCTTACCTCCCCTTTTAGTAGCTAGTACACAGGATTGTTCAAATTAACAATTGGAATGATCCTGGAAGTAAGAAGTGCATTGGTTTGTGCTAGAACTATTTCTTCTATACATCCACAAATTCTCTTGTCATCCTACACTCTTGAAACACAAAGGAGACTTGGAGGGTGTTCCCTATTAATAATGCAGCTGGGAGTGTATGTACATGAGGAGCTCAATTCTATATTAAAATGGGAGCATTAGGAGTGCTCTTTTTTTTTTTCCTCCTGTGCAACCCTATGATTTTGGCCTGCCTGGAGAACTGTACTTTTCTACCTGGCAATCAGATGGAAAACACAAATGTGCAGATGTACAATTCATAGTATGGCATATTAATTAGGTTTCCATGCTGATTCCTCCCAGTTTATCTTCTATGGCAGTGTCTCCCGACCTGTTGATGGCAGAGTGGACAAAATAAGGCAAAATAAGAGTGGACAAAGTTATTTGAGATGACTGTGACCTATTTCTGCTTGTTGGGGTTCCAAAGTTAGTTTAGGGAAGTTGATTTATTTTATCTCTGGTGTTCCCTGAAGGAAATTACTGTTAGGATAATATAGTTCTTTAAAATACCCAGTAGCTGTGTGGCAAAGTGAACTGTGAATTTATGAAGGAATGGTGATGCTTCTATTAAGAGCTAATATATTTTTTATGAGAACAGCCATTAAATTATTGCTGCTTTTTATATTAAATACTTGTAGCATTTGATTAAAATGTGTGAAACATCTAATATGTTTCTTTACTGGCTGGATATTTTTAATAACCTATTTAGCAATTGCTACCTTTCAGTGAGTGTCATATAAAGAGCAAGCATGACGAACAGAGCAGTGGGGTAATGCTGGTTCTGACTGGAGAGACCGGTTTGGATGGTGTGGCTGTGGTCAGGTGGAGCTCTGCACCTTTTTTTGTACACTTTTGTTATTAATATTGCTGCTGCTCCTGTTAATTTTCTTGTCTCACTGCTGTTTTCAGTAAAATGTTCTTATCTCAACCCAGAATCCCTGCCTCTCGTCTCTCTCGGTGGAGTGGGGGGGACTCTGGGCTGGGGAGTGCCATTCCGAAACCACAGCAATGTCATATGTGAAATTGTAACTTCCCATTCAAATATAACAAAACAGAAGTGAGCGTTATTGACTTAACCTCCCCCCCCCCCCCCCCCCCACCACCAAAAAAGCTCTAAAACATTTGAAGTAAAAATAGGTAAATCAATTCATACAGACACATACCACAAAAAAAATATTGTATGCAACTTGCAACACTGAAGTTGAAGTAATAATTGTCCTGGATGGCATCACTACTTACTTTAACTGGTGGCTTGCAGTCAAAATATGGCTTATATGACCCTTCACCTCAATGTGCCAAACTGGACTTTCACAAATACCTAAATTCTATGGGTTTTTTTCGAGTTCTGATTTTCATTTTTCCTGTACTTTTAGAAGCTGCCACTTTACAGCTATATCCAATGAAATAGTACAAATAACAGCGAATTCTGATGTGCTGAAGACAAGTCTATAAAGTTTTTATCAATATGAACCAACACAACATCCCCTCCATGTTATCTGCTACTTTTTCTAACAATGCTAATTAATTTAATTTATTAATTCACTCATTCATTTCTTACGTTTAACTGCTGGTGACCAAACTTAAGAAACTCAGAAGTCCAAACTGAAGTTGGGGTGGTAGACTCACTTCATAATAAATGTGGAAATTCTTCTAGTGCTTCTTCCCACATTAAGTCTGAATTGGTCTCCTAAGTTACTTATCTTTATTCCACTGACTATATCAAAATCTGAGATAGCTGGACTACTGATTTGGGCATCTTATTTAAGCATCTAGAATTGATGACAGTAACATAGGCTTAATATTTCTAATCAAGAAAAATAAAAAAAAACACCAAAACCCTTCTTTTGGATGCCCAAAATACTTATTTTCTGGTTAATTCAAGTTCAGCATTTAACTTTTGGGTGTGTTATTTTTGTATCTTACTAGCTTATTTTTGACTTACTTATTTTTGTATCTGATTAGCTTTATCCCTTTGTTGAGAAGTGTCAAGTTTTACAGCACAGCAGTGACCACATCATATTTCAAAAGAGGAGACTGAATAAACCACTGTGCATCACTTCAACATAGACTCATCGCACAAATAAACTGTTTTTTTGCATAAGGCATAAATATTTCACATTTAGACCTAGGATTGAACTCTATCTGAGAATGGAAACAGAGCATGAGGAGATAATAATCAGCCCCACTAGCAGACCTTGAAGTCAGCAGGGTCCAATACATGGTTCCCAGTCTGAAAACCCATTCAAAGTGATTTTTTAAAACAGGTTGTAAACATTTTGCCAGTAATTGCTTGCATTTGCTCACAATTGACCACAACAGTTATCAATCTGAAAGAATCAACTAAAAGTTAACTGTTGCAAAGCATAGCAAAATCTATTTCTTAATAAAATCAATCTCTTTTAGATTTCTGAATAATCTCCAAATGTGATAATCTCTTAATTTCTCACACTGATCTCTCAAATCTGTGGGCCTAATCCAAAGCTTGATGGAGTCAATACTTACTTACTTATATAGTCAATACTATACTATACTTTACTAAAAACTTCAATAGGTTTGCATCAAACCATCACTAGGTGATTATAAATAAAGCAATAAATTTCAGTCTGTAATAATACAGCTCACCATGTGTAACATGAGTGTAGAAAATGTATTTATAGTTTAATGAGATAGTTTTAAATTAAGCACGATGTGGCACTTTTTTCTCCACAAAGTTAAAAGGGGTTTGGGCCTACACTTTGTATTCTTTGCCATAATTCTCCTGGTTTAGCTGAACGGCTTCTTTTTCCCCTCTCTTGGCTGAAGCAGTGCCCTGAGAGAACAGTGTAGGATTCAGCAGTGATAAACCTGCAAGAATCTGATTGTGCTGAAGTGATCCTTCAAAGCAGAGATCCTGAGTTTCTATCCCTCTTCTATATCTGACAGTACATTTTATCAGGCCATACTGTAATGTGAAATACAGAAAATTGTTTTTATTATTGTTTTCTTGGTTTTGTTTGGTTTTTTTTGAGTGAATAATTTCCTTTGTTGCAAACACCCATATTTTGCTTAAGTGAGGTACTTAAGACTTTTTCTGGATCCAATTCCAAATGCCCTGAAAGCCTAATCAAGGATTCCTGCATAATAGCAAGACATTACATTAAGCACTGTTTCTACATTAGAGGATGTAGGCTATTTAGCTATATTAACAAAATACAAATATATGTGCTACAAATTTTACTTCAGCAGACATCACCTTAATGAGTATTATAATAATATTCTCCTCATGTTTAAAATGATGCATTAAAATCCCGTAAGTACTGTACTTCTACCAATCTGTGAATTATTAATAAGGTGATAATCATGTAAATGACACTGCCTTATTAGGTCTTGATATATCTTGTTAGCCTGTCAGTTAACTGCCTGTTGGTGTGGAGGGGAAAAGTGCTTTTTTGTGCTCAGGAGGGTACTAGAGAAGTTAATATTTTCCTAACAGAGTTTATTGTGACTCTTTCTAGAATTTTTTTTGCTTGCTTCGTTTTCTTTTTTTTAAAACTGCTTTTCTAAAGATTGCAATTGCCCAAGCCCTTGTTGTCAGTTTTACATGTCTTTAGGACATATGAAAGAATGATGGCATAATACAATTGTTGCATTACTATAGAATAAACCTTACTGACAGCTAACCCTAAATTACTAAGTCAATTTATTAATCAGTAAGGTGACCAGTTGAGGCCAAACGCATTTAAAGCAGCAACAACAACAAACCAATAGAAAAACAAAGAATGCAACTGCTTATATTTCTTGTCCCTTGTATGTTAATGTTCTGGCATGTCAAAGAAGTACTGAGGGAAAGAAATCTGTCCCTACAACTCAGAAGTAACAAATAGCATAAAGACTGAGTCAGCTCAGTTTGATAAACCAAAAATCTGCCATCCATCTCTCGCAAATCCTAAATCAAGCAAGCAAACAAACAAGTCATGTTAACTTTTTCTTTTTTTAAAATTGGGAAAATAAGGCTGTTTCTTTCTTTGCAGTTTGCATTTTTAATGTTGAGTTCTCCTCAGCAGTTTAAAACGCACAGAACAGAAATCTGTTTCCGTAACATTTTCAGTCCAATTTGCAAACCTTGGAGATCTGTGCAGTTTGGCTTTCAGTTGTACTTGTCTGTCTGAAGTTTGAGAAATTTATCTAAAAGAAACCGACCTTCAAGAAATCCATTACAAAACTTGTAAGAACTAGGTAACTAGCTTGTGTTGTGAAAGAATTTATTTTTTATTTCATAATTTTTACATCTTTATCTGAGGCCACTTGTAACAGCAATAATTAGGGTGTATTTGAGCTTGCAGAAAGGACATGCTGACTGACAAACAAGTACAGTTCTGAGGATAGCAAGTTTTGTTATGTTTTGCTGCTGGTTGTTGGCACACAGTGACTTTTGTACATTGGTGGATCAGTACAAAATGAAAATTTTGTGTCCTAGTCACACTAATGCCAACATGGGTGTAATCTGAAGCACTAGGACACATTATCTTGAAGTCTAAAAAACCCAAAGGAATTATGGTATGCTAAAGCCTTGTGAGTACTTGATATGCCACATGAGGGGTTACCTGATCTGAAAATGCCTGAAATTTCTATTTGACAGAAATAAAAAAATAAAATCTAAATAGTAATAACAATTTTGCAGTAAAATTTTACTGGTAAAACAGAATTTCTGATATTTTGTTTTGAAAAGAGTAAACTGGCATAATATTTTCTATTTCTTAGCTATTATTATGTTATTATCAAAATGTTCTAAATAGATGACTTCTACTTACATGTCAAAACAACATTTAACATTAAGGTAAAATAGAGTGGAATATTAGTGTGCAGGGTTTCTTCTCTTGTTCCTTCTTTCTGCTTCCTCACATTATCAGAATATTATTACTCCTAAACATTCCCAGTATCATTTCTTAAATCTTATTTTGATCACTGCAGTTAATAATAGTGATAAAGTGACAATTAAAAAGTCATCAGTTAAAGTTGAGGAAAAAATATATTCTTTTACTTTCATTAGATTTTAGATTATGTAAGTATGCAGAATATTCTTCTTTACATTGTATCAGCATTTTCTAATGTGAAATTGTTCCAATTTAATAACTTTTTTGCTAGGTTGTTACAGATAATCCTCTCATCCAGTCAGTAGCGTGCTGTGTGCTGATTAATTCTATGTTAGAAAGGTCTGGTTTTTCTTCACCAAATAATTTACTGAGTCTTTTATGAAATGTGCTTTAAGACTTCACTATAGGAAAAAAGTGTGAAGTCAGTTGCTGCCTGGAAATCTGTAACTAATGAATAATACTAGTCTAATTAATGTCAAACTAATTCAAGTCCTGCAACTAGCTAGCTGAAATAATTTTCACTTCTTCAGGTACAAATTATATTTAAAATCCATAGAGAGTTTCTAATAATATCAAACATCAATGTCTTACCTGTACAGTGTGAATCTCTAATAAAACCCTGAAATGAGCAATTAAAAGAAATATGGTTAGGACTAGGAGTTACTGTAATGAAATTTTATTTTTGTTTTCCAGAGTTAATATTTTCTTGTGCACTCTCATATATACTCACATTATTCATTTTCATATAGCAGTTTCCCTTAAAAAAATAATTTAAGAAGTTGACTTAGTGCACAGTAGGATGTCAGCCTTTCTTAGGACTGGATGATTCATGGCAGAGCTCATTTATGCACACCACTGCCATGACAATTCTGATGGAACTGGCTGCTAAGAACTGCCTGGGCTGTGATTGCCACTGAATCGGTCCCTTAAGAACCACCACCCGGAGCAAAAAAGTTTCATAAAATGCCTAACACAATTTCAATCTATATTAGGTATTTAGTGGCAGCCAGCAGAACTTCCTGTAAAACACCCATTGACAGCCTTTTATCTGTCTGGGAGCTGCTTCCCACAACTAAGCCCGAAGCAAGGAGGCTCCTGAGAATTATTGTGTTGTAAGTACACAATTTAATACCTGATTTTTTTTCCTTTGTGTTTATTATTTTTCATATTTTTTTTTTCTTTTTTTGCCTGCAGCCACATTTCAAGAGTAAATGAAGGTGCAGCCCATATATTTAATGCTTTGGGTGTAAGCCCATAATGCCTACTACACACCCTCCCTCCTGCCCTGCATACTGGAACCCTGCAAACAGTAATTTGCCCAACATCCCATTGTAAATTAGTACTTAAGAGATACATCACCTCATCAGTGAAAGTGCTGATCCAGTAAAACTGCTACAATGTCTTATTTGATGTCATTAGTGCTATCAGTGGCTTGTCAAAAGTCATTCAAGGTCAGGTGCCAGGACTGTTGGAAGCCAGTGACCTCAGCTGGCAGCTCATTTGTGTGACTGTGAGATGGTAAAGCCTTCTTTCATGGTAATTTCTTTATGTTTTATTTATTTAGTTGGTTGGTTGGTTGGTTGGTTGGTTGGTTGGTTGGTTGATTGTTTTTTTATAGTGAGGTTCCCTTGTAAGGCAAAAAGAAAAAGATGAAAGGTGGATGGCTAAGGTGTATTATGTGTGTCTTTCTGTTCTTTCCCTTATTATTCAAATACTGAGGGATATTTGTCTTTGAAAGTGAAGATCTGCATTACTTTTTTGGCTCGATCATAATTCAGTTATAATCCAAATGGAATTAAATGCTTGAAATATGCAATTTAAAAGCTATAAAGAAATTAAGGGTTGACTAGACTGGAAAGAATCCCTTCTAAAATTGTAGACAGGTAATTTTTACTTACCAGAAGAAGGTGTTTCAGCCCTAGCTTCCGAAACAAATAGTTGGAGTCTACAAAATGTGTGAAAAATAAAAAAAATTTAAAGCATTCAGGGATAATTTTTACTTTCATTGCAAAATTCAGTTATGTTTAAACACCACTCTGTGTTACACATTATGTAATTTATAATGTCGTTTTGTTTGCTCTACAGTAAACCTGAATTTCTTTGTTGCTGTATCATTTTAGATATGACATTTTGAAATGTTTAAGCACATACTGCTTTGTTTAAGTATATATTGTAGATGTAAATTAATTTCAGTGAGAAATCTAGAGAAGAATTTAGTTCTTATGTGGGGAGAAAGCTCCGATAGTTAAAATTTCATATAAAAGGAACAGAAGAAAAATTTGCTGGTTCCAATGGTCTGCCTGTAAAAGATGAGCTATCACTATTTGCATTTTTTTTATTATACTCCTCCATATAACTTAATGTGAGGTAATTTCCTGAAAGGAGGAGCAATATGTTTTTCATTCAGAACTCACTAGCTGGCTGTAATAACCATTTCAGAATTAGCACATCATGTGCAGTTGATCGTACTTTTGAAATACTTTCTTGTATCTTGCAATACCTTTTATATCTTCAGGGTGTCCCTGCTCATCACAGGATGGCATTGGACTATAGGTGACCTTTAAAGATCCTTTCCAACCCAAACTGTGGGAAAAAAATAAATAAAATCTGATCTGGCACCACACAATTCAGCATAGCATATACACATCTGAACTTGTTGTACCTGAGATAGGATAGCTATTGGAAGTTCTCAAAACACAGCCATTAAGTTCTCAATAATTTACCTTTTTCATAATAAATTTAACTATGTCTTTATCCCGGAAGGGGGTGTGGAATTTGGCCATTAATTTTGGGGCACCAGTTTGCTGGTGTCCAGCCTAAGATACCTTTAAAAAGACTGGCATAGGGAAAGTACCACCTTTTACATTTGGGCAGCCCTAAGGATATTTCAGGTTGGGCATCCAATATTGACAGTCATTTCAGAGAAAGTTGGCTCCTGTATCTACCAAAGTTGTCCTTTGTCTGCTTCCTCTCATTTTCACTAAAGCTGAGTTCAATTTGAGAATACTGCTGGGCTAGCAATAGTTTCTTTTGCCTTGGCCGTTTGAGGTAATGTATTGTATAGGGAGTCTCTGATCTTTGAGTAGACTTTTATGATCAAAGTTCCACAGTTTCAGAGAAATAACTTCTTGTCATTGAGAGGAAAAAAGGTTAATGACTTGAACTCATTGAAATTTACATTGTAAAGAGAAATTAGAACAATGGCAATTTAGGTAACTTTTTCTTAAATGAGTGTGTTAGAGTACTAAAAAATACCTGGGACTGCCAAAGAGTTCAGCTGATCAATTGTTGTCATCAAGAGCTTGCTATTTTTTCTGTTTTGAAAAATAGGAGTCCATTCCTGTTGCTCATTTTTTCATAGACTATTTTGCTTGCCTACATTTATGTTTTAATTTTTGACAGTCGGGAGTCAGGAAATGCATTCTGTATTAGATCTTATATAAATATTATTTGCAAAAAGCAAATCTCTAGGCTTTTCTTTGGAAGCATTTCAATGTACACTGTAAAAAATGCAACAAAAATTTAACTGTGGATTCCCACAACTAAAATCACTGCAGATGATGCTGAGCCTCATCTTCCTGAATCTATAATTTTCTCCCTTAAGCTGGGTTTCTTTAGTTTTGTTTAGGAGATGACTGTCAGAAACATCTTCTTTCAGAGATAATCTGCAAACTATTATTCATATCCTTGGCTTAGATCCAAACTACCATTAATTTGTGTGGATAAAGTCAAGATACCCTATAATTACTGTTACCTAGTACTCCATGTTAGTGCTTTTGTTGGGTTGGTGCTTTTTATAGTAGCAGAAATTGATTACCAACTAGATTGGGTTTATGACATTACATTTCTTCACAATTCTGTAGAATTGCCATGCTTTCCTGAGCACTAATTAAGCTAAACATTTACATCCTTTTAACTTTTACGCAATTTATCTCCAAATTAGCCCTGCACTCAGATTAATATGAAGGTACTTCAGATTTTGAGCTCTTTTTTGGACAGAAAGATATGTTTTGCTTCTTTTTCCTGAAATAAATTGAATGGAAATGGTTAAGCTTACACATTTCAGCTAAGTTTCTCTCCCAGTCATGAAAGGAGTGGTAGCAGACCATCTCAGCATTGGCATATTAACCTTCATTTTCCACTGAGTGCATAACACATAAAGAAAAATGCCCTAAACAAAAAACCCAATAACCCCTGCCCACATTATAAGAATGGAGGGCATTTGAGGGTCTGCAGGTGAAAGGAGGACATGTGGAAGCTCTCATCAGCCTATGAGGGGAGTGAAAGGAGGGATACATACATACCACATACTGCCACATTCTTCACCATGGAATGGCAGAAGAAAGTTCAATTCTTCTTGCCCCATATGTGCATAATTTTCATTCATGTGGATGAGAACTATACCAGTGCAGGGAGAAGAGAGTAGATGCTTTAGGCAGTAAGAGATACAATTGCTTTTCTGACAGCAGTGAAATGAAATTTTTCATGCAGAAAAGAGGTAACCAAGAGCAGGAATTTAAGAAAATATCTGCTTAAAAGTACATTGTCCAATAAAATTTAGAATTTTCAAGAAGCATATGCTGAAATTTGTGCATGTATATGACCATGTTCTTGAACATTCTTTTCTATAACTGTATACAGTTTAGGCATAAATAACCTCACTAAATTTATTGGTCCTTAATACTGTCTAAAAGGCACACTAGCTATTTTCTAAGGTCTACTAAACTCTCTAAAGTAGAGGAAATTAATGGAAAATTAATTAACACTAAAACATTAAAAAATATTTTTGTTACTGAAACTTAAAACCATATTTTTTTATACTATTGGTTAGCCATAAATCCATTCTAAGCAAATTTTTCTTTTAAGTCAGGTAAATATTTCACGTTTCTCTGAGTCCATATTTGTTTTTGTTCCTTCGAATTTTCTGAACCACGAAGCTTGTACCCCAAAGGACTTTTTCCCAGGAATGTAAAGATTTTTGTAAGATATTTTAGAAATGTAAAAAGGCAGTGGTTTGGCTGATCTTTGAAAACAGCTCTTCTGGTAATTCGGAATTTTTAATTCAGTATGCATTTCACACCAATGATCTGTTCCAGAAGAGTCTTTATCATATATATCATAAAATTGATTAAAAGAAATTGGGAAAAGAACTCTTATTTGTAAAATTGATATGTCCATACAATTTCTTTATGTACAAGTAACAATTTGTTTATATCATACAGTAAGGAGAAGCTATCAATTTGAAAAAATAAAGAGAACCTTTCACTTTAATTAAACAAGCATACAAGACTGATTGAGACATTTTCATTGTTGAGATATTTTCATAGAAAAATGGTTTGGAATCTTCTGATAGAGTCATGTCTTTTCTGTTTGGTCATGTATTTCCTTCAGCACAGTCAACTGCAGGCCATCTGGAACACACTCCTGTGCAAGAGACAAGGAAAAAAATTACTACTTGCAAAAGTGGAGCTATGAATATTCGAGGGTAGAGATGTGCTTGCTTTTTGGTATTAGCTGTGTAGTCCAGAACAGCATCTGCTATTGAATTTAGACAAGGTTATAGGTATCTTTCTATGACTTCGGATTGGTTATTTGTCTTAGAAGACAAATAAAAGGTGTATTTTGATTAAATAAATGAGTATGGGATGCGGCGCTTCTGGCCTACATATTTGTCTAAATAAGTATTACAGTACAGACCTCTATGACTTTTGCCAGTGTTTGAAACTAGAGCCATGACTATATTTTTTGGCTTTTTTGGTCAGGATACTGGTAGGAGTGTTGAAATACACTTTGGAAACAGGTACAATTAAAGGTGGTGTGGGTGAAACTGCCTAAAAACCTGTGTCTACTGCCACTTACATGCAGACATCAACTGCTGCTACAGAAGGGCAGGTCACCACTGGGTGACATATCATGGTCCAAGGCTGATGCCTCTGAACAATTACATTGGATAACTACAGTTATATGTGTCAATAGCACCATACTAAATATTCTATCATTGTATTTCAGGTTTAGTGCATCAAATTTTTCTCTTTAGGGAAATCTTTAGGGAAAAATAAAAGTTAAATACTATGGTTCAGATTGTTCATAATGCTAATAGACATGCCCAATAATAAACTATTGTTAAGATAATTTCTATTTAATTAAGGTTGAGTGTTTCCTTATATTGACTGAACTCAAGGACATTTAAGTGTCTATTGAAAATGAAATATGTGCTCAGCTGTGTTGTGGAATGCTCAAGGAAATTGCAGTTACATAGACTGCGAAGGAAGTAAAAAGCAATTTCTCTCTAGATGGACAGATACAAAGAAAGAAGAACCACAGTCAAAGTATGCTTTAAAAAGTGAGGAATGTGGGCTTAGCAGTCAGAAAACAGGGTATAAAAAGAGTTCAAAAGGCAAATCTGCAAATTTTTAAGTGGTGATAATGGCTAACTTTACCAAGAAAGGACCAATTCAAAATGCAATAAACAACAAGGGAGTAGTGTTGATGTAGGAAAAAAATAGGTTTAATGGATTTGGCAAAAGTGAAGGGATAGAAAAAAATGCAGAAAAGTGAGATCTGAGTCCTGGAATTCACTTATTTCAGCTATTGGGACATACAGGCAGGAAGGAATGTACAATGAACATACAATGCATGTAGGGATTCAGAGTTTGCTGAAAGCAAATAGTTAAAAACTGTGACTGACTGATACAATTCTCGAGTCTGCTGTCCTATTTACCTGCATCAGGACTACATCATTCCTGATAAATTTATAAGGTTTTTCTTAAAACCTTCATTAATAGAGGTTCAGGGGTATCTTCAAGAAGTCTGCTGCAAAGCTCAGCTGTCTTGGTGTTTGGAAATTTTTTCTTCATTCTTAGCAAAACCTAAAACTGAAGCTGCTGTAAAAAGAGGATGACTGTAAAAGATATGCAAAGCATGTACTTCATAGCTGGAGATACTATAAAAATAATTTCAATTTTCACTGGAAATAACACAGCAATGCTTACAAAAGCAAGAGATAAAACAGTAGAGGAGAGTGTTCTGTTTCCACTAAGGTTCAGAAATTTCCTTCAAATTAGAGGGGAAGAGAGAGCCTGTGAAGAATTCTGCTTCTGCAGTCATTATTGTTTTAATAATTAAAACATTTTGTAATACTTTCTTAAAATTTCTCCCCAATTCCTAGTTCACAGCAATAAAAAGAAATTCTGATTTTACCTAATGCAAGGAAGATGCTGACACTTTAAAAAATCTCTTAAGGCCTTATGCACATTAGCTTAGTAAACCTTTGATGGAGAAAAGGTGTTCTGCATGGATGGCTGAAAACAGAACTGAGACAAAAGAGTTAAATATACATTTAATACACTGCATTTTTACTTTCAACATTTAAGTTGATCTTTGTCTCTTTTATCTCACTGCCACTAACACCAGAAAGAACCAGATCATTAGCTGACTGGAAAAGATCAGTCTGTGTGCTGTGGAAACATTCTTCAAATAATCAAAGGCAAGAAATTGGAAAAGTGAGAGAAGGTAATTTTCTCACAGAATATTTCATGGGTAATGTATTAAAAAAACCACAAAAACTGTAATCTTTGACATGCTTCTGGTTTGCACTTTTGATCCATCTCAATGTAGTAGCAGAGTGACTTTTTAAACTGGAAAGGTGAGGCAAGATTCAGTGTGGAAAGGACTGACTGCAACACTTTCCCAAGAGGAAAGTCCTGTCCAGAGAGAGGAACGATGGGAGCAGGGAGAGCTTGGAGGCAGGAAGTGACAACTGAAGTGCAAAATGGGGGGAATTGGGAGGTGGTTTTGCTCTCTGTGAGGTTTAGCATGATTTCAGTGGAAAGGCAGCACAACTCAATAGTCAGTTCCAGAAGTTCCACTCTCCCCTCCTCTCTCTCCCCAACCCCCCCACAAAAAGCTCAATTGCCAATCGAAGTTATTTAAGTTATTTGAGCCGTAAGGCAGTGATTTCCATCAGGGCTTATTGAATCAAACGCTGAAGTATTGATGGCTTCAGAATTTTTTTGGCAGTGAAACAATAAACTTTTGAAAAATACGAGGTTTTTTTTGTAGTTACTAATAACTTAGTGGTTACAACACTCACCGGGGATACTAAATCTTTGTTGTGCCTTTACTCTGAACAAAGGCTCAATACTGGATCTCTTCTTGTGCAGACAGCTTAGTCCCCATCTACAGAATCAAGCTCTTTTTATAGTACCATTAATTTTTGTAACAGCAAATTGTAACTCCACTAACCCAGAATGGGAGCTAGAATGGAAGGCTCCATAATGAGGTGAGTAGGACTGCTACCAATCTGCAGGAGATTCAGTGTTTCTGCAAATCTGAGTTAAAAGCTGCATATCCTGCCTAATAGCTAGGACCTAGCAAATACCTTTCAAAATTCCCTTCTGGCTTGAGACATGCTCTGACAAAGATTTCTTAAGAAAGTTTATTCCTTGTGCATACATCCTCTTAATCCATTTCAGAATACAATTTTGACTTCAACAAACCATCATTTTCCAACAAAAACTTGTTTAGTTGCAAAATTACTATTTCTATTCTCAGGCATTCTCCTCCAATTCACATATATTCCCTGTTTCAGGGAAGAGAGGATATGGCTTTTGGCCAAGATTTTTTTTGTTTTGTTTTGGTTTTGTTTTTGGTTTTGGTTTTTTTTTGAGGGAGAGGGCTTTAAAAAAACGCCACATTTTGTCTCTGATTCCAGGATAAATAAATTATAAAAAAGAAGTATGACTAGTGCATGACAATTTTACTTAAGACAGTCAAGGAATACAATGATTTCTTACCAAACAAGATGTTCTAGGAGAAAAAACATAAATTAAACAAACCAACAAAAAAGCCTAGCAACAAGTCAGTAAGACAAAGCCACTACAGTTTTTGTGGTTGTGAAATTAGAATACCTTAGACGGACAACTGTGGGAAAAAAGGATTAAATATTAAGAGAAAAAGGGAAAAGTCATCACTTGTTTCAAACTACTAAATTAATTCTTTATATTGTTAACTACCATGCCTAGTAAACTAACTGAATTCTAATAACATATTCAGTGTATTTTATGTCTTCATCTTTCTGAAAGGAATGTGAGGAGACAACTATGAAGTCTAAATTATTGAAGAAAAAGCCTTTGCTGAACACTATTAGAAGCTCTTCTCCACTAGTAGATATTCATAAACAGTTTTTCATAACTGCATAATATTTGGAATTGGAGAATTCACATACTTTTCTGTTCTCTTATTTAAAGATGTATTTGTTTCTGAGCAGCTTTCCTTTGCATGGTTTTATAAATCTGAATTTAAAATTCCCTTTCCATGAATAATTTTTAATGCTCACTTGAAGTTCATTGTTTCAGCAAAAATTCCTGTCCTGAATTTATGAGATGTTTGTCATCCCAGCTCAGCTTGATTGTTAATCAAGTATATTAATTTAGTGGGATCGTACAGATGCTTCCAGCTCTATAGACTTCCAAGACTTACTGATTGGGGATCTAAGCTGAGACATGCATTTTTATTATCATTATCATCATCATAATTTTTGTGTATTTCACAGAACCACAGAATCTGATGAGTTGGAAGGGACCCACAAGGATCATCGAGTCCAACTCCTGGCCCTGCACAAGACCCCCCAAGGTCACACCATGTGCCTGAGAGCATTGTCCAAACACTCCTTGAACTGTGTCAGGCTTGGTGCTGGGACCACTTCCATGGGCAGCCTGTTCCAGTGCCCAACCACCCTCTGGGGGAAGAACCTTTATCTGATATTCAACATAAACCTCCCCTGACACAACTTCAGTCATTGCCTTGGGTCCTGTCATGGGTCACCACAGAGAGATCAGTGTCTGCCCCTCCCCTTCGCCTCATGAGGATGTTGTAGATTGCAGTGAGGTCTCCCCTCAGTCTCCTCTTCTAAGGGCTGAACAGACCAAGTGTCCTCAGCCACTCCTCATCTGATGCATGCCTTATTGTGGCCCATATGCTGTAAGTAGTGTCCCCTGGTTTCCTATGCAGTAAAAATTAAGGGGAAGGAGAATGTCTCTCCTGTGGTGCTTGCACACCTTGTTTTTTTTCATTTTCCCATGCTTTGCTTTTCTCATAGAAAAGTTCAAGGTCAGCTCCAAGTTTTGTAGTTGCAACAAAATTAGCAAAACAAAATCTTGACACCTCCAGAGAAGGATAAAATAAATTGCTCTAGGGTTAGCAAGTTTAGTATTGATGGCTGAGGTACAGCAGACACCATCTACAAAAAAGAAGTTCAGAGTGCTGAAAATAACTTCCTTACTGGAGCAGAATCACAGTTACAGGACATAATGTGTGCCTTGCTTTGCTCTGCATCTGCTTCCGTTCTCACTGGGTTTCTAGGGCTGTGGCAATGAGCGCATGTGCCTGTCCCACTGAGACAGACAGGCCTGCCAGGTGAAGAGGGAGACATAAATAGGAGCTGAGCTCATCTCTAGCCCCTCCTGCTCTGCCCTGTAATCCCACTGAGCTTTTAAAGAATACACTTTAAGGAAAAGGTTGTGGGAGAAACTGTGAGAGGTGAGATCTGATTTATAGAAGCTGCAGAGCAGATTGGTGGCAAAGATGATACAGCAGTCACACTGATTTCCATACCAGTGTCTGTCCCTATGTGCACTACATTACAGAAAATTCTTCTAGGTTTGTTACAATAGATACCAGGGCATGCTTCAAAGGGAAAATTTTTCATGTGTTGAAGTGAAAGCTTTCTCTTTGAATGTAGAAGTTCCTCCTGAAAATGGTCTCACTAACAATGAGTGAAAGGACAAACTGCTCAAACACAGACCTATTAGATGGATTTTTACTGTTTGAAAATACAGAAACTTCATTCGACAATAACATTTGGTTTCAGTATTTCTGTTTGCTAAACATTTATACTGTGATAGGCTACCTTATGAAAGCAAAAGACTTTTTATTGATATTTTATCTCTAATTATTATTTTGAGTGTATTTACTATGCTTGAAGTTATTCCTAGGTTGGGTTCAGTGAGCTAAAACGTGTCAAATAACTTCCTATTCTTTAAAGCTCATTTGAGATGATGTATCAGAAAAATGTTCAGCAAACGCTAATTAACAGTAATTTAGCCATATACAATGCAGCTTGATTACATTTACATATAGAAGAAAGCCTAATGCAAATGGTATCATCAGATACTTTTATTGATGCTATAGTGAACACAGGCTGTAGAAAACATTATTTTCTCTCCAAAACAACATTAAAACATCTTGTTGCATAATAACTCCTTGCAGGCAGACTATTTGCCCTTCAGTACAAACTTCCATGCTTATCTGATTACATTCACTTTGAGACACTCAGGGTGACTAGGTTTTTAGAGAAACTGCAGAGGAAGGGTGGTAGGATTTGAGATATTTCTGAAGAAAATGTTTTTTTTAAGGTACTTATGTCTTATTTGGGCTTACATATTTCTTTCAGTGCACATAAACCTCTGTGTTACTGGCTGACTAATTATATCTGTGCATTTTCAATTACAGTTTCTCACAGTTAAGAAATTCTGCATTTATTCTATGTCAGCATTCCTGTTCATTTCGTGATCTACACTGCAGGGTATTTTCCCATGTCTGCCAGTTCAGAGACGCACAAGAGAATATCAGTAGTTGGTGAATATATCAACAGCACAGGGAAACGATGTGTCTCATCCAAAACTTGCTGAAATCAAGAACAGTTTGCCCCTAGCCTCAGAAGGCTCCAGAATGGAGGTATGTCTCCTTCCCACATTCTCAGAAATAACCCACAAGTTCCATAATAATTTTCTGAGGTTGAGATTAAAGAGTCTCTCAAATACTTTATTCCCTGCTCTGAACTTTGATTACTTCGGCCTTCAAACATTCCCTGAACAGGTCCTTAGGTACTGCAATACCCGGCTGTCCACGTCCAGGAAATGCAGTTTGCAGGCACATGCTGAAATGCAGGACTGCTGAAACAGGTTCCTTCTAGAAAGCATACACTGTCATAACCCCGATGCTCTACAGCACTTGGCTTCAGTAATGTCTTTGCAGAGCTCTGCCAGTGCTCTAGGGATGAACACATAGGTGCAGGTACCAAATTGAACAGGCTGGTTCTCTGCCAGCTGTGATTTTCACCCCTGCAGCACTGTAATCTGCCATCTCAGGGAACAATCTAGGGACCAGGCTGTGATTCCCACTTTGTTAATGTGCAATGGAAGCAACACAGATTGTGAAATCCACCTTATCTTATCCTCTTTAAAGATATAATGCTTGTCAAAATGTTTTTGAACTATAAACCATATTGTTGTTAAGTCCTTCCTGTTTGAGACCCCTACTGAGGATTAACACCTACAGGTTTATGGACAGGATAATTTCAGTTCCCTCTTTCATAAAGAATTTTTTTTCTAGACACTTTTGTCAGTGTTATTACATTACTGGCATATCCTTATGGCATGGAATGAACTGGAAATGGTCTCTCTACCAGCACAGGGGGATTCCACCTCCTCATATAGAAAGAGAACCTGCAGATAGAAAAGTACACATTGTCATTGTCAGATGCTGCTACTCGTAAGTTTAATTTGAGGCTTGTATGTGACATGCATGGCATATGAAGATTGCTGGCAGGGTAATCGTCTATGTAAATATATGTGACACTTTTTATTCTGATAATGCTCATCTTTAATCAGAAACTGTATATACAAAATCCTGTTTACAAGTAGAATTTTGGATAGACCATAGTTTTGAAATGGAGAGAGTTGTTCTGAATAAAATATTGTTCTTTTGTGGTTTGTGTTTTTGAATGGTTTTCTAATTATTTTACTTCCAAATATTTGCTGGTTATGATTTTCAAAAGCATTTACACTATTTCAGCTTGACTTCAGGAATTTAATTTACCAGAAGAAGCTAAGATCAACTTTGTTTTTAATTTAAATTAATGTAATCAAAGGATTCACACATTTTTGCTGGAGAGACTTTACATGAAAAAAGTCAGGGGTTTTATTTTCATGAAGTATTTCAAGGAAACATTTATGACTGATACTTGTGATTTCAGGAAAAAAGCTTTGAAGAGTGCTTTTTGGAGAAATTCTGATGGGGGATTCAAATATTTTGAGTCAACCCCATAACCTTTTTACACTGTCCCCAAAATGCAATGTTTGCCCACAGAAGACAGCTTGCTCCTTATTCAGGAAGTGGTGGTATCACATTTTACCTAAATTTTCACTCAAGTAATCTCATCTCATCAAGTCTGTTTGAACTGGTGGACTAAAACAACACCGGCCAGAGTTTTGACCACACCTCGGGCTCATTTTGGTTTTTTTTAGTGTAGTAGTTCAGAGAAAAATGATAATTCTGGAATAACCATGCACAATTCCTCAAGAGACGTAGTTTCATCTTTCTGTGTCCTGAGCTCTGCCTGGCTGGCTCAGGACGTGTGTGTGCTGTCACCCAGCCCCACTTCTCTGCCTTTTTTTGTTGATTGGCACTGTAGGTAACAGCAGTGGTTTGTGTGGTTTTTTTTTTTTTTTTCACTGCTGTTCAAGGCTTCTGTCAAGAGACCCAAGAAAGAAATATCCATCAGATGCTTTTCTAATTTTGGAGAATTCACCAGAAGCTGAACTAGAATCTTCTGTTTTCTCATCTTTCTTCTGCAATTTGAATGCTACAGACCACATGCACATGAAAATAGTTTGATACTATAAACAGTGAATGCAAATAGCCCTTGCAGTGTAAGTGGCTGGGTTTTTGAAAAACAGAAAAATAGGTTTCCATTAGGGGGAAAAAAAAAGTAAGAACTTTGGCAATTATTTAAAATTACAGTAAAAGCTGCAGGTCAAAATCAAAGTAAAGATTCTTTTTTAAGTATTGGAAATTTGGTAGTATGAATACTCTTTATAACCTAATCATATTCATCACTAGTGTAGAGACTGCATAATATTTTCAACTTTAGGATAAGTGAGGAAAGATACTGCTTCTATTTTTGCAGAAGAAATGCTTTAAGAAGATGCCAACAATCTAAATTTAAATGAAAAATTAGTTCTAAATGCAAGCAAAATAATCTTCTTAGTGAGTTAGGCTTCCCAGAAAAAAAGCCTAATTTTTTTTTTTTAGATATATGAGTAGCAACAGTTCTTATGAAATATAATCTTTTATGGCTTTTTTTTGCTAGATTTATGTTTGTGAAAGATACTATTAGTGAGAAAAAGATAAAAGATATTTGAAATCCATCTGATAATTCTAGATGCACATATGATCATATTTATATTTTCCACGTAATTTTCAGAATTTATAGGAATCTGAGCCTGCCAAAGAGAATTACAGTCATTCTACATACATAAGCAAAGTGCAAATTGGTACTTTAGGTAATCTGCACCAAATTTATGGATTTCTACCAGAAGGGGGTGCTTTGGGCAAACTGGTGCTCAAGAGTCCTCGGAGAAAACACTGAAGCCTTTTATCGCACCATGGCTCTCGATATTCCATGTACCCTTTCAAAAGTTTTAAATAAATATGTATATACATATCAGCCTATTTTCAGTTATCAAAGTCTCCGCAGTCTTTGAGCAAGAGCATTAAATAAAGAAAATGAATTCGTTTTGGAGCTAGCTAAGCCTTCAAAAAGAAGTACTCAGATGAATGAAGTAGCATGGAAAGATTTACTTATTTCAGTTGTTCCTGGTAAGACCAGTAGCTGAGAAATTTTTTCCAAGGATTTCTGCATAATTTTCCCTTGCCCCTCTTTTTTCTTTTTTTTTTTTCTTTTTTTTTTTTTTTTTTGATTTACCTTTTTGTTAATGAAGTAGCTTGTGTTTGTAGGGGTTTAGTTTGGTGAGGAACCCAATAGCAATTCACAGTGGCCATTTTTAGTACTGTAATCAGAGTACTTATTTAGCAGGGAGAAAAAAAAAACAACAGGGGCAGTGTTTTGAATGCAACAAAACAGCCATAAAGCATAAGTTACCTCTAAACTGCCACTGCATTTGTTTGCATCAGTGCTCAATATTAAGCAGTAGATGTGGAAGAACTGTCAAAGATTCATTTCTGAATTTTGAATTATAAGAAGTATACTGCCAAAGATATAAGATATAAAAATGATCAGTCAGTCACTGCCAGCGTGATAAGAATTCTATGAACTCTGCCCAGGAAAGTCAAACAAGAGCATAGGTATGATGGGAATTATTTAGATGCAATTGGGTCGCTCTTTATAATGTATTCTACTATAAATGTGCATTTTTATTTTCTTAATGAAATATAATCCCTTTTCCAATGTACTTTTAGATCAGTTTTGTTAATAGTGGGGTTTTAGATATGATGAACTGTAGCTAAAGAATGTTCGAAAAATGAAAATAAGTAATGTTTATCTTCAGGCTGTAATTAAGGTTCATGTAAAGTTAATATTAGGTTTTCTACATGAGACATATATCTCCACAAAGTCATATAGATACAAAATGAATAATTAACAGCATGTATAAATTCACTCTTATCACAAATAGGCTAAAGTAAGAATAAGTGCCCCAATCAAGATGCATATGAATATTTTTTATTACACTTAGAAATGCAAATTGGAGTTGCAAGTATTTTCAGGCAGTAGTAGAACCAAATGCTGTTTGTCTCTTTAGGAGCCCATAAGGAAACAATCTTAGTCCAATTGTTAGCACCTGTGCTATTTACCTTAAGGTAATTGGTGTAGCTGAGTCCTTTTTGGAGGGAGATTTTTTTGTGGGATTTTTTGTTATATTTTGGAGGAAATGACAAAAGTGGCCAAGTTGGAAGTGTCCTGTTCATGTAAGAAGCAGATAAGCAGATTTCAGAATAGACAGAAGAAACTGTCTAAGCTGTCTCAGAATGTGGATGGATTTTGCTGCTCACACAGTTGGTAAGTCAACTCAAATCAAGCCTGAAAGCAGGGATGTATCTGCAAGCACCCTGTGGGCAGGAAAGCAATTGTTCATAAATGCCTCCACTTTGGTGTGGTTTCATGTAGTCACTTCAAGTTAGGACTTAAAGAACGAAATATCCTGATTTTAATTTCAACAAAACCAGGCTATATGTGATTGTAAATGCCTTTTGGTCTGCTTTGGGGTATCCCTTGTAAGTAAAAGATCTCACAAAGCTGAATCAAGGGTTTTTCTGACTAGGAATCCTCCCATGTACGCTTTATCACGATGTGGTAGATTAAAAAATTATTAGACATCTACCCATCTACATAAGTGCTATCAGTAGGTCTAAACCAAGAGGTTTTTTAGCTTACTAAGTGCTATTTCTGGATTTTTTTTTTTTTTTTTTTGCCTTTGTGGGAATTGAGGAAGGTGTGTGTCTGAACCCTGGAAGGTCAGAGTATTCCTAATCCAACCCCTTCCCCAGCATTGCAGAGAATGATGAATTAAGAGTCCAGAAGTAGCGGTGATCTCACTTTTCAGCAATTGTTTTGATTATCACTTATTCTTAAGCCACAGTTCAGCATGCTGTCAAGAATGCAAAATAGTACTCTGCTTAGGTTTTACAGAACAAAAGAAATATATAAGTTCCCTCTGCTACTCAGAAAAGGGCTTTGGAACAGGTGAAGGTTAGTGTCACACATAGCCAGGGAGGCTTTGGCTTCATGTTCACAAAGAGCTAGTCCTTTACAGCCTGCTCCTGGTCCAGTCGTTTCCTCGTGCCTATATTTAAACTCGCTCTCAAAACTGATTGAAAAGGAGAATCCCACTGAAAACCAGATATTGTTGGGCTGAGTCCTTCTGGGCAGGTACGTTACAAAAATCAGCTAAAATTAGCAACCCACCATTTAGGGTAAGGAGGAGGTCATGAATGATGCAAGGATGATAGATGATTTCTTATTTCTATTCTAAATTTTAATCTTTTAGTGAATCAATAATGTCATCTGTACAAGTTAGGCCACCACTGTGTTCACTTTGCAGCTGCTTTGCTTTATCAGTTTCCCTTTTTGCTTGCCTCTGTTTCTTTGCACTTTTCATGACCAGACCTGTAATGGTGGCAATAAGAAATTAAGGAAAAAAATGGAAATCAGTAATGGTAGAATGAATTCCCAGTGTATAATTTATTGGTATTTCTATGGTGTGGAAGGAGTGCCTCATATTTTCAGTAAATTAAATAAATTTTTTAAAGGCAGGGTAATAGTGTTATTTCTATTTTATCATAAAGTGATTTGCTGCAAGTTGTCTAGAACGTCCTTGACAGATGATGGAAAAAGATTTTTGAATTTCTGTCTTGTCCCTAAACTATGCTCTCATCTTTTCTGTGCATCTTCTGAATCCCAGACTGGGAAGGGTAGGAAGGGACAAGGGTCTTGTTTTCATATCCACCTTATATTTGTGTGTTCACTGGAATTGCCAAATATTTCTACAGAGAATTCTGCTGCTTATATTTAACTACAGGCTTTGGAGTGGTCACACAGCTTCATAATCTATAAATGGGGAATTAACTGTCAAGTACTGTAAATATTTTTCTAAGAGGGAAAAATAAATACGGATTTAGATGACAGATTTTAATAAGGACATGTTTTTGATTGTGAATAGCTCATTATAATTACATATATTCAGTGGGGTTTTTTTAAGTTATCTTTCTTGTTCATTCTGACTAAATGCGTTGGCATAAATATGGGCAGTTAGTGTTCTGTGTCATCATTTTTCATTTGTATAGCACTGTAACTGTTAATGGTCCTTTATAATGTACAGAACTATACCAAACAAGGACCATAACTCTGCTGTCAGGAGCTTATGAACTCGGAACCAAATATTTAGACTGCTTGATGTTATGTTTAGATAAGTCCCTCTTTTATGTTGCTTGTATACTGAATTATCTCACAAAATGCTCAGTAATCTAACCTTGCTGTAGCAGAGCATTTAAACCCTAGTTCTAAGCAGATGAGTATCCCTAATGACATGCATGGAGCTGTCAGGGTCTGTGCATGTGCATGTGTGTACATGATTTTACTTGGTATAGGGCAAAAACCATTCAGAACTGTCCCTGAATGAGATTTGGGTGCCCAGTCCCAGAAATGATTTGATTTGGATGTTGCATAGAGTTGGGGCAGTGCAAAGAATTCTTGTGAGTGAAGGACAGATCTCACGTTGACAGAATCTTAGTCTTGTCAAGAAGCTCTGTGTGGGTCCTGTGTCCTTTTTTCTCATGATAAACTTCAGAGACAATGAACCTTGAAATCTGTGTCTCCCCAGCAGTTTCAGTGACTCTGGACAAGAGGGTGAGACCACCTGTTTTTGTACAAGTGACATTTGGTTATTTTATTTGGAGGTAGGTATTCCTGAACCTTGGGTGTATGGGGGCTCCTTCTTTTTCCTTCCCTTCCCACCACCGCTTTCTTTATGCGTTTCCCACAAAGATGCGATACGCTTTAAATTTATGGGCTGTTTAGGAATACTTGAGTGCAGGTAGCAGGGTGGGCCAGCTGCAGATTGAGCTCTGGGTGGTGAGAGCCCCAGGCAAGAGGCTCTGATCTGGTGTAGACCTTTGCATAACAAAGGGCCTGGGGACCTGTGGCGCAGGCAGGTGAAGACACTCAGAGACACGGCAGGAGCTGAGGACCCTGACTTTCCCTGCATTTAGACTGGGACTGTATAAAAGCCCTGGGTTTCCTTTGTTCAGGGTCCCTCCTCAAGGGCACCCAGCTCAAGCTGTTATTTTGTTACTGTACCATGATTAAATTATTTGAAGGATCCAGACGTCTGGGACTCTGCTATGGGAAACCTGTGGTCAAGCCATTAAGGAAGCCTTGTCTGACCTGTGGGAGTGGTGTGTGCAGGGAGTCAAGCAGGGAGCCTATCAGCTCAGTGGGGTCACCCACTGTGAAAGGGCTTTTGTCCCAGCATAGGCAGTGTGAGTGTGACTGCCAGGGTGGCATGGTCCGACATGAAAGTTTCCTTAACAGGTCTCTAGCCCTGCTTTGCTGTTGTGGCAATATGGGAGAAGAAGGAAAGAAAAACGTTAAAGAAAGGAAGAAGGCAAGCTACAAAACTTGCAAGCTGATGCTTGGTCAAGCAGCCCAAATATCTTTGTTTCCATCCCCCCCTCCCCACACTAGTCTGCTATTCTAGAAATCATCTGAATTCTTAGTATTTCAGTCTTTTTATCTTTGTCATGTTGTTACCTCCTGCACACATAATTTCTTCTAGGGAGGTTATGGTTGTGTGAGGCTGAATTGGAGGATTTCAAAGTTCCTTTCGATTGACATCCTTCTGGGACTGGGTACCTACATTCTAAGTGCATTTAGGACAGCAGCAATATTAAGTGTGGTAAAAGACTGCAGGTTTTCATAAGGTTCTTTAGACCTGGCTAACCTAAATTAATTCTGTACAATATGCAAAGTTTGCTCTATCGGATGTGCTGAACAGATCCATTAAGAAAGCACCACTAGTAACATCCCTCTATCATGGAAACAATTCCTCTTGCTTTTTCCCTTCTTATAACCTCATATGTTGTTGTTGTGAAACTGATACTCCTTAATACATTTCTTCAAGCTGTTTATCTGCAGTACAGGAGAAGGACCATGAGGATGGTGAAGGGTCTAGAGGGGAAGACTTATGAGGAGCAGCTGAGGTCACTTATTTTTTTTATTTTTCCTTGGATTGATAATTGTTTATTCTTTTTTCCGTTGAGAGAATTCCTTTTTATATAAAGTAAGCATTGCTTATTTACTAGCTGAATTTTAAAAAAATGAAGAATATTGCCAATAATAAATTTAGTTGCCAAGATGTAGGGCTTTAGTTGACAAGGTGGGGTTACATAGGTTAGACTCGATGATCTCAAAGGTCTTTTCCAACCTAGTTGATTCTGTGATTTCGTGGCAGTCTTCTTACTTAAAATTTCTTAAGTTATTTAATAAAATAGTACAGCCCAATATCTCACTTCCCACACTGATATTAAATCATCGACTAAAGGAGTTAATCTGACCTTTTTTTTCTGTCAATAATTTTTTTAGTGTAAACCATGCCCCCAAAGTAATTGTTCAGTAAGGTGATACTGTAGTGATCAGTATGACACACCTGTGAGGCCAAAAGTGTGAGTTCAGATTCATTTTCTACTTGCTGAAGAAGGTGTATTGTTGAAGAAGTTCTAAATCTTAGGAACTGGGTCACACTGCCTGGGATATTTTCCTCATCCAATTTTGTGACTCTGACTCTTGGAAATTTCTCCTAAATTAACAAACTTCAATGTCATCTGTTTTCACATTGATTTGTATGAACACCATACAGTATTTTCTCACCCTGTCCCACCTCTCTACCCTGAATAGCCAAACTGCCAAAGAACTTCTGCAACCTGAAATTTAAAACAACACTTTGTCTCTTCTCCTCTGAATTTTGGAGCCATCTCATCCATGTACTTTCTATATGCCTGACAGGTTGTTGGGTTTTTTCAAATCTCCTGTTGGCTTTGTCCAGAATTTGTGAAATGAAGATCATAATGCTCTTTTCCCCACACGTTTTCTTGTCAGTCCACTTATACAATCACTTCCAAGTAGGAACTGTCCTTCTTGAAGCCTAAGCAAAGTGGGCTGGCTCCCACTTGTAGCCAGTTGATGTAAACTGAGGCATGCAGGGGTTACTGTGGATAATAAAGTCCATTTCAAAGATTATTAGGTTTTTGTCCGAAATTTTCAGCCTTGCAATTGCTGTGGCTTCAGTATAAATACCAGGGGTCAGTAAGGGTTGAGCTCCCAGATTGAAAATGTAACGATTATTTGGTTTCTGCTTAAGGTTCAAAGCAAGCAGGATCCTTCCTGCTTCTCCCTTTTTCTTTTAATACTGGGGCTTCAATGTTGCCCTTAATATTGGATTTGGGAAACAGCAGATATTTGACACTGTGCAAGAAAACATAAATGTTTCATTTCACTTGCTTTTTTTTTTGACAGTTTCTCAGTATCCTGGTGTAAATTGGCATCTTTTAGAGGAGCTGATTTGGACTCTATCAAATCCATATTCTGACCCATTTATTGACAGTAAATTGTACCTTCCTCTGTTTGAAAAATGCATATACTTGATTTAGGAATTATGGCTACAGAGAGATTGCCACTAGCGGTAGTTTTTGAACTACCTGTCAGTTGATTTTAGAAAACTGGTATCACTGAGTTCTGGCACAGTGCACTTGGAATCCTAAATTGGGGGTGGTTGGTGATGTTTTAAATAAAACTTATTTTCTTAGAAGTAGAATGTTGTGCAGATATACATTGCCAGGAACTGGAGCTTGCAAAGACTGCTGTTAACCTGACTCCAGTGACTGTCCACATGTAGTAGGAGGTAGGTCAGTACCTACATCCAGGGGGACTCAAGCTTGAATGTAGATGCAAGTTGCAAATAATAAGGAGAAAAATATCAAAACAATTATCAAGATTTTAGTTCTTAGCCAAGATGAGCAAGGTACATCAATAATGACTGTTGTGAATGTGATTTATCTACAATGTGTGAACCACTTGCCAACTCTTAATGCTGCACAACTGGATGCAAGAGCAAGAGCAGCTTTCAGCATGAGGTCATCATTCATTTGATATGAAAGATCTTATTTCCCCAATGACATGGCAAAAATTATTCAAAACTTAGGTTCTCTGAAAAATGTTGTTTTGCTGGTGTATGTATATTATTACTTATTTAGGAGGGGATTGAGACATTAATACATTGAGTCTATATGTTGACACGCTGAGCTTTAAAAGAACAGACAATGGAGGACACTTGTTTGTTGTTTTTTTTCTTTTGGTGCCTCTCTGTTCTGCTAAGTCATAAAACCTTAAAATAACGCAGAGTTTAGAGTTGTCCAAAAGTGACAATTTAACAGCTTCAGGAGGACAAAATGCTATGGTATCATTTAATCCTTCACCTTTTTCCTCCCCCTCCAGTGTAAAGGAGCTGTATCCTGTCCTCTCCCCACCCCTGCCATGACCTTCTGCTTCAGTTCCTTGGCCTGTGAGCCACACTGACTCAGTGTCATACAACCAGCAAGCCATTTGTATCACCTCCAATTTAAACTCCTTAAGTACCTTTTTTTCATTGTTGAATAGTCTGAGGCATCTACATCTCAGATTAAACTTCTCTTTTGGACAAGCCCTATGGAACTGGTCTAGGAAGGAAACAGTGCAAGGCAGCCAGCTGCATCAGTGGTTAATGCAGGTGTGCAAACATGCTTTTAGTTTGTCTGAGGAAGCTGCTGTTTGCTGGCTGTCAAAGCAGATAAATCTGAATTCTTTTAGTTACAGCTTTCCAAGAAAGCTTCACCAGGAGAAAGTGAATGGTGATGTCTTAAAAAAGTTTCTGTCTCTTCTAAAATGTCTAACACATTGGGAATCAGGATTAGGTTTAAAACTTGGATCATCCCAAATTCTTAAAATGAGTAACAGCTTTGAACATTGAGCTGTAGGAGGATGCTGTCAGCTAGGCATTAATGGGTTCAGGAAGTGCCAGCTGTCCTGTTAGGCTACTTCCTCAGTTAGACTGAGGTTGACTGGGATACCGGTTTCCCTTTACATAGTGTAAAGGTCAGTCTTTCTTGTTGGTGTACAAGTCATTGAACTGTAAGGGGGCAGACTAAGTGTTTAAATAGTTTTATTTTTCTTAATACTAATCTACTTCCACTATCTGAAACACTGGGGTAACTGCAAATAAAATGTGAGCCGACCTGAAAAAGAATAGAAGAAAATTTATAATAAACCCCAAAGACCCTGTTCACAAACGTGATCTAGAAGGAATTAATAACTGAACCAAAATAGGAATAACTACCCGAGTCTCTAATAACTACCAATTTAATTGGTTTAAAACTGTGAGGCAGGAATATAAGCAGACTAAACATCTGAAACCTACTCAGAAAGCTGTTACCACTTTTTTTTTTCATTGAAATGTAGGCAAATCCTCTTGAGAAGTGAGCTACATGCAAAAAAGACAAGAAACTTCAGAAATGGGAAAATAGTTGTTAAACAGCAGTCTCTACAGGTACTATTTAAGGGGAAGCAGATCCCAACAGCATTCTCCTCAAAGGGAAGGGAAAACCGGTCCTGAGAAATTTATATCACCGAACATATGAAAACTCTGTTGGATAGTTTCTGGCACTGAGGTTTGACAAGGCCACTTTTTTCTTCCTATATCTGGGTATGTCTTCTGGGAGGCCTTGGAGCATGCACATTTAGCTTGCTGTTTCATCACAGCCCTTGGACAAAGCCATGGCTGGACTCATAATGAGAATAGCAAAGACAAGCTGACTATTGTCAACAGGAGAAGGAACTCAAGCAATAATGAAGGGATAAAAATTTCTGGAGTCTTCTGCCTTGAACTAATGTGTTTTTTGTTTTTTTTTTATTTTTAGTATCATGCTAGAGTTGGCTTTTGGTGACAAAATTTTCCTAACATCATGTTCTACCAAACACAGTTGTATTTATTCTGTGAAAGACATCAGAAAGACTGTTTTCTTCCACCTGACAGGAGTTTGCAGTGTCATTCCCCAAATGTATCTCAGTGCTCAGCAAAAGTAAACTGAAGGGATTGAATATTTTACAGAAGTACAAAATTCTACTGAAATCTGTTCATTGTTGTCCAGAGAAAGATGGTTTTGGGTTTCTCTTGATGAAAAATACTTTGTTAATTTTAAAACTCTTCAGATAAGATGGACATGCTTCATGATCATCTTTGTCTTGGCAGAAAGCATGGATTCCTTGATTGGTTCAGGAATCATAAATCATGTGAGCTTTTACTTAGTTTTAATATAATACTGTGTGTTGATCTGAAATGTGAGCTATAGAAGAGTTGAGCAAGATGAAAAGTAAGCCTCAGATTGGTTTGATGAACTAATTCCTAGAGATCTATGAGTATTTTATACAGTAACATTCAACTTGCAGAGCAGGTATTTTTGTCTCCCTGCACGATGGCACACACACCTGTTGTAGTTCTGCCACATGGCAGAAGGGGAGGGCACAAAGAACAAATAGTGGTGGACCTCCAACACCTTTTTCTCTAAGAATAGGTCTGTGCTGAAAGCTGAGGGTGTGGGATGAGCTGACAGCCACAGGCAGTTTATACCCAATATGAAAGACTGGTGTCTGATAGTGATTTCAAAACTGTTTCCTTGCCATTTTCTCCAGTGATCCAGCTCACAGGTTGCTGCATGGGGGCACTGTGGTAGCTGGCAGAGACTAATTTCAGCACTCTCTGCAACACCTTAAGCAGTCTTCTGTTCACAGCTTGGTGTGAGTCTGTTAGTGAGAGTTTTAATGGGCTAGTTACTGGGCAGAAATGTTCCCTTATGTAATCCACTAAGCAGGTATGAAGTTTTTATTAAAAATGCTGCAAGGTCCTTTCAAAATAAAGCCAAGTGAATTGCCAGCAAAACTGTTTCCTGTAGATCTGTGAAGGAATTCATTTGGTCCAGAGCAACTTATATTCATTTCCCTTCCTTTTTTTAAGATATATTGAATGGTCAGATGCATTATGTAAATTAATAAATTATCCATCCTGTCTGGCTATAAAACTATTCTAGTGGAGCCCTCAGAAAAATTGAAGCACATCAATACCGCAGGTTTTAGGCCTCCTATGTAGAAATAGCACATGATGGTTATGTATCAATGGCCCTCCAGTACTAGTTACACAGTGATTTTCAGCAAGAGAGCTCTAATGGTTCAAGAGATGCAGTCATCTAAAAATAAATCAGCCTCTCCCAAAGTGCCCACAGTAGCACATCATAATCAAAGTTGATTACATTTGCACCCTGCATCAAATGGATGTATCAGAGTGCACCAAATCACAGAGACCTAACGGTTCACACCTGGCAGATAGCTCTTTGACATTTCACACTATTAATGTAAGTGTTCCTGAGGCATGAGATTCATAATACCGGGCTCCACTGCAGTGTATTAAAGAGCTATCGCACAGATAAGGCACATCGCCCTGGCCATTGACTTCTTTTATTCTAACAGAATCTTCTTCCATCATAGATCATAGTAAAGACTTTATTCTGTCTGTAGAGTGTTTGCCTCCCTATAAAGACAGCAGGAGACAGACCTTTTATCTTTGCTCTTTTCTGTACCGTCCTGACAAGAATGACCTCCTATCCAGTTGGCCCAAGTCTGTAGATTGACAGCTTAAACACCATTCTTTCTCTCTAGGCATGTGCATAGATTGTGGTCAAAACTTTGCAGTTGGGTTTTCCCCTCTTCCTCTTTTTAGATGGAGTTACCGCTTGTAAATGTGTATTAATTTTCCTGCATGTAAGAGGTGAGATCTGGTCTTTTAATATTTTTTGTACCTGTAATTCTGCCAATAGATCTGTTGTCTTCTGTCATGTGTTTCTTATGCTTGTTGCAAAAAACAGGTGGTAAACTGGCTTAGCCCACAACCTCAGTCTTGTTTAAAACCACTTGTCGCCTTCCTTTTTCTCCATGATGCTTTTTTTTCCTCATAATAGTTCATGTTCTTTATGATTTTAACCTTTCCACTGATTTTTTAAAGTTTAACCATCAATCATTTGGCCATAGCAAGCTGATTAGGAGAAAGATGAGAAATCTTCTAATTATGTGGGATGCATAGCCATTATAGCTTTGAAAAAGACTTTGAAAGTTATTAAAATAAAAAAATACCTAATTGAAGCTCAATCAACACTCCTTCAGTTGCCTAAAATTGACTTATTTTTAATCTGAAGGCATTTACAATATTAGGGGCTTTAGTGGTAGGCGTTCTCGCTATCCTGCTGTCCCTCAGGTACCCTGATATCTGGTATCTTGAGATGTTTTGCAGGATGCTTTGGAGGCCACCTTTTATATCTTTTCTAGTCTCCTGGAGATTATTGCCTAGTTTTTCTGTATTATGAATATTCATAATATTGGTTTCAAATGCATAGGACTACTTTGCCATGACAGTATTATTCCAAGGCTTTTGTGCTGCTAATCTATGTTCAGATTCATCAGGAACATAGTCCAAACAGGTGTAAAAATCTTTGTCACATTTACTATTGGCTAGCAAATACTGCAACAAAAATCATAGATATGTTTAACTGTTACCATGAAGAACTTATCTTGATCTTTCCAGAGATATTGCCATTGATGTAAAAGAGAATTTTTTATGAAAAAGGGGATGAGTTTGGGCCTTAGATGACAGAGTTATGTGTGCAATCTAGGAGCTCAAGTTCAACTGACTCACAGGTAGTGGATAGGTAATTTGGGGATGATGCACACATTCCTTGCAAAGGATTAGTCTCTTCATTAGAATTCAGCACAGTGATTTTCTGGCCCATATTTGATTGACAAAGCACATACAAAGACCTTCTAAAGCTTTTGTAGGAAATAAACAATGTTCTGAGGCCAAATTCCTTGTCAGTAGTCTTGAATTTTAGCAAGCAAGCAATTTATCATGTTCAGCCCACACAGGTGACAAATCAGTCTCACAGATACTATTGTACAAAAGCATCAGGAAATTGTTTGTCGGTTTATTTTTTTCTTAACTCCTTCAAGGAAAGGACACCAGCTAGACTTCTGGTATGGGGCTTCATTTTATTTTTTGAAGCATCAGCCTGCCCAGGAATTTTACATATTCATGCTTCATGAGTATTGCCAAACTCCTGCGTTTACCTCCAGAGTCTGGTCAGAACAACAGGACTTCACTGCCATGGTGAATAACTAAAAACACAATAGTGGATATATGTGAAAACCAAAATTAAAGATAACAAGACACATAAGGAGATAGAAGCCCCTTTTACTTCAGGCAGCACTGCTGAGTGGATATTTTCTTTTCTGCATTTCTACTTTTCAATTACTGATGATGTGGAAACTAATATATTATTATGGGACAATTTTGTTTTGTTTCCACTTCCTTGCAAGTAGGGAATGGCTATACCACAGGAAGAAAGAGATAACTACTCCTAATTCGAATTTGCGCTCTTAACACTGAGATTTTCAGTTTTACTTTATGCCTAATCTCTGAGGGGAAGAATCAAAATGGATTGCCTTGAAGAAAAGAGAGTGGAGTACTATTTTTCTCTGGATCTCATAGTTTGAACAGCTGTCATGTTAAAGGAGAGCAAAAGCAGGCATGTAAAAGTTTTGTTTGTTGTTGTTTGTTTTGGCTTGGTTTGTTTTTGGTGTTTTTTTTTGTTTGGTTGTTTTTTTTGTTTTTTTTTAAATTATTGTTCAAATCTAGGAATATGGAGGAAATAAATTTTATTAAATAGTCTGCATGAGGAGGGTAGGGTGGCTGTAGAGACCTTGGGAAAAGCATGGTGCGCAGAGCAGAGCTTATGTCTTAGGGACACTGTTAGGGACATGAAGACTTCAGTCTTAGGGACAGCCGTTAGGACAGGTTGTATAAAAACATTGACATTCCTCCTCACCCCGCCCCCAAACCAATATTGGAATTAGTTATTAACAGAAAATAGGTATACCTTTAAGTGGATACATAATTTTTGATTCAAACTTTATCCAAATAATGACTAGGGAGTGTTCCACAATGAAAAGACTAACCCTTATAGTAAATTTTTCTATAGAATATGTTAGATTCTCTAGTAAAAAGATATATCCTCAATATAAAGAACCCTCATATCATATATGACAAAAGCTCTTTCAAACACCACCTGGGGCACTGGTAAAAAAGTCCTATTGATACAAGTAGCTTGGATTTTAGAATTATTTAAAATCTTCAGGCTCTCCAAGCAGGTGATAGAGTCGCTTTCCCTGGAATTGTTCAAAAACCAAGTAGACACAGCACTCCACAATATGGTTTAGTGGCAGTAGTGGTATTGGTCAGAGTTGACTTGTTGATCTTAGAGGTCATTTCCAGCCCTAATGATTCTATGGTTCTGTGTTCAAAGCTCTAAGTTGTGATAGACATAGATACACAATCTGTTGGTATTTTTAATTCTGCTGGTATTTGAACATTAAAGAAGGTTACACTTGAAATGAAACTACATACACTGGCACAGAAAAGGTTTGCCAAAACCAACAGTTGTTGGGTAGGATTAGTAGGATTGATGATTAACAGAAGCAATTATTTCTCAACTGGAAAATGTTCTCTCTATAACAGTGAGATTTTCTTAAAGGAAAAAGTGATTCTTAGTAGTTACCATTTATTTCCAAACGGAAATAAAAAAATAAAGTATTTAGTCTATCCAAATTCTGATGGAAATAATTAGTTGTTAAATGAAAAACACCTCAGAAGATCATTTAAGGGAATGTATGAAATAATTAAGGTTTGGTTTGTTTTGCTTTCCTTGGGGAAAAAGCTGCTGCTATAAGTATTGATTGAAAGAATGATTACTTGGAAAGAAAACAGGTTTGCTTTGTTTTGAAAGGAAACAATGTTAATCTCCTTAATCTACAAGGAATGAAGTAATAAACTCCTAAATAAGCAGGAAACTGTTGGAAAGTCACTCTTAATTATTCTTCTCAAAGAGTTTGTAATTCTAACTACTCTTTGTAGTTCTAGAATAATGTGCATTGCTTTTTGTCCTTTACTTCAACTATCTGTAATTTAATCTCTCAAAGTATAATGCTTCTGGATTCTTTAAGCAGTCCTTGATTAAAACAATTCTTAGTAGTCTTTTAATTCTCAAAATGTAGGTAGCTGAGATGACAGAAATCTGATTTGAAAGAAATTCTAATTGATCAGTGTGGTTTTGAAAAGGCAGATGGGATTCATAGTCATTTTAGTTTAGGCTAATTGAGTTGTAAATGTTGTGTGGTATTATCTGCAACATATGCAGAGCTTTCTGTGACCAATGCTGTTCCTTGGGCAATTATGTTCTCTAGAATCCAGCGCCTCTTAAGCTTTTTCTCTTTTCACTAGACAGTGATAAACATGGAACATATTGCTCATTTTAGGATGTCTTTAAAGAATGACAGTAGCATGTTGGAGTTACAACCTGAAAGCACCATAAATGTATTTAGAGAAGAGTATACTCACCCAGACATATTACAACACCTTAGTAAGTTGAATTCAAATGGGAATTCCTCATGCCAAGAGTCCTTGGCATGTGGCAGGCTCACAATGGTATCACGTAGACGAGAAAGTATTTGGCCGCAAGAAAAATTGTGTTTAAAAACTATTTAATTCAGCTACACTTTAAGAGATGTTGGGATAATCTACTTTATTATTTGGAGATGTTCCACTACAGATTTTCACAGAACCACTGCATTTTGATAAAACCTTTCTTAAGGAACATATCCTGGCACAATAATGGTGTGTATGTAGAATAGAGCAGAACGAGCTCCCCTGAAACAATTGCACAGCTTCAAAGAGAGTGCAAGCTTGAGCAAAGGTCTTCATTTAGACTGTGATACAACTGTCATGGATCTGTTCTTTCAGAAACCTTTCCTCTGAAATGAAGCAAAATACTATCCCTATGTGAAAATATTTAGAAACTAAAGAGGTCTCTGTTGTACTTCAAGGTTAATATATTTTTACTTATGTTGATATTGAGTTAAATGGCTATTTCATGTTTATAGTTTGTTCCTTCTCTCAAGTTTGAGACAGATGCTTGCTGGTTAAGATGTCAGTGAATTATTTAGACACAATTGCAGAGAGTATTGTAGACCTGTAATTAAAAGTCAGGCTCTCTTGAAAAATCCAACGATTTCAGTAGTGTAACTGAATACCAGATCATTTGCCTGCATACAGCAAATAGGGGAAGAGCTGAGGGAACTGTACTCGATCTTAAATGCTAATGCTTTTTGTTTGGTTTTGGGGGTGGTTTTGGGTTTTTTCCCTTTAATTCAAACAAGATAAAATGTATTTTTTCTGTTCTCATAGTTGAACTTGGAACTTAAGAAATAAAATATGTAACTGTTCATTTAAAACCAAACTTTTGATACAATTTAAGTAATAACTCAGAAATTCTTAAGTCTAGCTGGACTTAAGCTGAAAGCTTAAAAAATTAGATATGCCACTGGAATTTTTTAAAATATTCTTTATTAAATTGTACTCAAGGCTTCAAAGTTTATTTGCCTCATAGCTGATTTGTTTCCAGAGGTGTTAGACTTGTGCTATAAATTTTACATTAATGTTGTTTCATGCCTGCACTGCTGATTTATTTTAACACTGCATTGTTCTTTGAAATTTAGTAAAGAGTGAGTAAACAGAGCTCAAACCTACACTGTCTTCTGCCTTTTTTCCCATTCCTTCTCCCCTTTTGCTGCCCAGACTTCTGTGCAAGGGTCTTCTAGTCTAATCAGATGCAAAGGACTGATAGCTCTTGCTCTATTACTTTTTAGTTTTTGGTGTCTAGTGTTTCTTTTATCTAAAAAGAACTGTAACTAAATTTATAATAGTATAAAAATCAAGCCTATTAGTCATCTCATAAGAGAGATTAAAAATTGTCAGCTAGCTTCCCTAGAAGTGAGAGCTTAAGGTAGGACTTGGCCAGTTCATATAACTTACCTCATGCATCCAGTTTTGGTGTGAACTCAAGAAAACTGTGTTAAGGTCTCTTCATGGCCAGAAAAGCCATCCAGGAGTCTTACTGTCCTTCAGTTGTTTGGGCTAGCAGTAGCCACAACTCAATTACCAGGGAAAGCATCACAGCTGTGGACATTCTAACTCCCTTTGATGGGAGGCAAAGGGGAATGGCAAATTCCTTTACTCAGTCTTTGGTACCTGTATAAGTGATGAAGCCCTTTACATTTTGAAAGTGAAACGTGTATTTGTGCATTTGGAAACTTCTGCCTTTTTCTTCTTCTTCTCCCCCTCCCTGTTCCATGAATGAAATGAGTTTGGTCTTCAAATTAGCAGTCCACAATTTTTTAATGAAGAAACTCATTCTCCTGTGTATTTTTTTTTTATTGTTTCAGAAAGTTTGTAGACTACAGTTCATTCTTTGTGCTGCCTGTAGTTACAGTGGGTTTTTGAAGATTTTATTTCTCTAAAATAGAAATGTATAAAAGACCAAGACACAGTTTTAGGGTCTAGAGTCTAGGTCTACTAGGACCATGCCTCAGTCCAGATCTTTTCTTTCCTAAGATAAATTATTGCATCTTCAAATGAGGTTTTTATGATGCCACTGCAAATAAATGTGAATAGAGAGCAACAAACCAACATCAGAATCTGATCACACTTGTATCATCCATTCCATAAAACAAAAGACTGTCTTTCAAATTAAAATTACATTCCTTATCAGCTAATTTGGCTGTGGCAATA
Organism: Aphelocoma coerulescens; assembly: GCF_041296385.1. Taxonomy (NCBI): domain Eukaryota; kingdom Metazoa; phylum Chordata; class Aves; order Passeriformes; family Corvidae; genus Aphelocoma; species Aphelocoma coerulescens. Next base: position 59,958,307 of record NC_091015.1, on the reverse strand, counting down.
TTCCACTGTTTTTAAGATGTTATAACCAGTATAAGTCTTCATTTCTGATCATGACAGCTAATAGCTGGCAGGGAGTTGTGCATGTTTCTTAATGGAACTGCAATTAACACTTTTTCTTTAAAAAGTTAAAGAAAATAATGAGTAATGAATGGCAGCAGTGTAGCACACATTTCATGTTTTCTCTTTCTAAAGAAGGATGGAATTTCATTTTCTGGCACTTATTTGGAACAGAAAAGCTCTTCAATGAATCTTGAAAGAGAATATATAAAATATCATTGCATTCAAGAAATAAGCAACTAGATAAGAAATGTAGCTTAACATGAATTAACTGCAAGTGGTAGAAGGCTCGCTGATAGCACTTCGACTTGATATAACCAATAGTAATACAGTTTTATAGATTTGGCAGTTGTCATTAAGATTGGACACTGAAAGGCTGGAATGGCTTCTGCAGTCAACAGTCCACAAATACACACATTGCTGAGGTCCAAGACAGTACATAGAATAAATATTGTTGCATGAAGCACTGTATGACAACCAAGAAATTAGAAGAGCATAATCATGTACTTAACTATATTCAAGAATAAATGGTAGAAATGTCTTAACTTAGGAGGCTTCCTTACTATTTTTTTTACAAGCTGTATTACAAAAGATTTTATTTCCTTTAAAATGAAGACAAATATTTGAAGAACACATTGACAGTTTCAAATATTGAGGAAGAGACTGTGTAGGTAAAAGGAAAAGAAAATGTAAGGGCGTGCTGAAGTTAGATAAAAATGAAATAAAAGGTTCCGTGATTAGAATAAAAGGTACATGCTATATAATATAGCTTTTATTTTCTTCTTCTCTTTGACATCCGTCTTTAACTACTAATGTGCAGTGGGTGTTCATAGAGCAATTTCCCTAATCACTGGCCTGTTTGAAATACTTTTCCCCCTACCCATGCTTCAAGGTCTTGGTGGGTTTTCTTTGTGTTTGTCATCTCTTTGCTGGGGGTACTCCCCTGCTTCAGAACTTGCTCTTGTTTGCTTTATCATCTTGTCACACTGGAGCTCTTTCAGATCACCTTATACCTAAAAATGAACAAAAGCATTCTCAGTACAAAAGCATTCTCATCACCTGCTTTCCTCCTTTGGAGTAAGTTGCTCAACTATTCACATTTTTCTAGTGTTTTCCTTGTTCATGTCTCTTGTTTGATGATTGTCTGTATAGCTTTAGACCAGCTCTTTTAAACATAAATGGGGATTAAATGAGTAAGAAGTTCTTTCAGTGTTTTTTGGAGTTCTGTAACATATATTACTTACTTTCGCTGGCTGAAAATGAGACTAATAGGAAGGACAAGGAAAGTTTGTCCCATCCTTTATTTATCTGTATATATTTTAGAGCCATAAGGTCAAAGAAAATACCTGATTATACTTTTCAGGTCACCCAGAACAGTAAGAACATCCTAACAGTCATTACCTATTAGAGTTACTATCACAGCCCTAAAAATTGACAAATAGGTCTATGCATGACTGATGTACAACTAAGCATAGCAGAGTATGTTTAGTGCCAATCACTTCTGAGGACCATTATTTTTATTATAATTATTTGAAGTAGCAATTATAAACTCAATTATTCCAGGTAAACTAGTTTTAGAGTGTCCCTGCTAGAGGGTAGATGTTTATGCAGCTTGGCACTGTATCCTCTGTCAGTGAGGAAACATTCCAGCGATATTGTTTCCCTCCCTTGGTGTAGAGACACACGGATGCGTGCAAATAAATGCAAAACAAAACAACCAGAGACTTTCAGCATTACATTTTTTTTTTCAAAACAGTGTATCTTCCTCACACTTCCATTCATTCTCTGCTTAGATCCTGCATCTGCAGGATCTTAAAGCATTTAAGATGATCTTATATGCTCATTGTTGATCTTAAAGCATTTTACATTTGATAAAGCATTTTACATTTCACATATGTAGGGATCATAAATGCCACTTGTCCATGTGAAACCAATTCACACTAGAAAATACATTTAAGGTCATTCTTCTGTCTCAGATAATCTAGTCTTTGCTGCCAAAATGAGCAATGTGTATAGTCCTGGCTGCTGTGGAGGGCCATGCCCCAGGGCCTCCATATCTGGGAGTTTTTTATGGGGAAAAAAAAAAGAGGGTTTCATTTTTCATACTACCATCCCGGCTGTGTGAAGCTGGGAGCCTGATGAATTGGCCAATATAGAAACTCCTCTGATGGACCTGCACATGGAGAGGTCTGACAGGAACTTAGGTGTGAGAACCAAGTCCTTTCCTACTGCTCTGTAATGACACATTCAGAAATAGATAGCCTTTGTAGTCATTTCAGAACATAGAAAGGATCCTCTGAATTTCTGTAGAAAAAGTAAAAGTTCTCACCACCTCAATTTTTCACCCAAATTGAGTTAGCAATAGGTTTGAGCCAAATGTCAAATCATCTTTTAGTGTCACATTTATTCTTTTGAGTAGCAAGCAGTTTTAAAAATTTATGTTCTTGTTGAAAAAGAAATAAGTAGAATATCTAATAGAGTTGCTACTCAGGTATTTATGTTCTAGGAAGTTGAATGTTGTTCAACTGGATTAATTTTTGTGCTTCAGAAGTAGTATCAATTCAGTGGAGGGGAAGCCAAACCCAAGCAAAACAGAGCAAAGCAAAGGTACAAAACTGCCATCTTTGAGGTTTTTACCAGTCCTTGGCTATGCATTCTGTAAGTACACATGTTCATTCACATGGATGTCCTACTGGGGGACAGTGTTTCTTGTCCCCTAATTTGTTTATATAACGTTTTATTTGCTCAGAATGTGGATGGAACAAGGTCAAGAGCTCAGCCTGATCTTCAGACAGTGCTGCTGGTGAAATTGCAGTGATTTAAGTTCAGCATTCCATAGTTATACATATGTTGTTGTGAACAGACCAGCATCTCTTTCTGAGAAGCTCAGAGATAAGTTTAGTATCCTGTGTAAGAGTTTCTGCAATCATATTGCAGAATTTTAGGAGAAGAGGTGTTTTGAGAAAACAAAAAAAAAAAAGGAGAGAGAAAGAAATTAATTTTATAAAACTTAGCAAGAATAGTATACTGTAACAGCCTCTTGGATTTTCAGTGTATTTTAGAAACTGGTTTTAATTCTGATTTTGTCCTTAGCAAGAAGTGAGGAGATGGCAGTATGAAATATCTGGCTACTAATTAATTACTAGATAAATAAAAATATCTATGTTCCTTAAGAATCTTACCCTAGAAATTGTTCCCATTCCTACTGTACTGATTCAAAGGGTACAGTAAGAGAGATCATAAATCCTGTTGTGCTCACCATATGTATTTACAAAAGTCACGAAGAATGGCAGCACTGAAAAATAAAAGTTAACAAGTTGCCTCTGCTCTACAGTGGATAAACATGTTTGGTCTCTTTATTTACTTTGACGCTAAGAGATATTAAATTAAAAGAGAAATGGAGGAGGGGAGAAAAGCAGTAGTATAACTCCAGTATAAATAGCTTCTATGTTAATAGTAAAAAAGAATTGCATTTACACTAGGAAGTTAATGGTATAAACTTTTTCATTAAAATATTTTTATTCTAGACTTAAGAAGTCAGGATTTGACTTCTGTGACATCATTCAGTAGAGTATATTAATTATTTTGAGGGCTCTTTGATCTGTCTGTAGTTTCCCTGATGTGTATAATTCCTCTTGACCCACAGGTTCTCCTTAATCCTGTTCTTCAGAATGACTCTGAGAGGTCACTTACACTCCATTTCACAAGGAGGACATCTGAAGTAAAAGGCAGATAGTTGACGTGTCTGAAAATTGAGAATTCAGTTTTACACTTGGACTTTAGATGCAGTGATTCATTGATCTTGCCATCTTCCTATAATTACTAGAGAAGTTATGTCTGTATGTCTTTCATTGTTGGGTAAAATAAACTGTTGTGGCAAGCTTTTTCTAAGTTTATAATTCATTTAGACATGGAGGTGAAGTTGGATAAAACTTAGTGTTTCAGAGGAACAGAAGGCCAATGCCTGCCACAAAAACTACCCTGGGGAAAGCTCTGAGGAGCTGCAGTGATGGTTCTTATCCATGGCACCAGTGACTGCAATACAGACTTGGCACTGCTGTTCTGAGATCCAGCAAGTTCCATGAAATTGTCTTACTGTTATTTTCAGAGCAACATGCACAAAGCTGAGATGTATTAAAGACTGAGGCACTCTGTTCTGCTAAGACAAATAATCCACAGTGTGTAACAGTAGTAAAACAGTAGTCATTTATTGCTATTTTGAAGAAATAATTTGCAATAAACCCCCATTTCTTGAGGAAAACATACGTAACATTTTTTTTTTTTGTCAGGACACAGTTTAAATGAGTAATAGTTTAACATAACTTATGAATGTTAGCACTTACAGTCAAGAGTTATATTTTTAAATAATAATTTTTTTCCGTAATTCCCAGAAAATAAGAACTGCTCCTAAACATTGTCAGAATGCTTTTAGAACATGCAATTCATCATGTGCATGAAAAAGAAAATTGGTTTTATGAAATAGTGTAGACAAAAATAAAAGGCATACATTAACTTGTCTTCTGATATATTGGCTATATTATTATACTATGCATCTTTAGTACTTGACCTTACATGTCACTAATATAATGCACGTTTTATGATACAGTTACACTGAATGCTCTTCGTGAATACTGCACTACATCCCAAGGTTAAGATAAAGATAAGATGCATTAAAACAATATCTCTGACACTATTAATAAAGAAAATCAATCATTCTGCCGCTTCCTGTTCCCTTGCTTGCAATTTCAAGATCCGCAGCTTCCAATAATTATTTTGCCAGCTCTGCTGGTGTGGTTGCTGCACAGAAACTCTTCTAGGTTTGTTTCCCATGAAAGGCTTTGACAACATTAGTGATGAAACGCTAATGGTCTTTTTTATTTGAACATATTGCTGTGCTGAATACATGAAAGGATTGTGATTGGGGGTTGTTTTTGTTTTGTGGTGTATGTACATATGCTCTGTTTCTATTTACATTGCTAGACTCAGCTGCTCTGACTTAATTGATGATGCAGTTTCTTTGAAGTGACTGCTGCCAGGTGTATTCATCTGAGATGTACAGTAAGTGTTGGGGGGGTTTAATTGCAGCAGAGAAGGGCAAGGCAATAGAAGTAATCATCCAAAAGATGGAAGAAAAATAATGTAAGTAAAATAGAAGAAATTGAAACAAACAAAAGAGAAGTAGCATAAAATTCAGAAAGAGGATGCTATGAACTAAAGCTAGCTGCTATTTAAACAGCATAGCAATAGCTGCTGATGAAGAAACAGTGTTTCAGAGGAGGAAAATTTAGCTGCTCAGTGAAAACAATGAGAAAAATGCTGGAAAGCATATTTTGTTAATTTTGCTAAAGTCAGGCCCAGGAAGACACTTGAAAAATGAAATTTAAATAGTTAATTCTGGACTTATTCTACTCATGTTGGAGAATGGTGCTATGCAATGGTAGGTTGTCCTTGTATAAGAGAGAACAGAAGCATGGTAGCCATCAAACGTGGCAAAAGCTTTTATACCAGATAGGATAAATCTATAAATATTAAATGGTCCTGGACATGCTGGTTTCTAGACACTACAATTTAAATAATGTATTAGAGTCATCCTGTAAGTACACAGCACAAAGTCCAGTGGGAATGAATGACCTCAAACTGATCTGATGTAGCCACATAATTCAGGCATATCTTCAGTGACCTGACGACATGTGTCAGTGCAAAATCAAAGTTACTTCCAAAACTACCATTTGCAGCTGGCGTCTCTGAGAAATGTGTTGTGCAAGGACAAAATGCTGTTACAAATCTGCTTCTAGAGGTATTGCTGGAATGAATGAATTGGAATTCCAACTGTTCACCAATAAAAACACAAAAAGAGCTGCCTGAAAAATTTAGACTGGGCAAAACAGACAGAAATGTTCTCTGGAAATATCTCAAAATTTTCCCAGCAGTAATAAGAAACCTGAAGCAAAGTGTAGGGCGAGTCTCAGGATGTTGGCATGTTGAGCTTTACCATGTCTCATGCAATAAAGCTACAACAATATGTTTATAAATATTTATTATCATGTATGACTGCACACACTTTGCATTCATTTATTAAATCATTTAGTTCTCTTTACTGCAAACCACTTTTTCCATCGCCACTTTTTTTTATGAGATGGAGATCATCCATCACGCAACAATATAGTTTTTGTGACATCACTGCTTTGGTCACTGTTCTGCTGCAGGAGTTATTTTAGGGTGAATCTCTTTCTTTTCTGTTACTGCTGATAAAACACATTTAGAGAGCTTGTTAGCAAATACCTTCAGAACAGGGCCAAAGTCATCTCTTCATTCAGGTTTTTTGTAGGTTCCAGCCCTGTCTAAAACCTCCATGTGCCTTTATTTCTGACTGCTTAACTCTGAATTCCAGCTTCAGGTGTCCACACTAGGTGTTGATGACAACAGAGGGCTTTTTGTGGGTTTTTTTACTAACAAGTTGAACTCCAGCCATTGCGCTGTAGGTGCTAATTGGCTGCTTGTCCTCTAGTAGCATTGTGCAATAAACTTTAAGCAAACTGTAAGTTCACACAAAATGTAGTCCAAAACCAAAGTTGTGAAAATGTGTTGAAATGTCTTGTTTCAATGTTTTTGCTGAAATATTTTGAAGAGGCTAAAATATTGTTATAGGCATTTCTTTTACAAATATGTCTGTAAAAGAGCAACTATACTGCAACTTTTTATTGCCATGAAGATTAACAAAGAACTCAGATTTCTTTCCACATCATGAAATGTTACTAATGATGAGGATATTCTGTATTCTGTCTTTCTGTATTGTAATTTTTTTTTTTTTTCACTTAGCACTACATACAGAAAGGCAAATTGAGCAGAAAATTGATGGGTTTCTTTTGGTGTTTTTTTTTAAGGATTAATAAGAAAGTAGAATTTTCTCAGTTTCAGATTGGCATGTAATTAACAAATAATAGAGTACAGGATGAAGAAAACTTCAGTGAAACCTTAGTGCTCTGTCTGTTGAGTTTTTTGTCTCAGCTGCTCCTATGAGAACAGGCTCACCTAGAAACATTTGTGCTCATTTAGAATTTCTGTTAAACAACTTGATACTTTCAAAAGTATGTCATATGCTGAATATATTGTACATGAAAAAAATCATTGTTTTTTAAATATATTGAAGTAGAAGCCCATTAAGGGGACACTGAAGGGGTAGTCTACATTATTCCTCTCTTATTTTGTGGATAAAGTACAACATTCCTTAATGCAGACAGGAAAGTCCATTTTGCAAGTGCTAAATGTATCTAGAGAAAGGAAATTTCTTGTTGCAGTGGGGATACTGCAACACGCCTATATCAAACCAGGAGTCCCGTGGAAAAGAAACATATATATACGGCCGGATTCTTGCTAGATGTTTCAGAGATGTTTATTTCCCCAGCCGCATGGCCGGGCTCTGCCGAGAGACTCCTACAGTCAGGACCCGAGCTGCTTTGCCCGCGCAGGGGAACACAAACCAACCCATGGGGAACGAGGCTGAGCAGGGGCAGGGAAACCCCGTGTGTCTGTGCCCTCAGGGCTCCCAGGGCTACAGGGCGGGGGGAGGAGTCCCCAACATCTCACCCGTTTTATTTTAATAAAAGGAGAATGAAGACAACTGGATAACCATAACAAGAACTGTTTCAAAACAAAACAAGCCACCCTCCTGAGTCTCTAAATGTCCAAACAGATTCTCCGGAACACCTTAGGGCTGACAGAAGGGAGACAGAACTCTCTGGACATGCCTGTGGGGAAACTGAGGCAGGAGAGGGTTCAATCTCTTCCCTCCCCCTTTTCATCCCCCACTCGGCATTGGAAAAGGATTTTTGGGGAAACAATTGGCAAAGGCAGGGTTTTGTGAGGGAAACCATGGATGAAAAAACGGATTGGGAATACACTGGGGGTAATAGGACATAGGGTAAAAGGGAAAGGTGGGATTAGGAAAGGGAGACTGTAGGGGGGGTTTACAATGGAGATAATGTCTAACATGACTATGATTTTTAGCATATATACTGCCTTTTACAGGAACACCATCAGGCCCAGTGACCTGCAATGCTTGTAACCCTTTTCTACCTTGTATGATTTTGAATTCCACCACCTCTCCATCTCCCAAGCTTGGGATGCATTTTTCAGGGTTATTCCTTTTAATAGCAGTTCTATGCACGAATATGTCTTGCTGGTTATCACACCTTGTTATAAAACCATAATTTTGTTTAACATTATACCATTTCACTGTCCCTAAGATCTTAGCTACTATGGTCTTTTCCTTTTTCCAAGTGGCTGCTGTTTTCTGTCTCGCTGTGTCTTTGCTCTCTCTTTCGGTCGCTCCCGTGTTGGGGTTGTCAGCGCTGCTGGTTTCGGCGCGCTTTTCCCAGGGTCGCATTCGGGGCCGCGCGGGCCGAGGCCGCACGGTCCCTGAGGCAAGCTTCCCTTCACCAGGACACAGCTGACATTGCTCAACAGTCTCGGTTATTAAATAATATTCACGAAAATATTCTTCCATCGGCATATATTTTGACTCAAATATTAACTGGGTCCAAACGGTCTTCCAAAAGCTCTTGGTAAGAATTAGATCCCAAGAAACATAGAAAAAGTCCTTAAACAACCATGACAGGAAGTGTTTCAGTTCTTTCTGATCTTGAATCAAGCTAAAATTTACAAATCGTTGTTCAAGAATCATTTTAAGTTTAAGATAAATGTCCATATGCGGCTCTGAAAGCCAAGAGTCTTCCCACGGTTCCTCCATAGTTTAGATATGGAATAGCAAAACAAAACCAAGAAGAGGAATCCAAAGTTTCCAGGGTTTACTCACACAAAGTCGCTTAGGGATCGGGGATCGTTCTGTCCTCAATTCTCTACCATTATGTTACAGTGGGGATACTGCAACACCTTTATCCAACCAGGAGTCCCGTGGAAAAGAAACATATATATACGGACGGATTCTTGCTAGATGTTTCAGAGATGTTTATTTCTCCAGCCGCATGGCCGGGCTCTGCCGAGAGACTCCTACAGTCAGGACCCGAGCTGCTTTGCCCGCGCAGGGGAACACAAACCAACCCATGGGGAACGAGGCTGAGCAGGGGCAGGGAAACCCCGTGTGTCTGTGCCCTCAGGGCTCCCAGGGCTACAGGGCGGGGGGAGGAGACCCCAACAATTTCTCTCAAAATATTTTGAAGTAGGTGCATTTGTTCATTGAAATCACATTGTACAGAATGTAAGAAAACTTGTAACTGAAACAAAACCCAACAAAATATGCCAGAAAGAAGGGAATCTGCTGGACTTGTAGTTGTACAAGTGAGCCTATATTTTATCACCAACAAAACTGCAAATAGAGCATGTCTTCACCTCGCTAGTAGCTTTCCCCCTTTTGATATCCCAGCACATTTTATGCTGGCAAGTGCTGAGATGATGTTTCAATGTTTGTTCATGCTGATGACAGCAAATACTCAATTCTGCCATTTTTCTGCATGGTTTGGGTTTAAAATCTAGTAAAAATTCAACTGGATATAGATTTCTCCCAGCTTTAGTGGACTACTCGCTGAGTAGTTATGAAGGTGTTTTGTTCTGCTGTACTGGATCAAAACCTTTGTGCTGAACAAGTTTCAGTTGAATTCCATGAAGGCTTTTTCATAAAGTAATATTGCTGTTAATGAAGAGAGTGAGAAAATGGATTTTGGATTTTTTTTGATTTTTGTTTTAGCTCAGTGATGTTAATACAAGCCTATGCTGACATATGGTATTTTTACTTCAGAAGAGTTCCTTATGTGCACTTAAAAGTATCTTTTTAAAAATATTGCCTTTGAAAATTTTATGTTTCTCCACTCTCTCTTGAACTATGAAAACAGAGGAACTTTCTTTAAAAGTATTAAAAATTAGTCCTTACAGCACTTGTATATCCCCATGAATGTTTCAGATCTTATGCCTTGTACATTGATTTGACTTCTTTGCTTTCTGTAAGGGAATTAAAAAAGATAGAAGCCATACTCTTAAAAATTAACAATAATTTAATAAAAAAGTATTTAAGTGAAGGTATGTCCAATAAACATGTTAGTGTAAAACACCACAACTTTACTTAGAGATGCAGTGTGACCCTAGAAATCTATTGAACATCAAATTAACTTTAGTTAATTATTAGTTATATTATATATATATTTATATATAATAAATTATAATTTATTATATATATTTATATATAATAAATTAAATATATAAATATATATATTTAATATACATATTAATATATATATTAAATAACTAAAGTTATTTAGTTAAATAAGTTTATTAAGCTGTGTGACACTGGCACACACCAACCTTCATGAAAGCTTAATCTTGATTGCTGCTAGAGAAGTCAAGAACAGAGGAACAGCACTGCCTTCAAGGATGCAAGGTCAGGCTTTTAAAGCAGAAGTGACCTTGCCAGACATACAAATCAGGAAGCTTTCAAGTGTAGTAATGTCTTTGTTTTATGGCATTTTTATCTTCTAACTCACAGACTGCACTGAAGCATGATGTGCCAGTGACTGCTGAGTCAGGGCAAGACAATAGATAAAAAACTTGAGATACATAAAAATCATTCTGATTGGGAAGATTTTCCTGCTAAAATTGTTTTGTAAAAAGATGGACCTGGCTAGGGTGTAAGGGCATGTGAGGTTGCAGTGGCATGAAGGAAGAAGGGGAGCTGAAGAGCTTGGAAGCAGGTGGGCCCCCAGCATTGCAGCTTCCTCATGAGGAAATTTTCTTTCCTGCCACCCCAAGGTGAACTCAGATGCTTAAGGCTCCTTAGTGTCCTACAGATAAAAATGCTCAACACAGAAATGGTGGATTATGTACAGACTTCCATGTCCCACAGTTTCTCTGCAAAATACTGTTGAGAAAAAAGAGTAATGAGAGGAGTGTGGGGATTCGAGGGATGCTGGGAACAAGAACACAATAAAATCCAACCTAAGTTGGAGAAAAGTAAAACAGAGCTTTGTGCTTTTATTTTCCCTCAAATTTCATATTTACCAACATGAATCACGAACGGTGATGGATGAACTGCTGCTCTTGTCTTTCGTGTTGGTACCTAAAAAGGGTGTGACATGTTTTTGAGGGAAGACTTTGAGATACACAGTGACTGCTGTTATTAATGTCAAACTGTGTATCCTAAGATTCAGGAGTGTTTTCATTTCTGTTTGTATCCGTGTGGCTGCCGTCAACATGTAAAATGCATCTCTACCCTCAGGCTAAAGTCAGATGTATGTCAACTCCAGTGGGAGCTGCAAGCTTGTGGAATGACATTATGTTTGAGAAAAGAGTAAGAAAATTGATATCCTTAACGGACACTAGCTATTTCCTGAAAGAGACAAACACTGTTTCACTCATGCCACATGTTTTCAAAGGACCTCCTTGAATTTAAAATCTAGTACTTTAAAAGGATTTTCTTTGATTACATATTAAAATCAACAATATGTAATAGATAAGAATTTTTTAAGTGGTAGGTGATTTGAGATGATTAATTCTTTGTATCTTGAGACAGCTCAAAGAAGCATATTTTCAGAAAGTTCTTAGTATGCCATGAAAGACAAATTCTGTCACCTCAGGAATTGCAACCTGGGGAGGCAAAAACACCAGGCACTATTGAAAATCCTATAAACTACCAGAAGCATTAGGACATCTTGAGAATAGCAACTTACCACAGCACAAAAGTTTTGCAACCACTCACAGTCATGTAACAACAGAACAACATTAGAAAAAGCAAATTCTCAATTCAATATAACTTCCAAAACAGGGTAATTTTTTCAGAGAAAAAAATCTTTGTTCTATGTGACTTGTTCTTTTTGAAAAATTCAACTACAGAAATACTGAAGTGGATTATAAATTCCCTAAGGAAAAATTAATACAGTAGCAGCTCTTCCACAGCTTACATTCAGACTGATAAAATATATTTTTCCTTCTGCTTCTTTTTATTATCCAGTGTAACATTTTAAAATAACCCTCGTAAAATAATTTTATTTTACAGTGTCTGTGAATGTCTTGTTGCCCTCACATGGCCCCTACAGCCAGATTTGGCACTTACAAACGCATATGGTGTCTCCTGTGTCTGTGTGTTTCAGGATAACAGAAAATCTGCTCAGTTTGATAACGTCAGTGAGCCATATAACAGTTCAGCAGACACTGACTCAAATCATACATGACATCGCCACATAAATATTTCATATACACGAAATGGAAGTATGGAGGAGTCATAGGGAAAAATAAGACAAAATGCCTTTCTCTACAATTTAAACAGGGAGGAAAAACAATCATAAGGAGCATTAAGAAGTGACTTGCATTGTGAATTAAGTGTGTTCTACTCGTGTTTCAGAGCAGGATGCACCTTGGTGAGCTGGGAAAATTCAGTAGTGGGTTCAGCAGACTCTGAGAAGAGTGGCCATATCACATGGGACTTCACAAATAATGAGATTGTACTCTACTCCTACAGCCTCTTGTTTCTTGCATTCGTGTGTTTTAATATGCAGTAGAGTTGTCTTCTAAAAAGCACTGTTGGGTATATTTGCAGAACACATTTTCCATAGAAAGTGTGGTAATATTACAAATAATATTCTGAACACTTTGTATAAATGGTTGAAGTAAAAGTTCACATTAACGGATTCAAAATCTATTAAGGCAATTTAAAAATCCAGTTCTTTGCCTCTTTTTCTAGTGATTTGCTGTATTTACAGCTAAGCCTAGAAATGGGGCATAGGTAAAATTCTCTGTTGTAGCTACTTTTAAAAATTATTTTGGAAAGAATGAAAAGAAAAAGTGGTAAAGGCAGAGGAGGAGAGTGGGAAGAAAGAAAAAGTGTAATTCAAATAAGTCCATTTAAGTTTAGACATACCTGAAAAACGTAAATGATTTTTTTTTTTTTTCTGATTATGCAGAACACTTTGAGAATGTGGAACAAGTATAGGGTAGTATGAAAAATGCATGAGAAAATGGTAAGGTACTCATGAGACTGCACACACCTGAAAACATTAGCTGTGAAGACGTTGAGCTTTCCCCCTTTTCTTTTTAGTTTCATGCCACTTCTGGGACTAGTGCTCTCCTTCAAGTAAATGCCATTGAAATTCTGCTGGTACTATAGCATTTTTAAGTGTAGCTAGCAGAAAATAATTGGTTATCCTGCTGCTGCTCCTAGAACAATCAGAGCTCCCATGCTGCTGTCTCTTGTCACCTGCGAGAAGATACAGTGAGAAGAAAGCACGGGTATTGTTGTGATGGTGTTCCTCAGGTCATGTTCACAAAACACATGGGTTTCTCACAGATGTTAAATATTTTGCACACATACGTGTTCTTAGTAAAAGTTCCCCTGAAGTCAGTACAGCTACATATACATTTGCAGCTCAACTGTTTGCATGATCATAGCCCACCTCTATTGAAAATCTCATCCTCTAATAGTATTAACAAGTAACAATATGGTATTTATGACACAAGGGCTAATCTTTACCCAAACATTCCAAAATGCAATGAAAACTGATTCCATTATAGATTTTTGGAGTTAGGGCTCAACTGGTTAAAAAAACAAACAAATAAACAAACCAAAAACCTAATTACGATAGTTGTAATTTAATAGCGTCATAGATTTGCTCTCTGCCTCTGATGTAAGCTATGCTTAGAATTAATTTTGTAAGTCAAGTGTATTTGCCTGCATTTAGGGGATAGTTTAAGAGATAACCCACATTTTTTCACCAATGTGAACTACTAAAGTAGAGATAGAAGAAAAATTCAGCCCCCCTGGTATTTCCAAATATTGGAATTTCATTGAAGATACCTTATTTACCTCGAAAACTACAGACATGAATTATTGAATAAATTCTTCTATCTTTTCATAGATAAACTTTGACAAACTGCTTATCGAAGTAGTGCCTGTTTTCTTCTGAGTGTGACAAATATAATAAATTTTGACAGGTGCAACTTTGTAGCATCCCTTGTTCTGGAAACACAATTTGCCAGGCTTTACGGTAATTATAATTTTCCATATGGAGCTGCAGATTCATTGAAATGTCCAAACCACTTTGTCTGTTTGCTTTTCAAATTTTCCAGTCCTTTTTCACACAGGTTAGAAAACAGTTTTTCTATTCTTATGCAAATCTAGTCTGCAATGGAGAAGGCTGAAATATTGTTCCTACTGGATCTAGGAACTGCAGAAACTCTTAGCACAGGCCAATAGCAAGAAAACTCCTCTCAAATCCAAAATAAAAACCCACTCCAAAATAACATATACTAAGTGAAAAAATAAAACTGAGATTTGCTCTTAGGTTGGTTATTGGGGTTTTTTTGTATTTCTGTATGGAATGAGGCCTTCCTCATAATGTCCTGGATTCTTGTATAGACTTAAGTTTGTGTTCTTATTTTTTTCACTCTTAATGAGTTGATGGTCTTGTATTTTTCCTGATGCTTCTCATTCACCAGTGAAAATACAGAAGAACTGACTGTTATACAGGATTTTTTTTTTTAAACTTGGATTTCCTGTCTGTGAAATTTGCATTAACTGATCTTGTGATAAACCTGACAACTTATTAGGAACACTACTGGGTTTTTTAGTATTGGTGGTAGGAAAATCCTGTAACTCCTGATGCTATTTTTTAAACTTTTTGTGTTTTAAATTTATTTCTCTTTTCTTAGTTTTAGTGCTCATTCACAATTGATTATTTACTTCAGTTCCTTTTCAAAGTGTCAAAAGAATTCTGTAGGAAAAGCAGCTAAAGTAGCTGCAGGTTAAAGGGATTCCATTGGTGCAATTTGTTGATTACCTGGTTAAACATTTTCACTTTAAGGTGCCCTTGTGTTCTGCTACCTCTGATAGTCTTTGAGAGCAGTGCCATGTGCAATAAGTTATCTTGTTCCAGTTTTGTCTTTCATAGATAAAATCAATTTTGGAAAGTAGCTGGTTTTGTCACTAAAGATAGAGTAAAGCAACACTTTTTTACTTACCCTTCATTTTCTCATAGCTTTGGACCTTATATCTGGGTTGAACTTTTCAGACTGAAGTTTTTCATTAATTTTTTATAAGATATTCTGTGGAAATTATTTGTCAAATATTATGTTCTAATAATAGATTATAATAGTTATATATTTGATTTGGAAAGTGGATAGAACAGGTACCTGGGTAGTTTAACAATGCAATTTGTAAATAGTTATAAAGTTAATAATAGTTATAATCTAATAAGATATCACAGTGGCTGTGAGAAAATGGAGGGAGATTTGCCATGCAGTGCCACTGGCTAGCAAGTGTGAATTATTTCTCTTTGTGCATTTGTTCCTACAAAAAGGAAACAAAAATTCAATAGGCTGCTATTCTTATAAATGTTTAATAGAAGGAGAAAATAGCTTCACTAGAAGTGGCAATGTGGTATATGTATTAAACAAGACCATTTGAGCACTTCTAGATGGAAACAGAACTCTTCAATGAGAAAAAACATCTTTGCTGTTTGTGGGTGTAAAGATTACTCAGCACAGAAATCCCAAGTTCAAGATCTAACCTGTTGCTAAATAAAGTATTGCTAAATAAAGAGCATTAAGTATGTTTCAGTCTAGGACTACAGGAGAAATCTTCATAATTTAAGTTAGCCTGGGGATACTAATGATGATAAAACCACAAAACATCTGTTAAACATTAAAAAGAAATTTTTCCTTCGTTACAATCTGTAATCAGATTGCGCATGTGAGTGCAGCGGGATAAAATGGCTGTAAATGAATGCTCAATAAATTCCCAAGAATCCTCCAAAGCCTACCACAGTCTGCTGCAGTCTACCTAGCCTGTCTAGGTTTACATCAGAGACTGATACTGAGTCTGAGTCCAAAACTACCATAGGCATGTTACAGCTCAAAGGACTGTTAACAGCCTCTGAAGAGACCTGCTGTAGCCTTTTGGTTTTATCTTAGTGGTGGGTGTGGTATGTGGTGCATGTATGTAGAATTTACTACACAAAAAAATCAGAGAAGAGGAGGAGAAGCAGTAAATATAATGTATGTTGGTACATTTACCTAACTTTTTATTTATTGTTATGTTGGAGCAACTCAAGGACAATTGTCTTACACTAAAGTTAAAACAGTATAAAAACTTGGTTAATACCAAATTTGACACAAATCTGTTAAAGCATTTTAAGACATTAATCTAAAAGGACGATCTCTTTTTCATTTTCTGTTTTAGTGTTGAGAAGGTAATGTAAGACTCCTTTCTCCCTCCCTGGTTTTTGTTATCTCTGTGTTTCCATAATTAATAGAAAAGTTTGTGCACACAGCCAACATTGACATAACTCTCCTACTGCAGAATGTAATTTTTGGTTGCATGTGTTTGAACTTTGTAATATTACCCATGTAATTCCTGATTCTGCTATTTTTAACAAGTTTTCTTTAAAAATATTTTTCCATTTTTATATTTAGCTCTTACTCCAACTGTATTCTTCACATGATTTCCTCTTTTGAAGTACCTGTACAACTTTGTAGGAAAAGCAGCTGAAGTAATTGGATGTAAAGACATTTTGTTTGTATAATTTTATTTTCTGTTCAAGTGCAAAAGTATCTTCTGGTCTTTATAGGAGCTCTAAGGACCCCAGTATAACAGATTTGCATGCCTACAGTTGAGTGTATGTGCGAAGTTTTCAGAGAAGACCTTTCAAGTCACCTGTGTGTAATTCCAAATAAAAGTTAAGAAGTTCTTACAGTACCTACAAATGATAAGGAAAAAAAGCATGGTTCTTAAAGGAGAAAGTAGGGTCTGCAATTCTGACTCATTTGCTTAAAGGAAAAAGAATTAAGGAAGTAAAAATCTGGGTTTGGATCATCATTTTTGTGTTGTACAGGTTGCTGAGTTTCTGACCAGGTGAATGTTAACAGATCAAGCAAAATTTCTTTAGATATCTAAATTGTAAGTACTTCTGTGTTATGTATGTTTGAAAGAAGTGCAAGCAGAATGAAATGCCGTACTTGAGTTAGTTCAGGTATAATGTGGAACCATACGTTGGTAAATGCTTACAAAAACTTTAGCTTTCACCAGGACTTATCTAGACACTTTCTAAATAATTATTGAACTAAGGTGAATATATGCTGTATATATTTCCATCTATTTATTTAAATGTGTGATTAAAAAACCACAAAATTGAGAGATACAGTCATATGGTGCCTGAAGACGTGTTCTAATCATGGCACCTACATGTAAGGTAATGGAAGAAATTTAGAATCCTATTCTTCAGATGGTCAGATGGCAGAGTACATAAATAGGCAGAACAGTTATGCTCTCTGTCTCCAGATCACAAATAGAACAGATCCATCTGATAAAATATTTCTGACAATTAGAATATAAGAGAGGAAGGAATATGTCCTGATTCTGCAGCGTGATAAGCAGGACTGTTCTCTGCATCTGCTCACCCCCACTGACTTTATATGGCTTTTGTATGGGTTATTTTTCCTTCCTCTGCTTGCAAAAACCTTTCTTCTACTTAGAGGAATATTGAAGGAAAAAAAAAGGATTATAACAACAGGAACTAAGAAAGGAAGCAAGGGACATGGATGTTTGGAATTTACTTTTAATTTTATTATTGGTGGTGTTGACATTGTTCCTTGAGGGAATAGAAGAGTATCTGCTTTCCCTATTTAACATGCTATTTGAAATTTCCTTCAGTTTTTCTTCCCTGTTGAGACTTGCTCAAAGAAGGCATATTTTAAAACAACAGCAATAACAATACAACCAAAATATATAAGGAATACAGAAGATTGCAGCTTTGTAAGTTAAAGCACTGAATTTAAATGTTTCTTCAGCATTTTGATGCAAGAACATTTGCTGTTGATGGAAATTTTAATTTAGATAGATTTCCAGTGGGCTGTTTATTTTCCATCTTCAGACTGCAATGAGTCATTGGAAGGGTGCATTTTTGACCAAGTTTAAAACAAAATAGAAATTTGTAACAGCCCTTGGTCAAAATCTGAACAGTATGTTCTCTGTGTTTGGAGAAATGATAGATTTTGCTTTTCAAAGTTTAATTATAGCTTTTGCAAACAATCAGTGTGTAGCTTACTGAGCTTTTTGGTGGTGCTTTCTTCTCTTGTGCCAGAAATGTTTCAAAACTCTGTTGTGTTTAATGAACAACAGAATCTACAGCTTGGTGATTAGGGCCTGGGATGAAAAAGATATGATTTTAGGAATAAATAGCATGAGATGACCAGCTCTGCCTGATCCCACGTGAAATACAGACTTATCTTGTGCTCCTGTAGCCCTGGGCACTATCCTAAACATCTGCTTATACTGAAAAGGTGAAAGCTCATCTTCCAAATTGTAAAACATTTTAAAAATAATACTGCTAAGTGGGTTTGGGCAAATTTTCTGCTGAAACTTTTGGGTGGCTTTCATTTAAAAAATAAGTGAAACATTTGTGAGTTTTGTTGTAGAAAAGACTTCAGGCATTTTTACTCAGAAACAGTGCAGGAAAATGGTCTATACAGACCCTCAAGTATGCTGTCAATCAAGAAGACCTGTTAGGTCATGTAGTCCTTCCTTCTGGGGCCACAGGAGGATTGACCACAGGCTATAACATAGAAAATAGGAATTATATTTCATAGAGATAAATTCTTGAGAGAATACAACTGTTAAATAAAAATAAACCTTTTGGGGGAGCCAGCATAGGAAATAGTTAAATATGTTTTCTGTATGAATCTGTCTAAACTGTTAGTCTTGCAGAAATCCCATGGGATAGATATTTAATTACTTCACTCGTCTAGTTCAAGCACCAAGATCAATATTAGGTGAACTTTTATGTGCATAAATAAGAATTCCAGATTTTTTTGGGTCTTTATGGGATACATATAGAACTAATGTGCTAGCTTTTTGGGACCTTTCTGAAAACAAAGAAAATGAATGAGCAACTGAAATACAATCTGTCAACTCACTATTTTCTCATGTGGTCATTGTAGACATGGAGAGCTTGGTCTCTTTTTTATCCTGTGGAAGTTCTTTCCTCCTCTGTTGAATGAAATATTTGTTTTATATATGACAAGTATGATCATTAAATGCCCCAGTCTCTGCATTTTTCTTATCCACCTCTAAAGAAATCTGAATTTTATTGTTAAGGGAGCAAGAAAAGGCAAATTAAAAAAAAATTGTTAGTGGAGATCTTGGAGGAACTCAGGATTCCCAGGGAGGCAGAACTCTTCTTAACTTCTCTGGGGAGAAGATGTAGGCAAGAATACTGAAGGCAAGCAAAACTGTTGTCAAGAGAGAAGCTTGGGAATATGGTAAAGAGTTGTATAACCTTTGTCAAACTAACATCTGCTCACATCAATAGTTATTGCTTAAAACAAAATGGTGCCTAGTTGAGGCTGAAATTCCATTGTTAAAACTCTGTAGAAATACCATGTCTTCATGAAATTAGACGTAGTTATTTTATAGATCTTCAGATACTGACACGATTTCTTGTTATGCATTTGGAAAGTCTTTGGCTGCATTCAGGTCTGGAATTCAGTTTTCAGCTGGATTCTGATGCAGTTGCCCTTGGAATCCCAAAGCCTTGAGGAAGGGATAGGAGATTGGCACAGAGCTGCTGTGGCACAGAATCAGCTACACTGTGCTTATTGACTGTAGTGTTAGCTGAAGTAAATGGAAATGAGCTCATTTTGCCTCTGGAAGCAACTTGACAGGAATATGGACCTTACTATAGACATCTGTAAAATTCTGGATGAGGCAGTTAATATGTGAAACTTCAAACTACTGAAGTTAGGCTGCCACAGCTATCTTGTTTTTTTTTGTCCCCGATATGGCACAAAATGCAGTATGAGTACCCCTTGAGTCTAAGCATTCAGGTCCTTGGAGGATGTCTCAGGGCACTGCTTTATGAAGCAAAGCTTTGCTTTCCTGAAGCTGAAAATAAGATGCTCACTTTTCTGGCAAATCAGTCTGGCAAAAACATTGAATAAAAACTCAGTTGTTCCTAGCTTTGAGTTAATCATTAAAAAATAATTTGATTTTGTGGCAAATTTCACAAGCTGCAGAAATAGAACTCAGTGTTTTAGTAAAAATTCCTAGATGAGAAAGAAAACCTTTTAGGGAGCAGGGATGTATCCTTCATACTTGTAGTGTTAATCTACATTTGATAGAAAGAAGCAAGCTTACATGGCTTTTTTTTTTTTACATATGCATGCTCTGTCTTCAAAATAATCATCTGGAGAAATGGAAACAACTCATTTTAACTGTTGTGTTAAAGCACTCACATTTGAATTGAAACCAAATAGCCTCTTGCAAAGCTGCGTCTTATTTTCATGCTATTATGCAAATAAACACTAGAGATGAATCACAGATATTTCTTCTTAATCCATTTTCTGGAACTGTGTTTAGCACACACAAGTCAAAGCAGTTCAAGATCCTGCAAGGCTACTCTCAGTAAAAAGCAGTGTCAGTGTTCAAGTTCAGCAAACATGGCCCAGGGCTTCTGTGAAGAAACCAGAGCTTTGAGCAGTTAATGGAATTAGCCTTGCCAAGTTGCTTGCAGTATCACGGAAAACATGTTGTTCCTTCATGATCAAGGTAAATAACTTTCTGTAGTGATCCCTGGTCTTCAGATAGGAATTAGAAATATTTAAAACTTGCCTTTTGGATATCTTACATAGAAGCTTTTTTCTTAGCACCTTAGTGGAATCTCTCCTCAGGTCATTGAAAAGAAAACTACTTTTTCCTCAACTGGAAAACAAAGCAGATTACTTTTACTCTGAATGAAGGTCAGATATGAAACACATCCTCCCTGTGTAAGTTAGTTCAAAAAAATAGGATATGTAGGGCTTTCAAGGCTTAACAAACTTGTCTTGTCTTGGTCCACCTGTCTTGTCATCCTTTACCATTTGCATGTAATTTTTTGGATAAGGTCCTTGCCACACAATTGTTTGCAGGATTGCGTTAGGTTTTATTCTTTTTAAATTATGAATGACATCCTTTCATGTGCAAATAGGTAACAAAACACAGAAATTGCCAATGAAATATTAACTGAAAAACAAAAGCTGAGATCTCCTTCTCCAGTAGTGGTAAGGGCATTCTATGTAAGAACAACCTATGTAAGAACAACCTCTGCTAAATTTTCCATCTATACTAACTGTTCGTTATGGATTTAAGCTGCAGACAAACAAAATTAGTTCAGGAGTCAACTGTTAGAAATAATAATAATAATAATGCTATGTGTAGTAGCAAAGGGGTGGGAATCCACTGCTGTTTTCATAGCTTTCAAAGGAGTCTGGGATTAAAAAATGAATAGTAAATCCAAACCAATTAAATTCAGGTGTGAAGAAAAAAGCAACTGCAGCACATTCAATCATGAAATGTGGTCTCAGTTTATGCACAAAAATGAAAAGCTTGCTTTTCAATGTAGGAGGGTTTTTTGAGTTCTTACCATATTGTTTTTACAATGTCATATGTCTTTGTTTTTCTTTTATCTTCTGAGGCTGCTTTACTACCAGAGCAAGGTAGCCCAGTTTTTTTCTCACATGTCTAATTGTAAGATATTAAATCCTTCTATTGTCAGTATCATAATGAAGGAGTTAAGCAGAGAATATTTCCCCCTAAGTCAGACTAAGCTGAAGTTTCAATTGCTCAATACGTCACAGAAAATTAGGAGAATTTGAGATATAGCCCTGCATTTCTAAGGAATGTTGAATTCAATCTTTGTTAAAAAGAAAATTTCTTGCTCTTTAGGTAACACACATTAGTTTTTAATGCCTAGGAAGAAAGAATTTAAGTAACAGAGTTTACCACAATGGGTTTAACACAATGTGGGCAGGTTTCCATTCCCAAGTTTTTCAGGGAAGCTCTAGTAATATTAAACTGAATTTGTATCTTTTCCAGTAATTGACACTTTTACTTCCAACAAGATTAATTGATTTTTAGGGATTTATTTTTATGTCCGGATAATGAATGCTGTGTTTCAGTATTTTAGAAAAGCTGTAAATTAGTACTTTCTCGTTTCCAAATCTACTAAGTGGCAGCATTTAATACATTCGTAGGTAAATAAATGCAAGTTAATATATAGATCAATATAAAAGTAGAGAAAAATTCATATAGAAAAATAGAAAAGACCATGATATATGAGTGAACTACTTTCCTAGAATTTAATATCTAAAAGGACATAGAAATCTTATTCAGAAATTACAGATATGGTCAAATGAATGAAGAAATGTGTTTAAGCCATGGACATCTCGAAGTCCAAATTGCACTGCTTTTATTGGTATGTCTCTATTTAAAATAGTGTTTCTCTGATTGCCAAAGAAAATAAATAACTCCATTCAAAAGATCCCAGAAAATTGCTTCCCACTGATCAATGTCTTTGCTTTTAATCTGAAGAGTTCTCTGAAAAACACTGTCTTCAGAAAGCCGAGAAAGGAGCTAGAAGGGACATTACATTCCTCAATTCAAGATGGATACACAGACAAAGATTTCTGCATGGAAAGATTTTATAGGAGACTGTTTGACCTTCTTGTCATTTTTAATGATGCAGCCCAAAGATAAAATAGAGTTGCTTTACTGCTGTGTTAGATATGACAGTCTCATCACAAGGATGAAATCCTGTGGGAAATCTGTTGATGTTACTGGGTCCAGGATATTAGTTAGGGTGCATTTCCCTAAGCATGCAAGAATTAGGTGGTGTTCAAATATATTTGCATTTTTTCTTAAGCATCTCTATAAGTTCAAAACATGAGTAAATGAAAATGAAGGGCTTGTCTAAAATTATAATGTTCTATATTAGTACATTAGTAATTAGTATATTATGTGAGACTGTAGACCAGTAGAACAATTATATATTCACAATGGATATCATACAGAGAATTTTAAAAATTCTGTAAAATGAATTAAATTGTAACTGTATGAGAACTTAAAAAAAAATAGAGACAAATAGATGCAGCAGTCAAAAATAACTTATGTGAATGTAACGAACTAATGGACTGAAAGAAGAGCACTAAAATTCAGTGGTTAAGAAGAAGTGGTTAAAAGTTCTTGTGAACATTTTTTATGTTTTGGCCAAATAGTGAAAGATGCAATAGAAAAATTTCTATCACAGGCAGTTGACAAATTAATATGCCTTTGATTTTTTTGTTTAGAAAAAACAAGGTGCTTTAGTTAGAAATGTCAGATAGAACAAAATCATTGAGATATAGTCAGTGTAACAGCTGAACTGAAAAATGGAGTCACAGAATCAAAAAAATCGCACAATTTAGGTTTGAAGGGACCTCCAGTTATCTCGTCCAGTCTTCTACTTGAGGCAGGGACAGTGTCAAAGTCAAAGAAGGTTGCTCAGGGTCTTGTCCCATTGAACTTTGAAATATTCAAGATTCAGACAAATTTGTCAAAATTTGTCTGAACACAGATTCACTGTGTTAAATCTTTCTAGGAAAAGAGTTCCAGTTTCTTCACTCTCATTGTGAATTATTTTTTTCCTGTGCCCAGCAGAATTTGTCTTACAGCAGCTAGTGACTGTTGACTCTTGTCCTCTGAGTATTTTGTATGATATCTACATAAAACTAAGTAACAAATATTTGATCAACAGTGCAGCCTGTTCCTACTTCCATTAAAACATTCCAGATAATTTTCCTTATTTTTTTCAGTTACAAATCTTTACCTTCTAGTCTGTTTCTGTTTTCCTTGGATTTTGAAAACTTCATGATATGTGCTGGTTTTTCTTTGCAGGGTGAGGGGGCACTGGAAATGGGAATCAGATTTATTCAAATTAGGATTTTTTTTTCCCCCCTCCCCATGATATCAACCTGTCCTATAGAGCACAAATTTTACATCTTTGATTTATGTCTCCAGTATAGCTAGTCTCCAGAAGGGAGGCATTTGCTCACCAGTGAACCTACATTTCACTCGGTGCCTTTTCTTATGGGAAAGGAAAAAAAAAGAAAAAAAAAGGGATTGTTTTATAACTTATGTTCTAAATCAGTGTGTCATCTGCAGTAAATAATCTGGCCCACCTGAGTACTATGTGAAGCATATTTCTGTAATCATTAGAATTTTTATTCAGAATGTGCTGCAGGTTTGATTACATGGTTGGCAATCTGTCTCTGCATGCGTGGCACAGATCAGGACAACAGCCTCCTCCATTATTTCCTAACCTTATGTCTCTGCTTTTTTTGTAATGCTGCTCTGTTCACTGCTAATGTGTCTTTTGATCTTCCCAGCACTGTCACAGTTGAGGTTGCCTTTCTTCCACACAAGTATTTGAAAACCTGTCAAAGAGCTGAGGTTTTCATTATATGCTTTTCATCATTACTCTGTCTACACGGAACAAGTTTATTTCAAAGGCTTTGCAAAAAATGACAGGAAACATGACAATTTATTTCCTTGTCCTTTCATTAGATTAGAAATGTCACGAAATATTTAGAATCCATTTATTTTTATTAAAAGGCATGATGCACTTTGCTTTTCCAATGGAAAGACAGTGAGAGAATGAGAAATATTAATTTAGGCTTTTATGGTGATTGAGGGGCTTTGAGTCTGAGGCATTTGAGTAGGAAATCTATATATTTGTAGTTCACAAATACAAATGTTTTAATTGCATTTTAGAGATGAATTGCTGTGAATAACATAACCAAGAATAAAAAAAAAACACTTTTGATGCAGTAACTATAGTTAGGCACTTCTTTGTAGTCAGCCTTGTAAAATGCCATTTTCTTTTGCTCTGAATCACAATTTAATGTGGTATTTATTGTCAGGCTATTAAAGATGTTACCACTATATGAGCCATAGTTTCATTTTTCTTTTACTGTTACTGCATTTGGTACAGATCAAGAGATTTTTACTTAACGCTTCCCCTAACAAATAAACATGAATAAAACATGTAGGATAAACTGAGAAATACTATGCTTTGGAAGGTGCTATTCCATTTCAACATTTATCACACAAATTGTGATTTAAAATTTTTCAAGCCATCCAAAAGCTAAATCAAATTATAGAATTCTTAAAGATATCAAAAAGAAGTATTTTTTAATTCTGACAACATTCGCTGTTTTATAGTTACAAACAATACTGTTACAAAAAGTTGAAGTATGTTTCGTGTGTATGCAAGTGAGCACGATTTTAAAGGATGAAATTTTGAGCCTGATTAAAGCAAATTCAGAGCTGTGCCATCTAATATTCCCTGATATTTTTAAAACTCTCTCTCAAAA
Organism: Aphelocoma coerulescens; assembly: GCF_041296385.1. NCBI lineage: Eukaryota > Metazoa > Chordata > Aves > Passeriformes > Corvidae > Aphelocoma > Aphelocoma coerulescens. The sequence continues at coordinate 59,933,092 of NC_091015.1, read as the reverse complement.
TTTCTAAAAGAGAAGACTTAAGTAGGAGAAGCCAATGTGAGTTTTGGATTTTGGAGAGTATTTTTAGTGTCTTGGGAAGGAGGTTTGTAAATATTGTTCGTTAGGAAGACTGCTGCAAGTTAGCCTCCATATAATGCACAGCAAACCCCATTTCTCCTGAGCCTTCTGAATTACTTGTTGATACTTTGCATTCGCCTGATTCACCTGTATCTTTTTAGATAATGGAAGTGTATGGATTTAACCCAGCTGAAGATCTGGGAATGTATATAAAGAATTTATAGCCTACTGGACCATTATGAGAATAAAGATGCTCCTTAAAGGACTAAAGTATAAGACAAAAAAACACTAGTTATATTTTTACCAAAAGGTATTCAACCTGAGCTTTAGAAAATTAACATGGATAAACTTCTGCTGAAAAAAATACCTTCAGTGTTAATTTACAACAGAAATATCAAGCAGTGAAGAAAGTTGATGTAATAAAAACACTGAGAGAATGTCATTCTAGCTCACAGTTAATTTGCACATTCTCATTAACCAGCATCTTGAAATAAGGCTCATTTAATTATTATGAGCTTCTAAGTACAGGTATAAAATACTGACCTTCTCTATAAAGGACATTGGTCATATTTTCTGGATTTCAAACACCTGTCTCTGGGGTAGCAATCTAAAACTTGAAGGGATTTCCTCTTTGACTTGCTTCTGATAGGTAGAAGAATAGTGAGAGGGTGAAATGGAAGTCAGAGTGCACCAATACCTGGAATTACCCAGTATCAGGATTTAATCAATACATTTCATATAAATATTTCCCGTTTTAGAAAAAAATTGTGTTAGTCTCCCACCTGAAGGGTCGGTTGCATTTTTTCTTGGAGTTGTACTCTAAAGTAGTATATAGTTAGTTAGTGCCAAAACATCAATAAAAGCAAATGAGTTTATTTGACATATAAAGCATCATGAATTTTGCAGGCACAAAGCAATTGTATGGAGTTCTTTCATATTTAGTACATGTCTGACATTTATGCACTGACTTGTTTTGCATTCAAAAAAACATAATAAACAGCACTATTAGATGGCCGGTATTTTCCATATTTTATGGAGCCATTTGAAAAGTGAAACATAATGTAGAAGTCTGAATATTTTATTATGATCTTATTTGGCTCTTCTTCCATATTTTGCAATCTTTCCTTTAATTTGCTAAAGAAAATGGAAAAGCAGAATTATATTGGTTTAAGCAAGAGAGAAAAGGAAAGAGAAAAAGTAAAAAAGAAAAAAGAAAAGTTTAGGAGTCCAGATTGCATATTCATTGTGAGACTTTTCTTTGGTCATAGAAAACTAATTATAATTACGGAAATCCTGAAAAAACACTTCCAAAGGCTATTAATATTTGGTTTTTACACACTATGGGTTTGGCTTTATTTCCCCATTGCTGTATTTAAAGAAAAATCCCATCATTGCTATTATTTTATATTCCGTAATCTATTTGGAGATTCAATGCAATCCATTCTTTTTAAACGAGAACAGTTCATTGTGAATACACAATCTGTCTTATTTATTGCCCTAAATCATCCTGAATTAAATCAATTCATGTGATGAATTTGGCAGTACTGTTTACACAGTGCCTTCTTTTCTTTACTTACAAGTGTAAATCAGGAACAATGTCATCCAAATTGAAAGAGAAGGAGTAGAAAGTGTGCTCTTGATTTCAGATATACGTTTTACAGCAAGCAGAATGCAGGAGGAATGTATTCAGTATTACTCTTCTTAGTAACCCTCTGCAACTGTCAACTTTTTACTGACTGAAGAAAGAAATAAAACTCCTGAAAAGACTATTAATTATGCTTCTCTAAGACTAAGCATTTGTAGAAATCACATCACTCTTCTTCAAGAAACATTTCAAGTGATAGAAAGCACAATCTATTTGATGAAGACACAGCTTGCTTGAAAGAGGTAGGAATTAGGGGAAAACAGGAAAATATTTATATAATGTATCAGTTTCTCATATGCCTGGAAGGTTCTAGATCATGGAATGCATGGTCTTTGGTTCATTCCAGAGTGACTTTTAAACATGAATCAGTATAGTTGTTAAAATGCACTTGAATTAATTTATGTACGTGTTAGATTTAGAAAATCCATCTCAGCTATGCTGAAACCTGGTTATAAGAACCACACTTTTTGTCCTTTTTGAGGATGCAGAAGAAACTCTGCAGCTGAACCAATCCCTTCAACAGGCCCTGAACATGGCCAATTACCAAAAATGTGCAGTGGTTTTTCAGGAGCTGGTGAGGTTGGTTATGGCTCAGATACACCCTGTTCAGCCATATGGCAGCTCTGGGTAAACTGTCACAGCCTGGGATCCTGGAAGAAGGACCCCTTCTTTCTTTTCTTTTTTGACAGCCAGGTCATAAATTCACAGAATGGCTGAACAGTAAATTTTTGTGAATTGTATTGAAAATAAACTAGATGAAAAATAATTTACTTATTTCAAGTAGGCAAAACAGATCTTGTTGCTAGAAATCTGCAATTTTAGAAGAAAAAATACCGAATAAAATTTTGTCTGTAGAGGAGCATCTGAAGACAAACATTAGAGAATAGTCTCCTTGGAGAAACACTTACTTTAGCTGCCATTCCTACCTACATTTAAAATGCATGGGCAATCCTAATACCTCTGTGACTATTGTAGAAGAAAGGTTGTGCATTACAAATTGTAGAATTGAGGAACAAATACATGTAAAACTGTATCTGAGTGAAAATAATTTAATATAGTAATATTTATATGATAGCAACACTAAAAATAAAATAAATATGATACAGTATTTCCACTTAACTATTTGTGTGTGTGCTTCTCTCTTAAAAGATTAGTTTATTTGCTTTCTCCGGGTGCTATATGCATTGTGTGAGTGTTACTCAGCTTTAATACATGTTCTCTTGCTCTTCCACCTGCTTGCATATCTGACATATGATTACAAAACAGAGTCTCCTGGCTTCAGAAGGATGAAACCTTAAGGTTACAAAACTCCTAGATAATTAGGGAGTACAATTAGAATGCAATCTTCTGCATTAGAGTATTCACTGATCTTGCACAATAATTGAAGCAAATGAGAAAAAAAGAAATTGCAGAAAAGCTTTTACTAATAAAAATGGAATTCTGATTACAACAGCTAGATGGACTTACTACATTAATTACTGAGCTTTAAAAAATGGTGCTTTATATTTTCTTTAAAAATATTATTTTAATTGACTAGGTTTTCACTTTATGAATATCACCAATTGTATTAGCGGAGAAAATATGACAGGTTTTCAACCTCAGCTATTGAGCTTCAACACTGAACGTACAGTAAGAGCTGCTGTTAAACCTGCCATGAGGGAGAAATTAATGTATTTCTGCAATGTTAATAAGCTAGACTAGAACATTAAAATGAGACCTTGCTAAGTCATGGATAAAATTTCTCTTGTGTCCCTCGCATTTCCCTCAGATTTCAAGTTTTCACACTTACGCAAAGGAGTGAAACTTTTGTGCGTCTGCTCTTCTTGAAGAAACATTTAAACTGACAGAAACTGTTATCAAAAATGCAGAGGTTCAGACCTTGGGCACAAGAGTTTCAAAGAATTTTGGTCCACTCTTGTGAATGACAGATAAGGTCTTCAAATAACAAATATTAACTTTACAAAAAAAAAAAAATTAGCTCTTCTCTGATTGTTATGGCTAAAGGAGCCCTTAAAGTGAATGAATGTAAATTTCATTTTTTTGAGTAATATCCCAAGTTGCTTCATCTTTAGAGTATTATGATATATCTGATGAGGGCAACTACTTTTCTTCTTGTGAAGCTTGTTGTGAAAAAATCATGTTGGGAATACAATGATAGCATAATGAACAGCTCAGGAAATCTTTTACACAGGAATATAAATAAAAAAGAAAAAGTGAATGCAGTTCCTTACTTTCTACTAAAAAGGCTGAGATCTCCCAGCAAAACCTCCCTGAGTCAAGAGAAGTTCATCCATCTCCACCTTTTTCACTCTATATTACACTTGCATGCCTTATCACAGATAATTTTACTGATTGTTGCTGCACAGTCTTGGGAAGTTCTGCTGCTTTTTGGCCGCTCTAAAGCACAGCAGGTGCTGTCACCAGGATCACTCGTATCCAACCTCTCATCACCCCCCTCTAGACCCTATATACAAAAATTATTTTTTAAATAATAACATTTCAGATATGGACATTTTAGAGTCATAAGGTGAAGAGCAGTGAATATTTTTTGTGTTAATAGATCTTTTTATTTTGAGGAAGAGATACATGTGGAAGGAAAGAGAGATGCTTGTAAGAAAGATGCAGAAAGACTTTTTTCCCAAGACCTGTGCTAACAGGAAAAGGGACAACCATCTGCGACTAGGAAGGGGTAGATTTAGACGGAATGTTAGGAAGGAATTTTACTGTGAGGGTGGTGAGACATTGGGCTGGGTTGCCCAGAGAGGCTGTAGATTGGTCAGTGGAATCTGATCCATTGGAAGATGTCCCTGCCCATGGCAGAGGGGTTGGAAATAGATGACCTCTAACAGTCCCTACCAACCCAAGCCATTCTGTGGTTCTGTGATACTGAGCAATGAGAAGTCAATAAGGAGTTAAGTCACTTTTATCAGTGGTTAAAAGATCTCCTAAGTAGGGAGAACTGAACTGCAAATATGTGTTTTCCTACGCATATTTATTTTTCATCAATGTATCAAGAGCATCTGTATTCTTATTCTGATTTATCTTCAGGATTAAAACAAAATTAGGTTTCTGGGTTTTGACTAGTAGCCTGATATTCTACAAGTCCTATTAGCTGTGATGCTTACACTACCATTATACTTAAAAAAAAAAGGGTTTCCTTTTTCCCCTTTCTGCACAGAGTAGCAAATAGTATATTTTTCTAAGTAAAATTTTTTACTATCTGATCGTCTTACATGATCAACACAATTTTTAATACAAATTTTTATGAAATGGAGAGGATTTCAAACAAAACATCCTTTAAGCAAACTAAATTATCTGTAGTATAAGCCCTTTGTGTCTCACTCCTTGTGCAAAAGCCTGAAAGCCAACAAGTTTGGCTACTAGGAAAGTTTAAGTGGAACTGTAGAAAATTGACAGACTCACTTTCAAAAAGAAAAAAAACAACTGGTTGAAAGCCTTATCGGTGCAGCTATCAAACCAAGGTCTATTCAGCAATGTTTTATATCCATTTTTTCTTTAAATTGGATTGGTGTCTGTTTTCTCTTTACCATCATCATTCAGTAATCTCAGGACTGGGAGGCCCCATGATCAAAGCTGTTGAATTGCAACACAACAGAGATTAAGATCTTATAAAATAAACTCCTGCAACTATTTTACTAATTAAAATAGAGCTGTGGAAGTTGTTAATGCACTGGTCTGTGACCATCCACACTGTTTATTTGTTAGCCTGTTTCCCAGCATGGTCTTGATTCCTATCAAATACCAATTTCTCGGACAGTGCCCAGACATTGTTAAGGGAAAACAAGAAACAGGAAAATTTGCTGCAGCCATCTCTTTTTGCAGGCAAAGAGAATTTAGGCTTATGGATGTGTATACCCTGCATCCTTTTGCTGGCTCTATCCTCAAAGGTAGTGGCTGTGAAACACTGTGAAATGGCGTGTTGAAATATCAAAATTCAGGCAGAAATCAAGTGACAAAGTCACTTAAAACTTGTTGTCTATTTAGACAGGACTCCTGTCACTCCACCATCTTTGCCTTCTCTGGTGTAATTCCTCTAGATTCTTGTTGAAGCACACTAAGAAATGCTGCAGGGTTAGGTGAGCAATAATGGTGGATATTGTCACCCTTTGTTAACTTAGTAGTTTTTCTGGAACTTACATTGCCTTAGAAACATGTTGAGCTCTTGAAAGTGTTGAAGACTAGGAAGATACTTTGGATTTATGTGTATGTTTTCCTTCTGTATATAGAGAAATAAAAAAAAGTATAGATTTATTTTTCCCCATAATTCAGTGGAATGTACAATTTCACCCCACTGACATAATTTAAAGTATAATGCACTGAATAACATGATTAATGTGGTCAGGAAAAATTCAGCATTTTGCAATTTTTGTCATTATTACTTCCAGTCATGAGTCCACACTAGCATTTGTCTTTATTATTTTTCTGATATATTGGATTAGCCTTGGAACAGAAGTCTTTGAAAAGGAGAGATCTCTTGAGTATTGAAAGTATTGCATCAATCTGCTTACTCCAAGAACTATAATTTCATGGGCTTGAGAATATAAAACTGCTGTATAAGGAAAGTTTGTTCTTAATAATAATAATAATAATCATAGTAATCATAATCATAATAATGCTGCCAGGGACTTCTAGGTTTGCCAGCATTTTTGCATTCTACTGCAGGGGTGTAGAGAACTTTGAAGAAGAATTTATTTAAGAAAAATCTCATAACATTTTCTCAGACTGCAAAACAGAAACTTTTAGATTGTGTTAAATAAGGCAGCAAAACCACTTTTCGAGCTCAATTTTCATTACACCCTATTTAAAAAATGAATCATTTCAGTGGATTTGCACTGAGAGAAAGACATGAATGTGTGTTTAGACTGAGGCAACCTGCCTTAATTTGCTGTCTTGTCTGGCAACTTGCATTCTGATTATTTTGAATCAATTTACTTGAAAACACATAGATGAGAAATTAATTTCTTGAGCACTGTTTACTAAAGCCACCATGAAATGAAAGCTGCTGACAAAGTTAACTTCTCTCACCAGATAGAAAACAAAACCAAGAGTTGGTGCAAGCACTTCTGGGTATCATCTACACTGACTAATGCATATTCATTTTTTCCAGATAACCTCCCTTATCCATCCCCTGAAATTCTGTCTAAACCCACCTTATGCAATTTTACGCAATTTTACGGTCTGTTGCTGGAGTGTACTAGCAACTGTTTGGCACATTCTATTTGTGACTGCTTTTCTTGGAGTTTCCCTCAGTGCATGTAGAGATGTTTACTGGTGTGCTGAATTTTGATTTAAAAATTGCAGGCCTATGTGAAGATGTATTTGAGCTAGCGTGGAGTTGAATTAGCAATGAAATATCTTAATGGAGAATGTTAGATTGAAATTTCAGTTTTATTTATTGGAAAGCATCTACTGAATGCTGTACCAGGCAATCTCCAGAGTAAGAATATTTGCTTCACAGTCACAATTTTGCAAAAAAATTCAGGTGATGATAATTTTGCTCCTGGCACACTTCAGTTTTGTTAGTTCTTTCATTGCATTTCACCATTGAACAATTTCAGAAGGTAAGACTTTAAAAAATCACTACAAAACTGGCTTTTTTTCATGTATTCCTTCCCTTCAATAGTCAATCAGGATAAAGAAGAATGTAGTCTTTAAAATGTTCTCTTCTTTTTAATTATATTATATATCCTTAACAATACATTTTCCAGTTAGTGTTCCCTCTTAGTACAATCACAGCTTTTCATAATGGGTATCTGGGAAGCAGCTTTTAGTCAAGGTAATGTCACTCTCTAGATCTCAGGAAGTGCATTTACATCTAATTAATGGGATTAATTAAATCAGATCCTTACAGGAACTTCCACTATTGTTTGCCACAAACAACTGAATAGACAACAAAACTGACTATATGAAATGTTATTTGTGCCTTCCCCTTTGTTCCGGTTTGGCCAAATTTAGAAATATATCCTCTGAGAGAAGGCACAGCTACCCCTTCCCCCCCAGGTTCGGGAAAAAATAAATTTTCCTCGAAGGAAAGTGAAGAAGATAAAACTATTTATTTACCAAACACACGGGAAAAGGAAAATAAGGCTAAATAATAAAATGTTTCACTGTGGAGGAAAAAAAAACCTGGGAAAGTGTTAAGAGTCCTCCCTTTGGTCTCCTCGGCGCTGGGGCTTGGGCCAGGGCCAGGCCCTCTGTGCCCGGTGGAAAGTCCTCCCGATGTGCTCTGAGGTTGAAAAAAAACAGTCCAGTATAAAAGGGAGAAAATCCGGAATTCCAGAGAAGGAAAAACAAAGTCCAGCTCTCAGTCTCTCTCTCTCCGGAGAACAAGAAGCTGAAACAACTGGTCAAAAGCTGACTGGAAAGCAGCAAGCCGGGTGCTTCCTCGCTCTCCTCCCGCAGCTGAAAAAAAAAACCTGCTATCTCTGTGTGACCTTGAACAAGCTGCAAACTGCCCTGAAAAAGTTTTGCTCAGTTTTTTCCTTCCCCCTCTCAGGCTCAGTTTAGAGGCACAGAAAGGCACAAAAATTAATTTTGGGCATAGGCAGCGATATGGGATACACATCATAACGTCACCCCAAGACACCCTTTCACAGGAAGATAAAGAATTCAGACTGGTCTGAGATAGCTCCTGGCTCTTCCCAAGATGGAGCCCATAAAGTCAACTAAAGTATATTTAATATTTTGCTGGAATTTGCAAAATTGCTTTGGATTCGCCTCAGAGAATAGGTTGGAAAAATAATTCAGCCCTGTCATCCACAGGCAGGTATCACAGGTTTATTAATCCTTCCCTTCTGTGGTGGGAACAGGGCAAGAGAAGGGTAGGTACAGCCACTCTCCATCTAGCTTTAATGTTCACACCAAGGACTGCCTTTTCTTGTGGATCAGGGGGAAAACATATACAATGCTTCAGGTGCCAGATACTCTCTAAGCTTAGTCTTAGTCATCTGTTCAAAGTTTGTTTAAAATGGAGGGGGAAAGAAGGAGGAACCCAATGCCCTTGACAAAAGCAGCCTTGCTTCCCTTTAGCTGTGTCTAGACTGTTTTGCGGGCGGTCTTTTAGGCAGTACTGGCCTATTGTAGCCCTTGCTTCTGACTGCAGGATGTTAGTCGTTGGATTGGTACAGTCTTTCTTATCATTAGCTTCACCCGTCTCTTTATTCCCAATTTCACAATAACATAAAAGCAACAGTGACAGCTGTCCTGGGGACAGAAGTTACTCCCTACAATTCTCCTACTTAGTTGTAGTCCCTCCTAGCAACTTGTTGCTCTACTGCTTGTGCTCACCAGGACGGGGGAAGAGCGCTGGGAGACATAGAGAGACACTGTCTGCAGAAGGCTCCAAGCTTGCCTCATGAGAGGTTTGGGGTTCATTATCATTGTCTGAAGGCCTGTGCCTCTCCTGAATTCAAAAGCATCAAGATTAAGGATATTTTACAGAATTATGTATTAGAGTACCCCAGGTCCTCCACCTTCAGTGTACTATTGAACTTGGACTGGAGTTCCTTTAAAAACCCACACACTATTGTATTTACAAGGCATGGCTTTGACCTATGAATTTTAGTTTTACCAGGGAAGTAAATAAAATTATAATAGGTGGTGTTTGCCTTTTTTTTTTTTTTTTTGATTAATTTTTCATGAAACCCAGAAAGACGAGGTCGAGTTGTTAAGGTTTCTAATTTTACTGCCAGACACCTATCCCTGAAGTCTGCCTCACTCACAAAAAGCCAAACCCGAACAAGAAACCTTACTTTTGATTCAATAGTAAGTTTAAGATCTAATTATGTAAACTAATATTTTTAAATGACACTTTGTTAAATTAAACTGTTTAGGAGTGAAATTTAATTAAATCCTACTGCTTGAAGAACTGAATAATATTAGAACTGAAGAGTTACATGATTTCAGAATTTATGTGAATCTTCTTAGCTAGCAATGGATCATATTTTGATGTGTACTTTAGCTTTAGTTCTTTTTATCTAGTTAGCAAATTAAACCACTGACAAAAATAGTCAGAACTATATAGTGTGTGTTTACCAGCCTTCATGATTCTATATATAGTTAGGAGATTTTGACTTTCATCAAAAGTCTGAAAAACACAATTGCAAGGGAAATATGGATAAGAGAAAAGGATGACATGACTAACTAGACAACTGGAGCACATCTAAGAATTTATTTCTTATCAAAGTGTTGTGCCACATTTGGGAAATAACTGTGTTTCAGAATATTTAATTCATCTTTTCCCATTAAAACATGGACCTAGACAGCAGGGCAGGATATTTTACACCCGCAGTAATTGCTTCATTGTGAAGTGCCAAAGCAGTGGAAATGAGAAACTTTTTGTGGAATGAAACAATCTAGCAGACTGATTCTCTGCAGAGGCATATTCTGTAAATTGAAATGTTCACTGACAGCAGATTTATGCTGGAAGTCAGCAGGTTTTTCAAAGGGCTTGTGTTGTATCATTCTTGGGTGGATTAGAAATGGTCATCTTGGTTTTCTTTATAGTTTGATATGTAGGTCTGTAAAAAAGAAAGGTAAGTTGAGCAAACCGCCATTTGTGGAAATTACCTGGGGAGGTTTCTGCAAGTTACTGATACCTCACAATGTCCTTTTGAGATAGTGGGAACTGAGATTTATAATGATTTTGGTGATTCACATAGAAAGTAACATAGCTTATATAATGAATATATTTTTTTAATATGTCAAATATATTTGACTTTATAGACACAGCATAGTAGTGCACTTACCTAAAGTGAGTAAAAGTCCTGATCTTACTCTTGTTCCTGAAGGATTTCTTCAGCTAAGTGCTTATCACTTGGGATGCTGGATATGTTTTGATGCATTAGAAGTTTTGTTTCTGGTTATCTTTTTATGCCTACATTATCTGATTGTCTCAACCAGCAGAAACTAACAGTTTCACCTCAGTAATGTGAATGTAAATTTCAATGAAGGCAAGGATAAAAATGAACACTGGAAATACTGAGAAGCCTTTTCACTGACTCCCAATGATCCTAAGTACTCTGACTTTGTGATTTAGACAGCATTGTGTAAAGGGTACTTGCTCACTTCTGGAAGGTGAGTGCAGTTCATGAGGTCTTATAGAAGCAGACTTTCAATCAGACCACCTATTACTTGCACATTTTTTCAAGCATTTCCTCAAAGTGGTTTTAAGAAAAGAGGCTCGTTGTTGTGTCCTGGTGAGGATTTGTTCCAAGTATTCACCTAAGCATGTCATTATACCAAATACAGTGCAAAGGAGAATTGACTCTTATTTATGTCCATTTGTCCAATGGAATAAGTATCTAGAGAGCCTAATACCAATTGTCTGGAAATAGACTAGGTAGGAGAAAATGAGATCCAGGCTCCCTTTGTATGAACTTCTATGTATATATAGAAAAAGCAGGTGGGTATGTTACACTTCAGGTAAGTCCAGTTCTACTTGGTTGATTCTATCAAGAGGTCTAATTACATAAATAAGAAACTGGCAGGAGAACTTGTTACAGTGCGTTTCAAAGGCCTCCTTTGCTCATGACTTTGCTTTGTTGTCAAATGAAATAACAGTGTACTAAATCCAATTTAGCAGAGCTGTCACCAATTTGTAAAGTTCTCATTGCACAGGAGTAAGAGTGAGGGTTCCTTTTTCACTTCCAACCTAATCACCAGTGCAGTCCATTAAGAATCCATGGGTTGAGTTACTGTGTCTCAGTTTCCTTGATCAATTTGGATGTATGGAACACATGAGATAGATTCAGTTTTACTAACAGGATATGTAAGCCTAGGTTGACAAAGTGCTATTTGGATCAGGTACCTGTGACCTCCTTTCCTTTCCAGCTGCTCTCCAGTAATTCTGAAATAGTCATGATGATCAGAAGAGCAGGCTTCATTTATGAAAGCCACACATCTTCCAATGCCCTGAGAAAAAATGCAACTTTTAGTTGGAAAGACCTAAAATCATGACAGAAAAGAAATCAGGGATGCTGTCAGAGGAAGAGATCCTTCTGCCAGCATTAGGCTGCATAGGGGAATACACCCCAACAGTCCTTGGAAGTGAGCTGTACCTCACAGGACAGAGAAAAACCAAAAGTCTGGTATTTCTGTGTCCATCTGACCTGTGGGGAAACTCTTTACCTCAAACCTAGCATGTGTAATCAGGATACAGCAGCCAGCATGCAAGATACTTTAATTTCATAGCCTATAAAATATTTTAGTGTTAATTACTGATATTTGTAAATTTTACATCTACTTAAAATGCTTGAGAAGTAACTTGGAATAGTCCTTCTCTGAACTCATTTTGAAAGTTGATACTTTATTTGATATAAGGAATAGTTAGTCTCTAGACTGTACCAATGTTCGTATATTTTACTCACTCAATACTTCTTTCGTTAATAATTTTAAGACCTCCACTAAAACAAATTAGTTCTTTCTCTACATCTACACTTCACTAGTTACTAAAAAGAAAGATTTCATAATCTTCACAGTGTTTGAGTAAAAAGTAGCTTAAAGTATTCATATTGGCATCCCACTGTATCGTAAGAATGTAGATTATTAGGATGCTTTCATGAATCTTTATGACAGTTTTTCAAGTAGTCCTCCCAGACTGAAAAATAGCAAGAAAAATTGCTAGGACATAATTTTTGATCAGTTGCAGTTTTCATTTATTAATTCTTAAGGAATTAACCTTTGGGGTTTTGAAACAAACACAAAGGCTCTTTCTTGTGGTTTGAGACATCCTGAATTATTTATATTGATCCTGCATTAGTATAGCTGAATGTTTCAAGTTCTTACTATCTTCATTTTCCAAACACTTCCATCTCACAGAAGGAATTTTTGAGGGATGGTGCATATCAGCATGATACAGAGCAGTACCATGAAAAGGTTACTGAGCTAGCTTGGATACTGGAAATATATTTGCATTATCATAGCTTCTCACTTGAGCGCATAGCTCAACTTAAAAGTAGTCTGTAAACAGTGTGGACTTTTTCAGTCCTACTGCTTTCTTCACTGTTTGCCTCAGAGCATGTGTATTTCCTCAAGCCTTGTGTTGGGTCTAGACAACTGCAGGCAAATGGAGTTGCTCAGTCATTCTCTTCTGAGTCATTGTCTCCTATTTGGCCACTAGACTGCAGCCTCTCTAAAATATATTGCCCAGGTGCCACTGTTGTTTTTTTTTTTTTCATCCTTTAGACAGAGCCTGCAGATGTTATCAAGTGAAACACAGCAGCAAAAAGATGTCTCAGCTAGCATTTGTGAGGCTTAGTTATTCCAGTTAAGATTTGGGGCATGACCTGTCTGGTGTTTTGTAAAATGTATTTGTGCAATGCTGAGAAATTTGAAAGTTGTGTCTCACAGTAAGGAATGAGGTTGCCCAGCGATGAGCAGGTCTGAGCCCACTGTCTGTCATACAGCACCAGTGTTTCTAACTGCAAATGACTGCTGCTGACATGTGAAAATGTGCAGCTGACAAATGCATGCCTCTTTCAGGTGGTGATGGCAGATAAGGCTGGTAGTATGTGCTGGAGTGTGACTGAAACTGAGGTAAAAGCAACCAGCTAAATAAAGCCCCTGTACTTTTATTAAAAAGTTCTATCTATTTATTACTGTTAAAAAAATGATTCTGCACTGTCCTTTAATTGTAGGCATTCTATTAGAAAAACACATTTTGTGTAAGTTATAAATGAGCTAAACTTTAAATCCAGGATGACATTTTGTATCTATGTATCTATACATTTTTAAGTGTGTATATATTTATAATGTTCCTATATATTTATTTACATATGCATTATAGATAAAAGATCACTTCTGAAAAAACAGTATAAAGTACATTCAAACATTTGAATCTTTATGCAGGGTTTGCTTAAGACATTCCAATCCCAAGTCTTGTTTTTTATCTCACTGTTAGTTTGGAAATTTCTGTATCAAAGAAATTTAAAAATGATAAATACTCACTGTGGTGAAATGGCTAAGAATAACAGCCTGGGTCTGATACTGTGAGATTCTGAAAATGTCTGCAGCGCTAAAAGGATGGTGTTCTCTGTGGCAGAGGCCAGTGAGAGTCTCCAGAACTTCATTATGCTGCTTGTTTTGTATCTGAATGCTGAGCTTTGTGTTCAGCCACTTCCACTCTGAGGTGATTTTCCACTGGAAACATGCAGACCACTTGGGATCACTGAAGTGGTTTGCTACTGTAGGGCAGTTGTGTGCATAAAGGTTGATGATCTTTGCCTCTACATACAAACAGCAGCAATATCAGTATCAGTTCTTCCAAAGCCTGTCTCTTTTCAGAAGGTGGCAAAACTGTTTGACTTCTCACCATTTTCAAACAGAGGTGTATATGCTGTCAGCTGGGGGATTGTGCTGGAGTTCAGGGTATAGTTATGTGTCAGCTGTTTCCAAGGGGTCACCCCATGCTGTAGCCATCTGTGAGGATGCCCAGGAAAGGCATTTGGAAGTACGAGTGAAGAAGGATACAGCCTTGATGAGTCTGAACGTGGCGTACAACCCTTTTGAGTGCTGCAAGTATCAGTCTCACGAGAACACTCTGATTTAGCTGATTAAGGAAATTTGTATTCCTGATGTTGGCTGCTTCTCCAGCTGGGTTGAAAAGGGCAGAAAAAGGCTTTACTTTGAAATGCCTACCTGGCTGTGCTAGAATTTCCAGAGCAACCCAGAGCTATCATTAACAGTACAGGTTAATGCCTGGGGGAGTAAAGGCAAAGAGTGTTTTGAGCTACTTTGAGCAGACCTTTGTCTGTCCTTAAAACAGAAGTGAAGCACATATGATTTAAAATATGATTTAGTTTTTCAAATGAAGTCAAATAAGATGGACTTCCCCCCTATAAATACTATGGTAAAAGATACACTCCTCTTTTAATTAAATAGAAGTAAATTTCAATGAAGGCAAGGATAAAAATGGTCAAGTATAATCTATATTATGTAATAATAATATCTAAAATGGTAGGTTAAAAGTAGAATTAAAAATGCAAGGGCCAGCAATCAGTAAATGTAAGGTAGTACATTTTAAAAGATCTTTGAAAACAACAAATATTTTCTGAAGAAAGATCTGACTTCATTTTAGCTGAGCCTTCTTAAAAAGAAAATAGAATTTAAAAAATAATGGGTTGAAACATTATGCTCAAAGAGCTGTCTAGTTACAAGTTTCAGCAGTGGGAACAGCCTGGAGAGCCAAACACAGCCACCCCTCATTAGCTTTTCCCTCACTGCACTTAGTCTACCAATGTTAGCATTTTAATGCTGCTTCATCAGTGAGAATCTAAAAATAAGGTCTTAAGGGGAAATAATTCAGGAAACACTACCAGCCCATTTGCAACAGTGGGGTTTTTCCTATGTTTTTGTGATGGCGTTTTTTCATTCAGAAATGCTTTCTGAATACTATAAAACTTTCTTTAGGTTTGATTTTGTTTTAAATATGCTCAGTAGTCGTCTTGCTACACATATATATAAAGTAGAAATAGTTTATATTTCAAGTAGTAGCTCCTTTCAATAAGGAACAAAGGCTTTTTCAGATGAAATAAGCTACCGAAAAATTTAGGATGGCAGCCTGCATCTTAAACAGTGTATTTTATGCACTGAAAAGAGAAAGCTCCTGGAGGTAGTATAGGCTGTTTTCATTTTATTTCAGTTTTACTATCCTGAGAAACTTTTAGAGACATGGACACGACATTAGACATCAGAATGCCCTGGCATTTGGGAAGAAGATCACCTTATTTTTTACCTTTCTTTTACAGTCCTTCCCTAATGTCATAATTTTTACTGGTGGCATGGGAAATAACAAGGCTACATGGCCTTTGGTTTGACTTTGTGCCAGTGTTCTGACATATGCAGAATTTTTTTTTCTAACTCAGAACACACATTACTAATATTTTTCCTCCTAATGCATTCATAATCCATTTAATTCTTTATGTAATCCATATAGGATCTAGCTTGAATTTTCTTAATTAAAATTTTTCTTATTCTTTTTGTTGAAAGTGGTTTTCTCTAAAAATTGTTATATTTAAGTGCTAATGATCTGTTTCTTCATAGAAAAAATGCCTTTTATATGTTTTTTATAGAAGTCAGCTGTTGATGGGACAAAATTAAGATTGTCATCTTCTAGGTAATTACAAACTAGAAACGATATGATATTAAGTGTTTTATTTTGAAAAGCTATTAGTTTGATCATTAGCAATTTAAAAATCATATAAGTACTATGGAGGCTGTCCTCTGACCAACATTATTACTTCATACAGCCATTTTTATGAAAAATGCATAATTTCATAAAATTCAATACTCCTCTGAAAGTACGTTATCAATTGACACTTTGTTGAACAGCAAGTTACACATTCAGATGCATTTCTCTTTTTGAAAATGTACATGTTTACTAAGAGGGGGAAAATTCCTGGAGAGTGGTCTCTTTTTTCCTTTTTTAATTGTTGTGTTTTTCTTTTTAAATTAAACTAGAAATCCTTTAAGATAGCTCTAAAAAATTTGCACTGACTTTGAAATGTTATTGCACCAAGAAAGGCTTTAAAAGTTATCCCTTGATGCTGAAGTCATATTGGCAACTGTTACACCTTTTTTATGTGTTATGCCTTTTTTATAGACTGGTCCCTGTTTCTTGTACTTTGATGTTGCATTGCTCTTCTACCACAACAAGGTACTTATTGTTATGGAGAAGCATTGTGCTCAAAGCAGGATATTTTAAAGGCTTTTGATGAAAAAATGAGGATTTCTTATTGCTTTCTCTTACTTGAATTTTTACTATAGTTTTCTGTAGCCTCTTGCTTTCATTTTCCCTGGATTTTTTGTCTTGTGCAATTCATATGTGTAAATATCTGCAAGAGAGAGGGCCAAAGGAATGGCTGGCAGACTTCTTCGGTGATGTCCAACATCTGAATCATTTGGAGAGGAAAAAAGCATCTCTCTGGAACTGCTGTAGTGCAGACCAAGACTGAAGCTACAGATTGGCTCTGAGACATGGCTTGCCTGGCTAATCCAGGCTTTGCTCTACTCACAGAGTTGTTTTGAGACATTTTCATCCTCATTGGCTTTTCCATCTGTGTGCAGCTGGGTTCTTCTCTCTCATCATTTTCATGAAAATGTAAACAAGACTCCTGAAAAGCTTAGTGAGAAGATATGGACTCAGTTCCTTTTAGGGTACTGATGATAACCAAGTATATATCTCCAGCTCTTTCTGTAGGAGAGCTAAGAGGGACTGAAGTACTCTGGCAAGCAGTGGCTCAGATGTGTTTTATATGCTCTGTGTTACACAATGCTGATAACACTCTCTTCTGTGAGAAGAGTTGACCTTGTTTTTTAATGCCAGTAGAAGTCAGTGCTAATCAGAAAGCCAGCAGGTTTGATATCTTGCATGACAATAGAATATTAAAATAGCTGTTCAACCACTTTCTTCCCTTTTTTTCCCCCCTTACGGTCAGAATAGTTATTATGATAAATTCAGAGAGAGTTTTCACACTGACATTTAATTAAAATGAAATTACCTACCATTGTTATGGACTACACAGAAGCTATTATTTATGTTTATATTATTCTAATACCTTATTAGACTAGGTTTGCATTTGCATCAGTATGTTAGCATGACTTGAATTATTTCTTTCTGTACTCCTTAAGTAGCAGCAAGAGCAAGCTGCAATGTTAAATACTTACAGAAAAAGATAATTCAGTCTTCTTGGAAAAGGCAGGGGCATTTTTCAGGCAGAGGTTTCTTTTTTCCACTCTTCTCCATTTATATTTTGGTCTGTTCACTATGGCTGCTCATCACAGAAGCCAGCAGGACGGCTGAAGGACTGTTGTTGATAGAATTTTTTTCATGCTAGCTGGTTGGATTAATTCCCTGTGCATTAGAGGAAAAGATCATCTTTTAATGCAGCAAGACTTTTGTGTATTAATAGTTTTACTCTATACACTATTAAAATATAGCATAATACCGTAAGATCACTTAGAAGCAGCATTTGTCAAATGTACTATACTCTTTTTTCTGAAGTAACAGAAATAACTAAAGAGGGAGGTGGTGAAGGGGTTATGTCTATGATTATCATGAATTTTTCAAAGAGCAAAATAATCTGATAGGCTTTTTAATTCCACACAGAGTAAGTTTAGAGGTCTGGGTAAGAGTGATGTTTGTGTCAATCTAGGAGTGCACAGTCAGCTGTTCCACTTCCAAAACAGCTGCTTCGCAATGTCCTGCCACTTCCCACCTGGATCCCTCTGGTAATTGGGGAACTCCCACTGTTCCTGATCCTTTCACTCCATTTTCAAGAATTCCAGTGAAGCTATTTGCAGATCATTGTGACTGTTTAATAAGGGCTCATGCTTTCAAGGAGAGAAACTACAGCGAGTTTCCTACCCCTAGAAACGTCCTACTCCAGCTAATTTCTAATTTTCCTTGGACCCCTGTTAATGCAATGTCTTTTGACCATGTGCTATGGGTATTAGCCTTGGGACTATCAGGGAGCAGCATTGATGGGCACTGCTCCATAAGGGAGGGAGAACTGGGAGCCAACTGTGACACCAAGGCAAGCAAGGACAGTGATCCCACAAACAGAGCAAGTGATGGCAGTCATTCAGCCAAAGGCCCAGACTGACTGACAAATCTGTAACTTCTGATGTAAGACTGGGATCAAACCATGAAGCAAAGTCAAGACAAGATTAATGACTTTTTTCCTCCCCTAATTTACGGATAAATAACTGCCTTATATTTTAGAGATGGAGTGTCCATTTGTTAGCCAAATTCTGCAGGCAGTTGGACAGAGAGTGGGAGGAGGGAACAGCATATGCCTGCAGCTCTGGGCTTGAGGGCAGGGGCTATAGTACAGGCAGCCCCTGGGAGGCATTTTCAGAGAGAGGAGTAAGAATTATTCCTGCTGAAGCAGGAGACTGTCAATAGAAGGAACAATTTTTCAAAGCGTTAGTTTATATGTGGCAGCAAAGACGGCTCTCCTCAGGACAGGGTACCAACAATGTTTTTCTCTCTCAGCCTTGCCTCAGACCAATTTGGATGAAATCCTGCAGGCTAAAGCAGTCAAATCCTGCATGGCTCTGTAGTGAGTTACAGCACATATACACTTAAATCACTGTCATAAGAGTATATTTGGAGTTTAATTGGGGATGACATGAATGTAGATGAGCTGTCACATTGGCTGGAGTGTTTTTTACTGTTGAGAAGCTCAACATAAAAAAAGAAAAAGCAAATGAATGATAAACTACATATGAACTAATTCATGCACTAAACCTGCCCATCAGGTTGAAGAAGGAAAGTTTTTCTAAAAAGAAAAGCTTTGGGTTATGGAGGGAAAAGTATTAGCCTAGAATATATAAATGAAGGATGAGAGATATATAGGCAAATCTTCCAATTTTTATGGAAGCCACAGCTAGAGTTGCTTTGGCTTTAAACGTCAAATACAAGCACAGATGAATTGGCAATTATATGCTTTAACTGCAAGCACAGAAAAGACAAAGTAAGAGCATTTGATCGGCATATTCTTGGTAATAATGCATTAAGATAAAGTGTAGAACACTGAAGCTTAACATTGCTTACTGCTCAAATGCTTATCCAAACCTAGACAACCATTTAGTAAGTGATACATTTAAAAAGCCAAAATACATAGCCAAAATATGATTTAAAAGTTTCCATATGCAAATAAAAAGCTCTTCCCTGTTATGTTTTCCTCCACAGAGTTGTATATTAGAATTTGGTAGTATACTTGTGTGTAGCTTTATTTTTCTTAAATTTGCAACTGTGGTATTTGCAGGGTAAGTAGCACTACCTAGGTTCATTAATGCAGCATTTATATTCTGCAACTCTTCATGTAAATACTGTGAGTCAAGGCAGCATTATGAATATTTCACATGCTTTTGAAATAGTTGTGAGGCATATTCCTCAGGAGGGAGACCTTTATTGTTAATATGCTGCTTATCTAAAATGATTGTTCAAAAACATTTCAATTGTATTTTTCTTCCTTTGACAAGCTTGCTTCTATTGCAATATTCTTTAATTATAAGATTTTTTTAAATTACAATATGATGTCATCTTAATCTTACTTATTTGATTGTTGTACCCTCTGAATTAGGAACCCTTGAAGACAAACAGAAAGCTCTTTCTGCTCCAGAGTATTGCTGCACATGCACAGCTTGCACCAATGTAGAGAACTGCTGATATTATAGCAGCTTTAGTAGCCTCTTATTTGGACCAATGTGCAGTTCAAACATTTAACATTCGTTTTATTTCTGGGGAACTTTAGACAGGTATTCCCTATTTCAAATGTAAAGATATCTATAAAACTTGTAGGGATAGATCTCAAACTTTGAAATACACCATGGAGGTACTTCAAGGTAATTTCATTGACTGGAGTTACCCAGGGCATTTGAAATCTCAGCTGAGGGAAACGGTTTCCCCAGTGTTGTTCCTGTACTCACATTCAGCTCAGCTGGAGGCTGGAGTCTGGTTGCCAGGAGGTAAATCCTCAATTTTGCTGTGCCAATGTAACAGTTGAATTTCAGTCAATATTTTTAACTTTGTCTAGAAATTGTCTCTGTTAAATAATTGGTTTTCTTTTGAGTGTTCATTCTGCCTTGAGGAGTTTTTTTCTGGTTTAGTCTGCAAGGCCTGTACTGTCCCCTGTGTATAAAAACCCCAAACCCTACCCTAGTATACTGTGGGCACGCCATAGACCTGAGAAGTATGCAACCTTTCCTATTATACTGCACATTGAAGGGACTGTTAATATCAGAATCAAATATTTAATTAACAGGCACACATACCATTCCTCGAATGCTAACATATGTTAATTTAGGGGTTAGGTAAACAAGCACAAATGGAGTTGCTGCCTATTACTGTTTGGACAGTCCATTGGTCAACTCTTCAGCACTTTGCCTTCATTTCAGCCAAACAAAGAATGCCTTAGATGAACTTATATATTATTAAGTAAATTATATTATTAAGTAAATAGCCAGAAGACTCAGGAGTACAAGACACTAATCAGTTAAAAATACTATATTGAGGAAGTAAGGAAGGGAGATCTTTTTCTTATAGTAGAATATATTTCTCAAAAATGAACTGGACAAGGATCTGTGCTTTGGTATTGTTGATTCTTGAGAAAGACCTAACTTGTTTCAGTAGTTTTAAGTAATTTAGGTCTTTGTTGGAGTCTAAATATATCATGGAAGAAATCTAGACAAAATGATGCTCATATTGAACGTTATTTTATTTTAGTCCTCAAAAAAAATCTGTAACTGGAAATGGTGTTTGCACCATTTTTGAGAATATTTCAGTTGTCTCTTAGTAGAAATTATTTCAAAAGAGTAATCAGAAAGCTAGCTTAAGAAAAAGGAAACAGAATGGAACTTAAACAAACATTTGTTTCCAACATTTGGAAACAAAATGTAACTTAAAAAAAAGAAACTACTCTACAGATGTCTGCCTTTCACTCTTCATGTCTCAAATGTCTGTTCTGTTTAATTCCCTTGTAATTAATTCTTCAGCATATGGGCAATAGCTTTTATTTACCTACACAAAAGTAAGGGAGAAGCATGATATTTTTCACAAGGGAAAAGTAAGAATGTACTTCTTTGGAAGAAATAGTCACACTCTAAAACTTGTCATGTTTTAACTTTCCAAGAAGTGATTGCTGGAGAGTTCAGAAGGAAGAAGGTATTTCTGTGTGCTAATGGTAGGGCACCATTCCAGCATTGATGGAATGAAAGCTTTGACTCCATATTGTGTCTCTTGGTGGTGCAGAAAAGCCTGTCCAGATGAGCTCTAGCTGCACTCATGAAGCAGTCCAGTGAGGATTCCCCTGGGTCAGTTTGGGGCCTGTGGATAATGTTAATGTGTCCCATAGCCCATATTTTCCAGCTTTGAGTTAAACTATTCAAGATAGTAGGCATGAATAATTTCTCCACGATATATCTCCCCCAAGAAAATTATACTTCAGTTAAAAGGGCCTAAATACATCTTGCTCTCTAGGACTAGAAGTTTATTTCTTCAAGAGTCTTTTGGGAGTATGGTAGTATTTCTGATATCCTTGAAGTACCTATTTACATTTAAGTTCAAAAAGCCTTTGTAAGACTTAGAAAACAGCCTCCTTTTACAGAGTGTTGAAGGGAACTTTTACAAACAAGTGGAAAGGGAGGGCAGAAGTGGGAGAAAATCTTTTCATCTCTACAGAGCATCAGATATTAGCACTGCAGTGTAGCTTGTATGAAATCAATCTTTTCCAATGCATGTTTTGCCTGCCTGTGGCAGTGTACCTCTGTTCACCGAATTTAATAATCTGGATCTCAGTTCTAAACCTTGTTCATTACCAGGAAAGAAGTTATTCCTGTCAGGTTATTCATTAGACTAATTTAAATATTAACACAGTGATCACACTGTCTAGTCCAGTTTATTTTAAAAAGGGAGCATATGCATTTGCTCTAGTGTGAGTTTGACACAAAGGCTGCTGTAAAACCTGGAGATGTAAGGAGACTGCACAGTAGCTGCTTGTTCTGAGGTACCTTGTGCTATGTGGATCAACTACCTTATGGTATCTGTTCCAATTTGGAATTCTGCATAATTCCTCCCCTTGCAGAGCTCATTTCCCAAAGAAATGGACTTTTGCCACATGGAGCTGTACTAGGCAGCCTAAATTCTGCCCAAGTCCCTTGTTTATCAACAGTGGGACTTTTGTAATCAGTGTCCCAAGACAGCCAATTAGTAAGGACCTATGTGGCAGGAAAAAATAAAAGACAAAACTTTAAAATTATTGTAAGCAGTTATGAAGACAACTGAAAATGTCTGACTTCATAGTATCTATGACATACTGTTTGCAGTCATGCAAATATTATCTCTAGGCAGGGGAGAACCTCTTGTATTTTAGTTTGGTTTTTTTTTTAAATAAGAAATGCAAAGGATTTTGTTGAGATCACACTCAAGGATTAAAACATAGTCCTTACTGTTTTTTCTTCTAGCCTGGGGTTTTCTTCTCAACAAGACATAAGAAGAATTTCAGACACATAATTTGTATATAGCAAGCATGACTATACAGATGAATCTTCACTATTTTCTGAAATTAGAACAATTTTTTAAGTGTTTGAAATTGGGCAGATGTCTCAAAACTTAAATTTTGGGGGGAAAAACAGTCTTGGTCACCATTTTTCTCCTTTATTAAAAAAAAAAAAATCTGTTTTTCATATCTAGAAATATATTTTTTCTTTCATTCAACTCCTGGAAGCAATGTTTTTGATGCAGAATTCTCATAACAGTTTTTCAGTGTTTCAGGTTCAGTTATGGGGAAGAAAAGAGAGTGGTATGACTGACACAGCACTTGGCAAACTCCTCACGTGACAGTCAGCTGCTGTCAGGACAGGTCTTGGGCAGAGTGGTCAGGGAGCAGAGTTAGATTTTATGGCATATCATCTGTATGAATGATGGCTGAGAGTACAACCAGAGAGGCAGGGGGTGCTGGGGATAGAGGAGGAACCACAGCCTGGGGAGATGCTGTAGAGATGAAAGCAAAGACACAAATGAGGTTGGATAAATTGATTGGAATACATTAGTAATAGCTGATATTACAAAACCAATTTGTGCACAATGACCAAGGGGTACTGAAACTATCCACATAGGAGATAAGAATGAAGTCTGTGTGGTTACTGTACGACTAAGAGATGAGTAATTTAATTATTGAGATAAGCACCTCCATGCATGTTCAGCCCCTTAGAGGAGCAGAATTTGCACTAGTTCTGTTGCAGTAAAGAACAGCAATGAGCAGCTTTCATCCCAGGGACAGCAGTGGTGTTGGAGTGGCACAATGACAGCAGTTACAGCAGATACTGAAAAGCTGTGGTGCAGGGAAAGTTCTGCTGGCAGTTCACTTGGGCGGTGGTTTGCCTTGGTAGGCCTGGCAATCAGCACATTTCCCTGTCTTCATTTGCTGATTTCCCCAAAAACAGCAGCTAATATTGAAAAATAATTGAGATAAAACTGTAAGAAATAAAAATGCAATGCCTTAAATAAATTAAAAATTAAAAACCATATGCCAACCTAAACAAAAGGAGAACAGTTTAGATTGGATATTAGGAAGAAATTATTTACTAAGAGGGTGATGAAGAACTGGAATAGGTTGCCCAGAGAAGTTGTGGATATTCCTGGAGGTGTTCAAGGCCAGGTTGGACAGGGCTGTGAGCAACTTGGTCTAGTGGGAGGTGTTCCTGCCTATGGCAAGAGGCTGGAACTAGGTGATCTTTAAGGTCCCTTCCAACTCAAACCATTCTATGAGTCTGTGGTTCTATGACTGTGATTTAAATTTATCCATTTAATTTTTTTCTGCCTATAATGAAGAAGTTGAAAATTTTTAATTACAGAAGAAATCTCATTAGGAATGAAGGAGAAAATAGAGTTTATTTTTGCTAGTCTTGGCTGGATGGGGTTTTTCCTACAATAATTTTCTTGTGCAAGTGTACTTTAATGTGGACACCATCTTGTATGAAGGAAGTCAATATGGTTGTCTGTTTACATGGTGTTAATCGTGATACACATGCATGACTTAGAGATAAGCTCAGATGTAAATGCATTGCCAAATTGGTCCTAGCTTAATTATAAAAAGAAGAAGAAAGTCATGGTGGGCTTAACTTGGCCAGCAGCCAAAACTATCCCAGCCTTTTGCTCACTGCCCTCTCCTGGGGAATGGGCTTTTGTTTCATTTGTTTTGTTCATTTTGTTTTAAAGAAATGTCTCTCCCATCTTGTCTGGAGCCACTTTTTTCCTAGTTTTAGTCATACATAGCAAAATCTCCCTGGGTAAGCAGAGGAGTGCGTGACTACTCGTTAATTTTTTCTATTAAGAGGACATCTTTTCTCCTTTATGAACTTACCTAAGTACTGAAGCAAAAGAAACTTGGATAATGCACTGTAGTGAAGCTTGATCCTGCCAGCACCATATGGAGACAGCTTTTGGCTGCCTTGTACACAGCAAATATATGAAAAACACAGACAGATTTTAAGTGAGTGTAGTTTTGAAAGACTTATATCTGTGCTCTTCTGCCTTGACCTGAAATACCATGATTAAAGTAGTATCAAGGATTTTTCTTCCTCTAAGCAACCTTATTTCTCCCTAATTGGAGGGGAAATCTGAATATTAATTTTCACTTGTAAAGCTGTAAAGCAATCTTAGAGACCAAATTTAATTGAATTTTTACTTTTAAATTTCTGTATTGCAAGAGATTTTCTGTGTATTTTAACCCAAATCTATTACACAATTCTAATAAACTAATCTAGTTAATATCTCATGTAGACACTATCAGCAGTCTCCAGCATTCAGTGTTACAAAACTTCTAAAAAATATTTTGATGAAAATTAATTCTTCTCTTTCTCCTATAACTTGTGAAATAAAATGGGATGTGTAATTTTGCTGAAATATCCATGGTAAGAAATTGGTAGATGAGAGATAATAATTCTTTAGAAATACAAACACATGAAAAGGGATGTGCTTTTTTTTATTTTTAAAGTAATACCATTTTTTGGTTAAATATATTTTTGGTAATATGTGGCTTTCTGCATATTTACATATATGAACATATATATGAACATATAAATATTTTTTTTTCCCAATCTTATAAATTATTTTCCTGATTGGCACAAAGACCCTGAAGTGGTACAGCTGTTACTATATTCCATTTTTATGCTGAATTAGAAAATTAATTAACTCCTTTGCTGAGGCTTGAGTTCAAGAAACATTGGATTTTGCCTTATCAGAATCCCAGTCACAAGGACAAGTGACTGTGATTTCCATGCAAATATTTCAATTTTCAAGTCTTTGAAGAATTAAGATGAGTTTTTTTCAGATATGAGGGTCTTTCAAAGTTATCAGTGAGAAGCACATTATTGTTTTGTGAGCGGGTTTTGTGAAACCTGCATACCCAATTCATATCCCCTATCCTAATCATTCTATAGGCATAGCACAATCCAGCACACTTGACTTTGTCGTCCTTGCAGCATTTGGAGATCTGAAATGAAAAAGTCAGACAATTAGCTAAATCAGACAGGAAAGAGATAAGGATTACAAAAAGGGCAAAATCTTAACCTAAATACAGGCAGTGAGCTGTTTGCTGCTTTTGTAATTTGATACGATTAATACCAATGCAAGCAAAGGTTAGTTATTATCTAACACCCGCAAATGCTAAACAGTGAGAAACAATTTTTACAAGTCTTTGGAAGCCCTTTGAATAGTCTTATATTACATGTAACAGTGAAATAGTTAAATGGTACATTAGAGGTTATGGAACAGGAGGTTGAGGCTGATGTTCTGGAATCTCTTGTCATATGCAGTTGGCCTTCCTAACAGCATGCGAATATATGGTTATAAGAATTTATTTGTAAGTGATGTTATAAGCATCTTCTTGAATATCTGCAGATATTTTAAAAAAGAGAAAGGACATATAAAACCAGAGGTGTTTGAACTGGAAAGATAAGTGGTAGCCCAAGCACGATGGCTATAGAGTCAATTGATTACAAAAATACCAAATATCAGATGGTTTGCATACATACTTCTAATATGAAAAGTGTGGAATAAAAAAATTTGCTTATGAATTCTTTGTAATTCAGAGGTTTATCTGAAAATGTACTTATTCAAGATGTTATGTTTGTGCAAATATTCTGTGGTGGAGTTACAAGGCACAAATACAAGCAAGCCATAAAATTATGAAAATATTATGTACCTGAAGAGATGGGGTTTTGTTTGTTTGTTTGTTTGTTTTTCTCCAATTTTTTTTTAAAATACTTTTGCTGTTAGTGCAACAAGCCTTTGTTTTAGGGTTGTTTATTTTTTCTCTGTAGTCTTTTTTTCATTTAGGATTGCAATGAATCTGCTGCTTGCTCTTGAATGTCATGCAGAGATAGCAAATTCATTGCAACAACTCTCAAGCCATGTAAGAATAGCCACACAGAACATAAAAGCAGTGTGCCTCTCAGAGCTTTGCTTTTGGTTGCTAACGGAGAACATTCAATATTTAATAAACCATTTGTAGTGTTTTGCATATGTCCTTGACACAGCACTTCTGGTAGAGAAACAGCATTGTGTATGTGTACAAATCAAATGTTTGTCACAGAGGTTGAAGCTGTAACAATGAAAAAAGTGTCAGAGAATGAACAGCTCTGCTGATAGGAGCAGTGATGTTACTTGTCCACATACTTTCTGACTGAAAGGGCCAGTGTCCAGAAAAATAATCAAATGAATTTTTAACTTGCCAACTGCAAAATTTATTCTTCTAATATCTGGAGTATTTGCTGGCATGTGTTCTATTTTTTGGGAATGATGTAAAATCCTGAGGGAAATGTAAACAGCAGATACAATATATCACATATACTATGAATGTAATAAAATGGAATAAAGTACACCAGTTTTTAAGTACTTCATAATATTTAATTGCTTATGGCAGAAGGTGTTTAATAGTCTTGAAGATGCAAATGACATGTCCTGTATGATATGATAATGATATATATCTGTAGTTCAGTACATAACAATTTCTGCAGTTTGCTTCAAAATGTATTTTACTCCTGTTTTCTATTTGGCAGCAAAGAGAATGAAAGGACTAAAACTTCCTTTCTATTCTTGATTTCTCTGCTAAGATTGCAAAAGGACAATATTCAGTACCGATTTTAAAGGTCTTTGTCCTGACAACATCTGCCCATTAGAAAATAGGGTGAAATGATCTACTGTTGGACAAACCAGCAGTTGTCAATTGGTAATGTTTTGCCATCTGCATTTAATGGTGAAGCTGGTGGTAAGCTACTGGTAGAAGTCTATGCACCCTTTTATAAATCTCCTGGACCATCAATTTATTTTAGTGTATAATTGTTTGTATGCATAATGAAAACGTCCAGTGTTATGAAGTATGACCAGCTCACACACCTTCTTTTACATATGTTTATCTTGTAAGCAATATAATTACAATAATACTGTACAGGGAAAGTGAGTGTGTATATATATTTTTCAGAGCTGTACTAATGAATATTATCTTATATCGCCAGGGAAATTCAGAGAATTATTTATGCCCTATCCCGGGGCTGTAATTTTTTCCCTAAGAACATCTTTGCAATTATTTTAACTACAAGGTAATGAAAAAATTAAATAAACAAAAGGCCCCTTCTGTCTGTGAGTCTTTTATAAGCCATGTAATACGTAATCTATTCACTTTATTCCTTGCCAACTAATGACGAGGCTGCAAGCAGGCTTTGCTTTTAGAAGGTCAGTTTCTATGCTTGCATAAACCCTGACAAGCTACATTTCTCATGTCTGTTTTAATATGAATGGATGAGCCATTTACTGGTTTCTTTCCTGGTTGTGAGTGCCCATTTCCTAAGCTCTGAAAAGTGCTGTTGTGATCAATGTTCTTGTTACTTTTTTTTTTCAGAAAAAAATTATAGGTAATATTACCTAATTACCTAACATTACCTAAAATTACCCAAAGAGGAACTATCTGTTCCATGTATATCCTCCTGTAAAATCTCCACAAAATTTTACCAGCCTTTCCTGTCCTTGATATTACTTGTCCATTTTATTTGCTGCCAAGATATCCAGGCAGACTTGCTTGTTTTCAAGTCTGGTAGTGGATAATTTTAGATAAAAAACAAAGATTCTCATTACCTCTCCTACAAAACAATGTTTTGTGATACTGGAAAATTTCCAGAGAATTTTGGAAATGTGTATACTCTCCAATGAATGAAGTTTGGTGTCTTCCTTTTAACTTTGTACCAGGAACAGATCAGTGTTATGAAAGATAACTAAAGCCAACTGTAAAAAAAAAAACCTAATCAATTATTAGTAGACATACCTGAGACCTTTTATGGTGACTTAAAATATTTCAGAAGATACATAGAAGGGGATAACCTTTTATTTTAACCATCTTCCCATTAATATGCTCATTCCTGGGAACCTTCAGCTTTACCAAAGTGAGTGGTCTTCAAATACAGATCTTGAAATACAAATTTGCCAGTTCTATAATATAAACTAAAGGTGAAAGTATTAACAAAAAGTTACATTAATGACTTAAAGATCTATTGTATAACCTGGATGACGCTTTTTCCTGAAACAAGCCGATTTGTCAATATGAATGCACATCAAAAAGGAAGCATAGAGCATAACTGTGTGTTGTTAACTGAAACTGGATTGAGAATTAATCCTTAATAATTATCCTTAATGGGTACTGCTTTGGGTATTAAACTATAAGAGAGACTGTGCACGGAGAGACTGATAAACAGAGATGACTCTTGAATTATGTGCCATTCTTTTCTGCCCCCAAAGTGACTTCCTCCACTTACTTAGCTCATGTATTTTCTAGAACAGGCTTTCTCTGTTAGATGGGGAACCAAGCAACTCCCATTGTTAAGAAAACACATTTTCAATTGATCACCCTGTGAAAGATCTTATCACATGATATAAATTCACCTGATATTCTCCAAATATTTATGGGTTTATGTTTTTCCTCCCAGTGAAAGGTGAAAGGGTGAAGTCTCTTTAATAAAACCTTTCATCATTGAGCAGACCAAGAATAAGGCTTCCCCTGCACTTAAACCAGCTGCTTTTTCTGTACACTTTATCTAATGGCTTGATGAATATTTTTGGTCAATAATTATTTGGATAAAGATAAATGTGTCTGTAGAAAAATTTGAGGATTGTCATTCAGCATAACACCTGATCTCTCCTGAGGTGATGTGGGTTTATAATGTGGTGACAAGGTGATCATGTAGAAGAGAGTTTGGCTAAAGTCCAGGGGTTCCAGGCATCAGACACCTGTGGAGTCAGAGGAGATTAAGACAGCAACATACTCAAGAAGTTACCCATACACAGTATGAAAGATCTCCAGTTTAAAGACGTAGAGGATACTTTGGTAAAAAAATTGTTAGTATAGGACTATAACCTTCCCCCTTAATAAATTAAGTAAAATTGTGTACTTAGTTGTGGTGTTTTTGTCTTTAATAAAAGGGGAAAAGATGCTAGAAATTCCATGGTGGTTTTGAATCACAGTGTCAGTGTAGTTTTAGCTAGGGAAAAGTAGCCATTTCAGACTTACCTGAGGACAAAATTGTGGTAACTGCCTTCTTTTCGTGATGAATTTAATGGATGATAGATTGAAGAAACATCACCTTATAAAATATAAACTAATAATGCTGAGTTTAGTATGATAATACTCCAAATTCATGTAGTAGTTTGCATGAGGGGAGAAAAAAGGTTATCTTATCTTGAAGGTGACATGTCAACAGTATATTATGTGTTTCATTTCATGCAGTAGCTATTCTTTTTTTTTTTTTTTTTTGTAGGAAGTCCAGAAAAATGCAATTCTGATTATTAGTCCTTGAGTTCCTATGTTGATGATAAAATACATGCAGAAGAAAATACATCAATAGTCTGGTATTCAATGTTTTTTAATCTGTTATACTCAAATAAAATGTACTTGAGATTTGTCAAATCACAACTTTTATAGCAATTCATATTTGAAGGGAAATTAAATCTAAAGGTGTAACTGTCACAAATGAATGTTTTAAGGTCATTTAAAGGACCACCAGCAAAGGTATTGGCAAAAGCAGGTTTAATATAAAATCAAAAACACAACAAAGTTTGTTGTCAAGGTTCACTCAACTACTTGCTAAGTGGTTAAAGCATATAGAAGAAGAAAAAAAAACCCTCAAAATTAATCAATCTACAAAAAAAAGAGGCTGGGAGTAGTGGGGGAGGGAAGGGAAAGGGTAGGAAAGGATAAGGATAAAATAGAATAAAAAAGACCCTCCTGTTGAGTCACAAGGTTCAGAGTAGACCCACTTGCTAAACTGAGTGCCAGACTTGACTGACAGGTTAGGCCTAAAGATTTAACAGCACTTAATCGATAGCTTAAGTTAAACATTTTAACAAAGGATTCATATAGAATAGTTACTTTAGCACAGCAGTGACACCCTCACTGGCCTAGCTTACTTACAAATTTAAAGTACTTAGGAATCCAGGAGAGCAACCATATTCATAATCCTATGCACACAGATCTGGACGAGTATGTAAAGGTGCACCTGTGAAAAATTCCCCTTACATTCAGTGAACTACTGATATCAGAGGCCTTTGCATCTTCTCAATGGGCAAAAGGTTGAGCCTCAAGGAGTGGGATATCAGCCCAGGATCTCTTGTTTTCATTCACCAGTCCTCCAAGTACAGCAAACTTGAGAGTTCCCTGGCTCTGAGAGGTGTCCCACTCAGAGGGAGGTTGCTGGTCGCAGCCTGCTGAGGTCCAGGAGAGCTTGAACGGTCTCACTTTGGACCACTGTTTACAGGGTTTCAAGAGAGTGGGCTTTAGTCATAATGAATTTTCATCCTGGCCACAGTTCAGGGGAGTAACTGTCTCTGAAAGTTTGATAACAAAAATGGTATTCCACTTGGGTTGTTACTCAGACAAGAAAAATAAGTTTCCAAGGCGGTTCACTGAAAAACAGGAGCTTGAAGGACAGCAATAGTTCCTGGGAACAGACAGTGTTTCTGATAAGCTCAAGAAGAGCTTAGCCCAGGTGCTGTTCAGTAAAGATGAGGCCTAATGAGAATTTCTCAGCTCATAATGTGGCTCAAGGAGTGGTGGCGGGGATGCACCACACAGTAATGAAGCATAGGAAATGGATATTAATTGTGGCATTAATACTGAACTTTTTTTTGGCAATATTGGTAAAGATTCTCTCAAAAGCCCATGAAGATTAAACAAGCTCACTCTTATGGCAAAAGATTTAGTGGCTTTCTGAGCTTAATTTTTCCTATATGAATAGTTAAAATTAAACAAATAGTTTATTCTTCTAAGTGAATCTGTTTAGCAGGTGGATTGTAAGATGTCTTTTATAGTTCTTTTTTCTCCTTACCGTGAAAAGAATGAAAGCATCAGACAATTGCCAGAAGCAAGAAATTTGAAAGAAAGCCTTCACGCATCTGACTCATTAAGTTGAAACTTTTCCATCTGCATTCACTTTGTTAGCTTGCAGAAATGTTTAATCAAGAATTAGAAAGACTGATGATAACTTGTGTTTTTTGTTTAGGTTGCTTTTTATGGAGACATAATTCCAAATTAGATGCATTTCTCATGTCAGGGATAATGAGCCTATAAACCACTTGCTATCTTTCTAAAGTGCAGGTGCCAAATGTGATTGTGACATGACGATATCTAGGAATGTCTGTAAACATATAAAAGTACCAATCTATGCACTTGTGGGAATGTGAATATCAGCCATGAACAAGGAAACAAGGTTCCTAATAAAGGATGAATTCTGCTTATATTTTGATTTTTTTCTGAAGAAAACCTGTAGTTCTGTATCATTTTGTGGAAGCTAGGTTTGGTGTACCTAGAAGAGAATTTGTGTTGGAATGAAAAGATGTTTGTGAAACAACTATTAGGTAGATCCTATAATTATCTCCACAGAGATCGTCTCAGAGGCAGCATTCATTGCAAAATACTTTTGATTTCATTAATATCACCAGTGTCTATTTTTAAAATAGATTTATAAAAATTAATTGTGGTGGGTGAGAATAACCCCACCCCAACAAACAAAGAGAAAAACTTTTGTCCTCATTACCTGGGAAACATGTAGAAGGATATAGGATTCTAAATATTTTGAGAAGAGATGTGGCAGAAATTACAGAATCATTTTGTAAACTAAATGCCTTTTCCAGTACTTTTAGATAAGACAACTTAAATGAGATAGTAGATTGCCTGATATTAACTGTAAATAGTGTAAAAGTCTTTTAAAATTATTGAGTACTGTTAATGTTTCTAAAAGCAGCAGTCATCATCATAGCTAGGCTTAGCTATTTTCATAATTAGAAAGAACTTCAATGCACCTTACTTATATGCCTTCTTGCACTGCTCTTAAAACAGTGATAATTTTTTGCATTTTTTATTAAATATTCTCATTTTGTTTGATCCTGATAAGTTTCAAAAAATTGACACTAAAAATTGTACCATTTTCCTTACTGAATATGAACCATGTCTTTCTCAAAACCTATATTTTTTTACTGTACAACTGAGGATGAATTTATTTAAAGTTTTGTGTCAGAAAGGATCTCACAGTTCTTAGAAAACAGGCTAAATTGCGGTCTAATTAAAACAGCTTGTTTCCTTCACCACAGAAATTGCTGATAGTAACTCTTCGCTGAGTTTGACTTAAATATTTTGAGATAAATTGAATGCCTAATTTTTGATTTTCAAAAGCAAATGAAAGAGTTTTTTGGTTGTTTTTTTTTTTTTTTTTTTTTTTAAAGTCATGTTTTTGGTCTAGTTTATTATTTGCACCTGAAATGTGGTTATGATGTGGAGGTGGGTTTTTTCCCCTTCCAAAGCCATGTGTACTAGCAAGATGCTGTGCTATTAAAAGGACTTAGGTATTGTCTGGGACTCTTTTTATGCAGTCTTGTATGATCATTTAACTCCCTTATTTCCCAGAAAAAGAACATGACAGCAGCTAGACTACAGTGATTTTTCAGCAACTAAGACCTTCTAAGGGGTGTGTGATTAATAATATTCTGGAAGTAGATTGTTTCTTCCTCTAAATCAACCTTTTTCTTCTAACTGGCAGCTGCTTATGCAATGTATGTTTCTGAAGTTCTTGTTTGAATAAGGTAAATAACAAAGGATGTTTAATATTTGAAGTCGCTAGATTTTTGATAAATAGATTTTATGACGAATTACTGGTTTCAGAATTCTATCTAGAATTATTAAGATTATGCTTGTGGAGGTTCTGTAGCTAACCCTCTAATTAAAGAGAAAAGTACTTGGATCTTGCAGATGGAACTGGATAGATTGAAGTATGGGAAAATCATCAGTGCTATGAAATTGAGGATGATCAAATGCCAGATTCTGTATCTGGGATGGAGTAATGCTGGACACATGTCTAAATTGACATGTGCCCCCCCTGCAAAAAGGGTCTGGGCATGCTGGTTGCCAGGAGGCTCAAGAGGAGTCAGCAGTGCTGACCAAGAGGATGGTCAAACCATAAACAGAGTTCCTGGAGAGAGGGTTAATAATTCTATTCTGAAGAGAACAATATTCTATTCTATTCTATTCTATTCTATTCTATTCTATTCTATTCTATTCTATCCATTGAGAAGATCTGAACTGCACTAAAATTGATCAAGCAAATGTTATTTCATAAATATATTGAATATATCAGAGTTTATTTATTTATTTATCTCATGCATTTTCTGGAGCTTTAATATTGTCAAAATGCAGCCTTGTCTAAATGCTTATTTATCGATAATTTATTCTTAATTCTTATGATTTTTTGAATAATGGGGCATGTCATATTTTGAAAATAGTGTATCAAGCTAGAGAGACCACTTCTGGTAGGAGCTTAATTAAGTTTGTGTAGTAATTGTAGAGTGCTCCTAAAATTCTGCGCTTCTCAGGGAATTAGCTTGTGGTTACACTGAACTAGCTTTTACCCCATCCTCCTAGTTGCTAGACTTTATTAAAAGATGCTGAAATCTAATTAAATCCATCCTTATATAAATTATCAGTGTTCTTTATTGTAATGGCTTTCACAAAGACACTATTTAATTGCATGTGGGAGAATATTGGGCATCCCAACATCATCTACTTTATCTGTTTTTATCCCATGCATTAAATGGGTGTAGCAGGGGACCACAACATGCTAAAATTAGTCCATGCTAATATTTACATTTCTCGGCCTTTTGAAAATTCTAGATGTCAAATGTCATAGAAGTTAGTATCAATAATAAAGCAACTCTAAATGATATTTTGTTTACACTAATTCTTTTTTTTCCTAAGAGCACTTTGCAACATTAATGTGTCAACAAGGATATGTCACTTTGTTTCCCCCCACTGTTTACCATCTGTATCATGTTTCCCTCTTTAAGAGAAGAAACAGGTATACAGGATCTCAGTATTCCCCACATACATGTTCATCAGGAACACTTCAACAGAAACATTTTACTTGGAATCTTAAGCTTTGTGTGGACTTACAGAAAAATCAAAATCACATCTAGCATACCCACTAAATAGCAAAGACTCCCAAACAGTGCTACATGACAGATTACTGTTATTTTTAGTTCAGCTGAACCATACTTTTGAGCCCAGATGTCCTTCACAAAATAGAAGAGAAGGAGATTGTGTTCTCTTCATGTCTTTTGGTCAGTGATTTGAATTTTCAAGTGAGATATAGAAAACAGGTTTAAAATCCACCTTTTCCTGCTTTAGAAATAAGATCAAGACTGCCCCAATGTTTCTTCAGAGACTTATCTTAGGAGACTTTGGAGACTTAGGAGACTAACGAGTCTTCTATAGAGTATGCACTTAGGAATTTCTAAGAAACTGTCCTGCTGGAGTTGTTGCATTTAAAAAAAATAATTAGATATTTCTTCAAGGGGGAATAGGATTGATTTCTCCCAGTTTTGGGTGATTTAAATTGCAAGACTAAAAAAAACTAATCAGCATTTTATTCCTCTCTCTCTCCTTCCTCTCCCATCCCCAAAATACTCTGACTCAGGGATTTAAGGAAATGTAAGTTCCTTGTCTGATTTGCATAAGCAGTGTAAAGTCACTTTGCAAAGATATGTAGAATAACTTTCTATAAATATTGAATCAGTCCAAAACTGAAATTTGGAATTTTATTTGGGTTTTTTTTTCCATTTATGGTGACAATTATTTATTCAATTTAGCTAAAATCATTAATAAATTTGATTGTCCCAGATTTTGCAAATACCTATACAAATATCCCACCCAACTCAATTCTGAGATTTTGAAATAGCTCAGTAAATATCAGAGCTTATTCCACAAAGAATGAAAAGCTAATAAGTGTAACATTTTCAGGATTAATGAAAAAAAAAGAAAAAGGATATGGTAATATTCAACAAAGAAAAGTGACCTAAAATCTTTGCTACCTGGGATGTGCAGGTCAGTTATCCCTGTAGGCAAGTTCATTTAGAATTTCCTTGGAGGAAGATCTGGAATTGTAGAGTTTAGACAAGGGGGGTTCTCTTGAAGAGAAGTTCTCCATTACATTGGTTTTGTAAGTGAGGTTGTCTTTTATTTTAATTGAATCAATAGTCCAAGTGTCATTCTTTCAGTTGAGCTCCAGTAAATTATCAGTAATTAAAATTGTTGCAGCAACACCTTTGAGGCCAGAGGTTGAAGAGCCTGACATCCCTGAACCTGGCAGAATAGAGATCATCTGATCTTTTATTAAACACCTGCTGCTGGGAGTTGTACAGTTTCACCTGCATTAGCTGGCAAGATGTTCTGGACAGCAGGACTATTGCAGATCTGATTAAACAGTAAATTATTGTCAATTAACCAGTAGCTGTTAGTACCTCACAAGATTTTCCTAGTGTTGATGGGAAGACTAAATAATTTTTGTGCTTTTTTGTTTCCTTGATTTGGCAAAGTTATTTTCTCATCAACCCATAAAAATAAGGAAATAAACCCAACCCCCTCCCTGTAATACTTAGCTTTTACTTTTAAACAGATGATTTATATGTCTTCTTTAAAGTGCATGACTGAGAGGAAAACAAGGGTCAAGTTATTTTATGACCTAGAACTACAGGAGAGTGTGACTCACACGCCCCAGTTTCTCATCTTTAAGCTGCATATAGTAGGGTTTTTTTATTTCAAGTGGAGTTAAAGAAACTTGGTTTTTGATAGCATGTGTAAAATACTGAAAAATTCAGTGTATGAAAATAAAATACAATATGAAAGTTGTATTAATTATTTCTATGCCACTGAAATTCCTTAGAATTTATGTGTACAGTGTCATGTAATTACACTCTACCATTTAATCCGTATAGTAAAGATCAGAGTCTGAAAATCCATATTTATTTTGCCTGGATTCCTTCCAGCTTTTCACCACCAGCAAATTATTCCTGTCCCATGAAAATCTATATATCCTCCAATAGATGCTAGTAATGCTCATGAGGAGGACATTTTTCTGTGTTCTGCATGTGACCTATATGCTGTCTCTCTGATCTATCTAGGGAGCACTCTGATTCCTAGGTAGTGGAAGCAGAAAAAAAAAAATGACAGTAACTAATCAGAATCCTGATTTTAAAAATAAATAAATTTTAAAAAAGAAAAAAACAAACAGATGGAATATCCTCTCAAAAGCTGTTGTAACTCAAATCATCTTGCCTCTGTGGGAAAAGCAGAAATGCTGATTTTAGCTCTGCTATCATCTTCCACACTGAACCTTCTGGGTGCCATGTAATGCAGCAGCGTGAAAGCATTCTTGGTACCTGTGTGCAGTGTTGCAGAGAAATAGCCCAGGTTTTAAGTGGTGCCTGAGTAGGGATGAAATTTGGAAGTAGGCCCTGGAAAGGCTCACTGATAAATGGACATTAAACACACAGGCATACATCCATTGAATTCAAAATGAGGATGTTTATAGAATATATACCTGTGTACTTGCTAATGTTTTCTGGACCTATGGGATATGGGGACAGGTGCTACACACACTGCAGCAGCTGGTCAGAGGGCTGTTATCTATTTCTTCTGTTAAGGCAAAGCCATCTGATTACCAGAGTTATGCCCAGCCTGCCATGGTAAATCCTATTGTACATAATGCAAACAGACCAGAAAAGTACAAGAGTTTATGTGCTTTCTGGCAGGAAATGAGGTCTGTGGTAGTCAAAATGTTCAGGCATAAGGGGGATATCACTGGAAATATTTGATCAATTCAGAGATAATATAAACAGATCAAAATAAGCAAAAAATGTAGCCCTGTTTGATTAGGTCATCACTAAGCACTGTGAAGATAGGCTTCTAAATCAGTTTGTGGTTATGGATATTGAAACAAAAGTGGAGAAGAATCTGCTGGTTTTGATCTCCAATGCAGGTATAGAATAATACATAATTTCCCCATCCTTCTGTGAGCTTTATTATAAGGAAAAAGTAGAGAGTCAGGATGCCCAGCGCAACCTAATAGGAATAAATTTGAATATCACTCTGAGCATTAGGATCTTGATTTCCCTGTATTTCAATTTGCACTTAGAAATTAAAAGGAAGCTTTCAGGAATACTTCTTTCGACACAAAATTTTAAATTGTAGGAAGACAAATGTTTATATCATCTGAAAAAAAATTACTAAAATGGCAAGAAAAAAAGTATATTAATCTTAAATAGATTATCTTTTTCCTTTAAGCATGATAGACTATGTAACAAAATAGGTTTATTTTAATAGATGTATGTTTAATTAGCAGAGCAGGAGGAGGAAATACAATAGAGCCAGACAGTGGAAGGAAATGCTGTTTAGCAGCATGGGGCTCAGGTATTTTGGAGTCAAACTTTTAGATAAAGCTTCAATTTAGATCTATGAAATATTTCAGAATACCATGTTTTGCATCCTTTTGCATGATTTAATCATCCTGCTCTTGGGAGTTGAACGTCTTTCAAATACATCACAGGAAACAGGCTAAATATCTCTGAATGATGATGATGATGATGATAACTTATCTACATAATGTGTAAAACTAATGCAGAAAATGCCTCTTATAACAAAAATGAAATCAGACAAATCACAGTATCCTTTCAGCAGCTCTCTTTATAGGATTTATGGTATAGTTTTAAATATGTCTTTGAGAGGTGTTCTCCCACAGGTTTCAAACAGCCTTTAAAAGAGACAATCTTTCCTGCAAGTTCAAAAGCATGCAATATATGGAAAGCAGCCATCTGGTTTATTTTAAAAGGTAACCATGAGTGTTTCCAGTTAACCAGCAGTAGATATAACATAAGCTGTATGAACACCACAGTTGTTGGGCAAAAGATGAGAAATCCCTTCAGATTTTTCTTTCCCATTTTGGGCTCTGAATTTCACTGAATGTGTTTTGTGACTGGGGATGTGGCAGTCACAAGGAATTCTATACTGCTGGCTTTCCAATTGCCTTTCTCTGGATGGTAGCTGTGTGGGATAGCTAAGCTGCCATATTTATCTGCCTTCTCACCTACTGACAAGGAGAAAGGCCTGTTCCAGAGGGCAACATTGTACCAAGAAACCCGAATGCAGGGAAAAAATTTCACTTTTGAAACCCCAGCAGGATTTTTCTAGTAGTTTCTCATTTTAACTTACCAAAAACTAGCTTTTAATATGCCATGTCCCATATTAATTAAGGTGAAATTTTGTTTCTTCTCCTTTATAGGGCAGGAAATAGTTTTCCCAAATTCTTCTAGTTATTTCTGCATTAGTGGAAGCATGTGTGAGAATTGTGTTTTGCTCTCAACCTATACTCAATCCTCTTGCCTCTCTGTCATTCCTCTTCTGTTCCTTTAGCTACTTTTTGTTTACATTTCTAGATGCCTTGAAGAGCATGGTCATGAGCTTACCTGTGATAATTACTGCTTACATTATGTCTAAAAACTTATTTTCTAGACAGAGCCTATGATTATATAGCATTAGTATGTACAGGCCTTGGGGAAATCACAGCCTCTTTGTGATGTGCTCTGGAGTGCACACTAACATACTGTGTTTGCCTTCAAACATTTAACTGAAGCCTATGATCTTAAAAAAAGATGCAACTAGCATAATTATAGAATGGATTTCAAAGGACTGCTTGTGGTGGAAAGAGTTAGGTAAACACCAAATTCTTTGTAGTGCCCAGGGTGGGAAAAAAAAAAGAGAGAGAATATATATAGGGGAAGGGAAAAGGGAATAAAGAAAAGGAACAATAGAGATCGAAAACTGCTGTAACATAATTTAAGCTCTGCTAATGGATGTAGGAAGGGCATGTAGATAGGTAACTCTGCTAGCAGCTATACTAATGAGAATTTCTGTCGGAGCCCAACTTTGCACCTTTGGAGGACAGTAACTAAATGTCAGCAATGCAGTCATATTGACTAATCTGTACTCAGTTTTTGGTGTGAGATACACATCTTGCAGAATGAATGTTTGCCAGTTAGACACTGAGAACCAGTCTGGCTGGAGGAAATTGTGCAGATTTGGTAAGTGGCCCATAGCTCTGCAGGTGACAAGTGGTTCCCATTCCTCCTCTCAGACTGGTTGACGCCGTATTATCCAGTGCATAAAATAACAAAAGTACAACTTGCTCAATATCGTCAAGGAATCTTCTGTGGAAACCCACAAGGAAAAAAGAGTTCTATGTACATGGCAGTCAATGACATGGACTCCAGTATTACTGGGTTTTGATTTGTTGTTTGAAGCTGATGATGAGTGATAATATTTGAAATTGAAAAAGCCACACTAGAGAGAAAATTTGATTTAGATTTTATTGCAGAGTATAAATGAAGTTATAGCTATTTAAAATAAAAAGTAGATATGAGTGTATTGAGAGAAAGTGGTTGAAACACTTATTGTACAGATTCCTTAGGTGGTATTTTTTTTAATTTAATAAGAAGATTCTTAATACTGATTTACTCAGCAATTTTAAAACCTAACAAGAAATATGTCTCTATTCACATCCTTTTTCTTTGGTGAGATGCAATAGCTGTCCACCTATCAAGTTGTCCATGTGGATATGTGTCCTTTTAGTAAGTGTTTTGCAGTGTTGAAGTCAAAGCTTAATAATAAACAGAGGTCTGTGTATTTGCAAATATTTGTTGAAGAGGTTATCTAAAAAACTAACATGCTTTGAATAGTAAGTTTTCCTATGTAACAAAAAGGTGATGAGCTACATGAGTTTAAAAGTATTCACAAAAGTCATTGTGAGTGGTGTACAGCCTTTGAAAGCTTTTTTTTTGTGATCATATATGTTCTTAAGCCATGTAAATGAGTGTATCAGTAGTTACTGTGAGAAATTTCCATGTATAAAAATTGGGAAAGTATAGTATAATACTTATCTTCAATAAAATTGAATGAGTACTCAAAATGTGTTGAATTGTAAATTCAATGTTAAAAAATTTATTATTAACACAACGAATAAAAATGAAATATTTATATGAGTCTGCACTCACGTGTGTGTGTAGCTGTGTACACAAGCTTAAAAATATCTGTGGAATGAAAGTATTGAAAATAGAAGTCGTATCAATTTAAAAAATATTTCAGCTTTGGTTTTCATGTTCCTTAAGGAGCAAATTGTATGAAGCTTCTTTAGAAACAAAAACGTTGACTTCTTTTGAGATGCTTCATCTTGATTAGTACCTTGAATGCTTTGCTGAAACTGCTGCATTATTCCCTTCCATAATTATTACCTGAAATGGCACTTTGCAATGGAAAGCTCTCATATTTAAGAAAAAACTGGTTAATCCTGTATTAGGCCACATTAGTTGAAGACATATAATGGTGAATGAAGAATATACTCATCAAGTATATACTCATTATCCTGCAGGTATGAGTAGCATCTTAATATATAATGTGCTAAATTAGCTCTCAGGTGTTTTAATCTGCATCCTTTGCAACTCGGTGCCCTGTGGTGTTGCACACGGTTTTCAGAAATGCTCTCCTAGCATACCTGAGGTTAAACTCCAGCTGACCTGATATGGCTTTATTGGATGAAGATGCCAAATGGGTCTTATATTAAGCTGGCACCCAGCTGCCTTCATTTGAGGAGAAAAAATAAATCTAGCATCTGGACTGCATAAACAGACACCTGCCCTTGTAAACGACTATGGGTCTGTGAGTTTTGGAATAGGAATGAAATATGAAAACTCTAGGGCTGGAGAAGGCATTATTAAATTTCTTCCTTGTCAGAGATACAAGAACATGGGCTCGTCCACTTCAGGGGGAGGGTCCAGCACACAAGCTGAATATGAGCTCATGTTTGGCACAAAAGAGCAGCCAGGGCTGATTTAGATCTGATTTCTTAGTATGTGTTCATTTAGTCATGACTAAAACTGCTGTTAGCCTGCTTTGGCAAAACTATACAATTGCAGTTATCACATCGAAGGGCCATAGAATGAACATGGCTGGGAAGAAGATAATTATCTGGAAATGAAACTGCTCATTTTGCTTTAGTTTACCAGGGAGGGAGTGATGCTGCAGGGATATTAACTTCCTGATGGGTAACAGTTTAATGCAGTACCACATGTTTATTACATCTGTTAATATTAAGTATCTTGAATAAGTTGAATGTACAAGAGAATGTAATTATGAAGGAATGGTATGATTGTTCTTGCAAAATGCCAGATTTGAGACTAATACAGGACTTTCTCCTAAGTGTTATCCTAGGCCCTTTTACATAAATCAGTTCCTATATTATATTGCAAATTAAAGATGAAAAAGGACTGAATCAAGAAAGGCCAGCAGAAGTAGC
The DNA here is from genome assembly GCF_041296385.1 of Aphelocoma coerulescens. Taxonomy (NCBI): domain Eukaryota; kingdom Metazoa; phylum Chordata; class Aves; order Passeriformes; family Corvidae; genus Aphelocoma; species Aphelocoma coerulescens. Next base: position 59,891,154 of record NC_091015.1, on the reverse strand, counting down.
GTGGATTCCATGGAAGGTGCCAGAATGGTAAATGACACAGAGATAGCTTTGTGGGAAGAGAGATTGGACTAAACAGTTATCATATTTTGAGAAAGAAGAGAAGTAGAAGGCATGTGCACAATAATGGACTATACTGACAAGATAAATGGCGGCTCCTATTTACCACTTATCGCATAAAGACAAGGAAATAATCACGGAAATTGAAAGGCAGTACATTTTAAAACTGAGGAAAAGAACTAATCATCCAACATATGAGATTTATGGAGCTTTCTGTCCCAAGATAGCACTGAAGCTAAGAGCCCAGCAGTTTTTAAATCTGTTGGATGTGTGGAAATGTGGTATTAAATGAAAGAAAAAGAGCTGCTGGAAGAATTCATCTTTTCAGTTGCTGTTCAGCAAGTGATCCTCCTTTGTAGTGGCTGAGCTGCATATATACAGAATTAAAAATTCATCTCTGTCACAAGGGCAACAAGTAGTTTTCCTCAGTTTAAATCTATATGGCTAAGTTATTAATAAGCATTTCAAAGTTGCATATGTTTGTTTTGTTGCCTCTTTATCTTTTTATTGTTTTGTCTTTTTTGGCAATGTCACTTTCATCAAGTTGAGTCAACCAAATCTAATTTAATTTATCTGCTGAAGTAATTACGCAACCCTACAGCCCTAAGTAGGATCAAATATCTATCAAAACACAGTGCATCATTAACAATATTAATGGTGAGTGTTCAACAAGATCTTCCATTCTTGTCTGTTTGGATGTGTGTCACAGGCATCATCGATATTAACAAGCTCACAGGGGTTAGGTCAGGGCATCTGATTGCCCCCACTCTTTAATCATCAGTGTGGCTGTAGCCATGGGCCACCCAGCACTCCCAGCTAGGAGACTGGAGGCCACTAAAGTATTTTGAAGTATTTCAGGTGTGTAAACACTATTTGTGCTGTGCACTGGCCTCAGTGCAAGAGAATATCCCCTGGTAAATTTTCTTTCCTCATGTAGGCATTGTCCCAGCTCCTCAAGACCAAAAGAGCAAGTAATATCCTGCCCACATGCTAATGGGGATATTTTGAATTGCCTTTGGGTAAGAGATAGCTAAATTTAGTAGAAAAGAAAATGTAGGTCCAATGACCAGTGGTAGATGATTTGGAGATCTTTTTACAGGCTGTGGACATATAGGGCTTTTGTTTTGGCAAGGTCACACTTTAACTTATTCAATGTCTGTAAAATGAAGCTGCTGATTACTGAAGTTTTAGAGGACTTTCAAGGACTAATACATATAAATGTCTGAAATAGTGATGACAATGATAAAAACTCTTTTCACATCTTTTCAGAAACTTCAGAGTTTTTTAGTCACAGAGCAATAGACTTTGTAGGCTGTTATATGCATGCATTGCCAAAACACCCACATCTAAAAGTAAATATAAGTGCATTGTGACTTATTTTCCCATGCTTTCTCCCACAGAATTGTTTCTGTTTAATAATAATTGGTGTGTGGGAGAAAAAATCTTGCAACAGCACTTCTCCATTGAAATTGCTTGCTAGATACTGAAGAGGAGAATGCTATAACATGACCTGTTCAGAGGTCATCCATCGAAGTAGTCAAGCATAAATCTGTTTTATTTTCACTGTTGTCCATTTCTGCATCATTTAAGTCAGAGTGGAGTTATTCTATTAGACCTCTGGACTTGTCTTCTTTTCTACAATCACTTGGATATTTAAAAGGCTGACTTGCAAGAGAAAGATTAGAGGTGTAGTTTGTTTCTCCTCTATGGTATTTCTTCATCCATTTTCAGTATGCCTTTCAGTTGATCTATATGCTTTCTTATTTTCAAACAATTTCAGTAGTGCACATTATTCTGCTTTTTGTGATTCTTTTTAGAAACTCTCTGTGGGGAGTTGTTCTGCACCTATACCCTTATGTAAAGAAAAAAAATTATTCTCCATATCTTCACCCATCACATTCTCCACAAATTATTACCTGGGATGATGATCCCATTATATCAGAGTCACAGAGGTCAGTGTAAAAACCATCTGTCTAAAAGAAATGCTGTTGTCTGGAACATTGAGCAATTACAGATCAGAGTTTTTGAGATCCCTTTTGGGGAAGAAAATAAAGAAGGAAAGAAAAAGTGTTGCTATTGGAACTAAAGAGGAGAAAGGATCGAAAGCAATCCCTGCATGTGAGATTTCTTAACAGTGTGAAAGCTAATACTATGTATATCTCTAAGGATAGAAGGTTAAAATACATTCATTTGAATTTGTTACTCTAAGAACCACTTCAGTACAGGTAAATTTGGAAGAACCTTGGGATCTGAATGCTATAGAAACTAATTGGAGACTTCTGTATTTCCTGGAGACTGCTTCTTTTCATCGTGTGCATGTTGTATAGTTGTGCCAGCTGAAAAATATTTTAAAAATTTACAGAGTATCACATTATATATACAATTGTGTATCCATTACAAGCTTGTAAAAATGTTATAGAATGGACAAAGAATTGCAGATTCAGAACCTGTGAAAGACTCTGAGGAAACAATTAGGTGCAACTTGGACAAATGGTGAAATTTTGTCAACTTAAGTCTGTGTAGAGTTTGTGGGATATACTACATAGTTTCTTGAAGGCAAAGGTGTTGTGTCAAGGGACTAATTTTGTCTTCTCATTTTGAATAATTTTAGGGGTGACAAGAAAATAACTTCTTTCAAAAGTACTAATGTTGTATCATACTAGGAGATATAAGGAACACTGTAATCTCTCTGACAGAGTGCAACAGATACAAATAACTCCTTAAACAAAAAGAAAACAACTATTTGAGACAAATATTCTTGGGCATATATGATTGTTCTGGAGACATTTGATTACTTTTTAAAAATCATAGAATAAAGCCACTTGCTCAGAAATTCCCTAATTGTTTGGATGTGCTGCAAGTAGGATAATTTCCAATACAATATTGTATGTAAAATAACTAAAATACTTAACAGATAAATAGGAATGTGTTGGCTTATGGCCACACATAAATACAATCATGAAATACATTGAGGTCTTGAGCAGTGGCTAGGATGATTAAATGCACTATTTCTATAAAATTTTCTATACTTTATAATAGGACACCCATCTGACGATAAAACTGTAACCTCTGGAACTCTGAACACTCAGATTCCATGAAACAGATTTATGCTTCCAGGGAGAAACTCTTACTGTAGGCCTTGTTTTCAAGCCTGGTTGCGTTGAAACATGAAGAAGACATCACCTGATGTCAAACAGACTCTCAGGATTCATAGCTCCAATGCCAGCTGGATGGTTTTGTACTGCCTTTGAATTACAATGGTAAAGCAGTAAGGGAGATCTGATCTTTCTGATACTGATGAGCTGTTATGCAGTGCTTAGGGCCAGATTCACAACAGCATAAAAAGTGTGAATCCTAATAAAATGAGAGGCTTTTCAATGCCCCTGTGATTTTAAGAATGAAAAGGCAGGACAAAGAGTTGTAAGTTAGAACTGTCATGCTAGGTCATAATTCAGAAATGCAGAGTTTGAGCACTGTGGAACAACAGCTCACCTGGAACCAGTTGCCTATGATTCCTCCTAATAATGAATTTCTGTGTGCAGATGCAGAAGAGACTGCATCTCCAAATGTACAAATCTATGAAGAAGTGCAGTGTGTTTAGTTAATTCTTACAAAAGAAAAGCTTTATTTGCATCTATCTAGAAAGCAAAAAAAAGCAATCCTGCTTCCCTGGCTCAGGAAACCTAAGACTGCATGCAGTGTGTATTACAGATTTTTGCATTGAGAACCAGGTATGGAGTCTTAAAAATGCATGATCTGGGCATTATGTAAAATATCAAGCACATTTGTAGGCATGAGGAAAACTAATTTGCATATTCTAATGTTATAAACAACCACAGCTGTTTGGCTTCATTAATATATTGCCAGTAAAAAGTAGGTCAATATACATTTGCTCCTTGTTCTCTGAGCCAGCTGTCAGACTAATGGATGTGCGTACATCGCGGGGGGTGTTCATCATAGGCTTAATTTCCCCATAAATTATTTGGAAACAAGTTCAGATGAGAAAAGTTGGAGATGGTGAAATACTATAACTTTTAGAATTTGGTGGAACATATGTCTCTGATATGGGCAATTGCAACTTTTAGTCATGTCTCTGAGGGAAGCTGCTTTTTCAATCCTATATTTCAGTCCTATATATAAGATGGACCTATATTGTCATGAGAACGGTGTGACTAGATAATGTGATTTATGCCAGGACAGAATTTTTTTTTCCTGAATATCTCTTCATCTTACTGTTCCAGCACAGTTGGTTTATGACTTGAGTTTGCAATCACATTTTCTTTTTTTTCTTGTTATATTTTGTTTTCAATGATTTTGGCATTGCACAGAGAATCTATTTGGGAATCTTTCTCTGGGACTTAGCACTAACTGATGATTTTGAACAACTCATGGTAAGCTGCTGAACTTGGCTCAGGGATTTAATGGAAGCTGTTTCCCTGTACACATGCTTATTGAATGATCTCTCACATACCTTCCTCACTGAAAATATTAAAAATATGAAAGTGGTTTTGTGGGAACATGCTGAGACTCACAGTTTAAAACAAGGGGAAAAAAGATGTTTCCTATAGGTAATCTTGATTCCATAATGTAAGGTATGTAAAATACATTAATTTAGACAAAAGAAAGTATTACACAAATGCTTAACTGGGATGAATAAATAAATACATGAACATTAGAATGCTGTCTTAGCTTTTCATCATCTACTCTGAAGGAAGCATGCTCATGTAAGTATATGAAAGTAAAGGACAGTTACAGTTGTTCATTTTCAAAATTTTCTCCTTTGGAGCACGAGAAGGCTTAAGGAGAAATATTTGAATAGCTAAAGACTGAGATTTTCATCATACAAGCTCTCTTAAAAATAACTCAGCTGCTATTATACAAACTATTTTAAAATTACTTAAATATTCATTAGCTTGAATATAATATTTATTCTGTATTGTAACTTGAAAGTAGAATTTTAAACCTCTGGGTATTAATCCATAGCTCTTTTCTCATTTCAAAGCCATAAAGGCGGCAGCATAAAAATTTGAAGCATGTAGAAGAAAAAACAATCTACACATATGACATAAACATGAGAAGCCTAACTGTTTCTCAGTTTCTCCCACAGCTCAAGGGAAAACACTTCTTGAAAGTGCTTCAGATTCTCAGTTTTTCATTAGTGATTTATCCACTAATATATAGGTGGGTTTTTTTATTTACATGCTTTTTAGTCACTCTGAAATATATCAAGGCTTGTGTTAATACATGATAACACACACCACATGTTGCAAGGACAAGGCTTCACCTTCTTTCTGACAACCCTCACAAAGCATATGTTATCTCTCACTAACACTTGCCTTGTTGTCTCTCACTGCTCAACTGAATCACACAATCAATTGCACATCACACGTGACAGCCCTTGGGCTTCAGCCAGTCCTTTTTTGACAGCTGGCTCTGGCTGTGAGGAAGCAGTCTATTAATAACCCAACATTATATTAAAGGACTTACTTAGGAGCAAAATAGAATTGTGAGCTAGTTCTCTTAAATTCAAATCTAAAATTTGTAAGATTATGACTAAAACAAACCAATGAAACTGTAAAATACGAAGCTATGGCTAGGGATTCATCTTTAACATGTCCTTGTTCAGACAGGGTAGAGTGAATAGAAATGGCACAGTGCTGCCTTCTGGTATGGCTGAGAAGCCCTGGCAAAACAGGAAGATTCTCCAGGCTGCAGATGTAGTTCTTCTTTCTCTGAGGCTTCAAACCTCACACAGCTGTCTGCCTTCCAGCCAACCTGCAGGCCTGATTTGGAGTCCTCCAATGCTTCCCTGTCAAGTGTGATCATAGTGAGGATGTCCAGCTTCTTCTAGGTGAAAATTTTGGAAGAACAGCAGAGAAAATGAAGAGGTTGAGACTGGCTGTCTGTGAGGGACATTTAGGCAGAGGGCAGCAGGGAGAGACAAATCAGATAGCTAGAAGCTTCTGTTAAACATCTTTGGCATATGAAATTGAGCAAAATGATTCTTTCCTAAAGACTTTGTTCATACTGTTTTCATAAATGTTTTTTAAGAACTTGGGAAGTACTCCAAGCCCCAGAAGAGAAGAGTAATGAAGAAGGTTGTTTGTTTTCCCCTTCAGAAAGGGCTACATGTCTTGTAGCCCTTTAAAAAAAAAAAAAACTCAAAAAACCCCTATACTTCAGTATTAAAATTACTAAACAGAATTTAAAACAAATGAAAGGGAAGTTTCAAAACTGGGAAAATTTGAATTAGTTTAGCAAAACTCAGCAGAGAACTTCTCTGGTTTCAGATTAGATCTCATTCAAACAATCAAACTATATGTCAAAATTTCTGTTACAAGTTGTATGGGATAATTGGCATTCCTGATTAAATCTGGAATAACACAACAAATATACATTTCAAAATTAGCTTAATAGTGGATATAAAACTGACACACCATAACTAATTCTTGATACAAGTCTGGATTTGAACACAAAGAATTCATTCCTAGTGGTTGCAGAGATCCTAAATTGCCCAATCACTGGCAAAATGTAGTGGCAGTAATGATTCTGAATCCCATGTGATTTTATCTTTATTCTACTTTTCTCTGAAGCATTTCATCTGAGTTATGCAACATTAATCCTGATATATGGCTCCTGCAACCAGTGATTGAAAACCTTAAAGGTTAAGCTTAAAGAAGGATGCAGTAAAAACAGTGTGAACCTCCTTTTTCCACAATGCTGAAATACTTATTGACAGGTTAATATTGCAATGGCCAAAACAGAAAAAAAATATTTGGCTAGAATCACAGATGAAACTGATAGTTTAGTTTCAGCATCCCATCTGAAATATGCAAAGAACCCAAGTATAAATACTTTAATTTAAGTCTAAATTTCAGAAATCCTGTAGTATAAGAAAGATTTTATCTATGTACATAATTGTTTTGAAGTTGAAACAAGCTACACAAATATCTTTTGTAGGAGCAGAGTCTTAAGATTTTATGGGAAAGAGACTGGTTTTATCATTTTCTTTAGGCTAAAAAATAGAAACATTTTCCCCAAAGTTCTTATTTTGTGCTACACACCTGGGAAATGGTTTGAGTGCTTACACGGCAGTCCACTGCACAATAGCACCAGGGACAGAAGGGCTTCTGGTCCATATGGATGGGGCTGATGATGGGGTATAGTAGACCCACATGTTTTTAGAGATGCACACAGAGCTGAAAGAATTTGAAATGGTACAGGACACAGACTCTGGGTAACTGAATTCTCAACTCTTAACAAAGATTGTCAGATACACAGGACTACCAAAAACAAAGACAAGTGCTTGGTCTTGTTCTTAATTTTAAACTTCTATTCAAAATTAATTTTCTTTGATTTTTGAAACTAGTAGTATTGTCACAAGGATTTTGTAACTTACCCTAGGAACAGATATACACCTATTAAGCTACTGTCAATGGCATCTTTCAATTTTTAAATATTTGTTGCCTCATTGTCTGCTCACAGCAATTTTCTGTGTCAGGTTTTCATCCATGATGGTGACTCAACAATTTCCTTCTAAACCCAGCATCAAAAATGTGTACAGTTATTGAATGTTATTGCCATTTTAGTTTAGTTTAGCTCAGTTGTACATATCCAAATAAACATTTCCTGTGAAAACAGATTTCCGCCTACAGAGTACTAGAGAAGCTTTTCATCTGTTAAGCCTGAAGCAAATGCATGAACTAAAAGGTCCGTCTGGAATTTTCCAAACATAGTTTTGCTTTCAGATATGGAAACAAAGCCATCTTCATAATAATAAGAAAAGCAAACAGTAAGTATGAGAAGAGGTTGGAAGAGAACAGGGTCTCTGTCAAAAGACCTTCTTGGATCTTTTCCACATTTACCAAAATATTCTTATCTGTCAATATTGCCTGCTCTTCAATAATATGAGTCACTTTATGCACCAACAGGGTTTTTTGTCATGTTGCTGTTTTATTTCTAAAGGACTCTTGTATATAGTTTCCCCAGGAGGTATAACTATCACAGACATTGAAGTCATGAGGTTTAAATATATTCCCTGGAGATAAGCTCATTTTCACACTTGAAGAACCTGTGTATTTTGGCCAATCTAGCCACCTTCCTGGACAATTAAATTTCTTGCCTAGACTACCTGGGTAACAAAATTTATGGAAGGAAAAAAATAATTAAAGTGTTAACCACTTTTGCAAGCACTAAGCTGACATATTAAGTGGAGAGAACATAATTTAGGACACTAGTGACCCCCTTTTGTAATGATAACCCCCATTATATAAGCCTTTAAGTGACAAGAATAACAAATGAACCACTCAGATGAGTGTAATGGCCCTTGTAAAGAAGAAAGTGAGCCCAGAAACCCAGGACCTCATAGCTCTTTGCTCAGAGATATCTGAACATCCTTTGAGCAGCCAGCTCTGAGACAGAAGAAAGTGAAGGCTTCATTAGAGTTCATTTCATTTCCATTCATTATCTGTCCTAATGGAGATAGGGGCTAGTGATGATGGGCTCCTAAATCTTTGAAAATCCATCACCTTTCCACTTCTACCTTGAAAGAAAAGGCTGTCTCACAGTATGTCCCCACTTTGTCTCCTGGGGTGAAAGATCTATTGCCCGTTGCAGAAGTTTCAAGTGGAAAAGGCAGAAGGAATGACAGGGATTGCAAGAGGGAGTTTCTTCCTCTTCCAGACATTCTGTCTTCCTATTGTCCAGCTGAAAGGAGAGTGGACTTTTGCAGCAATTAATTTTAACTGATCTCTCTTCCTCAATAGATAAGGCATTCAGCTAAGCATTGTAAATTCTACTAGTTTCTTTTATTTCCTGATCTATTCTCCCACTTTCAGTGTGCAAGCCATTTCTGTAAGCACACTGGACTCACCAGCTGTATATTTTGCCATCAGACAGAGACCCTCATGAGGGCCAAAGGGATAGTAAACAATTGTAATATTTATGGTTTAAGGAATAGTCTGACTTAACATAAAGAAGTCCATCAGGCCTGCTTCCCGGAGGAACAAGAGCTATAAATTGGTGGACATTATTCCTACAAGATTGCAATAGGATTTTAGAATAAAAAATATTTGGGTTGGTATAGGGGCTTCTGGAGATCATAGCCCAAACTCCCACTCAAAGCAGGAACAGCTTCCAAGCTAGAATATTTTGCTTCAGTGACTGAGATTTGAAAATTTCCAGGCATGGAGTTTCCACAGACTCTCTGAGCACCTTGTTCCAGTGTTGCACCTCTCATTATTGCTATTTTCTTATTTTCAAGAAGCAACCTTTTACTGTTACTACTCGTGCTTTCATTGTACTGCTCTGTCTTCTCTGCAGCCACTCTTTAGGTAGTTGAAGGGGGCAATTAAATCTCTACCTCAGCTTTCTTCAGGGTAAACGAAACCAATTATCTTTGTCACTGTTCAACTACCATATGCTCTGGTCCTTAACCATTTTAGTTATGCTCCACTGGACTCAGCAGTTTGTTGATGTGCTAGGAGACTTGAAACTGGAGAAAGGGTTCCAGATGCACCCTTATAGATACCAAATAAAGGGAAGTAATAACCCTCTGTTGAGTTGCTTGCTATGCTTTCGCTGATGCAGCCCACTATGTGGTTAGTCTGTATCCCTTGCAAGGGAACACTGCTCACCCTCAGCCAAGAACCCCCCCAGATCCTTTTCTCTATGCGAGGGCATAGCTGCTACCCACCCAACCAGTCTACAGTCTATACTGGGTCATGGGTTTATTTCTATCACGGGTGCCAAAGTGTGCATTTGCACTTGTCAGACTTCATGAGGTTCATGCTAGCACATTTTTTCAGTATATTGGGATCTCTCTGAATGGTGCACCAAGCCCCCTGGTGTAGGAACAACTCCACTAAGCTTGGTGTCGTCCAAAAACTTGCTTCCAAGTCTCCTGTTGTCCAGGTCACCGATGGAGATGTAAAATACTATGGAGCACTATTTTCTCTTGAAGGATAGTATTTATAACCAGACTTCGATCCAATGTCTATCATGTCCCTGCTCCTTGTATGGGGATTGGACTGGAAGAACTTTGTAGGTCCTTTCCAACACAAACTCTTCTATGATTCTGTATCCACCGCTCTCCCCTATGCAGAGAGCCAGTCATTTTAAGGCAGCTGGTGTTTGAATATCTTAATAACAGTTGGATTTTTTACCCACTGGGGTAGCAGGAATAGCTATAAGTAGTTCTTAGGTTTGGCTGAGAAGAACATGCTGCATTGTTGAGGTTGTTCCACAATTCTCCTGTTCAAAATGCATTTAAAAATATCAAGTATATTAGAGAACATAAAACTGATTCTTGTACATTTTCTGGGTCACCTGCATAGCTACATAGACCAAGAGTGGGCTTGAAGAAAGGGGATTGCCGCAAAACCAGTCACACTGTCACACCACGAAGAATTCAGTAGAGCTTCAGGGATATTAGAAAAAAATGCATTTCTTTTTTTCAGCAAATTCTTTGATGCTTCTCCTGAAGAGTACTTGAAACTGTAATTACCGTACCCTGAATCTTTTTAGTTTATGCTGATATTAAAGATGGAAGTGTCAAGAAATATTCTGGAAGTGGCACAGGGAAACAAAGGAGGGATTAGACAGTCATGGCCCTACAAGAACATACTGGAGACAAGTATTTCATTTTATTAAAAAAGAGATGCTACAAGGAGGCTTTCAAGTATTCCTCTTCATCAAAGGAAAGTTAAAAGCCTGTGAATGACATGGAGGATTTTTTCCCCTAGTTTAAAAATCCTTTAGAGTTCTGCAAGGCTCCTTACAATTAAGACCTATTCTCCTTTCCACCACCCTTTTGAAGTTATTTTGCTTGGTTTTGCTCTCTGCAATGTTTTATTTTTTTCTATAATCTGATATTCATGTTACTATGCTATATAAGAAGTGCTTGGGCTTGTAGAAAATATGTCAAATTGTGTAATGGTGCAAAAAACGTTCTGCCTTTTCTAAAATGCCATGAATATGCCATGCTCAGTCTTCCAGCTACAGAGTGAATTGCAGTTAAGGACAGAATCTATTTAACTGTGTCGTTATTTTAACTTTGTGCATATACACACTAATGGACATGCAGAGTCAGTAGCTCCACAGTTTATGAGAGTGTTCCAAAGAGGTTGTACTGTGATGACCTGTGATGTGGATTAATTCTACTGTTTGTAGTTACACTTTGGGTAGCTGGCCTACTTTGTATTGTGCTTCTTTTCAAGTCCTTCTGTCTCTATGGGGTTCCTGACAGTTTGCCTCCTGTTTGCCAAATCCAGAACCTGAAAATTGAGAAAATTTCTATTCCTTTCAGAGATGTTTTGTATAAAATAATTTAATAATTTAATGTCATTTTTGGCTTCCTTTTTTTTTTTTTTTTTTTTTTTCCTTTTCCTCAAAGAACTCTGAGTCTTTTTTTTTTCATTTTTTAAAATTTTAAATACCCATTCAGTTGTTTCTCTGATAAGTGGCTAACAGACTAAAACTCCCCCAGCATGCTGTGGTTGCAAGGTACTTAATGAAGCTCTCAAGCCTTCCAGAAATCAGCATTGTAATAGGACTGTGACTTGGCTGGCTTTTTCCTCTCTTTTCCCTTGAAGCAGTGATACAAGGATGTCTAATGGAATAGCTCTGAAGCACACAAGGACAGCAGCTGTTGGCAAGGAGAAGGAGCAATAAAATCCTTAAATATTCAGGTACTTTTCCAAAATGTAAATACAATTTGAAAGAATATTCTTTGCACAAAAAAAATTTAGGACGTTTTCTGTGACAAAGGTACAGGAACAGAGATTTTATGACCAATCATGAGCTGTTTGGTTCAAAACACAGTAGATGTACAGAATATAGATGACATATTGATATAATGTACTTGTAAATTTAAGATATCTTACACAGTATATGGAGCTGCAGGAAAATATAAACAGAGTTCAAAAATTTGGGACTTAATATTAATGGATCCCTGAATTTCTTTGCTTTGGGAGCTATTTATATGGTAAGAAACAGAGTTGCTTGGATTAATTTGGTGTTGTGGACTTCAGCAAAACAATGGTCATCACATGCTTTTATTACGAATGCACAAACTAATTTCCAAATGGAAGATTATCCATGAATTAATGTCATAAGCATGTATGTAATGCAAATTCTGCAGAGGCGTAGGTTGAGTTGCAGTGACCAAGACAATGCACATGTGTGAGGGAACAAGAGAATATGGTTTCTAAACTTTTACATGCTGTATTCCCCATTACTTCAGGGAATTTTGAGTAAGCATCTGTCCTTGGAAATAGAAAGGAATGGAAATTCTGAGTACATTTGTTATCTAAAGCTTCAAACTTATTTGCTGAAGCAAATGAATTTAATTGTTAGGATTATTTGTTAAATATTACATCTCTCAGCAGAGCAGTAGTTCCTGTATAAGAATTTCTGTCCAATGATTTCCTCCAGATTGGTATGTTATATACATCAGTGTCTATGTGCTCAGAGCGTGTGTAGCATGCTGCCATAGGAGAGAGACCATTTACAAGGGCAAATAGTGACAGCACAAGGGCGAATGGCTTCAAACTACAAGACGGTAGGTTTAAATCAGATATTAGGAAGAAATTCTTTACTGTGGGGGTGAGTCACTGGAACAGGCTTCCCAGAGAAGTGGTGGCTATCCCATCCCTAGTAGTGTTCAGGGACAGGTTAGATGGTGCTCTGAGCAATCTGGTCTGGTAGAAAGTGTCCCCGTACTTGGAACTAGATAATCTTTAAGGTCCCTTCCAAACCAAACTATTCTATGACTCTACAATAGATGTGATAATTTCCAGTGTCCCTACAGTATCATTATTTTATTTTATTTTATTTTATTTTATTTTATTTTATTTTATTTTATTTTATTTTATTTTATTTTATTTTATTTTATTTTATTTTCAAGTTCACTATTTCTATACTGTGCCTCAGTCCCTGAAAAGGGGACTGTGTGTGTGTTTCTCTTTGGGTGTCAGGCAGAAGTTTGAGAAAACTATGCAAGCTTTGTTTTTAGACAATGTAGACAATGCAAAGATTAAACATTAAAAACTTCTTAAATAATTTTTATGTGGTTTGTCTACTTTTGCAGCGGGAGACAGTTTTTGACCTTGAAAGATAATTGCACAGATTCACTCCTATTAAGATCCCTCCCCACTCTCCCAATAATTTAATAAGTATAGGAGACTGATAAATATAGTGTGTAATGTCAGTGTTATGAAAGTTTAATCATTGGTCATTACAGTAGAACAAAGTAATTTAATAATTGCTCTGTGAAGTACTATTACAGCATATTAACTAAGTGCTGTTGAATGCTCGACATCTGAAGAAATCTGCAGTATCTCTCTAGAGCAAAACAGTACCTGTGTCTATGCTGCACAGGGAATGTCCCCAGAGGATGTATGCATACCCCAGATTCTAATGCAGAGATGCCAGCTCAATCAAGGCAAAGCAAGAGCATTGGTTTCCTGGACAGCTGGACTTTGGTTAGCTTTACAGATAGCCTGGCAGCAGGTATATGCTATAAGCTGCTGGAGCAGAGCCAGAGCTCTGGGTTTACATAATGCTCAGCAGAAAGACTATTTCTTTACTGTCCCTGATGTATTGCAAAATGTAATGATATCCTCTCTTGTGCTATGCTGTGTTAGATTACAGACAGAGCGATGGGCTGCCTGTTCCTTTGATCACTCAGCAGCCTAGTAGGCACCTGGTCACATCCCCCAAAAGTAAGTGTGGGGCTGCAGGTGTAACTCAGCAGGATCTTTATTAATAATTTGGTTGGCTGCCCTTTTCTGAGAAAGTGCAGTGCTAATCAAGAGAAACTGAAGGAGAGATCCTTCTATGGAATTCTGAAATAAAAGATTCAAGTATATCTAAGGCAGTTCTAGTTCCAAAATTTTCTGCATCTGGTCTGTAAGCAAACCTGTTGTATGGATCCTTACCCTGATGTCACTGTTGCTTTTTACCTATGTTTTGAAACCCTAATTCTGAATATTTTAAGTTTGCATCTGAACCTGATTTTTAGCTATCACATGTCATCCTATACACGCAGGACTTAAGACCTTCACCATTTAGTTTTAGCTTATACTTAAATGCACTGACCCGTTAGACGCAATGGACAAAGAAATATGGTGATTGAAATGTGCATAGGTGATATCCCTATCCATAAAGAAAACTGGGTAAACAAGACCACACTGCAGAGACAGGGACCAGAAGTGATATATAAGCTAATAAGACTGAAAAGCAAAAACCAGATTCCTGGTAGACAAAACAAGAAACTCCCTGCACTGTGGTTTATTTTTTCCCCTTGATTATTTTTTTTTCCAGCAGCTGGTACGTAGATTTGTCAGTCTCATTAGCATTTTCATGCTAATACCTCCTTACTGTACAAAGGCCTTTGTTAGAATTTCAGAATAAGGAAATATATTTATGAAAAACCACAAAATTCCTATAGTTGATTTTCACCATGGAGAGATTACCTTAAGCATCCCAGATCTTAAAATCATGTGTATTTTTTTCCCACCCTTACATCTTGCAATGAAATTAGAACTTGTCTTTGAGGTTTTATCCAAAAATACCCCCAAAAAAACAAATTAAAAGAAAGCAAAAAGATAATTACCTTTTCTGTAAAAGAAAGAATAGAATGAAGAGGATGAAAGAATATCTCTAGAAAGTAAATCTCTCCCCTGCTATTCATTTCTCCCAAAGCAACCTTTCCGTCATAAAAATGTTGAATGAGGCTGTTTCTTCAAGAAAAACATGTTCTGCTTTGAAGAGAGACGAACTACTCTACTTTCTTTAGCAAAGTCTTTATTAATTAACTACCCTTAATAAACATTTGAAAAGCGAGAGTTCAAAGGCATGTGTTGCTGAGCAGTTAACACATTGATATCCAGACAATGACATCTACAGCAGTAACAAAAAGATATTTTAAGGCATTCTAAAATAATATATATTTGGACCACATACTTGATTATTACTTGCTATGAAGTTCATATTCAGAGGGATAACAGCCTTATACTGAGTATTCTCAGTGAGGATGTTGGCAAAATGTGGTTAGGAGGCAGTTATTTACCTTCTTAACTGTACAGCCATGAAATAAGAGACCACAATTAGCCGATAGGCTACAAAAGAAAAAAATTAAGGACTGAATATACACTACTATTGACATTTTGGTTTACAATTTACTGGTCCCATTATTAAAATCATAACAAAAATAACGAATACAGTAAACTCCCAGTGATTTGTTTCTTAAATATGAAGTCCAGGATAAGAATAAGGACCTTACCAACACAGTGACATCAACAAGTCAGAGAAATGAATAGGAGCCTCAAATTGGCATTAAAATATATTAAATAATCATGCAAGTATTGTAACTGGCAGGTAAAAGTCACAAGACTTTGGGTGAAGTTTCTGTCTCTATGAACGAAAAGAAGGAAAAACAGGAAATCCTGAGTATTTCTCTACAGCCAGAAATTTTCTCAGTACAGAATGGTTGCATGGGTAGTGCACTTAATTTCTTTCAAGAAATGCTAAAATCAGCATAATTCATTGTTAAACAAAAAATTAAATTCTAGGTAAAAGTCTTCCATGTAACCTTCCCATTATATGACATAGAATAAATAAAGGAAAACATAATAGAAATGAATCTGAAAAAGACAGTAGGGGAAAAATACCAATTTCTGGCAAGTTCTAAACTGCGTGGTTTTCAGTGGACCTGGTGTAGGCTTAAGTGTCAGGTGATTTTGTAGTGGTCTTAACAGATGAAAAGTAATAATTATTTGCTAAAGGGCAATAAAGTATTTGCACTAGATTTTTGTGATTCATCAAACTCATAGAAACAAAAAGCTGTGTAATTTTCTGACCATGAGGTTTCAGAAGATTTGAACATTGTTATAAAGACAACAGTTTTCTTAGTTTCTGAAATGAATGTTAAATGGCTTGGAAACTACCACTGCAGTTCTCACTCTACAGAAGTTCAGGTTTTTGATTGCTTAATTTTATTCCTTCAGTGTTTTCTGGAAGAAACATTACATCAGTATTCCCCTACTGATTCCAGCCTCCATACCAAACTGAGGTTTGTTAAATTCTTTTCAGTAAAAATGTTGTGCTTCTCTTTTTCTTACATTCTTTTTAAAAACAGAACTGAAAGCAGTGTCTTTGCACTGCACAGTTTTAAAGTGTTCCTGACAATGTACCTGCTATTATGCTCCATAAGCAGTGTCTGTAAGCGATAGGAGAACAAGTGGTTTGGGTGTAAGGGACTCTTTGATTCAATTTTTGTTCTGGGCAATTACTATGAGTTGACCATGTGTATATATATTATAATCAATTATAATTGTGCAGCAGATAAAATTATTATTGACCTTTGTGGATTTGTTTGTGGCTTTTGAATAAGGGTTAATTACAATTTTTTACTGTATGGATTTTTTTTGATACATAGATCAGACAGCAGCAGCAGCAGCACTTTGGTGTTGGGGTGAAAAGAGTTTGTGAGAACGTTCAGTTTTGTTTCTGGTCACAGCTGGCATTTTTATGGGCCAGTGGATGTGGCTTAAATGAGAATGTGTGCTACAATAGCCTAAATAGTTAAGACAAACAGTGCTGTAAATGTCATCTAGAATTATAACTCTCCAAATGTCCTAAAAAGATGAGTACATCCTGAACTCCCTGTGTTCTGTACCTTTCTGCCAACTCCATAATCTCCCCTTCACACACCCTTTATTATTGCAATTACTGGGGGTGTGTGGGAAGAAAATAGTGCCAAGGCAGAAATGCAGGATGGGAAGCAATGTGAGCTACAGGAAATTAATTGCAGATGCTTTGTTTACTCTTCCTTGCTTCCCTTTTGCATCAGTGTTGCTCCTATCTTTTCTTAAATGTGCTTCTAGGTATTGTTGGCAAAATAGAACCGTCCCTCAAAAAGGATGGCACAGCCACATAAAGTTTTTTGTTTGCTTGGCCCCCTCGCCCCCCCCCCCCCCCTCCCCCAGTTTAAAGAGTGAACTGTGTCTCAGGAAAGTTTAGAAGTGAATTCCACTAGGTTATAATTAGCTCAAGGTATTATATATTGCAGTAGGGTTTATTCTTTGAATTGCCTGGAATTTAATTTGACAAGCATGGATCTGCAGACATTGTTAAATTGACACAGCCATTTCAAAGCTATTAGAGGCTCTGTTTCTCTTTCATTGGCATCAACACAGCACCTTCAAAAGCTCTATGATAAGTTCAAAACATTTGACAGTTGTTTATACACTTATATAATTTTGAACTCATGCAAATTTCAAAACAGGATAGAAGGCACACAAACTTGTTCCTATTCTTGAGGAAAATTCTGTCTAGCTCTCAAATGATAGCGTCCCTCTCTCGCAGGAGAAGCTCATTAGCAAACTGTAACTCCTGTAGTCTTGCCTTTTGGGCTATGAGTCATTCCAGCTCTGCTGTGCTGCCTCCTTCCCTCCCTTGTGTACAAAATGGGCATGCACTGTTAGTTTTACTGCAAAGTAATTTCTGCTGCCTTGAAAACCTCCTAAATTCAGCTTTAGGAATTTGAAACATAGCTCTGAAGAATATTCAGTTTCAAGAGTCCTATAGTCTGTCAGCGCTTCCTGGCTGCAATCTGGAATGTGCAGTTTTATTATGGCAAGCATTTCTTCATCATGGATTCTTTACATAATATGTGCACAACCTACAGTTAATCGTGTGGAAATGTGTTATTGCAACTTCCTCTTTTGAGTAGATGTGTTTCTAAATTATTTTGCCTAAAGCATCTGTTATGCCTCCTGTATCTCATTCAGTATTAAATCCCCCTTTCATTCAGACTCCAAACAGTATGAAGTATATAAAAAGAACCTCATCTTGCTTAGTGTTTCCTTACCCTATTTTGTCAGGCTTTTGGTGAGGAATACATTGTGGTTATCCAGTCACATTAGATGATTTAAACTCCAGTCAGGGTAAAATAATGTGCAAAGAGAAGAATTAATAGTGCTGTAAACCAACAATACAGTGTATTGAAATTCGATAACAGAGTAGCAAATAATTGAAAAGAAAATTGTACTTAAATTACTTATAAATCAGAAAATCCTCTTTCTCCTTCAACTGTGATCTTAACATGGTGGCCAGCAGAGAAGCAGATTGTGCAATTACATCTTCAGTTGTATTCTAGCCAACGAAACTCCCCTTTGTGTTTCCTCCACCAGGGTTTACTTTCTTGGTCTATCATTTCACTTCTTGCAGGCAGTTTTTCCTCTGAAGCCTCAAAATCGTCAGGCATTTTAATTCTTCCCTATCCAACATGTAATCTACTTACTCCTCTGATTGTAACACCAAATTAATATGTGGTTTACTTGGAGAAGTAAACATCTCTTTGTTGGGCTGAGTATAACTTCTTGTACTTGAAAGATTAAATGCAAACTTCTTGGTTCAGCAAAGGATAAACCTATCCTCTCTTTCTGTTGGTTCACTGAAAATTGCAGAATGAAACATGTTTTACCCTAGACAATCTGGTATTTTGCATTTTGTTTTACATATTAACAGTTTCTACATACAAATGCCAAATCAGTGAAACTTGTCATTGGTTCTCAGGGAATGAACCATTTTGACATTAAATGAGCTAGGAATAAATAGCCTTCAGCCTCCTTTTCCTAAGTGTACTGTAATAGTACGAGTGGGTCAAATACACAACCCAGCTCCTAATAAAATGCATTAAAGTGCAGTGATCATGCACAAATAATGACAAAGATGTTACCCTGGACTGGAAGGAGATCAATATTTCTTTGTTAAGAACATAATAATAATCCAAAGGTTCAGAAAAGCAAACAAAAAGTTGTTGTACTTTTTTTGTAGTGAACCACCACTTTTCTTTCCACTTGCTGGTTTATTTTTAGTATTTTGGAAAAATTTTCCATTTTGGGGGAACCAGGAAGATTATCATTCTGCCTGAGACAGCTAGAGTTGAATGATAAATTAGTTTGGTCACAAATCAGATCAGGTTTTTTTATAAGTTCTCTGACTTCTGATAACAGAAATCAACAAAAGATGTGCAACTTTTTATTTATTGGATAAGTATTTTGGTTTTGTTCTCTGTACCAGATAATAAGATTTCTATTTTTGTGAATATTATAGAAAAGTGGTACTATTACACAAATGAACAAAAGAGACAAATTATTTGGAAAGGAAATTGGACTGGTGGCAAGTAGTGATTAGTCAGCGACAGATGAGTAAGCAGGTTTTCATTGGAATTCCACTCTATGAACCAGGGTTTTTTTTAATAAAAGAAAGTTAATAGTTGTAGATATATATGATGCAGAAGACACTTCCATACTCCTGAACTTGGATCTTCCTTTCAGTGCTCTACAAAACCAGTGTATTGCTATCTGAGCTGTGTTATATTTGTAAACTATAAACTGGAGCCAGTTCCTGAAGAATGATGTGCCTTTGCAGCAAGAAGGAACAAATACTGGCTCAGTTTTTCAGAGTTGAGAGGGTTAAGGAAATCTAGCAATAAATGGTGATCCTGCTTTGTTTACCTCACTTATTTTGGATTGAGTTCAGTTATTCAGAACAATGACAGACAGGCATGTTAAGACACACTTGTTCAGTATGATACTGTTTGCAATGAGTCTGTCTTCATACAGAACTGGTTTTGTTTCCCATGTCCCTAAAGCATTTTTGATCATTTCTTTGTACTAAACCAGGCAATACCACTAACTGTAGGTTGAAAACCCAGCCCTCAATTGCACATTATACAATGAGATAGAGTAGCTTTCAGATCATTATGGGCAAATTTTGCCTTAACAAGCATATACTGGTTTGCATGGTTTCCAGGGATGAAGATTCTTTGAAGACAGACAATATTGTAAGTGCACTTTAAGGGAAGAATGTGAAAAAATATTCTGAAAGGGTATAATTGATATAAAAGGTCCCACTTGTAAATGTTAAGTGTTGTACAGATGATTTGTTGAGGATCTTGATACTGAAATTTGAAAAAAAACCATAGAAGATTACAGCTGTGAGTTAAATACTGGGCAGCATTTTCATGTACAGTTTCATGGTATGACTTTAAAAATATTCCCTATCTAAATCCTGATTCAAGTAGTCTATGAATTTGAAAGTTCAAACCTCTATTCTAAATATCCAGAGTACTATCCAGTCCTACTGCTTTTCTCTATTTCTGGTTCCAGTCATGTTTGTTTAAAACTTGGTTGTAAACTTTGATGGAAATGAACAGCAATCAGGCAGAAAAAACCCCTGCTTTCATTTAATAATATGTTTTTACATCATAGTATCTAATTCTTTGTTTTAGTTCTTCCTCATTGGTTGATGTTCTTTGTGTTTCCTTATGTCATACAGACCTATTACTTGACAGGCATAAATTAACTCAGTGGAATTTATGCTCTCTTGAGCTCCTCAAAATATTTTGACATTTTTGATGGTATATGAAATTACCAGATCATTCTTCTTTAACTTTAAGGATCATATTCAGTTTAAACAATAAAGTTTGTACTGCACAAATATTAGTTATATTGCGAAGAAGATTAGAATTATTTTCCAATTAAATCTCTCTTTTCCTCATTATATTATGTAGGTGCTTTTATGAACACTGCCAGAATTTTTTTTGTCAGTTCTTTTTGTTGTTTGGGACTATTTTTTGTATTAAGAGAGTTACATTTAGACTTAATTTGGTGGGGTGTTTGATATTCAAAATCTACCTTAGAATAAGTGATACAATGATGGTATTGGGTTCTATGCAGGAATTAAATTTTATTTCTTTATTTTTCTGTCAGCTTAACTCTACTGGGTTCAGTAAAATTAGGCTAACCTACACTAGCTGAAGGTATGGCACATTAGACAAATCTCCTTTTTGTGGCAGTCTCCTTTTTCATTGTTATCCACCCCCAGTATTTCACCTTGTCATATGCCCTATTGTCTTGGGGTGATTTTATGACAATCCTGTATTCCCCTATTGTCTGCTTTATGCACAGAAATGGGTCACACAGCTTTAAGCTGGATCCAGGAGAGGGGGGAGAGAAGCTGGTTTAATTCTTCAGTGCAGTTTGATTTCAAGGACTCACACACTACCCAGCATTCTTGCCACTGCAGAGCCGAGGGAGCAGCTTCCTGCTTTTAGCCAGCCTGTTAGTTGAGGCAAGAGATTTTTCCTGGGACTGTGGCTTCTTCTTCTTCTTCTTCTTCTGGAACTGTTCAGCTTTGCTCCAGTCCAAAACACCAGAACATCACCTGGAGTCCCATGCTGCAGCCCAGAGGGGAGGCCCTGGGGCACGACATCCCACCTCCGGAGGACCTCGGGAGATGCCAGGACTCTAAAAAAATCCACCATTTTCTCCACAACGAGAAGGTTCATTATCTAACACTATTCATATTTTTTTTTTTTTCCTCTTTTGCCTGCATGCACCCTGCTTGTTAAATAAACAGGTTTTTTTTCACTTTCCTCCAAGAAATTCCTTTCAAACCTGTGGGGGAGGGGCTGCCGAAATCCACCTTCCATTAGAGGTTCATCTCAGGACGTTTCCTCCTAATTTGTCTCAAACTGAGACACCTATACACTTCCTTCTTCTCATCCCCTTTTTCCTACCCATATAGAAGTTATCAGCTCCACTCATATTCCCCTAACCCCAAACCAAGTTTCTTCTGCTGTGGCTTCTATTAATTACTGCTTTTATGAGGAACCTTTATTGCACCACCTCATTTTCCAGCTTCAAATACTTTTGTGAACTTTGCTCCCCTTTTCACTCACTAACAACATTGTTACAGCCTATTTTTAATGACCTATTTGCTCGTTGTCCTGTTTGACAGTGTTTCCTGCTTGTCTCTTGCTGAGTTCACAGTGTGTAGGGTCTTGAAACAGAAAAATACATAACAATATCTTTGTTTTGAGTTTATAGAGCAAGTAGCATATGAGAGTTCTCAGATGCTAGGCCATATAGACAACCTAAATTAATCCACGCTCTACTGAATTTGATCTGTGGGGTAAATTCATAATTCATGACCAGAGCACATCAGACAAAATATATTTTATGTAGAAATTACATAGAAGAATAAACACTGATGTTCCTTTACTTTTTCTTCTTTTTTCTTTTTTGCTTTTATTTTTTTTTCTGTATTTTAACAAGTTTAGGAATTTCCCAAAAATAATTGTTAAGTATATCCATATATGTAGCACTTTACTTAAAAGGGTATATTTGCAGGTCAGTAAATTCACTGCCTTCCAGTAAGAACTTTGGAAAATGTTAATCTTGTTGTCTGAATTTCCCCCAAACTTGGTATAAGAGGGCAAATAGAAAGGGAAGAGTTAATAAAATAGATATCTGTACAAGTATCCTCCTAGGCTTTGGAAATATGTTCATCTTTATTTCTGTTCAGCACTTCTGGTGTAGTTGTGAAGATCAGAGAGCATAATTCTATGCATTTTTTTATTTGATATCTTTCCATGTCTTGATAGGTCCAAAAGGCTCTTCTTACACTGGGACGTGTTGCCTTTTTTCTCCTATGTGCGTTGGTATGCAGTGTTCATATTTGAGACAGGTTATGCTTTCACCCAGTATTATTTCTTTCCTTCTGCCCTGCTGCCTGTAATTTCCTAAATAATTTATTTCTGCTTTATGTTCTCAAGACTCTGTTGATTTCAAAAGATTCACAACTCAATCTACTCTAGCAACATTTTTGCATGGAGAAATGTTCTATTTTTCAAAAATGCTTCAGCAATGAAATCTTTCACTATATCAAGTTCTCTATAAACTGGTAAGCAATTTTGAATTGCAAACATTTTATTTAGAAAATTAACTTAATCAATGAGGTTTTTCTAACTGTTGGAAATTTAAATGTCAGAAAAGATGCTTATACTTCATGGATGCCTTTAAACTCCTCCTTATAATAAAGTCTCCATAGTTACCACCTTTCACTATATAAACAGAGAATTGAATGAGTGATGAAAATATACTGCATAGTTTGTACAAAGCAAATCAAAACCAACTTTTTCACTCCTTCAGAAGTTTCAGGGTTTTTCTTATTAATTAGGGCCTCAAATTATAAAGGCTTATGCAGATTTCTAAAGCTTCATCAAAGGTCCTTACAGCATAATGCAATTAAGTTTCAGTTGATTAGGCAATTATAAATAAATGAGATTTTTTTCTGTGTGAACAATGCACACAGATAAACTGGTTTGTGGAACTAATATGATAAAAGGAATGCTGTGGGAGGGTTGCCACATGTATTATGCAAACTTAGAAAATCCTCAGAATGTGGAACTTTAAACATTCTGTTCTCCCTCTGGCATCTATTGATTTTTTTGATAGAGAAAACGAGATAAGATGTAAATTATTGCCCATTTTTTTTCTGTTTAAGTCAATTATTCACCATAAGTCATAGGAGATATTTGCATGTTAAATTCAGGCTTAGCTGTGAAAAAAATCTGTGCTTTGTACTCAGAAAACATTTTAATTAAACATTTATGAATATGAAACAAGTAATAAATGCATTTTGTTTGTTCAAGAGATTACTGATGGATGACAATATTCTAAATTGGAACAGACTTACAGTTTTTGTAAAGTATTTTAAAGCTCTCAATGCTTAATATAGAACAATGCTTTTCTAACTTTAAAGTAGACTCTGCAGAAAACAGTATGCACATTTTTATTCTTGGCGCTATTATTTCTACTAGTGACTAATGTGTATGTAGAGCATGCAACCTAAAACAAGCGTCAGAATACTCAGGCTGTATGCTTCTCCTCCTTAATATGTTTTACAAGACGTGCATTTATTTGAAGACATTCTAATCATTTGACACCAAATGTTGCATGCTGAGCAGGGCATATCTGACCAGGAAGTCTGAAAAAGAAGAATGTTTATTCATATCTATATCTGATAGATAAGAGGTAGCATGTAACCAGGTTTTACTAATGAAGCATCAAATACTTTCCTGACAGACATACAAATTTTAAAACTACACTGATTAAGGTCTTATATCTTACTGATCATGCTGCCCTTGTGACTTCAGTAATGCTGTCCCCACATACTGTAAGCAAAATGAAGACAATGGGATCATTTATATGAAGCACATATTTAAAGATTTTGCCACACTTCAGTCACAGGCTTTTTCCTTCTAGAATCCAGCCTAACTCAACACAGGACTCATTTGCCTAAATTAAGTCTTAGATCTTTTGCTGTGAATGGGAAAATTGCTTTGATAGCTGAACTTGATTTTAATATTATCACTAGTATTTCATTCTAAATGAAATAATCTTTCTAATCTCTCTGATTTCAGCTTGTTTTAACATTAACAAGGAATTTATCCTGACCAAAATAAGATCTGGCTTTTAACTTAGTGTTTTAGGAACTGAAGGTGAGGTTGTCCAACTCCGTGTCAGTCTGCCACTAATTTATTTTGGATATGGTGACCCAGTTAAACCATTTGAAAAATCAAAGATAAGTGAATCTTACTGAGTTTTGTTACAATCCATGGCTATATATAGAACACACACACATAGATATATATATCTATATAAAAATATGTTTGTATGTATATATATATATATGTATATTTGTTCTCATCCAGGAATTTGTTGAACACATTTCTCTTTATCACATCCTTGCCAATTTGCTTAAAGTAGGAGGCATCCTATATAGACTTGATGTAGCATATTATGCAGTGATGTACAAATATACCAGAAAGAAAGAGAAGTTCATTCTTACTTTCATAAAAAATACCTTTTTTTTTTCCCTGTTTAAAAAGCGCAATGGAACACACTTCTCTGGAACTTTTTTTGTTTTTTTCTAAATGACCTTAATATTTCCTTTAGCTAATATTAAGGTATTAAACTAAGACCTCAAAACTTTTAAATTTTAAAGCTGTTTATGGAACTAAATTTTTAATTTAAAAATGCTAGTAACAAATATTTTGTTCCCGAAGTATTCAAATAGTGATCCATATTATTAAATTATTTTCTCTCTTATGTCAAATAGCAACTATAGCCACATTTTCCTGACGCATATTACTTTTTGATGAACCTGTAGAAAGACATTTATTGGAAAAACCTCAGAGCAACTATTCTGTACATATGAGATACAAGTTCCTCTCATACTGACAGAAAATTGAGAGATCATTTCTTAGGGGTGGGTACACAGGGGAAAATGAAGAATCCAGGCAGGAATGCTGATATTTTGGTTTTGATTATTTCATCAAAAACTTGGAACTCACTGCTCATTGTTTATGACAGATCACATTCTTTTTCTTACCTCGGGTTATAAAAATTTAATTACCCAAATATTCTTTCATTGATTTAATATGTATCCCTATTGGCAAAGGGTTCAGCAGTATATTTTCCGGCCCATTTCATAGTTTGGTTTTGGATGGCTCTAGTGGCAGGATTTCATTCCTCTTTTCAGCTGCCGAATTGATCTTGCTATCTTACATGTTTCTTAATGGTCATTTAAAATGCAATCTTTTTCTTTACAGCTTTTTAAATGCAGTTTGAATAGTATTGTATTCTTTTATTGTATAAGGATAGGCAATATATTATACAAAAAGGAACTAGCAATTTATAGCAAGATGTATTCAGGCTTGATCAGTGGTCTCATCTTTTATTTGACTTGCCAACAGTAGTTATGGGTAATATTTGCATTTAAATATCTATCTATCTACATCTCTCTCTCTCTCTCTATGTATAGATAATGCCATGGACCCCTCAAAGATGACACAGCAACAACAAAAAATATAAAATATGGCAAAATGAAAAGTTGTATTCTTCATTAACTTTGGCAATAATAACAAATAATTCCTTTAAGTTATTATCTTATATGTATGCATTAATTTATTGCTATTTTATTCCTTCTCATGTGACTTTTTAAATCCCCTCTTTAATTGTTCTCACCTGAACACTGCAAAAGCCATTAGATAGCAGTAAGGAAGAAGGTGGGACAAAGTGAGAATAGGGCTATAAGGGTGTTTGGGACCTTCCTAACCCCTGCTTGAATGCACTCCACTTGTTATAAAGCCCCTTTTCTTCACAACAAGAAAGATTAGAGTTCACACAACAGTCTTGAGTGAATAAGTCACAGAGTAAGTCATGCTTTCTTTCACTAGTTTAAAATCAAACAAAATTATTCAAATTTGACACCAGTAAGAAGCTGTCTCGTCTTTACTTGCTTCTACAATTACTGTTCTGGTGAGTACCTCCAATATTGCCACATGTTTATACACAACTTACAAGTCAGAAGGAGATCTGACAGCAGAAAAAGTTGAAATTCTGGGGGTGTCGGTTTCTGGATACAGAAATGTGAAGGCTCCAATTCTAAGTTTTAAGGTGAGCAGAGATTCTCATTGGTGCTATTACACTAGGATGAGCTGCCTGTGGCCATTGGGAATCCTATCAGATTCTAAACTTAGCACATCTAATTTTGCACATGGAGTGCTTCCACTGCATGTCCCAGTACCTCACTTATAAGTGTGGAGGCATAAATCAGCAGTCACTGCAGACCTAAAAGCTTCCCAAAGGGGTAGAAGACATGCTGGAGCTCTCCCTACTACTTGGAGCAGAACCAAAAAGGAGTTCCAGATGGTAGGTTTTCAAATTGAGAACAGTCTGATTACCTCAACTTTAAAAGCCAGTGCAGCCCAAATTGAGGACAGGGTTTTCATTTGCTACAACCTTCTGGGGCTCAGGACTGTCCACACACTGCATCTTTACTGGCAACAAAATTCACACAGGTGCCAATCCTGCATGCCTGCCAGGCAGGCAAAGAGAAGAAACTAATGAAGCAACCTGCATCCACATTACAAGGGCAATGCTCTGAATTGTGCCTTGGCATGTGACTTCAGCCTCTGAGCCATTAAATATTCAAACATTTTTTAATACACCAATGGAGACCTTAAGTGTATAATGTATGACGAATCTTCATCAAAAATAAGCCTTTATCACTAGTCACTAAATCACTAATGAATTCTACATATCTTTACTGAGTTTGACCACAGTAGATTGCACCTTTATATTTGTTTAAATTTGACTGTTTCACATGTTTTTTTCAATGTTGGATCATCTTTACTAAAACTGAGAGCAAACAGCTGAACAGTGATTCATGCAGGATTTGAAGGAAAAGGAAGGGAAAGGTCCTCCATGATTAAACTTGCAATAGCTTGTTATATTGGTTTCTTGAGATAATATACTGGCATCATGATGTATGGCAACCCTCCTCCCCCACAGCTATAATTATAGAAAGTAGAGTCTTTTAATCGGTGCAATAAATTTTAGATTGAAAAGCCTTTCCAAATTTTCCTCTTCCAGTAGCACTAGGGCACCCAAAAATCCATCAATTTTTATCTATAGTAATATTTTTAGCAGGCATATCCAGGTCTGAAACCTCTGAAAAACCAGATCCTGTGGTAATGAAAATCAATATATGCCTGTTGATATGATAACATTAGCCTGATAAGAATGTAAGTCTTATATTAAGGCAATAATTAGAGCTTTGAACACCTCTAATTTTTTGCTGAATTGAGAAATACCTTTCTGGAAGCATTCAGGTAAATCCATCTGCAGATAGAAATGGATTTAGCTTTGTTTCAGTAAAGTTGATTAATATTTTTTTTGGGCTTGCCTTGTTGAAGAATGATAAATAACACTCTTCATACTCTTATTTCAACTGACTTACCTGCCTCTGGTCTATTCTCTGGTTTAAAGAAGAGGAAGGACAAGATTCTTTGGCTGCACCTTCAAAAAAAAACTTTGACCAGCTTGATAGGCTAGTCTGCAGGGACTATAGGAAAAGAAACAGTGGGTCTAGAAGATCTCACAACACTCTTTGTCCACTGCTAATTCTTCTCAAAGCAACCTCTTCAAATGTTTGGCTGTGTTTGAAGAGTTTAAAAAATTGGATTTTTTTTTTTTCTATCAGCAATAAGAACATCATAGTATTCAAAATTATGGTCGGTTCAGTTGTAGAAATCATCCCATCTACTGCAGTGATAACCCTAATACCAGTACAGAAATTCTTACAATGTACTACCACATTTGTATCACAGTAGACTTTCTTAATAGGTGATGGAAATATTTTGCTATTGTTAGAAAACTGTACAGACACTCACATGGAACACATATCTAAAATATATTTCAACTGCATTCAACTAGTGAAGTTGCCTTGACAGCTCTTCTTGCATAAACACGAGTTGAGGGATTAAGGTTTTTTTCCCCAAATTATCACAAGCGCAGTAGGAGTTTGACTCAACTTTCTGTCTTCTATCACTCGCTGATTTTACTTGGGCTGAATATACTTTGAAAAAATTGTGATATGGGTGCAGTTTCATTACATCTTTATCAGAATTTCACCTGCTCAAAACAACCTCATATATATATGTATATATACTCTTAGTTTCTTGAGAGATTCCTTGATGCAAGTTCAGTCTTACCTAGCATACGTTAGAATTAAGTCTGGATCTTACCCCTCATATTTTCAGTATTTGCAGGGCAAAAGGAAAGTGTAAAATAAGAAGGGTAGTTACAGTACACTGCAGGTGCCAAAATACTTTGTTGGTAGGGCCCCTAACTGTGCTTTGTCATAACCATGTTGGTACTACCACTTACTATTTGAAGGAGGTAGCTGTCTTACTTTGAGAATGTCAAATATCTGCTTTTCTTGGCAGAAATTATATGTGAGCAAAATTGAGAGCTTTTTCTCTGGAGTGAATGATGGAATAATTGCTTGATAAATACTGGTTGGTTTGATAAAAGTTTTTGTTTTGAGAATTGGTGGTTTAGATACAGTAATTGGATTAGCTCTTAGAAGTTGTGACAACCTTCTACTACCTATTAATAAACCAAAAGCATTTATTATTAATATTTAATAGTACTTAAAATACACAGTCTCAGATTAAAAAATAAAAAATCTAGGAATTATGTCAATGAATTTTCTTAAATGAGGCTTGCAATTTCCATTTAACTTTTATAATCTTTCCTTATATTATGATGAAGATACTGAACACTTCAAATCATTACAGTTCTGTCTTCATGCAAGTAAGGAAATAACTTGAAGTTACTGTGAAGTGTTTAAGAAGTACTTTAAAACCTCTTGCTTGTGTTATTCTGGAAACCTGTCTTTGGATGCTATTTCTTAAAGTAGGAAGAGTGGTGAGGAGGCAGAAATGCTTCATACTATTTTGACTTCATAGGATTTAATTTTTAAAAGGATTTAAATCAAAGGATTTAAATATTTACACTGGATGAGTAACTATACTAACAAAATACTGTTTTATAAATTGAGGGGCTTATATAAAGGCATCTTCTATTTCCAGTTGTAGGCAGTAGCAAAATGATTTTTGATCACTGCTGCCACACATTCAACAGTAGGATTGTAACATGTGTATTTATTTAAAGTCTAATACAAGTCATTTCAGTCACAAACTAATGGGTTTTTTTTAAATGTTTAAATTTTTAATGAAAAAAATCTCTGGTAAAATACTACATCTGTTCTTTAACAGTGTCTACACCAGAAAAACATCTCCATCATTGCTGGTAAAATGTGAATAAAAATATATGTGGAAATAGTCTTCTCTTTGAAGACAGGAAAATGAGAAAATGAAATACACCATAGGCTTGAGAAGAGGGATTGAACTTTTAAAATAGGGGCTCATAAATTAACATGTTCTAGCTCATTCTTTAGTTTCTGAAAATTATTTGATTGGAATGAATTTGTGTCAGGAACGTTTGCTCATATATGAGGAAATGAAAGAAAAATGCAGAGGAACCACCCAAAGAGCAAGATCCTGACACCCAAAATCTTTGTTCTGTGGAAATTCCTCTGTATTTGTTTATTTTTATGAGCAAGAAATATGAATTAAAATATCTACTACTGGCTGAAAGAGTCAAAAGGGAGGGACTGGAACTCTAATTAAATTCCACATGATGGGTAACAGGGTATCTTTCTAAGATTTGTGATTTCCCTTCAGCAGATCTCAGTTTTCATCAAGAAAACTCTCTTCCTGATCAGCATGAGCTAAAACTGTGGATAGGTGTTATTTTGCCCAAGAGGTACAGCATCTTTGGTCTTTCTGTTCTTGCTTTGTGCCTCCTGGGATGGAGGTGATCCTGGAGACCTGGGAGCTCTTCCCTAGATGGGCAGCTGGTGCTGGCCTTGCCTGGAGGACAAGTGTGGCCATTGTCACTGGTGCAAAGAGGCAGTGAGGGTGCATGATGTGGCACAGAAAGCCACTGAGGTGGGTACCTAGAAGATATCTTGGAAGCAGCACAGGAGGAGTCCCACTTAGTTGCTGGTTTTGTGTGAGAGGTTGAACTGCCAGTTTTATTTGTATAAAATTTCTCTTTCAGCCACTCTGGGAGTGTGCTATGCAGTAAAGCTGAGATAGACCCTGCTCAAAGCTCTGCTCAGCTCTGGGTGGTGTCAGCAGCATATAAGAGTTTGGCCTCCTGCTGCACCATCCTATGTTTATAACTGTCAGACAGGGCTGGAGCACCACTGGCATGTCTTGAGCCCTTGGACCTGCAGGCTGCTGCTCTGTGAAGGGCAGGAATTGCCTTCTGGTGGGGTCGAAATTTCAGCCTGGCTCCTGCTCCCCACTGCGCTTTGCCACAGCTGGCTGCAGCTCATCTTGGGTGGGAAGCAGGACCTTGGAAAGATAACCACCAGCACTGGTTCACCTCCTTCCTTCATCTCTGCTGTGGTATCAGCTCAGCAGCAGCCACCACCTTCCCAGCACAAGAGTCTTCCTCTAAGGACTGGAAGAGGAAGGTCCTCTCTCCTTGCGTTTTGAGTCTGGCTGCAAGCAGAGTCCCACTGGTTTCAATAATTTTGGTGGAGCAGAGTTCAGGATTTAACCTGGGGCTCAATTTACAGATAAATTAAAGGGAGAGCCTATATTTTGTGTAAAGTTCTCACAGTTTTTCAAGAGAGTTGGTAGAGCTTAGTATGTATTCGTGCCTTCAGGCTGAAGAGTTAATTGAAGATGCATAGATGGTTGCTCACAGTCCCAACAGGAAGTCCCTCAGTTATCTAGTAATCATCCCAGCCAGCCTCTTCCAGAGAGTGGCTCAAAGCAGGATTTTAACTTAAATGTACCAAGAACCCATCTTTCACTCCTGACTGATTAGTCATGCAATACTGCTGTTGCAGAATGTGCCTGCAGTAGAGTAGAAAAATTAAGCCAAGTAAAGCTCAATTCTTTCTTCCAGAGAAAGAATTCGTTTCTTCAGGGAGAAGAAAGAGTAACAATCAAAATATAGTAATTCAGCAGTGTAATTAAGAAAAAAAACAAACCAAACCAAACAGTTAAGGCTGTGGTGAAAATTTTAAAAATTATTTTTATTTATTCATTTATTTTCAGATCCTTGTCACTGTTTAACATAAAAATTATTTCATGCTTTTCTGGTGGTGAGATTTTGTGCAAAGAAAATGCTCCAAGAGTAGGAGATTGACCCACTGTTCCCAGCTGGAGGAACCTGACTCCTGAAAAAGCTCTGTACTTATTGGATATATTTATTATTAATTTCTGGTTTACACTTATTCTTGGTGAATATAATGTATCATCTCATCTCTGAAAAGCCTGTGTTATATGAGACTTCCTAATATTATCAGAGGAAAAGAAATACCACTTTTTCCTGTCTAGTGGCAAAATTAAATATTTATTATTAAAATAATTTTTTCAAAGAGAACAAAATCTTCCAAAAATTGAAAGTTTGAGGGGAGCAGAAAAACTTAAGACGTTAAAAAACTGGAGGAAAAATAATTTCACAATTTCATCTGAATTGTCACAGTAATTACTAAATTTTTTGGAAAGGGGATTAATTTATTATTTCAATATTATGACATTCTGGTAGTAATCACATGTGTATCATAGAGATAATCTCTTTTTTTTTTTTTTTTAATTTTGATTGGAATTATGTAGAGCTGGTTAAAATACTTTCCTTTTTCCAGTTTACATTTTTACAAGTTATGCACAGAAGTTCTAATGAGATACTGGGAAGTGGGATAGCATGACAAAATATTTTAAAAAATTAATTAAGCCCCCAAGAACCTTAGTTTTTGAAATGGAATATTGAAATTAGTGTCAAAAACCAAGTTTTTCTTTAAAAATTTTCTCAGTAGAATTTTAAACAAAATTCAAAGCAAAATCTGGGATCAAAATATAAAACATTTTAATGAAAATATTTGAAAAATTTTGATCCGTCTCTGAAAAAAGAATTGCTTGAAGACACTTACTGGCAGAAATGAAGCGTAATTTTCTTCCACTGGAGACATGTGCTTTGTGTACTGCTAAAGAAAAACACCTTGCATGTAGATATAACATGTTGCAGTCACAATTTTCTTTCTCACCTTCTCTGGTCTTCCAGCCAACAAGAACTAAGCATAGGTTCTTTTGAAGCCTCTTAATAATTTACTGTAATCTGAATGCCAAATAATTGCATGACATAATGACAGAAACATCTTCCCACAATAGAATATGGTGCCAAAGAAGTACAAAGAGTAAACATTGAGCCTCATTGACAACAATCACCATAGTATGTTGACCCATCTCTCTTTGACAAAAAGAATGACTTTGACTCTCATTTATTCAAGGGTTTATTTAATTTGGCTCTGTCTACTTGTGTCCTGGCTGGCCCACTTACAATGATTGTTTCATTTTCTATGTATTACTTTGTGCTCTAGGTGACAGGAGACCAGCAAGGAAGGGCAGCAGCAAGGAATAAGGTGTAAAAGAGATGATAGACTGAGGAGAAAACAAATGAAGAACAAAGAAACTGTTAGCTTCACAAGTAGCCCACAAGTAGTATGTATTCTTCCACTTTTATAAAGCTAAAAATCTCCAAGGCTGGCTGGGATATTTGTGGTTTGGACAAAGAAGCATGTAAGAGAGGACCCCATGAAACTGCCTTGACCCTTCCTCTGGATTTACCCCACAAGCAGTGGCTCACTCAGGACAGAACCACCTGCTCTGGTGGTGGTTTTTTGATTTTTTTTTTTTACCACCTCACTGCGCTCATGGCACACATGCAGGGACAACACGAAGCTTTAACACTTTTCTGATGATTCTTGCAAAGAACCCCTTGCACAAATCTTCAGGAAGAAGGAATTTTTAGATTGTGTGATGTTTTTTGGAAAGTTTTTATTTTTCTGTTACATTTACCTCTTCTTCCATAATTTGACACCAAATCACATTAAGGGTGTCTAAGAGACAACAGACAAAATGAAGGAATTACAAGGCCAAGCTTTTAAGGAAAATTCTTACAAGGCATTAGGTGAGTTCTGGGCCATTTTTCACCAGCCTGTGTGCCCTGAGATGTGGCTTCATCACTGTTTTGAAGGAAGCTCTTTCACTAGAAAGTTTGACAAACTAACCCCTCCTTCCCTGACCCCTCCAGTTCCTGTCAGGGGCTGCTTTGCCTTCCCTAGGCTCCCACTGCTGCCTTGACTGACCACTGCCACCTGCTCAGCTGGATCAGAGCCCTAGTGATTGGCTGCAGAAAGTTTAATAGGTAGTAAATGAGACAGTTTGGACCACGAAATGTTTGTTCTGAGAGAAAGTGAATGAAAGATTAAACAAAGCGTATCTCTGACATTAGTATGAGCCAAGAGGTAGCAGATTTTGTCCCAGTTTTTGCACATATTTTTATGTTTACTTATAATGATATGAACATGTGAGATATGTACAAATCACTTAGATGTAAATATAATGTAAATGTAATGTAAAACTTTATTCTTTAGAAAAGTGGTATTTACATTTTTAAAGTGCTAGGGAACTTTGCTGGCTGAAGCCCTCAGGTTTTCTACATCCATGACCCTAACTCACAAGTACAGACACTGGTTTAAATTTGATTTTGTAGATTGCTGGTATGATTTGGCTTTCTAAGGACCCATTTTCAAGCTCATTTCTGCAACTGTGAGAAAGGGAAATTTAAAGATAAAATTGTAATGGCCCTTAAGACAGTAGAGTGCAGAACAGTGGAAAAAGTTATGATAGAAGTGTGAAGTATGGGCTTCTGGTGGAGCACAATACTGTTGGTCATATGTATATGTGCGTGTCAATATTTATGCTTCAAGACTAAAATCTTTCAAGGGATATTTAGTTCATATCAAAATCACCTGGAAGGTATGTCAGAATATGTCTTCCAAGTTAAACCACCAAAATCTCAAGTTGTGACAAATGATCCTTTCTAGTAGTGATGTTCCTCCTTTTACCGACAGAAAGCATACTTGGAAGAAAGAGATCATCCAAATAAAATAATTAAAATATATGAAGAACAGGTTACATTTCATTACATATGATTTTGGGATGTTGCAGAGTCAGTAGTCAGCACATTAAACATTATGATCTTCAAATGTGTATGCAGCACTGAGCACAAACTGTGGAGGGGGCAGACCAAGTGTAAAATAACCATATCCAGGCAGATCCTGAAAGTGCTAAGAGTTGTTTTTCCCCCCAGAAAGGAGGCTTAGTCAATAATTAAAATAAGCAATCCATATTTGACTTAAGACAAAAAGAGCTAAAGGCATCTGTTTTTCTATTTCATTTGGCTTTGCTTTGGCAGTCAAATTTAAGCATAAATGGAAGCATAAACATGCTGTCTTTGAGAGCTGCTTTTACCACGAAGGCAATTGACATGGAAATCTGGAACATAAATTTAGCCTAAAAATGGCATTGCACAAAGATTACTGTTACATTTCCCTCTGCAGCCAGAAAAAATGTGGAAAAGATATCTTGTTTCAGAATGAACTACAAATCAAGAAGAAACTGGCACAAATTATTGTAGTCTGATCAAAAAAAGCTTGCACCTTAAATCGGTGCATAGCATTAACTAATGCAAGCATAATCTTTATTATTTTGAGGCTATTGAAAATAGATTAGAGGTAAATTTAATGACACACAGAATGTCCAATGAACAAGAGTAAGCATGGATCTTCAGGAGTTTGCAAACTTGCTTTGCCAACTTTACCTCTCTTTTCGCTTGTGACTTGAGCCGTTTTGTAGAAAACTCTATTAGCTCAGAATCTCCCCTTCCTTGTCGTAGGCTACCATTTTACACCACATCACTTCAACTGATAGGAGTATCTGCAGAAGCTGTAAAGGCAGTGGCAGGACAGAGCCTGTCCATGAGTGCTTGATGTGATGTGCAGTCCACTCCTGTCACTAGGATGTAATTTGCAGCGACTTCTGCAGGATTTCCGCATGCCGTGCCATCAAGAGAGACAGACTCTTATATTGTCTGTGTGTGTTCTCTCTCACATGGCAGTAAGTTCCTAGGTATGGGCTGGTGTAAAAGAGATAAGTAGTAGACCATTAGTTTAAAAATAAATAACTTACTATTACCAATTTCCTGCTAACTTTTTAATTCTCTCCCAGTTAGCTCTAATTCTCTAGAAGCAGCAGCCTGGGAATTTGAAGTTATTCTTCCAACTCAGTGGAATGAGCTTAGTTCTTCACAGCATGAGCTTATGAAAAAGGGAAAAATACTTGCTAGGCACTTTAATTGATTCAATGTCTTGGTTTTTTTCTTGTTTTGGAATTAAAATGTATATAAACTCCCCAAATTATTTGGAAACTACTGTGCATTGTAAGCATGCATTTTTCTAAACTTTCTATTAGTGATCATCTTCTGATCAAGGAAGAGGACAGTAGGTAATATTTTAATAATTACTAAATAATTGAAGAAATTACTGATTTGGGACTAGATCCCTGTATAAACTATCTACATAATGGATACTAGGTTCCAATGATACTGCATAAGCTGTTTGAAATAAGGCCACAACAGATTGGTCAAAAATATTTAGAGGTTATGAACTGACCTATAGCAAAGTTAACTTAGAGTCAGTCACTCCTGTTCCTTGGTAGAACTTCTCTTTATTCTCTACTTTTAGCTGTTTCTGGTGTGTACTCTAACTTTGGTTATATTCTTTAGACTTGAAGAGCAAGTTCCTGCATTGGATGTCAATGAATTAATCCACAGCCCACTGTAAGAATTCATACTAGTAATTGTATTTTCTTTCTGTATTTAATTGAAAGTATTTTTTGTCTGCACTGCTGTTAGGGAATTTTAATTTTATTTTATACACTTTCATATGTAAAATAGTGTACAGGTGCAGATATAGCTGTCTGGAGTAACAGCTGTGAGAGGCAGAAACTCAAGCATGAAATCACAGCAATGATTTTTCTGAAAGTATTGTCTGAAGTGTTCCACATAAGAGAACACTTTAAAACTTGTATGATTAGTTAACATTAGAAATGGTTTTGTCAAGAACAGAACATTGAAAGTAGGTTAAATTAACAGTCATATCTCTCAAATGTTTCTCTTCAAAGCCTCAGTGAGTTCTGTGTTCTCTAAGTTGAGGAATAAATTGTCTCTCCATCTGAACTTGTAGTTCACATCATTTGATGGGATCACATCTCACACCTGGAAAGCGCAACTTTGTAGCAGTCATCTGTCAGTCCATCTTGGAATACTTAGAGAAAAAATAAACTTTACTGTTTAGTAAATTGCCTGTGTCCTTGGATAGTGTGGTCGTTTTTGGTTTGGCTTTGTTTTTTTTGGTGTTGTGTTGTTTTGTTTTGTTTTCCCTGCGGAAGTAAGAGTGTTTAGCAGTCATTTTGATTATCCCTTCTACCATTAGGAAGCTGCTAGGCAAGAAAAGAATTTCAGCTCAACGTTTAGCTTATCCCTAGTGTCTTTCAAAAGACACAATCGCAAAGAAAAGAAAAAAGACATTTTGCACTTTCCATATGCATTTTTTTATATTACATATTAAGCTTTTCGATTCTCTGAAAGATTCCCTGATGTCTTGAATTAACATAAGAATAGGTCTTCAGAACTCACAATGAAGATAATGTAGTTCATATGGCCACTTCATTATTCATTGTGTTCTAACATCTCATCAAATGAGGTCTGGGCTTTTTCCCAGTTCTCCTTGTTGCTCTCTACCTAGAACACATTTTTCCCCATAGGACAGTCACTTTTCATTGCGTTTGTCTGCTATTGTCTTCACTTCAATTTACAATTGACTGCAAAGATTAGTTTTCTATACTTCTATGAAGGACACCATATAAACATAATTTGTGTTGAATTACATAATAAAAAGCCTATTATTGTGAATACCTTCTTTCAAGGTTGTCATAATGTGTCCTTTTGAAGAAGTAGCTAGTTCAGTACCATGTTAACTGTGATCATTTAAAATGTAATATACTTGAATTGGTTTCTTTTTGTGTGTAATGTAATGGGGTATTCTGAACTTTGTATCAAGGTCATTTTTGCACAATACCAATAACTAACACTACTGCTGTGAGACGGCCTAATAAATCATCATTTATGTTGGCTTTAACCAAACTTGATGGCTAATTTTCTTTAAGAATATTCCTACAGCTGCTAAATTTCATTACTTATGAAAATACTGAAGATCATTCCACTGTCTTTTGGTATGCTGTCTGTTATTCTGTCATTACCTGTCGCTCTATTGCTCTGTATGCCAAAGTGGTGGAGGTGGAAACCCATCTCAAGTATCACCGAACCTGATTCTGCTCCTATGACACTCCTTCCTGGTATGTGGAGACTGAGCTACCTAAGGCTGGGTCACTGACATTGATGTCATTTTTGCTTCTATCTGAAGCAGGGAAAACAATGCTTTTCCCCTTAAAAAGCAAGCCACTGTGACTGCCTGCATCAGCAGCAAATAGAATTACGCTAAATACTTCCCAGGTTGAAGTCTGGTTTCCTAAGGAAGCAAGGCACATAAAGATATTTGGTCTATCTAGTTGGAAGTCTTCAGGCAAATTATGGAAACCCAAACTTAGTTGCAGTCTTTCTTCACAGAGCAGCTTGTTTTCCATGAATGAGTGTGTAATAAGTACGTCAAAAACAGGCCTGCAGTCTATTTTAGGTGCTACTCCTACACATAATCAGATTCACACACAGCAATGCAATTATATGTTCTAAAAAGATTAGTATAATAAGAAAAATAATAGAGCAATCTTTTTGTAAACCCCAAGTCAAGAATAGGTGCCTTTAATGATATTCTGCACTTTGCTTTTCATCCTCAATGTTAGAAGTACTTTGTGTAATTTAATCTTACACTGTTCTATAGGTGACAAAACAGACTTGAGACTACCCTGACATAATCAAATATCTTGGCTTCTTGCTTTGCCATGTTCTGTTTAAAATGAAAAGCACACTGTCTCACTCATATCATCCCTCTGTTATTTTGTGTATATTTCTCACTCAGCAATCAAGTCCCTCTTAAACACATGTATTTGCAGTTCTATGGCTCTTTAGTGGTGTTTGGAACCGAAAACATGCCCTGGCGTGGTGCTTATCCCCTCATGCACCCAGGCTTTCCATGTAAAGAGATGAGTCTGCAGAATGGAGATTACTGTTATTTTCCTGTTGTGTACTGTGAGGACTGGCCTCCATAAAATGGTCTCCTTGGCTTGCTTACTTCTGTGTATATAGATATTTGCACAGATTCCTAGAATTTTACAACAGAAAATTTGCATGAAATTCAATCAATCCTCAACCTTCTCTTCTTGAAATCTTAATTACATAACTTCTAGCTTTGTAGCAGTTTGCATGTAACATAGTGCTCCAAATGATTTATTCCAGCTGCCTAAGAAATCATCAAGTGGTGGGTTTTTTTCTGGATTTTAAATATCAAAGCTTCTTTTACTGTAGTCCAAATAATTCTGAAAGCATTTTTTATAGATTTTCATGTATCTGCAGATGAAATATGTCAGTAGAACAAATTATTTCTTAAATGCATAGTTGCAAATGGAAAAATAGCTAAAATCCACAATTGTGGTAAATTGTTTTAAATACAGGAGAATCAAACAAAAGAAATTTTATTATTCTGAACCTTTTTGAAGAAAAAAGAAAACAGAGCAGTGACGGCTAAATGGCAGCAAGGTAAGAAGGATCCTTTCTTAGAGCAGGTAGAAGAGTCAGTGAATGGTCTAGGATGTTCCCTACACCTCCAAAGTGATACAAACAGTTATGATTGATATAAATGACGTGGTATCAACACTTCCTCTCAAGCAGTGGATTACTGAAAGCAGCTGTGACTTGTGGCTGTTCCCATCCTTTTCCAGCTGAAGGTGTATTGTATTCTGTGTCTGAAAACTCAGTCTGAGTGAATTCCAACAAAGCCACCTCCTGCAGACTTTGGCTAACAACCTAATGTTTGACACCAACACCTCCACATGAATTCCTAGAAGGTCTTGAAATATTCATCCTGTAAGGAATGTGAGCATATCATTGTCTTCAGACTAGCAAGTCACCTTCTTTAAGAATCATAATGATTCAGTGACCATGACCATTAAGATTTTCTCATCTCTTTTATGCAATATTTTGTTATTATGATATTGTTGAGGAGTCTAAACCTTCAAAAAAAAACTGAAGTAGGAAATCTGAGCACAACTGATCCAATCTGGTTTTCTTTTTCCTTGCTGCAGTTAGTTCTTTCTGTATCTGTGGTGCTGTGAAGAAACATCTTGCATCACATTATCAGTTTTGCTACCAAGTTGTCTATTTGACAAGATAAAAAAAAGCTGTTGTAGCCCTTTGAGAAACCTGCATCCTGTTTTGTAAGCAGCACCAACCCTATGTTGCCATTGGTTTCACTGCTGCTGTTACATTTGGGCACACTTGGACTGAATGTGATAAATAACTTGGTTCAGTAACCAAGACTTTTTTGAGGAAACGTGGTGCAGAAAACTTGCATTTTCATGATCACCACACTAACCATCAGGAAGAGAAGAAGGCCAAACTAGTAACTCAGGAGAGCAGAAGAACCTTTGGGAGCTCTTTCCTGGAGCCTGCTTACCACACTTAGGGTTTTCCTGCAGCAGTTCTATTCAGCAAGAAATTTAAAAGCTGGAAATAGATTGTGCTCATGCTGAGTGACCAGAACTCCTGCTGCCCCTGCATGCTGTCATAAGACGATAATTTTGCATTTTTAAAACCACACAAAACTCAAATATATTTTTAGAAATAGCAAGCCAGGTCTTTCTCTTTTTGTAATTTTAATTTGATTTTATTTTTAGTTTTTCCCCCCTGAACAGAGTAAGCATTTCACAGATTTCATTTGCATTGGAAGTTTTTATGGAGATGAGCAATTGTTTTGAGTTTTAGAAGGAAAACAGTTTTATCAATTGATTAACATTCCTATGCCCAATGAGATCTGTGGTTTTTTTGTAGTAAATTTATGAATTGATTTGGACAAACTGACATGTATCTAGTTGCTGCTAAAGATGGTGAAGGTTGATTAGAAACAAATTTATGCCCAGATATTGGTGGCTCTGCCTATTTCTGCACCTCTTTGCCAGCCACTAAGAAACAGCAGCAAAAAGGACAGGGAGCTGCCACTGCACCTGCTGTGCAGCACATTGCACTTTCTGAGATGGAAAGACTTCCTGGTGATTCATAGAATTTTGAGAAAGTGGCTGAGAACGTGACATTGTTTAAATGTTGGAAGCGCATCTTGTCTTTTACAACAAAGCAATTTTTTTGGTCTGGCTCTTTAGAGTCCTCACTGACACATAGAACATTTGGACTGATATGTAATTATGAGCATAAAATATTGTTATATGCATTTAATGAAACTGAAAATATGCAAGATATTTTTGATTATGAGTTCAGGAAAAATGAAGTTTTCTTGTACTGAATGTCTATATACAAACTGAATTAAGAGATCGATTGTCACCTCTGTAATGTTCTACATGGGATTGCCTCTTAATAACATGTACTGAACATATTATTAATAGAATATCTAATTGAGATTTTTGATTACCCTTCATTCTATAGAAATAAAAGACTGGCAAGTTTACAATGACCAAAACCATCTAAAATGATTTGTAAGTGTTAAAACAAGAAAATATCATTTTACATTCGACTGCTTTACGCATAACACAGGATATAGATATTTCATCTGGCAATTGCTGCATTAAATCTGGAAAATAGAGGCTATTCTTCACACAAATACCTCATTCTTTTATTGAAAAAAATTGTGGAAAGGGGTTAGTTGTGTTACCCTGCCTGTTGTTGCTCTGAATTCCTTTCAACTTCCTGCTTATTCAGCACCTCTTACTACTGTCTTAATTAACTCTCTGTGATTGTCAATTCTTTTTTCCATGTGGAATGATGTGTAAGGCTTTAACCTAACTATCCTGCTAATACTGGTGTTTTAACTTAGTAGATGGCTGATTTAGGCTGTGGGTATGCTTATGTTATTAAAAATGCATTTAATGAATGAAAAATATTAAGACAGTGACATCCAAAGAGAAGTTTTATGTGTTTTCTCACTTAAAGATGTGAAGCTTAATATATAATATGCTTTTTGCATATATCATGATTTTCCTTTTTTTTAAGTGATAGATTTGTCCAGGAGTAAATCACAAAAGGGCTATCAAAAGAGCTATTGCTACATTCACTTTGTCCCTACTGAGATTTTATGTAATTCTGTATTTTGTGGATTTTTCATTTTTTTAATCTTTTACTTTGTGTCATCCTTTTATGTGTTTGACTTCAAATTCAATAGAAGTACCATGTCCTGAAGCATAGTTAATCTGCATGTTCATTCATACACTGACTTACAAAGACCTTATAATTTCTCATTTGCTGTTGCACTTTCTGCATACTCCCTACTGTATTTGCATAGCTCTGGTATTGAGCATCCGATGAAGAGTTGTCTTTCCTTGTCCCTTTGCCCTATATGTGGGACAACATGCATCACCTAAGAGGTACACTGGTAAATAGAGTATTAACATTTTTAATGTTTTAGACCTCTTCAGGTAAATCTTGCTGTGGGTGTTTCATAAATATTGTTGTAAATGCTCTGTAACAGCTCCACTATGATAATTGCTTCCTTTTTCCCTTCCTGAATTTAAAGAGTGAAGAAAATTCCACTGAGCTAACTATTTGTGAAAATGGCTGCTTTCATTGTTATCTCTTCTGAGTGTTTCAAATCTGCAATTGGTTTTATAGAATTAAGGAAGGTAACTCCACTGAGAACCATGCAGCATATGCATGGTGCCAGAAACTTGACGAATGATGATGCTTGACATTTGTATTTGTCAGGTGACATGAAGTAGTACTGGAAAAAACATAAATATGGAAAAAGTATATGAGACCATCATTTATTCCAGATTCTTTTAAAACAAAATATGGAAATTATTTGAAATAGCATCTGTTAGTAATACCAGATATCAGAGATGAGTGAGTTCTGCTTACATAGCACATGCATGAGACACGTGCTTACAGAAAGGCCTCTCTCTCAACTCTGAGATTAAAAATTTACTACAATTAATTTTTAGTCTGCATCGATATTTGATCAGCACCCAAATCATTTCAGAATTTTATTGTTTCCTAACACAGCAAATACGTTGCAGTATTGGAAATACTTACAAAGTGTAGGAATTGCAGTCCATTGAAAGAGAAGATGAATTGAATTTCTAAGTCAGTTTGGCCCTTTAATCCATTTTTTGTGGTCTCTTATAAATGCTAATGCAAAGCTTCATCCAAACTTAAGAGAAGCAAAATAAGGCTTTTATTTCACTAATTTATTGGACCTTTTATTGTGGTTTCTTTTGCAAGGCTGGCAGGCCACCAAGGATCTAATGTGTGTGTATATTTATATGTATTGTCTGATATCCAAGATGACAACTGCATGAGAGAAGAAGAACAGAATGGGATAAGCAACATTTCTGCCACCTCCACTGGTTGTGAAAGGCAATTTATAGGCACTTTTCTTGCTTAGTGATGAAAAAGGAATTGTCAGACAACATCACTTCCTACCAGCATCATCCCACTGAACCAAAAAGGTGAAGAGTTACCCTGACACTGTTTATCAGGCTTGCTCAAATACTTAGATACAGTCACAACAGGAAGTTTGGAAATGTATTTTTCCACAAATTGCCTAAGACAGTGCAGCTTTCATTAGTCAAGCTGAATCAGAATCAACTTTTTTCTTTTTTTTTTTTGGGTTAAACACTTGATGTGTTTCTCCACAACATCTAAAAACAAACTAGAAATATTTCTTAAATGTTTTCTTATATCCAAGAAGATTGTATGCTCTGTTAATCATTCTTGCTTTATGTTGAAGTAAACAGAAACACACAGAGATATTAAAGCTAGATTTGCAAGAACACAGATTTATTTCTGAGCACCCTTGCTTTTTTATTAGTATGATGAGATTGTTCATTCCTAGATTTTCTTATTTTATTTTAATTGTTTCAGTATATTATAGTGGGCCTTAGGAAGCAACAGAGAAGAGACTGAGAGGGGCCAAAGTGGATAATAGTTTTACGGTAAGAAGAAGATTTTAGCTTTTTGACTCCTTTATTTATAGTCCAACAGAGATTTTTTCTGACTAAATCAGGGATTGGAAGTAAATCATAAATACTAAGATGTTTGTACAAGAAGAACTTAGGAAGATGATGTGATTAGACAGCTGAGGGAGTAGTAGAAACTCTACAGGCTGCTGAGATTATGACAAGTCAATACAGAATTTTCATAGGTCAGGATCCCCTTTCAAAGACTGTTAAAAACTGTTTATTTACTTATTTATTTATTTATTTATTTACTTGCATGTTTCTTTTTCTTGCAAGCACTAATAAGCACTAATAATAATAAGTAGTATTTGGCTTAAAAACTAAAAAGCTGTTTGGTCCCTAGGGTGCCATTGGCATTTTTTCCAAATATTAGAATTACATTCCAGTCTGCCAAAGAAATTTTGGTTGATAATTGAAAAACTACAAAGGGAATTGTGTCCAAGAGGGAGAAATTCCTGTGACTGCATCCTAAGATACACAGCAGTGTGCAGCAGCGATCCAGATAGGGGATAAAATTCAAGTAAGGAGGACAGTCAGAACTAAGATAGCCAGAATTGCTGGATGTATGACTGGTAGAAGAACTTGGTCTGGAAAACCTTTTGAGATTTAAGCTGTTTCGTTCTCTTCCTGGGAGCTCTTACTCTTTTATTTTAATTCATCCACATTACACTGGGTATTCCATTTAAATCCGAAGTAGTTCACAGAAGTATTTAATATGATTGCACTTATATAGTAGCAGAACTGATATGCAATGGAATGAATACTTTTATAAAAAATATTTTTTATTTCTTCACTGAAACCATAAGGGGGGGTGTTGTTAGCTTTTACCATAAGATATCTTCTGTCAAGTCAAGGTTTTTTTTCTCTCTGTTACTGGAGTTGAAACTCCTGAGTTCAGGATATAACACCTAGAAAAATTTCTGAAATACACATCACATTGTATGTATTAAATACATCTGATTTTTTCAGGTGATGTTTCCAAGCAATAGAAAATGCTCCTTTCTTATTTTTTTCTTAGTGTTCTTCTATGTTTGAATATTTTTATTCTACATATATTAAGCCAGTGTTCTTTATCAGGAAGTCTGAATTCTGGCATGATAGGTTACTAATAGTAAATCTAAATGCAGTCAGAGGGACTAGTTCAGAAAGATAGTATTAATTGTAAGAGTATCAGAACTGTATAACTAATAGCCTTCTTGCATGCTCTTCCAGTCTTTATACTAATTGCTTATACCCCATAGAACAGTGCAGAAAAAACAAAGAATCTAACCTTCCCCTTTGTCATTTGAAAAATGGTTATGATGAGGTTGATGCCTTAAGAGGCCTCCCAGAAAGAGAGACTGGACAGGAGTAAAAGAATAAAATAGGTATATATTTGAGAGGCCTTCAAAGGTATACCCTGGGAGCCAGAGGCTACTGCCAAAAATGGACCCTAAGATGGACAACAGGTCACGAGTTCTTCAC
Organism: Aphelocoma coerulescens; assembly: GCF_041296385.1. Taxonomy (NCBI): domain Eukaryota; kingdom Metazoa; phylum Chordata; class Aves; order Passeriformes; family Corvidae; genus Aphelocoma; species Aphelocoma coerulescens. The sequence goes on along the minus strand of NC_091015.1, from coordinate 59,846,312 downwards.
ACCTTTATAGGTTTGGTTCATTTGCATATCAGGGTTAATTCTCCAATTAAAGCTTCAGTTCAATGATGTAATTTCCCCTCCACTGGCCCCCCTTAGAAGATCTTTGGATTATACTTTTTGGGCCTAGAACAGTCTGGGTGACCTTGGAGAGCCGGCCCAGAGAGTCTTTGTTATGTCTGCCTAGCACAAGTGAGCAGAAATTAGCAACCTACAAGAAACCTCAGAGTTACACTCTAAGCAGTACAGAAAGTTAAAACCTAAGCATCACTTTAGAGGCTTGACAAGGCCTCTACCTTGTCTAGACTCTATTTTAAATATTCTAATTCCACTAATAATATGTGTCTAACAGCAGTATGTATCTATAAACAAGAATTATGATTACAATCATTATAAACAATCTGTGATCTAGGGTCAGTTTGGTAACCATGAAACCAGGGCGTGGAAGATACAATCAGCTTTGAAAGTTATCCAATGTAAGATCTAAGTTGATTCTCAAATTGTAAACAAATTTTATTGATCTTTCCACTTCAGTTCACATGTCTATTATTAATTGTATCCAAATGACTGTCTTTGGATATACTCTGGACTAGAATCATATGCAAAATTTGGTTCCAAACCTGAGTCAGGGCTACCAACTGTGTAAATAATAAGCACAGGAAAAAATCATTTAAACTACATCACCTTTATTTGTATCAGTCTCTGTTTTCTCAGTTGTTTCGGAGCAGAAGCCTTCTTAACTCTGGAGTAGTGAATCCAGGGTCCTTTGTCAGCAACTTTGACTGCAGTGAGGGTGGTCAGCAAAATCTGGAATGGTCCCCTCCACTTGGCCTTTAGAGGGTCACTGTCCCACCCCTTAACATAGACCCAGTCTCCAGGCTGGAAGGGATGTGCAGGAGTGTTCAGTCCTATAGGTCTGGATAACACGATGTCATTCTGGAGCTTCTGCAAAGTAGAACCTAAAGTCATTAGATATTTTTGCAAATCAAGTCTTCCCCTCATGTAAATTTCACCTGGAACATGTGGAATTTGATATGGCCTGCCACACTGTATTTCATAGGGACCGATGTTATCCCTCCGCCTCAGTTGTATGCGGATCCTCAGCAAAGCTATAGGCAAGGCCTGAACCAACGTCATGGATGTCCCTTGACAAATTTTGCTGATTTGTGCCTTAAGGGTCCCATTCATGCGTTCCACTTTACCGCTTGCTTGGGGTCTGTAAGGTGTGTGCAGATCCCAAGCAATTCCCAAAATTCAGCTAACTTCTTGAATCACATTTGCCACAAAATGTGGTCCCCTATCTGAGGACATACCCAAAGGAACCCCAAACCTTGGTATTATATGATTAAACAAAACTTTCACCACCTCCTTGGCTGTGTTAGTGTGACAGGGGTAAGCTTCAGGCCATCCACTGAAAGTGTCAACCAACACCAGTATGCACCTGTATCCTTCTTTGCGTGGTAACTCAGCAAAGTCTATTTGCCAGGAAGATCCCCTGCCTTTGTTACTCCTAACACAACTCTTTTCCTCGTATCAGAATTGTTTTTGTAGCAGATTTCACACCTGCTCACTACTGGTCGTACAATATCTGCCATTCCCTTTCCTATTACTACCTTCTTTAGATGTTTCAGAAGATTTTCAACCCCGAAATGTGTGCTTTCATGTTCTCTTTGAGCTAGCTCTCGAAGGATTAGAGGTGGGACTACAACCTGATTTGCAGGTGCGACAGCCCATCCATTTTCTGTGATCTCAGCCTTAAGAAACTTAATTAACTTGTGGTCTGCCTGATCATATTTTGGGGTGAAACCTGACTAGTCAATCTTTTTTTGTGGAATTATTGCAAGAACACCTTTTTCTGCAGCCCTTTTTGCTGTTTCATCAGCAAAGTGATTTCCTAATTCTGGAGTGGATTTCCCTTTCTGGTGATGCCTAAAATGCACGATAGCTACTCATTTTTCAGGGAAAACAGAGCAGGATGACATTTGCGTTCTTTTCTCAGATGCTGAGCCTTGGTTCAGAAAGTTAATTCTACATTTTATTTTCAAGCTAGATGTATCCTTGCAAAGAAGAGAATAGGGGGAAAGTAGAATGCTCCATCATGATATCCATGAGATCCAAATCAGCTAAAATTTTGAGTGAAAGGAAGAAGAGGAGATTATGTCAAATGAGACTGAAGGGGACACAGAGTGGTCAAAATCCAGTCTCATATCAGCACCATTTTATCTAGAAACCAGACCACTCTATTTGTGAGCAGGGATGCAGCATTTCTCTACAGGCAGGGAATAGAAGCATAAACTCTCATCTGTGACCATTTGCACTTCCCAATCAAGTAGATTTAATTTTTCAAAACAGAGAAAAATGAATTAAAACAATAGTTTATATTACTGTTGAGTAACGAATAAAAAGAGATTGGAAGATAGATACAAGCAGAAGTGGGGGATAAAGTAATAATGCTGCTCTGTAAAGGTGCCCAATTTATCTATTTATTTATTTTAATAAAATCTCTGTTTCCATGAAATGAAGAAATGTAGATTGCTCTGTTTGATTCTGCTTCTTCCCAATTGTGTACGAAGTTTATACACGAATGACAGGGTGATGTTCAGAGTAGGTGGGATGGTAGCAAAGCTGCTGCCCTCAGCATTGGCAAGAGGAATCCTGTTAAGTTAGGAGTGTTTAAATTTTCTCTGATACAGTTGTGTCTGCCAAAACAAGCATTACCTAGCTTTGCTTTTATCACTGAGCTTGACCCAATCTGTTTTGAAAACACTGTCAAGATTTGGCTCGTGAAGGTGTGGGGAAGTTGAGGAGAGAAGCAGGGAAATAGCGCAAAGTACAGAGGTCACAAGTATTAGTACTGTGCATTAATCCAAATTTCTCTTAATTTCTCTTAAAGCCAGCATGTCAAATTGGACATATGTTTAAAGAACTTAAGTTCAAATAGTTAAATTATTTTTAAATGTACGGAATAGCAGAGATGAAAGAGATCAGAATGAGGCCTGTAAACCTCCCAAGGTCACTTGAGGATTTGATTCTATGAACCTCATGCTAGTACCTATCCACATTTACACAATTCATCCATTTTTTCATGGCAATATGAAGAAACCTTTCAGGTAATTTCTCAACATCAGTCATCTTCCTAGCTACAGTGAAGATGTGTCTCAAGTATCTACTGTATGTACATGCACCTGCCCAAGAAGATAAAACTCATTATTGTTGCCTTTGGGTAGTGAATTCACTCTGATGCTGATAATACTGGCTGGAGTATATGAAACATCACCTCTTCGCATCTGCCAAACTCCAACACCTTCCCTCCCTCCTAAAACCAAACAAAGCCAATTAATGTGTAGGCTTTTTTGTTTTGCTTTGCTTTTTCTCTTGATCACTAAAATTTCATCTTCATGGGTATTTCATAATCAGATTGAATAAACTGTAATTTTTCTCCTAATTCCTCATATTGGTCTCTTGGATTATACTGAAAGCAGTTTTGAAACAAGAAGCTGCAATGATAATAGATGGACCTGAAGTGGAAGAGCTTTGGGTTTGGGCATAATGGGAGAGGGGAAGCAGGGGAAGCATCTGGGATTTTGTTATTTTTTTATTCCCGTGAATTTATTAAATGGAGAGGTTTCCTTGTGACTGAAGGCTACTAATTTGAGTTAAATTACTTCTGTTTATATTTGGAGACTGTTAAGGTATGAAGGTAGTTACACTCTGTTAGCTTATTTGGCTTTATAGTGGTAAAGTGGATTTTTTTTTTTTCCCTTGATTCATTCTTTTCATATGAATGCCAACCTGCAAAAAATTGGGAGCAGTCAACACAGACTGTCGTTAACTCAATGAGCAGAAAGTTCTTTTTCTGAGACATAAGCATCCACACTCTCTGCTATTTCTTGTCTTGTTCACCAGACTGCACCAGGAGTGCAGGACAGCAGCAACACAGCAGTGGGTGCCCACTATGTTACTGTGCTGTCTCCTAACACTACAGCCTCGTTGAGTGCTGTGAAAAAAAAATTAATAAAAAAGAAATTTCACCATCTTCAAGACTTGCTAGAGCTTGACTTTTTGCTCTTTCTGATAACAGGTGGGAAAATATGACAGCTTCTTCACGGGAGTTTTAATGATTTCACTGCAGTGGAGAAAAATAGTTTTCAACAGTCAATGGGGGTGTTTATTTAAAATATCCCAAACTGTCACTTATTCAGCCACATAGCAAGGTTGTTGAGGATGAATTGACAGAGCTGTGAATCAAGATTTCCTGCCCACATGCTTTCCTCTCTTGTCAGCCTTGTCAAATTTCTCTTGCTGAAATCAAGGAACATTCAGTTCCTTTAAAGAAGTGATCCATTCTCTGTGAGCACAGTTCTTTTTTTTCTTCCTGCCTCATAAATATTTAAAAAGAATTAATCTTGTTTGTTACCTGACTGATAAGCACTGGGCAAAAAATCTGTCAATGCAATTTCATTACTGAAATTAGATCAGAGCTTTTTGAGTGTTGTTACAGTTACTGGGTAGAATTTTAAAATATACCCAAATGACTTTGGAACAGATTCACCATTTCCACTCTTTAGTAGCACCATTATTAATTCATATATTACACAGAGTTGATGCAATTAAAATTTACACTTCTTTTGTGATATATTCCAATAGCAGTTATTTATGTCGCAGAATGATGCATGAAGTGTGACTCCAAGACATCATGTCACGGTTTGGGATATTGTTGTACTCTGAGGCAATGAAGTACAGATCCTGCCATCTTTACTTAATCCTGTAAATAAAATGCTTAACATGAATGTAATTACAAAAGAGATCAGTATGTGGTCCATGCAATAATTTGGCTTTTCTGTGTTTGCTGCCATTATTGTGATGGATTATTTTTTTTTATTTTTTTCCCTAATGAGCTATTAATTTTTGATACTGAATGCTATGTAATCAGATAATCCCAGGAGGAAACTGGAATCTGTTCAGTAGCAAAGTTTATTTGGGCCTCTAGGAATTAGGAAATCAGGGGTCTTCAGTGACTCTCTTAAACTTTTAATGTTTGTTGTTGATGATACTACTTTTTTTAGTTTCTGTAATGGCTATTAAGAGTCATGGTTTAAACCCTGCTGACAAAGGCTGACCATTCAACTGCTCACACACCCACACCCACCCAGCAGGATGAGGAGGAGATTCAGTTAAAGGTAAAACTAGTGGGTTGAGATAAGAACAGTTTAATGATTGAAACACAGATGATAATAATAATAATAATAACAATGACAATAATGATAACAACAACGACAGCACTAATAATAATAATAATAGAAAAGAGATAACAAAGAGAAAGGAATAAAGCTCAAGAGAAACAAGTGCTGCACGATACCATTGCTCACCATGCACTGACTGGTGTCCAGCCTGTCCATGAGCAGTGATTGGTTACTCGTGGCCAGCTGCCCCCATTTTATACACTCCTTTACAGATTCTTTAGCTTTGTGTCCTTTTGGAAGAGTCTGTTTCAGATTTTTACCCTGAAAGCTTCTTATGAGTGTCTCTTTTATATTCTTCAGACACAAGAATCTAAGAAACAGGAGTAATGTCCTTTAAAAAGTTAATTGAAAGATTGCAAACTTTTTCCTTAACTCTTCCCACATACTCTGCATCATGCTCTCTATAACAGGTGTTACTGCAGATTTCTCTGCTTCACAGTGTACCCCCATAATTTCCAGTTCCAGGAGTATAGAATGCACCAGGCTGACAGAGGGGAGAAAGAGAACTGCAGCAACAGAAGGGAGAGGGCAAAACAGCTGAGATAAGTGGAAGTAGCCTGTGGGATAAATGAGGAAACAATGAGTTTTACCTTTTACATCCTCACAGAAACGGTCTGTCATTGGAATCCACTGTCTCCTTCACCCTCAAACCATGAGGATTTCTAAACTACAAATTTATAGAAGAATAAGTAGGTAGTGGTGAAGAGGGAATAGTTGTATATAAATATTTGAAGTTTTGTTGAAAGAATAAGATAAGAAGATGACCAGAATGGAAAAAAGAGCATGAGTGTAGTGGAAGGGCAGTCGGACAGAAATATTCCCTCTTGGGAATATTTGTGGAGTCCATTTAAAAATAAAAAATCGATCAGAGAGAAAACAGTTTGGGAGCCACTGCCAAATGTTTACATATATTCATTAATCCTTCCAGACTTGAAATAGATTTTCTCTGTGAAGACTAGATTGTTAACTTACTCAGGTCAGCCTATGCCATCCAGAAGTGGGAGGCTAAAATTCCCCTTACACATGTGCTTTTCTCTATACTGGTAAGACTACTAGCAGTTTCTAATCTTAATTAGGCATTTATCAGTCTTCATTGGCTTGAAGTCTGCATATGTAAATTTATGATTTTTTTTTTTTTTTAAATCATGAGGTGCACTGAACTGTTTCATTTCATTTATCAGAATCCCCCATCTCTCCTGGAAAAATAGGTTATTGAAACTGAAATGCAGTAGCTGCCCATTCTAAGTAGTCTGATAAATTACGCGGCAGCATGCCAGAGTGACATTCCCAGTCTATTGCATTTAATACTTTTAAACTTTGTTATAACAAATTTGGCTGGGAAAAATTGGAACTACAGATGTGCATATCTAAAACCCAAATAGTATGGCTTCCTTCCAGCATGGCCTGTTTTCTTCATCCTGAAGAAAAACTGAAGGAGAGAAACTTGAACAGTTGCATTGCAGCAGGAGTCAGATACTGACTGCACGATCAATGGTTTGGGCTGGCAGTGATCCACTGTAGCAACAGAAGGCGTCTGTAATAAAATCCAGTCTGGGAAACTAAAGCAGATGATACAGGTATGAGTGAGACTATCCCTTAGTGGCTGAGGGTGCTGTCCCTCTTAAAATATTGCAGAACCAATCCTTTTGCAGTCTATTGTAGTGGGGATAGTCAGTTGTCAAGCCTTGTCCTTTATCTGCTCATGAGCTAGGCATATTTAGCATAACATAACCTTTGGAAATAAGCTCTGCTTTCTTCTCTAACAGTGCTATTTTCTGCCATCTTCTGACAACAGTAACAACTTCCCAAGGGCAGGTTGCTAGATAAATCTGAAGAAAAGTATAAATATGAGCTTCCAAAATAAGCATGTATTTGAGTTTTAGCATTAAAAACCACACATATCAGATGCACACTTATGATCTCTGCCTGCCTGCCTTCACATTATTTCTACTCCTTTGGCTACAGGCCCTGAAAAGTAATTGCTGATAAGAAATGTTATTCAGGACAGATAGAAATGTTAATGATTATGTCTGTACTACACCTGAGATCATGTAATAACCCATGTCTTACAAGGGCTAATTATATAATTAGGCTGCGATATGGATGAAGTACAGCAATCATAAAGCCCAAGATGAAGGAAGGAATTTTGATGTATACATTTTTGATAGACATTATTCTCTTGGTTACTCTTTCAGCATTTAAATTTGCAGACAAGGAGAAATGCAGGATGCTTTTTCAATGCCTGTTCTGACAATAAATATTTTTCCAATGTTTTATCCTGCCTAATCTCCTAAACTATCTATTTTTAGATTTCCTTTACATATTTACAGTAATTGGCCCAAACAGAAGACAACTTTTATGTCATAAAGCCAAACAAAATCTTTATAATTCTGAATGAAAAATCTGGTTTTCTCACTCATCTGTATTCTGCTGAACAACACACACAACCACTGAGAATTTGGTGAAATAATTTCTTGGCTTTCTAGAAGAGCTTTTAAATTGCTGACTGCTAAAACCTATAGAGGAGAAAAAAATGCATAATATCTACCTTTTTTCATTTTTCCATAAGCTTTGCCTTCAGTTTATTATCAGAGACAGGGTATTGGGCTATATCTGTTATTTTTGGTCTGAACCATAATATCCATTCTTTTTACTTTATTTTTTAGCTGTACAGGTCTTGCAAATATAGAAGAACCTTTTTCATTTTACATAGTAGAAACAGCATTTAACATCACCAATTTTAGTAAAAATATGCTTGGTAATATCTCCCAGAATTAGAATAGGTAATGTTTTATTTTGTTAAATAACATTAATGGTTGATAGAGTCTAGATCTGGTGGGGTATTTTGCCAACCTGATGATGGTCCTTTTGTTTTTATTTTTAAAGTGTAAAGTAGGCCTAGCTCTAGGTGTTAACTAGGGTGTTACTCCTTCAAGGCTTGCTAAGGCAAAAGAGTTAAAACAACTAGATATGTATGTGATCACAGCTAATATATGGCATGTAGTGGCAGTGACCCTTTAGGCTCTTTATGTTTAAGGTTATTCCATTCTGAAATTATAGTTTCCCATCTAAAAGCTGTACTGCACTTAAGTTTTATGTAGATCCTGTAGAAGAGATTTTAGTCCCTTTTCTTGATCCTTCATTTCTTCTAGAGTCTGTGCCTACTGTTAGATCCTTTTTAAGTCTAAATGTTGTATTTAAGTGGACTTTGGAGTTCAATGGGAACTTCATTTTACACAGGAATAGTCACTGGGTTCCCAGCAGATATTTTGGTGACTTCACCTAAGTAAGCCAGGAAGAGAATGGCAGGAATCCTCTTCCATTCTGATCCCTTAGTGTGGGTTTCCTCATGCTCTGAAATCTCTGCCAGTTAATACCTGCAGTCAGAGACTACCATGAAAAAGGTCTGAATGCTTCCTCTTCTGGTTTCTGTTTATCATTATATGGAAAAGGAACATCAACTATTCAAGGTTTGCTTTTTTCTTGCATTTGAAATGTTTACTGCACAATCATCACGTTTAGGCACAAGGCTAGAATAATTTTTTATTTAAGATTTTTAAGCTCTTTAGTATTACAACTAATATGGCAAATAATTAAGTAAAAGCATTTATATAAAGGCTTCGTATTTGCCTAGGGAAGACTGTCCGGAAAATAGGGGTAGCATTTCAGAACTGGAGGCATCTGCTGTTCTACAGATACCAGTGAATAACAATCCAATAATATGCAGTTCCTTAAAAAAGAGAAGATGTAATAGATCTTACTTGCTGAATTAATTGATTTTACATGTAAATGTAATCCTTTTCTAAAGACAGATTTGTTCCCAAGAATACAATTTGAAGTAATGAGGTTGCCTAAATCTGATGGTGTTTCTACCTCATGTTTGAAAGCTTCAAAGATGAAAGAGAAATTCACAATCGTTTTGCAGTTGAGTTTAAATAATTCATTTGCTTGCTTACTGTTCAAAGCATACTAATAAAGTAAAATATCTTTCACAGTGAAGATTTCACAGTCAAAAATAGTAAATGTGACTAGGAAATATAATTTACTGAGCTAATATTTGATTACACTATTCAGAGGTTTTGCTGATGTTGTGGAGACAGTGTTGCTGTAGAATTTTCCAAAGTGTGCAGTGCATTTCTGTTGTTTGGTCATTTGCTCTGCAAACAGATCTAAGGCATAAGATCCTTGATGAGAAGAGGAGATGTGGGTAAAGAACTATAGACCAGCTGCATCTCAAAGTTTATGGACAATACAATCTTGTCTGTCCACAGGGACTGCACTTTGGATGTCATGTTGGAATCCATAACAGAACTTGCATGGTCTTCATGAGTGATAAGGTTATCCTCCATTAAGGCATGATTTTTAATTTTTCATTAAGAGGGAATATTTCTAGGGAAATTAATGCAATACAGGATAAATATCCTAAATTCAAACAAAACTTCCACTCTGTTTAATGTGATTTTTTTTTTTTTATTAGGAGGTTAAGCCTCTCTCCTGAAAGAGGCATTGAAGGGCTAGCACACTGCAGATGTAGATACTCTAGCTAGAGATGTGCCAAAAAATGCAACAAACAGGAGCTAAGATTAGATTTTCATGAAGTGGAGACATAAGAATAAAAGATGTTCAATGATGTATCTTCACAGATTCAATTTTAAGCATTTGAACATGAAATTTCCTCCCATTTTGATGGAAGTCAGTTGAATTATTTTAGTCAGAGCATGGGTGAAAATGTTGATACCATTTAATAACTTCCTAGCCTTGAGGAAAACATAGTGGGAGTGCGATAATGAAAATGTTAAGTCTGATTTATTCAGAAGTGACACTGTGATTGGCAAGATGAATGACTAGTTGCTTTGCTAGATGAGGGGTTTCATATGAAAATCTCCTTAAGATGGCAAGTTGGTGTCTGTCGTATACAAGGACACTTTCATATTTTGTATACTCTTTATCATTACATTAGCAGAAAATGCTGATGTCAAGCAGGAGACAGTTTATTAGGAAAAAAGATAGAGCAAGAAGAGTTGATTTTCTGCAGGAAGATACATATACTACCATTGTTTCAGATACTTGGGGTGAAGTAAGTGAGAAAATTTTATGCTAGAAGGAACAAACAAATCTTCAAAGGAAGTATCAGGATGTAGGGATGCATTAATCAATCTGAAAATACCTTAAGAATCCCTAATATCTTTTACTCCCAAAAGCTAAAGGTGGTTGACATCATCTTTTGAATGATGATTCTATTTGTTAATGTGCGGATTTGTAAATCTACTGGATTATGAGCTTCACTGAAAACAAATAACTTTTGCAAGTCCTCAGTTGTTCCCTTGGGAAACTAATGAAGACATGTATTACCACTGCATGCCAACTGTAATCAGTTTGATATTGTGTTAATTATAGGATATATAGACAACAAGGCTTTATTATTTGAGCTATTGTAATAATACTTGGAAAAAACTGTGGTAATAAAATTGTGTGCCAGTGGTTTTAATGCCTTCCAGAGGATGACATTAGAACTGTAAAACTGTTCCCAGCTGAAACACTACAGTTTGCACTACAGTATGACTGTAATTCCCCAACATGTTTGCTGTTTGCAGTGGCTGCCTCTAAGCTCACCCATCATTCAGAGAGTTGAAAGCTAAAGTTCACAGTACCTTTTACAGGTTTTAGTGAGTAGGTGATATCACTAGGTGATATTGCTTCTAAATTTATAAGGCAAAAATATGGTAGAAACCTTTCCTGCTCATAATGAGGATGACCAGAATAAAGCTTTTGCTTTTTCACCAATTTTATTTTTCTTGTAATATTGGAATAAATGACTACATTTCAAAGTATTTTTAGAAACCTTCTTAATACAATTTTTTTTAGCGTTATTAATGACTTCCATTCCTTAATTGGGGATGTGAGCTGCTGCAATTCCACAGCATGAACACTTTCCTTATTAGAACATTAAGCAAAACTTCTGCACTGTTGAGGTTTAGAAGTAACACTGGCTTTTCACATTTGCATAAGGAAAATTTGCAAGGTCATGAATGGCAGTATCTTATCTCTCTGGCATAATTCTCAATTACTTCTGAGATAGGCTTCCTTTCTTAATTACTTGTTAGAATATGTAGGAATTGTAAGATTTTTTTTTTGGAGTATGAAACAAAGTCAGGGTTTTTTTTTTTTCCCTCAGATTGTTTTTTTTCTTTTTAATGTATGGTGTCTAAACATGAAAACTAAGTTTGTAAAATAACTCTAAAAGAAATTAATGCTTCATTAAGTCCATACAATAAATTCACTTTTAATTGTTTAGATGAAAGTATTTTGTTACAGTTATATTTAAAATAATTTTAATTTTTAAATTTGGAGTTATTCAATTTTGTGGAAATAATATAGGACATCTTAAGTTAGATACTCAAATATGGATAATTGTGGAACTATCATCTTTGATAGGAAACTATCATTACTCTTTTCTTGGTTATAATAATTTAAATTTACATTTCCAGTAATTAGCCCTGTATTGTGAAAAGACTTGATCATGTATGGATCAGTAAAAGTTAGTCACTTAAATTAGTGGCCTAAACAATGAAAGAAATTCCAGCTTTTCTAAGTGACAGGTTTCATCCACAGATGTACTGATAGAGTCGTTCTTAAACCACTGCATGATTTTAAAACTAGGAAGTGTATGCTTAGCTCTGAAATAGAGCTAAATAAATATATATTTTCTCAAATAAATTCATTTCACATTATGGTGTGTTTAGCTCTAAGTTTTTTGCGTAATGTTAGAAAGAAGAGAAAATCAATTAGATTTCTGAACATATTTTAGAATCAAAGTTTTTGATTAAAGGTGTTAGACCAGTACAGAGTCCCATTTTCAAATTGTCTGTATGCAGATATGTTTCAGGTTTTAAACATTTTCAGATTTTGGTGTCAAAGGTAAAAAACCCGATTTGATTCAATATGGTCAAGAGATAAATAAGAATGTGCTGGCTCACGAACTTTTCCGTCACATAATATAAATTTGAGATATGAATAAATTATGCCTTTTTTGGCATAATTTAAGGCCAAAGTTTCTGAAATAGTAGAAAATTGGCTTGAAAAGGCAAATTGGGAAGGCCATCAGAAGGAACTCTTCAAAATTACAGCCAGCTTCCGGGCAGTTGATTCTGCATAACAGCACTCTACTGTGGGGAAAAGTGAAACAAGCTTTCAACCTGATTCTAATTGTCCCTGATTAGAGTGTGCCTGATTTACGGATTGGAGTGAGCACAGAGGCACAGCGTGCACTGCTCACTCAGCCAGGCAGCACATGTGCTTTACCTGAGTGATTACCCATGGCAGAAGTGCCCAGTCTGCTGCTGATGGCCGGGCAGTGATGGACACTCTACCTGATCAAATAATACATTTTACACTCGCAAGGAGTCCGTGGTATTACTGCCAGTGTCACTGATTGCCAGGCAAAATGAGTCAATGTGTAACACTAGTGCAATCCCTGCTGTGCTCTGTGCTCGGTCACTGTTGTGACTAATCTATGCTGATGTCTCAGTCAACCTAACTAGAAAGTATCTTTTAGTTCATGGTATTCAGTAGGAGCTGTTACCCCTGTAATTTGCTAGTCTTGGGTTAGGTTAGGTTCTGATACGTGCTCTTGATTTTAATTATATTTTACATTCCACCTGCTGTAGAGTTTGTGATAGCATGTCTGAAGACTAAATTATGCCATTCTGTTTCATGCCAACTATATAGAAATTTCTATTCAGTAAGAGTTCAAGTTGTCCTGTTAATAGAAAGAAGCTCACTTGTAAAGTAACATGGAATCAGGGTATTCTAAGTTGGATCTGAGAGATCAGTTCAAATGTTTTCACTGAGTAAGTTAACACTAAGAAGTCATTAGAGAAGAAAACAAAAGTGGAAAGCAAAATCAGACAAATTGTCTGAATTTCTGAAACAGTAACTCCTGAGAAGCTCTTTTGATCATACTTACCTGAAAGGATTTGGTAAGATTTGACATGACTACTCATTATTTAAAGAATATACTTTTACATCCATGAATAAAAACCACAGTGAGCAAGAAGCATTAGTGAAGGGAAATGTTTGCTGAAAATAAGGACTAATACTTTGTAAATAATAGATTTAACTTTTTTTCAAGATAAAGCACATGCACACTTTCATTGACATCAAGTTTGTATTATGCAACAAGCATGGGAGAATAGAGAATACAATAATAAGTTTCTGAAATTAAACATGCATGCCTGATATTATGGGATTAGGCTTCTGCCGTTTGACAAGCAAGCTGAGTTAAAACTAATCTCTCAGGTGACCAGGAAAAAAAGAAAAGAAGAACTGATTAACTGAGTTTCTAGCTGAATAGAATATTCTGCTTGGCAAAATACTGCACAGTAGGGAAATTAAATGTAGGCACTGAAGAAATTATTTTTCAGTAGAGATGCTGCAAAGATCTTTGACCTCATGCTGATCATAACCATTTATACAAAGGACTACTAATCACCTGGGATCTGAAAGGCTGCATTGATGTGGCAGTGAAGCTGTTCTAGTAAGTCCTGGCTTTCCATGAGCTAGCCTGCAGTTAGTGTACTTCCTGCTGTTTTCATTTCATGACTGACATATATGTTACTGCTGTCAGTACCTCTGCATGACGGTTTAGATATGACCTACATCATTTTTCCACACCTCTGGATTTAGTTGGAAAAGGAAAAGGAGAGCTATCTAGTGTATTTTAAGCATTAAGTCTTTAGTTTTCAGCACATTTAGAACTGTGGGATTTTGTGTAAAAATTAAATAGTCCAAAAAGTACTGTTCAACTTCATGACACCTGAAGCTGTTGTTTATAATTTTAAAAAAGTACTCTTGAGACATTAGTGTAGAAGAGAATGTTAAAAAGTAGCTTTTGGTATGAACGTGCTTAGATAATGTTGAAGTTTTATCTATTAAGACGTTGTGCTCACTGATGAAAGCAATGAAATTATTAACAGAATTAAAAAAATGTAATATTCTATGCAAAGCAGAGTATAGCTAAGGAGTTGAAAGATGAATAAAACTGCAGTGTTCAAAAATTAATCAATAAAGTATCTTTTTTATATCTAATGATATAAAATACTTGATATATCTAATACTTGAATTTTCTGCTGTTAAGAAAAAGATAAAAGTAATTTTACTTGCTTCTTGCAATTTTAAAATTAAAATCTTTGGAAATAAGTTATTCATAAGGTGGCAGGTTGTCTTTTAGCATCCTACTTTTCCTTCCTTTTTTAAACTCACAGTTACTAGGAAAGTCTAAAAAACATTGTTGAGCATGAATAAGAAAACCCCTCAACTTTTTGCATAAGGGGATTTCATTTTGGGTTTTTCCTTTTCTTCCATGATACAGTGGAGTCCATTATCCCCTTTCTACATAATTTTGTGTTTCAGAAAATCCAAATTTCAGTCCACTTAAATCAGGCCAGCATGATTATAAATAATAACTTGTGATAGCCATTCACTGATCTCAGTTTGTGGTAATAAATGAGTGAGAACTTTTTTTACACAGCTAGTGTTTCCTTTTACCCCAAACTGTGGCTTCACCCCCCTGTGAAGATGCTTCTATTGCTTTTGTACATGAAAGGTGGTCAGTGCTATCTATTGTTTCTTTTCCACAACAAACCTTTTTCTTTATTTTTCTCTTAATTACCTTATAAGTCCTTATTAGACATAGTAAGAAATGGAACAAGTCTTCTGACTTATTTATTTAAATAGTTAGCTGATGAAAAGAGATGTGCTTACTGTGTAGTTTCTTGGGGTGGGAAATCCATTTCAACCAAGATTTAGAGAATCTGCTTTGTTAAGCAACTCTTGATTGATACCTCTTTAGCCACATTGCACTGCCGTTGTCACTTCCTGGCTGAGCTATTAGGATTTCCAAGGGTTTATTGTGTACTGCTTAGCACTGTGCTGAGCTGTGCATTGTGCACCGTGTCCTATGTCTTTCTTTATTCTGGGACATGTCAGGCTTTGCAAAGGGGCTGGAGAGGAAATTTTCTAGCAGGACCCTGTCGGAGGCAGCAGTGTTTTATGACGTGGCACAAGGAACACAAAAGTCTATTTCTTAAGCTGCTGATTTCAGGTTTCCAAATGGAGACAAAGTGGTCACACAGTTAATTTGTAAGGGGAAATATGTATAGGAACACAAAGAGTAATAACATGAATAGCCCTTGCTCCATATGTCTCCTTTGTTTTGAGAGTTGATTAGAAGTTTTGATTGATGCCTTCTTAAACACACTGTTGAAGTGTGAAGACACTGGTGTGCTGTGTGACTGAATGCTCCATTTAAAAAGAAGCACGGGTAGTTAACCTGCCATTACAGCAATGGTGCAGGTGTGAAAAATGAACAAAATCAACGTTAAAGCCACCGGTAAAGAAAGTTCCCGTTTCTTGGTCCTGTTGTGCAGCTGCCCAGAGTCAGAGTCGATTACACATGCTTACTTGTCCTCACTCTCACTGTGGTGTTTACAATCTCGTAGGACTCTGAGGATAGAAGGAAGAGTAGGATGAAGGACAGAAACTATTGTTTTCCTTAAAGCTGAGTTCAGTACTGAGAATGTGTATTAAAAATGATGGCAGGGAAAAATATCTAATCCTAATCCCAGCTGTGAGATAACTGACTGGTACATTTCAGTGTTTAGGGCTGGTAGCTGTGATTGTATCTCATTTATTGTGTAGCTGATTTTAGTTAACTAAAATTTTGGCCTTAACTGATATTGACCTTATGTACATTGGTTTTCTTCTTTGCAGCAGTGCTTAATGGATGCTTTTGAATTGATTCCCTGATTTCAAAAAGGGAATAAATAATAAATAAATAATAACACTTGATAGGTCTACTTCCTATAACATACTGCCATGTGTTTATCAATATAATGCTAGTTCTGTGCATTTCAATTTTGAGCTTCCTTCTAACTATATTTAAAATCTGATCCTTTGCTCAATCTGTTTCATTTTATTGCAAGCAACACTGTTATCCATAATTTTATACTTTTACACAAATTTTAGAGTAGCTTCATTTTGGCAGCTTTTGGTTGTCTGTAATCTTCATTTTCATACCCATATTTTTAACATGTTGATAATCCCTCTGTGTCCTTATGCAGACCCTTTCTTCTACCACCTGTAGAAAAACCCCAAATTGATGGTTTCCTTCAACTTCTCCTTTTTATTTATTTTTTTTTTATCATAAGTATATAAGAGCTTGTAGTTAATGACCAACTCTTTACAAGTGGCTTCAGTGAATCCAGTGGAATGAGGCTATCTGCAGTGATAGGCTTAGATTTAAGATCAATGATACTCCTTGTGTATTTGGGACCTGTTTTGACAAGGACTTTAGAATCTGATCAGTGTCATATAAAACTTTACATTTAATTTCTTTTCGCTGTCTCTCTTCCTCGTATCTGGGAGCATTCAATTAGTGAACTTTTAGTATTTGTTCTGTGTTGCTTCAATCCAGAAGTTGGTCTCAGTTATAAAGTTTAATTTAATTTCAGTTGGTTTTAAAAATTTGTATTTCTGCTTGAGAATTTATGCAGGGGAAGTTTGACAGAAGACAATGGCCTACCACTAAATCACTCCTCTCATTCTGCATAAATACATACTTCTCTAATTACTTCTCACTGGGGTATTAATAGTCACTTACTGCTTTCAGCTTTAGAAAATGATTTTGTTTGCAGATGTAGATTTGTGAACTTTTCATCTCTCTCTCTCTTCTCATGGTTTTTCACCTCCTCCTCCCCATTTTCAAAGTTTATTTTCTTTGTTCTTCCTGACTAAACCTATCTTCATGTGCTAGAACAAAAATGCTGATTAAGACTGAGGGTTTGGCTTGGTTTTAGTATCATTGTTTCATGTCAGGAGGTTTTTAAAATGTACACAATGGTCTTTTTGAGATATGGGAAAAATCTGATGTGTATTACCATGCTGATCACTCTAACCTTTAGTGGTCAGAAAATGCATATGGTACCAATACACATTACACTTTACAGGGAAAGAATATTTTTTTCCCATTATTTTCTTGTTTTATATTAACACCTCTGAGCCCCAACCTTTACCTTAGAAAACGGGCTGCTGGCTTTGGACATATGCACATTATTTAAAACACTAGTGCTGTACTTAGTACTCAGGAATTTTTGGCTAGATCCTTTGCTCTCACAATGAGTGTCAAAGGTGATAGTGGTTAATACAGGCAGATGGGGTCAGGAACATGAATAATATTACATTGTGTGAAGCCAGTTGAGAGCCTTCTCAAAGGTGATGAACTCCCAGGTCTGCTTGAAGACTACATGGGTTGAGCATATTTCAGGACAGCAATCTGTAAGATTCCCTCATTTTATAAAGAAAAAGGATTCTAAGTAAGTTGGAAAATCTGTTTTCTTTGATAGAATTGGGCACACCGAAAAACATGTTTGTCATTAAATTAGTTTATGTACCATGGTCGAGTGCTTTTGCAAAATGGCACTTACATAGAAAGTACCAACAAAAGCTGTATTAATTTCTTGCTACTTTTAGAAAGCTATTTTCTTATTGTTGTCCTGGATAAATTTTTTGCTATTAGCTGTTCTTAAGAAATAACATTTTAGAAAGCAGGTGGTTAAAGCTAAATGATTTTAACTAATATTACAATCAGTTTTGATGAGTACATAGTCTTATTTTAATGTAAATTTCTTAAATCCTTTTATCTGCTAGTACAATAAAAGCTTGCTACACCTGAGAAGGAAAAGTACTAGTTTTCAGCTATCATTTTTGTTTGCTGCTCTCATCTGTGCATTAGTACTCTGAATCAGCATTAGTCATAAAGCATTTAAAGATTTTTCAAACAATCAAACCCATCAATTTACTGAAAGAAGATAGTGAGGCATAAAGCTAGCATTGCAAAATAAAATGTATAATCGTTGTCATTGTTGCCCACTTCAAAATTTCAAAAGAAGATGTCTCTCGTAATGGAACAAAATTTCTCAATATTCTTGGAAATTGAAAGGCTAAAATTTGTTTTTCTCAAAAGATTGTAAAGGAAAAATGTCCAGTCTTTGAGCTAGAAAAAAAATATATAATCAGTAACATGACCCAACAATTGTAGAAATGTGTGTGTTGGGGAAGTTTCATACTTCTGTAAAGATAGATAACTACCTGGGAAAACCTATATGGTTAGATTTCTAGGCTATAAATATATTTATATATATATTTATATATTATTTATATATATAAAAATATATTTATAGATTTATATATTTATAGATATATCTACAGATTTATAGGATCTTTTGAATGGAACCAGTTGCAGTGGACACTTGTGAATATACAGAAACTTGCTTTGTGAGTCAAGGGTCAACGTCTAATGTCACAGAACTGGCTGAAGGACAAACATCTCGGCAGCATTTTGGGAACACCCATTATATGTAGTGAATTAAACCTGACTGAAAGAGGAATGTAGTTTAATAAGATGTGAAAGTATAAGAAAAAATGCATAGGAAGACTTCAGTAGCTACCATGTAATTGAGGTTGGCGATTGCAAAGATACATGTTCCCTAGCAAAGCTCTAACCTGAGGGCCAACTGTGATTCAGAAATAAGTTACCTAGAAGTGGCAAACTTATCCTTAAACAACTGTTCTTTAAATAGAGAAGAAGAGGTCTTCAGTAATGTTTTTGGAACCAGTACATACTAATATGCATGACAGAAACTAAATAAGCTATCATTGTCAATAAATAATATTTTTGTCCCTATTTCTTTGTATTAATAATGGTGATAAACCAGGCTTTTAGGCTTTTAAAGAAAAACTACTTAAGATGTTTCTCCTCATTTCTCTTCAGTAGTATTCTTGCAGGATTTTTTCTGTGCACATTTTCTAGAACTTTTTTGGTGACTCAGGTATTTTTGTGCATCTGAATATTGTAAGCAAATTATCTAGAGCATCTATACAAACAAAAGCATGTGACATTTCTTGAGTGTTGCTTGATATTTCGCAGGTGTTTGTACTGGTTCCAATTCTGTTTAACAGCTTCATTAATGACCTAGATTATGGGACACAGTGCATACACAGCAATACAAGATTCGGAGTCATGACTGATAGACCATATTTTTGTGCTTGACTGGATGTAGAAATGATCCAACAGGAAGATGATGACGTTCAATAAATGGAAATTCCAAGTCCTGCACCTGCAGAGGACTAACCCCACATGCTAGGGGATCAATAGCTGGAAAGTAGCTTTGCACAGAACCCTAGTAAGTCCTGGTGGACAAGCTGAACAGCAATATTTGCTTACAGCAAAATAGGCCAATGGTCTCCATGGATGCAGTAGAAAGAGCATTTGCCAGCAGGGCAAAGGTGGAGGTCCTTCCTCTCTACTCAGCACTGATGATACTGCATTTGGAGTGATGTGTCCGTGCTGGTGAGTCATGGAGAAAGTTCAGCAAAGGGCTGCTAAGGTGATTAGGAACTGGAGCATGTTTCAGAGGGGAGTCTGAGAGAGCCAAGACTTCACCCTGAATTTGCAGTGGGGATCTTGTCAGGGTGTATAAGTTACTGATGGGAGGGTACAAAGAAGGCAGAGCCAGACTGTTCTCAGTGGTATATGGTGAAAGGCCAGGAAAGCACAAACTAAAATGCAGGAAATTCTGTTTAAATACAGGAAATTCTGTTTAAATACAAGGAAAAACCATTTCTGTTATGTGGGCTCAAACATTGGCACAGGATGCTCAAGGAGGTTTTGGAGTCTAACCTTGGAGATATTCAAAACCTGACTGGACACAGCCCCAAGAAACTTGTTCCAACTTGCAGAGTATCTCCAGAAGTCCCTTCCAGCCTCAGCTATTCTCTGGTGCTGTGTTTCAATGAGTATATGTTATCTGATGTCTAAGATCAAAGTCCAGGTAAAATTGTAGAAAGGTGTTTGTTGAACTGGCTTTTCCTCTACTGAAAAGTAGTCACAGAAACCTACAAGATTTTTGGAGTTACATATGGAGGCTATTTGGGAGGAGAAACAAAAAGATGAGCTCTGTTTTTCATGTTGCAATGGGAGGAATGACGGTACAAACCCAGGAACATTCATTTTATGTTTTAAACTAACCAACATCTTGATTAACGCCTTCTAATTCAAATAACCAAAATCTTGCTCACTGGAATCTCCAATTTCTAATGATAGAAAGTTGCTCTTCCAAATGACATGGATTTTAATTAGAATTGCCCTCATTCTTGAGTGGTATACTTTGTCACAATATGACCTCATATTTCATAACTTTGAAAGCTGCCTAATTCTAATTTTTTCCACTTTATAGGAAAAAAAGCTGAAGGTCTAAGAAAATGCGTGCTAAGAAGTTACTGACATGACGGATTTCAATATCTCTAAGTAATTAGTTAAGTAATGCTTGTCTCTTTCATTAAAGGCACCATTAGACAGCCAGATGCAAAAGATGACTGTGGCAAATGGTTTTCCAGGTAATTCTTGATAATGTTAAATGTGGTTGTCATTTCAAATGATCATTATGCATCTTTTCTTAAATATCCATCCATCTACTTGAGCTGCCTGCTCAATAAATTGTATGTGGAAATCATTAGGATAATTTAATGGAAATAATTCCCCCAGTTTAACTAGCTGCAGGATGTTTTCTCTGTTTCTGTGTTTTTCTTTTTCATTCTCCACCGATATGGGTGAAAAAATCTATATTACAGATATTTCTCTCTCCTTTGTTCCTTATTACATTTCTCCCTATTTCAAGCTTCTTTTGGAGAAAAAGTATACTATCAATTGTGCTGAGTAGAAAATTGTAAATCTGTGTGAAGGGCCACATATTGCCTTCAATTTTTGCTCATGCTTGCCTTTAGTTTTAGTAAGCGCACCAAATGTTGATGGGGCCACTGGTTCCTGTCATAGCACAAGGCTGAACTAAAGCACACTTTCCCTTCTGTAACTGTACACACTTTGCCAAGTGAAAGCCCATATTATTTAGGTTATTTTTCACATCCTTTCATTGCTATAAATTTTACTACATACAGAAGCTAGAGCAGGAGAAGGACTAAATGGCGGATTTTTTCATCTTGACTTTTTGAAAAACGGTTGGTTGGTTACTTGTCTTTTTCAGTGTTGCTATTATATGTTGATATTATAGGCTGATAAAGAACACAGAATGCAAAATTATGGCTGTTACTTAGTGCTTCACACTGGCAGGGGTGAAGCGAGAGGAGAAGATAGCGTGGAACAGTGACATTCCCAGCCTGAGAGGAAATTCATTGACAGGCACCCTCTAAGTTTCAAGTGCACATTGTTTTTGTGGTGAAAATGGCATTCCCATAATGTCCCTAATCTGCCTTATAGCTTCTGGAAGTAAGAAGCTTGTAAATAGTCTTGAGTAAGGCTCTCACTGTGCATCGTCCATAGTGTATCTGCAGACTGTAGGATCATGCATCCTATTTCTCTTGTCTGCACAACACTCAAGACTTCACTCTCTCTTTAACCCCTCTGAATTCACTTTGCAATATTGGGCTTTCTTCATTTTTCTTTGAGAAAAATTGCTCGTGTAATAGTGGTGAGGGGCTTCGGTCCTGTAATTTCTAGCTGCATTAAACACTGTCTCAGTCTTGTTGCTTATGCTGGTTATTTTTGAACTAAGGAATTGCTGAGTGTTTTTAGTACCACTCTTTGAAATTAAAAGAAAGACAGTTCTCTCCTGGATACGACTGTCATCAGTGCTTAGAAATTTTTCATTGTTCTCTTTCAGAACATGCTGTCTTTCTCACTTTTTCCATTTATTGTTGGCTTTCCTTTTGACAGAATTTCTTCTTTTATTTAATGGTGGTTAATCAAGTAAATAGAAGACTCTTTAAATAGCATATTTTATTAAAACAAAACACCTAATTAACTTATCCTCCAGTTATGTGCTCCAGTAATCCTTTAGTGCAGGCTTCTTACAAATTTTGTTACTACAGATAGGAAGAACTAACATAAATTAGAAATGTCAGGTGCTTTTTGAAAGAGATTTTTTTCTCCTCTGTATTTTAAAGGGGCCTATGTACTAGTTCTTTATTGTACATCTTGTGTGTTTCTTTAACTTCATTATCTAGGAGCTGTTCTTAGTGGGGTCCTTTAAAAGTAGGGGCAGCTACTTAAGTTTAACTGGCTTGAGTAAAGTAAGTATTTGCCACAAATGTAAAGTCATTATCAATTCATCTAACTTCCCTTATAAAACATTAAAAAAACCCAAAAAAGCTAATATTGGTTCTTGTGTATATTCCCCTAAAATACAAGGGCTATGAACTACATCCTTGAAGAACAGGAAGCTAAGTACAGTGCTTCACAAAGATATTCAAGTGGGGAAGATATTTATTTCAGTTTAAAATATCCTAAAATAAGGTAAATATCCTAAAAATAAGGTAAATATCCTAAAATATGAAGAAGAAGGAGACTAAATTAACAAAGGTGAGCAATAGTAACTCCTTCTGTGATAATTTGATTCCCCTTGAGTGTACTAGAACTTTTAGATGCTTTCAACACTGCTCAGACACAGCATGGAAGTATGCAGAGAGCCGTAAGCTTTTGATTGAAAGCAAAAAGGAACAGACAGAAACTCAAGTCTAGAAGGGAAAATAGAGGCATTCAGGACAGCAAATCTGGAGCAGATGTAGGAGGAAAACAGACTGGCTAGAGAAGATAACTTAGAGAGCTCAACTATTTAAGTGAAGAAGAAATGGGTAAGAGCAGGCATTTTGGGGCTAAAGCTAGTGATAAACTAGCTGGGAATAAAGATAAGGGGCAGCTGTTTGACAGCTGACTGGGAAAGCAGGTAGCTGAGGATGTGCAGATTGCTGAGGGAGCCTGCATCGTGTATTCAGATAAATAAGGCGTAGGAAGGCAAGGGCAGAATTGTGGTGAATGTGCCGAAGGGTTGTATCCACTGAAGTTCACTTTCTTTCTGAGCTCTGAATGGACTACAAGACTTCAGAGACTTATAGTTCCTCTCTTGTCAGAAAACCTCCACTGAAGGCAGCCTTTGACTTTCTGATCCCTCTGCTATATTTTCAATACATTTTATAGTGAAAAGAGCTATATCCTCTTTGCCAGATTTTTGTCAAAATGCAATCATTCCTTGTCACCATGTGTTCTGTGAAAGTTTGGACTCTTGGAAGGTCTTCAGGTTCATTGTATTTTCTTCTTTCTGACTTGCCCAGACTTCTCTTTGGCAAACCATCCAATCAATAAATTTACTGTATGCATAACTGAGTATTCCCACTTAGCCACCCTAAGGCAGATTTTTGGTTTGTCAGTTTTATTTTCTTCTGTTGTTCTGAACAATTAAAAACAACTCTTCCACAAAGTGGAGTGACAGTCATTCTAGGATAGAAGTAAGAGAGACCTATTTTCATAGGACTTCTGTCTTTCTTGAAAGTCATTATGTAGTGGACAGAATGGTGGACACTGGATCTAATTATTGCCCTAAGGATTTTCTTATTGTCTTTGTACTCCTTTGCAACACCAGGTAATTACTCAAGCCATACTTCTTACAAATGGTTAATAAATGCACTTCTCATTTTTCAGAGTAAGAGCTAGAAATTTCTGTAGAAATGTCTGGCAGAATTGCTGAGCACTTATAACTGAAGCCAATGGGAATGCTAGTTTGAATGGATGAAGTACTGCATAGCAATCACCTTCTGAAAAATCATTCACTAGAGTTATTAAGTTAGGTGTGAAAATTAATAGGAATTTTTTTCCTAGTCTGTCTATGCCTCAGTCAACTATTTGTAAAATGGAGTGATATCATCTTTCATTTTGCTGGCTGGTTTAAAGATTGATTAAGTTTTGTGAAGCAGTCCTCTGTTCTGGGAAGTGCCATAGAAAGTTCAAGACAAATGAATAGATTTAACAGGTTTGCCATAGGTTTTAACAGTTTTCAGCAAATATTGACCAGCTAATCATTAATAACTTTTCATTTATTACATGTACCAGTAGTACAGGGTTTCTGGGAGGGAGGGAGGGGAAAGGCAGTCTATTAGAAATTGCATAATTTATATACACAAGTGAAGTGAATTCATGGTTGAGTAGAGTACCCTAACAGCAATGGAGTTTAACTTCTTGTGAGTTTGACTGTACAGCTTTATAATCACTTTCTTTTTGCTTTGTAAGGGTAAGCCTGTATTCAAAATGTAACTGTAAAAGCAAGTACTGTTTTAGGTGGAGGAAGTTGTTGTTTTATTGAAGATGGGAAAATTTCCATCCCCTACTATTTATTCCTCTAACTTTTCACTCATCTGTGATGAATGAAATAATATATGAATATATGCATGACTAGTCTGAATGTCAACTTAGAAATGAAAAAACTCGTTGCTTTATTTCTCCACTGAAACTTCATCTCTGTCTGTTCTCATGTGACTCTCAGGCTGGGGCAGTGTTCTGAATGAAATCTTTATGTGTGATCATATACACTTTTCAGAATTCCTAATGTTACTCATTATTGCAACTCCCAGAAATGTGCTTAAGGGACAGGTAGCTCTTCAGCAATGCTCCTGCCAAAACCACAGATGATATTGGTGTGTATCTGGTCAACTGCATTTGGTGTGTAGGCACGCTACTTTTAGTGTGCTTTGAATGGTGGGTAAAAGTTCTCTTACTGGACTCATCAGATTGCTGCGATTGACCAGCAGTGATAGTGCATCAAATGCTGTTTAGCATATTAGAATTAGAAATTGCTGGAATCCAACTTGATTTTTTTTTTTTTTCTGCCCAAAAATATGGTCCCCTTATTTTTGTAATGAAAACAAAACCGATAAAATTGATTTGGTTCCAAAGGTGTTGCAATTAAGTACCAAAATGAGCACTGGAATATGCTTTCCTCTCTGGGTGATTTGCATGGGGTGCCTAATGTGCTTGCCTCACAGGTCATCTTGTTTCTCAGGTATACATTAGGGTGCATCTAAAGCATCCTAACACTGGGTAACAGGTGTTAGGTAATTAAAGTCAGCTATCTCTCTAGACAAATAATAATTCTCTTAATAATGGACATTGTAAGCTGCTGTACATTTCATTTAACAAATTCCGATTCTCTTCCACTTTACACATGCTTTCTTTAAGGGAAAAACAATCCCAAGTTGAATAGACTATGCACACAATATATTTCTTTATCTTCTTTTTGTTCAATTTCTTTCAAACTCCCTGTCTCACTTTGTTCATTGATGCTTAGTATCATTTTAAATTGACTTGTGGACAAATAGAATTTTGTGCTCCCTTTCCTTGCCATTTTTTGTAACTTTTTCAACAGTACAGAGTTCTCCTGTATTTTTTACCCTCAGTCTTGCATTTTTGCCATTTATTCAAAGTTTAAGAAGAATTGTAATTTTTACAAATCAGATTATTTAATCATTTTAATATTAATATTGTTGTTACTATTTAATGTTGGGGGAGAGTCTGTTGTGTTGTTAAAAAATTTATGGTAAAAAGTCAAATAAGTATCATATAGATTATAGGAACTGATGATGACAGCAAATAAAAATGGAAGTAAAACATTTTCTGCTGATGTGGAACCTAACAGTTACCTGTTCAGATTTCTATCTGCAGAAAATATTTGTTAACTTGCATCTCCAGCTTTATCTACCAGGCAAGATGTGCTATCACTGTTGGAGGCACAGTGAGCTTCTAACATAATAACTTTCAATGGGAAAATTGAAATAGGTTATAAAAGTGTATTTTCTCTTACCTGATTGCTTAATAGTGCTTTGAATTCCAGGGCTGAATGTGAGATGGTCTAGTTTAGCTGGTGTGCCTCTATTCTGGGCATGTAGCAGTTTCAGCCTGTGTTTTGTTCCGATGTTCATAGTTCAACAACATGAGCTGATTGCCAACAAACTTATTATTATTTTTATGTAAAGGGGAACAGTAAAATTGCATCTTTTTTTCTAAGAGTAAATCACAGACTGATCCATAGATAGCATTGCCGCAGTTTTGAAATAGTACTTCATAATCAGATTCTTTATGGAATGCATCTGAACACTCAAGAAGTTGATAACTGCAGCTCAGTAGGTAATTACACATGGTGTGCAATCAACTGATCAACATGATACAAATTATACTCTTACGCTGGTTTTAATCCAGCAATTTGTACTTTAATCAATGATATTATTATAATTTTACAGCAAGACTAATAAGACCAGGACTTGACATTTTTCATAAGCGAAACACTGAGTCACAAATTCACTCTTTGGTGTTAATTGTGTCGTAACAATGTTCAGTACTGACTGAGGGACTGCAGAGGTGCCCCCTTGCACAGCAGTAGGTGATGACTGCTTAGTCCCACACCTTCCTTCGAAGGTGAATTTGTCCTTTATAGTGCTAATATGTCACTCCTATGTTTGTTCTTTTTGGCAATTCAGATTTGTGATTTACCTTAAAATGGTAGACATAGACTTGTTGGATTGGGTCCAGAGCAGGGACGCAAAAATAACCAGAGGGCTGGAACACCTCTCCTGTGAGGAAAGGCTGAGAGGGTTGAGGTTGTTCAGCCTGGCGAGGAAAAGACTCTGGGAAGACCTTATTGCAGCCTTTCAGTACTTAAAGGGGCTTATAAGAAAGATGGGAACAAACTTTTTAGCAGTCTGTAGCAATAGGACAAGGGAAAATGGTTTTAAACTAAAAAAGGGTAGCTTCAAAATAGATAAAAGGAAGAAATTTTTTATGATGAGTGTTGACACACTGGAAGAGGTTGCCCAGAAAGGTAGTAGATGTCCCATCACTGGATGTGTTCATTCAAGGGGGTTGGAGCAGATGACCTTTAAAAATTCCTTCCAACCCAAACTATTCTATGATACTATTCTATAATTCTATTACTAGTCCCTGGGAAGTCCTTCAACTTGTTGCATTCTCAGAGTGAGCCCAAGATTGTACCTAAGGATCATATTATCAGCATTTCCCTAGGCATTCAGAATAATACTGCTATTTTTCTTGTATTTGAGACGGTAGTTTTGGCTGTGTGTAAAAAATAGATTTTGCCATATGCAAAATCTAACATAACTTGCCACCCAGAACTAAGGAAATGTAAAGACCCAAGTACATCTTTGCAGATGGTCAGTCCCCTGTGGTCCCAGCTTGCCCTTATAGCATGTACCCACTGGAGAGCAAGTTACCTGACAGCTCTACTTCCTTTGAACTGCCAAGGAAAGCAGGAAGAGGAATGTAGTACAGCCCAGAGTTAAGCTTTATACATACTGCATTGTGTGTTGTAACAAAAGCCGTTGCACTCTTCTTAAGGTTAACAACCAGGTCATCTTTACTGTCCAGAAGTACTGCATGAGCAGAAAAGAATATTTCAGCCATCTTTCCAGTATTTCTTCTTTGGAACAGTAGCTCCATTTGTCTCCCAGTACATTGGAGGCAAATAGCTGGCCAAATAACTAAATTCCAGTAAACTGTCAAGTAGCTACTTATGTCAGATAACTGCTGCACATGTGTCTTATTGTCTGACTACCCATGAGATTGCTCTGGAAATCTGATGAGTGCCAGAGGACACAGCAAACAGCTCTAGGAAAGAAGGGACCTAGACAACATAATTTTCCTGACTTTATTTGGTCTTGTTTATCCTCAGAAGTATCACAATTACCTGCAAACAAGAGTCTTTCCCTGTGGTAGCACTAGTTAATCTCTTTGAGAATTGAACAAAAGGTCCTGAGGAGCACCTGAAAGCCCGGCAATATGGAGGGATGACAAAGTCTGCAAGTCTTGGCCCTGGGTCATGCTTTTCTAGCCCACATATGGGCAACAGCATGAAACATGAGGTGATTTATCTGTTCCCATTATATTTAAGCCTAAAAATACTATAGCAGCATTCAAAAACTATTCAGAAGTCTTAAGCATTGAATTTTTTTCTTTTCATTTTTCAGGATGCTGACAGTCTCCCTGCTGATAGTTTGATAGATTGGATGTTTCTGTAACTTTCCATAGCAGATTATTCTACCCCTCTCTAGGCCCATTCTTCCCTCCCTTGATTTTTGTCAGATTTACATCTGTTTCTTTAGCAAGCTACTATAAATATGTCTTCAAGTCCATTTACAATATATGCTTAGTATCAGCTTCAGAACACAGAGCAGAATGCAAAATGACTGAACTATTTTGAATAAACAACTCTGGGTTTTTAAATTCATCAGAATTCTTTTTTATTTCCTCTTTGGAGGATCCCTGTCTTTGAATGGTTTGTGCTATGTTTTGCCTAGGGATGTGTTTGCATAATAAGGGCTTTGATTTGAATAGGTGAATAGACCTGGGTGTTTCTGTTTTCCCACCATTTTCATGATTGTAGCAGGAAAAAGGGCAAGGACAGTTTTAGCTGAGTAATTTAGCATATTTTCACATTGAGATTTAGTTTTGCTGGATAGTGTAAGACAATGCAACTCAAGTAGATAGCAGAAAACGTGAAGTGAGAATGATGGGAAGAAAAAGGAACTTCAAGAAGATGATCTCTTGCAACTGCACAACAGCCAATAACTACAAATTAGTTACAGCTTGAGTGACAGACAAAAGACCTCAGGTATACTCTAAAAAGGAACTGTAAAAAAAAGCTGCTTATTTAGTCGCTCTGACTGTCATCTTTGTGTAATAGACTCAGAGAAATGTGTGGTCATATTGTACTGATATTTTCTTTCCTTTTTCTGTCAACACTGTGATATTCAGGATTACATGGCTGCAACAATAGCTGCGTGAAACATCTAGTGACCTAAGAAAGCAGTTTTTCTTACTGAATTTTACTCCAGTAAAATTATTTCACACCTTAAATGATTGTTGAAGATGCATTTAAAATAAAATCTTAACTCATCAGAGGTTCTTCAAAAAGAGGTTGAGTTCTCTGCTTTTTCATTGCCCTTCTGGAGAGGTGTGATGACTAAGTGACATACTATAAACATCGCTAAAGGGAATCAGTTTTGGCCATCTGTTCTCCCTGAATGATTTTGAGTTGAATATGACAAGAATTTGAGGGAACAGACAGAAATTTGAGCTTTGACATCCAAGTATAAACGTAGATAAGAAAGGAGAGTGACAAGTTTTCTTAAACATATCTCATCATTTATCCTTTGTGTCTCTTTTTGTCAAGACATTGTTTCTTCTGTCTGAGCTGCATATGCTTGTCTTTCACTGCCAAAAATGGAGTCCTTCATAATAAATTCATGTTCAGGGTCCTGAACCTGGAGAGGAATAACCCCCAGCTACGGCTGGGAGCTGACCTACTAGAGAGCAGCTCTGCAGAGAAGGAGCTGGGAGTCACCAAGACTGGGTGGCAAGTTGACTCTGAACTGGCAGTGTGTCCTTGTGGCCAGGAGGGCCAATGGTGTCCTGGGGTGCATCAGGAAAAGTGTGGCCAGAAGGTCGAGGGAGGTGATCCTGCCCCTCTGCCCAGCCCTGGTGAGGCCACATCTGGAGTGCTGTGTCCAGTTCTGAGCTCCAGAGCACAAAACAAGGCTCTAGTGGAGAGGGTGCACTAGCAGAGGTAACAAAGACGATCAAGGATTTGGACCATCTCTCTTATGAGGACAGACTGCAGGAGCAGGGCCTGTTTCGTCTAGAGAAGAGAAGACTTGGGAGAAGATGCCATTATTGCAGATAAATATCTCTAAGTCAGGTGCCAAGAGGATGGTGCTAGACTCCTTTTCGATGGTGTCCAATGACAGGACGAGGAGCAAGGGCCATAAATGAAAACAATGGCCATAAAATGAAACACAAGAAGTTCCACCTTAATGTTCAAGGTTGAATTTCTTTCCACTGACAGTGCCAAAGCACTGGAACAGGCTGCCCAAGAAGGTCGCGAAGTCTCCCTCTCTGGAGACATTTAAGACCCTCTTGGATGAGTTCCTGTATGACCCTTCCTTGGCAGGAGGGTTGGACTGGATGATCTCCAGAGATCCTTTCCAACCCTAACAATTCTGGGATTCTGGGGTCCTGGGAGTTGTACTTTGGGTTAGCTCTGACCTGATGCCAGAGACCACTTCCAGGTACAGAATGAGATGCATTAGGTGTAGTCAGGGAGTGGAACTTCCAGTGCTGGTTCATTTGTTTGGGATCCTGTTCACACTCCCTGAGAGGCTTCACAGTTTAAGATATCCTGGGAAAGGAGGATGATAAGGAGATTGGCTGCAAAAACACCCTTCTGAACAAAACAGACTGTAGATGCGCTGTTTTTTTCTCTTGTTTTACTCCAAAAGCTCAAAGTTATAGAAACAAGTTGATATACATTTGCATCCTCAGTTTGCAGTAGCTTGCAACCAACAGCTGACAGAAGCTTAGGGCACTTCTGTTGCTTAATTTTAATCTTCAGTTTAATTTGCCAGGGAAACGTTGTACTTTTTGTCTGCAAGATTTTCAGTGTGAATTTATCAGTGTTTGCAGGAGCAACAAACTGAATCAAAGATTTTTTACAAATTTTCTCTAATGTCTTACAATGCTCTGACCATTTACAGCTGTCACTGTTAAAAATGGAAATTTATTGAGAACAAGCCCTCACAAAATCTTAAAAACTGAATTTATTTTCTAATTTAAAAATGAGGAAATATTGCCGTGTTGTACTTCAAATTGAAGAGATACATTAGTGATATGCATGGTGATACAAGTTGTTCAGAGACCACTGGGAATGTTGATTCCACACAATCAATCTTTCCTACCTCAAATCTTTGAATACCGTGACAGCTTAGATCTAGTTGTCAGGTAGTAGGCAGTGACTTTTTGGTTCCTCTTCTGCCATGCCATAAACCATTGGCTATGTGGACTTTAAGGAAATGGATAGTTTACCCATTGCTCTTCTGAAGGTTGGAAAAGGGATCTGCAGCCTTTGTTTCTCCTGTAGTGACATCTTCTCACACCATCTTTCTTTCTCATGGGTTGGTGGTATCCAGCAGGATTGTGATTTATGGGTTTTTTCAATCTTAAATTGAGTATGACCGTCAAGCTCTGGTGCTCTTAGAGCCAGTAAACAACGTAGGCATTTCTGTATTAATTTTTCAACACATTATTATGATGTTACTTTGCAGTTTAGCAGCATTAAGGGTCAGAGTTTGACTCCATGTTTTATGTGCCTTTTTATTTTTATGTCACTTTTACCAGTCTATTGAATTGGAATTAATGAGGATTGAGAATGCATCTAATGCATACTTTGTAGCAAACTGCTGAAATTACTGCTCAAGTAATTTGTTGCCCACTATAAGATTTTACTGTATCAGCTATGTTGTATCTAGAGCTTATAAGTTTAATCGTTTTGGTAGACTGCACTGAGGTTTTCTGACGAAAATGAAGAGAGTGGTCTAGAGCAAATACACCATATTTCTCCTGGTTAGTGTGAACCCACATTTTCTATGCTCTGGCAGCTCAGTTACTCCTTTACTATCATCATGGACTGTTTTGTGGGGTAGTGGTTGGTGGTAGTGGTGGGTGTAGGGGTAGGGGTATATTTTTGAAAATATTCAGGCACAATAGTGTGGGCTTTTCTCCTGCTTTTCCTTTTTGATGCTTTTAAATAAAAATTTGCTTAGTGTTAACAGCTGTCTCCTAAACTGATAGTAGGAGCTGGAAATACCTGGTGCTAGCCTTAATTACATGCTCCAGGCTCTCATCTTTTGCATCAGCTCTGTCAAATGCAGACTATATTCTGAGATAGGAATGTTTAATCAGATAGATGTGAATAAAGTCAAGCTGAGGAATTTGCTCTACTTATTTCTTTGAATGCCTTGGAAAACTCATCTGTGCAACTTATCTGTCAGTAACTATAACTAGACAAATGATCTTTGTACTCCTACAGGGCTGGATTGGTGTGCTGGTTAGGCCTTAGCAAAATGTCTCTCAATAGCTTGTGGTTATTTTCAGTTAATAATGGCTTGCCTCAAATGATTTGTCATACTAATTGCCCTTTCTTTGCCCTCTCTTCAAAAAAAGCATGTTGGCAAGTTTAGTTAGTAAAAATACACAGATTATTATAGACTTATTTTAAAAATCGTCCTTCTTTTTGTGTTGTATTTCTTACAACAGCTATAGTAAGATTTGATGGTGAAATGCAGATAAGAAAATAAATTAGTTCTTTTCTATGAAAATATTAGGGATATGAACAAATCCTATGTTCCTATAAAATGCTATATATTCATATTAGGAATAATAACATTACAGATCATGACATGGCCTAGTAGACCAACTGGAAGTGGAAGCCAAGCACTGCTGAGAAGAAGGGGTGTAGAAAACATAAGGGACAGTCAAATTAACCTCCTGCTGACACAGAGAAATACACAAAAATAAGATCTGCATATTTTGGCAATTTACATTAGAAAACTGACTTTTCTGGCTTCCCGCTGCCCTCCAGAAAGGTTGTTTCAGAGTCTTCATTAGCAACTGTGTTCAGGTTTTCAGGTTTTCATTCCCACTTTATAAGCTTCTGTCCTTATGTCAGTATTTTCTCCTACTTTCTTTCCCTTCTTTAATATTATCTAACCATGTATTTCTAAAAATGTATTTCTAAAGAATAACCATGCTACATTTCCCTTGTTTTGCTGGGCTAAGCAAGCCAGTTTTCTTCTCATCACTCCTTTTGTAACATTGGCAATTTTTGTTTTTCTAGTCATCACTGGAACGTGCTTCCACATGTTCTCTGGTATGAGTTCATTTCATTTATTTTTTTTAATATGGATAATTTGCATCAGATGGCATGTGTCAGATGAAGAGTCTCCCATACAAGGGATTTTGTAAAAAGGCTTTAATAACTGTCCTCTTCTATAAAAACACTTCTCCCAATGTACCTTAAAATTGCATTTGCCTTTTTTGGAGCAGCATCATGCCAGTGATTTATAGTCAGCCTGTGATCAATAAATACAGCCAGGCCTTTTTATCATTTTTAGCTGATGTACTCTCTCATTCTGTATCATGGATTCATGTTAATAGCCCCTTGCCCTTGTTCTATTATACTTCATTCCATTTCAATTACAAACTTCAAAGCCACCTAATTTTTCGTGGATAATATTCTGTTCCTCCTTTATATTGATGTCTCCCAGCTTCATGTGATCATCCATTTTCATCCTAGCAAGTCTACTCTGAGCTAAAGCTATTTAATAAAGCATTATATGTAAGACTTAACCACAAGGACTTCTGCTTTTCTGCATGACATTACTAAGTTTTCCCTCACGTTGTCGTTTAGCTAGTTTCCTACTCACTTCTGTGAACCTTCAGCGACCTTGCATGTTTTATTTGTAATTATCATATATCCAGTGTTAATTTAATATCTAAGGTTAAACAGTGAAGGAGAGACAAGCAAGTAAGTCCACAGGGGAAATGACAAGTTTTCTAGGTTGCAACAAACTCCGTACAACTGCTTTAGTTCCTAAAGAAAGTCTCCTTATTTCTGTCATTGCTAAGGCTGGTTATGTTTGCCTCAATTCTTTTTGGTAGTTTTGTTTTTGCCAGAGGATGCTGATGTTTTAAAGCATGTGTTGTGATGTGCTGTGTCCCCAGACAGCAGCCAGGCACCAGCACAAACACTTGCTTACTCCCCTGTTCTGTGGAATGGAAAACACAGAAAGATGGCAAGAAGAATCGTGGATCAAGATAACATCAGTTTAATTGGTGGAGCAAAAGCTGTACACACAAGCAAAGCAAAACCAGGAATTTATCCACTACATCCATGGGTGTGTTATGTACACTGTTTTAGTTACAGATCCAGAACGAAGCACTGCTGTGGAGAAAAGTGCAGCAAATGCATGCAGAGGGAAAAATTGTATAAAATTATGTATGTTTTTTTTCCCCTACAATATTTGCCCATCTAATTAGTCTATCAAAAAAAACCCAAAAAAATCCCAAAATAACAAACCAAACCAAACAAAAAAAAAACCCCAAAACAAAACAAACCACCAAACCCAAACCAAAAAACAACGCAACAAAAACCCCAGCTATCAGAGCAATGTGGAAAGGGAGATACCAATCTACAGGAAAGCTTAGACCTTAAAATCAAAAAATTTGGCATACTTACACCATTTTTTCCTCTTTTTTTTTTAGTCATGATTGCTGAGACTGTCTAAAGAATGATATTATAATGAAATGCATGTGGTACTCATTTCAGCTTCCTACTGAATACAGTTCAAGTTATGGACTGTCTATGTTTGACTCTACATAGTTTGTGCTCTCTGTCTTAGTTGTTTCCCATTTCACCATTAAGTTTTAGACCTTTATTGTGCTTCACTTGACTATCAGTGAAAACAGGATTTTTTTTTTTCACTGTATGTATGTTTTTAATGAGAGTGATCAATTCATACAGTTTCCATCTACATCTCAATATTCCTCTTATATCTAAAATCTCAGCTGTTCCCAACATACAAGGTTTGCCAAGAAGCTTCCTACTACCAGAGCTTAAAATCAGTTTCTGGTCAGTCACTGCAGAACTGATGGAGGTTCAAAAGTGGTTAAACTGAAGTAGATGCTCTGGCCAACCCAAGAAGGGCATCTTGTGACAGAATTACAATCTCGGCTGGTCAGTCTGTTGCAAACTCATAAACCTCTAAGAAAGGGTCAGCTGCTTTGTGTTGCGAGTTACTAACTGTAACACCCTTAGATTGAGGGCATGCAGAACTGCTCCCCCAAAAATAATTAAATGGTAAGGTTTTTGGCTAAGTGTCAGTGAAGTTTTGGCTCTACTGTTTTGACTTCTGTTTAAATTGTAGCAGGAAAACGACACGCCTGCTGAGCAACTGGTGGTGATCTGACAGAGCCCTTAACTCTGGAAATATTTTTCCCTCCTTTACGTATTGCGAGTTTTCACTTATCAGTCTCTGAGTTACAGTCTGAGGAGGAAATGTAAGAAGGTATTTCAGATCAATTTGGACAAACTCCTCAGTGAATTTTTTTATGCATTTTTCTAATATTTTGGCATCTCTAGAAATGTAATTAATCTGCCTGAAAGCTATTGTAGATGCTGAATTTTGGCCTCTTTGAAAACCTTGACATGTATTTAATTTCATAGAAAGAATACAGGTGTTCTTTTCTATAAAGATTTTGTGCTTTATTTATTCTTAAAACTGAAAAAAATCCCTAATGGTATAGGTAGCCTGTCTAATACATCATGTATTTTTAAAAAAATATTTGTGTCTTAAATAAATGTGTCTTAAAATTAGCTAGTACTGAGACTGTCTAAGAAGCAGTTGAGGAATTGGCAAGGTTCATTTTTATGGTGTACTGAAGGCAAAGAGTAAAGGGAATCAATGTTTGATAATGCACAAGATGCCCCAAGTGGATGCTGTAGTTGAAATAGCTAATACATTGTCAAATTTGCAGTGTAGATAAACTTTTGCCCTCTTTGAGACTGATATGTTCAGGTGTTTTTAATAGTTACAGTGTGATACTACAGTGCTAAAGCCCTGTTTGCCATTGAGCTGCAGCAAAGGGGTTGTCACCATTTTTCTTCTTTACGATTTTTTTTTTCTTCTAAGAACTTTGCGATTTTAAAGGGCCCCCCACCCCCAGCTGTTAGAAATCACTGAATTTTAATTTAATGTGTTAAACTATACCAATGTAATTTAAGTTTCCCATCCCTTGGTAATTAGATCCTCTTCAGCCTAACTTGTTGCATGTTCTGTTAATTCTAAGCATAAGATTTGGAGATTTGCACATTATTATGTAGCTAATATTATTCACCTACCTCTTAGCAGTGTGGGAGTATGACAGATTATTTAAACAAATTTGTTTTCTATTTTCCTCTGATGGAAGGGACATCTAGTGGTTGGGAGACTTTGAGATGCCATTCTTATCATACCAATAAGGATTTCAGAAGGTGCCTGGAAGCAAACCAATAACAGTGAAACTTCTTTTTATTGCTTTTGATCCCAACACACTAAATACAATAAAAGCTCTCCTGGGATTAAATATATCAAATTCCTGAACTGAGATACTTCTTCCTCTCAGATACTCCCTAAAGTATCCCATCATGATAGACAAAGCCTTCAGTTCAAACCCTGAATATTTCAAAAAGGAGGGGAAGTAACTTTGAATCCAAAGGGGATGTCTGTTTTAGTAAACACTGACCTTTTTTCCCCCTCAGCATCTAACCTTTTCTACAAAAATTATTTTGGATTGATTTCCAGCTGTCTTTAGAAGTTGAGCCTGTGAGCCTAAATACTCCCATTCCCAAGTCATGCAGTCAGAAAAGAGCAGAAGTAGCCAGTGTTCTGCTGCATCTTTCAGTTTCCCCATATGAGAGCTCATCTTTATGACCAGAATTCTTCTGCTGGGCTTACTGTTGACACAGAGCACCAAGCTGGAAAGCAGAGATAATGTGTGACATTGCTGCAGTTTGTCAGATACTCTGATTTCAACCTCTGCCCCTCCCCTTCCTTTCCTCTGTTACACAGGTGCTGAAATCCTTTCAGGACTGATTTACTGAGTGGCAGAACGAGTTCCTAATTCTCAGCTTCATTCCCTTTTGCAGCTTAAACAAGATTCTGAAGCATAAAATAAATCTTAATCTTTCCAAGGAATGATGTTAATCTGAGGCTGGTTGTTGGCTCAGTACTGAGTTCCTGCTGGCTTTGATAACAGCTCATGATTTGTTAAAATTTAGCATGGATTGATGTCAGCTTGCAACTCACACTCCAGGCTTCCTTGACTAATGGGAAGTAAACAGGAGCTTGTATGTGGCTGGGGCTCAGCACCATAAAATTTACAGTGCAGTTCATGAAGTTGTCAGCTTTTGCATGTGATCCCTCTTTGTCACCCACTGGGTTTCCTGGAAAAGAACTGGATGTTCAGCAAGGTCTTAACTTCTAACTCAGTCCTCTGTTATCCATTTTTTTCCACCCCACAGTCCTAATAAATGCTTTGATTTCACACTTTCAAGCACTGTAAAGAGACAATTTTACCTATTTGGCAAACAAACAACACTGGCATATAAGTGATCCAGAGCCCTAGGGTGCAATATAACTTCAATTTCATTGATATAAGGTATCAGTGTTAGAAGGTTGGTTTAACTGTCACACAAAAACTAGCATAACCACAGTTATGTTCACTATTTATGGTTAAAAAACTATTTAAAGGAGAAAAAGGGCTTAAGAATGTTAACTGTGCATTTGATTTTGGCTGCAAAAATGACTGTAGTTTGCAGTGATTTGGGAAAATATATACACTAAAAATTTTATACTTGAGCCTTCAATTGTCTGTTCAATAGTTGCATAATACAGAACAAGTTCTATTCTGCTGGAGATACTAAAATTACTTCTGTTTCAAATTTTTTATTAATGAGGTCAGGGATTTTGACAGTACTTTTCAGTAACTGCAGAATAAAGCATACTGTTTTCAGAGTAAGGCTTGGGAGAAACTCTCATCGAGACAGGCAATTTTTGGAATGTTGATAAGGTGCATGATTGACACCCCTATAATTTTGTTTGTTCTAAGCTTCTGTTTGGTCTTGGAACTTGGCTATTTAAGATGAAATGAAAAGAACTGTTTGCAGTGCTTTTGGACTAAATTTGTGAGGGTGGAAGACAACATAGTCCATATTAATGTTGTTATCTTCAATGTTTTCTCGGTGGTTTGGAGGTTTTTTTCAAGATCTACAGACCTATTTTGTTTTGTAAAATCATTTCTCATACTAAAGAGCCAAGTCAGAGTGGACTTCCATGTCTTAAAATGCTGCTCAGAGCTAGATTAAATTTTTCTGACTGAGAAGAAGTTCTACTTTTTCATTCATTTACATTATAGCACAAACCACATGGATAAGAGACAAATATATGCTGTAAGATCTGCCAGTAGCACTGCTGGATCAGAGTTCATTTAGAGTGATGTTGGCCCTGTGAATCATAATGTCTCTTCAGCCGAGTGGGAGAACTAACCTTGTCTGCAGCAGGATCATATATCAACTTAAAGAGGAAAGAAAGTTGCCACAGAACCACAGTTCCAACCAGCAGCACCACTCCACAAAAAAGTAATCCTCTGGCATTAATTTCTTGTCAAGGCTAGTGATGGGTTGCATTTGCCAAATAAGATGTGCTCAGCTGAACTGCAGTATCTTGGACACGTAACGCGATATGTCACTTTTTCTTTCTTTCTTTTTTAAAGAATATTGCGTGTTGAAAGT
The DNA here is from genome assembly GCF_041296385.1 of Aphelocoma coerulescens. NCBI lineage: Eukaryota > Metazoa > Chordata > Aves > Passeriformes > Corvidae > Aphelocoma > Aphelocoma coerulescens. The sequence continues at coordinate 59,808,001 of NC_091015.1, read as the reverse complement.
GTCATTCTGTGAATACTCACTGTAAATTAAGATAACTATTCTCAGAAGTGTAGACATTGATCTTGGCTTCTAAAACTCTTAGACTATGCAATTCTAAAGCAGTTTGCTCCTTTAGGTATCTATAAATCCATTTTCTACATGAAGTGACTTTTCCCTTTTCAGTTCCAAGAGTATAATCCAAAGTCCATTCCTACACAGGCCCAGACCTTACTGAGCCTTTAAAGATGTGTTTAATGTGAAGTAGGAATGAGTAAAATGCTTTATGTAAACATAACCAAAACCAGTTGCATGGACATTTATTTAATACAAATTTTCTTTCTGAGCACATACCATTTATTTGCATTTGCCCTCAACATTCTTCACGGGCACTGAATGAGCATTAGTGCAGTCTCATTTTACAAAGAGGAGGCAAAGATGAGGGAGGTAGTTGTTCTGCCCATGGGTATATGATGATCAGCACCAAAGCTCAGGAGCTGTGTCCTTCGTGTTGTTACTGAGCCAGTAGACTTTTACCTTTCTTGCTTGTGACATTCAGATCTCCTGATGACTGAACGCAGACCAAAAGTTACAATTCACTGACCTGGTAACTGAATTTCCTTCTTGGGAGAGGGAAAGTGTTCCTTTGGGATCCAAAGAAAGGTGGAAACATAGAGTTGGAGGGAAGGACTACAAAAAAATCAGCTTTTAAGACAACTTTTATGTCATTCACTGTGGTTATTTTTTTTCTCCACGTGAATAAAGAAATAATATTTAGGGGTGGCTTCTTAAGAAAATATTCCTTGTCTGCAGAAATATATTTTCCCTTGTTCCCATTCAAGTGTCAGGCAAGATTTATGGGGAAAACATTTTCAAACTTCTATTAAAAAAAGATGTCCTCATACTACTTCTACTCTTCTTTGCATTGGAGAATGGCATGTAGGTGGCTGCTAAAACCAAAGATGTTGTTATAAATTCCTCAAAAATCTCTCCAGTTAATTGATGAAAATATATCTTCTGTATTTTGCATTGAATACATATTTGGAGGTGGATGCAGTGTGCATACTGACAGATCAACCATCTACATTCATTAGAGATTTTTTTCCTAATGTGTAAATGATAAAATTACAATTTTTAAATTTTCATGACTGCTTAAAAATCCTTTTTTTTTCTCTGGCATCCTATATGTATCATTTGACACAATATCATGAGTAGCAGGATACCTGCTGTGATACAAAGTTGTAGAAAAATGTTTGAATTAATTTCTTGTTAAGTAGCAAGCTGTCTGAATTTATTCACGTTTACATGGGCTGAAATAAAAATTCAATTTTTAAAAATCATTTTAAGTGCAAGAAGATCCTTCCTAATCAGATGAAGAGTTCATATATTCATAGAATCATGAAGTGATTCAAGTGTTCAGGGCCGGGTTGGATGAGGGTTTGAGCAACCTGGTCTAGGGAAAAGTGTCCCTGCCCATGGCAGCAGGGTTGAACCTAGATGACCTTTAAGGTCCCTTCCAACCTAAACTATTCTATGATTCTATGATTGTTTCATTTCCTCTTTTAAAGAGATAGACTATTACATAATTTTGGGTTTCAATGGAGATTTAAACAATATGAAGATGTTGGGAAATTTGTGTGTAGCAACAGAGAGTTTTATGCTTATTTTCAACTAAATACTATTTCAATACTAAAATTATTTTATTTTTAGTTCATTTACATTATTAGGATCTATATTTTTAATTCTGTGTTACAGTTAGTCCTTTTCTTCACACTCTGCAAAAGAAATTCTGTTTTATTTCTCTAAGGTTTTATCAAATGACACTGCCAGAATAGAGGAAACTTACACAAAAAGTCTGAAGTAGATATTACACCAAATTTGACATTTTGTCAGTGAGAGGAAAAGAGAAAATTTCTGGTATTTTTCTGATGGAATAAAAAACACTAACACATTGCAGATACCCTGTGAGCATCCAAACTATGACCTTAAATAATTAATTCCTAGTTAGGGATCTGATGTTGCCAGCTATTTTCAATGATGCAAGTTCAACACCGTAAAATGATGCTTCATTTAGGCCACCCAGTCTATCATAGGTTGATATTAGGTGTTCAACAAGGTAAGAATCTGAGTGATTTTCATGGAGTGCAGAGGAACATGAAAGAGTCTGCCTTTTAAAAAATTTCTTCCCATCCAGTCTAGTAAGAACAAAGGCACTCTTCTCCGAGTAACAACATTACATTAATTTTCCTTTTATTTGCAAAAATGTTATCTATTTTTTTACTTGAAGATGTGGTTCTGTACTGAATTTATTGACTTTGAATGTTAATCATCTTATGACAGGAAACTGCTTTGGTATTTTGAAGATCAGCCTTGTCACTCAAATCTGAGATAACAGAACTAATGGGGTCTTAGACACTAGAAAAAATATGTACTGGAGGGCAGCTGGAAACTGTGGATAGTTGATGTGGAAGAACTTACCTTCCTGAAGTAGTGGGACACTGGTGTGCTAAGCACTTGACCTAGCGGGAGGAGAAAGATAATGATAACCTGAGGTCTTTCATGTTTGTTTATAATGGAATTAACAGTAGGTGCAGTAAGTGCAGGGTATTTATTTTTTCTTTGCTGGATTGTGTTTTCTCTTACTTTTTTTTTTTTACTATTGCTGCTAAAATGCACATAACTTTTGAATCTATGAATTTAAAAAGAAAAAAAAAAACAAAACCGAAAAACCCCTGTGGGTTTCAGTGGAATCATGGATGAAGTGTACTGCTGCTGGCTGTGGGACAAAATCCAGACCTGCTGCAATGTGTATCTGTATACAGTATACTGTACAGGTACTCAGTATGTTTTCCCTTGCTTTTTAAAATACAAATGATTCTTTAATTGTAATCCCTATTCTTCAATTTTAAAAAGCTGTCTAGTGTCTTTTTACATTTTTGAATGCATAGATCTGTAGTTCAAGAGTTGTAGGTGATGGTAAATCTTTTGTTATTTTAGATTCACATTGGCTGGTAGCCAATCACCAGGGCAAAGCTGACACATCGGTGGTTGCTCCTTTGTAACATTTTATTATGTTGAATTACTACATGTCAATAAGGAACACAGATTAAAATGAGGAAGAAATTGCCTGTGTAGTTCTGTATTAACCTTCAATAGCAGAAGCACAGTAGTCTGATCTTATCAATGAGTTCATTCTTGGAATGGACTGTGAAAAGGTTAAGCCTTGTAAGCGTAGCCAGCACACAGAGGTGATTAGATGCATTTCCAATTTAGAGAAATCTCTTTTCTGAAGGTCCCCTGTAATTAACATTCTAAGCAAATTATCTGGGAAAATAAAAATATCCTCAGAAAATTCTGACTGCAGAAATTCAGGTAGCAAATACAAAGAGTTCCTTGCTCGAAAGGAACCTTTGAATATCTTTTCAATTTATTTTTCCTTAAAGATAAGTTTCAGAGAAGCAAATTATTTCTTCATAAAGCAATTATTCTACTGAATACAAGAAATTCATTGGCAGAAAGAATGATGGATAAATTTTGATTAAAAACACTGCAGGATTTTTAAACACATTCTTTGTGGTATGCCATTTATACCTTTTATAAGTATGTTGTATGGAGAATTACTTTTTTTCCAAACTTCTAATTATGTTTAAGGTTTTTCTATCTCTTTTTTTTTTTTTTTCTTTATTCACAAAAATGCTGCCATCTGGAAAGTATAGCTTTACAGAAGGTATATCAATTTAAACACGATTTCAGCATTAAAAAATCATTCTGTTTATCAGCACAATGTTGCTATTATTAGATTCAAGATAATAGCAAAAGGAAGGGATTTTTCTTATTAATTACTTGTAGACTTTATTGTGTATATTTATAAAATTCCTTGTTTTCCTGGGAAAATGGTTGTGCCTTAAACTCTGATGCAATCCATATATTTTGCATTTCTATTGTAATTGCCCATGTGGACTAATCTGACGAACTTTGAATACAAAGCAATTTATAATACCTTAAAGAAGAATCAAGATAAAACTCTTCATCTGCATGGACCTTTCTGTTATCATCACTGCCTACTTTTCAGTAATTCCTTTTTGCTCTGAATTCTAATTTTCAAATTGAAATTGGCCCATATCCCCTTGGTCATTAATTCTAAGTTGGATCTTAAAAAGTTAGGGCTGGAAATAGCATATCTATAGTACAGCCATAGCAAGATTCCTCTAAATTCATAAAAACAGTTCTTCTTCAGGTGTTTTTTGTCTATGGACCAGGTGTTTTACCAGTGCATCTGGACCTCACTGATTATTGTGCTGTAATTCAGCATTTCCCTGGGGTTGTCTGGTCTCTCCACTGGGATGACACCATGTATAGAGTGTTGTGTTTTGGTTCGTCTGGCAGCCATGCTAAAAAAACACAGTGTGGAACATAGGTTAAAAAACAGACAAGAGAATTTGGTCTGGGCCTTCCAGCAGTTTTTTGATGTTACAAATTCTGCATTTAGGCCTACAGCAGCATTTTTGTTGTAGTAACAGATGTCTCTCCAGAAATGTGCTGCATATTTAAATGGAGTTGGCATGGTTTAATCTTCTTTCAAAAGAAGATTAATGGAACAGAACTTTTTTTGTCTGCACAAATTAATTGAACACTTATAAGGAGATGGATCACTACTTTGAAATAATTACAGTTGTACTTAATAAAATTAATATTCTGGATTAGAATTGGTGTGAAATAGCCTTATTCTTTTGCACAGTTAAGGTGAAATTGTAACACTAGATTTGTCTGAGCAAACACTGTCACTGCATGCCACTCCCAAGACCATCTGTCTCTGGTAATCGCTTTCAAGAGCAAGAACTTTGCAATTCTGAGCTTCACTGAGATAACACTTAAATAACATCCTATGAGAACTAACATCAAATCAGTGGATTACTTATTACCTGAGTTGTTTTGCTTCGTTTTATTATTTCTCATAATGGAACTAGTAATGTGAAAGACAAATAGTACACACCAGGTATGTCTTCCAAACGTTGTCTGAGCCTGCTCAGGCAAGAGTTTATGAAGAAAAAATAATCTATTTCTGGCAAAGAATTTCAAAACTTTTTCTCATTTTGCTCTCTAAAAGAACTGTGACAATTTTTTTAAATTGTAAGAAAAAGTGCCCACACATAAAATTGCAACAGTTAAGTACCCTATGAGTGGAACTCAGTTTAACCTTTTTCAGTGTGGAAATAACCCCAGTAAATTTATTTCTTATGAACAGATTATTGGAAAATTATATAACAGGGCTGGACTCAAACAGAAAGTGTTCAATACAGTTAACACCTGATTAAATGCTTCAAGTAGCAATCCTGTTGTCAGACATTGTCCAGGAAAGCGCTGTTTGTGAAATCTATAGTAATAGTGACTATTCCATTTGTGTCAGGAAAGAGACTGTCCATTTCCCAGAAACAGTTTTGTGACAAGATGTACCATTCAAAGGGAAGATCCTCTTGTGACATCCTACAGGCTGTTTGAAATGTTGGAGTTAGAAGCATACAGTGGAAGAGTTCTGTCTGAAAGGTTTAAAATAAGATGCATTTTAATTTTGGTTGGGTATGACAGCTAAGACTTTAATTAAACCGTTGGCAAATTATCTGGATGAAAGGAAGAGAGATGATTTATGTTCAGCTAAAGAAATCAAGTGAAGGGTGGTGAAAGGGAAGAAAGCAGATGAAAATTCTTTAGACGAAGGACAGAGTACATAGGTTAGACAAACAACTTCTTGGTCTTTATTTGTGTATTTCTCGTAACAGCTGAGAAATAGACTAATATCTTTCCATGTATCATCTCCTTGCTTCTGCTAATCCCCAGTGTGAAAGCCCTGAGTAACGCACAGCTCTTATCAAGAAAATTTGGGTGGCCAAGAAAAGAGCATGTGATGTAGCATAAACCCTGCAAGCCAAAGGTGGAAGAAGTGTGAGACTGTGGCAAGATGTCCCAACATAGATTTGGCAGTTTAGTGTGTTCCCATCTAGGGAAAGTCTGCAAGGACCTTTCAAGTACCATATGTGTGTTTCCATTGTTTTATTCTCTACCTTATGGCTAACCTTCTTCGCTTTTTCCATTCTATTACAAACCCACGGAGAATAATTTGTATGGTAATTTTTGTGAATTAAGCATCCTGGGAGATAGATTAACATCATTAAACTATTATCACATTTAGCATTCCTGTTGCCAAAAATGAAAGGCTAATTTTACTCCATTAATTTCTTATGAAATGCTTTGCTTTTTTTTTTGTGGTGGCCACAGGTGTCCAATTTATTCCCAGGTCTGTGAAGATATTTTCATTGTCAATCAGAAAATATACTCAGGTTGTATCAATTTAGAACTGCTTGCATGTGAAGATTATTAGAATATTTATTAAAAGTACTTAAAATGAATATTTTTAACAATAGCATAGATAATTCTTACTCTCTTAAAGGAGATTGCTTTACTTCATGAACTTTAGGGTTCTGCCTTGGTCCACTGTGATCACTATCTGCCTATGAGCACAATCATCTCATCCTTTTTTTGCAAAATATTATTAGATTCAGCAGAACTGTTTGGCTGAACTATCAGGTCGAAAGCTAGCTCTGACTCTGTTCACCATTAGATAATTTTTGACTTAAGAGGATTAAGTTCTTTCTTGCTTAAAACATTAAACTTTCTTTCATGATCATGTAACTGTGGCAGCAGCCACATCTCCACTTCATATTTCATCTCTAGTCTTTCTATTAATCATATTACATTTCCAATTAAGTTCTACTTATGAATTTGTTTCAGTGTGGTTCTTAGGGGAATCAGTAAATGTGTTTTATAATTAAGTGCTCAAATATTAGAATTTAATAGTTTGTAATTAGAGGGTTTTTAAATTAGAAATCTGTCTTCCTATACAATTTGAGGAGGTAAAATCTAATTTACATCTTCACCTGAAGGAAAATTCATAAAATGAACTAAGCTAAAGCAGTGAAATACATTTTTAATTAAAGGGAGGAAACTGCTAATGAAGTGCAACTTAGGAACATAAACTAATAGTGTATAACATTATATAGTTTCTTTATGTTAGGGAATGAAATACAGTGGTTTAAAAAATTAGAAGCATTACTTAAAGCAGTGAATTTCAATTTGCCACATGAAGCATCCCATGGCAGAAGTATTCCCATTATCTTCAGTCTCATTATAGAGATGAATATGTACCTACTCAACCACTCAAATAAGGACTAATAATATTTGCACTGTTCAGTGGCCTTTATGGTGTCATACAAATAAATACCTGCTACTAAATGTGTCTGGGTGAGTGTATGTCTATCTGTTTGTAGCTATTTTCTGAGGCACAGGGAGTCACAAGAATGTCAATGGGTGGTCAGGGTTGTGTTCACTATCAGAAATCCTGTTTTCTCCTTCACTGAAAGCTCACTGCAAGAAAAACGCTGATTCTGTGGGAAAATCAGCACAAATTCTGCATGGAATATTGGCTAGGAACAGGTATTGAATTTCAAACTCCAGCACTCAAAGAATGTTTTTTCTCTGGTAGCTAAGAAAAGAGTGCTGAGTTAAGACCAGTACTAACAGGCCTTGTTTAAGACATAAGTAAAACAGGCAATTGCATGCAGTAGAATATTAATGGGACTGGCCTTTAGGAAGACTCTTGTGATATTTTTGTGCCCGACCTCAGCTTGACTCTGCAGAGACAGCACCATGAGGATCCCAGAATGCATGTTTTTTACTGGGCACAACAGCTTTTCTCAGATCTGAAGCCTGAGTAGATGCTGAGCCACCTTGATCCATTCTGAGCGGGCTCCTTATCCATGAAAAAATACCTAGATGTGCAGGCTCAGCTGAAAACATGGGTATTTTTTGGCAGCCTGCCTGGAGAATTAGGATATCAGGTCTTCAGTGTTTCCCTGCAAGTAGGTCTAGACACTGCCTGAAGCATTTTCTCTGTGTTGCTTATGACCCTGAGGGCAAATAAGCTTCAGAAACAAGCTCTTTGTTTACATGTCCTACTAAGAGGACTACAGACCTTGCTCCAGCTACCCTGCCTCTTTTTCCCCCCATTGCTGCTGTGGAAAGGTGTACAGAAAAAGGTGGCCATGGCAGGGAGAATGGAGTTCCTGAAGACTTGTTCTTCCCTTCTGCCTTGTGTCCCCTTTACCAGAGAGAGCAGTGGTGCAACATTGCCTTACAATTGGGACTGCATGGCAAGGACACCATGGTAAAGAAAGATCTGGGGTGAGCTGTATGTGTAGGGTCACATTTGGTTATTTAAGTAGAAGGGTGTGTTTTATTTTGGCAGCTTGAGGTGCAGAAGGGATGTCATCGTGGAGCCATCCTCTCACCTCTTCAAGTATGGCCTGAACTATCCAGAACGGGTGAGCCAGTCCTGAGGTTAAACAGGGAGCCTGGGACAACAGAGACAGAGAAGGTACCTTGGCAAGAGGGTATGGCTCAAACTCCAGTTAAATCTTCCAAGAAAGGGTTCATCTGAGCCTTAAGGGAGTGAACAGACTTTTCACCATGCTGAAGTTTCTCTGCTGTGATTATTAGCAAGCAGTGTTATTTTTTTCATTATTTTAGCACAGTTTGAGATTTCTACAAGCAATTCCTCACAGAATGGTGTTTGCTTTGGAAATCTGACCCTAGTCTTTACCTCAGTTTCCTTATCCTCTGGTGCCACCACTGCAGCCCCTCTACTTTTCATCAGTCTAGCTGTGGTTCGCTCAGTAGTGGCTGATGAGGCAGGCAGAAAGTCTGCACAAGTAGTGACACAAGCTGGCACCTTTCACAAGGTTCATGACCTTTGTATTCTTGCTTGTGATGTCTTGACATATTGAGGGTAAATAGTATCTCTTTAAACAATGGGATCATTTAAGGAAGCTCGTGGGATTGCTACCTTTATGATACACAAATTATATGTCTGTAATTTCAATTATATCAGAATATATGATTTTACCTCAGAGTAAGCCGCATTAATGTAAATTGTAAACTGGGACACAAGATCTCCTGAAAATGGTCTTCTATTAATTATGGTGGTGGTGGTGGTTTTTGTTGTTTCTGACAACCTGTGATCTGTTATTACTGTGTGCTTTTATTGTATTTTTGCTTTTTGGCTAGCCAAGTTGACATTTTGCACTGAATTATAGATTGAAAAATTCAGTAATGAGTGATGCTAACTTTTTTGGTAAGAAAATCAGCTGGTACACCACAGTGGTACAGATCACACACTATGATAAAAAATTACTTATGTATTATGCCTTTTATTAATATTTCAGGATTCAGACAGTAAAGGGAGCAATTTATCTCAGTGTAAGTTAGAATACTGTTTAATAAGATTTTCTGAGGAGACAAGATTAATGTTAATAATGTTTTTTCATTGACAGGAAAATAGTGTTAACATTAGTAACTCACTTTTACTGTTGAAAGTACAGCATTTGTTTTACAGCTATTCACAACAACAAGGTTAAACTGAAAAAAGCATGGGCTATAAACAAGGTCAGGCCTATAAAAAAGTAAAACATGAATCTGTTTTCCAAGACTAAAATCTTATTAGAATGAATATTCTGCTGATCAAAATGAAGGTGATGAAGGCTATATAACTATTCAAGCAGAATAATTCAACTTTAGTATCTCTCCATTCCAGGAAGTGGCTATTTCTTTTTTTAATAGTCTCAAACAGGGAATTCGAAACTCATCTAATTAAGCTTCAAGTTTTCTGTGTTTTTTAGTCTCCTTGATTCTGAAAATAATACATGCAACGTCATTTCGCTTCTTAAGTTTTAAGGCATAAATGAGTTTGGTACAGTTTCCTGAAGGTATATTGAGCAAAGTCTCTATTCAAGAAAACAATGTATTTGCTGTGCTCCGGTAAATGTTTCCCGTTCAGAATACATTTGGATTCATTAAGATGACAGACAGACATGAATATGAAATATTTGGTTCCTCTGAGATCATACACAGCTAAGGACTTTTCTAGGTTATAGCAAGATACATGCTGATGCTTAATGTGGCACTGTTGTAGTTGCACTGGTAATATTTTCATGAAGTCACAAATAAGGTTTGTATCAATTCAAGAAACTATGTTATCTAAATTCATCTACTTCATATAGTGTAGTCTACAGATGTGTACAAGAGTATTTATGTTTGCAATATTTTTATGCGTACATTATGAGTATGTATACACAAAGAGTATGTTCAATACCAGCATTCCTAAACTCTGTGTCAGTCCACATGCACATATCCACACAAACAGCATAACTGGGGAAAGCTCTGGCATAACAGGAACCTTTGTGATTGAGGACTTCCCATTCTAAATTTTTCTGTGTTCATATGCAAATGATATAGTCTTTGCATTGCCCTCAGTCCTGCTGAATTTCCAGACTACTAGTCTCTATGCTTTTTCTGTCTCTGTGAATACTTAATTAAGTATGGAAGGAAAAGAAACTAAAGCTGCAGAAATAGGAAAGCAAGTAACTCATAAGTTGGTGGTAGTAAATCACCCTGTCTACATTTGTCACGGGAAGGAAATTTATTTTTGATTTTTTTATTTCCCAGAATTGTGGAGTATTTGGCTAGAAATGCCTTGATTATTTACGTGCAAAAATAGTCTTCTTATGAAAACAAAATATGACTGAAACAGTGGGAGGAAACGTCTCTCTCAACATTTCTCTGTTTTGCTCTTGGTTATTTTGAATAAGCAATTAAAAATATCAGGACAAGTATAACACAGCTGTGAAAATGAATGTTGGATACAACTGAACACAAAATGTCAAAATTTTTCTTTCACTTCCAATGTTTGTACCTCCCTGGACACTGTTACAAGCTTATGTGAGGCAGAATCTTGCCTGTAGCCAAAATAATTGCTGGACGTCGCTTGGCCTGATCACATAAGCATGGCCCACATGGTCTAATATATAGTAATGTAGTTTTGTGAGTACTGTTGCTGTGCTCTATGATGAGGCACGTAAGTGTTAAAATAATTCTGTGTATTCAAGGTTCTTGCCATTTTTCTAACAGATGCTAATTTCCTTTATAGTTTTTACTTGCATTTGAAGATTCTGCTGTCCTATAGAAATATCAAGAGAAGAGAATTTACCACTCAGTCTCTGAGTCTGTTATTTCTGCACACAGAAATTGTATGTACTTATCGGTTCAAATGAACAGTTTATTTTTGAAGAAATCCTTTATTCTCTGTGCAGAGAATCTGAAGAGGGATATCATGGTGCCTGGGAGATGTGTAAAGATTTTTCTGGTAGGAAGAAGATCAACTGACTTGCTTATACTTTGTATACTGAGCTTTAGAAGTTAAATTTCAACTCTTCTAAGATGAAATCAAAGCTCTTGGAAAATTCTAATCATGGTTGTCAGATTGATGTTTGCTTGAAACAAACACCAGCACTAAATATGGCCTGCAAGATTTATTCAGGGAATAAAGCATAACATTTACACAAAAAGAGGGCAGCATTAGAGTGAAGAGAGATGATCAGAGCTGACCTTTGGCAAGCAGTACAAATTTCTAAGTACGAATGCCCCAGTCAAATAAATTAGTTTCCAGAACAGTTAATGCTTTATGAAAGAGAAGGTCAGACAGAGAGCATATGCTATTTTAGTGTATTAAACAAAAATGCCAGATTTCATTTTACCAAATAACAGTTAAGACAAGTAATTGGTGGCATGCTAAAAATATTTTAGAAGTATAAACCTAAAGTCAAATTACTTCAAAAACTGGTAACAAACTATTGATGAAGGAAGAGTAATTGCATTGATTGAAGGTCCTTGATTCAAGACATTTTTTTTCTTAACGTCTTGCTTAGACTTTGGGTGAATGTCTTTGGGTAAATGTCTTCTTCCTCTGTTTTATCTGTGGGAAGTAGGAATAGTAGCAAAGCCTTTTATTATTAAATTGTTTGCATAAGGCATTTTGGGTTTATGTTTTTGGGTTTTTTGAATGGACAGCATAGTTCTAAAGATCAGGTAGCCTTTTTATCTTGCAAATCTGTACTGAGTATTGTAATTTATGCTCCACATGAAATGGCTTTGCTACAAATGTGATCCTTGTCTCATATGAAGTGACTTTGCTGTAAATATGACATTAGTATGAGCCAGTCAGCTTGCCAGATTGCTATTAGTTTGTAATAAACATTTAGAAAAATGAAGCATCATTAAAGGAAATCAGCTGTTTCATGTAGCTGCTTCATATTTATAGACACACTGCTTATATGAATTAATTAGTCCCTGATTGGGGGAGGCACACTGTATCTCCACCTCCTGGCATCTTTCCATTCTGTTTCTTCTTTTGCTATTCTCTACTGTAATGACCTCCACAGGATAAAATTAATAATTTTAAAACCACTTGGTATAATACAAACAAAGTGATTGTAACACAACTTGAACGTAGCCATTCCTCAGTACTTGTGCACAGCAGAAGACAGTTAACTTATGATAATTAACTTATACTATAGTAATATTATCTGTTAATTAAAGAACAGGCATTCTGGAATCTGTGTTATCCAGTCAAAAAAATGATTTTTCAGTTATTGTTTCACCTCATCATTTTGGGCAGAATTGACTGCTGTTCTGTGATTACATAACGAGAAACTAGACCTAGCAGTAAGACTGAGGTACCATTAGTAGTTATTTACCACCATGAATTTCATATCACTCCAAACCTTTTTATGACATTTTCCTAGTTGAGCATTGGCACTGATAGTCTTCTCTAAATTAATATGTCAGTCTAGATTAATTTTTTTGTCAAAATTTTGAGTTTTCTTTTTTTGGTGCCAGTAAAATAACTTTCTGCTTTTCAAAAGGTTACTTATGGCAGCAATTTAAGAAACACTTAGATGTTCTTTAAAAGTTTTTTGCTTCTAAAAATTCATAATTTGCCCAGCCATCTGTCAGTTGTGTACCTTTATGCATAAAAAACGTTTCAGAATAAATAATATTAACTCATTGGAATGAAGGTGAATACTTCTGCGGTAACAATTATGGTTAGTGCAAAACAGTAGTCATGACAGGCTTTTCTTAAGGCATCCAAAATCTGGACTGCTAGAACAAGCAGTTGAATTAATTCTTTAAAATATGACGATCCTCAAAAACTGGAAGTTGCAATTTGAAAGAGGCATTCTGCTTAGCTGGAGATTACAGAAAGGCAGAAGCAAATGCATTTGACCCTAGAATGTCACCTGTCATTCATTTTCTAAGCAAAAAAGAATCATAAAACATAATTGAACTTTTGTTAAGAGTGAGATGCTCTTAAGTGTCATTTCTCCCATTTCCAAAAGTTCCTTTGGATGAGGTCATTCCTTGAGCAAGTCAGAGTTGCCACAAGAAAAATTTTTAATGAGTGTTAGCCATTGATGAGACTTTGATCAAAGAGATGAGATCAGGTGAGAATTAAGCGGAATTTTCAAGGAAGGTAACCCACCAGTAAATGGCAAACACTTTGCAGTAGCATTACATAATACAAGTTAATGGATGTCTCTGATGCACTTGTGGTCAAATATCAATGTAAATTCCTGACTGAAAAATTGCAGGTCTTAAATAACACTGGTAGGTCTAACTGCTGTTGGTTATAATGGTTACATTAGCAGCATTATTTAAGTGTCACTTAGAGCACACTGACATTGTTTAAAGCCATTGGACATCCAGCAACACTGGTAGGAGAGTGCAAATGAATACTCTGACTCAGTATATTGTCTTTTCTAGGTAGTGTCATATCTATATTTGGAACTTCATACAAAAAAAAAAAAATAGCCCAGCTTATTAGAGCTCCTACGCTAAAATAAAGAATCAGAGCATAATGGCCAATGAGAATTGTTTTTCTGACCAGAAGAACAAATCACATGAGTAGCAATATCTAGAAAAAAAATAATGCTTTTATTACCACCAGATTAATAATCAGTTTCATCAGACTTTCCAGTAAATTAACATTCACATGGAAATTTTAATATTGCAAATTTATGTTACACTGCATTTTACATTGAAAGTTTAATATCAAAGTTGTTTATTAGAACAAGGTGGAGTATTTTTAGGGCATCTTTCTCACAGATACATGACAGATTGTTATGGAACAGAAAGTTTCGTGCAGTGCCCTGACCATTGGGCTATGCAAATTATTCTCTGTTCCTGGGTTGCCAAAGAACAGTTTAATTTAAAACTGACCTCATTTCTCCATATCCCAGATAGCAGGGGTAGGATTGGAGTGCTACCAGGATGGTAGATGTCTCTTCTGTGGAGTATTGTTACAGTCCACAGAGGTTCGTGGGCACAGTACTGTAGTGATGTGACAGCTTTGCAAATCACAAAGCAGATTCTTAAATCAAACCTGTCCTTGATGATCACTTGGTATGTTAATAGATTAGATTTTAGCTTCCCTTACACTGTCTAATAAATGTCTCTTTTGTGCACTTGCCTTTTTCACCTACCTGTGGGATTATTATGATACTCTAATAAAACATCAGGCGTTTGCAGTTTATTCCTGGAGGGATTTGACTCCTATTTTCTTCTCATACTGCCAATCAGCAGCCTTATATTGAAAGGTAATTAGATTATCCTCTAAGATTCTTCCCAGCCTTCACTGAGTGCATATAAATTCAAGGACTCAAGTTTGCTAAAGGACTCTCCTGGATAGACTGTTATGGCAAAGTTCTGAAACAAAACACTTCAACTGTATTTCCTGGAAAAAATTAAATTAATTTTGTTAGGATTTTTTTGCTTGCAATTTCTGCTTTTAACAAATGTTTTCTCTGAAACATGGCTCAAACAATGACAAAGCATTTTTCCATTTCTGTGTGTAGTTGATACTAAATGTGCATAATAGGAATAGAATCTGATACCTGAATTCAAAAGTGAGTTCCTTTTGGCTAATATAAGATAATTATCTGCAGATACCTGTGTAATTCACTTCATCTTCATTAACGATGGGTAGCTATATGAGATAACTAAATTATATGTTCATTTGGAATGATTTGTTGGTTTTACTGTGAAGCTTGTGAGAAAAAACATATCCTGCTATTACCTCTTTCTTACCTTCATTAGCTGTGTTTTGCTAAGCAGGTAAATCTTACTTCCTCCATAAAGGCAATGGATATGAATCATGTACACAGAAGAAATTTTATTCAGCAAGAACTTCTCATTTCCTCAAGTCACGTTTCTGACTAAAAATGCAGCTTGAAGGCATCAGTAGCAATCGTTATTGTGGAACGATACAAGTCAATACATAAAAAGAGGTCTCTTTGAGATTTAAAACAAACAAACACACTAGTTAAATTAGTATTCACACCCTGCATAAAGGCATTTGAGAAGGCTTGACCACTGGTTAAATTAGGTTAGACATTGGGTCATTGGTGTGTTGCCTAAGCTAAAAGTGATCTAAATTAATCTGTGTTAGAAGCTGTATGGGCTTAAAAGATCCAATTAAACTGTTGCGACTTTTGTTCTCAAGTCAGAGGTATAGAATCAGAAAACCGATATCTCTTAAAGACCTATACTTAATCTTCCTTTTTCCCCTAAATAGTTCTGAATTGTTCCTTTAAATAACATTTCTAAGTCATACACTAGTCCATAGTGCATCCTTATGCAGCTATCTTCCTACTTCATTACTTTCTTGTTGCTTCTGGTAGTTTTATAGATGTTTTAAAATATTGATTTTGATTCTTGATTTTTCATATCGCTATTTCATAAATCCCTGCAGTTCCTTAATTTTTCAACCGATTTTTCCTTGTTCCATTTTAGTAGATAATTAGGGATTATCTACTATGGAGAAAGAACAGGAACAACGTTCCTAACAGGTTAATATTTCCAGATATTTGTAAGATTTTCTTGAGTTTTGCACCTGAACTTAACAATTCCCAATGGTCCTGTTTATAAAAATAAATTGTTTTTTCTTTAGTTATGAAGGCCTTGAAAAAACCAGAATTTTTGTGGGAAATGCGTGGTCCATCAGAGAAAAGATGCATTTGTTTAAAAAAATATGGAGTTAACTAAATGGAATAGGCAAGGGGTTTTATTTTATCCTATTCTTTTGCAACTCATATTTAGGTAAATTATGTTAAAAAGGTGGTGGTTTGTTGTTGTTTTTTTTTTTTTTTCCAGCTCTATGTACTCTTTCCTTAACTTGCTCTGTTCTTAGTAGGCACTGAAAGTCAAAGGAAAATTTCTGTCTATGTTGCGTATTACAAGGTTACTGTTCATTTTAAAAATGTATTCTGGAGGAATACTTCTTTTTTTGACCTGACTTTATTTCTTGTGTTTTGTTGGGTCACTTGGAAATAGGAAAACACATAGGAAAAGACATAGATTTGGGAAAGTGTATGGATTACTGCTTAGTTCTGCACCTGAAATATGTACCTTATGCCTGCAGAGCACTGGAAAGAGGGAATATTGAAGGTTAAACCTCAGGACATGCACTCAGTATGGCATGAATCAGGGACACAGAGATGCTGCCTTTTTTTCTCTGAAGTTTTCAAAACAAACAGATGTCTCAGCTATTATTTTCTTTTCTATAGCTACACAGAAACTTCTTACCTGTCACAGGCTGAAAGCAGCAACAGAATAAACTCATGAACTTCTTTTCCTGCTGGTAACTGAGAACCAGAGCAAAGGCCAAAAGCTACACTTAGAATATAGAGAGCTAAAGGAGGGGTTACTTGGCTTTTATGGAACAGCTTTCCATGGATTTTGATGTAACAGTGATCAGTGCTCAACTCATAGGCTACCAGTTTCTAAAGATTTTGGGTCTAGTTTTATTGTTCTTAAAATCTCAGTGGTTTGATGTAAGCAGTATGTTATAATAGCATTAAAGCGATTAATAAATTGATTTTTTAAAGAATGTTGAACTTTGAAACCAAGGTGTAAGAGTGTAAGGCTTCTGTAGCAATATTTACAATTATTTTCAATGCATAAGACAAGTTAATCTACACTGTATTTGTAGACATTTTTCATTTAAACTTATGGCTTTTCCATTTGAAAGTGTTAGTTTCCCTGCTCATGAAATTGTTCAGAATATCTTTTAAGACCATTAATTCCTTTTAATGAAAAGTTTTATTTCATTTTAAGGAAATTGATACTTCAGCAAATTTTACCTATTAATTTGCCTTCATTAGTTGCCTGGCATTTAATACATGTCAGACTAAGAAAAAAATATTTATTCAATTATTTATAACAGTCTGTGTTCATGTCTAGTAGGCAGGGAAACAACCTTTCTCACAGGAGGAATTCTTCTTATATTATGCACAGTAGAAGAGCATCAACTGGGAGAAAAGGTGACAGTGGAGTCTTGAAGACTCCCACACAAGCTCTGCTAACACTTGTATTTAATAGTTTACACTATTTCTTTTGAGCTTCAGAGGTGACGTCATCAATTGAGGCATTAATGTAGAAGCCAACAACTCCTGTTGCCAGATTTCAAACGGTGCCTTTAAAAAAAAGCCCGAGAAAGGCATTTTTTGGCCAAATTGCCTGACCTCCCCCCTAAGGTCCATGCCTCATGCTGTACAGCTGTAAAAGAGATGGAAATTGTTCCCAGTCATCTAATAAAGTTAGGTACAAACCTTACTGTTTTTGGAAAAAGATCTGGTTTTAGATATTTTAAATATTATTGTGTAAATAAGTTGATATGTCAGCTAAAATTTATTAGAAGCAAGACTGGCCACTGAAGTGCACAACATATTATGCCAAGCAATAATTTAAACTCTACTTCTTGAAGGTGAATCACTATTTTTAGTCACTGAGATTCATATGATGCATTTGTAGGCATATAAAAAGAAGCTCTTTCTTTCTTCAGGGCTATGTTCCTTAGATAGCTTGCTTAGGATGCAAAGCATATAGTTTCATTTATTTAAAGCAGCTTAATTGGGAGAATCTAAGGACAAAATCAGAGCTCTAGATAGGGCCTTTCCTTTCCAATGAGATAGTTTATTCCCATCCCCCATCTTTTTATTAAATTAGTATTTGCTCTATGCTTCTAAAACAGTAAGTTAGAATTATTTTTGGCACTGATACTTTTCAGCTTTAAAAGTTCAAGTTGGATATCTTTGAAAATCATGTTTTCTGTGAACTCAAATTATTTGATCTGCAAATGCCACCAGGAGGCTCTTGTAAACTGTTTGCTTTTTGGTAATCCAGTCTTTGTTGTGCTTCTTCTGCTTATGGGCATGTTGTTCAAATTTGCCTCTATTACATATCTCCCAAATAGTACCTCAGCTTGCATAAAAAGAGAATTTGTAAAAAAGTATTTTTTTCTTTTTATTGTGAGGTTAAAACAAAAATGTATTTTTATTTATTTCAGCATGCATGAAGAGCTACAGGAAAAAAAACCCAAAACTGTTTATCTTATCTTTAACTACTTCTGAATAATAGAATAAACTTTTGGATGATTACTTCAATAGCAGATGGTAATGCTTCCTCAATACACAGGTTTAAATATACCAGCAGTCACATCATTTCTTTTTGCAAACAAAATATAAAAGCCATGTAGGGTACACTTGAGTTAGTTTATTTGGGCTGATCTGCTCAGAAATTAAGTTAAAAATTAACCAAAGCCTAGCAACCCTTTCTATTTTGGAAGCAGCTTTTGTCTCACTGTCTCATCTTCTACCTCATCCATTACTCCTCTATCCATTTTGGGTGGGGAATAGTGATATAAAGATGTTTTCCAAATGTACCTGTGAAATTCAGTTCATATCTTGTTTTCCAAGTGTGTCAGGCATTTACAAATTTTAATGCTTTTGAGCACCAGTTTCTAGACAGCAGATTCCTTTAGAAAATGAGTTGTGGTCTTCAGCCATATTCTCCATTAAGAATCATGTTAAAAATTGCAACACTAATTCCAAATTATTTGATATAAGGCCATGTCAAAATGCTCCACCATCTAGAGATGTTACTTCAGGACACCGTCTAGTTCAGGCTCTCTAGCTCTCTTCACTACACTGATATATTTCAAGAGCTTCTAGTTCTGGGATTCATTTATTCATGGCCAGTGTTGGTATCTGGGCAGTGGTGCAGTGAAAAACACAGACATAAACACAAAGCACCCCTGGAACAGTCTCCCTCACTCTTTTCTCATAGTCTCAGAAAGATGTTTGTGTAAGAGCTGGGCAGTGACAAGCCAGCATCCAGTTACCTGTACACCTCCACACCCAGCAGATGTGTATGCAGCAGATACCCTCTTTTATATTTGAAGATAAAAGGTTATCTCAGCCTTCATACCAAAACATCAAGGCTTGGAATTTTATACAAGCAGGATCTTGTTCAAAAATCAGTTTGTCCTTTTCTAATGGACACTCTAGGCTTTGTAAGGCTGTAATTGACACAGAAAAAAGGGAGCTGGCTCTTTGTTAGAGGAAAATAGTTTGAAGAAGGTACAAGCTGCTTTATTTACAAAAGCTTTTAGCTATCTGTAACAAATTTGGCGTATCAACCTTGGTAGCTGTCAGAAATAAGGAAGGTGAATTAAATGTTATAGATGTGTATCACAGGTATGGAACTGGGAGATCTAATGTCTTTATCCAAAAATAAAACAGTAGAAACTCAGCAAACAGTCCAGAAAACCTTTGGCATCACTGATGTTCTGGGATGATGTTTAACAGACCTAATGAGAAAAGAAACTATATTTTCTGTGGGAAGAAGTCTATGCAATAAAGAATACTGCCTTCTTCCTGAAATTAAAAGTGATCTGCAAGAGGAAATAGATGAATTGTGGTGGGAATCTATTTAAAAGAAATTTTGAAATTAATGGAACGCAAATAATGTTAAAAGAAAACATTATAAATCAGTATCACTCTGCTGCATTATAAATCAGTAACATTTAAATTCTAGTCAAAGTATTTTTTAACAGTTGTGCTACTAACTAGACAACCTTGCAGGCATGTTTAATGTTCCATCAAGTGAGTCTTCTTAGTTCCATAGGAATTTGACAGTTATTACAAGTATTCTCTGCCCTTGCAAAACTTTCATGGTGCAGGTGATTCATCATCTGAAGCTTCATAGGAAAAAAACCAAATGTGTCAGGAAAAAAACATCTGCTGTCATTGTTTGTGTATTTTATGTAATCATATTCTGGTGCAATTTTGGCTTCCATGTTTTATAAAACAGGTCAAATATTAGGATACCTGCTTCCCTCTGTCTTCCTTTTCACAGTTTGAATTAACTGAGTAGGTGTGCTACAGTTACCAGTCATTCCTTTTCATTTCCTATTCCTGCAAGTATGCACTTAATAGGGGATGGTATAATCAGAAATCAGGCTCTAAGTCATTTATAATGAGGGAAGAATTTTGGTCCAATTTGTGGTCTATTTTTTATAGTAATGGGATTTTCTAGCAAAGGTAAGTATTTTTCATTTCTACAAGTGAGAAATTGTTATACACTACTTCATACAATGGCACTGGTAAGTACATTTTCTCATTGGTTTTTAAGCATAGCTATTAAGAGTTAAAACAGCTTTGTAAATGAAATACAGAGTTTGAAGATCTGTTCATCTTCCAGATCCTTATTTCTAAATAAAATTAAAATAAAATCCTGTTATACTGCAGTAGAGGTTATCCAGCATTAAAGCAATAAGGGTAATTTTTACAGAAACTGTGGCTTTGGGACGTTTTTTTTTTTGGCTTGTCAAGGTATGACAGATTCTTTAAAAGAAACTGGTACAAAAATGTTTGACACAGGCAGAGATATGAACAAATTTCAAAACGGTTTTTTTTGCTAACTGCTCATAAATATCCCAGTCAAAGTTTTTAATATAATATGATTTTTTTTAAAAAAAGTAGAATTACATGGACACTTTTTGAGGAAAATTAACTTGGGGTGTATGAAGAGAGGTACAGGTATTTGATATTTGTTTCGATTTTGCTGTTAACTGCTGATTTCAAGGGTGAAGAATTAAGCGTATGTTGAGATCGGGGTCATACTTGCAGTGGGAATCAGGAAAAAAGATAGAAAATAGTTACTTTGTGATAACAACTTTAGTGCAGTTTGCAAATGTCTGTGACCAGGAGATGTCTTGTCCTCCCTCCTTCTTATGGAGGAACAAATAAGAAAAAGCCCTTGCCAGAGCCTAAACATTTGCCTGCCCTAGAGCAGAAGAGCATAAAATGAGAGCGGAAACTCTCCTCTTACATTTCTATACTTCTGGATATGATGTGGCTAAGCATTTGCAGCATTTTGAGAAGATGCCTTTCCTACCCCCTAGTGACAGTATTCAGTGAATTGCTGTTACTTTCTCTGTGCAAAGGATAAAACCTATTGAATTTGTAAAAAATAAAATACTTATTTTTCAAAAACCTGTAGGGCCAGCATTTACACATACTTATACAATGAGCTGCAAATACAGGCTGTCACTGGTGGAGTGTTTTCAAGTTAAATACTTTAGCCCACTTCAAATCTGTCAAGAGCTCTTGCTGGTACAATGAGGTGTTAAGGGGTTCTGAGCAGAAACATAATATCTCACAAAGAAACTCTTACAAAAGGAAAAGATTGAGCATCTGCTCTGAAATTGCAGAAATTTTTATTACTACAGTTGTCATTGTTTTATCAACTTCAGGTAAGGCATGTGGTCTTAGCCTGTCAACAGACTTAAGCACTTTACTGCTAGTCTTCTGACATTAAGTGGAAATTCGTTGTGTGTCATGACAACATCTACCGATGAAGCCTCAAATGCGTACATAAAAATGATTTTATAGTTTTGGCATTAAAAAATGCATATTTGGTAATTTATTTTTTTAAGTGTATATTTTCCATCATAACATTTTTACTTTTTTCATAAGAAAGTGGAAAGGAAGTAGTGTATGCTAACATGCAATTCCTTAAATGCATATTTTGATGAAATTTCTTTTTGTTTACTGGGGTAAAACTAGTAAAATATTACCAGTAAATAGACTGGAAACCAAGTGAGAAAATAGCTTACAGAAAAATCTGCTTCTATTCAAAGAATTAAAAATGTAGCACAGTACACTTTAATGTAAAAGTTAATGTTTATTTTGTTAACGTAGACTTTCATTGTAGGACCTTCTTTTCAGGACCTCATCTTTACTCCTAAATACAATATGATTTTGTCTGGAAAATATTTTTGTTCATGTTTTGAACAAAGGAGCGTATTCTACCATGCAACATATTTATCTCACATGTTAAAAACCCATAGATCCTTTCACGTGCTGGAGTAGGTCAGAACCATTTTATTTAATAACTTTTAAATTTTTTTTACCTCGATCCTTGTTGAGGTGAAATACTTTTTACATATTGTATAAACAGATGAGAAACAATTAAATTCTTCATTTAGTTCTTACTTTAATTCTGACTCAATCTTTTGATTGAAGAAGAGAAGATTAAGGCATTCTGTTCTGTAGGGTTTTTTTTTAATCTTAATTTCTAGCATTGTATTTGCATAACTGTTCATAGTTTTATTATAACTTTTTTCATATTTGGAATATATCTTTTTGGTTCATAATCTCAATTTATGTAGGGACTGATATTGTCATTCTTGCCAAGGCTCAAATTCACTGACTTCTGGAGTGGTTCTTTTCTGAATAACACAGTTAAAACTGCCAGCACAAACTCCACTAGATCCTAGAATTTCAAGATTTGTACCAAAATGCAGTTGTTTCAATATGCAAGCAGGCTTTCAACTTCTGTAAAAATGTTTTGTGAGTGAGATTAAAAATAAATTATATCTTCAGACTTAAAGTCTGCAGATTTTAATGTTCTTGTGTAACTGTAACACCCATTGCATGTATATTCTCAGAATAGCAAAAACAAATACTATATAACTATAAATGAAACTAAATACTATATAGCCAAAACTATATTTGGAGTATGCAAAAGGGGAAAAAAAAAGAAATTAAATAAGTTGAATGTATGAGATCAGCTTTAATTTTTTTTTTTTTTTTTTTTTACTTAAATATATTCTTGTTCTCAACCTAGCTGAAAAAAGGCTGTAGTGTTTAAATTATGTCTAGCTAGATACTTCATCCCCCTTTGGCTCAAGCAAAGATCCAACAGAGTATTCAGAGTTTAACCTAGTTTCAATCAAAACATGCCTAAAACCTGTCCATTCTTAAAACTAGTGATCTGATGTTCTGGATTGTTCGTAAGTGTTTCATCAGTACCACTCAGAAATTTATCATTCACAGGTCAGGTTACAAGTCTAGCATGGAAAATCTGTGTATATATATGCATATTTGTTTGTGTGTTATTTATAAGAAGCAGAAGAAAAGAATTTACTGGATTGGGCAAGCAACTATTCCAATTATACCCTCTCTTATTCCTGTGGACTATGGGAACGTTCGTGGCAGATTGTTTTTATATATCTTTCCACTGGGATATTGCTTGATTTACCCTGAGGTTCCCTATCAGTTTTGCAGGTTAAGGAGAAATAAGAAAGAATATAGGAACATGGAGTGTATGGGGACTAAACCTGTGTCCTAGAGCTGCCTTTTGTATCGGAAAAACTTTTACTGACCTTCACATAAACTCAGCCTATACAATGTTTAGAGAAATTTTTTCTCACATAACAATACCTTGTAAGAATTCAGTTCTGCAAGTTCAGCTGTTACAGTTGGGTATTTCTTAGCCTTCTTTCCATCTTCTGTGCCTTACTGCTGACAAGGTTACTGCTTTCCTCACAATACAATTCTTAGATAAGGTACAGTAACTGCAGCTCTGAAATCACAAGTGATGAGTACATACAAAGGTAAAAATCCAAAGGGACAGGGAGAAGAAAAGACCACACCACCAGAGGCATTTCTTTGTATCTGAGTTTCCTCTCCAGTACTGCTGATTTTTCTCTCCAAACTTCTAAGGAGAATAAGAAGCACAAGTCAGAAGCTTAACTGCTTTATGTTTGTTCACTAGTCTGTAAAATAGAGAATAATGTCTGTGTAATACTGCTTTCAGGCTGAATATGTTAATGTCTAAAAAGCTTTTTTTAAAATGTAAAACACTATGTAAATGTGAGCTATTAGCATATCTTTCTACTTTAACAAGAGGGCAATATTCTGAAAGAGTTCATATGACACTCTTGAAGGAGTTCAGTGCAGGCCAAAGTGTCTATGAAACCAGTGTCCTGAGAGAATCTCTGAAGCAGCAAAAGCCCTACACTCCAACAGACTTCAACACATTTGTAACTAAGTCTTGTGAGACAGGCTATTAATTTTTTTCCTTTTTCCTCCCTTATTCACTTTGGGTCTGGTTTTAATAATAAGCTTGACATACAGACTGGGAGAAGCATCTCACAGAGTATTGTTTAAATTGCAAAATTATCCACAGCAAAAACAAAACACTCCAAACCACAACTTTCCTCATCTCATCCTGCTTATCCCTATTCAAATTGGAGCTCTCCCTATACAAATTCTAGCTTAGTTTAAAGCTCTTGTTTTCTGGAGAAAGGGAACAGGTGGTCTCAGGTATCTTGTTCACCTTAAGACATATAATATCATAAAAATAGGTTTGCAGGCAAGAGGTCAGAATAATTGGTCTTGTGTTTGATCTAGTGCACAGTGAGAAAGCCTTCTTGAGAGGTGGGCAGAGACAACAGGATGCAGAAGCCATGGCACATTTTCATTGTTTTCATTCAGAAGCTCTTTGTCTTTTGGAGAGAACAGTTAGGTCTTAAATATTATTGTGATATAGCTGGTGAAGGTGGAGAGCTGTTGCCCTCAGCATTTTTGTATTTCCTTTTTATAACATAATATAACAGACATCCTTCAGTTTATTAAAGGGTTTAAAGTCTACCATATCTGTTTTCTTGTTTGTATCTCACATACTTCTATTAAATAAAATGAAAAAATATTAACTTTGGTACCTGAGGGAATCAAGGTTTGCTTGTTTGTGTTTTTTTTTAATTAAGGAATGAAAACCTTTTGTTAAATTAATTCCATTCTTTAATTAAAGAATGGAAACCTTTTGTTCTAGGCAGCTTCTGTGCAGTCATAAGTGCTGTGTCAGGAAAAGGACACTGGAAGGCCATTCAGACAAGTACCAGTACAATTGCAAATTTCATGGCTCTCTGCACACCAACAATACTGTTTATCAAGATTCTTTTAAATGTTTCATGCTGTAGAAAAGACCAAAGATGTTACATTACTTGCTATATCTGGCCAAAATGTGGTTAAGTTTGCTATTCTTTCACAATAGTGGCTGGATATGAAAAGGTGTGCATTGTCATTGACATCACATATTCCATTTCTATAAATAGTCATACACATCAGGAAGCATCAAATAGCTGATGTGCTTTGCTTGCCACATGAGAAGTCTTAATATTTATGTATGCTCAGCTACTCTTATGCAGAGAATATAGAGGAGAAATTCCCATCCAGTGGTTGGCTCAAAGGATTTTGTGCTCTTTTTCTTAAATTCATTCCTCCTTCCAAATGTAACAGTGGAGCCATATTTATATTGTGCTACTCATTTCTGATCGCTGACCATGTAAACCCAAGATTTTTCATTGTTGAGATAAGTCTCTGCTGACATTCCTGACATTCGAGGAAAGGGTTAAGATGCTCCTGTAGTGGTTCCCCCCAGCCCTGAGATGCTTGAAAACATGATAAATGAAAATGCCTAATTCTTGCTGTAATAATTCAGTTTAAAAGTAACAGCACGTTTGGTATTATTGGATAAGAAAGGCAAAATTTAGTCCAAGGGATCTGGCCAGCTGGGTTTTTTTCAACACTGCAAGAATTACATTTTAAGGCAGTTAAGTCACAAAATCAAGAGTAAAACTGAATCTCGTATTGTGCAAAACTGAGACTCATGCTGGAATGTTTGTGCAGAATGCTGTTCTTATTTCTTTAAGTCTGTGGCAAAGTCATGGTCACTTCAGAAGCATAAGATGGAAGATAGTGAAATTATTTCCTGATACTGAAATAATATGGATATTATACATCCTGACAAAGAATTGCTTATCTTGACCAAAAAAAGGTTGGTAGTTGGGTTTATTCAATTCGTTCTATAGCACCTTATCTCATTATTAAAGGGGTTTTTTAATAGTAAAAAAACTTGAATTTTAAGAGCAAACTAAACCAGACTGTTCTGAAAATGAATATTTTATCATTATCTTAATTTTAAATAAAAAAATAAACAAATAATTTAATTTTCATATTGTCTGGGGAAGGTAAACTTAATAATATTGTGGAAGACAAGCTGATTATTTCTAAAGAAAAATATTCATCCTGAAACCGTGATTTGTTCATGTAATACCCCAGTAGTCAGTAATTGGTGTGTGGTGGTTTTACATAAATGAACAACCATAAGAAGTATATTTTCTCAGTTAGTTAAGATTTTAAAGTGCTATGCATTTTTGTAACAACTCTGGCAATAAGATCTTGATTATGTTCTACTGGCTGGGACTGTTACTATAAATAATTTATTTCAACCATCTTTCTTTCTGAAACAAACACTAAATCAAACATATTAGTGCTGTTATGGGTATATTTTAGAATCTTTCCATTGCTTTAGATATATTATCATTTTAAGTGTCTATTCACATATTTTATAGTGTGTTATTACATAATATATTAGAGCCAAATACTCATGTTGTAAAAGGGAGACAAAATCAAGAATGATCATGTGAACACTCCGTTTTACGTAGCCTTCAGAATTAAGTGAATATCAGGACAGGTAAAAGCTACTAATTTTGTCCTATTAATTTCTCACTTAATAGATTTAGGAAAAATACAGTTTAATTTCTATTAATAATAACATTAGTCCCACTTCTAATTTTGCACTTAGGATATTAGTTAGGTTTGGTTTTTTTTTCATCCTAGCTAAGTTTTATGATTTTAGCCTTAACAATTGATAGCTTTTGTGTGTACAAATATTGAAGATACATGGCAGAACCATTTCATTTGCCCTCACACACCCTCCTCAGAAGACAGATCTATTCTTTTGATTTATTTTCAATCTTAATTTTATGAAGAATGGAGTACTTATTTAGTACTTATGAGTACTTATTTAGTACTTATTTAGTACTTATGAGGTACAGGCCCCTAGAAATACTGTATTATTTCTTTATTCCAATGGAAATTAACATTTCAAAATAAGTATATATGACTGTGTATGTTTTAATTTATGATTAGGTACCTTAATTTTTATTTCATAAATATGTTGTATGACTTAATTGCATTTACCTAACACCGTGATAACGTTATATTGACCTTTTACCAACAGTCAATATATTTTGTCTTCTTCCTGTCCCATTATTTTTGCCAGATATGATGTTCACTGAATACTGTAGCAGATTCCAAAGGTTTAAATTCTAGGATCTTTTATTTGAAACACTTTTTTCGTAAATTATTTATTAAAACTCTGTGTGTTTTTCTGAACACCTGATTATGTCAACAGAAAATATTAGATCTTGCTTATTAACAGATAACCAGATGTGGTTCTGAGGCTGAGCTTCCACAGAAGCATTGACTAAACTGATGTTTATTCTTCATGTTAAAGATATCTTCATTTATTTGTATGCTCCTCTCGCTTTATATTTTCAATATAGCAGACTCGCCCAAATTTTGGATTTAAAGCTGCAATACCTAAACATAAAAAAATTAGTTTTCTTCCACAAAATGCTTCCTAGAAACTGAATGAAAGACATGAGAAATAAAATTTAAGTCACAAAATAATATCTAAATTAGAATTATTTTCCTGGGGCTATGAATGGAATATGAATGTCATTTTCCATAGTTAGCTTTTCCTCAGGAACAGTTTTGCACTTTTGAGAGAGTATTTGAATTAAATTTAGGTTTGGATTGCTTGTTTACATGGTTTACCTTCTTCTAAAGCACTTTTTTTAACATTCTGCTGCAGCTGGGAGCATTGATCTACGGACAAAAAGGTTTCAATGCCAAGAATGTGTTTAACAAATTTTAATTATAATTTTGAAGACTTGATGCTCTTATTCTCTACAAATTGTTAGCCAAGAAAAGAGAATCTGGATAGAGAATTATAAGCTTTTGTGGGTTTACTAAGCATGATGTTCAAGTGTGTGTGTACATAGTTTGCTAGGACTAATTTAGGGAGTTAATCAGGTTCATCCCTCCAAATCAGTGTATCTTGATCCTTTGGTGCTCACGCATACATTTCGTAGATGAAAATGCTGAAATATTTCAGTTATCAGTGTAGTATGCTTGCATACATTGTAATCACGAATTCAGTGTTGCATATTTTGAAGTAATGAAGCAGCAGGAGGTTTGTAATGGTACCTGTGTGCAGTGGGAGGACAAATGCTGTTCCAGAATATCTGTACCTGGTGTTTGGGAAGAAAGTTAGTTTAACATTTAGTCTCTAGTTTGTGAAAGCTCTGGACATGCAATGTTTGGTGAATGCCAGTTCTGACCTCAGGGATTTTAAAATATGCATCATGGATACTTTAGGTCTTTGTCTATAAGTAAGCAGTTGATACATTACTGAGTAAAGAAAACAAACCACCCATTAACAGAGTAGTAACATCTTAGCCTGGCTGAAGCACTTTTGGGTGGGCTGGCCTGAGTGGTACAGACTAGTCCTGAAAACTGCCGGGAGTTAGGTTGTGTGGTTTTGCATCAATTTTTAAATAAAGATCCTACTATGCTGTAAGGCTTTTGTATTTAGCTGGTTAGTAACAACTGTGGTTTTATTAATAGATGCCTTGAGTTCCAGCTATTAATTTGTAACCTAGTAAGAGTTCATGCATATTGTTGTAAAAGGGGACCAGACGTAAGTGGCATCCTCGCAGCCAACCGCCAGCAGCATCTTTAGTTGGACTTCCACCTTCCCACAAAACAGTTGAGAAATTGGCGTTGAAAGGTTTTCAGTTTTCAGGAAACAGAAGAATTTCTGCAAAAACTGTAAAAGGAGCTGAAAAAGCAGATTTCAAAGCATATACCAAGAAAATGGAAAAGGAAGCTGTATAAGGTAATTTATGCACTGGTTTGGTTTAATATATTCAACTGAATTTGATACGATCTTCACAAGAACTAGTACATTTTCTGTTAAAAAAATTCAGAATTATTTTATTGAAACTGATTATTTTACTTTCAACTCTCTCCTTATTAAAGCTAGGGAACAGTTTCCCTGAACACATTTGCATCTATTAGCAAAGGAAATATATGTACTACTAGAAAATACTTAACCTAGGACAAATTGGTGACAGCAGGATATTGAGCAATTAAGTCTGTTTTCTCAGAGAGAATGTAAAGCGAAACCCAGATAAATGTAACAGATATTTAGGTTGTCTAATCAAGCTGCTTAGTAACTCTTTTTTCTGAAGAATACATATATATAAACTTTTGGGATTTGAGTGCTTTTTGGCTGTAGAATGTTTTTTGAATAAAATTCAAAGGTTTCTGTGGAATGTAGGAGAAACAGAATTCTATTTTTCTACACAAAGTTTGCGATTTTCAACAATGGATTACTCTAGTGAATAGATGGGAAGGAGCAGGTACTAAGTACACTGACAGTCTGATGACAGACTACAAATCAACTAGAATAAAGGTCATTCTGAACATTTAACTTCTGCTCTTCCTTAAACTAGTGTAATAATTTTCTCACTTTGCTTCAGTGTCCTCCATTTTCAGTGTGATCAATCTCAGTGTAAATATGACTGAAGTATATTTAATCGATTGTATTTAATACTGTATCATTCAATATATTTTGAACATTTCTGTCAGATAATATGATGGACATAGTTTTATTCTAGACTGTTTACTCATAGGAAAAAATACAACTTTGTGTGCACTATGTTAAGTTTCCAAACGGAAACTCTCCAATCTTCAGTTTTTTATGTCATATAATTTAGCTGAAATCTATATGAGCACACTGATGAATAAATACATTTTTAAGTTCATTTAATAACGGGCCTACCTTCCTGTAGGTGATCCATGTTTTCTATCTTGATTCCATAATTTGGAATTGTTAGGTCTATATCTGTAATAATAATTTATGTGCTGGAGTCTACTACTTATGCAGACATGACAGACTAACAGAAGCCAATAAAGACATTTCAATCATTTACTATATAAATGTGCATCACACCATTTCAAGGGTCTATGCATGTACATACATATACATTTCAGTAGTACTTAATTAAGTTGGTTTGATGATTTAGCTAAAGGTGAGTGTTGTCTATTTCTTTTTCCTTCCATATCCATTGACTTGTTACAGTCTTCATGTGCTTATTGATATAAAAAATGTCTGATATAAATTATATATTTCAGACTGATTTCCTAAGTTTTTCTTCAAATACGAAAAGTAAATAATATTTTGCTGTGCAATATTATTTGAGACTGATTTTCCTCCAGTGTTACCAAAATAGGTGTTATTTTTGCTCAGAATTCCTGTGTTTTCAATTTAAAAGCATAATTTAATCTCAATCATTATTATATTGAAGAAATTGGTGCTTGGGAAAATGCTGACTGATTCCTGAATCATGCTGTTGAATACTGAGTACTTTTTATATAATAACTGATTACTGTCAGAGATACAAATCTTACACTGGATTGAGACACATGAAGTACATTGTCTTCAGTGTTGAAAACAGAATTAAAGTGATAGCAAACTACAGAGGTATCTGCATTTCAGTAGAAGATTACCTGCTTTAGCTTTATTAGAGTACATTTGTTCTGTCCGATATTTAAACACCTCCCATATACACCTACACATACACAGAGAGACAAACCCCAAAAACTCACCCTCATCTATTTCACACCCATTTTCTGGAAGCTGATAATTATTGGTTAACTGAGAAGAGACTGGAGTGACAGGATTTGGCTAAATTTTCAAGTATAGTAATTACTGATTTGCAACATTTCCATCCTCAAAAAATTAAATCTCACCCTGGTTTCATTTTATTAATGGTTTGGAAATATGAATGTTTTAAAACTTGATTTTGTCAATTGGTGTGTAAGAATAAAAAAAGGTGATCTTTCAGATTAAATGGGGCACGCTTATAAAATAGTACATTGTGTATGATTTTTTACTTATTGATATTGCTTAAAAATAATATTAAAGATATTTTCATAAAGGAATTACTCAGATGTATGTTATTTTCCACAGCAGTCACTGATCTAATTGTTGTGGTGCTCACTAATTGCAAAAAAAAGGCGCAGTTTAATAGCTGCTTTGTAAATTATTTTAATCGTCTGTCTCCTAATGTTATCCGAAGAATTATTATAGATCGTATCAAATGGTATCCTTGTTTTCCCTCTAGAGAACCTGTAGGTCACCAGACTTTGGTACTGAGTTCCTACTCCTCTCCACGGAGAGGTGGATGTCCCAAAATAAGTTTGAAATACCTGGCTGAGGACTCTGAGTTTCTCTGGTTCTGAGAGGAGGAGGCTGAGGAGTGACCTCACAGCTCCCTACAACTTCCTGAGGAAGGGAAGTTGAGTGTGAGGTGCTGAGCTCTTCTCCCTGGTATCCAGTGCCAGGACACATGGGAATGGCCAAGAACTGTATTGTTCAGGAGAAGTTCTAACCTCTGAACTAGCAAAAGGCATTGGATACCCACAATCATGCCCCACCCTGAGCATGGGCTCTGACACGTTTTGGGAAGGAGGCATGTACCTTCTGATGGGGTTGAGAGCTGTGGATCACCTTGAGATCATTTGACCATCTGAACAAATTTGCAGGAAGCATGTGTGATGTATTATTTTTGGTAGTCTTCTGTGTTCATCCAGTTTTCCTGATTTCCCACAGGATGGCAAAATGCCCTGTCTCTGACACTAGTGAGGCTCAGAGGTGAAGTCCTCAGTCTGATGCAGGACATGCTCCTCAGCTAAGTGGTTTCAAGCTTAGCTATGGATTGTTTTTCTCCTTTTACTCATTTTTAGAAATGTCTGAGCTATTTCCCATGGGAAAACATGCTAAAGCACAATATCCTGAGAACAGCAGCACTCCCTCAGAGGGAAAGTCCATCCCAATACTCTGTCTTCAAAGGAGCCAATCAATGTCTGAAGGAGAGCACTTGAGCAGTGCAATTCTGCTTCTGCCAGGATCCTGGGGGTGCTCACAAGCATCAGTGGCTGGGAGTGGCCTCCCCTGGGACCCCCATCCCCACTGTCTCCTGCCAAGGGCCCAGGGGATGTGTCCTGGCTCAGCCTGGGACCCTCAGTCCCTGTTTAAGCCATGTTGTACATGTGCCAGTCTGATTATTACACCATAATTATACAACAATTCCCAATATTAATTAACTAATAATGCAAAATGTATTGGCACTGCATAGTAGAAGAAATATTTATAAATTGCACAACCTTTCTTTAGGTTAATAGGCTTAATATATGGTATTAAAATAATTGACAGCCGTAAGTATAGAATTTTTTCAAAATCGAATAGAACTTAACATTTAACTTCACAAATAGATTCATTTTTACTCATAATCTTGGGATAATTATCAAAGTGTAATCTTATTGACTGACTTCTTTAGAAAGCAAGAACACATTAGGAACAATTTCATAAGGGTGCCCTCTAGGACATTGCACAATAGCTACTCCAACAATTTAGAGTGAAACTAAGACTGGTATTTTGTGGTTATATTTTTCTCCATTGACATCTTTTACCATTTTTTGAGACCTATATAAATAAGTTATAATGCTGCTTTTAAGCTGATGACGATATGAATGCTGGCCTCATGCTTACAACACACAGATAGTTTTAATTTTTCATAAAAGTATCAAGAACTATAAAATAAGTACAAATTTGCAGTTAAGGTCACATGGTCTGAATAAAAATGAAAATAGAAATCAGTCTTCTTGGAACTCTGTGGTCCGGACTTTATTGAGCATGTGTGCATCAAAATATGCAAGGAAATACTCCCACAGCTAACTGAATGTTAAATAGGGAATGATAATTGCCAAGAAATTGGTTTCTAAGAAAAGATGTATGGAATACTAATAAACAAGCAACATTGAATAGCCAGTCATCCATAATATGAGTAATTTCCCACAAAATATCTCCTGAAATAACTAGATCATTGGCTAACTCTTCATGAACGAATATAATTTTCCTTAAAAAAGATAAAAATCCAAAGAGATTGGTTGGGGTATTTTTATTTCTACCAGTTGAAGGTAGTGGTGAAAATGGCCTTAAAATTTATTCTTATGATCAGACCTTACAGCCAAAGATAAATTTTCTCGAAGACTCATGACAGATATGATACATAATTTACAGGTTTAAGATCTGCACAGAACGAGGTATTGGAAAAGGTACAATAGTATGGCATGGTTGAAATCAAATGCAAAGGAGAAAGATTCTCTGACACCTCCAGAGGTAACTTCAGAGTCATAGCCATCGTTTCTAAAGGTGTAAATTAAGTGACTTAAAACCAAACCCTTTTAGTTGTAACTGAAGTTATTATCTATACACTGTGTACAGTTATTTTTACAAAGAGCTGTTATTTTGTATAGAAAAAGCAGTGTTCAGTGGGGGACACAAAGAACATCTAGCATAACCTGTGGTTATTTTGATTTATTGCATTTATACATTGCTTTGGTTGTATGTAATAAAACATAATTTCATAACTCTATGGAGGTTGGTACCAGCATTATTTGAGATGAAACTATTCTATGAGCAGGGAAGGTATTTTAATATTTCTAATTTGAATATTTTTTCTTTGTATTATAAATCACCATTGGTTATTTTATCTCTACTATCCTCTAGCATTTAATGCAAATTCAGGAATATTACTAATCATCTGTTAGCGTAATATTAAGCATTCAAATTTCTTTTAGTGTATATGAGTTTCTGCAATATTTTCTGCAAATATTGTATCCCTAGACTAACTGTAGCTTCCATGAGCCTCAAGCACTTTTGTGATGCTCATTCATTAATTTACAGAGTATCCTATACACTTCTGAAGGAATCACATCTCTTTAATTAAAATATAAAATTCAGAACTGAAGTGATTATTATGTGGAAGCTGAATTCAGTTAAAAGAGCAATAAACACTGGATGCAGACATGCAAATAAAAGTTTTAATGATCTTGCAGAGGATTAAATTGTAACCAGTGAAATCATAAACAAAGCCATATTTTTATCTTGCTTAAAGGTAATATAAACTAAGAGTTTCAGCTACAAGGAGAAAAAAACTATATTCTTTTTTTTTTTGCTGACACTGTCATCCATAAATAGTGTTGACTTTAGTATTTATGAAAAAGTTAGACGTAACCTTGTAAAGGAGACCTTTAATCACTTTATGTTTTAGTACGGAAGCCAGTATCCCTTTCTAAAATTGTATAAATTATAGCAATTTCTGTTAGCCAGAGAAATGAAAGAGGAAGAAAACTCTTTCTAGCTTCCAGGTCCTTGTTCTCAACAAAACTGCCTCTAAAACCACCAACAAATCCAGAGAATTCAACAAACAAGATTTTATATTTGAAATCTTAGTGATTTTTTACTTCCTGGAATAATAATATTTCAATTTTATAGTTAAAATATTAGAGGTAGCTCTGTTTACATTTAAAAGGAGAATTATTTCCACTACAAAACAAATCATTTTTGGTTAAGATTAAATAGAACTAATCTACTTTTAATTATTGTGGTTTTTTTCTTATTCTGCAATTCTTCCTTTAAATCATCATAAATGTTTGTGATGTAAATATCAGAAAATCATAACATTTTAGAAATTCTAAACACTGAATATATTTAACATGTTAATGAGTTCTACTTTTGATGTGATTATTGGATTTTTTTACAAGCATTCTGAAACTCCTCTTACCTGGGCAGAACAGGTCCATGATATTCTGCAATTACCTTTTCATTAAAGATGTCAATAGTGATGCTTATCTTGTAAGGTTTATGGATATCTGCATACAGTCCTTGGCAGTGCTCGTGCTCACACCCCTGGCCCGATGTTTTGCCATTCTGTTAATTTGTCCCAGAAATAATAATAGCTGTAGTATGTTTCATCTTTCTTGTTCTGTCAGTATCACAGAAAATATACCGGTCGATAGATACAATTTGTAGGTACTTACACTTTGTGATTGTATCTTTAGCTTATTCTTAAAAACTTAACATACTGTTATTTCTTTGGTTATTGTCATTTGTCATGATGGTACATTTCTCTGTCATTTCAATGATCATGGTGAGATCTGTTTCAGGAATTTAAATAAAGAGTGGGGCTTTGTTTCACACTTGGAACAGAATTTACATAATAATAAGCATGTGGTGAAAATAGGTGCCTGATACTGTTACTGCTAATGGTTACTGAGAAACTGTATGCCTTTCTCCCCTTTTCTCCAACATGTATCTGCTGTATTTCTTCACTCTTTTACTTTTACTTTTACTTGATTATTCTTTCTGTCCTGGCTGTCTGTCTGATTCTTCTTTGAGATTCTGTTGGCACTTTATTCTCCCAGAGGATACCACTGGATGTTACCCAAGCTTTCCTTTACCCAGTGGCTCTGTAGCAAGTAGGACATCTGCCTCTGCAGCATTTGCTTCTGCATTATGTTAAAAGTGTCTCAGAATGGAGCCATGAATGGGTGTCAAACTGGGATGTCCCGCAAGGAAAAATGAAACCTTGAGAGGCTGCCACTGGCTCATGCAGAGACTTCGTAATTGAATGTTCTACATCATTTCACACAGTTCCAAAGTCTCATTTGTTGCAGTTTACATGGTAATTTAAAATATTAGTGGAGGGCAAGGCATTTGCACACTGGTCAAAAGGGCTGCTTGAACCATGTCTTTGATACGAAGGTCTAGAGCTTGTATGAATGACGACAACACTGCCCTCCAGCAAGAAAAGCAAAAACCAGCAATGTCAATGAGCACGATGTGCCCAGAGTTTCTTTGCATTCGAGGTAGCACAAACTGTATCTGAAAATATATGAATTTCTATGACTGCAGTGGTAAAGAGGTGAAAGATAAATGAGAATTTAGATGGGAAACAGATCTGTAGAATGAGTTAGATATCTGGAATACGAATCATAGGAACAAGATCTTAGATTTGCATTTGTGTCAATTTGTTGGTATAAAAGCAAGAATGTTAAGTTCCGTATTTTGGGGCCAAATGTTTGTATCATGTAAATTACCTCAGTCCATTAAGACCAATGGGGTACACTAAAAGCACAAAAATTTGGACAAATTATATCGAAGGGAAGCATTGAATGTTGGTGTACTTACTTTACAGTGTGTCCATAGGTTGTGGTGATTGCACTGTCATGGGTAGGGAGATCAGTGTACTGGGGTGTGATTTAGCAGCAAGTGTGTAAGGGATGTGGATTTATTTCTCTTCACATCTTTAAAAACTTTGAAATGAATGCTGATTTCAGCACCGCAGCTCTATTCAAGGCCTCAGGCAATTACTTTTTAATCAGTATTTGAAGAACTCCTTTTTCACCTTAAGGAACATTTTTATGAATGTGGAAATGTGCAGGTTTCTCCAGGCAATAAAAAGCCATTAGAATCAGGAGTGAGGGGTACTGCAGGGTAGAGTAACAATTTTGACATTTCTGAGGAAACTTAATTTACAGAAACTTAATTTATACAAGATGATACGAGTTCTTACAGTGATGGCCTAAACAGGGAGATACTTTGCTTGAGAATGAAAATCCCAGACCAGTAAAAGAAGCCTATTAATCATCCCACCCATTAAAGATGATATGGTCCCATGTAGTTCTGCAGGCACATAGATTACCACATGGAATCCAAATCAGTTCAGATTTCTATAGTACATATATACAAATATACAGGTAGGCATAGATTAGGACTTCTTTAAAATACAACAATATAACTCTTATGAAAAAATTGTATTTTTTAGATTGAGCTCGAAATAATCCCATCTTTTGCTTTTCAATTAAAAGCAAATTGAATTTCCTCTATTATTCATACTAATGGGGATTTTTTGGTAGTGGATGAGAGATTTAAAATGTGCTAGTCAAAAATAAGATCTGTGGACTGTATAAAACCAAATGTCTTCAGTTGCTCAATAGGATATAGAATTTTTCCATTTAATATAAGAGAAGATCACATAAATACAAAAATCAATAAACAACTTGTTAACCTTAGACACTCAGGGGGAAAAAAACAGGAGAATAGATAACCCATGCACTCTGCTTAGAAACCAAGGAAATTCAAAGTACATTGAACAAAGATGAGAAAAGAATTGAGAAAAAATATCCTCTGTGAATAAGGTGCTTTAACATTTTGTGGTTATATTAGTTCACACTTAAATTAAAGGTAGTTATGAACAATATTTTTCAAAATTTAAATATTTTAACTCTAATTTAGTACAATTTAGGTT
Source organism: Aphelocoma coerulescens (assembly GCF_041296385.1). Lineage (NCBI taxonomy): Eukaryota > Metazoa > Chordata > Aves > Passeriformes > Corvidae > Aphelocoma > Aphelocoma coerulescens. Next base: position 59,770,824 of record NC_091015.1, on the reverse strand, counting down.
TTCAAAGTTTTTAGACATTAAATATGAGGGTATGTAGTTCATACTGTTTTTCATTTTGGTTTGTCATCACATACATCAGATTTTTTATTTAATTTGTCAGACATTTGTATAATTATTATCATTTTAATTGTTAACAGAGGGATATTTTCCCCTGGGGAAAAGTAAGTCATCTTTCTAAATTCTAACAGCTTAAGCTAACCAAATCTGAGATAAGATACAAAGCCAACAAAGCTGTATAGTTTCTTTAACATCAAATAGATAAGTTTAAAATTACAACTTTTGAATATGATTTTACAATTTGGTAGGATAAATATTTGAGCTTATTTCCTGTGCAGTAGGGAAAAGAACATTTCCAGTCAGTTCTATCTAAAGGGATAAAACCTGCAGGCATTGTACAGAACTGTAGTGAATGTCACAAAGAGCGATAAACAAAAAAAAAAAAGGCAAACCAAAGCCCTAAGCATCCTGACTTGACATTATATGAGATTAGAATAGTGTTGACAGTTTCAAATTTAGCTTCGAAGATACTAAGCCTTTGAGCCACGAGATTTGTTTTCAAGGATTTCTCATTTCCTAATGAAATCAGGTCTTCACCTGATGTGTAACCCCCCAGTTCCTGCACTCTGAAATAGACAATTGTCAAGATCTCCTTTAAAAGTGCTCTGAAAGCTAATCTATAATAAAAAGAGCTTTATAAAAGAGTAATATTTTATAATAAGTCTGAGTTTGAATTCCATTTTCTATTAGTGCTACCAGAAGTTGAAAGGGCCATAATAAAACATGAAGAGACAAATAAAATGTCTTTTCTGTGAGAAGGACAGCAGGGTGGGCACTGGTGGAGCAAAGTCTCTCCCACTGTAAGTAAAGACCAGGTTGATGACCACTGAGGAATATGAATGTACATCAGTCTATGGGACCTGATGAGATGCATCCCAGAGTCCTGAGGGAATTGGCTGATGTAGTCACCAAGATGCTCTCCATGGTATTTGAAAAGTCCTGGCAGTCAGGTGAAGTCCCAGGTGATTGGAAAATGGGAAACATTAAAAAATGTAGAAAGGAGCCCCCTGGCATCACTGACTTGTCAGTCTCACCTCTGTACCGGAAGATCTTGGAACAGATCCTCCTAGAAGCCGCACTGAGGCACATGGAGGCCAAGAATTATGATTCGAGACATCAGCATGGCTCCACCAAGGGCAAGACCTGCCTGACCAATATAAAAGCCTTCTCTGATGGAATAACTATGTCAGTAGACAAGGGAAGAACTATAGATATCATTTATCTATTTATTTATACAAAGTCTTTGACAAGGTCCTGTACAACATCCTTCTCTCTGAACCAGATTGAGATAGATTCAATGAGTGGATTGTTAGATGGATAAGAAAGTGGTTGGATGATCACATCCAGAGGCTAGTGGTGAACAGCTCAGGGTTCGAGTGGACGTCAATGACAAGTGGTGTCCCTCAGAGGTCCATATCAAACTGGTGTTATTTAATATCTTCATTAATGACATAGATGAATGGATCGAGAACACCCCCAACAAATTTGCCGATGACACCAAGCTGGGTGGTGCAGTTGCCACACCTGAGGGATGGGATGCCATCCAGAGGGACCTGAGCAGGCTCAGAAAGTGGACCATGGAAAACCCTATGGAGTTCAACAAGACCAAGTGCAAGGTGCTGCACCTGGGTTGGGACAGCCCCCAGTACCCACACAATCTGGGGGATGAGCAGATCGAGAGCAGCCCTGCCCAGAAGGACTTGGGGGTGCTGGTGGATGAGAGGCTGGACATGACCCAGCAATGTGCACTCACAGCCCAGAGAGCCAAATGTGTCCTGGGCTGCATCCAAAGCAGTGTGGGCAGCAGGGTGAGGGAGGGGATTCTGCCCCTCTGCTCTGCTCTGGTGAGACCCCACCTGCAGTGCTGCATCCAGCTCTGGGGTCCCCAGCACAGGAAGGACATGGACCTGGTGGAGTGAGTCCAGAGGAGGCCAACAAAATGATTAGAGGGACAGAGCATCTTTTATGAGGAAAGGCTGAGAGAATTGAGTTTTTTAGCCTAAGAGGAGGCTTCAGGGTGACCTGGTTGCAGCCTTTCAATAACTACAGAACTACAGAAAAGACAGAGAACTACAGGAAGGAGAGGGAGTTTATAAGGGCATGAAGTGAGAGAACAAGGGCAAATGGCTTCAAACTGAAAGGGAGTAGGTTTTGATTAGATATTAGGAAGAAATTCTTTACTGTGAGGGTGGTAAAATATTGCAAGAGGTTGCCACAGAAGCTGTGGATGCCCCATCTCTGGAAGTGTTCAAGGCCACGTTGTCAGGAACTCTGAGCAGCCTCGTCTAGTGAAAGGTATCTCTGCCCCTGGCAAGGGGGTTGGAACTTTAAGGTCCCTTCCAAATCAAATCATTCTGTGATTCTAAGGGAATGTGTCAGGAAAAGACACTTGAGAATTTTCTTCTCTGACTTGAAACTGTCTGTCTTCAAATCCAGCTTTGAGTAATTTTTGTTCTAAAATTTTGAATGAAGATTGAGAGATGACATTAATGAAGGAGGATTATTGATAGTGTAGGACTTTCTTATATCTAACTGATGGAAAGCTTAGTTTTTCTTGTTTATTTTTACTTCTAATTTCTGTATGAATGCTTTTGAGTTCAAAAAGGTGTTATTTGTTTTAAATAGAAATAAGCCATTAAACCCCAAAAACAAACAAGTCAACAAAAAGCTGTGCTGAACTGAAAATAGGTGATGATACTTGTTTAGGAGTACATGAAAATAATTTATAATGAAAACCAAAACTTTTCCAAAAAGGATTTGTCAACAGTTCAAGATGTGTCAGTCTTTCCCACTAATTCTTATATACTATTTAGAATAGGGGGGAGAGTGGAGTGGCAGTCTGAGCTCAGTGAAAATGCTTCGTGTTTTCTTTAAAGACCAAAATACCAAATTAAGTTTCCCCTTAAGTCACAGTCTGCATGTGCAAAGCAGTCAGCCTTCTCTTTTCTCCTCTGGGCTGGACTCCCATGCAGATCTCATAATTCCATAGTGAATGCTCCGAGGGAGTTGTGGGGTATAGCATGTAAGACATAGTCTGGTTGGTAGGCTGATCTGTAAGTGAATAGATATGGAAAATACATTTTTTTGCAAGGTAATACTCTTCTGTAGAAAAATAAAATACTTTCAACTGAAATAGTTAGATCACTTCAGTGAAATAAAGAACTTCAGTTTGAGAAAAGTCATGTCAGTTGAGTTGTTTTGATTTGAGCTGTTTGAAATATTCTGTTTTGTCATTTTAAAAATTCTAGTCTTATGAATTTGCATTCTAGTTTCCGTTTTTTCAGATAGTTGCCTTTTTCACTCCACTCTTTGGTAGAAATACACAAGTTCTAAAGTACCATTCCAAATGCTTTCAGTCAGTTATCAAAGACTGTTTATTTGATCAACACAAAAGCTTTCTTTGGCAGACCTACATAAAATAGCAGCTGCCAAGGTACAAGAAGAGTTGCTCCCAGCATCAATTATTGCCATTAGCACATCTCTTGGAGATCATGCCTTCTTCAAGATCCAAGATTGTTTTTCTGGAGCTTTTCAGCAAAGACAGGTAGCAGATATGTGTGTTATTGAAACTTGCTTTCTCAAACTCATCTCTGCTGGTCTTTTTATTAAAGCAGGAGAAGAAATTATTTAAAATTACTCAGGAGGGGATCCTCAGCTGGAAAAAATCCCACAACCCTATTACTAATAAAAATGCCAAAATAATGCTATTACGTGACCTGTTTACTGACCTGGCAATATTGCTTCAGCCGTGGGCTGTCTGGCAGCTTATGCCTCCACTGAAATAATGGCAAATCATATTTAGAAATAAAATTATCTCAAAATAACTAAAGAAAACCAACTTAGAAACTTGGTTTATAACCCTTTCTTTAGGGTAGCAATATGTAAAAGATAATAAACAATCTCCTTGTTTTTGGAAATTGTTTTTGGGATCCTGATCTTGGAAAGTGTCACAGTTTCATACAGCAAAGTTATTACATACAATTTGCTGTAAGTTGTCTTATCTGTAAAAGCGACTGATTGATTTGCATGAATTTAAATTTGCAGATAAAATATGGACCAATGTACAACACAGGTATAGACAGTGTGAATTTTGAACATTACTGTTAAATTCAGCCATCTCATCTAAGTCCTGAAGCATCTCTGTAAGGATATTGTTCTAAAAATAGGAATGGCAACAGATGTAAAGGCATCACAATGTTTCATCTTAATTATTCAAAGCAGAAATATAGACTTGTTTCCTAAACGAAAAAAGAATCTCTGTACCTTCTCAATGAAAGCAGGCTGTCCTTTGTTTTTGATTGCAGGTATATGAAAAAAAATATGCAAAATAACTAATAAAGAAGAAAAAACATGGTTAGTTCTAAACAGATCAAAAGAAAAAAAATATTAAAGTAACAGGTTAATTGAATAGAATTGCCTTGGTAATTCAGCTGTGTGTTGTCAGATCCTAATAGTGAATTCCACCTGCAAAACTGCCTTCATTCTCATTATTTAACACCTTGAGGTACAAGCAAAGGCTTAAAGCAAGAAAACAAGCATGTTTTACTCAGGGTAGTGCTGCATCTGTATCTCATGTGTTACATATTGAAGCATGAGTGGTTTTTTGTCAGTCATACAGCAAGTAGAAAATGGCAAAATTATTTTCTATTTCCTCCAAAATATATTTTTTTCATGCACACAGTTGTAGAACTTCAAGGACTTATCCTCATGCTTTCATCCACAAACAGTATCAGCAAGAAACAAAGGATGCCTCATCAAAGCAGACATTCGTAGTAACAAATCTGTTACAAATTCCAAACTACCTGCCAAACAGATCAGACCATAAATATTCAGGGTGTGACTTGGGCTGGGGAAGAGTGATGACTAGGAGGGGGAAGTAAAACCTTACACCTTTGGCAAGAGATTCCTAAAAGCAAGAACAGGTGTGAGTAGCATATTCAAATGCAAACGGTGTCACTTTGTGGCATGATCTTTTTATACACTTTGGATTCTCCAAGGTTGTTACTACAAAAAATACAAAATGCTTTTACTAAAACAAATACAGAATCCAACCAGACTATGAAAATCCTATTAAATTCTTTAAAATCTTAAAGAGTAGGAAACTCCGTTCCCAGTGTTTTCATGCTCAAACTTACACTTCCCTTCTGCTTCAGAAACTGTGTAGTAAACAGGAAAATGGAGGAAAGCTATCTGGTGTCATTCTCTGCTTTGGTCTAAACAAAACTTCTCTGCTTTCAAAGTTTTTCAGAGGATAAGTATAGAGTAACAATAGATACCATTATAAACAAGATACATCTACTTTTAATTGATATAACGTCAGAATGCATTACAGGTTCAATCTTTGGTGAATGAGACTTAAAAAATGATTTACCTTAGTTGAGGTTTTCTTGCCAAAGGATAACAAGGAGGTGGTAGCTGTCTGTGTTTTTACTTTGGCATGCTATTGAGCTCCAGCACAGAGAGAATGTTAACTTACATTTGACAGCAATAAAACAGAACAAAAATATAAGAAGCTGCAAGTCTTTGCAAGAACCAGTTAATTTTTTTTTGTTTTGTTTCTGACATCATTGAAGAGTCAGGTCATCAAAGCCAGAAGTCTGTTTTTGTTCTAAAATCCCTCACATCCAATTTATACTGCATTAGTATAGACAGAAAATTTAAAAATGAAGATTATTCAAAACATCTTGGATTCATTTCTTCACGTAAATCTAGGGACCTGAGACATTCTGAGGTTGAAGAAGTTTTCAAACACTCAGTTTTCTCAAAGGCAACATTGTTTCTCACCCATTCTTACCAGTCGCTTTGATAAGCTACATTAACTGTAATGAATCACATTATAAGATTTAGTCTGTCTTGGCTCTGTAATAAAAGTGTTACCACCAAGGGTATGTCTAACATACCAGATCTTTGCATGCTGCTGATCAACTTCACCTCCACATTATTGGATGTTAAGGAAAGCTTGAATAAAATCTCTCTTTACAGAGAAAATAATTAGAAATGACTGTTTTGTCAATGAAGTATTCTTAAAACATTTGAGAAACATCTTTACTTAGAGGATATTTTTGTACTACTTCTTTTATACTACTAATCCTTTAGGGATATCTCTAGTGTCCTGTTCTGAAGCACTTGGAACTGTATTTTTCCAGAGATGCTTTCTATCACAAATGCATAGAAATGAAGTTTATCCATTTTAGTCAGCCTTCATCCAGTTTCACTAATCAATATCTAAAAATTAGGAGCTAAAATTATATTTGGAAGGTTTTGTTTGTTTTTTTTTTTGTTTTTTTTTTTTTTTTTTTTTTATTAGAACTCTACAAAATAGGAGATTTGACCACTTTCTTATTTATTATATAAGTATTCTGTGTACTGGCCATATAGAACTAACTTTTTACATGAAGTTGAGAGTCTGGAGTGTGTAATTTTATGAATCCTATAGAAGTAAAGAAACATGCTAGAGACAGATTTCAGGGATTATAAACTTGATTCTTTCTCCTTCCTCTCTCTATACTCTCCTCGCCACTGGAACTTGGATTAATAATTAGAAAACTGAAGGGGTGTGCTCTCCTTCTCAGGTGATAATTAACTTTGTGTTTAAAATGTAACACTTCTCCAAGTTGAGAAACTTTATTTAATTAATAGACACATGGCTATCGGTATGATTGCAGTTCCATGGCAGACTTTTCTGTTCTTTTGTCTCATTCTTCCCCCTCAATTTTTGAGTATTTATAGGAAACTGTTGGATATTATTGACATATATTTTGAAACTGAAGATCATCCTTTCTGTCTTCCATGCAAACTCTTGAAAAGGAAAATTAATTTCTTACAGAGTGTGATCCTGCTCTCTTGTACAGTTTGGCATGAAATTTCATCACATAGCTTTTCCTGTTCAGCTTGTGACCTGAATATAGATCACCAAATACATAGGTTTGCTCATGAACAAACATCCCTTTTTTACTTAAACTGTACTAAGGAAAAGGTCAGATAAAAGTTACAACAGCATTAAAGATGAATATGTGTAGCATTGTACTCAGGTCTTATAGGCTGCTGAGAGAGAAATGAGGCTTTCATGATATCCTGGCAACTACATCCAGTGGATCAAGTGCATTGTCAGTCAAATATTGGAAGGTTTATAATTTGATTGTAAGTATCTATCTATCTATATATAGATAGATATAGAAAGAATATCAACAGATTTTAATGAGAAAATGTATACTATTTAAAATTCAGACTTGTATTCACTATAACCTTTTTCTCCTGTGTCTCTCTCCTCTCTTCTAGCAGGAATATAATTCCAATGCTAAAGGTAGAAGAGAAGAGAAAATGTCCGGGTTTTCTTTTTTTTCCCCCCACACTAATTTGCATTTTAGGTTTTCATTTGTTTAGGGTATTGTTTGAACAACTACTTTCAATCAGCTTTATTTGAAAAATAATTTTATATGATTAGAGTAAAAGTAACAGTTTAAAAGCATACCCTATGTACTTATGATTTTTAAGAACATTGTACAATCTATAATGCCATTTGCTTGACTACACTCAGACTTTTAACTATTAGCCAAAAAATATTTTAAGGTGCGTATTTTGCTGTTTGAGTGTATATATAAAACAATAAACTCTTGTAACTTCCATAAATATTTTAAACATATAATGTACAAAGAGAGCCATTTTCAGGCCTTCTGGGTAACTCCTTCTCATTATTGTAGTTGAGATTCTTTGTGCTTCATAATTCTTAACATCAATCCGCACAGTAGAGGAAGAAAGAGGATTTTCCTGATACCTCCTTAAGACAATTCCATTCTCAAACGCAAGTCAGAAGTATTCTCATAGTCACTGTGACTCTTCATAGTCACTGATACCCTTTGGAAAAAGTATGATGAAAAAATTAAAATATATATTGCTTAAAAATTATCATATAGGCTTGAATATGGAAAGTATGCCATTAGGTTGGATGAACATCCATATATTTGAACGTGGATGAGGTGAGATACCTCCCAGTCATGCATTGGATGTTACCTATAGTTATATTTCTAGGGATTCCCTTGCTTCTTTCTGTGTGGAATAATGAATATGTTGGGCTCCAAGACACCAACAAAAGAATTTAAAGCTATCATGATTTCTAGAAATTTAAAGAAAAACAAAAAAATCCCCACAACATTACAAACCAGACCAAAGAACCACAGGTAAACTATTATTTTTACTCTGTTTGCTACTTCATATGGAAAGGCTTCTATCATGGAGAATCTCATGAGGCTTTTCCACCTTGTGATGTTTTGAATGGAAGCATTCTACTGCATTAGGAAATCTGACCTCTTGAAGAAAGTAACAGCTTAGAGAAGCATGTCCTGCTCTTTATTAGAAGGAATGGCTTTCAATGTTTAGAGTCTTATTTTCATCTCATAACTTTGTTATCATTACTGCTCAAAATTGGCAGATTGGCAGAAGATAAACAGAAATGGATTCGTTTTACAATGAATATTTACTTCATCTTTAGGTGGAAGAAAACTGCTAGTGACTACATCCTTCTTTTCAAGATAAGGATGTGCATATCAAACATGCAACACTCCTGTAGGTAGATTTATGAGACATACTTCAACTAGCTATGAATGGATTTAAAACTCTGTTTTCTTTTGGGTGATTGCATAGAATTTTAGAATAAACCAGATGCAGAATTCCCCAGAGGTGTAAAGAGGCTGAGTGTCTTCACACATTTCTGTGGCTTTTTTCCCTCCATTTGTTCCAGCAGACAAGTTATACTAGCATTTGCTGTGCATGCTGTTTGGATGGTAGTGATAAGAGTTCCCTGCCTTGATCACAGATATTCATTTGTGCCAAAGCACTTGTTTCAGAAGGCTGTTCTGTGTTTCCCTCTCATTTCATGTACTTGGTAAAAATGTCGCATTTCGCTTAGGGCAAGGAGTGTTGCTACTGAAGGAGGAGTGGAAGCTGTTCCACATTTGCTGATATCAAGCATTTGCTGATTAACAGCACTGCAGATAAGTTGAGGAGTTGTTGTACCCACACCTAATTCAGTACTGCAAAGGGGAGACGATGTGTTTTCATTTTTAATTCATTTCCTGAAGTAAGTGTGCCATTTCATTAGGTTTTATTTAGACAGTTCTGCATGCGGCTTTGCTATTTCAAAGTGAATAGATTATTTGTCCACATATTGGTTTTGGATTATTGCTCTTATACCAGGTCCACTTAAGCTAATATTTTGACCACCTGTTGATCATCACAAATGATTTTTGAAATGAAACAGAAATATCCATAATGCCAAATACAGAAAAAATCAATTCATGATCATTGATCTTAGTCCAAATTATTCTCAGAAATGTACTGCACACACAAATTTCTGAATCTTTCAATACAACTCAGACCTTACTTAATCATTCTTTTACTAACACATAAAGCAGAAGAGAATCCAGCTCAGTACAAAAAAGATATATTGCATTTACTATACTAAGAATGACAAAATGCTGACCATAAGCACATTTAAAGAGAAGTAAGCCTCTTGCTAATGAACTAGCATTTCTGCAACCCTGCTGCAAGTGTAAATCCAAGTTAGTAGATTTTAATCTTTCTCTTCCCCCCCCTGACCAATACTGCCAGCTTTCTGTAAAAATAATCCATAGAAACTCTTGCAAAACAGTATCTGCTGCCCAGCTAAGATCTTGGCAATGTAAATCAGTTATATTCATTCCCTGCTTAAAGAAGAAGCTTTGCCTCTTCTGACATGGAGGGTCACATATCTTTTTCCAGAATCCACCCTCTGTTATCTGTTTATGGAGACATGTCCATACGTGGCATCCAGTTGTCATCAAGGATTATTTTGGAAAGGTCTTTATTTAGTGTATTTTTCAAAAATGCATGCAAAATATGAATACTAACATTAATAAGCAAGCAGATTTTGAGATGTGAAAAGTTTGCCTGTGCAAAGAGGCATCCCACCCAAACAGGCAAAGTCATTAGAAATCTCAATATAATTCAGTTCTTCTTATGGGGAGAAATAGATAAGACAAAGTAATGAAAACGGAGTGGAAAAGAACCCACAACTGCATAAACTTTTTCAGCTATTTTCTTTTGTGCATGGAATATCTTCATGGGGAAAAAGCCCCAAAAATTAATTTTAAAAATTGGTACTTCCGTTGATTATGTTCATATTTTTCTTTTATGACACAGAAGTAGATTAAACAATAATAAAGCAATATTCTGCTGGCTTAGAAATCTGAGGAGGGAACTTAGAGGTGGCTGAGTACAAAATATTTTGTCTCTTTCTTTGAGAATAGTGTTTTTTTATATCACAAGCCATTTTCTTCTGTTTTTATTCAGAACCAGAAATGAGATAAAAGTGAGTGAATTTTGCTTAAAAAAATAATTTCCAAAGACACATACAAAACGAGCAACAAAATGCAAGACAAGGAATTAATGCCGTATCATAGTGTTAAAACACTGAGATGGGTTCTGTTATATTTCTGTTCTCTTTCTTATAAATATTTAATAAATATGAGACAACTGAGTTCCATGTATGTTTTTATTTTTACCCTACTTTTACTTATTGAGGATTACATTATGTGTGTGCAAATTTTTAGGTGGGATAAAAGATGATGAAAAAAGAAATTAAAGCAGATCTGAGTGAGGAAGGGAAATGGCTGAAAATGGTATTCCTGAGTCCAAAGAGCAGCTTTCCCAAAGTTGCTGGCAAGAATAAGACCAGTTCCCTGTGTTTTGGCTCTATGTACTGCTGTTACCATCAGCTTTGCCTGTTTTTTCCTTACATGGATGAAAGGATTTTAAATGCATCCAGTCAGTGGAAGAATATGCATGCAGAGAGAAGTGTCTCATTGACAAATCAGAAACTGGTAGAATTCTGTGGAATTTTGTTAGCACTATTTTACCCTGGGGAAAGATGCATAATTAATTGTAGCTGTTTCAGACAGACATATTTTCATTGGTTCCAGGGAATGAAAGACAGGATCTGCCCCACTGTGGTAATGGCAGTCACTGTTTTCCCTCTGACAAATATGTGACTCTGAATTATAGGCTTAAAGTGACAGATCAGAAATGTGCACGACAGAGTTTTGTTTCAGGTTCCTTCCCGATTTTGAGTAGTCACTGTGACTTGTGTCTTTCAGTCCAGGTCTTAAGAAACTATGCTGATTAAGTCTAGCTGGTGAAAAGGTGTGCTAAATCCTGGAGATGAAATCCTTCATTTCATTTCAAGTGAACAAATTTTAGTGGATGCTTCTAAACATCCTATTATTTCCTCTTCTTAGGAGATGTCTGGAAAGTTTAAGGTACTCTCATTCAGAGAAGCAATTTTTACTGATAAATCCAAAACAAGTCAAAATTTTGTTTTCAGAATAATTCCTGAAATTCCACAGGTTAGTTAAAAGATTTGTACCACTCAGAGTGTTTTGACATAAAGAAATGTGTAAGTACTTACTGTTGCTGTAGTAGCTGTTCAAACATCTGTATGCTGGCTTTGTGTGCCACTAGATGTAAGAAATTAGCTCAGTTTCTGTGAATATTCATTCCCACCTGCTTAGGAATTGCCAGTTATGATTGTACAGACAGCTGTCCACAAGGACCAGGCTTGAAATCATCAGGTTTTCATATACAGCCATGGACACTCTTGCATTTTTCAGTCACTCTCCACCTGGCATAAATTTGAGTTGATGACTGGGGAGGTCAAAATGTGTGTGCAGAATTGTTAGTGCTCTGTGCCATTCAGTTGCCTGGAACTGGACTTGGGGAGGTTTTGTACTTATTTGGAGGAAGGAAGAATAACAATCTGAACAGTCAGAGGTTTTGTCTACTCTTGTTGTATGTATAGATGTCAAAGAGAGAAAAAGCTACTTTAATCATATCCTGTCAGTTTAAATGTAGGGCTTTTATGCCCTATTTTTCTGGGAAAATACATATAGTACTGCACCGCACAATCACGTTAAGTACCACACAGGAAAACCTGCAAAAAACTGTTGCCATGGTCTAGATTTTGAGCAAATAGCCTAGCAAGACATTTTCATTTTCAAAAGTCAAACCTGCCATTATATTTATGGCTTTGTTTAGATCCTTTTTTTTTCTTTTTGTACATCTCCATCTAGAGCTTACAAAGAAAATAGACCTGCTGTGACGTGAACCCCAAAGGAAAGATACACTGTGTCCGTAATATACTGAAATGTCAGGAAATCATTTATTGAGCCACTGGTGCCTTTAGTGGCTGGTTATAATTTGCTTTGCTGTCTGATAATGTGTGTGTTTGTAGATCAATTATCTCAAGAGCTCTTTGGAACCATAAGGTCATCTTTCGCGTATTTGTCAGATACTTCTGTGCGGAGATGCCAAGTAGCACATTTTTCTTCCTCAACTTAATAAATCATCTCTCGAAGTGAACAAAGAGGTTAAGTTGGGATGGCAGTACTCTCAGTGCTGAAGCTTTGCCATACTTTTAATATATTTATATATGTATATATAGCAAACTAATTATAGGAAGGAATTTTACCTAAAAAAAAAAGTAGCGTGTAGTTTCCTTCAGATTGGTGATGGGTTATTCTCTTGTGAGCACCTTTATTCAAATACCAATATTCTAATCAAACCTGCGTCCATGTGAACAGAAGCCTTTGTGACACCAGTGTAATTTTTCTCAGTGGTCCAAGACTGAACAGACCTTCTGGAAGGAGTCCAGTCTTTTATGTTGGGAACAGGACTTGTGACCATCAGCATCACTTGCTTTTCTCTTGGGACGGCAGCATTTAATGTGTTTTTACTATGAGTTAAGGAGATGGAAAGAGGAGGAAGGGAATTCACAGTGTGTCAAACAGATGAAATTATTTATTTCAAAATCAAATAGTAACAGTAATTTAATAGCACCTTTACTACAAAACTTCAAGGCACTTTGCAAACATTAGTTGTGAGAGACAAGGACAAAAGTGCAAAGGGATAGTTAAATCATATATGATTAACTTAGGTATAAAAAGCTAAAGTAATATGATCATATTTCATCTTGACAGCAGAATTTCTGAGAACAGTCCTAAAAATCTGCTCTAGTTTACATCAGTTTTACACAAGTATATAAATTTACATAAATAAGCGGTGGCTTGCTTCTGATGTGTATAATTGTGTGACTGATACTCCAATAGATCGATCCTTGATCCAGTGGTGGTCTGAAGGGTGACCTCAGGTATGCCACTACCATGATGGCATGCTGATTGTCACCCTGAAAATGGAGCCATCATAAATCTGGTGGGCTCAATGCAAGAGATGGGGAAGGTTAAGTACAGGAGAAGGGGAACAAGAATAACAAATCAGGATGGAAATGACATGGCAGTATCTCAGCCAATGCCTACATTGGCAGGTAGGGCTGACCAAGAAGGATAGGACCAGAAAGCAAAACAGGTGATCCTGAGACCCTGGGATCAGCACTCTTTGTGTTTTCAGGACTTTTTTTGTGGACTGGCTCTAGACTGTCTTCATGACCAACCAGTCTTCATTAGTGAGACACTTTTCACTGAAGCCCGGTCTGAGAGCAAGTTTATGTGGTGCAAGACCATGCTGCAATAAAAGTGGGACAATCCTGCAGGGTCACTTGAAAACCAACATCTGATCTGAACTGCAATGCAAATGTAGACCTGCCCTAAAATCAGGAGAACTGGAAATTCTGAAGAAAGAGAGATGCCTGAAGTTGTGTCTTTCCTTTACTGTCATGGCTTTGGCCACCCTGTCAGGAACCTGCATGCCATTTAAAATTCTCTCTTTACGGTGAACACAGATTCAATTTCTTTTTTTAAGAGAGGAGAGGGATGGGTGGATAACTTTTGTTAATATATTGGCTAAAGACTTTCCTAAGAAATGAAAGAACTTCTATCTCCGTTTGCCTCTTTTTTTTTTTTTTTTTTAATGTCCTGCCATTCTGAATTTGTGGCTGTTTAAAAATGCAACTCACAGCTCTAAGGAAAGGGTTTTCCAGCATTTGCCCTATTTTGCACATGAGCCTGAGACTTGTGCAGTCATGACTTGAACTGAACTGTGACATTAGGCAACCAAAAATGCGAGTCTGATGGTGCCAGGGAACAAGCAAACAAAATCCTAACTACTCTGATCATTAGGGCGCTCCCTCGTGAAGTGAAAGCCAAGTGTTTTGCCTTGCTGCAAATAATACTTATATACTTTAACCAGGAACTTGAGGACAATGAAAGGGAAAATATGGTAAAATCCATCTATAGCCAAAATATAGATGTTTGCCACCTCTAAAAATCTGTTTTGGTGGGAACTTCACTTGTGAAGTTCTGTCTCATTACCTACTTGAAATTACAACTTGAAATCTTTATGGAATGTATATGTAAATTAAAAAGATAAGGAAAAAACTAATTCGGAAAAAAGATTATGTAATTGTCATTCCATGTAATCTGAAGACCACAGACCATATCTGAAGACCATGTAATATGAAGAACACGTTAATAGAATTTCTTTGGTGCATAATTGCTGATTGGATTTTTTTTTTTTTTTTTTTTAATTTCTAAGACATTCTAGATTCAAGACTTCTAAATATCTTCAAGGAGAGGGGAGAAGAGGAACCAGAAAAAAAACATATTTCTGGTTATAGAAATCTAACTTTGGAGCTGCCAGCATCAGTCATTTCACAGTATATCTCATGTATATTTATGGCGACCACTGAGGGAAAAACAATATCTTGTTTTGGATCTTTAAAGCCTGATGCAGCTAACAGCTAATTTGCTTTGAGGTCCCTCGGTGTGTTGAATTTAATTTATCAAAAGCAAACTAATATGAAATAGTAAAATAACTATTAAAGTGGAAGTAAAAATAAATGATTAGAACATACCAACAGAGAAAAATAAAGCAGATAATGTCTAAGTTTCTGGCATGTTCATCATTTTAATTACATTAATCATAATTGCTATTAGACTGGTGATGAGACAATGTTTTTTACTTTGTTGCAGCAGGTACATTTAGAGAAGGAACGCATATGGAAATAAGGTCATGCAATCCAAACTGACATCATACAAAGTGACTTTATTTGTAGAACTAATTGTTCAATGTACCTAGGAAAAGATTTTCAATGTGTATTTGTAAGTTTCATAATTATACAAGTAATTCCAAATTATTTTTTTTAACTTGTTTCTTCTGTTTTTTTGTTAAAACTTTGATTACATGTGCATGACTTTTGTGTAAGTTTTCCATGAATTTTTGAGTCCTGAAAGTTCACACGCAGAAAGAATTGGTGCTGACACTATCTGAGCAGCATTTTTTCTGGAATACTTGCATTTCCCTTAACATGGAGCAGAGATGATACTTAGAAGTTCTGATCAGGGTACTTAGCTAGACTTCTGGGAACAGAAATCCTAATCCCAGACTTGCCCTCCTTTTGGAGATGAGCTCAATCTCAAATTCCAAACATAGCATGAGATTTTGTTTTATGACAAATTAGGTTCATAGTTCAACTACTCCATGCTTATCTCCTTTAATGTCAACTGAGCTGTACCTCAGAAAAAAAAATTCTGTCTAGAAAAAAATTAAATTCTGCTTGAGAATGCAAACAAGTGCAGGGAAGTGGTGGTTTTCTACTTGCAGATGAAAGAAATTTAAGTTTGGTTGTTAAGTCAAAAATGCTGTTTAAATTCTCTTTGGGATCCTGTTTACAGTGGTTGGAAACACTGGGAGCCAAGGCATTTGGGAATAATGGCCATAACGAGCACATGAAAGCAAACATCTTAAGAGTTCACCAGGATTAACACTGCTGTATGTACGCATTTTTTTTTGGTTGAACACTTCCTTTTATTTTCAGTGTAGATGTTATAGATTGCTAGTGCATATACATACTAAGAAAGCTCAGCTTTTAACAGAATTTTTTTTTTTAATTAAGCATTTTAATTAAGAAAACTTATGTTTTGAGTTTCCTAGGACTTTTTAGAAGTGTTCGTTCATTTTTCCTTCTTACTGTTGCTTTTAAATATTTTGAAATTTCGTCTTATGCCTCAGTGTTTTCTGCTCATAAAAATTACTAACATAATCCCTGCGTTGCTTGAAGAACCACCAAACATTCTGTAGTTAAGTACTGAAACAGAAATCAGATGTCTTAAATTAAAATGCCAAACCAGTATTTTAGTGAGTCACTGTTGCAGTGACCACTGCTCTGCACTGCCCAGGCTGGCTCCAGCGGTGTGCGGCAGGAGTGGGGAGCAGCCGGAGGCACGGAGCTTTAAAGCTGCTCCTCTGAAGCCTCTGCTCTGCCCAGGGGAGCACAGGCTCCAGGCACTGTGGCAGTCAGCAGCCCTGGAGAAAGGGAAGATAGAAAGTAGCAGGGAGGCTTCCCACGTGAGGTAATCCAAGGTCATTAAAGGGGATCCACGGTGAACAATCAAGTGTTAGAGTGCTGCTACACCTTATAAAGGTGGGTCGAACAAGGGGAGTAACCCAACTAGTGACCAATAGGCGGGTCAGGAGGGAGGGACGCTGGATGGAAGGACTCACATCTGGTCCAATGGTCTTGGTGGGTGGAGGGAGAGGGGTCACATGCCCCAATGGGGCATCGAGGTTTAGGGGATTGCCAAGAGGGGAGGTATCCGGGGGGCAGGGTCTCGGGGGATTGACGGGGACCATATAGGGGTAATTAGGGAGGGCTCGGGTGACAGGCACAGAACAGTCCAGAACTCTGGGAGGGGTTTGGGTGATTGATAGGGAAGGTGCCAGAACAAGGGGAGGGGATAACCATTTTTGGGAGCACTGGGCTTGGATCTGGGACAGACCAACTGGGAATAGAAGTGGGGGAGGTAGGGATGAACCATTAGGGTACAAAGAACATACAAAATACAATAAAAACATCACATCACCGCAAGTCACGGTTGAGTTATGCTTTTTTTTCTTTCTACGTGTGCAATGGGCCATCATCGCTGCCTTTTTGTTCTGTCTTGTTCATACAGCATCCACATCAAAGGGCAGATCAATATATGTATGCATTTTATTTTTAAAATAAATAATAAGGCATCTAGTTAATTAATGTTATATGAAGTGTTAGTGCCACTTACATTCTTTTATCAGAACTGATATCTTTGCCGACTTTATCATTCCTCCTGGGGACTTTTTTGGTATAACAAAAAAATATTGCTTGTTGCTTTTTCTCATGCTGATCATGAATTCAATAGGGATCAGCTCCTGCCAGTAAGGGCTGCATATTTATGCTATTGATTTGTGAGGGAAGGAAGCTGAGGGCTGTTTGCATTGTACTATAAAATTAATAAATAATGATTCCTTAGGACAGCATCCTGCAGCTCACGGGTGAGCAGTAATTTGGTCTGAGAGTTGTATTTCTATTTTCTGTTCTAAATGTGGTTGGGATACCACAACAGGGGAGCACTGCTGTTGCAGTACCTGTGAACACTGTCCTAGTCTATGTCCTCTGGGATTTGCTCTCTTCCAAGGTGGGGAGGTGGAGCAACAGGAAGCAGGCAGCATGTCTTCTCTGCCTCCCCTCTGGGGATACTTCTCCCTCCAGCAAAATTATGAGAAGATCTGTGCATAGGTGTGCATCAGGTATCAGGAGAGGGCTCAGTTGCCATTATCTTTGTTGGCTAAGATAACGAAATCATCTTGTGTCAATCTCATCAATCTCATTTACCTGTGGTTTTTTACCACAGGTAAAATGCACTGGAGACCATTAACCTGATTTTGCTATGGAGTGTGAAGTTAGGAAAAAAAGGACACAGCAATCTCCAGCAAAAGCAGTGGTCCCTGTTCCAAATTATCTGATGGTGCTGTAATTGCTATTGTTATTCTGAAATATTTCACTATTTGGGGACTGTTTGGCTCTTTTAATTGTTTGGCAATGATTGTGCCCATCCTTAATACAGCCCTGATTCAGTCCTTCCTTAGGAAGATTTTAATTGGCCTAGAGTATAAAAATCTGAGCTTCAAGACCACAGCTGGGAAGTATTCAGAAGGCATTATAAAATACATTGAAGATGAAGGAACATTTACAGTATGTTTTAAATTTCACTGTACTGGAAATATATATTTTAACTCATTTTTGAACCATCAGAGGATTTGTCAACATTAACACCCAACATGGTCTTTCAGGGTGTTGTGTGGTAGCTTCACTTATTTCAGCAATTACTACCTCCTTCGAAATCAGAAACAGTAAATAGATTGGAGATTGTGAGTCATGGCAAAGTTGCATAAAATAAATGTGAAAGCACTGGTATGCCAAAAGTGGTTTGTATTAGCAAAGATTTGATATTCCTATGACTGTCAGATCCTTAAGAACACAATGTATAAACTGCGCTGACAGGGCAGCAGGGAGACCTGTTTATAGAGGACAGCATCAACTACAGACTGAACAGCTTTAGAGATTCCAGAGCTTTTAATTCAATGAGAAGAGTTGAGGTAAACAGCATCTCATGTCAGCCTCTATATGAGATGTGCATGAGGGCACTGTCCTTGTGGTGGACCAGAATTAAAGTTTAAAAATGAATGAATAGAAGGAAAATGTAGCAATATACCATAGGTATGCATACATCAAAATTAATAACAACACTGTCACTTGTTAAGACTGACAGATTCCTTGTTTAAAGAGCCAGCTGAGACCTCTGATACCTGACCAGTTTCAGTGACTTTTCATTTATTTTTCGGCAATATTTTCTGTAGTCCCCTTCTAGACTATAAACTGTATAACTTAGGCACTTCTGAATTTCAGTGCAATTCATCCTTGCTAATTAATCCTTGCTGGTGGCTTGGGAAGATAGACAGGAGAGCATATAACAGTATTACTAGTACAGTATGTCACTACAGAATAAGCAGAGCAGAAGGAGGGAGACAGATTGTGGTGAAACAATGGCCAAATATTTACATTTTCTGCAGCAAAGCATAGCATAGAGGAATCATCTTCTCAGCATGAGAGCTGAACTTAGAGACTGGATCTTTTCAGTATTATCGAGAGACTACCACTGATATAAAATAGTGAAGGTGACCACCTTCACCTTTTCTGTTTTATTTGTAAAAGATTTGGGGTTTGGTTTATCCATTCTGTCAGGCCTGCAGATTGTCAAGAATCTGATTCCTATGACAAGCTGACAGTCTGGAGAGTAAATAGGAACTTCACTGAAGCTGTGCAGGCTTTTCTGAATGAGAAAAAAGAGTGCTTTGAGTTTTTCAAGGTAGTTGAGTTAGCTATGCTGATAAGGCATTGATGGAAAAGAAAGGTTGGGAAAATTGCTAATGGAATTTCAGGTACTGGTACAGGTAAGCTAAATTCGATATGAAAAGGACTGCAAACAAAAATATAAATCACAAAGGAAGGAAGGAACCAAATTAACTCTATATGTATGTATTTCATGCCTCCTCTCTTTTGAATTTTTGTCTTCTAACTGCGCAATATCCTATATTAAAATTTTACTCTTGGTCTTCCATGGGATTTTTTGCTAATTCATGCCTCTACCCAGATATGGTCTTTTTTGTCCACTGAGGTTTCAACTGGGGCTTTTGTAAACAGTTCTGTGAACTATCTGAAGTCACTCAGAGGATGATATGTGTAGAAGCATTCAGTGTGGAAAAAAAGATTATTCTAGTTTCTACTTACAGTTCGTAATGTCCTGTGAGACTAGTCCTGTAACTGCAAGTTACATTAGAAATCTGAGGCAACCTTCAAGGCTTGTAAGAGATATCAGCTTTCCTCAGTGTGGGCAGAGGAAGAAAAAGTGCTGTCAGTATGTGATGGGCTCCTGGAGAAATCTCTTGAGTCAGAGAGAAATGTGGCCCAGATCTGGTGAAATATGTGGCTTTCTTGGCTTATATTCACATATTTCTTGGCTTATTATATGGTAGAAAACATCTTGACATCATCCTGTTATTTCTTTGAGAATAAAAACATTTCTGCCTTTGCTGTGAGTGTGTTCATCTTCAGAGATCTCTGCCAAAAAGAGTTCATCTCCCCATTCGCTCAGCCTGAAACATTCACCTTTACCCATGTAAGGGACTTGGAAATCCGGTAGCTATGATAAGGGACAGAGTGTACTAATGCAGAAACATTCAGCTACTCTCAGCAGGAAATGTCTTGTCAATACTGGCAATAAGTAATGTGCTAAAGATTTACTGTCAGGTGGCTCTCTTGACCACAGCAGGGTGGAAACTTGCAGCAGGCGGATGGCTGTACATACTTAGGTGACCCGTGTTTGCTTTGATGAATGTGTGTAGTATCCTTGGTCTGGATTATTACCCTGAATTGAGGTGAGTCTGTAGTAACTGATAAACCCAGAAAAATGTTTTCCACCATTAAAAAAGAAAATAACAGTCAAATAATTGGACATAGGAGGCATCAGCACTGTTATTTTCATTTTTTCTCAGGTTTCTAGCAGAGTGTTCTGCATTGAACTGAAAAGGTTCCGGTTATGCTGTTTGCAGTAGAAAAAAATTGAACAGAATAGTTGCCCCATGGTTATTGTGATCTTGTATTTATTTTTATTAATTAAAATTTATATCGTTCATTTTGGGGTTATTAATTTAT
The DNA here is from genome assembly GCF_041296385.1 of Aphelocoma coerulescens. Taxonomy (NCBI): domain Eukaryota; kingdom Metazoa; phylum Chordata; class Aves; order Passeriformes; family Corvidae; genus Aphelocoma; species Aphelocoma coerulescens. Next base: position 59,750,258 of record NC_091015.1, on the reverse strand, counting down.
TTTTCTACAGAGAGAAATTACATCAGCTTTCTTATGTAATGCTTTTGAACAACTTTTAAAAGTACTGGGAGAAAATATGCTTGTCTTTCACAGCTTGTCTGGTATTAGAAATTTGCCTATTTTAAAGTGCACTAACACAGGCTGCAATTTAGCAATCATAGAATCACAGGATATTTTGGGTTAGAGGTAGCCTTTAAAGGCCATGTAGTCCAACACCTCTGCAATGAGCAAGAGCATTTTAAAATAGATCAGGTTGCTCAGAGCTCCATCCAACCTGACCTTGAATGTTTCCAGGGAAAAAGCACCTTCAAATAGATCAGGTTCCTCAAAGCCTCATTCAATCAAATCTTGAATGTTTCCAGAGACTGGGCATCTACCACCTCTCTAGGCAACCTGTTCCAGTGTCTCATCACTCCATAGTGAAAAATCTCTTCCTTGTATCTAACATAAATCTACCCTCTTTCAGTTTGAAGCCATTCTCCCTTGTCCAGTCACTACATACCCTGGTAAAAAGTCTGTGTAGCTCTTTTGTAGGGTCCCTTTATAGGCTCCTCTGCAGGCTCCATCTGGTACAAGAAGGTTGCTATGTTTCCCCAGCGGCTTCTCTTCTCCAGGCTGAACAACACTGGCTCTCCCAGCCTGTTTTAATAGCAGAGGTGCTCCAGCCCTCTGATCATCTTTGTGGCCTCCTCTGGATTCCAACACATCCCGGTCCTTCTTATATTCAGCATTCCAGGTGGCATCTCATAAGAATGGAGTAAAAGAGCAGTGTCTAAACACTAACTTCTTTCACAGAAAGAACTTTTATGTGTGTCTTATTTTTTCAAATCCAGAGAAACTACAGAAACATGGAAGACTTCCACTGCTGCACCCCTAAGTAAATACATTTGTTTATAAATCCACACTGACTACTACCAATCACCTTCTTGTACTTCCTGTGTTTGTAAATGCTTTCTGGAAGGATTAGTTGATCCACCGCCTTCCCAGGGATCGAGGCATTTTTCTTCGTACACTTAACAGACTCATGCAAGCCAGACCAATGGAATAGAAGTGTTGGGGCTTTGAATTTTATCCATAAAGGATAATTCTTAGAATTTGATGGTGTAGATGTAAACTTTTCCATTAATTTGAAATATGCCTTTATGCTAGTTACTGTTTTGTCATTTAGAGCATTGGGAGGCTAAATCTTCACTTTGCTCAAAAAAGTACCTAAAGAAAAGCTAATAATTTTCTATCTTCATTTCATTCTGCTAGGCACTACACTATTTTTAGGCAACAGAACAGCCTTTTACAAGGTATCTTCTGGGCAGCTACCTTAGTGTCCTGAGTTTCAAAATGCCTCCAAGCTGCCCTGACCACTGCAAGTTTTTCTGAAAGCCCTAAAGCAATGTGGTACACCAAGGGACAGCTTTAATAATTCCTTCTTATTGATATAAGGTTATGTGAGTTCCTATGTCCTCTAAGATAGCTATGCCCCCTCTGCATTTCTGACCTACATCTGTCATTATTTTAATAATAAATTCCATGTCAGTGGTTGCTCCTAAGCAAAAGATGCTTGTAAAGAAAATCCTGTATCCCAAATTACCTGATTTTCACATTTTAATCATATGCACATTTTGCTAACCATTTTCCCAAACGTAGATTTCTTTCAAACTGAAAGGGTTCAAACAAGGTTTGGATGAAGGTCTTTTGGAATAAGTGTAAAATTCAAGCAAAAAATCAGTGGTATCTTTATTCTGGTTTTACAAAGTAATTGCAAATGTTGTTCAGGTTCTGAACAGGAAAACATCAATAATCTTGATGTTTCAGGGTCAAAATTAGGTCATACTTCAGAGTATGTGTATTTCAGTTCCTTTTCTGTGGTACTTTAAAACAGAATGAATCCCAGGTCTTGACCTGTCCTTGAATAACTGGATTGTCATAGGGGTTATAAAAGAGATCTATTATCCATCTGCTTACACAGATGGAAGACCATGGCTTCAGAATTGTGAAAGCAATCTTCAAGATGGTTTTATCTCAGAACATTTAAATATGCTTTAAAAAATGTCTTTCTGATATTGTAAATGAATGAGTGAGAGAAAGTTGCTTTTCAGTAAATAGCAAGGGTACAATAGGTGTTTTCTGACAGCATGATGCAAAGCACAGACCACTTTTCTTGACCATCATGCACTTCAATCATTAATTCATGCTGTTGTCTGGGCAGCATGCCACATGCCAGATGCATTCTAGATGTGGTACACATAGGAAATTTTCTGGAAATAGAGTATCATATCACTCTTCTTCACTAAAATGTGACAAGACCTAGAGTTTGATTTTGAAGGGTTTTTCATCTGAAATAGTGATTCCCTTGTACCCTTTTCCATATGAACTTTTTGGAAAAAAAAAGTATTTCATAGGCATTATAAATTCAACTATGACTGAAATACAAAGAGTTAATAGCACTGGATCAGACTTGAGCTATGTGGAAAACTTTTGCAGTGCCAGATAGATGTTTGTTTTCTTTTTTAATTGAGATCATTAAATGAGTTGAAATGTTACCAGCATTCAGCTGCGAGGCAAGAGAAATCCTCTTCCCTTCAGTCTTCCCACAAAGACTCAAATACTCAACAGCAGCAGTAAATAACTCAATTAAATACAGTGCAACACAGTGTAGTTGCATAAAAAAATTATGAGAACTGATTCAAAGTGGAAGAAAAAGAGTTAATTTAGAGCAGACAAGAGGGGAGACATCCTTCTTTCTATTTTTACCTGCTGGTTGTAAGATAATACATGCCTGTATTCCAAAAGGAGCAGGAGACAAGCAGGGATATTTTGTTCCTTTCTGAGTAGGACATACAGGAAAAAAAAAGAAAGTATTAGCTTAATCTTAAAATTTGTTTGCAAAAGACTTAGAAAACCAGGAAATGAAACTTCAATTTCTTGTTTTCTTTCTAAACATTGCTATGGTTACAATAGCAGCCAGAGCTGAGGAGAGCTTAATCGCTGGGAAACCAGATAATGCTTTTAGCTAAATAGCTACTAGGAAGGTGTGGAGAAATAAATGTGAAGCAGTTTTTTACCTTTCTATTTTATGGCCACACACGCTAATTCTTAGTTTCTGGATTTTCATGTTTCTCCCATTTCATTGTGTACTCAACATGACTTTTTTCTTATTTATTTGTCTTCTAGGCAATTTTAGACTAACAATGTTCAAGGCAGAAAGAGGTGGAGCCCCAGTGAAGGCAGAGGAGGTCTCAAAGCCACCGTGCTCAGGTGTCTTTCACCACTATTCCTGCTATCACAGTGATTGGCAGCAGGCACACCTGGAGAGGCACAGCCCTCACTTAAGTAGGGTGTTAAAAGCAGAGGGAAAGCTTAGAAAGGGAATGAATGTGTTCTTGATCTGATGGTGCTGTGCTGTGCTGTGCTGTGCTGTGCTGTGCTGCAGTCAGAAGACTGGAGAGTAAGAGGAACTCAGGTTTTTGGAACTTGAGGCCAGGATGGCTTCAGGTTTCTGATTGTTTCCTGGTTTGGGTGTGTGTATTGCTATGCATGCTGCTCTGATTCCTAATAAGGAACTCAGGATCCTTACTCTGGAAGAGAATGAAAAGTAGAACTGTGATATTTGCATTTTTCAAGGAATTCTTTTAACTTTGAAAGTGGAACTTTTGTTGCCTCACACTCTGGTAGTGGGAATTTGGACCCAAGTCATGTAAGTCTTTCAATATTTCAGGCTTGAATCTCATGGTTATAAAAGTATTTAAAAACAAAAAAATCCTTCTGTTACATGTTCTTTCTGCTTCTCCAATGCTAGGAGAGGCTACCTGGTTGAGTTGCCGAAGTTGTCAGGATGTGAGACAGGAAGCTTGCTCTCCTCTTTCCTCTGTAGGTGAGCGGCAGAGATGTGTTGCCTGGATTGTTGGGTCTGCAGCTTGACAGGCAGCAGCCAAATGCAGCTGTAAAAGATTTATTAGAAGTAGGGTAGGAGAAATTAAGGAAATGAGTGGTTAAAAAGAAGCATTTTGGTTACTGAGCGAGGGTTTGCGGTGGGTGGTTCCAAACTCATGATCTAACTAACCTCTACACACCGATGCTTTACTTTAGTGAGTAGCTCCCCTCAAGGGGATGAATTGAAAAAAGCCATAAATAAATATGGCCCACTGCATGTGTTGATTTAACAGTCCGTAGGTTTGCTAAGGAAGAGGTGAAAATATGTTTTCGTAGCAGGTGTGAAAGGCCATGGTGCCTTTAGCGAGGGACCTGTGCCCTATGAAAGGGCGTGGCAAATTTGTATCTCCAGAGTTTCCATTTTGCTGAGGAAAACAGATCCTTTCTAGCCCAGCAGTTGCAGAGATAACAGCCAAAACGTGAAACTGAGGTGGACTCATTAGCTCCTTGACTTTGTTAGTGTCTTGATACTTTATATTTAGGAGTGTGAGGTTTTTTCCCACTCTGTGTGAGCTGTGATAAATTGTGAATTTGAAGGCTTCTTGGTAGGATTGAATGTTCAGTGACTTGGCTGAAAGAGGGGAAAGGAAAAGGAGCAAGAAGTAGAACAGGGAGTGTTTTGAATTAGGGTGGGAAAGAAAAACACAGCAATAAAATTATTCTGCCTCGACTTCACACCTTTGATATAGCTAGGAGTTGACAAATAGAATGGTTTAGATGTGTGCTTAATTTGGGAAGAAATACACCACACATTTTTTTGTCTTTTTTGGACAGTAGTGTCATTTAAAATTTCTTAAGTTGGTGATCCTTAATGATAGGTGTGCTGCAGGTGTGTTGCTCATGTCTCAAATGGCAAGAAATCTTGTGTGGTAAAACTAGAGACACAAGACCTGGTGTTTTTATCAGCCTTGAAATATTCAAGCACACAGCTTCTACCTTCTTGCTCCTTTGTGCACTGTTTGAAAAATGGAGCTCTAAGCTGTGAGGGAAAAGAAAAAATAAATGGGGGGGAGGGTAGGATGAGAACAGGAGATTTTCCATCTTGGACTTGAGAAGCCAACCTACTAAGTCTAAGTTGTTCTAGTCAAGTTCTCTTGGTTGCTTTCCTTTTGAAATGCAGAAGATGATAAAGAAGGAAATATCAGCAATATCACATAAAATAACATTAGGCTATAATCCATTTCAATAAAGAAAATATTTTTGTATTTCTTCAAATCTCTTCTCATATACAATTCTGTAAGTCAAAAAAGCATGAAGTTACTTCATGGGAGAATTGCAATGGAAGAAAATTCTTTTGGTTACTCAAATATATTTTATTCTAACAATAGTAAAAAAAGAAACAAACCTAGTTATGACCAATGTGTAGAACAAACCCTTCCACCAGCTCTTGTATCTGGGAGAATGTGCCTGAAGAGAAAAGGTGTAGGCCAAGAATTGATATAGTTGGTGATGATCTGTATCAAATTCAAAACCTGTGTCATTGACTTTGCTGAGTCTGTGCTCAGTCAGTTATTGCGCCTAAACTGATAAAAAATGTGTAATGAGAAGATTATGAATCTGGAGAAGAATAAACCATGCTGGAAGTAGGAGAAACAAACCAGTGTTTCATTAGAATTGTGTGAAATATTTCTCTTGGTATTAGTATTTTCTTTAATCCAGGTAATGCTTTTCTATTAATCCATCTTTCTAACACACATCCTAGTATGGGTGTGATTCAGTGTCTCTTAAGTTTTCTTGAAAGACTCTTTGTTTTTATTTTACTTCATTTCCCCTTCAAATAACCAAACACCTAAAAGAGAAATACATTATCACTTAAGCCTTAAAGCAGAGTTCTCTATTGTACTGACAGGGGAATTTGAGTCGTGTCCTGGGATAATTATCAGATTGGAGAGATTTCCAATCAAATAGAGGGACAGAACAGGAGTTGCAACCATACAGTTTTGCCTGAAATGAGTGGATCAGGGGAACTAAAGAGCTTTTTGTGTTTTACTGCCATTAGGAAACCTTCTTCCTGTTTCAGAAGCTCAGTTGGGAGTGAAGTGGATTGGTGATGATTATGAAAATTGGGACTGTGCTTTGTGCTTGAATTGGAGATGGCTTCAGGAGGAGAGGAGAGCTAAATCAAATAACTGGTTGTGCATAAGTGTAATTTTGAGATTTGGAGAGCCTTCCTAGAAATTCAAGGTGAAAAATTTAGTACCAGTTTGCTAATCAGAGTGGTGGGTAAATTGGAATCAGGCAAATTATATATTAAAGGTCTTGATTTGGGGGTTTGGTTTTGTTGGTGTTTATTGTTGTTTTGGGTGTGGGTGTGATAACACTATTTTTTTTTTCATGTTGCTATATAGAATTTAGATTGCCTATAAATGGAAAGCAAAGATACCACTTAAAATACCATATAAATAGGAATTACTTTTATTTAGGACTTAGCCATAATGGGGCTTCTGGAACAACATTTCAAATCACTGTAATGGAAATCTATCCCTTTTGAGTTGGATATAGCTTCACAGCTGGAGAAGGACATCAGAAAAGGGAAAACACTCTGTGCAGTACTGTCCTCAGAGTGAAACAGATGGAAAATTCATTTGACAAAATATGTGAACTTGCAAGACAGTGAATGAGACTTGACAGCATCAATATGCAAATCTATAGAAGAAAAAGCATAAGCTACTGTATTTTGAAATAAGAAACTTACTCTTTTGGCTTTGTTAGTGTTTAATTGAGAGACTAGTTTAATTGGGAGAGATTTTTTTCCAGCATTTTTATTGCTAAGTTAGTGTTAAGGAATTTTCGAAACTTTTTTTTTTTTTCAAGTAAGGACAATTTTTCATGAGGAAAAGGATCATTCATTCATCAGTTGCAATATTCATATGAGCTTTAAACATAAATTTACTAAACTGAAGAAACATATCTCTTGACTTGACTCAGAGGGATAGTAAAAGTAAAATCAGGAGGGGCTTTGAGGGGTTCTTTTCAGGTTTTTAATATTGGGGTTTTTTTGGTTGGTTTTTTTAACACAATTGCCAAATTAAATGCCTCTTGAGTTACTTTAGGATTTGTCATGTTTTCTTTTTTCTGGCTATAAGAAAAAGAGATTTCTGCAGTTTTGTGAGCCTTTTAAAATGAATGTTCATCTCCCTCCAGTGCAGTTAGAATGAGATAAGTGCATGTTCAATTGACTTTCCTAATAAAATTTAATCTTGAAAAAGTGCTGTATGGAGGTTAAGGAAACAATCTAACAAAAAAAAACCAACAAAAACCCACCAGTTGACCAATTGTCATTGTTCAACTTAACATCCTCAAAGAGTTCATGTTTGTTCATGGGTGGGGGGGGGATATATATATATATATTTTTTTTTTTTTAAAAGGCAACAACCCATACTGCTATTTTAATACCTAAAATTGATTTTTTAGTATGAGGATAAACATTTAGGTAAATGAAATAGGACACCCATGGAAGTTGTGGAGTCACCAGCCCTGGAGATGTCCAAGAAATGATAGACATGGCACTTAGTGCTGTGCTCTAGTTGAGTCTAGTCAAAGGTTTGGCTTCATGATCTTGGAGATCTTTTCCAAGCTTAATAATTCTTTGATTCTCTAAAATTCCTCTTCAAGCATCACATTTTCTTAGGCAGAGATAATAAAGCTGATCTTCATTAAATTTAGACCAGCAGTAATATAGGTGTCTCAGTTTTGGAGACAAAACTTCAGGAGGAAACACTCCAGAGTGAGTGTCTGCTCCGTAGGGAAAAGGGCCTCCCCTCTTCCTCCACCAACAAGACAAGTGGGTCACAGCAAGTGAAAGCGGAAAAAACAAACAGTTTATTAACACACAAACAAAACAGGGTAGAACAGGGGAAAAAACCCTCAAAATACCACAAATTCCCAGAGAGGGAACAGACACACGGGCTCGGACCAGCCGGGGCCACCCCCGCAGGCTCCCCGGACCGGCGAGGAGGGAAGGGAGGCAGTGAGGCAAGGGAGAGGGAAGGGAAAAAGAACAAGAAAAAAACCCAATAGAACCTTTTCCCAGCTATCCGGATCACAAAAGAAACCCAAAGAGCAGCACGGCGCTCCCGGCGCACTCCCTCAGCCCTTGGGCTGAGCCATTAAAGTGCCCCGAACTTGCTCCCCTGGCCCCGGGTCCAGCTTAAAGGCACAGCGTCCTTGGGCATTGAGCGGATGGTTAAGGAATAAAGTGGCTTCGTAACATCACCCCAGGACAATAGGCAATATTCTTTTAATCTTTATTCCTGTATGGTGAGTGGATGACACTTTAGGACAAGACATGAAAAGATTTAAATGGTAAATTACATAATTACATAATTTTTGTGTTGCCTTCTTTTTTTTTTTTTTAATAAGCCAGCGTCCCTTTAGCTATTTTATAATTATCTCTAGAAGGTCTTCTAGTTGAGATGCTTTGAGTCATTCTAGTTGACATGGTGTTTGGTGGCTTTGCACACTGATGAAGAAAAACTTAGCCTTCAAGGAAATGCAGCACTAAGCTGGATCCTGGTTCTCTTGTAGGACTGGTAGCAGGATAAGGTAAATGGCAGAGGCTTTCTCATTTGATAAAGACTCTTAGGAGTCGTACTAAGAGTAATATACGTCACTCTTATGAACACTGCTCTCTGGAACCTTAACAAAGGTTTGCAAAAAGCAGTTTTTCTGTCTTGTGTCAAATAGGGTACCTCCAGAAGAGAATTTGTATGACTCCTGGACTACCAGAAAGTGAAAACAGCAATTCAGTAACTCTTCCTTGCAACTATTCCAAACTGCAATCAGGTCTGAAAAGTTTTTAAGGAAAGCAAGTTTTAATGTTTTGTTGTAAAACTATTCTGTCAAACAGACTTTGAACAACCAATCACAAAAGCTTTTTCCTACTTGCCCTCACTTCCTCACTCTTCCTGTGTTTTTTTCTTGTTTGTTTGTTTTTTGGTTGGATTTGTTTGGGTTTTTTTTTCCCTAATAGTTCACTGGAATGAAATGGATTAAATTTGGGTCAACTGCTCTGCTTGAGTTGTTCCAGTGACTTTTCCTCTTTTTCCACATTGAGCCTTCATATAAATTCTTTTGGGTTTTTTGGGTTGGTTCGTTTTTTTGTTTTTTATTTTTAGTTTGTGTTTCCCTTTCTATTTTTAGGAGAAATGTATTTCCCATCTCCTTTCCCTCTTCCCCACAGTCCCTCTTCAGTAGAGGAAAAGATCAAAATTGTCCCTACTTACTGCCTATTCTAGGTTTTAAAGTGATTTGTATAAGCACCCTCTGTTATTGAGGTATATTCTGCAGCTGATTTTTTTTTATTTTGCATAATTTTACACTTTTACGTGTTGTTTTTATTCATTTAGTTTAGTATATCTAAAGAAATTTTCTTCAGTGTAGTTAACATATAATCAAATTGTACATACACCTGAACACACAAATATAAACCCCTTTTCCCTTTCCTGCTAGATGCAATTCAAGGCACTTTAAAAATAACTTTCGTAATAACAAATAAATGCTTAGGTACAATTGTTGCTTTTAATTTACTTCCATACCCTAAAGTAGGTTTAGGAATAGTTTTGTTTAAACATAAATCTCTTGCATGTTTCACATATTTTCATATAATGGTGCTTATTCAGAAAATGATTGCATAGTAACTTCATTTGTGAGTTATATTAATATATAATTAATATAAATTTATATCCTTATAAACTGCAATAGATTAATTGCATTTAAAGAAAACTAAAGAGGCATATCTGAATGCATCCTGTTGAGCCTAAATAAAAAAGGCTGGATAAAATGTCACTTCCCTATTAAACTTATCTTCTTTTCATTTTTGTTAAAGGGCAAAATAAGGGCAAATGCCCATTTGCTTTTTTCTGTCAGATCAGTTTCTGCTGCTTTGTATTCATCATAGAACTCAAGCATGAATAAAGGCATGGCAAGGGACCCGGGTTCTCTCTTCTGGTTCATCCATTAAGTCCCAGTTCCAGGTCTGAGCCCTTTCCAAGGTTTCTTGAGTTTAGTGGATAAATCTTTGACCGGTGGTAATGGCTATGGCTCCCCAGCTGGTGCCCAGTCATTTACTGGATTATGGGTTCAGCAGAATCTCAATTCATATTAGCTTGTTTGGAAGTCTCTCAGATAATATTTCCCTTCACAGAATGGGTAGTTCAAGTTCAGAAGCTATGTTGGGAGAAGCAGTGAAATGTTTAATTGTCTGCTCCAGCTTTTTTGACAATTGAGTGTAAAAATGCCAAGAAAAGGCATTCTTAAAAGACTTATAGTATTTTCTAGGGTTTTTTTCACTAAGAAAAATTTAAACATTGTCTTCCCCAGAATGCAACACACATTTTCAGTCCTGGAAAAAATAGTGAAATGGAGTAAGAAAAAAGGAGGGGGAGAGAGAGAGGGAGAGGAGGATGGGAGCTTACCCCACTTTTTAGAGGGGGAAAGTATGTTTGCAGATTTATTCTGATAGTTTTTTGTGTAGCTTTTCCAGTCTCCAAGGAAAAGGAGAAATTACCGATTTCCACTTTTACCATGTTACATTAATTTTACCACATTACTATTTTTAAGTAGAGACAAGAAAGGCTCAAGCTGGTGTTACTTTGGATGCAATAGGGTCTTTAAAAGGTTTTTCTTGCCATGTATGTATCAACTCCAGTAAACCAAAATCTTAAATTGGAGTCTAAATCTTCTTTTCTGATCTGCAAGTACAGGTCTTTTCATAGGCTTAAGACAATTTTGTCCATGAATTGATTAGAGCATTATGGTATGAGATGTATTTGCTCCTCTTGTTCTTCTATTCCTGGCAAGCATTAAATTACAGTAATATTAAATTTCAATTTATGGTATTGTTTTCAAAGCATGATGTGTCATTTGTGCGCAAGAGACTTCACCCTCTGAAAAAACTTGCCCAGAATGTTAGTCTCCCTAAGTTCACCACCTGAAAGGTTGGTCTTGTTTCTTGCAATAATTATGTTTTCACCAAAGTTAATATTTATTTATTAAATGTGAATGTCTTCATTGTGCTTCTGGATTTCTTTAGACCTTAGAACATTTGCTGTCAGTGATTTCCTTATCTGAAAATGGCACTTCTAATTCATCTGGTGATAGATCAATATTTTTTCTTTCTGTTGTGAATCTGTTTTGTATTTGCCTGATACGAAACATTTCCAAACAAAACCATTGTGACTTTAATAAGAACTCATGAGAAACCCTACCTAGAGCTTTTTCAAATCTTCACAATCTCTAATGTCCATTGCACTGCTGTTCCCCTTCCCCCCCCCCCCCCCCCCCCCCCCCCCCCGTTTAATTAAATTGAAGGAAATGATCACCTTTTGGCAGACTGTTTTCTCATAAATATTAATATGTCTGTTCTGACTTAACTGTTTCTCCTTTTTGTTTTCTTGTTTGTGCCGATTGTCTTTAACCTTCAGCTCTAGACACAGTTGGCTTTGTGCTATTAATTAATAGAAGTCTGCTGCTAACATAAAACATATGCATGAGTTTAGAAGTATTCTAAACAATTAAAGTCTAAATGCACAGCTATCAATTTGACTTTACAGAAGGACTAGCATAAGAAAGCCTACCATTAACAAAGGATATCAGGAGATTATTCCTGACAGAGGAGGAATGAATTACAAGGATAATCTTGATAGTCAAGGCCAGGAATGTAAATGTGCATTGTATTTGCCACTATTTTTAAAATGACAGCAAGGTCACTTCTGATTTACTTGGAGCACTTTACTAACAGTTTGTGTGTGTATGCATCTGCAATATGCATGAGATCTTGCTTACCTGATTGTAGAAAACAGGTTGGAATATGAGGGCTAGGAATTCATAGAATTTTTCTTATGGAGTCAAGTGGCTGCTCTGAAAGACGATAGCCATAAGAAACTGCAATTGTGGCCTTTTATTATTCTGCAATTTTTCATTGTATGTTGTAGCAGTATATAATCTTTTCCTCTCGGGTGCTAAGATTAATCAAATCTGACATTGCAGAATTATATTGTTTTTCTACACTCAATTTTTCAACATTTTTGTAGCTTTTATACAGTTTTCTATAGTTTCACACTAATCCTGTTAATTAGTTCTTGATATAGTCTTGTGACTTTGCAAAGATTTCATATGTCTTGCTTGTTCAACGGAATTGCTGGCTCTGACCGATGTGTTATTTTGAATCAACCAGTATGCTAATTCTCAACCAAAATATTATAAGCCCTCATATTTGGTTCCTCCAGATGTGTAAATGTTATTTCCTGTCGAGTCCATGAAACAAATGTCTGTACTAGGAGAACCAGGATGTTGCTGAGGTCTGTACCTAATTTTCTCCCTGTCTGGCAATATAACTGGAGCATGCTCTGAGAGCTTGGTGCCCCAGTATGGGGGTCTTGTCTTTGTTTTGACATGATCATCTTCATCACTGACTCTTGTGTCTACCTCTGGCATTTGAATTAAATCCTCACAGTAGTTGCAGCTGTGAGAAGATGTTGGTGGACCATTTTAGGTTCTAGCCTCTTGAATGACAGCTACCAGCTCATCTGAGACTTCAGAAAGGGTTGGATTCATGGAGGATTCAAGGCTTTCTGCAGAGATGACTGGTTTTTTCTGTAATATATCCAAGATGGTTTTTCAAGGTTGTCATAGTAGAGTTAATTAAACTTTAGCATTATAATAAAACATTTTCAATGTAGATCATATTCAGAGTACATTTTTACATTGTCTAGTATCTCTGTGGCTAATATCACCTTTACTATAAGTCATTGCAGATAATACTTTTATCTTCCTTGTGTTCTGCTCTGTGGGCCAAAGTCAGCATCTCATCCTTACTGTGTTGTCATTTGTGGGTTTTATTGGCCAAATATGAGTTAGTTGAGTGATAAAAGTTATCTTGCCATAATCTTTGTAGCTTGATTGCTGTTCTCCCCAGCCTGGTAAAATCAGTGCTAAAAGCCACTGAGCCTTGGACAGTTGCTGAGGAGACATTCAGGTTGTTGCATCTGACTCTGTACCTGTCTTTTATCAATCTTTACTTTGTAGGAATACTATTGGTCCCTTGAAAACACAGTTGCATAGTATTTCATACTGATATGAGCATTTTAAAAGTAGCACAGCAGATATCTCATTCATAAACATGAAACTTTAATCATTCAACCAGTTACTTTTGCTTATTCTCATGGTAAAAGTTTCTTTCCTATAATCTTTCTTTCCTGTACAAATGTACAGCGTTGGCATAAGTAGTGCAAGAATTTGTAATGCAAGTTAGGAAGGAGGCTTTTCTGTGAGTTCAGTGTGATCTGTTTTGGATACAGAAACTTCTGCAAAAGGAAAAATATAATTAAGAGAAGCTTTTTATTTGTGGTTTGAAAAAACCCCCAACTTTTAGCAATTGAATCTATTTTTTTTTAATAAATTTTGCAGACACTCTTGGCACTCTTTCACTACTTATTAACTTATAAATCTCATATAAATTGTCATGTTATCACCCATTAATTGTTTTTATGATCTGTAGATAGCACTTCAGTTTATCAAGGCTATGAACACAAGAACCAGAAAGTCGGCAAATGTGCATCTAATTAAATCTAGACACCTTTCAATCCCTCTCAGCTTTAAATAGGAACAGAAAGAAGGGGGTTAGAGGGAGAGAGGAGAACATCTTTCACTCTCTGTGTCACAAAAAGGAAGAACAACATTTAACAACTTGAATTTCACAGGGATAAATGGTAATGAACTTGCTTATCTATGAAACATTCCCACCTAGTGTTTTCTTGTAATGCCTCTCAAAATGAATGCAAGTTGTCTACAGAGGACCTTAATTCCTGAGAAAAGGGAAGGCATAATGCCAAAAAGGGCATCAACTTTCTCTTCATTTCCAGTGACAAAGGCAGTGCAGAGATATGATAGAGGCTGTAATCCAGGAGGGTAAACAAAGCCCTTGCTCAATATTAATTAAAAGGCTTCAGAATGCAAGGAATCTTAGACACTTACAAAAGGAAACTTTAATTAGATTAACTACTGAACAAATTTCAAGTTTAGATTCTTTGTTTTTAAGAGGAAGAATAGGGATATGGAAGCCTCATTTGCAATGGGAGCCTAACAAGTTAAAACAATGCTAAAAAACATAATCATATCTTGCCTGTATTTAGTATCTTTGGATAAAAGCAGCTTGTATGTGGTCTTGGCTAACCAGTAAGTAGTATAATTAGCTATGGCTTACACTGAATTGTTAGGGGGTGTGGGCAAGGGGATTTGATTTTTGTATGGTATCTCCTAAAAGTGTTAAAAGTGCAACCCAAAGTTAGTCCTTGTGGTTACCAAAATGACACTGAAACAAGTGTGTATCCTGTAGGATCTGTTTTTCTCTTTTTCCAGAATAAATTTAGCCAAATCTGGGGAAATTTCTACTGTAAAATGAAATAGATTAATCTTCACTATGAATTTGTAATCATAGCTGAGAAACAAAAAAGGCTTTATTTAATGGGATTAAAATTCTGTTATTGACATTAGGATTAACAATTTATTTGCATCACAGAATACCTCTTCTGCATAAATATTTATTATAACTTTAAAGAAGCTGCTAACTCGGGATTTAAGTGTGATGAACAGTAACTACTACATTTATTTTTTCATAACCAAAAGAAATAATGCTTTTCTGTTCTTATTTGTTGTACTGCCACAACTGTTTCTTGGTACCTTTCATTCTACCCTTTATGCCACCACTTTTCATCTTTAACTTCACTAGTTATGTATTTCTGCAAAAAAAAAATCTCTATATTAATGTTATTTTTAATGGTTTTTTTCCCCCTCTAGTTACGTAAAAGCAAAAAGGAACTGTTGTAATTGGAAATATTGGGAGGGAGGAAATTTTAAGCTGACATGCTGAAAGAAAATGCTATACAGACTCTGCCACACTGTAACAGTATGGGGTTTTCATTATTTTATTCTGTCATGCATCCCAAGTAATAAAGATCATTTCAGGTGCAATAAACAATCTCTCATGCAACCAGAGCTGTGGTTTAGAGCTATAAAGATACCCTCTGCTTGAAATGTAATGTTGTATGGAGGTTATTTCTGTTAACATTTCTTTCTTCTGCATTCACTTTGTCTAATAGATGAATATTGCTTCATTATGCTACTACTATACTTTTTTTATTTGCTACTGCAGATAGTAAATTATGCAGTATATTTCTGTACAAATTCTGATATTCTTTGTCTTTGTAATTTTTATTGGTACATATATATTTATGAAAGTAGGGAGAGAATGAAAGAATGCAGTATGGCAAGTTCCTCTGCAGTGAAGAAGGTGATGGCCTTCTTCAGTCAGATGGATCAGTCTGACATTGGTAGCTGATGAGTTTTCAGACACACCTTTGCTGAGAAATGTCTTTGCTGAATATCTACAGGACTGATTGAAAGCTTTCACTTATGGAGGGAAGGATGACAGTGTTTTAAAATGGGTTTATAATGTTTTTTCATTCTGCATCTGAGACACCTGCTTTATGCAAGGGATGGAAGTACAATTTTGGCCAGGTCCCAAAGGAGTTGTTGGAAATATTCTGAATAATTTTACTAAAATCAAAGTGATGAGTGGACTTGTAGAGGTGATGGTGTGTGCTGTCTAGTAATTCAATCTTCTAATTTAGAGGAAAGAAGTTTCTGAGAACAGGGAGGAAGTGATAAGCTTAGGTTGTAACTGAGTCCTTTCCTCAAATTGGAGGAGACCATATACTCCCACAGGTGGTGGCTTGCTGAGGAGGAAGGTCTCTGCAGGGGGCAAAAGATCTGTCTTCCTCTGACTTGCATCTGTGAAGATCTGGTGTCAAAGGTTTTATGCTCATGCCTGGATTTCTATTGTAAAGTACAGTATCAGTATTAAATCAAACTAAAGAGGAATTACCTGATTAACTTAGCACCCAAACTATGCTACATATGATTTTCAGTATAATCATATACCCTTCTTATTCTCTTTATTCTGTGATGGGACTAGTCAAAGATTTTTTAAGAAGTCTCTGACAAAACCAAGCCATGAGCTAGGCATACAGCGGCATAGTTAATAGCCTGGCTGTTAGGGTTGCAATATGCAATCTCTGGGTTCCAGATTCCTTATCCAAAGAAATCCAGAAAAACTGGAGAAAAGTATAGTTCTTTTTGTGGAATGACTTGAACTTCAGTTTCTCCCAGCTTCATTGAGTTTCTTTTTGCACGGTGACTGACAGCAAGTTAACAGCAGTCATAGCCTCCTTTAGTTGCAGAAAGTGTCATCTTGAACCTAAAGCACCCATCAGTTGACATAACTGATGGGTGAATGTGGTATCGTTTTAATTTTAAAATATCCAGTTTGAAGACTGACGAGAGTGTTTGATTTAAAAATGTGTCAGCAAGCATTTTGAGCCAGATGGAGATATCAATTGCCTAATTATTCTTGGAAATGAAACTATGTGTGAATATAAGCTGGAATCATTAACATTAAAGGTTACATTTGTAGAGTACTGTCATAAGGTTCCTGTATCACTTGCCTGTCAGTTAAAATATGTGCAATGTATCTTTGGTGGGACTCTCATGAAGTGCTATTTGCCATATGTTATTTCTCTGTGGGTGGGATGAAATAAACCTTTATTATATATGAATGCTTGCCATTAAAACTAACCTGATCCCTTGAGAACTGGGAAACCCTTTCTCAGTTCAGGAGCAAACTCCAAACCTGCCTCCCGCAGCTGAATTTCTGTAAGGATTAAGCCAATCCATGAAGGATGTGGCATTTCAGAACCATTTTGTGTACTTGAGATGCTTCAGAAGTCAGGAGTCACTTGGCAAAAAAACTGCTTGATGCTCAGATTTCATGTTGCCCTGGGAGGCTTCCTGGGCTTGGCCAGCATAGCTGAGCGCTGGCAGGCATTGTTGGGAGCCAGCTCCTTCCTCTTGCTGAGGCCTAATTAAAATGTTTCTTCTCATAACCATAAAATTACAGTTTTGCAAGACAACAGGAATTTGTATGCCTGAATACTCTTATTACTCCTCCTCTCTAGACACTAAACAACAGCAGGACAGAACACAAGGTGAAACATGAATGCTTTCAGACAAGGTTACACCAGTAGTGTTGGTGAAGACTGCTGCCGGAGAGCAGTGCTAGCATTCTGAAAGCTCTTGCTGTTTAGTGGGATGAATTAATCTGACAGTAATGCACATTTTATTTTTCTTGAGTTTTTTTTTTTCCTTAGGTTTCCACTCTGAGTTCTCAGTAGCTTTTTTGTTTGCTTTCGTTAGCCTTTTATGTCAAAGCACTTCCTCATTTGTTACCCAGGGAAATATTAAAAACAGCACAGTTCTGGCAAGAGATGCAACAATACATTATTGAATCCATAATGCAGGCTTTAAATATAGCCTGGGAGAAGGAATTTATCTCAGTCAGACTATTCTTACTTACAGATGTGATAATAATGGTCATTGTGACTGCAATGTCTCTTAAATTATAAACATTATTGCTGATGAATTAATTTATTATCATTGTAAATTAAATAATTAGAGGACCCTTGTAATGGATATTTGCAACTGTGCCCACTGGAAGAATATTGCAATGCTCCTTTAATAATTTTAATGCCTTTTAATATTAATTCTTCTTAGTTATAACGTCCTATATGGTACTCCTGTAGAAGGTTATAGAAAAAGACAATTAACGTCTAACTTTTTTGGTGATGGTTCATTTTGTGGGGGGGGGGGGGGGGAAGACAATGCTCTGCATGGAATGAGAGTTGGCATATGACTTAGTGGTAAGGACACTGGTAACTTGTTTTCATTTTGGGAGAATATACCAGGTTGAAAGAAGTGTTTACTTATTCTAATAATTTTGCTTCATCTTTTAAACTAAAGTGGTGCAAATAAGGTTAGTTCCCCATTAAAAAAAAAAAAAAAACAAAAACCAAAAAAAACCTTATTTTCCTTAAAACTAATACTTTACTAAATACAAGCAGTTTCCCTTTAGAAAATGAGTTAAAAATTGACAATGTTGGACACTTGAGTTTGTAAAACTGATGCTGCCCCAAGGGATATGCTAAAGGAAGCATATAACTGCTTTCTTTAGAGGACTTTTATATTTAGTAATCAGAATGATATTTTTAACACAGAGGAAGGACATATTTTCTTTAATGATTTTGAAAAGTCTTATGACAGACTTCAGGTGTGTGCCCTAAGAATGTTCTGGTGTTTCAATGGCAGATCTGGCATAGTGTCTCAGTTTGAGACAAGTTTAGGAGGAAAACGCTCTGGAATGAACGTCTCCTCTGCAAGAAGACAGGTTTCGGCACTCCCTCCCCCACCAGTACAAAAGGAATTTCTTGGAGGAAAGTGGAAAAAAAATTATTTAACAAGAAGAGTGCCTGCAGAGCACAGGCGAAAAATGAATAACTGTTAAGATATTAAACCTCCTTGCTGCATCAGAGTTCTTTTCTGTAGCTGGCTCGGCCTTCTCCCGAGATCTGGGCTGGGATGCAGCGTCCCTGCCAGTCCGCAGTGTCCGATGCTCTGGTTCTTGGATCACAGCTAATCTGAACAGTTCCAAAAAGAAGAAGTTGTTACCGGAGGATTTTGTTATGCAGTCCTGGGAAAACTTTTTGCCTCAGCTAAGAGGCTAACTAAAAGCAGGAATGAACTCCCTCAGCTCTGCAGTGGTGAGCACCCAGGGGAGTGTGTGAGAATCCTTGAACACAAACTGCTCTGAAGAACTCGCCCAGCTTCCACTCCCCTTTCCCTCGGACCCAGCTTAAAGCTGTGGGAGCTATTTCTGGGAGTAAAGCAGACAATAGGGGAATACAGTATTATCATAAAATCACCCCAAGACACATAGAAAATGGAGGTCTGCAAAAAAAAGCTGTAAATTGTAAAGATGAGCAAGTGTGGATAATGTAATCATATCCTTAAATAAAGCAAATACAAAAAAAAGGAGTGTTATATGTCCTCATAGCTCAGAATATCCAAGGGTATGAAGAGGTGGAATTACTGGGATTAAGGCTATTGGAAAGTAATTTGCAGGCCATGTGCATCAAACAGTGTCTCCCTTCAACCAAATTTTTTATGTTAAGTAACACAATATAATCAGAGAGGAGTCAGGGATAGGTAAATTGATGCCAGATTTACTTTATTACAGAATGTGGAGCAAAATAGTTGCATTAATGTTGAGACTGTCTCTTGGGGGGCTCTCTGTTTAAACTACAGCCTGCAGTTTAGAAACAAAAAAAAAAAATGGGGGGGGGGGGGGGGGGGGGAGGAAGAAATTTGGTGCTGATCAAGACCTGAAACATCACAGTGACTTACCAAAATGGATCAGTGCAAGTTCTTGGATGGAAAGAAGGATGGGAATGCACAGTCATAAGGAAAGGTTTTATTTGATGCCAGAGTTTTGGGAGGAGAGAGTCATGAGGGACTTTAGAATGGGGCCAACAGAGTTTTTGTAATTGATATCCTTCAATCCTTGATTTATGATTTGCTTATCGAAAGACCTAATTCACCTCTAAGAAAGATGAAATAAAATTAAATAACCCAAACTGAAAATGAGAAAAATGAGACAAGACATGGTCAATTCAAGTCTCTGGGAGGTTTAGGTGGCAAAGCTTGGATTAGTAGTGTCAGTATATGTTGAAGCTGTTCTGCTTGTTTCATCTTCCCATGAAGACCACAACTAATGTGACTAAAATTACATAAAAGATTTACTCTTTGTTGGTTTGGTTTTGTTTTCTGATTTGTTGAAATAAAGATAACAAGGGAACATGTAGCATTCTCCAATTTTGACTCTTTGATAAAATAGAGCCTAATTAGATTGAATACATGTTTCAAGAAAGCTGATCCATGAAGGAAACAGGACAGACTTACTGATAAGGTTTATTTGGGTTTTTTTACCATTGGTGAGGAAAATTCTTCGCAGCAGCAGGAGAACAAAAAAAGCTACCATCCACCAAGATCATTGCCTTGTGCTGTGATCCTACCAGGTCTCATGACACTGCTGTTTTTGGAGATGTAAAAGACTTTAGACACCTGTGTATCGGAAGATGCTTGTTTTTAGCATGTGCTGAGGAAATGGCTCACTCTTTAATCTGTAGTCAACCTGAAGAGTCATTGAACTACTCTAGGTAATATCTTCTGAATCTAGCACAGACTTGAGGCTCACATCATCTTAGGACCTCAGGCAGTCCCAGCAGTGTTCTAGTGCAATTATTGCTTTTAATTAGAACTGACAGAATCCTTTGCCAAAGCCAAATTTTTGTGGACAACATAACTATCCATTTTCATCTGGAAGGTTTGGGCCAGGTCCTTGCCTTAAGCTGTGGGAGCCACATGCAGCTTGGTTAGTATAATAGGTAAATCAACAGCATAGTCTTTGTTGAAGCTCTCAAAAGCATCCAGTTCTTTTTTCCAAATTAGATGACCTATAAAACTTGTGAATCCCAAAGAGAGTGAAGGGCTGAAGACTGCTGGTAGTCGCAGCATGAAAAATGAAAGACCTTCGTGTTAATGGAGCTTGACAGGGGAGGCTAAGCAACTCTCAACATCTACCTGGAAAGCAAGGACAAGCAACTAGACTGTGGTGGAAAAATGTATTTTTAAAGAAATAAAAAATAAAAATCAATAATGTACATTTCTTCCTAAGATTAACTGAAACTGAGAAGGGAGAAAGCCCCATCACTGATATCCAGCTCTGGGCAAGGATCCCAGTGTAATGACAACTTATACCCCTGCTCTTGCCAGTCCCTCTTGAGAGAAAATTGGTGCTGTTAGTCACAGGACCCAGGTGGGCACTGGTAAGGTGAGCTTATACCAGTGGAAGAAGTAAAGATTTGAAAGTATTTTAACTCTATTATAAATTATTTTTATAGTGGATAATTCAAGCTATTCAGCAGTTAAAATATTAGGTAGGGTAATTTTTATGAAATGCTGTTTTCTTTCACACACTAGCATTTTGTAACAATTCTATTAAGATCTGTATTTTTTTCCAATAATTTCATTTTGAGATGCTGTGTAATATTAGCACTATTAGCTGGGCTTTCAGTTAGATGGAAATAATTTGTCCCTGTAACTGGACCACTATTAGTTTTACTGGTCACACAGCATGCATGTGCCAGGCAAACTCTGCCCCTGTCATGCAATTACAAGAATGCAATTATATTCTATGATCTGATATACTTGTCACATCATAGACCTTGATCACTTTGCTCTGCACATTACTGCTCTGCATTTTTGGCTTTGTGAATAATGGACCAGTGGTGCACATCTAGGACTTCTATACAGAGCTCCCTCTGAAAAATATACATACCTGTATAACTTTTAAATGTCCTTTGGACCCGAAGAAATTTGTCAGCCACAATGAAGCTGTGTCTTAATTTTTCAGGCAGGCAATCTGTCAACTGTGAAACTAAGCTTCTTGATGCAGCCTGTGAGCTCAAACACTGTGTGTTTGTACATCGTAACACCCAGGTGGTGACTGCCCTTTTAGTGCTGGGAGGTACTTAAGAGATTTTTGTGCTGGTCTCCAGAAAGAAGCATTTTTGCTCAGGTCAGCTCCTTTTGTCTTTCCCAGGACAGAGTGGCATGGAGCCAGGCCACAACTTCAGAGGAATCTGCTCACTGCATAAGCAAATCTCTTTGGCTTGCTAGTGTTATTGTACCTCCCTACTCCCTTTCTTTTGATGGCTTTATATTTTACAACTTCCATTTTTTTCCCTCAAAATTTAAAAGTGTTGCAGATACACAGAGTCAATTGATTGAAAGGACTAAGGGAAAGAAGCAAAGGTGATAAATTTTTTTGTGCTGCTTTGCTCCTATGTGGAGGGCTTAGTTGCTAGCTAAAAAAATAACCCATTCTTGTGGAAGACCGTGGTATCTTAATGAAAATCATTGCAGATAAGCATGATTCTGTTAGTTGCTATCTACTTAAATGTTAGATGTCAGATCTAGTCTTTGCCATCTTTATTCCTAAGTAAGTGCACTTTGAGTTAAGCTCTATAAGTAAGAATTAACCTAGAAATATGTCACTGGCATTATAACCTTGAAAAAGCCTAAATACTAACGTGCAAATAACCCAAAGTTGATGAAAAGTTTGCGAAAATGAACAGTTATGAAGTGTTACTTGTGTAAGAGAGCACAGAAACTGCCCATAACTGTTAGTTGGAGCTGTCTGTGAAGTGCCTGTAAGACTGCAATGAAACCACTGATGTGCTTTTTTATTATCATTATTTCTTTGGCAGGTAGTCATGACCATACTGAAGGTCATTGGTCATTTGCCTATGTTTCTTCTTATAAAATACCTTTTCTCACAGGAATTGCTCAGAAAACTTGTTTGTTTGTTGTTTTGCTTTTTTTGTTGTTGTTTTTTTTAAATTAAATCTGGGCATGGGAATGGAGATATTTTATCAATAATATACCACTATTACATACTTTCTTTTTCCTCTATGTAAACACTCTCTTGTCTTGCATCAAGGTTTCTGAGGGTATCTGAGCTAGGACTGGATTGGGAAAGAAAATGCAGCTGACATACTGGATGAGACCTCCTTTTGTGAGCTATTTCCTTGCAAACGCAGAGCTTGAGTTCAGTCACTCAAGTCACTGTTTTTTCCACGTGGCTGTTGATGCCTCAACAATGCATTTCAATTATTTATTTTATAAAAAGAACTTGGTAAGACTACTTCAAAAGCTTCTTTGAAAAGACTGTATTGATCAAAACCACTTTCTCTGGGGTTAGAAAACCCCTTAAGTGTTACTGGAATTACATGTTGTTGTCCGTTATAGAGAATTTTTTAGCTTTGCTAATTCCTTTTATGGTGAGAAAGGAAAATGTTTATAACATTGAGATAAATAACTTGAAAAACATGCTAATGAGGGAAGAATAATTTTGAAATTAACCCTTAGAAAAAAATATCACAATCTATCAGGTTAAATGAAGCCTTATTAAATTAAAGAGATGTATGAATGCAGGTACAGCAGTTGCCCAGTGGCCCATGCTGACAACTGGTGATACAAAGAGCTATTTGGATTATATGTGCATCAGTAGCTTTGATTTATGGCACTTGTTTACCTCTCAGAAACCTGATGGATTTCTGAGAGAAGAATAAACTTGTGGCTCTCATACCTGATACTTTATATTATCCCCTATAGTGATGTATTTGTAGAAGAACAGAGGCTCACAACATCCATTGAGAGAAAAATATCCATAGCTACCTAATTAAAAAAGAGATTTTAAAAAGACAGTTGTTTCTAACAACATATAAACTACAAAGTGATAAGTATTTAGTAGTTAGAGGTATTTGGTTTAAGTCACTCAATTTTTTCTAAAAATGTTTCTTTCAAAGGTACAACACAAATGTCAATATCACTGTACTGATATGACAGCAAGTGCACGTCAGAACTGTTCAAGAGGAGGGATTTCTTTCTGCCTTCCTCATGAACATTGAGTATTTGCAAATCCATTTCCTTCCAGAGTAGCTAAGTTCGGATGCCTCTGGTCTGTCAGGTCAGCATTGTTCTTGATTTGCTTTGAGTCTCATTTATTTTGTCCTAGAAAGAAGTGGTGGGGGGAAGAAAAATGTAAACTACAGTTTTTAAGAAGCTTCGTCTTTTAACATTTATGGCCAGTAATGACATCAAAGCAGTGCCAGCAGTACTAAGAAAAGTGTGATGTTACCTAATTCATTGACAGAGGTTCTACTTGTATTTACAAGAAGCAAAAGCTTGCTGCTTTCTTGCCATGTCACTGTTCATGTGCTGTCCCATATTCTTCTTCAGACCTTTGAAAAAAAGTATCTCTACAGTTTCTTTTTGTAAACGCTGGTATAACTCTACTTACCTGCCAGCGACACCAGATAAGACAACAGTGCTGACAGAAAGTGCTGAACAGAAAGGTCCTGTTTAATGGATAGGTAAATTGGGAATTTATAAAAAAAATCTTGGAAACAAAATTTTAAATATTGTAATAGATGCTATTTTATGGACAATCTATCTGTATGTCTTTAAAGTTAAATAAAACCTAAAACTATTATTATTTTGAGGTTTGGGGTTTTTTTTTTAATAGCGTGAGTATTTTAAAGCAGCTTCTGTGTTTTAGAGAAGTGTTCATTTTTTAAAATTTTTGTTTGTGTACCCTTAATAACATATTGGGGAGTTTGGTTTGATTTTTTCCTTTTTTTCTATTCCCTGTGGGCACACATTTAGCTGTGAGGAAACCTTCTTTAAAAGTAGAATGAAGGCTTGAACTGGATGATGATATTATTTATTTTTAATTATTAACACTATCAACAAGTTCAAATACTAGTTCCAGACACTGAAAAGGGTTGAAGGCCCCAAGGACTGTGGAGATTAATTAAGGCCTGGCATTCCCTAGTGCAGTGAGGCAGGTTTCCCTGGCCTAGTGGCAAGTGGAAGAAAATTAAGATTGCATCAAACATAGCATAAAACTAAAGTAAATTAGAACAAAAAGAATAAATCTACATGGAAAGGCAGTGCTGCCTCTTCACAGGCAGCTGTATTTGTTAATTATTAGTCTACCATTTGCACTAAATTTCAATCAACAGCCTTACCTCTCTGACATTTCATTTACTTAGTTATTAAAGTGATGTGATTCATCAGCCTTGTGATGCCCTTTTATGTGTCAGGCTACCCAGGAAGTGTAGGCTGCAGGGTGGGCTGCCACTCCAGTGTTTAACAGGATAAATTTGGCAGAAATCTTCACTTTCATTTAGTGATTCACATGGTGCCAACAATAGCAACATATGTATAGAATATTAAATACTGAGCAGCAGTCATGGCAGTAAAAGCAAGCTTAGTACCCACATGGTACCAGGGCAGAGTTACTTTCTTGGTTAATAAGAATGCAGCACAGCACTGATATCTTTCTGTGTTACACGGTGTTACACCGTGTTAAACTCCTTGAATGTAAACAGTAACCATGACTAAGAAACATGAACTTGGCAGAACAGTCTCAGCCAATGTGAATTTTGAGGACTTGCACTGGGATCTAGGGCAGTGTTTTGCTATGCTTTAGTGTTGTGATGCCATCATTCTACGATGGGAGTTAATTTTAGGGAAATAATAATAGACATGTATACACAAGGCAGCTTTAACCTGGCATTGTAGCCAATTTGAATGTAATATCACACACATAGATATAGTTGTGATTCCTTTACAACAGAATGGGGGAAATGTTGGTTTCCTCTCAGGTATTCCTTGGAAAAAGTAGGCCAATAAGATCCAGGAGTTGAACTCAATGGTCCTGATGGGTTGTTTCCACCTCTACCTATTTTGAGATTCCTTGATTCTATGAATTGAATACCAAGCTTCGCAATGCAGTGGCAATTCCCTCAAAATAGCGCACACTAAAAATGACTTCTTTCTTTTCCCCCAACATCCACTGCTTGTTTTCCTTCCAAGAATGTTTTCTCTAACATTTACTGAGAGAATTGAAAACAAATTTTCATTTTATGCAAAATGTATTCTAATACAGCACAGAATGAGAACTTGAAAGGCAGGATCAAGAGTTTAAGGAATACGAATAGGCTGCTGTTTTATTTTGTTTGTTAGAGAACCGTTACCTGTTTCCTTGCTATTCCACAGAGTGTTTTATTTTTAATATATACAAACAGTTGAAAGAAAAATAAACCCACTGTGCATTAAGAAATGCCTTAAACATCAGTCCATTACAGGAAACTCTCCACCTTTACTTTACTCAGATGAAGGAAATGAGACCAATTAGTTTGGCAGTGCTGCTGGAATTGGATCTAATACTCATTTGGGATTGGTTTCTTGGCCCACAACCGTAGGCAGGAAACCTGAAGCAATATGAGTAGGAATAGTCAACCACCTTGCTGCTGCTCAGCATTGAGTTTCAGCTTGCAAAATGCATTTCTTGTTCTCTCTGCCCTTTTTTTTTCCTGTGTTCCTTGCTCTATAGACCCAATTAGAAGAGCTGTAGTGCACTGAGTGCAACCCCTTGTTATTTTGAGGAGTTTACAGCAATTTTTCTTCAGAAAATGGTTTTGGATATTTAAAATTCGAGGCAAAGGGACATCTTGCCTGAATTTTCTAAAAAATCACCAACAAATCAGGCTGAATATAGGAGTTCGTAGGAAAAGCTATCTTACCCATTTCCCCTGTCCCATTATTCTTTGACTTAGTTTTTTTAATACACATATTTGTGTCAAAAACCATCAGGACTTTGTAGAACCTTGTCATAGTTAGCACAAGTGTACATGTACATACATGTGTCTACTTTGTCACTGTGGACATCCTTAAAAATTCATAATCTTGCGATGCTTTGATTAGTTTAACAGAACTGTAGTTGTGTAATGAAAGTTCTCATTGTTTCCTGAACTAAAACTGCCATGCATCTTCAGGGTTGATTTGTGGCAAAATCTTTGGAGTAAAAATTGTTTCAAGACTTTTGCCCTTTTTCTTCTCAATGTATATCTGATAGTAAAATCCACTAAAAAAAAAAATCTTGAAATTTAGCAACTTTTCTAATTTCAGATGCTTTGTGCAAAGCTCTAGATGAAAATAATTGAGTCTTTTTACACCTCTACCTGACTTGTCACACTGAAATCCAAGGGAGATTTTGATACCACAGGAAGAGAGACTAAAGCATTTAGTTACTGTTCAAATGCCTAATTGTTCCTACTTTGCTGGGAATAAATGTCCATATAAAAATTCCTTCTTTTTTTGTTTAATTTATTGTTTGATAGCTAATTACCTGCTAACATTTGTTCCCACGGGGACCTTATAATCTGAAAAAAAGTGAGTAAAGCTTTCTGCGTTGGAATCTCTTTTCTTTTTGTTCTGTTCCTCCTGAACTTCTTGCTTTGAAGGCTTCCTGTAGCAGTGTCTATACTGTGGAAGAGTTGTGTTTATTTTATTTCCTATTCAGATGTGTTTCTTTGTCTTACCCTTTGATAAGAAGGGAATATTCTTTTCTTCATTAACTTTTCCCTGTAGTAGTAATAATATTCAAATAAGAATCACCCTCTCATGTGCCAAATGGCTTATTCATTAATCTCTTAGTGACAGCCTGTTCTCAAAGTTGCAGACAGGAATGCCTTGCTTTCTGGTATTTTTTTTCTTTCTCCAGAAATTATCAAATTATCATTTTATAGATACATAACCAGGCTCATCTTTCAGGTGAGTTTTATTTATGATACAGAGTTTATGAAGAAGTGTCTGCTTTATTGGGGCTTTTTTGTTTTTCTTTTATCATGTTGTTTTTCAGCATTTGCATTCTTCTGGTACTTTGCTTCAGTTTGGATTAAAGTTGCTGATTCAGAAAATAAATATAACTCTATTCTTGTTTTTTTGCTCCCAACAATTTAACATAAAAGCAAAGAGCTGAGCTGTATTTTTTCACTGCATCTTGTGAATGCTGAACATAGAAAAAGCTGCTTTATATAGTCATAAATTACGTCCACCTGTGGACACAGGTTTTTAAAGGGGAATTTGGGAGGTGAGGCTGTGGGAGAGCAGTCATTTTGTTAGCTTGCTTTTGTGCATTTAGTCCTCCTATTCTAATTGTTTTAATGCACAGTTCAGCTCTCATTAGCTAATTTTGAATATCAGAAGTGAGTTCAAGAACAGTTCTGCTCAGCTTCTGCCTGCCTGGTTTATTACACACACCCTCCTATAAAAATTATTGAGGATTTCACACATGCGTTATTTTAGGCCATAAGGACTGAAATATTCTGAAACCTACTTTCCTTTTAAAATGTTAGTGAACTAGACAGGGACAGGGTTGCTGCTCTAAATTTGCCAACGTGAATTCCTTCACAATGGCATGTCCCTGATCTCCAGCATAGTAAGGCAAAGAAACCAACTTGCTCAGACCTACATGTTTCTGCAGAAACTGTCAGCAGGAGACAAAATTGTTGGTGTGACAAGACACCCCTTGAAATGTGACTAAAGCCAGCAAGTTACTCCATTATGCCATGAGGATCAAGGTGCTTATGTCAGTGTTGGCCATGTTTTATGCAGATTGTATCCTGTTCCCCTATGTGTGCAAAAAAAAGGAAGTGTTATACACTCCATCATTTCTTCATCCATTTAATTTTTCATTTATGAATTTTGAATTGGTTTAAGTAAGACTATATTTTGTGGTGGATTCTTCAGAGCTTCCCAGACTGTCTGCCTTGGTGGAATAGATCACTGCTTATATTTGAACTTTTTTCCTCAGGTCTTATTCTCCAGTTGAAGCAAGTAACTACTGACAGTAGGTACCATGGAGATGAAATAACTCTTCCATCCGTCCCTCAAGATTTCAGGAAGATGTAACTGCCTTTCACTCCTTTTCAGAGCTAAGCAGGCCTCTTTTACTCAGTCACCCCACAAAGACCATATTTTCTGTATCTCCTTTGTACTCAGTGTTCTGTCCTGAACTGTCATTCTCATGTTTCCCCTCTCCCTTGAGGCATTATGCCCACAGTGAGATACAGCAGTATTGTTCAGGCTTTGCCAGTTCTGAGGGTCAGGGAAATGGTTATAATCCTCCTGTTCATGCATTCCAGTCAGATTTGGTTTCATACATGATAAGATAAAATTCTAATTTCTACGTCACCTGTGATACTTTTGCTTTCTGGCTTACTGGCATTAACTTGTTCTTCCCCAGCTAATGTTTGTGCTACTGATTAATCCTGCCTAGACATATATATAACTCTATACGTGTCTTGTTTCTTAGATAATTTATTCAGCTAGATAATGATAGTCTTTCCCTCCAACTAATTTGCTAAAGCTGGCTTTATAACACCTCTCTATTTAATAGAAATCTTTTTCCTTTTATTATCCTTATTATCGGTGATGGTGTTGCATATCCCTTAAGGGAAGACCCTTGAACTTCATTTAGAATATATGTCCATACTAACTGCCCATACAGAGGTGCATGTACACTTCTAACCCTTCTTGTTTTCTGCTGGTGTTTTCCCAGGATAGTTATGAGAACATTATATGAGTTGTCAAAGCTGTACTGAGGTCTTGATTTAAAGCTTCTTGTTACTGCTTCTAGAAAGGAAAAGATATACTGTCATACATTTGTAGAAAAACATTATTTTTCTAGGATTTGTTCTTGACAAATACTGTTTATCTGCTGTCACCATGCTTGATGGGAACTTGAAAATTATTTGAGTAGTTGCCACTATTTTTCTACTAATTGAGGGTGAAATTACTAGATCATCATCATTCCTGTCCTCCTTTTTTTTTTTCTTTAAAAGCAACTTGTTGGCTTTTTTTTTTGAAATAGATATTTGCTTTTTATCTTCACCTGGTGAGAGGGTTATAGTTATTATTAGAACTTTATTAAATAAAATTTTAACAATTAGCATGGCTTATAGTTATCTACAATGCCTCGTGGTTAGTGCAGTAGCTTATTGTTACACATTTTTAGTAATTATGGCTTTCAATTAAAGAGAATTTCTAGTTGTTAATATAGCTTTTTTCTAGTGTCTTTAGTTGCCTAGACTTTTATTCACCGGGACCCTTTGTGGACTGAGTCAATTTCTTAATAATAATTGCATGATATGTTAATCTAAACTCAGAGTTTGCCTAAAAGAACATGAGTCTTCCTTGGAGGAAAAAGATGATAGAGGAGGCATCCCTGACCACCAGGAGATCACAAATTTTGCTGTGCAGTGGCAGTTCTGATCTAAGTCCCTGGGACTTGCAGTTGTTTGATGCTACAGGCAGTATCTCCTGTGGTGCTACCCTTCCCTGTTCCATAACAAGTGTCACCAGATCCTGGCAAGAGTGTTTGGTGGGCAAAGAGTCTTATTGCAGTGCTGATAGGGTTTGCCTGTTTTGTAACAGGGGTCATCACATCCTGGTGACAGCAACAGTGGTGACAAGGGGAAGACATAAATGGTTGACATATGATCAGTATGGTTACATATTATGGCCATTTGTCTTAGGAAAGGGTGTTGGTTGCCAGGGCAGAGAGGTCATAAACTATGTGAGGCTCTAAAAGGAAAAGTGGTTAGAGCCAGAAGAAAGCCATAGAAAATCTGCTAACTGCAGTCTTCAGTAAATTTATTGCTACATAGATTTAGCAGTCACTACAATATCCCAGTTTGTACCAACTGCTTCAGGAGTTGGGGGTGCTCACGTGTATGAGTGTCATGTGCAGACTGATATCATTTTTTTTAATACCTTTACCTGTACACAGGAAAAACTAAATGATAACACAGGTGTTTTTCCTCTACTAAAATCAAAGCTGTTTGTTCAGCACTATCATCCTACTGGAGTAACATCTTCATCACATCCAGTTCTTGGAATATGTATCTGTCTCAAAGGGCTTGTGGTGGTCTAACCAGAAAGATAAAATGCTACACTTTATATAACAACAATATACAAAGCCATGTAAGTTATTAATAAAATATTTATTTAGTGCTTTAGATCTAAATGACTAATGGTCTTAAAGTATGCTTTCCATGTGAGAACAATAACTGAATAATCTGGAGATAAGGGTGGGAAGAGGGATACTTCCAATAGGATTTCATAGAAAGGGTAAGCCTTCATGGTCATCTTCCAGATTGCTGCAGAAAACAGACAATTTTAAAATTACTGTTGGCAACACTTGCAAATGAAACAAAATTACTGGTATTATGCTAAATAATGAGTTTACTTTCAGGGGAAAAAAATGTATGTTTTTAGCCAAATGAATCATAAGTTTTGTAGGAGCACAGTGGTCTTATCACAGGATGTAGGATTATCAAAAAGGCAGTGGTTATGGAAAGATTCTGCATATTGTACCACATAGTCAGGTCAGCCTGTGCTCCCAGTAGGTGAAGTTAAAATTACTATAGTCCCTTAATACTACAGTCTGAGGAAGGAGATGTGAAGTTATGGTGTAGTATTTTAACTTATGGAGTAACTACTGACTGAAACCAGAAAAAAGATGAAATAAAGTGAGAAAAAGGATGCATACTTTCCATAACAGCTATGACTTGAAACTGTATGAAGAACTTTGTTTTGGTCTAACATCAAAAATAGCTGGTTTTTTTCCAAATTGTCTAGTATGGAAGTGATTGGAGGTAGAAGAATGTAGAAGCTGAAAGAAATGTTAACCATGGATATCACTTGTTAGGCCTTAGATTTTATTAATTTCAATAAGCTAATTAAATATTTAATAAGAATCAACAAAACAATTAAAATAGGTTAGGTATGAGCATAATAAAATATCTGGTGATTAAGGACTAAAAAGCCATTAAAATGGCTAGAAAGGTATATTAGTATAATTTATATATATCCTGGAAAGGTGCTGTATTTTATATAAATATAATATGAAAATGTACTTCTCTCCTGAGAACTACAGGGAAGTATAAATGGCTGCAGTGAAATTCAATTTCATTGTATGAAAAGTGGCAGTCTGGCCATTCTATTTTTCCCTCAATGACAATGGTAGATGATGTTTTGTGTAAGGTATTATATTTACTCATGATTTCAATTTAATGATATTAAAACATAGGTGCATAAATACAATAAGATAGATGAAATTGTGAAATGAATATATTGTAAATAAAAGTATATTCTATTGATAATAACATCCAAGGAGAATAGAGAGAATATTAAATTGAAAGTCTCATTTGTTTAAACGGTCTTCAGACCCCAACTACCTCTGGTCTCAAAGGAGACAAGAATTAATCAGTCCCAAGAAATATGAAGTTCTATTTCTAGAAGTTTTAGCTGCTTTCACTTCCCTCTCTCCAATATTCCTGTCTTATCCTAATACGTGTAATCCTTGGTATAGATGCTGTGAACCATATTCTACTTCCCAAATTCACTTAAAACAGAAGAATGGGCATTATTTCTTGCTTTATTACAGAAATTACCGAGCTCCATAATTAGTCTCATTACGTTGTCATGCTTTATGCTATATAACACATTTACATGATGCAGATGCTATTTCATAACAGGGATTTTCTCACATGATTACTCAGAATAACCATAGACCTTAATTCCAAGTGTCAGCAAAAATCTGCTCACTAACCTATTTAAGGGGATGCCTCTTTCCCGAAGATTAGCCTGTGCATGTGTCCTTTCAAGTAGTGGTCCCAGTAAATAAATGCTTACTCTGCTTATTTCTCATTTCCCTGGAACATCCAACCATACGGGATTCTTGTGCAAGAAACTATTTAAGATTAGACTTCCAGGCTGACTTTTTAATAAGTAGAGTGCTACAGGCTGTAATGTTGAGACACCTGTACAAAAAGACACAGATTCCTTTTTGAGGATGTTTTAGGTGGAGACAAGACACCAGGGTAATATCTCTATAAACACCTGGATGATATCTCTAGAAACTTTTTGCTTCAAGAAGATGCTTCAATATCAAATACCAAAAAAATTGCATATTGGAAGGAAAGTTCTCCCTTTGATTTTTATTCACTCTAGAAATATCCCACTCGTATGCATGTAGCAATGCTACTTGGAAAACATTTTTTTGGATACTCTATTTCCCTGTGGCTTTGATGCTATGACTAACCGTGTGCGCTGATGGTTGACTGAACTTGTGCTACTGAGGCCAGAAAGATTCCAGCAGCAAGCTCCACTTGGCCGACTCTGAGCTGCTTCCAGGGCTACCTGGGCTAGAAAGCCTTTGTTAGGTAGGAGACTGTAGGCTGGATCACCTTTTTTCATGTATCCATTGCACAACAGCAGGGATGAGACTAGTCATGGAACTGGAGTTTCATGAGCAGTCCCACCCTGGGAAAGCAGAGGGAACGTGAGTTTAGCACACAAGAAGTGCCAATAAGAGGCTTTGTGCTTTGTCCTGATGGGAAGGTTTAATATATGTCACTGAAGTTTGGGTGCTGGCTCTGAAATAGGCAGCAAGGCTATTTGAACTCATGCCATTGGTCCTTTGATGGGAATAAAAGATGCTCTTAACCCGCATGGTTGTGTAAATAGTCTGTGCTTATGTCAGCTCTGCCTCCCCAAATTACATCACAGCTTGTTTTATAGTGAGTTGAACATTATTTTTCATACAAGGGTAACTTGGCTAAACATATGAAAATACACTTCAGAGCGTAATCTTAGCTCAATCTATGAAACAGTGCTCTCCTCACACATTTGCACACCTCAACAGAAGAGTAAATAAGTAATCTTCTGGAAAAATGTAACTATTTTTTTTTGTTTTTTCATTGGGGATTTTAATTTGATCTTACCAAATACTATGTGGATGTGAAGGAATATATTTCTAATCAGAATAGGTGTTCATTGACCTTTAAGATCAGGCAAAACAGAGCCAAAGAAGATTACTCCTGGTGAATTTAAACACCTATTAATTCACTTTTCCCAGAGGTAATTACTTTATGGGTAGAAAATTTCTATCAAGTTTGTGAATGAGTCCATATTTATTTCCAATAGGAAATGATGCATCTGTTACTATGACTTTGGATACAAGTAGTGGGAGAAGGGATTTAAAAACGACAACTCCTTTTACCTTGCTTTCCTATGTCAATAGCTTATGATAGATGCATGGGGATTAAAATGAAACAGCTCTAGAAGAATAGCAGTCAGAAAAGCACTACCTTCCCATCCAATGACCTTTACAATTTAAAGGATGAAAAGATACATTATGCACAAACATTTTGTTATCCTCAGGAACAAAGTGCTCGTAACTGAACCCTAGATGGTGCAGCCTGAATACAAATGAGCATCCTAATTGAACTGGTTTGATCTTTCTTAAACTATAGTCCAAGTCAATAATATAGTGTTACTGAAAGAAGCAGTCCTCTCATTAGAGGTGGCATAGCATGACAAAGAGCATCCCACCGTGGCATCTATTCTGTCATCGATTATGCACTGCTAATCAGTGAACCGTGGCATTAAAATCAAAGGTCTCCCTTCTGCTGTCAGCTTCTTATTTGCCAGGTTTTTTAGGCTCATTTCTTGAGCGAAATCAAAATTTTACCAAGACAAAACACAATCTTATGCTCAAGCTATTTTAGTACATTTTGTTTCTTTTGGGGCTTTTGTCTGGTTTTTTATTTGGGGAGGGTTGTTTTTTTGGTTTTTTTTGGTTGGAGGGTTAGTTGTTTTTTTTCCTTAGGGGAAAAAGGAAAAATAAATGACAAGTGATTGTTATAGTAGTGTTGCTTGATATGATATAGTCATAAAATGGTATTAAAATCAGTGTAGAATAAAATAGAATTACTTTCTCTGATATGACCAGGAAGGGTAAAGAAGAAAAATTACACTTTTTTCATACTGTGTACTTAAAAAAAATCCTTATTTCCTTCTTCAAAACACTGCGTTAGAAATCCCTTTCAACTGGGAAACTGACTGCTTTTGTGTGAGAAATGCAGATAACACTTCTGAGAACTGAAATTGAGATTGTATTCATGAAGTCATTCCTTAGAGTCATTCAGAAAGCAAGATTTGTGGCATGTGTTGCTTGCTAAAGCACATGACTACCAGGTGTCCTGTGTTGCATTTGCTGGCTTGATTTCTGTTGTGTAAAATCCCCATTTATAAGGCATGGTTGTGACCATAGATCCCTGTACCTGAGAGCTGTTCTCCATCCCATTGAATGGAAGCTATGAAGTGACAGAGGTGCTTGAAGTGATTCCTCTGAAATACAGAAGCGAGAGAAATGACTGCTAGTACAATTTTTATGACACCCTTTGATAATTTAGCTACCTTTAGGATGTTGTGTATGTTTAGTTGTTTCCTTGACCTTTGGGAATAAGGAAAACTACTTGGTTTGTTGTCTTTTTCCCCATGTACCATGTGAGGCTAATAAAATAATCTATGTAAATTTCTGCAAAAACTGAATGTGTCTGATAAGCTTTCCTCCTCCCTAATTAATTATAAGGCAAAGTAAATAAACTTAAAATTCCTCCTCCCTTCCTCTCCTAACCTGTGGTGGTGTTGTGCTCTGCTGAGCAGCCGGTGAGTTTTACTCCTCCCGTGGCTCTGCCTTGCTGGGGACTGTGAGGTTGCTTATGTATAAATAACATGCATGATCATTTAGTAGAGACTGGGATTTTGGTTTAAAGCAGACTTATAAATGCAGGTTTGTTATCAACAGGAAACACATTTTAAAAGGTAGTGGTGTGCCAAATCAGAACATAGTTTTAATTTAAATAAACCTTACTAAATAGTTCTGACGTGTTAATTCAAAGTTGAAGTGAAGCTCTGGTGCTTTAGTAGCTTTTTATAACAAGCAAATTTAGTGTTTCTAGAGAATATCTTCCTTTGGACTACAACTGAAATTAGTCCACGTGCTTTTCTTCCTCTCCATCTCCAATAGATGTTGCAGAAATGGTATAATGGGACTAAAGTAAACCGTGGGTGGGGTTTTTTTGTTGTTTTTCTTTTTGTTTTCTCTATGCTGAATTTTATAGAGTTGTGTAAAACTGGAGAAGGTGTTTTTTGCTTGCCAGAGCTTTAAGTGTCCAGGTGGATGACTTTTTGGCTCAAATATCCTACTAAGAATAGAAGATTCTGAAATCAGAAGCAAGTTCTTGACTTGTTGAAATTTTCAAGTTGCCCACTTTGGTTTTAGAGTGTTTGCTATCCCACTGCCTTTTTTTTTTTTTAGGGAATATTTAGTTATTTAGTTGCTTAAACTTAGTTCATAAGACTTATTAAATCTGGGTTCTAGTTAATGTTTCTACAACATACTGCATAAATTAAACATTGATCCTGGTCATGCTTTATTGCTCTTGGTTGAAATGCTGCTAGAAATGGCAACTGCAAAGGAAGCATATTACACCTTATTAAGAAGGTACAATTTTTATGAGTTTTGGACTATAAATGTACTTAAATCAGGCTAAATTTTAATCTCATTTACTTTTCAACCTGCTTTGTTTGTAGTGTGTTCCAGTTCAGCCTTGTTTCCTCCCCTTATTTGAAGACTTGTTGGCAGTAAAAAAGTGGAATTAGTTCATTCTTCTGTGGATGCAGTGATTAAAATACTGCATATTAGCATTGTCATCGATAAGTCAAGGTGAAGGAAATGAAACTGGCTGTTTTCCATGCCAAGTTTCTAGTTTTTAATTGAAGTGTTTGAGTTCTGGTTGTTGCAAATGGTAGGCTGCACATCTTGGCTCATGCTAAATGCAAGTGCTGGGCAGGGACATCAGTATTTTTGATAAGAGCACCACGGGCTTTTATCCCAAAGGTCTTTTCCATGTTTGCCTTTGCAACCATTTATGCATAAAATCTCTTCAGGCCTCGTGAAAATACCTCATTTTGCTAATGTAAACTCTGCTATTAAAGAGACTCTTCTGTTCAACTTCCTCCTTATTTTTTTCTTCTCTTTTCACTCATATTCAAGCAAATCTTGAAACATATGTATTTAGCTTCCTCAGACAAGTCACCATGTAATTTGTCCACTTTTGCCATTATGCATTGTGAATTCTATTGAGAAATAGCTTATGTCAGTAACATGAAATTTCATTGCCAGTACAAAGATGGGTATCTTTCTGTAATTTAGAAAGTAAGTGGAGCTTTGCTTGTTCTGCCAAACGTGGTTATTGATGACTACAGGTGCTGAGAATTGATAGTCTACCAAAGGACAGGCCATTTGGAGGTGTCCTGTGATTAGGCACAATTGTGATTTGGGCAAAGGTGCAGATGCAGTATTATAAAGACAATGTCACTGTTTAGCCTTGATGGGTGAAGAATACTAAAGGGCTCTGCTTTGGAGCAGTCTGTCTCGTAATACCATAAATCATAAGTGCTCTGGAGAGGGTTTCTTGTGCTTGTTGCTTGGCATGTAGATATAAAGGGTGTTGTACTCTTGTCACATAAAATTTCTTGCACCTGACACTTTAAATGTCTGCTTGTGGGTTCTAGGTATGTTAGAGAAATAGCAAAAAGGTTATTTAAATATTTTATTCAA
Organism: Aphelocoma coerulescens; assembly: GCF_041296385.1. Lineage (NCBI taxonomy): Eukaryota > Metazoa > Chordata > Aves > Passeriformes > Corvidae > Aphelocoma > Aphelocoma coerulescens. Next base: position 59,713,495 of record NC_091015.1, on the reverse strand, counting down.
AAATGCCTGGGTTTTCTGTTGTTTTTTGAGTTTTCGGGGTTTGTGTTTTTTTTTTTTTTTTTTTTTTTTTTTTTTTTTTTTTTGTTTTTTTTTTTTTTTGCTGTTAAATTACAGATAAAAAGTTATGAAAAGCTCTTTCATTAATCAGCTAATTAGGGACTTCTAAAAAACTTAAGGATTTGGATTTTTCCTGACTATGATTTCCTTTCATTGTCAAAATAAATTAACCCAGATGAATTAACAGGTGGGTTGTAACAAAACAGATGATTAGTAAATGCATTAGAATTGAAAGATCCAGAAAGAACAAAAATTTATTCATTTCCCTTTGAAAACCAAAGACATCTCAGAAAAAAAACTCCAACCATATGCTCTAAGATTATTAAAAAGAAAAAAAGGACATGGGGAGTGTTGTGGGCTTTTTTGTTCTCTAGCATTCATACCTATTCAAAAGTGCCAGAGCTTTTAATACAAAGTATTTCTCTGCTTGCTAAAGAAAATAGTTTTTGCAGACAATGTAAAGGCAAACTAGAATATGCCTTTAAAAACATCCCTTTAAACAGATGTTAAAGTGTTTTGATATAGGTCTGCTCAGTCTTGGGGGATTTCTTCTTCCTTTCTGTATTTCAATTTGCAGCCATCTTATTTCTGACTGGGTTGGGGCTCCCGCTAAAGGAGCTCTGCCTTTGATTAGAAGAGTTGCACACTCCAAGTTTCTGTCTTTCTTGATGTGACTTGCTTCTTAAAGTATTATTAGTCACACAAATATTGGTAAATTGGCACTCTTGAGCTTGTGATATTCTTTGGATAATTTTTAGCTCTTATTCTTAATAGTCCCAATGGCCTCTCACTTTCCAAAACCCCCATATTGATTCCATCAAATCAAAACAAACATTTGTTTTCCTTAAGTAAATGAGTAAAACTATTGAGTCTCATGGAGTGCAGAGATTTATGGACCTATCAAAGTACATTTATTAAGTCATTTTCTCTTATGACTGTAACTTATTTCCACTGAGGTTCTCTGTTTTGTTGATTCATATCACGTGCAAGTTTCTTTCACTAAAATGTCTCTGCTTCCCTTTGCTCTTTAATCAGTTTTGTGCCTTTGCTTTCTGTTCTAGTTTGACCACATATCTCATTGACTATTTTATTATTATAATTCTCCCCACCCCGTTTTCCCCAACACTTCTACTCCCATCTGATCCACTTCTAGGGATTATTTTGCTAATAATCACTTCTGATTTGATTTCTAAACTTTTCATCCAGCTTTTCAGGACTGATTTTAAAGCAAACATTGTTTCCATTTTCACTTTCATATGCAACTATGTTTGCATTGGTCTTCTGACCAGTACTGAATCAGCAGTGCGGAGTTTTGTGTGTGGTTTTTATATCTTTTTCTTCCCAATTGTATCCTAAAAAGAATCACTTTCCTCATGTTATCTTTGTGGATTGTGAACGCTTCTGCTTTTCTTAACTAGGTATAGGTACAGAGACCATGGAACAAAACAAACAAATTCCATACTCATCTTGCTCATGCTTCCTTTAACATTTTTAAAAATTATTCTTTCTGCATTACTTCTTTCATACTAGCTGTCAGTTTTCACCATTATGTAAAATGAAGTGCCTAATAAGGGAAAAATGACATGGTGTAAAGGTATTACAGCATCATGGGGGGAAAAAAGTGTAGAATTATGTATATTTTTAGAAAAATTACTAAAATTAAAATTATAATTTACAGTATTTTGTTGGATTTTTTTTTTGGCTATATAAATTACTTGCTGCTAAATACTGAATTGTTGTCTAACTTCCATGAAAGTTGAGCTCTACTAACATTTTCATTAAAATACTTTACATTCCTTGGCTTGAACAAGTAGTGTCACTAGAGGGAGCTTTTACTGATTATATATGTATGTGCTGTCAAGGGCAAAAAGGATAAAAACTTGTTCTTACAGCTGACTGTAATGAATCATGAGTGCATAACATGGATGAAGTATCAGTGAATTCTTTCTTTTTGAAATTTTATTCTTGATTTATGAAAGCTAATGAGCTGGGGAGACAGCCTGGCTCTGGCTTTCAAACAGTACACTAAGTTCTTCTATTCAGTAGTTCTTGATAGAGTTGTTTTTTCTCTTTCTCTTTTGCTGTCCTATCCTTTTTCTTTTTACCCTTTATTGTACTTTTCTTATTCTCTTTGGCAGATTTCTAGTTAATAATACTTTATCCATATAGCCTTTCTCCATATCTTGCAAGAGACAAAGTTTTTATTCTTGTGATTTTTAGTTCTCAGTTTTTCTAAGAAAATTATTGTAGTGAAGCTCAACTATCTCTCCTGTGAATGCCAAGTCCTTAAGGTCCTCTTTGGCCAATGGAACAATCTTGTGGCTTAATTCTGTCATAATTATAAGGAAAAATTGTCCAGCTGGAGATCCTCTTGCAGTTGTAACTCACTTGCAAGTATGCCCTATTGGTCTCTTCTGTCTCCTCTCCATAGAGAATGTGAATTTTAATGCCTAGTTGATTTGGGAGTTTTTTTCGTGGTTTTCTAACACAAATATCAGCAGATATTTTATCATACCAGGCATCCCTGGAAGTAATGTACTGAACTTCCTAGGATAGTTAGTTAACATCTTAGAAGTCTTAACTTTTTAGGGGTTATCCAACTCATATGCACAAACGTTTTACTGTTGGTAACTTATCCCTCACTTTTTCAGTGATTTTCTTTTGCTCTGCCTTTTTTTGCTCTCTAAACTTAAAGGCTATAACTGTATTAATGGTAATATTCTGAGCTTATTAGTTCAGTTATTGTTGGTCTCTTTCCTGCTTACACCTGTTCTGCCTTCCATTTTCCATTACATAGAGGTAATTTTCTTTTATCCACAGGTGCTATAACAAACTCTCATAAAGACTGATCAGAACTGAAAAGGAGAAGGATAGTGAACTAATTGCTATGTAATCATGCCTGAAAACTGCAATATTGGCACTAGGCTCAAATCTGCTGTCATTATACTTTGGATAAAGTGCTGTCTTCCCCTGAAGCCAATTACAGTTCTTTGGTGTTGCAGTCAGAATTCAATGCTCTTCGAGCCCATCTTTCAGTATGGCTGCAGAGAGCACTATTCCAAACGTGCAGCATTTCCATTCATAAACTTAGTCTGGAAGCTGACAGCAATCAGTCTGCCTTTTTTGCAACAGGGAACCATCTCTAAGTATTTCCCTTATGCAGTCATTGAACAGGTGGTGTGTTTTGGGAGGCACCTATTGAGGCTAAGCATTTTCTCTTGATAAAATGAAAGCATAGAAGTTGGGCTGTCTCTGATACTGTTTTATTTTAAATTGAAATTTCTATGTGAAATGCTGCACAAAATTTGTGTCTTGGTCAATACACTATCACACTTGGTCAGAGAAGGAAATTGATTGATGGAGACTGATTTACCTCAGCTGGAATTGCAATCACAATCTAATTTTTTCAGGTAAAACAGCATACAGCCAGCATTATCAAAAAGACTATAGAAAACAATAAATAAGTCTCTTTATACATTTACATAACTTTAAATTATTTTATGGCCACTAGCTCACCATTACCCATAAACACAAATGCACACAGACACCTACAAGGAACAGTGAAGTCTGCCGATTAAAAAAAAAAAAAAATTCTTGTTTTATCTGGGGATAGCAAAAAATCAGACATTTTGATGGCAAAAATTTTTACTGGGGGTTTTGAAATATGTTTAACCAACAGCCCCTAGAACTCTTCAGGAGGTATTTCTATAACCATTTCAAGTTTTGAACAAATTTGGAGCAGAGGTGACCTGAGCACAGTGTAACTGGTGTGTTATTCTGCCATCTTGTAATTCTGGAAGAGATGTGTTGTGTTCTTGGCATTTCTTCTAAGGGTGCAATAAGTTTCCAAAGTATCAAACAACTATTGGCATTGTTTCTGGGGTACAAAATGGGAGCATAGGCTTCATGAGTTGGAATCTGTGACCTAGAAATTGTGGTTTTTGGTAACACACTACATATTGCTGCATGGTAAGTATTTTCTGTCCTAAACATTAAAGGAACACTAAATGCATTTTCATGTGAGTAGAACAGTTTTCACAAGGGGTACCTAGGTTTGATTTTTCTGTGCCTTATTGTTGCCTATACTGAAGTACAGTATGTTTCTTCCTTAAATGTTTTGAACACGTGTATTTTGTCACTATCAACATTAAAAAAAAGGAAGTATTCATGCTGATGGTGAGATATTAGCTGAGAAATAACAAGAATTCAAGAAACATGTCTCAGAAATAGCTGGCTTACAGAGTATCAAGCGAACAGATTGACAACTGTATTTTAATATCATATTAGAAATAGCAGAACAGATAAGACATGACAAAGTTTTGTGCCACCATGATACAAAAGGTAATTCAATGCATATGGATAGCGAATAATGTAAAATACAATATACCAATGTATTTTAAGTTTGTTTTTACTTAAGAACACGAGACATTTTTTCTTTTGAATACATTTAATAAGAAATTAGCAACTGGGACAGTAAAACAGAAATGAAAAAATGATTTGACATTTGCAGCAGAGAACTCTGTTAATGAAGACAGATTTGAGGTCAGGCTAATGCAATAGCCGGGCAATACCTTTTCATTCTGCAAATAATACAAAATATCTTTATATCAGCTATTCAGATATGACCATACCATCTTCTCTTCTTTGAAATAACTAAGGAATATAGTTGATGGCTTATTTATTGAACATTTTTCTCTAAATTCTTGCCTTTGGAAAGTCCTATCGGTCTTTTCTTGTACTATTTTCCTGATACTCTTTTTTAATATCTATTCTTCCTAATGCTACATGTAAAAACCCTAAGCATAAGAATTAGTTAATAGGTCTTCATTCATGATTTCTGAGCTTCAAGTATCACATGATGAGCCTTAAAGATGTAATTGTTTGGGGGAATTCTGTCTTAAATCATGCCACAATTTCATAGTGTTTGAGCAACCTGTGAAAACAAACTTGAAAATAATTGCAGTCCTTTTCATAAATGGATAATATGTGTGGGTACTGCATTTACAATTTCACAGCATCAGTGGGCCTTTGTTTATGTATTTCCTGGCTTGATGTTTGGGTTTTTTTCTTATTTGATTGCAAGCCATCCTAAGGTATCCATGAGATGGGCCATAAAACTCATTGCAAGTTGTGCTTTAAATGTTTATTGCAAACTTCATTTGTCTGTATAACAGAAATGGAGGGAAAAATTGCCAACTTTTACTTATAATAATAAAAATCAGAATTATACTGTCCCATTTGAGGTAGTTCTTACTTTTCTTCTCAATATTTTACTGTTACATGTATGCAGGATGAAAAGCGTCTATGTGCATGTTCTTCCAAGTGTATTTTATCAGCCAAACTGAAAGAAGATGCATGGGTGCTGGAAAAGGCTCATTAATCAAACAGATGTACTTTCAGTAATTATGAAATCTCCCTATTAAGCAGAAGCAGTAAGTCATTAAAATATCTTCACCGGCCTTTTGGCTAAGATTAAGCATAGAATATCTTCTCATTAGGATAATGGATTTCAATAAAATGATATTCCATCATTCTCCATAAGGGAACAAAATGAAACTTTTTGGTTAACTGCAATCACTTAATCATTCATTATATCTTCCTCCAATCTTGTTCATTCATTTGAAGGAAAAAAAATTAATTCTTCACAAATTCAGCCTACTATGCTGGAAAACTGCATTGAGGATTAAAGTTAACTTTGTATATTAAATTAAGGGTGGCTTAATGAAATTAATCCAGAAAATAAAATGAAGAAAAGTAAAGAAGTATTTGGGTTGGGTTTTTTTTTGTTTTTTGTTTTTTTTTTTTTTTTTTTTTTTTTTTGGTTTTTTGGTTTTTTGGTTTTTTTTGTAGATTTTTATTTTGATTCAGGAAGCTATTAATAGATACAAATTCAAGTTTGTTTTTTTTTTTAATTTCAGGAGGATTTATTTGGGAAAATCAGATGTTCATTGCATAAATAATTTTAATTTTTTTCATTGTCTTTTTCACTTTAATTTATCTTATATTGATTATTTCCTATTTGTTTTCAACACCTTTTGACTTTATTTTTCTGTGAACTAAAGATCTTAATTATACGTATGTGATTTGACATATCATTTATGGATTCAGAAGTGGGAGAAAAAAAAAAACAACTTGAAAGGCACCATTTTACATGGCATATGATCTTACAAATTTTATTATAGGAGATTTTCCTTATCCTGACTGGCTGTCCTTCATTCATAGTTAAATGAGAGGATTAAAACGTTTTACTTTTTGCTTAAAGCTTTTTGCTGATCTTTGCTTTGCTACTTATCCAGAAATACCATGTAATCTAGTCATCTGTAAAAGGACAAGGCATAGTGTCTTCAGTGCATTGAGTAAGTGATTTGAGGTTTGATGAAAACTTTCAAATACTCTTAGAGGCCAACGTGTGAAGACTGTCTTATTGCAAAGCTGCATTATCACTGTGTTTATGGTGATTGACAATGCAGTATGTTTAAACTTTCCTGCACACTTCTGAAAATGCAGATGTAAAGAGACTTTCATGTAAGCAGTATGATTTATGTTGTTGCTGCTGATGCATGTATGCCAGGAATGGCAATTTAAGAGATGTGGAATAGCATGTGAATACAGGATAGTTATCATACTTACTATCAAAAGTTCACATTACAAGTTGCTTGTCATAGAAATGAATAGCAAATCCTCCAATTCTGCCATTTGCTTCAGGCATTGGTGCAAGATATTGGATTTGCAGCCCAAGCTCAAATTTGAACTGTTGCCTAGAACAGGCAAATAAAAAATGTTCCTGGCTTCCCTGTGAGGTCTTTCCTCTCCTAACATACAGCTATTTAGGCAGCTCTTCTGTGCTCATTAGAGGGTAAACTGAGCTAAGCTCAGGCCTTGTCAGTGTTTTTTGTTTACTGAAAGGACAGCATAATTGGGTTCCTCTGCTATCACATCCCTATTTCTTTCATAGAGGAGGAATGCTGTCTAGATCATAGAATGGTTTGGGTTGAAAAGGACCTCAATGATCACATAGTCTTGTCCCCCCTGCCATGGGCAGGGACACCTTCCACTAGAATCCCATGTTTCCTTTCAGTGGGATCCCAAGAGGCTGTGTCAAGGAGAGATGAAAGCCAGACCTTCACAGCTTTGTTCTAGGTGTGAATATTATACTGAGGACAGGCAGTTAAAACTTGAAATAGCAAGCTTCAAATTTAACTTTGTAAAATTCATCTTACAAATTAATTTGGTGTTCTTTAGTTATCCTCAAATAGATCTGTAAAAAAACCCAACACTTAATCCTTTTACACTGCATTTAGTCAATATCATTGGTGTGAACGTCCGTGGTGTCTCTGACAAGCAGTGCAGTCAGCTCTCTGATATTTGATTAGCAGCTTGGTGGATTGACCCTGGCCAGCTGCCAGGCATCCCCACCCATCTGGGGAGAAAATAAGATGAAGATGGTTGTGGGTCAAAATAAACATGGAGATCCCTTGCCAACTACCTCATGTGCAAAGCATAGTTGACTGGAGAAAATGAGTTTATTTTATTGCCAATTAAAATAGAGTTGGATGTTGCAAAGAAAGTAAACCTAACAACATAAAACTCCATCCCCCTTACCTCAGTCCCTCTTTTTTTCCAGTCTTAACTTCACTCTTTCATCCCTGACTCCTTTACCTCTCCACTGAGCAGCACAGGGGGATGGGGAATGGCAGGGTCATTCTCCTTTCTGCTGCACCTGGTCTCTCTGTTTCCCTGCTCCAGCGTGGGCTTCTCTTCCTGGGACTGGGTCCCTCCAGAGGAATCTGGCAGCCTTCTGTCCCTCTTCCTGTTCTCCCCTCGGGGCTCACAGGGCCATTTCTCACCCTTTTTTGCCTCACCCCTCACTTCTGGGCAGTGTTCTGCCAATGTTTTGCCTGCCACAGAGTCAGCAAACCCCTGCCAAAGACCTGGGCAACTGCAGCTGGTATGACCAGGAAGTCCTACAGGTGATCCTGCATTGCAATATTTATGTATGTATACAGACTTTCCAATGTATTTACAGGAGGCATCCTTCACTCTGAACATAATGGGAGTTCATGATCCAGACAAAGGTAGTAAACTGTAATGTTAGGAATTTAATATTCAGATATTTGATTAAAATTGGAGGGAATGGGCTATAATTATAAGGCACCTTAATTTTTCAGATATGTTAATTTAACTGCGCTGTGTTCCTTTGTTGACATGTTAAACATGTAGTAATAATAAGGTTGTACCAAGCATAATTATCACATACTCTCAGTCTTAAAAATGCCTCAGTTGTAGCTGTGCATGATAATGAACATACAATAATAGGTGATGCTGCTGTCAATACTGTTTGCATTTGATGATTAGAAAAACCCAACAACTTATATTCAAAGCATGCTATGTGAACAGCAGGATAAGCTGGACAGTTAAGGCTGTTGTAAAATATTTTGGCTTGAATTTCCACAGAACATTAAAATAAGGTAGGTGTGGTAATTTAAATCAGGAAGAGGAATGCAGTGACATACCACATTTAAAAATCTGTCTTATAGAAATCACATATATAGCGTCTTTCTAGCCAGCTTTTAAGATTAATTACATTACAATTCTCTTTAATGAGTGTTTCTTAATTTAAGAGTTTCTGATGAGACAAAAAGTACATGGGGAAAAGCTGAGGGATTTTTAAAAACCCACAAACGAACAAACAAACAAAAAAGCCCCACAAAACTTTGGGAGCACACGATGCTACCTGGAATTGTAATACTTTCACAGTGAAAGAGAACTTTGGTATACTAACCCTACTCTTGATTAAGCCCTTTGAAAATTGTTTTTGATGCACAGTAAGTTCAGAACTGGTTTTCCTACTTTGCATTTTCTTCTCTTCTGTTTCTAACCAAAGCTTTCTTCCTCTTGTCCCAGTAATGCACCAGAAAAACATGAGTAAGGCATAAGCTCTCTTTTGCTATGAATGGAAAAATTAGTTTTTTTTTTTTTGAGGATGCTTAGTTCCCAAAGGCAGGCGAATTTTGCCTGGGGCAGTGCAAAGACTGGGTGTAGGAGAAGTGCAGAACCATCCTTCCATCCTTTCTTTTCAATCTTTGCTAGTATGGCAGAACCATTAAGATCTGAATTATCAATACTGATCAGTACAGGCAGCCCATGTCCTTTGACTTGCACTTTATAGTCTGGGTAGATTTTCTTTTTTTAATTTTTTCAGTTAAGTAGCTCTTTGGAAATGTTCATAATGTTTGTTTTGTACAGGACAATACATATGCATTTTTGCTTTTTTGGGGGAGGAGGCTGGAAAGAAGCAAAATTCATTTAACTACAAAGTTCTTTGTAGACTTTAGGAACCTGTTATGTTGTACGTTTCCTGTGGTGTTCTTAGGGCAGAGAAGCTTAAGGTAGAAGCTTTTTCTCTCAGTAACAGTGCTTCAAGAGAGGAAATGTAGCCAAAAAGTTTAAACTGAATGTGGATCTCAAAATATTGGGGTCTTCTGTATCTCTTGTGTTTGGCCCTCTCTGTTTTATTTAGCATAATGACTTGCTCAGGTGTTCTGGGAAATATCAGTAGATAATGTTGTGTCTTTTTGGCTGAATATCACCCTACTACCAAAACAAAACCCAGACACCACTACACTATGATTGATTGTTGTCTATTCCTCCCTGAAACCCCCTTCAATCCAAATGATAAAAATTTTTCATGAGTGTTAGACATATGACTAGTTTTGAGTCCCTAAAAATGAAGGGAAAAGTACAAAATAAGAAGCAAATCACATGGTAACTTGCTCTGTAAAGTTGTACCTGCAGGAGGATATGACATGTCATTTACTAATATTCCTACTTTTGAAAAAATCTGAGCTACTCGAACGTTCAGATATGTATTTTCCTGATAAGTGCCATGGTTTATGCACTTGAATCACATTTGAAGTTGAATTCTGCATCTTATTGTGCAATTGTTTGATACTGCTTCCTATGCTTCTGCTAAGGATTAATAAAGGCTGACCCTGGCTTTCTTTGCATTGGAATTTCATTCCTTTTTAAAAAGGACATAGAAGGACCTGAAACACTCCAAATATATATCTCCTCCCACTAATGATAAAACTATCATAGACCCTTACCATCACCCCCAAGATTTTATTGTCTCCCATGAATATAGAACTAACTCCTAGAGTTTGGGCACACCACATTTTCTGGAATTAAAAACTGAATGTCATTTCGAAAGTGGAGGTTGCACTTTTGAGTGATATTTCTCACTTTAGCTATCCTATTTTGGAAAAGAATTAACCTATCATTCATACAGATTTTTTTAAAGTGTTTGACATTTTCTTCTGCTGTCATTAAATCACTTAGTTTAAACATTGACTTTACTCCCATGTTTTACTCCTTCTAGAAAACCATGAATCCAAGCAGACTGACATGACCTGTGTCAGAAGCAGAAATCCTATAAATACTTTACACCTGTGAATCAAACATTCTCATCTATCCAACTTGTGTCAGAAAGAAAAATGTTCTATTCAGCTTCAGATATACAAATTTATGCAAATCTTCATCTCTTTGTGTCGTAATGGTGGGATATTTTCTTTATTCTCTAGGGAAATAAAGAAACATTCTACCTTTAATTATTAAATGCTAGGTGCTTTCAAACCTTGGGGAATATGGTAAAACACATCAAAAAAATGTGTCCTATGAAGGTACTCTCCCAAACTGACTTGTACCACATGCTGTTGCTTGTGTGCTTAAGGATGCTGAACACATTGGAATCCGCTTGCGGATTTTTTTTTTTTTTTCCCAGCATATGAAAACATCTGTTAGCTTTCTCTGATTTAAATATCTTTTTTTCTTCAAGGTGTTAGTGTAAGAAATTTAGGCCTCCAGTGTCAAAATTCACAGCCATGGTGTATAATTGGTTTAAGTTCCCAGTATGTACAACAAGCCTCAGAGAATACTGCGTCTCACAGGCCGGCTGTAACGCAGCTTGCGCTCATCAGCCTACAGGATAGAACGAAGTTCAGAAATCTAAACTATGTTCACATTCTTCTCTTATCAAATGGTCCTCAATTTATTTCGTTGTTGTTCTTACTTTCCTAGCCACCATTCTAGCCAGGATTTTGGGCCTAAAAGGACCCAAAAAATAAATTAGCATGGTTTGGAAGCCCTACATTAATCCAAGAGTAAGGAAAAAGATCAAAAGTATTTCTTCTTTCACCTGCAAAAATACCTTTTCAGCATACTTTGTTGATGCTTTGGTGAAATTGATGTATTATGACAATTCTGTGGTCACTTGATACTTCTTCAGAAATGTGGGAAAGTGTGCTTTTTAACAAAAGAGTTTGCAAAATGCAATCAGAGTTAATCCTCCCAAGCATCAGTGACAGGAATTGAGAAAGCACATATTTTATTTAGTTGGAGGTGACAATCTTTAAAGAAGACATAGGAAACAAAACTTAGACCTTATTTGTCATTTGCACAGAGAGAAAGAATAATCTGTCAGTAAAATATTGTTAAATTTGTAGATCACACACCTTTTGGCTTTTGCTTCTATCATCACTTCTAACTGTAGACAACTGATAAACTTCTCTGATAATAGCTTCTGCAATAAATATGACATACCTGTTTTCTCTAAAGGGGATATGAAGGTAAACAACCATGCACAAGCATGGAATTAATAATGTTTTTGAATAAAACCCTGATTTTAGGCTTAAGTGATATTGGCTTTCAGCTGTGCAAATTGAGAGACAATTCTCTGCTGAGTTTTCCATAACCTGCTACTTTATATTTTGTTCCTCATCTAACCAAAGGTGGAATGTGCTTTGCATGCTTAATGGTATTAAATATTGTATCTGCCTGCTAGGAACAGAGTTTCCTTCCTAATCGCTATAGGGAAAGTGTAGTTTTCTGGTTGGGCCTTCAGACAGGAATCTGCAGCATTTGCTCTGAGTTGACTTTTTTACAAGACTTTTTGTAAACATCTTAACCAATGCATAGGTAGGTAGATAGCCTCATTAGAGATAATACAATATTTTGAATATAATTTTGTGAAATTCTTTGATATTCATTCTGTACACTAAAACATCTTTTGTTTTCTGTACCTATGATATACTGTTTTGAGAATTAACATTTGGCTTTCTATGGGAGTGCTTTTATTGTTGAAGTGTCAATGTTGAAGTGAATTGTGAAGCAATTTTAAAGTCACTCCCTGGTTGCTTTGATCTTGATTAAATTAGCAAAGCTTAGAGTAACATCTCTAAATTCTGAAAAATTATGTTGATAAAGAACTGCTAAAAGTAAAGGGACTGTTATAGTAAGTTGGACCGTGAGGGAAAAAAAACCCCATGTTTTGTTTTTGCTAGTCTTAATTTTAGAGATGGAAACCTGCTAAAGCAATGATGAAGGAAAAACCTGTTTGAGAAAAATATTTAGAAAAATCTATTAGTGTCTTATCTCTAGGTCCTGAAAAACAAACAATATCAAACCAATAACAAACACCCAGAAAAGCAAACAATCCCCAAAAAAACCACAAAACAAACAAACCCCCCCCACCCCCCCCCCAAATAAACAAAAGGAACTAGTTGGTATAAAGCTGACAGAGGCGGAACATAGGCTAGATAATTCATGAAATTATTTTAATTTAAATTAGACTGAAGAATAAATTCTGAAGATTTTCAGTATTCTTTTCTTTCATCATTGTGAGTCCTTCTGCCTGCTGCTCTAAAACTTCACATGTCCTGACTGCAGGTTTCTTCATACTTAACTCAGATAGGCATCAGTATGTGAAAAATCACATGTACCTGTAAAGATACGTCAGCTGGAGTTTCGTTTGCTGTAAAATCCTTCAAAATGCTCAGGTATTTTCAGTAATGAAGAGGTGAAGAAGTATATTTGCATGTCAGAAGGTTAATAACTGAAGAGGCATCTGCGGATTGGATATGCAAAAATATGGAAATATTGATGAGTTTTACTTTGCACAGAGTTGATAGTCTACTACTGCTTATGCACTAAGGACAGTTTAATGAAAGCCCAAGCATACAGGCAGACTGACTGACTTTCAATTATTCCAGGTGCCATTGACCTGAGTAGTTGAGACTTTTTTAAATGAGCAAAAAACATGACAGGTTTCTCATACAGCTCTAAGTTTTACAGGGTGCGAAACAGTTTACAAATGTGTTCATAAAAGACACAGTAGCAAGGGTGGGAATATCTGATGAATTCTCAATGGACTGTAGACTGTAAAGTAGACCAAATGCAATCCAGATGTGCTGTTGTTTTAGAGTGATGTAAAAACGTCTGCTGCCCATTCTCTTCCAACAAAAAAAAACCCAAAATCCAACCACAACCTTCAGCCAACAACAGCTGCCTAAGTAGTCTTACCGTCCGTATAGCGTAGATACTATAAAAAGAACCTTTTAAATAATTTGAAATTGAATTCTACTAAACAATTAGATATATATTTAATTTTTATGTCCCTTGTTCTTTCCAAATATAAAATACTAAATTGAATATGCATTTTGATGTATGCAGAATTTAAATTGATGACACTTTTTTGAAAAATGGAATTAGGCAAATTCTTGATACCGTTTTCTATTTTTCCTTTATGAAACATTGAAATTTTGATAAACTTGAATTTCAGGAGGCTGCTTTGTATACATTTATACTTAAAACTATTCCAAACTGAATAATTTAATTAAGAAATAAAACCTAATCTCTCTGGGTAAATTTTAGATCACAGTAATTAATGATGTTAGCTTTAACCCTTTTCTCATTTTCAGTGGTTAAAGACAGAAGTGTGAAGAGTACCGTGGATTATGTTGTGTGCCCCTTGATTAAAGCAATGAATCCAGAAATGTCTCATAGTAGTCATATAGTACATTGCACATTGATACAATTCTTATGTTATTTTCATTTCCAATGTTTCTCAGGGATGTCTAAAAAAGTTTGTTAAAATCAAGAAAGTTTTCTTACTTATTAATAGCCTGGGCCTTGTGATGGAATAGAACACTAATTTGTAGGAATCAAAATGTGTAGTCATGTAGTAATAATAAGGTTGTCATGACTTTCAGATTAATAAGTCATTGGTTACTCTAAAAACTGGTCAAGAGGTAAAAGAAATGAAGTTTCAGGTAAAAAGATAATTTGTAAATTCTTGTAAAGTACAGTCTGGTTTTGGGCATCCAAATGTGCTTTTAGAAATGGCCCTGGTGATGCACCCAGTATTGCCCAAAGATGAACTCCTGATTCAGAACCAGAACAAAGAAACAGATCTCACTGCCTGTCCACTGCTCTGCTCAGAGTAACTGCCATAAAAAAAAACATTACCTGGGACTTGATCCTTTTCTTAAAACGCTCTAAAGAAAAGCTTGATATAAACTTCAAAGCAAGTAACCTTGATACTTAAGGGTTGTGTGAAGACCACCGAATTAATGTAATTTATGGCTTCACCTTGTAGGGGGAAAAATAGCTGCTACATTTTCTTCCTTTCCAGCAGCAGTTAACCTTTTTGAGCAACAATGTATTATCTCTATTGGTGGCATGCAACTTGAAGTGCAATATGAAACATCCCAGGCGATCAATATGAGCTGCTCTAATCTTTTAGATTACAGCTGAGCTCTAGCAGTGCTTACAGAAAAGCTTCAGTGACACTTAGACTCATTTGCTCATGAAGCTGAATGTGAATTTGGCTCTCTAACAGTCCATCAAGAGTGTTCTGTGAAATGCCAGTCATGTGGAGAAACTGCCAACTTCTGCAATATGGAAAATAGGTGGGACAGAAGAGGGTGAAAAATTAAGCTTCTACTCTACCAGTCATCATTCCTGTTTAGTATCTAGATAAAGAGGTCCAAGATACTTGGGGAGGAGTAAAGTTAGCTTGTTATCCTAAGAAAGAGAAAAAGAAAGTAGCAGTCTATAGTGGGTTTTCTTTAAACTGTCCTCCAAGTCAAGAAAAGCGCAGTAAAACATGCAAAAGGCTTTTGGGTTTGTTTGAACCACTCCAAATGTATCAAAGGCTGGTACATTTGGCAAATACACCTAACAGGCAAGTATTTTCTTTCCCCATAAGAGAAGGTGGTCTTTGATAAAATCTTCACTGATTTCTTACTGACTTAAGTACTTGGGAGCATGAGGTATACCCTACCTGGCTTTTTTCAGCCATTACCTGTGTTTCTGTCCCACACGATCTGAAGTTTGTATGGAGGTATATCATACTGGACAGCAGGGTTGTGACACAGGGCCAAGGTTGAAATTAAGCTTGTGACAGCCTGTTTTCAATAACACCTGCTTCTAAGTTTGATTTTTAAAGGGGTTGCCATTGATGACAATCTGCTTTGAAGTATCTCCTGATTTTTGGCTTGCATCACTTTGAAAGTTCATTTGAAACAGTGCATAAAATATTCTAGCAGCTTGTGCTTATTTGTTCCTGCTCTTTGGGGAGACACAGGCTTGTGAATTAAGCTTGGTATATTCTAGCATTCATTTTGGATTACAAAACCTGCCTGTGCTATATAGAAAGTGTGGCCGTCTCAGCATAATAATACACTGCAATCCAAACCAGCCCCATTAATATTCCTATTGGTTGTCATTGGAGAGATGCCAGTTCCCATATGTACTTACCCACGTTTCAGAGTGCCCTTGCAACCTCATGACTGCTTTTCAGAAGTGCCTGGTGGCTTATTCTTCCTCCTCAGCACACTACAGTGAAATTACGTATTCAAATTGGAGGAGAAAAATGTGTTTAGGATAAACTTGCATTTTGCACACAGTACAAATTAAACCCAGATGATATGATTCTCTCCCTTGCTCCCTAACATTTATATTGGAATTCATATTTAAAGCAGGAGCCTTTTGCGTTACAAGTAAAGATTGAAATTGCGTATAACTTTTTTTCTCCTAGACTTGACAGGCATTCTTGTATAATTAATGAGTAGGAGATACTGTTAATAGTTCAGATTTTGTGGTTTGTATTGTAAATGTTCTGTTTGTCTAGTGTAAAAGAGAACTGATTAGGACTTTTAGTTAGAGAGTCAGGGCTTTGGATAAATATCCATATTTTTTCAATGCTGCTACAAACTGAGTCATATTTTTCATATTCTGCTAGCAATTTATAATGATGAATTCAGAATACAATATTGACATTGCAGTCATTTGCCTTTTTCAATATAAGTTGTCCAACTTTTGAGTTCTTCACTTCTGAAATAACATATGGAGCCTTTTTTAGTAAAGTTTTTATTGGTGACATGTTTGTGTCTTAGATCTATCCTTCAGCAAAACTGTTATTCTAGATTATAATTTGATAGGAAATCTTGATTGAAATTTTTAAAGCAGGAGAGGTGAATTTGTGGATTTGGGGTTTGGTATTTATTTAAAAGTATGTTCCTCAGTGCACACTGGACTATATGATGTAAAAGCTTTTCTTACTCAAAAGCATACTTAGCAAGTCACCATCACTTATTTCTGATGAGTTCCAGTTATCAGTATCCAAATATTTTTCATTTTAAGAACCACTGTACACATCATAGCTCTCTTTTTGCTTTGCTGACAAAATCTTTGCAAGAGCTGCTGGGAGATCTTTTGATGCAGCTCCAAATTATTAATAAAAACTACCTGTGACTATAAATGTATACTGTTCCCATTTCTTAACATTTTTAGATAGTTTGTATGCATTCTAACCTACTGCTAGATACAAATGTCAAGAAGACACAGATGAACTGCAGATTGTTTTTTTCATCTACTGAGACTACTTTGATAAGATATGTCAGCAACTTTACAGGTGACCTGTTTATCGATCAGGAAGCATTTGAACAGACTTCTGTGAAGTGAAGCATCAAGGTATTTTATTCTGCTTTGCCCATCAAAAATCACTGAAGTCACTGGTATACTGAGGATAAGCTTTAATAACCTATGGGGTTGATAAGAGAGTTTGTGTGTATATGGTCTGTTTTGTGTTACAATCAACAGCTGTTCCTTCAAATACTATAGTCCTTATTCCCCAAATAGTTCATAGACTACTAAGTGGGAATTAAAGCAATTGGAGGCGAAATAGGAGACAGGCTTTTTTGGTTTATCCAGTGTGATGGGTAGGATATAAAAATAAACTATAAATAGACTGTAAAACAGGAAAAAAAGGGTAGATATTCTTTCTTGGTTTTGTTGCGTGTGAACAGCAGGAATATGAGAGGTTGCTGTTGACAGGACAAGAGATCCATCTCGTCTGCTCTTTGGTTTCCAATAGCCAGGTGCCTGAGAAAACATGTAAGAACAGAGCAAGAACACAGCACACTTCTGTTTCAATGATCTTTAGGTCTTGAGGAATTTGAAGACTGGGGATTGCATATGTTTTGCATTTGTATTTAATGACATTATGAGACCTTCCTTCCATTGATTTAGTTATTTGAATCTTAAGGAGACTTGTTTTTGATGGTCATATACTGTTATTTCCCTCTGAATAAGGAAGCCAGAGCAGCAAATGTCATCATACCTATGACAAAGTTATAAATTCTCTTGATCTAAACAGAATAGAGTGGACTGGAAGTGTCTTTTTGCTTCAAAAAGTTAACATTTAAATGGACCTAAGCTGCCTTGGATGTTAATGTATCACTGAGATAAATGGTATGGAGGAGAGTTTATTCCTTTGCTGCTGCGATGCTGGCAGGAGAGTGTGCTCTGTAATTGATTAACAGGGCACAGTGCATTGACTTATATGGGGAAGGCTATTATATCTCAGTAACAGGAAGGTATATATGATTCTGGTTACAGTAAGTAAAAAATTGGATTCTGCAGGAAATAACTAAAACTGCTGGAAGAACAAAAGGTTCCCAAGGATTTTTTTTTTTTTCCTCTTAAATCTGTGGTATAAGAGTATTTCATATTCTGATGGAAGTTTAAATAGTGCAATATATTTAGTGGAACTTTCATATAGGGCTAGAAATATTAGCTTATGTAAGCAGTCTTTTAACTTTTGTTCTGTTGGACCTAAAGTCATGAGTTATTGATGAGATGTAATATCTTTTTTAAGTCTATTAATCTGAAATATAGTCCTTCCCTATAATTCATACACATTTATGGTGAGTTTCCTATATTTTGAAGCCTAAATGAGCAGGCAGATTGGGAAGTTTGTTTTTTTTAAAACAATGAGAAAGTGAGGTTTCTTCCTTTCCTGTTAGTTGGTACATCAGACATAGGACAGGATTACAGTTCTAAACAAAAATGAAGGCAAATTGTATCAGCTCTGGGTTTTTTCTTAGCCCCCACCACCGTATTGGTGATTCCAACCAAATTAAGAATTAAGTACTTCAGAAGCACATGTACAGTAAATGAAGCATATTCATGACTATCCGTAAAAATTGTGACCACAATGGTAAATAGAGGGATGCTTCCTGTGGGATTTTTTTTTTTTTAACTAAGTGAAGCTTCTCTGTCTTGTTTTTTTGAATCCAAGAGTATGGGTTAGTGAAACAGAGCTAAGGCAGACCATTAATGGTTTAGAAACTAGTATTCATTCCAAATTAATTTTCCATATTTCCTTCTGTGCATCTTCAATAGTAGCACAAATATAACAGCTGTCAAATTAAAAGGAGATTTCTCAATAGCTACTGGAAGCAGTAAAACAACAGAAGTTCTGATGAACTTCTATTGCTGGGAGAGGTTTTTTTCATCTGTCATGTTTCTAAGCTCAATATCAAAATTCTACATTTATTTCTATTGCTGGGAGAGGTTTTTTTCATCTGTCATGTTTCTAAGCTCAATATCAAAATTCTACATTTATTTCTATTGCAGAAATGAAGAGTTTCTCACATTTTTAAAATAATTTTTTAAAATTTTATTTATGTTTTAAGATCTTTTATTTAACAGGTTTTTCTAGACTATAGTAAGCAGTAGCCTCCCATTATATTTAGAAATAAATCAAATTGCATAAATAGAACACATTTTTTGTAACTAAGTTTTTATATTGCTAATATTTTTCCAGGAAGATGCAGGTTTTTCCTCCCACCCCAGTTTGAAGCTATGAGTGGCAGAAAATTGTATAAACCTAACAATTTACTTTACAAAATATATTAAAAAACCCTCAGAAAACAGAACAAAGGCACATGTTCAATCTTAGCTTTCATTACTGATGAGAATATATGTTTTTCCTTAACACTAAATATTATGTAATATAAGCATAGAAAAATACTATAAAGAGATTTTGGTTTGTATTTTCAAAAACTTCTGATTATCTGTTGTTCTGCTTTTAAATGTTTCATTCCATTTATTACCTAGACAACAGGATTAATGACAAATGCCTTCAAGTCTCTATAGCTAGGCAACACTAATAAAGAAGCGGCAGCACAAGCAGTTTCCAAGTTGCAAAGTTATTATGATCTATAGAAAATATACTGATAGATAAAAAAATAGTTGAGAAAAGCTTTGTCAAGTCGTTCTGTGTTTATATGCTTGTGGCACTTAGGACAAAAATTGGCAATTGTGGCAGTCTGCTGCTACCTTCTATTGTTAGCTTTAACCTTGTACAACTTTGGCTGAAATAAAAGCAATCTGGCACCCAGGATCTGCAGCCACAGACCTTTCCTCTGTGCCACATCCCTGCTCCCAGGCAGAGGTGTGTGCAGCCCTGGTGTGCTGCTGGAGAGGTGTGATGGGAGGCGTACCCGACTGTGGGCTTCTGACCAAACACGCTGCAGCCAAAGCAGAGGGAGGAGGAAATCGATCTTTCTGGTTTGTGGTATAAACAATGTTTCAAACCGTTTATCTTCCCTTGTCAAAATTCCATCATTAAATACTGTGGTAGCGAATTTAAAAGTTATTGGAATTGTCCCTTAATTCAGTCCAAAGCAGCTGCCCTTTACTCTTGCTTGTGCTTTTGTGGATTTTGTTTTTCCCTTAATGTTTGTTAACTCAGAGATTTGTAAAGGACACTTATTTTCTTTGTTAAATGTCAAAATATTGATTCCGGAATGAATGTTCTTCTGTATTTCTGTGTTTCAGTTTCTGTTTCTGTGAAAGTAACTTTATTTTTCATTACATGAGACTGCACAGTTTAGGAGAATTGCGTGATATAACACTTGATTCACTCACAATCCTTTTTTTCCCCCCTTAAAGTTCTTCTTTAGAAGGTAGGATTAATTTGGTCTCCATGTGTGATCCAGTGTGACCAAATTACTGGTTTTTAATTGTACCAGAACTAGGTGTTGTCACCGAGCATTGAATATGCTGCTTATGCGTATTTAGACCTATTGAGGACCACCTATGGCGACCTAATGCTTTCTAAATACATAAATTGAGGGTGTTTCCACTTACAGCAGAGACTGTGCTGCAGTGCATGTGTTTAAAAAGATTAGTTAGGCTTACTGGTGTAGGCTAAGGCTTTTTTTAGTTTCACCTGTGATGTAAATGAGTAATTTAAGCTACATATTTCTCCCATCTGTTGAAATACCTACAATACTCAACAAAAGGCAGTACATTAATTAAGTATTTGAAAAATCCTAAGCCATTTCTGTTAATTCTGATTTATATCATACAAAAGAAGGAGATTTGTACGGTTTTTTCTTCATTAGGAAGGCTAAGATACTGATTTGGGGTTTTTTCCATTTTAGATGCTAATACCAAGTTAATCTTCTTTATAACTGGGTAAAATGGAAGTGGAGTACTCAGATGATTTATAGAGATTAGTTAGTATAGATTTTTCAGTGAATCTGTTGTATCTGATAATTCATAGGCATTCATTAATGTTCCCTAATTTATTTTCTTTTTTTTTTTAATATCGGATTTATCAGCACTTCTATTACAGAACGGAAAATTTGTATCTTATCTGCTTCTTAGAAAGCTTTCATGATAATACTTTTCTTTAGCACCAGATTTTCATGTCACCAGAAACATTCCAAATATATCAGGGCAGGTTTTTTGTTCAACCACTGTATCCCTAAGAAAGGTGACAGTTCATGATTAGATATTACCATTACCTTATTTTGTCAATGGTTGAGTCTTTATTTTCTCATGTCAGTGTGTGTATCTATGTTTTTTTGTGGGTTTTCTTGTGTTTTTTGAGGTGATTTTTTTGTTTGTTTTGTTGGTTTGTGTTTGTAGGCTTTTTTTGTTGAAGAGCTGATGTAGCTACATGAATTCCACATGTACAAAAGTAACAAGGATGTGTTATCACCCAGAGGGAAAATAAAATGCACACTGTCACTTAATACATATAAATAATTAAGAGCATAAAGTGAATCTGTTTTCTTGTGTTTCAGAAAAGTGTGATGAACCTCTGGTCTCAGCGTTACCCCATTCCTCCTTCAGCAGTTCATCATTCATGACAAGCAGCTACGTGCCAGGGTATGCCAAGTTAAACAAGCGAGGAGGTAAGGGACATTCTCAACCTTAGCATTCAGATATTTCAAAAAATGATGGATGGTATTTTTAATGTGAAAATGTGTTTTATGTGGAATACTATTGCTTATGCTTGTTTGAACAGACAGTTTTTATTAACTGAGTGAATTTCTCTTTCATTGTATGGGACAGTAATTGCACTGCAGGGAGAAGGGCACTACATGTAACCTCTAGCATGTAGCAGTGAGGGCCACATGCCTGATGTCGATGGAGTCATACAGTACAGCTGCATAATTTGCTTCACATAAAAGGGCATACCTGTCTTCGTTGGGTAAATGAGCATTTGCAAGGTCATAGTTGGAGCAAAACTAAACAGCTTTGATGTGTTTTTTTGATGTAACTTGTTCCCACCTCAGCAATGACTGCTGTCATTCAGGGTTTTTTTCTATCACCACAGGGACTTTGGCTTTTGCATATATATCTGTAATACAATGAGTATCTGTAATACTTCTTTGTTCAGAAGTAACAAAGCTGCCTCAGACTTAGTGGTTGGAAGAACAGGTGCATAACTTTGATGGCCTACTTGGTATAATGATATTGAGGCACCGTCCCCTGTCCACAAACAGGGCGACTAGTGCTGGTAGCACTGCCAGCTCTGCCAGTTGTCTGGAGATCATCACACAGGAAGGGATGAGCTGGGTCTGATGTCAAACCAGGAAACATAATCTGTAAGTGGGGAAGAGTATGGGGTGGGTCCAGGCATGGATACTCCTATGATGTGGCTCAGGTAGTATCTGGAAGCTGAAATGGGACCCCCAGACTCCTGGAGAGGGTGAGTGGGTTCTCCACTGGGTAACGCAATTATGGCCTGTTGGTATTCTCTCTCTCAGAGCCCTGACATGGATCTTGGTTTATTGTTCTGCCACTTTTCTATATATTTGTGGTTTACAGGTGTAGAATTCTTGTTCTTTGATCTCTTTATTTTCTTCTTTTTTTTTTTCCTTTGTTCTCTAAAATCAACTTTAGCCAGGCCCCAGAGTTACTTTCTTTTAATGACTAGTAATTGCCCTAGCGAGTTACTTATTGCCCTGCTTCCTCTGATGCCAACCTGTGCTGGTACTTTCAATACCTCTGCTATCATCCCATGATTGAAGTCCTCTACCCTACAATTTTATACAGTAACAGTTTATTCCCTGCAGAATAGCTAGGATAGGTACTGAAATATATCAGATTTTTTACACTGGTAGTCAGTAGCTCATGCAATCACACAGCTAAGTTAAATGTAAAACAAATTAGGTTATGTTACTGGTTGTTAAAGAATTGCTGTTGCAACTATGCAAGCTGAACAGAAGCCAAAGACTAGCTTAGAGAAAATATCACTGGTGAGCTCTAGTGCTACTGGCCTGCAGATCTGATGCAGAGCCTGTGGCCAGACAGGAACATTGGCAATTTCTTTGGGTTTAGGCCTGCAGTCTAGTAGATAATATGGTTTGGTGCTTCTGAATGAGTATAGATGCTGTTTTATGCTGGTTGCAGGCTTTTATTTCTTTGCTCCGTGTATTTTGTTACATGCCTTTTGCACTTCTCATACTTTCTGTTGCAGTGTGTTTGAACAAGTGTTTTGATAGGCTGTCAGGTCACTTCAGTTGTGTCTTTAAATGTTCATTGTCCAGATGAAAGGAGTGTTGCTTCAATTCTAAAACAAGGCTCATCATTTAGGTTAAATTCTGTTGTATGACTATAGTTATGTCCGTTTCCATTCTATTCCATGTTCTAAGTTTAAAAAAAAGTCGCTAGAACCACTTTAATAAAATACAACTTAGCATCAGCTTGTCTGAGAGGATCTTCCTTTGTTTTAGATGAGTATTTCTCCTTTTAGTTTACTAGACTACTTATTCTGTTCTAAGTGAAAGGCAGATTGACAGTTGGAATTTAATTTTTTCTGTTAATTAGATTTACCCTTCCCTTTCTTGCCCTTATAATCACTACAATGCAGTTTCTTTTAATGACGTTTCTTTACCATTATGGATCAGTGTTGTCATTAATCAAACACTGGCTTTATTCCCTCATTTGAAATTTAGTTTCATCTCTTTGTTTAAATACCAACTTTGTTAGGTTGTTGCCACCATCTCTTAATACCTATGAAGCACAGCAGAAATACTTTTCAAAACTGAAGCATCTCTATGTACATGAACAAATATCATTTCCCTAATCCTAGTGGCAGTAAAAGCACTGCAGAATTCAGGAGTGTGTTTAACACAGGAACTTGTCTGTCTGTGTTTATGCTCCTGCTTCTGCAAGTGATGGAAAATAGCTCAGTTTTAATGCTGAGCTATTTTACAACTTCATGGAATTACAGATATTGCTAATCAAACCAGTAATAAGTGAATCCAATTTTTTTCTCTCCAAGGAGTCATTATCAGCTAATAGATTCTCAAATCAAATGTGCTATTTAAACCACACTGTGCTCAAGTCATTAAATGGAAAGAACTCCCCCTCCTCTAGCCCCAGACCCTTTAAATTAAAGAAGTACACATTTGAAAGTTCTACTCTCCAACCCAATTATTTTTCTTTCCTGTTTTCATGGCACTTCACTGTAGACTGGCAAAACACTTTATCTGAATAGATAGTATACTTTATTCCATTGATTAAGACACTGATTCACTGAACAGCCACATCACGTTATTAAGAAGGTTGGAGTCTTCACTATAGTTCCTCTGGTTCACTTTCCTGCAATAAATGTTGCAACTGGAAGGAGGCACACAAAAAAAATCTAATATTTTCATCAGTTTTTAGGAGACTTCAAAAGCAGAAACATCCATGAATTTACTTCTAATATTTGATAACATTTCATTTACAAATCCTATAACTAGTGATTTAGGCAAATAGAATTAAAACTTTGTGGAATTATATTGATTTGGAAACCTCCAGGGTGTATACATGGGTGAGTTTCTGTGTCAGTTTGTGAAAATTTTTTGCATTTTCCACATCTGTCTATTCAGACCCCTGTAAGCCTTCAACAACTTATGGGTTAGTATGTATACTTATTTCAAAAGAAATGCAGATTTGATGGACAGAAATTTGATTAGAAATGTTAACCACTCCAAATCAATTTACTTGGTGGTTCTTCTGCATTTCCCCTTGTTCCTGTTCTGAACCTTATTTCTTGTTAGGGTAAGCAAAGATTAGTATACAGTGTTTTTTTTTTTTTTTTTTTGGGGGGGGGGCGAGGGGTGGAAAAGTTTATTTTTCATTGTAGGAAAAATTGCTGATTGTAGAAACAAATATTCATTGTTACCTACAGGTCTCTCTGTGCCTTGCAAATTCATACCAATACATATAAAATTTGAAACCACAATTTCCATGTCAGTGAGTAAGAGTCTCTGATTTATGTAATCATTACAACTGCAAATCTGTGTTTCCATTATCACAGAGAGCCAAAAGCCTTGGGAGGACAATGCAAATCTGCATTTTATACCAGCTCTCTCATTCATGGATCCCCAAAGACTGTCTCATGGGGTCCCCTCCTTCTTCTGCCTTCCTGGGCACTTTCAGTCATAGTAGCTGGGAAAAGCAACATAAATACTTTCATTTTATTATCATGGAAAGAAGTAGGGAACAAGAAGGCCCCAGAAAATGTAGACAAATTTTCTGCTTTGCTTTGCAAGCAACTATATTACTACTAGATATACTACTACTTATCAACAGATATAACTAGAGTTAATGCTGGACAAAGCAAGTGCTGCTATCCCCATCAGGCCTGCAAAGAAAAGGCATGAAGATACTTTGAAATTCAGCTGTGATAAAACTTCTATAGAGACAGAAGGATGCAATGAATTTCATAGTGAATGTAGGTTTGGCAAAAGTAGTGTGGTGGCTCCTGAATTATGTTAAAGGCTCATAAACTAAGACTTGGACTTAAAAATTTAAACAGTACTGAATTAGCAAGTGTTCAGACAAAGCTGTATGTAGCCAATTTCTATAAATGATCCTTTTGGTAGTAAGATAATATTTCATTTTAAACAATGGAGTCTTTGTGCTCTACTGTATTGTAGTGTTTAGCATTTTTTTCATTTTAAATTTATTTTTGTGATGTTTTGTGCTAGTATTACAAAGGTGCAGATTCTTTTTTAAATCTCTGTAACTTGTATGAGGGGAAAAAGCACCAGAGAAGAGGAGAAACGCTCATGGCTTTTTTTCTTTGTGTCTGTTACTACCATTTTTATCTATGTTTATGCAAACATGGTGAAATCTTTCAATGCTATAAAATCCTAAAATTTTTTGCTTTGGATGAACTACTTAAGAAAAGTAATTTTGAGTTTTCTGCCAATTATCAGGTCAGATTCTCCTCCTGTGTAAACCAAACATTTCCAAGTATATGAAATGATTTAATGTAGTATTTGGAGGATATGGGAATGTGTTATCTTTGAAAAAAATTAATTTTGTTTTCCAAAATGACTGATACTGAAGTCAACCCCATTGGCACATAAATATATGCCATTAAGTATATATATGCCATATATATTAAGCATATATATGCCATGATAGATCAAATTTTAACTGGAATCTAGTTAGTAGATTAGCTAAAAAGATTAGTTCCTTCCATTTTTGTCATACCTATTCTGCAAAAGTCTGTATTGCTGCCACTGCTTACAAGCGGCATCAGAGAAAAGGAGAGCTTTAAATAAATTCATTCTACAGCTTTTTAAAATCTATCCTCAGTAGCTTTTTCATATGTGATGTCAAGGTGATAAGGTCTAACATCTTATGACCTGCCATCAGTGGGATCAATGGACTGCATCACACCCTGAGAAGGATTCTTAGCACACTTTTGATATAATGCATTATCAATCTTCCTTTTAATGGTTCCCAAGCTATTGGACCTTACACTTCTCACTAGTACAAGAATTAATGCTGCCCATCATGCACCTCATACCATTTTAATTTAGGGAAAAAATTCTACATTATTTCAACATAATGTAATGTTATATAATATAATTGGAAGCTGCTTGAAACTGAGTAGTCTCAGAACTTCAGAAGTAATCCCAGCAGACAGTGAAAGTATGAAGGTCATAATGAATTTTTGGATATGTGGAAATTATCTTTTCCACAGTGGAATAAAAAAAAAGGAAATTTGGTATCCAGGGGTTCTGTTTTAAGTCCAGTATTAGCAGGGAATCTGATGCTACCAATGAAATTGATAATGTAATATGAAAGGAAGTTTCTGTAGAGCAGTTGATGTTCAAAAAACAGTCCTTCTAGCACCACTGTGTAACTCGTATCCAGGCTTTCAGGTTACCTTTTAATCAGTGTGCTGACCTTGGCCTGTTATCATAATTATTAATGTGACTATAAAACAAGCATCAGAAATTTTAAGTGTTGGCATAGGTGTAATTGTGACCTTTTTTTTTTCTCAGTGGAGTTTTAAATTCTGCCTTCTGTGCGGAAGATGCAAAAATTTATCTATAATGGGATATGATTCTTTTATTCCCCAGATCATTTCCAGTTAGTCAATCAGATCTATGGCAACGGTTCTACTAAAAGAAAATATAAAAATGCTTGCTAGATCCTTGCCTTTGAAGAATCCTAAGGACAATTAGCTTAGGCTCTTTTTACCTTCACTTTTAACATCTCCAATACCACAATGAATGTCACTACATCTCCAATTGTTTATTACTATGAGAAGGATTTTATGTCGTTTTCCTTCTGGCAAAGTGAATGTGGAAGGGGCAGTAGAATCAGCCTGGATTGTGTGAGCAGTCTGGGCTTGTATCTTCACAGGGCTTGCCAGGAATTTAGTTTGGGTATGAACCTCAAGTAAGGAGGTGCTCCCTCTGAACTAACATTTGTCCAAATGGACAGTATGGAGCTAGCATGCAGTAGTTTGCACACTGTAGATCAGCACCTTAAATACTACCGTCTCCTTGGGTTAACAAGGACACCTTTGAGCTCACTAAGAATACCTGTACACAACATAATCATTACATTTTGATTAAAACCCTCTTAGGAAAAAAGTTATGGAGTTGCCAGTGGTTTCAAAGCTCACTATCCAGGTTATGGTATGTTGTCTTTAATAAGTAGGAAGGATCCTGAAAGTAATGGATGGAGTAGCATAAAAGAGTTAAAATCCTGGGTGAGTGGTACCATCCACTTAGCTTTTGTATGTCTATAAGAGAGCTCTTGCTGAGCTAAATCACTAAAACATGGTTGCGTTATAAAAAGTAAATAAACAGCAGTTCTCTTTCTGTAAATATGTGCTTTAGATAACTACACGTCCTACAGCCCACTACAGTAGGTTTGCTAAAACCATCTCATGAACAGTGTAGATCAAACTAGGTTGTCAGAAGTCAGGACAAATTTAGAGTCCTTATTTATTAAATAATTACTTATCCATTTGAAAATATAAGAAATTACTTATGGTTGAAAAAGAAATGGCCTCTACTGGTTCATTTATTTATGTACCCCAGAAATGTGTTTGTGTGTGACATAGTATTATTCGTGTTGCACACAGTGTAAACAGTACTGCTGGAATGCTTTAGAGAGAGTACAAGCAACTGATGTTTTGTTTAGGGGAGTTCTCTGTGTTGTTTGAGGATTTTTTGGGTTTGTTTTTGTTTGGGTTTTAAAAATTTTTTAATAATATGAAGAAATGGCTCTTTAGGAGGTCCTTTACCTGTGATAGTAAATGAAAACACTTTCATTTTATTAATAACGTGTCCTTGTGGTATTACTCATAATAAAATTTTTGTTTCATGCTAACTTCAATCTCTGGGTTTGTTTTGGTTTTGTTTCTTGTTTTTGTTTTTCTTTTAAAATCCATAAAGAATTTGGGTTCAGCTCTTTGTTTGCATCAAAGAGTTTTCTCTGTCTTTATCTGCCTCACATCCTACCATATAATCAAGTTTTCTTATTCTTCACCTTCAAAATAAGTAGTTACGCACCCTACTTTGATTTGTAATGTAACCCACAACCCACTTCAGCTCCATAAACATTTGTATCTCCCTTTAGAAGGCAACTGTGAATCTCAGTTGGTTGACCTTAGAAGTTGTTTTCTGTGCTTTAATGATCTGGCCCTAATGAAATATTTTTTCATAAATATTTATTATTTATAGACGGAGTTCTTAAAAAGACAGATGAAAATGTTTGCACTAGTTCATTCCTCTGAAAAAACATTCAAACATTCATTACAAGAGGATAGTGAATTTTGTGGAGGTGTGGGAAAAAGAAGCATCAAAAAAATGAAAGAAAAGTGCCAAGACAGACTCATGCATTGAAAAAGTAACTTTAGAAAGGAAAGACATTACCCTTTTCATTCAAAACACAATCCAAGAAATAAAGTCTGTAGAGAGTGAAGCTCGAGTAATTGCATTAAAAAAAGCATCATTAGCTTATGTTAATTTACCATAGCCTGATGAATACAGAAAGCATGACCATTTTTTCCAGTTCATAACTAATTTGTTAATTAAAGTGTTCAGAATACCTAATTGGCCTATTTTGTACATGGAGATGGAGAGGAGGAAAAAAAAAAAAACTTAGTAATTTTTTTCTTACAATCATTTGCAGAGGCAGCAGTTCCAAGCCCAGCCAGGGACATAAGGCAAAGAGGCAGCTTTCTCGGGCAACAGGGACAGGCACAGCAGATCACCCAGGCTTTACCGAGCAGCTGGCTTTTTTCAGACAAAACTCAGCTTAGTTCATTAATTGTTCCTGATTACAGGCAGCTGGGCTTGGCAGGAAGGTGGTTGTGCTGGTGGCAGAGAGGAGGCAGCCTCACAGAGAGCCACACTGGATCCGTATAACACAGATATACTTTTCCCATATCCTTAGGGTACCAGTGCAGCTCTGGCTGTTTATCCCCAGAGTAGCCAAATTCTGTGCTTTCAACTACTTTGAGACACCAGAGTTTGATTTGACAGTTTCTCAAACAGCTTTGGGACATTAACTTGTAAATAGTTAAGAAATCTCTTTCGGTGTTCTTACTGGCTTCATCTTGAAAATGCAGACCTGATTAGCTCACTGGCTCTGCTCAGAATACTGCCATGGTTTAAGCCTAGCTGGAAATTAAACCTGGAAAAAAGGTTTTCGGGAGACCTTATAGCAACCTTCCAGTACATGAAGGGAGCCTACAAGAAAGGCATTTTTACAAGAGCATGTAATGACAGAACAAATGGGAAATGTCTCTAAACTGAAAGTATGTTTATATTGCATATTAAGGAAAAATTCTTCACAGTGAAGGTGGTGAGGAAGTGGAACCAGTTGCCCAGAGAAGTAGAAAATGCTCCCTCCCTGGAAGTATGTAAGGCCAGGCTGGACGGAGCACTGAGCAGTGAAAGGTGGCCCTGCACATGACAGGAAGCTAGGGAACTCTATGATCTTTAAACCCTTCCAACCCAAACTATTCTATGATTCTATTTAAAAAACTGGGACACTATAATTAAATTGTAGACTTGATAAAAATGGCGAGATTTGTCTGAAAAATGCACGGTAATACAAGTTAGAGTTCAGCTAGGTGCCTCTTGAAATCAATGCCTCTAAAGCAACTTGTCTGCACCAGAGTAGACACACTGAACAAGCATGTTGGAAAACTTCATATTCCTCAGACACTGGGGCTACTTTGTTTGCATGGAACAGTGGGAACATGCAGGATTAAAAAAAATCCAAAAACTCAATACAGGAAAACTTGGCCAACCTCTTTTGACAGGTCTGGTATACTTAGGAGCAGCAGAGACTGAGAGTTTAGATATCCTAGACTTGGTTTTATCTACAGACACTTCAGACTTATATACAGGGCTGTGTAAGTACAGAGCTCTGGAATTAAGGCAGAGATGTGTAGTGAGTGCACAGAAGATGCACTGTCAGCTTTTCCCAAGGTCAGTGCCTCTTGCCAGATGCTATGAGTGTTTCACCCTCTCCTGCACACAAAGCACAGGTTTTCCTTACACAGATGGGTGTAGTGCAACTGATAGATTGTTGCTTTGAGCATTTGAGCCAAAGCATTGCCTTTCCCAAATAAGTCATAAACAAGCATAAATGCTGGTAGAAATGGGAGCTATTTGGCTACCATTAAAACCTCCCACTACAGTTATATGCTGAAAGAGAGAAGAGAAATAATGTGATAAAATGAAGCTATTCGTTGCAGATGGGAGAGTGCAGCTATTATTCATGTTTCAGCTTTCACAATGAGATTATTCACAAGAAAATCTGAGCTACACAGTAAGAGACAGAACATTAATACTTATTTTTCTGTATGTAAGTTACTACATAAGTCACAAAAAATATCTCTGGATCTGGAAGAGTCTGACTTAGCATCCAGTCTCATGTCATAGATGTGCTGTTGGTTTCTCTTTGTTTCCTCTCACTTAGATGAAACTAATTTTTAACTCTTTTTGTGTGTAGGACTCACTTTAACATTGATAAAAATGACCTTCATTTGAAGAAAATAAGTATGTCAACTTGTACTGAGAAAGATCATTTTCTTTAGAAAGCTTCAGCTTTACAGAGGCCTTGCACAGTGAAGTAAAGGTGGAAAGGGAAGGGATGAATGGCAGTTCAGAAGTGTTGTATAGATCTCCCTCAGAGCTTTTTAAGCAGGAGAAAATATTTGCTTTGAGTGAGAGAGAATAATTTTTCTTTATTAGGTTATGACTGTAGCTGAGATTTGAGACAGCTCCACTAGACCTCCTGTTTACAAACAAAGAAGGGATGGTGGGAGAGGTGGTGGTCAGAGGCCATCTGGGGTACAGTGACCGTGATACAATAGAGTTTTCAATATTTGGCGAAACAAGAAGGGGCATCAACAAAACTTCTACACTGGACTTCCAAAGGGCAGATTTTGGCTTATTCAAGAGACTGATTTGGAGAGTACCTTGGGAAACAGCCCTTGAAAACAAAGGGGTCCAGGAAGGATGGACATACTTCAAGAAAGAAATCTTGATGGTACAGGAGCAGACTGTCTCTATGTGCCAGAAGATGAGCCAACGGGGAAGATGACTGGCCTGGATGGGCAGTGAGTTTTGCAGAAACTCAGGGAAAAAAAGAGGGCCTTTCCCCTTTGGGAAAAGGGGCAGGCAACTCAGGAAATGTTTAAGGATGTTGTTAAGTCATGCAGAAAGAAAATTAGAGGAATGAAAGCTCAATTAGAACTTGACCACTTCTATAAAGGAAAATAAAAAATGTTTTTATAAATACGTTGATAGTAAAAGTAGAGGCAAGGAAAACCTCAATTCTTTATTGGACATGGGGGAAATATTTAAAGGGATAAAGAAAAGGCTGAGGTACATAATACCTTCTTTGCCTCAGTTTTCAACAATAAGAGACATTGTCCTCAGGGCAAATGGCCTGAGCCTGGAGAAGAGGAGGCTCAGGGGAAACCTTATCACTCTCTACAACTATCTGAAAGGAGGTTGTAGCCAGGTGGAGATCAGTCTCTTCTCCCAGGAAACCAGCGAGAGGATAACAGGGCACAATTTTAGGCTGGACGTTAGGAAGTACTTGTTCACAAAAAGGATAATTGGACATTGGGATGGGCTTCCCAAGGAGGTGCTGGAGTCACTGCCCCAGTGGTGTTTAAGACTGGATGTGGCACTCAGTGCCACGATCTAGTTGACAAGGTGGTGTTAGGTCACAGGTTGGACTTGATGGTCTCAAAGATCTTTTCCAGCCTAGCTGATTTTGTGATTAAAAGGTGACTATAACACTGCAGGGTGATAAACTGTTGATGTAATTAAGAAGCAACAGTTCATTTATGCTGACACAGATAGATGATATAGATATAGATAGATACAGATAAAATAAAGAAGTTATACTTTCTGTGTTGTTCTCTGCATGAAGATTTGTTGTGCTGGAGTTCAGCAAAGGACTAAACAATGTTCAGAAAAAATGTTAATAGCGATTTATCCCTTTCCTCCTCCTATCTGCATTGGTTTTGGTCTTCTGAAATGATCCATATTTTTGGCTCTGATATATAGTTCACGTAGGAAAAATATTGTTCTATATTGAACATCTTTGGGAGTTTGTCAGCCAGCTAAGAAACAAATGAATATCAACAATGACCAAATTTTTTTCAGAACCCTAAACTTTTCTGACTGCTTCTAGGACAGATTTTTATTTCTTTTAGGACAGACTTGTATTCTTTATGACAAAATTTGTTTGAATGGCCAATTTTCCAAGTCACTCAATGTTAGATAAATAGTCTCTACTGTGAATCATGAGGCTGTATAATGTGATAAGCAATGGGAAAAAAGAATTAAAAGCTAGCTTGCTTGAAATCTGCTTTTTGAAAAGTTGTGTTTTAGATGTCTTTGCTTTTCAGTATTGACTACCATCGAATTTAGCATTCCTGCTGGGCTTTTAGAAACTCAAATCCCAGTGAGCTAATTTTGCTTTGGTTAAGAAAGTTGTCAGAAATTATTTGATTTTTGTAAGGATCAAAGGGTCCTCTGGTATTTAAAAATAGGCACTTGATCATGTCTATAATTACATAATATTTATAGATCAAGAATAAGTTATCTTATAGGTATCCGTCTTCCTTGTTTTTGCTAGTACAGACTGGGTGATATGAAGATTACTCACTTTTGAGGGAATAGTCAGGTGACACTGAGTAATGTTGTAAAAGGTAAATAAACAGGATTAGTGCTTAGTGAAACAGGGCAGTGTGCTTTTGCTGAGATGGAAATCTTGAGTATTGCATAGTGCTGTACTGAGATGACTTTAGCTGACATTCTGCCAAATGTAGAACACATATAGAAACTAGATGTTTCTTTTAATAAGCCAAAATATTTAATATGTACAGCGGGAGATGGTACTTGAACTGCTTTGCTTTCTTCAGTATCAAGAAGTTGTCTCTTTTCTATGGTGGAGAATAAAATCTTAAACAAAAGCCAGTGCTGACTTTTTGATTTGCTGACTTTAGCAACTGGTCAGCAACATGCCCCAAAACACATTGTGAATACATAGAGGTGATTGTTTCTTGTACATGCCAGTTTCCAGGTGGGATTTTTTGGGGGGGGGGGGGGGCGAGAGAGGGGGAGGGTGTCAGAGACTGAAATATTATACTGTATGACTTAAACATTTTCTTGAAGGACTTTTAAAACTGTATTACAAAAGCTGCAGAGAAGACTACCGAACCCTGAATGGGGCCCTGACTGAGGCCTTACACCGCTCGATGATGAAGATAAGATAAAGCATCAACTCAGAGCTGGGGACATTCACAGAGCACAGGCTTAGTGCCTCCAAGGTGGAGACCACAGCCCCAGGGCTATCAGCTGCCAGGCTCGAACAGACCCCCTGCACCAAAGGGTGGAGGGAGGAGAGGCTTTGGGTGCGTGTTGGAAACGCCTCTGGTGAGAGGCGCAGTGACCGCCCATCCTCCACTGTGCAGAGGAGCCCAGCTGAGGGGCCCTCACCCAGGGGGAGAAGCTTATCCACAGCAGAAGGGGTGACATGGCCCATCACAGGGGCCCCCCAAAGGGGTCCCCAGACCCTGCACCAGAGATGAGGCAACAGACCCTCAGTGTTGCAAGGGACAGTGTGTCAAGTTAGCCCCTGCAAGAGGAGGCACGTGGGCGTTCCCACCTGGCCCACAGCGTACATTAATCCACGGGATTCTGCACTCTCTGGCGTGTGGTGTGGTGGCGTGTGGCAGCGTGGCCACGGTGGCGACAGGAGACCCTCACCACCAGCAGAGCAGATGGAGGGGAGCAACGAGACATTGTTGGAACCCTCGGATGGGTGATACGCTTCCACCTAACCCCTGTCACTGCCCCTGTTCCCCCACCCCCCATATACACTTTTTTCCATTTCTTTCTCTTTTTCTTTTCGCTTCCCTTCTCTTTCCCTCTTTTACTATTAAATAAAATACATCCATTTTTTGACATCAACATCTAACTTCATTTGGTTTTACTCTCGTTTCTGGGAATATTTTGAACCTTCTAAGTTCTTTCCAGTTTATGCAGAGACTTAGCTTGCTTTGCTTTTCTGGGTTTAAACTGGATCGTAACAGGGGGTATGTTCTTTCTTTTATAATTGTGATTGACTAGTATCTAAATTAGGCTAAAATGGTTCTCAGCTATCAAGAAGAAAAAGTTGAATGCTAAGTTTAAAAAATAACAGGTTTTGAGAAACCAGAGGAGCTATTTACTACAAGCCTAATTATTGTGAGCAACCTCCAAAAGTTGCTTTAATAAACTTCTAGTTTCTAGGCAAAACCAAATTCTGCATATTATGCACTGAATATATGATGTTAAGCACAGTGGTGATGATGCTTTAGCTTTTTCCTTCTCTTGAAACAGCAAATAATGTGGAATTCAGCTAAGGCAGCAACCAAGATACTGACCAGCAATGGCTGTTCGGTAAGCCATGTCCAAAGTCACGTGGAAAGGAGTCTTATAGCTGGGGATCAAAGCAGAGACAGCAGAGACACCAGAAACTGGGTAGCAGTTGGCAAAAAGTATTTTTAAACATTTCGGTTCTCAAGTTTCCACTAGACTTTAATTAAGGAACTGTATTGAGCCATTCAAGGGGAATATTTTTCCTGCAGTTGAAGCAGAGGCTGGATCACCTTGCTTTTAGATAGGTGGTAATGGGCACCCTTTGAGAAAGAGCTGCTAGTTTACCAGCTCACTAGGTGTGATATGACAATTCCTGTGCTCTTATCTTGTTCCTTTACAGCTAGTCCCTCCATGAGGCTGGAGTCACAATGACAGGGTTTGCTGGGAAATCTACAGCCTTATCCAATTTTATGGATGATTGCAACACTTTCAGCCTCTCAGACTCATCTACAAAGGCAAGGAACTTTAAAAGAACAGGGGAAGTTGATAGCAAATAAGAAAAAAGACAGGAGAGACCTCGAAATAAATTGATTTAACCTATTGGCACAAGTCCAGAGTTTATTGAAAAATAAGAGTTGGGATTATGAACTAAAAAGTACAAACAAATTCCTAAGTTAGCAGAGATCAGAAAACTACATAAAATAAGGCTTTGGTTTGCCAAGAGCATTGGGTGTTATCAGAATCATTAAGCCATATCATTTCTAGTCACCTGAAAAGAGCTATTCCCTTTTCTCTCCATCTTCTGTTCCCTGAAAAGAGAAGCTTTCTCATTTTAAGGCCTTTGTCAATGGTAGGCTTTTCTATTCCTTGTTAGGAAGGTTACCACATTTTTTAGCTGGTGCCTAACAGCAAAAATAGGTTGTCTCCATAGTCTAACATGCCTCATGAAATACAGCTGAAAGCTTAGCTATAAAGCTTACAATTATTTCAGAAACTTACCATATATTACATTACAAGCAAGTAAATTGAAGGCTGTAATCATGGCTTTTATCTTGCAAATTTGCCCTAAGAACTTTAAAGAGGTCTAAATATTATAGCTAAGGAGCAGGATGCTACTGATCAGAGTAATAAAAGGCACTGTGAGATTTCAGCTTTCTGTCAAGATGCTAGAATGTATTACAGAAAGTAATTTAATTATGTACTTTATTATCTATAACAAGTAAAAATTGACTGGTTTACTTCCAAAATTTTCAATTAAATATAGGCATTATTTTTTCGTGACACTGGAAGCTCATTGTTAGTTTTATGCAGAAAGCCTTTGCTGAGCAGAGGTGGTACTATTAAGTATTCTGCTTTCTCCTTTTGTATCTGACAAATGCTAATTCCATCTTATGATACAGAAATCGGCAAAGCCCATAATACTGTCCCAAAAGATGCTGATAGCATAATTTAAAATATAATGTTAATACTGGAAATATAATAGGGGCTGCTTTTATGGATGATTTTAAACTATCAGCAGCACCAGCCAAAGAAAATATTTTTAAATAGATTGAATGTGGGGTCTATAAAAGACTTTAATTTTAAAAAAATTAGGCCTAGATTTAGTTTTGATGTTGATCAATAGCAGTAGTATTAGTAAGTATTGACAGACTTTCAAATAATGAGTATTTGCAACTTTCTGACAAATTATATTTAAAATATGCTCCCCCTTCCTACTCCCCACAAAGGAAAACTAAAGATTTTAAAGATGTAAAAACTTGTAGGTATTTTGGCAAATTGAATAGGAATGAGCTAAACTATAGAAGATTCCATGAAATTGGAAAGAGGAGAAAAGATAGATTTGTAAATGTATATTGGAAAACCGAGCCCCTAAATTTTGTTAATTTTCTAGGCAAGTCTAGAAATCCCTTTGTGTTTTTAATATTTAACGGAGAGAGTGTCAGTATTTTTTCCTTATAGTTTATATGGAAAACATAAGGTAGGAATAACATGAATTCAGATCTGTTCAAACAAAACTTCATTGATATGCAGCGGCTACAGAACTAATTCAGAAAACTGCTCTTGAAAAATTAGGACACACTTTAAAGTGCAGTTGTCATAGCCCTATCTGGTTCAAATTGAAGGGATATGTTGCACTGTAGATAGTGCTAGTGAAGGAAGATTATGTAAAAAACAGGATCATTTGTGTTTGTTCCTAAAAGGACCCTCAGGCCAGAGAGTTCGTAAATGTCTTTCCTGGATTTTATTAAGCTAATGTACCATGTCTGAATTTGATTTCTTTTTATTCCTGGAGGGATTATATTGTTCTTTTTAACTATGTTTGCTTGGAAGTATATAATGTGATTCTACAATATAGAGTTGAGCATCTGAGCATCAAACTCTCCTTTGCCAGATAGATAGATAAAGCTATATAAAGAAGTTCACCAATTTATCTAAGAATTCCTTTGAAAGAAGAGCTCATGCCAAATAAAAAAAGGTAAACTCCAAATGAGAAAGCTAACCTTTTATAACAATTATCCTCCTATAAAAAGAAGGATTTTTTCATGAAATTTTTTTGTCTCTGTTGGTGATTTGGCACAGTCAATTAAAATCCCTGTAAGTGCCCAGAAATTCTCTTTAATAGCACAATAAAGTTTGGATATGGGAGAGGGGGTATGAAGATACTTGCCGTTTGTAGATACAAAAAACCAATTCCCTTCTCTGGATAAGGAGCTCAAGGACTTCAATTTTCTCGTAAAGCTTGTTCCCATGGAAAGGGTTCTTTCATAGGTTGAGAAGATTTCAGGAGCTTGTTTGCATTTTATGTTGTGTGGTAATTTAACTTCACCAAAAAGGACATGTTTAATCTATTGCAATACTGGTACCTTCTGTGTCACACCCATTTCCATGACCTCAAATTCCATCAACAGTTATTCATAGCTAATGGAAAGTGACATCACATCATAAAGAGAAAGATCACCAAGAAAACTTTTAAAAGGTTTTAAGACATTAAAAAGCTGATGGCTGTGGCAGAGGCATTGTTAGGTTTGTGGCAGTGTGCAGTGATCATCAGCCTGATTAAAAAATGTGTAATAAAAATTGCTGTGATTTTGGAATTCTGGAATGTACATGGAGATTTTTGCAGTTGCTTGATTCCTGAGGCTTGTCATTTCAGAAACTCAGCTTTAGTGTTGAAGAAACTTGTCACTGCAGATCTGGCATGATAGAGTGTAACACAATATGTTCTGACTTGCATGTAATCCTTTAGCAGATGAGTGTAGCTCCAGGGATGTTAACATGACACAAGCTACTGTTTTAGATCATTTTCCATGGTGCTTGGCAATGCTAGCCTTAAACATGAATTTGTCAGGCAAAATTGTTCAAAGCAGGAGAAAATCAGTGTCAACTAAAACTATTTTAATAACTGTGGGTTCAAGGACTTTTATGATAAGATCTAGGAATGTTAAAATGTTGGCTGTGATCCAAAGATGCATTGTGCTGGGAGATGGAACTGGGAATTTTGAGTCTGTAAATAAAGATGGGTAGAAACTTAAAACCCTGATAAATGTTGTATCCAGAATACTTCCCCACATTGTTTTGCTGATTAAGAATCAAGTATGATTTTTCTTTTCCTGATCTTTAATGAAGACAATTAAATCCCAGTTATCTTTCAGATTTTTAAGTGAGTTTGTAAACCCAACATGTGATTTTGCACGTTGCTGATCTCATTGTCTGGTTCCACAAGATGCACTCATGTCTCTTCTAAGGTCATTGTGCAGATACTGACACTACTCACTGCAATGAGCTGTGAGCACAATATTCTGAATTTTAGACCTTGTAGCAAAATATTGATAAAGATAGCAAGATGGCATTGCATCTGTTATAGGGCAAGCTGAACCAGCTCTTATTTTTGTGACTCTAGTATTTTTTCACTGATGCAAGCAAAAGACTGCTGAAGGAAGATGACTTTTTTTCTAGGCCCATTTCACTGACTCCTTTGTGAAACTATTGGTAAATGTTTTGTGATAAACTTTGCTTTTAATGTATTATAATTTTTCTTCTTCAAATCCATGGTATTAATCCATAACTTCCTTTACAAGACAAGAGTTTGAAAGTTAATATCTAATTTTCTGTTCTTCTTGTGCCCATTTCTACTTTTTCTTCCAGAATTAATTCAAGAAATTCACTGTATGTTTCTCGTCTCTGGGGGCTCATGTCAGTTTTTTGTGTATTTTGGGGGGTTTTGTAGGGCAACCCTACTACTTCTCAAAAATACTTATTCAGAAAAAAAGTGGAGATTGTTGACCATGAGATATCAGGTAGGAAAATATGAAACTGGAAGAAATCCACTTCCATGGCAGTAAGATTTCCCAATAGCAAGAATTCTTAAGAAATATAATATCAAGTGATATAATGAATAAGTAGAGGTCAATGTCATATGGAAAGTTAATGTATTGTCCTGATGCAGAAAATAGTTGCTAGTGCTGATCATGCAATACAGAGCAGGGTTTTTTTAAAAGGCAAAATAAAAAAGCAAGTGTGCAAAATTGGGAGGATTTATTATTGAGTTGTTTTCTAGAGCAGAAATATTACCTGACTTGGCAAATTTAGCAACAGAATTTCAGGAAAGATTTGAGCCCCTGTAGATTGGATGTTCTTATTTAAGGAGAGTAGGAAAGCTTTGAGGGAGGAAGGCCCTTCTTTTATGATCTTGATAATGTGAAATACCTTAGCCTGTGCAAGACAGTCAGATTATACAATATTACCTCATCCCATCTCTTTTCAAGGTTGAACAAGGCCTGGTCATTCAGTCTCTCCTCACAGGATGAGTGCTCCCGCTCCCTAATTTTTTGGTCCTCCACTGAATTTAGGGTAGCACAGGAAAATTACAAGCCCCAGTTGAATGGCAAAGTGGTTTCTGGGGTTAGAAAACAAAAGCTGCAAAAACAGGAGGCATCAGGAGGAGAAAAACAGCAAAGAAATACTTTTGAAGTGATGCACGCAGCCTGGGAAAGTAGAGCTGTGCCTGTCATTGAGATGTTGTGTGTCAGGATCCAAGGAGAAGCCAGTGAGAGGTGACATTGTGGCAGGAGTGTATTACAATCCACAAAATTAGGATCAGAAAGTGGGTGCCATATTCTTTGAACAAATTCAGAACGTCTCCAGATTGGATACCTTAATTTCATGCAAAGTTTTAATATCTGGTTTTAATAGACACCTGCTGGAAGGGCAGTACAGTGGGATGCAGTCAGCCCAGTTTTTTGGAGTGTGTCAGGAATAGTTTGTGATATATTATACATTTTGATATATAAAATTAATATAGTTATGGGCATAAATGTTCTTACTGGACTAACATTTGTGGCAAATTTGCTTTGTAAAATCTACAGCAAATAAAACTTTCTTCCTCCAAATGATACTTTGCTTCTACTAATAAGGAAAAAGAAATTCATTGTAGTAATAAAAAATAAAAAAGAAAAAAACTTTCAATGGCTTCATAAGCATTAGCTAGATCTTTTAGGTGACTCTGATTTTTTGATGCTTAATTAACATTGCCAAATCAGAAGCTAAATTATGGGATAAGATGCTTTTAAACCCACAATTAACAGCATATATTTTTTTTCTTTCATTCTTTCCAAAAACCTGTATTTAATCCTATATTCTAACCATAATAGAAACAATTATCATATCTTACTTACCCTTCTTAAGCTATGTGGTTTTGCCGGTTTAAAACATTTTTATGGCACAATAATCATAGGATTCAATTTTTACAGAAGTAGTGATTTAGATACTTTAGTGCTTTATAAGCTCTTGCTGCATACTTATTTCCTGGGCTTCTGCCATAAGGAAAGTCCCTCTGTCTTCAGTAGGAATTGTATCCATAGCTGAAAGCAGAGTAACACCAACTGTCTGTGATAAGTGGCTTTCTTCAATATAAAAGTGAATCAGGAGAGCATGGAAAAGCTGTCATACAGTTGCATGGATGTTCCTGGACAATTTATCTTGAGCTGCAGTACTGTTTCCTTGTCTAGGCTCAGCAGGCAGAAATTTCCTTGAAGACTGCTAGTAAGATTTGCTTGTTTCAGCATGCAGGAAAAACCATGAGCTTTATTCAAGAAGAGAATGATGTAAGTCCTGTAAGGTCAGAGCAGCAAGCTCTATGAGGAAAGAACCCTGGGTTGCACATTTATGGTGAAGTAGGAGAAATTATTAGCTTTAGCCATACAGTATTTCTCATAAAGTTTCAGAATACTGTTTATTTTCACAGTTGTCTGTGTGAGGCAAATGATGTGTTACAGCAGCTTACACACACACAAACTAAAGCTATTTTTATCCTAACTTAGGTCTTTTC
The DNA here is from genome assembly GCF_041296385.1 of Aphelocoma coerulescens. NCBI lineage: Eukaryota > Metazoa > Chordata > Aves > Passeriformes > Corvidae > Aphelocoma > Aphelocoma coerulescens. Next base: position 59,672,545 of record NC_091015.1, on the reverse strand, counting down.
TTGCCTGAGCATTGCTTCTGCCAAGTCAGATGATTTCTGTCTTGAGTACTCCTTTTGTAGCTGTGGTTGTTTCCTCATCTGCCAAGTGCTGCTCTGTACCAACAGAAATTACTTAGGTCCAATCTGCAGTCTAGCTGTTTGAGGTGGTAGTTTGTTTTTTTTTCTTTGGTTGGGGGAGTGGATATATTGAGTTAGTCTAGACATGCAAAATTCTTTTTTCTTCTCAGCAGTGTTGAATCCTGACTGACAATGTTGAAAAGACTGCATTCAGAACAAGTATTTCAATCTGTAGCCTCAAGAGCTTAAATGAAGAGTGTGGAAGCTGCAGAGAGATTAATTTCAGCCTAGGGAGCCATGCCATCCTAAGAGTGTTAGAGGGCTAACGGAGGCAGGGGGAGAAGTGAAGGTGATTCAGGATACCTGAAGTTAAATCCTGCTTTGAATCCTTCCCCAGCCTCTATATGTTGAACCTTCCTACTCTAAATCTAACATTTCCATATTCTTGTCCCTTCTGTGGGTTAAAATTTTAAAAAGAAGGGTTGGAGTGTGAATTTGGGGCTTTTAATTTATTATAGTGCAATTTTTGAAATGCTCTGCTGAATGAACTTTGAGTTCTCATTAATTTATATTGAATAAAAATCCTAGCAGAATTTCTTACCCTGATTAGTGCCTAAAATGTATCAGATTAGTTAATCCCATGACGGTAAATTAACATTTGATGCCACTGGTAAGAGCACGGATACTTTTATTAGTGTTATATCTTCTGCTGGCTTTTTTCTTTTCCCCCTCATATAGTCTCACATGATTATAATGATTTTTGTATACAGTGCTATGTTTTGGCTCCAAGGAGTATAAATTCATTAGGGAATCATCATTATTTATTAGTAGTTTACCATAGACCTCAGGCAAATTGCTGCCCTAAAAAGCTGAATTCTACTGTAGTATAGTCCTATCTTGAAATGAACATATTATTTTGCAAATTAAAATAGAGAATAAAGTTGTTCCTCCCATGTTGTTGCAACTCTGCATATGATATCAATAAATGTTTTGCTATTAGCAAAATAAAAGCTGTGATATGAGCTTTCATCACTAAAATGGATATAATACAGAGTAGTTTTTAAAAATGGAATATATTTTCTTAATGGAGAGAAAGGATAAGGATCTCGGTACTGCTTGCAATAGATGCATTAATGAAAAAAAATTTTCTTTTAGCTTTGCTAAAACAGAAAATGCCACAAACCCCTTGAATCAGCTGTACATTAGATTTAAAAAGTCATCTCTCAATATTTCACAATTCTGTGCTCCTGCTTGCTGAAGGAAAAACCAGTAGAATTAAGCACATTTACTGGGACAGACTGAGCAGTACCAGTAGCTTGTATTCATGTGTGGCCCTGGTGATATCAGAGCTCCTGTGATATCTTGAGCAAGGTCTGATTTACAGAAGCATTTGGAAGCAGTGGCTAATCAATGAGGCAGACAGGAAAGAGCGTTGTCCTTTTCTCAGGATTGGGTCAATACCACATTGACACAAATAAGAGGATAGTATATCTCCCTCTAACTGTTCATTTTTCTAGGCAATTTGCATATGGAAAAGATTCAGAGAACTCTTTTTGGCTATTCAGAAAATTTCAGTTGCAATGGCTGATTTATTTTTTTTACTTTCAGTAATTTTGTTCCATGGATGAGAACCTCTGTATGAAAATTCATTAGCTTCGTTTACAATTTTTTTTGTGGAAAATTACCGAAATGCACAGTGATTTTACCACTCAAGAAGAGAGGAACATTTCAGACTGCTTTATTAACAATTTTGAGTTTTGAGAATTCACCATTTGGGTTGAGACCAGCTTCTCATAAATTCCTGTAAAATGGGAATTCAGGTTTGAAATTTTGAGCAGATGGAAAAGTATATAGAGGAAAGGCAGGTTTAGCCTGGATAGGAAACAGTAGGGAAGAGTCTTCAACCTGAATATATTCCTGAATGGATTCTTTCTTGCCAATCTCAAAAGTAGAACCTTATAAAAAACCAAGCAAACTAAAAACCCCAAACCACACGAACATCAGGAAGAACAACAAACTGGTAGAAATGTAAAAACAGTAACAGGGAAAACGTGTGTGGTTTTCAGATTCTGTAGCAGTCCAGGAGCTGAGCCCAAGTGGGTGTTGCAATCATGAGTACAGCCAGCAGAGGTTGACTGTTGGCAATCATTAAGGGAGCTGGACTTCACTGTATTTAATGTCAGGAGCCGGGTAATTTTTTTTTTTGCTTGCTGGGCTAAGACTCTTTAAATGCCTGAAAGAGCTGGAGGGAGTATGCCAGGAGCGTGGCATTTCAAGGGGGATTTTCTTGTGGGAGACACAGACCAGGAGATTTGCAGTTGAAAAACATAGATAGAAAAACGAGAGAGTTTTTTGCACATCACTAGAACACTGGTATGTACTGAAGCACAGTGGCAGAAACTGTGTTCCCTACAGGATGCCACACAGCAAGTCTCTGTAAGACTAGAGGCTCAGCTTTTGTCTTTTACAGCTGAAGACTTGACATAGAACAAGATATGTAAACCTGAATTATACAATTTAATCATTTTTCATGTGCAATCATTTGAGGGAAAAAAATTAAGATAGGCTAGAACACCATGGTATAACTTTCAGTAACTCAGCTTTGCCTTCCAACAATTTGTGGGCTCAACTAAATAGGAACAGGATGACTTAGGTGACTAAAATGCTTAGGCATCTCATTGCTGAGAATCAGCAATGGTATAAATCAGGTGCTGGAATACCTTAATTCCTTTTTCTCTGGCATCTCTACTAAGGAAGGATCACAGCAGTTACAAGGAAGTGTTGTAATGAGCTCATATCTGTATTTTAAAGTGATGTATTTTGTATTGAATGCTATTCAGTCACAGTCAGTAAAACTTTGCTATTTGTGATCTGACCATCATTAAAATCTCGGTAAGAATCTGCGAATCAGGGCTCAATTACTCAGCAGAGACACTGCCGAGGTAGTATCTGCTATGCATTAACTATACACTTGCTAGTTCTTTCCAGGGATATGACCCGAGTTGTCAGGAAAACCCCAGTGCTGCAATGCATAAACATACAAGGAGGGATTTGTGTCATGATACTTGCAAAGGTGATGTGAGGAAAGTGACATCTCTCTACTCTCTACCTCGTCTTTTGTATGCCACTGTGGTTATTTTGTATGCAAGGGATTTGTATGGCAGGGGCCAGCGATCCATTGGCTTGCCTCAACTTTCCGCCCAGAAAACAAGAACACCTCATGGACAAGAAGCTGCTTGATGCCTTGAATACAGATGATGTGCACAGAATATTTAAATCTCGTCCAAGTTTTGTTTAAGATTCCATTAGGATGCAGTTGTGAATGAGCTTCTTTTTGCATATGTAATTAGAAAGCAGAACAGATGGGAAAGGCATAGTTTAAAGTGATGTGTTCATTAAAATAACCAAAGCTGCAAAGTGTTTGTTCCCCAACAGTGAATTCAGGATATGAGACTCCTTAGGTTTATGACTTTTTTTTCCCCTACTTTTGAATCTGACAACTGTGAATGACAACAATGAGATCTCTTTTGCATCAATTTTTGTTAGATATCACTACTGTTCCTTAGGGCAGATTGACTGTTCATTCCCTGTTCATATGTGGTGTGTGCTCAGTTAAGATATACTAGGAGGCAGTGGGTATTAAGAAGCAGACACTACATCAAGGGATTTATTTTAATTGCATTTACTGTAAGAAAGATCTATTGGGATTTAAAAAATAATATAGTGATTTTAATGTTCTTTTAAAAAAGACCTATGTGGGCTGTATCCTGATAAGTACTGCTGTCCCTTGGGTTATTTCTACTTTTAACTTTCAGGTTTTTAAATGAAAATAAAATAATTTTAAGAAATATAATTAGGGTTTTTACACACACAGACACCCTATCTATTATTTTACTAGAAGGCAAGTCTTCTAAAATTAGTCGAACAATGTCCAAAAAGTAGTATTTGCTAAAATGAATAAGGTCTGATCCTTACTCTCCTCCACCAAAATTGGAAAAAAGTTGTTTTTTGGTAGTTTAAAGAAATGAAAAGCATACCCCCTTTATAGGCTTGCATCTTTCAGCTGCTATGAAGGAAGGCTAATTTTAGGAATGAATATTGGATCTTTCCAATCTTCTACTCCTGCAAAATGAGTTTTATTAGATGTATTTTATAGGGAACTTAGAGCTTCAGAGCTTAGTGGCTCTTAATTTTTGCTGCACTTCTAGAAAGCTTTTGAAATTCATGGAGAAGTAGGTCAAAGGTTGGATCTAATTTGCCAGTTTCTAGTAAATATGGTTTGATTTGGAGTAAATTCTAATAGTGAATTCTAGAGAAGAAGATATATAGTCTTCATTTTTGTTCTCTTAGTCTCTCATGCTGCTATTTTCTCAGTATTTTTTACATTCTAAATATCAACTTTTTCTTCTTCTGAAGCAGAATGTTTGTTATTTGCCCACAATCGGTATTTTACATGGTCATGTCTGCAAATGCATCCCTACTGTTATGTGCTAAAAAGAAGAGCTTTTCAAAAATGCAAAAGCAAATCCCTACCCTGAAGATAGGGAATGGATTATAAATCCAAATTTAGCTAGAACAGCAGATGGATACAAGAAATAAACAAATACATGCTGTTTGTGATGAGGAAATAAATGTTTGTCCATGCCCGTATCAGGGAAAGATTGCTTCAATTAGAAGTGAAGCCCTGTATGAGGACTGGAGCTTCTTTGTTGGAGGACTCTACTAAATACATGGTAAATGCGACCCTCCCTCAAAGCAGCTTGAAGTGCAAAGTCTTCAATCATCCAAGATTTCTGTATAAGCATAACTTTTCTCAGTGTGGCAAGACCCACTCTAATGTTCTGGTATTGGAAGGGACCTTAAAGGTTATCTAGTTTCAACACCTTCTACCAGACCAGAAAGCCCCGTTCAGCCTGACCTTGAACGCTGACAGGAATTGGGCATCCACAGCTTCTCTGGGCAACTCATTGCAGTGTCTCACTAGCCTAGGTGTAAAGAATTTCTTCCTAATGTCTAACCTAAATATACTCTCTTTCAGTTTGAAGCCATTCCCCCTTGTCCTGTCACTACACACTCTTAGGAAAAAGTCTCTCTCTATCTTTCTTGTAGGTTCCCTTCAGGCACTAGAAGACTACAATTAATTCACCCCAAAGTCTTCTCTTTTCAAGGCTGAACAATCCCAGCTTTCTCAGCCTGTCTTCATAGGAGATGTGCTCCAGCCCTCTGAGCATCTTGTGACTTCCTCTGAATTTATTTCAATAGCTCCACATCCTTCCTGTGTTGGGGGTCTCACAGCTGGAAGCATTTTATTTTCTTTGAGTAATGTCTTTATCTACACTGTATTATAAAATGGACAGAGGAAGACAAGGCAAAAATGAAAACCTCCATTGATGTCCTACTTAACTGCGATGGTGACAAACAGTGCAGGTATATTTATGCCATTTAGAAGTTTGGGTCTCGTTTTCTAGGGTACTGTAGAAAATGGCTTCCCATATTTTCTCTGAAGTGCAGTAAATGAATGATCTCAGTGTTTCAAAAATTTCTTTTTGGTCTTGATTTATCTTTTATGTAGCGGAATGACAAGCAATGTCTTGGAAAATAGCAAGGTATCAAACAGTATTGATTTCATGCTATTGCAGTGACCTAGAAAATGTTATTTCTCATTGAAAGATTATGTTGTGGTTTTCCCATACAAATAAGAAGATTCAAACCCTAGGAATGTTTCAGGCTGTTATTACATAATCATTAAAAAAAGCGTATTTTTTGTTTCCTTGCTGAAAGGCTATAGAATTATTCTAGGATTAGATAAAATAATCCCCTGAATTGTAACTACAACAAAACTTACATCCCACATCTATAATTTGCTGTCTAATGAAATTTCTGAGTAAGGATCCTCTTATTTTTAATTCATGTCATTGAAACTTTTTTATTACTGATTTGAAAAGAGTAGGACACTAGACTTACTGCAGTACTGATATTTTTAATTTTGTGATTTGAAGTAGGGAGTGATGAACAAGTGAGACTAAAGAATGGATTCTTCCAGTGCAAATTAATGTTTCCAGTTTTCATCATGAATGAAAATGGAAGTTCAAAATTTTCAAAAGAATGATTTCTAACTGAAATGGAACAGACATTTTCAAAACTCATCAGTGTCCCCCTTCTTATAGATCTGTAAACTCAATAGCCTATGACAGTTCGTATCAAAATATAAAATCTGTGAGCCTATCCCAGCTTTGCTGCTTACTGACAATTCATCATAGGGAATGATAAGAAAGTAAGTCTAACTCATCATATTGGCTGTCTTTTTGGGCAGTAAAGGGGAGGTAAGTCACTCCCAGGGGAGGTAAGTCACTCCCCAACTTTTAATAGGGAGCTGAAATGTGTAATTAATTAAAAAGAAGAAATTATATATGAAAAAATAGGCCCATGTTGACATAAATTCTTTATACTCCTAGAAATAGATTGTGTTGTTTTTTACATGTGTAATTCAGAGATAGACTATGTTTTTCATGCTGCTTGCTGTTCCACAGAATGAACCTGTGGAATAAAATGCAGTAAAAACATGAAATGCATTGGAATATTCCTAATTTAAAAAAATTAAGTCTTTGAACTTCAAGTCTTGTAATGAAGCTAATACTGTTTGTTAGCAATTGTTTTTATTTGGTGCAAAATCATTAACAATTTCCACTTTTACAAGTTCTTAGCATTCGGAATACAGTTTTACATCTTCTGCATAATAAGCCTTATCATGAGTGTTTGTTTCAGTAGTTTGGTCGATCTGCAGTAGGAGCAGATCCAATTACTTGTTTTGAAAATAAAGCTCTATGAAATCTTTCATAGCTGACTTTTACCACAGGTATGCTCTTGCTGGCTTTGTTGATTGAGACTTATAGGCTTTTATGCACAAGAAAGTTTCTTGGGTCCTCAAAGATACTTGGGCCACATGCTCAGTGCTGACTTTACTCTTGTTGAACTTGGAGTTCTCTATTAACAAAAATTCATGTGCAGTCATTCTTGCTCAAGGTGAAATGAGTTGTCCTGTGTGTAGTGTAAAGTGCTATATGGTATAAATCAGAGTATCCAGTGACTCTTTTGGTTCATGTCACTGGGTGAATTATTTTGGCTGATGACTGGTTGAATATGTTTAATCACATTAAATTCTGGGATAGCATAAAAATAAAAATAGGAAGCAGATATTGTCTGCAATTGAATTTATTGTACCTTTACTACCAAAAAACTCCATAAATGCTCCTTACCTTTTTTAAGGAAAGTCAACTGTATTATATGCATCTGTTTAGTATCTTTAAAACAATTTTTTAAGCTCTAATCTACTTCTAATTTTAACTCTTATTGATTTCATAGTATATTGTGCTATTTGTTGTTAAAAGGCAGTACATGAATTAAAGGGAGCATTGTACGAAAAAACATGTCTCCAGTGCCTATTTTTCTACCATAATAAAAAGTGCAAATAATAAATGTAATAAAAATCAGGATATAGCCTATAGCTATTAAAAATGATTAAAAATGAACAGTTTACACCAAAGTGTGAATAATAGCACTGAATAGAAATTACTCAACAGATTTAATATACTACTGTAGTTTCAGTATGATGTAAAGTTCCCTGAAAACTACTAACATTGCTGTCATTTTGATCCTTCCCTAAAGATAATTCATTATCCTTTCATAAGATATTGGCCATAAAATTCTCTTTATTTAAAAAATAATGACATATTGTGGAAATTAGGTTTGATTTCCAAATTCCTCACTCCTTTAAAAAGGCAAAATATATTATTTATCAGTAACTCCTCTTTTCCCAATCCAGTATCACACCAGCTTCTGAATTCTGGTGAAGAAGCTGGGATTTATTCAACAAAATATTTCATGATATGTGGAATTGTAAGCATGTGCACATTTATGGGGATGTGAGGTTTTTGTACCTGCTTAGATTGAATGGAGACACAAATGCACTTAAATTCCTCCAGTGAATTTGGGCTGTTTCAGGATTGCACTGTGGGGAAATTTGTATGTAATATAACATTTTCATAATCTATTTAGAGCATGCATCTAAAAAAAATAATAAAAATAAAAAGGATCCTTGAACCACTGGAGGTTACATGTATCAGCAACAAAATTAACAAAGTAGTCCTCTCCCCCAAATTACATATCTTGGTGAATCAAAATGGAAGAGGACAATTTTAATTGATCCTCACAGGCTGCTTCTGGTGACTGGCTGAGGACTGCCCTGTGCACTCAGATTGACCACCATTCCCTTACTATGCTGGTCTGCTCAGCAGCACATTTAGCTGTAATGCAGCGTGTTTCTCCTTCATCCTTTCGACTATTTATTCCTTTACTTCTGGCTTGGAAGAGCCAGAAGGCAAATCTAAAACTGAGATATGGGATAATATTGTTTGCTGCTCTTTGCAACATTGACAAGAAGTCTTGTCTCTTGGTTGTTAGAAACGGTTCTAGGGCAGTCTGTCTTGCAATGCCAGTGTTTCTATCTCACAGTCTAGATGTGACTACTGTGTCACATTTCTCTAACTTTTCTTAAGCATGATGTGAAATATGCTTTCCAACTTTTCTTACATAAAAATAAATAACCAAGAAAAGGAGGGCTAGCACTCAATTTTTACAAACTTTTCCAAGGATTTGTAGGTGAAGATTCTTTAAAACCTAGTTGCAATTTACAGTGACTGTTTAACAATTACAGAAAGACAAAATCCTGTCTCAGTAACATGAATGTACTAAATAAAGAAATTATATTTTGTTATGCTTCGAAGTCTTTTCCTTTAAATGTGCTTAACAAAAATCTCCTGGATTAATGTAAATCTCCTGCATAAGTAAAAAGTGTAAAAACCAGAACATCTATTTTAACCTTCATAGCACTATAGTATGTCATACTTTCTCAACAATTGCACTGATGAAGGAAATTTTAGTGATTGACTCTTTAACTTTGTCTTTCATAAATGTTTTTTAAAAATGCTCACATTTGAACCTTTTTTTGTTTTTTTTTTTTGTAGCCACCAAAGTTTTTTTTACAAAGATGGCTTTTGTACAGTGGCAAATTTTTTTGTGTTCCATCAGTCTCAGATACGTCAATTTGATGAGGATCTTAGGATAGGGAGAGGAAACATCATCTCTGCTATTACAAGAAGTATGTAGAGCTGACTGTTCCAATCTCCATGCATAGTAGTTATGAAGAAGCTGAATTTTTTTTTGAGTGATCAGGTACCTTTCTCTGCAAAACTAGAGGTAATTTGCATTTGGGAATGTGCAGGAATTTTTTTGCTGCAAGTGCTTTTCAGTAAGGGTGTTTTTTGGGTTTGTTTTAAAGAGCATTTAACTATTCCCTACAGCTAAAGTATCCTGTTTACTTTGCTGGGTAGAGCAGTGAGAAAGCATCTATTGCAAATCTTGAAAATTTTAACAAATTAGTTGTCATTGGTGTAGTGCTACACTCTTAATTACAATGAAAGGCAACCACTTAAGGCATCAGATCATCCTGTTGATATGACAACATTATAATGTCCAATGACCTGCAAAGGTTAACACCTGTAGCAGCTGAATGAGTTTTAGGGTTGCTTAAGACTGAGGCAATGCTGCCGCCTAATGATGGGAGTATATAAGATGCAGTATAGCAAAGTTTCTTCTTTGGCGGGCAGGCAAGGCTTTTGACATCAATTGAAGCATATAAGTGAAATTAAAAGCAAGGAAAATTGGCCCATGGACTAGACTACATGATTTGGTGGTGTGCCAAGACATTTATTTGGTTCAAAGCTAAAAGCAAAATAAAACCCCTGTAAATCACATCAAGTCTGTAAACATTTTGTTTTCTGTGTATTAATGTCTGTTATGATGATAAAGGGAATGATATTCCACTTTTTCTCTGTTTTGATAGATGAGTTTTTTTATTTCATTTATTTCCTAGTACTTACCATTATAATAGATATATCATTATAATATCTATCTGAGAAATTTTATTATTCTCTGAAGAATCCTAATACAGTTTTCCCCTTAATATTTTTATTTCAGAATAAGAAATTGCATTAATGTCTCAATACTATATTTATCTATGCATCACTGGCCTTCTTTATTTAGAACAGTTTAATGTAGTCTAGTGGCTGAGAAGAATATTAATAGTATTACTGTCAAGTTAATTCATAGACCCATAAAGAGCAATAACACTTGTGTAAGGCATCTGCCAGTGTAATCTGTGACAGATTTTACAACGAGCAGATCAAAACTGGATCTAGCCCTGAAGTACCTATTCCTTTCTAAATTTGTCTGGTAGATCTTTCAGTTTGGACACAGTGAAACATAGAAAAGTAGAGATCTAGCTCTTATTTCCTTGCTTTTTTTTTTTTTTTCTGTATTATCTCTTCAACTTGAAATGTTATTGAAAAGGCAAAGAAAATGCAAAAATTTTTATTGATTTGTGCCTTACTCTGACAAAGGACTTCATGGCAAATTGGTCAACCCTTGAACAATTATAATTCGGCCAAAAATAATAAACTGTAATTAAGGCATTATGAAGGCATTATGAAGGCATTGATTGGTTAGCAGGCATCCCACTAAGTCATTGTAATTATGTAAATATCAAAATAGGATTGGGGCAACAGAGTTAATGTACCTAAAGCCTGTGCTAAAGTTTGTTCTGCATTCTTTTAAAAGTAGGAACTCATATTTCTTTCATATGTGTTCAAATTTTTTTGCTATTCCGTTCCTCTCAGCTGGGCTGACTTCCAGCAACCAGCATCTTCACAATGAATTCACATCAAAGCAACTGCCTGAGATCTAAATCTCTCTTCTGTTACAACACAACAGGTGCAGGAGGTTGGTCTCCATCAGACAGTGATCATTACCAATGGCTGCAAGTGGATTTTGGGAACAGGAAGCAGATCAGTGCTATTGCAACTCAAGGCAGGTACAGCAGCTCTGACTGGGTAACTCAATATCGGATGCTCTACAGTGATACAGGGAGAAACTGGAAACCATACCACCAAGATGGAAACATCTGGGTAAGTAGTTGGTATGAAGTGAAGGCATATGCTGTAATGATGTTGATTGACTGTATTTTTTGGAACTCTACACCTTGTGCAACTCTTCAGTGTTGTTTATATCAAAAAAGAACAGAGCTTTGCTCAAAACACTGTGATTCAAGTTATAGCTTCTGTAAGGAGGGCTATCCCCAAATTAGCAAAGCCCATTTTGGGGTGAGGGTATTTAGCAGAACATGCAGATATTTTTTGGTTGCTGGTATTGCTCAATGAGTCTCTTATGCTTTCCCTTCTCTTTCAACTAATTTCATGGAGTGAGACAAAATATTGGTTTTGAAAATTCTCCTGTTAAAATTTTGGAGGGTAATTTGTTCTTTGTTTGTACATGTACTGGCAAGCAGTTTTATCAGGTATGCATTATTTTCCATACAGGTGCTACAGGAATGTGTTTGCTTTGGCTGGAATAGAGAGAATTTTCTTCACAGTAGCTAATATAGGGATGTGTTTTGGATTTTTGCTGGGAAGAGTGTTGTTAATTCAAGAATGTTTTCCATACTGCTGAGCAGTGCTTGTACAGCCTGAAGGCCTTTTCTATTTGTCAACCTTCTGCAGCAAGTAGGCTGTGGGTGCACAAGAAACTGGGAGGGGACACAGCCAGGACAGCTGATTCCAACTGACCACTGTGATATCCCATACCATATGGAGTCATTCTCAGCATATAATACTGGGGGAAGGAGTAAGAGGTCATGTTCAGAGTGATGACATCTGTTGTCCCAAGTCACCATTCCATGTGATGGAGTCCTGTTTTCCTTGGGATGACCAAACACCTGCCTGCTCATGAGAAGTGGTGAATGAATTCCTTTATTGATTTGCTTGAGTGTGTTTTTTGCTTTACCTATGAAACTGGCTGTATCTCAACCCATGTGTTTTCTCACTTTTCCTGTTCTCTCCCTCATCCCACTGTGGGAGAGTGAGTGAACAGCTGTGTGGTGCTTAGCTGCTGGCTGGGGTTAAACCATGACAAGGGATATTTATGCTATAATGATTTTAGGAAAAAGCATATAGTTTGTCTTTGGTTTTTACATTTTTTCATGGATAAACTGCTAATTTCATTCTTGCTGAAAACAGTAGCCTTTTATTTTGCTGATAAAAAATGATAGTTATTATTTAACATGCCTTATACTCATAGCATTTCTTTCAGATGGTGTTCTTTTTCAAAAGTATACTTTAAAAACAGCAAAATGTTATCATTCTTTCTGAAACCAAATTAAGTGATTAGTTATTATGCCAAAGCAGACAAGATTTAACATAGTGATATTTTAGATTCACATTTTTGCCTGATGCTTCTTTTATTAAAAATGAATGTCAAGTATAGAGCATAAGGTGAATGATTTTATCTGTATAAGAGAAACTCAGTTAATATGTGGAGTGCATAGAAACAGTCGTTTTTTTATTACAGTATTGATTTATTGAAAATATCTCTTCCATGTGCCAGATAGGATTCTGAAAGAGGGAGAACTTAAAGCTGGGGAGAGACAACCATGAAGAGAAAAAAGTTTGGATTTTTGGCTTACATTCCTTAGATTTTGGATATGAATGTTCTTCATCAGGGTAGGGCCCAACTTATGCTTAAGCTTGATAAATATAAAAATTTCTCTTTTAAGGCCACGTAGTGTAAACACTAAATGCTATAAATATTTTTATATACCTACTCTAAATGTATAAAAGCTTCTCCAACAACTACTGTTGAAATCACCAAGAATGGGAGAGAGCTTTGCAGCTGGCTGAGTGAATAATATATAAAGCAGAACAGTTAGGCTGAGGAAAAATATGCTCCTAATAATTTTTGGTGATGCCTAGTTTGGTTGATTTAGTCGCAGCTGGGATTGCTCATTTCCAAAGCAGACCAGCTTTCTGAGTGAGGGCTTTGTAGCAAGTCTTTATTCTTATACCATCATTTAATACAAAAATATTGATAGTTTCTCCATGAAAGAACATTTCCTGTTTCTCTTCATTAACACTTATGTATGCTTGATGGATTCAGGGGAATACTATTGGTCTGTTATTCACCATTGACATCACATGCAAGAGAGTGTGATGAGCCATGCAGGTCTGCTGTGTTTATTTGGAATGCTATGCCTTTGGGATACTCTAATAAGCTGGTTGCTGGAATACTGCTCATGTCCTACAATTTTTACCCAATATCAGAAAAGCAGTTTAAAAAAAAAAATGATACCTTATCCCTGCTTTCTTTTTAAGAATAAAAGTGGGCTGTTACCAAAAAACTAAAAAGGCCACTGTTCTTTATAGCGTTGCTTCAGTGGTTAAATGATGCTTAAGCTTTGGGTTTATCTTGAAAACACTGTTTATTAATTATTAATAAATATTAACCTTTATATGTTCTGAAAACAAGGGAAGTGTCTGAGCTGGGAGAAATTCTGTGGTCCTATTGTAGTAGTAGTGTTACAAGGAGACCGACTTCCCCAATGTGAAAACAGGATGGTGTAGAATTTCCCAGCAACTCTTCTGCTTAGTGTCAATTTGTACAAGAAATAAAAAGCAGTGGTAGCTGTTAGGACCAGACTAGACCACATAAGCCAAGCATCTATCATAGGCACTTTAAACTCATAAACTCGGATTCTTCCTGACTGAAATGACTGTGGTGATCTTAAAAATCTCACATGATTCTGATGCCTTTAGAAATCTTTCTAAAAATAACTTATTCTTTACTTTTGGATTTGTACCTTTTAAGAGATTTATCCACAAGAGAAATACACTACACAGCCTTTGTTTACCATCCCTCTTCCATCATCCCTATGCCTGAATGTCATTGTTTTCTGGCAACAGTAAATTTAAAATTAAAGTCAAAAATAAATTAAAAGAGGAAAAGAGAAGTGCAAAGTTCAACAAGATTTAATACTAAAGTAGTTATAATATCAAATGACACAGAGGACGAGATGTGAGAAATAAAGGGAAATAAAAATAAAGCTAACTAGATGAATTGGAGAGAGCAAAAGAGAAATAATTTGCAACAAAGATCTAGTCAGGAAAAAACCATTACAATCTGCATAAAAGGCTGAAGTGAACTCTTTCTGTATGCTCTATTCAGGGAGGAAAAGAATTTCTATAATTACCTCCTAAGTAGGAGAGAAATCAAAAGGCTCTCAGAAAGTCTGTGATGGGGAAAGTGCTTTCAAGGTGAATTTAGAGTAAGCTTCCCAGTTCTGTGAAATAGATTTGTGACCCCACCCCTCCTGGGCTTTTGGATATTTTCAATTTTCATGAATTTTAATAAGATGAGTGAATGTGGCCTCTTTCCATAAAATGCCTAGCAACTAGAGAATTTTGATCACCTCTTCTACCTTCACTCTTGTAGTCTGAGATTCTAATTTTGGTAGGTCATGAGGTTTCCCTTTATACATCAGTCCACTGGGTATTTCATGTACACAAAAAAATCTTTGTTTTGGTATAGATGCTTATTTTGGTTTCTGTATCAATGCTATCTGTCTATTTGCCTAATGAATACATACCAGACATGATTCTACATACAATACTGTTTCTATTTCCTAACTCAGATATAGATTATATAAATGTCTCATGCTAAGCATAATGCAAATATGCTCTATAGGTATAAAAAAATGCTGACATCTTCTGAAAATATTGAGACTGAAATTATATGCATCAGTGGCAGAGGCTCAACACCTCTAACATTGAAATCTTTCCTAAAGGGAATTGGAAGATCCTTGCTAGAATTAAAGAGATCTTATGAAGTACTGTCTTCTAAAATTTGATTACTCTAGTAGGACATGATATCAACTCTCATCCATCTCATTTTATTCTTGGGGATATCAAACTACAGAATCACTGAATAAACTGAGCTGGAAGTCACCCACAAGGGTCATCGAGTCCAACTCCTCGCCCTGCACACACCATCCACAAGAGTCACACCATGTGCCACAGAGTATTGTCCATATGCTTCTTGAACTCTGTCAGGGCTCGTGCTGGGACCACTTCCCTGGGAGCCTTTTCCAGTGCCTGACTACCTTTTTCTAATATCCAACCTAAACCTACCCTGACACAACTTCAGTCTATCCCCTGGGGTCCTGTCACTGGACACCACAGAGCAGAGATCAGTGTCTGCCCTCCTCTTTCCCTCACAAGGAAGTTGTAGACTGTGATGAGGTCTCCCCTTAGTCTTTTCCATGCTGAACAGACCAGGTGACCTCAGCCACTCCATCCAGCTTCCCCTCAAGGACCTTCACCATCTTGGTTGCTCTCCTTTGGACACTCTCTAATACCTTTATATCTTTCTTGTATTGTAGCACCCAAAACTGCCCCCAGCACTCGAGGTGAAGCTGCACCAGTGCAGAGCAGAGCAGGACAATCCCCTCCCTTGCCTGGCTGCCGATGCTGTGCCTGATGCCCCCCAGGACACAGGTGGCCCTCCTGGCTGCCAGGGCACTGCTGACTCATATCCAACTTGCCATTGACCAGGACCCCCAGGTCCCTTTGCATGGCACTGCTTTCCAGCATCTCATTCCCCAGCCTGTCTGTACATCCAGGGTTGCCCCATCCCAGGTGCAGAATCTGGTACTTTACTCTGATAAACTTCGTATGAATGAAGTTGATGAATGCCCAGCCATCTGATTTGTCCAGGTCTCTCTGCAGGGCATCCCTGCCTTTGAGGGAGTCAACAGCTCCTCTGTTTTGTATCATCTGTGAACTTTCTCAGTGTCCCTTCCAGTCCTGTGCCCAAGTCATTTATGAAGATGTTGAAGAGAACAGGGCCTATAATGGAGCCCAGCAGAACACCACTAGGGACAGGTCACCAGTCTGATGTCACCCCATTCACTGCAATGCTTTATGCCTGACTGATGAGCCATTTGCTCACCCATCACATAATGTGTTTATCCAGCTGTGGACTACACATTTTGTCCAGAACGACATCAGACGGTATGAAAAGCTTTACAAAAATCCAAAAAGATTATAGCAATTATGAGTAAAAAAAAAAAACATGGGAAAGGTGGAGTGTAGAATCTCTGCACATGACCTCCAAATTATATTCTGTACCTGACTCTCATCTTCAGCCTCAGTGAACTTCAGTGGAGCTGCAAAGATGTAAATGAAAGCAGATTTTGCTTTATTACAGGAAATTTAGATCTCAACCAAGTGGCTGCTGCTGCAATTGAAAGCAATTATGTATTTCTGATATTACTGTTGTTTTTCTTTCAGTTTTAATTAAACTTAGAGCATATTATGCATAACATCTGCTTTGGTATTATTTTTATTACTGAAAAGCTATTAAGTGAGTACATAGTTTTCACTATGAATAATGATTTTTGGAAAGGAATTTATTTGTCTACTTATGTACTGGCTTTAAACCATTTTTTTTAATATAATTTTACTATTTCTGATTTTCTTCCTGTTTTTGGTGAAATAAACAGGAATCCACTGAGTTAACTGTAAAATGAACTTTACATTTCTCTGGGAACTGAGGAATAAACTACTTTTTGAGCAATATATTCTCTTTGTTTACATGAAGAGAATTTACATGGTTCCACTTGGTATTAGAGGAAGTTGCTACAGCACAATGGATTTAGCTTTCATAGTAAAACAAGCTCTCAGCATTTCAGAATATTTTGCTGTAAGATTGAGCCGAAAGTCATTGTGAAAGAAGCACAAGTGAGTTAGATAATTAACTTTTTCAAGCTGTGTGAGACTTCAGATGTTTGATACTCTTGGGTGCCTTTGGAAATACCAACCATCAGGCAGGCCTAAAGTAACATTTAATGACTAGATAGATATAAGGAAATCATATGCAGCTCCACCTAGCTGAAATTATGTGGGAGCCATCTGCTCAGAATTTCTGTTCATCCTGACGTGCGTTCTCTGGTGAGATTATTCTGTGAAAAATTTGCAAGCCTTACCATGTTCCCAAGTCCCTTCCACCTGCTCCACAGAGCAACATTTTCAGCTAACCAAGGATTTAGTGCATACATCTTAAAGTAAATGATTTGTATATAGCAACTACAATTGAAGAAGAACAAATTCTAGCATACACCCACTCTGTTAGGACATGCAAGAATTATTTGCTTTATGAAATCTGTCACTGCTTTTTCCCCCCGAGAGGCAACTTACTTCCATGACCCTAAACTGAATATTAATGAAGGATGATATGAAACAGTTTTTGAGTTTGATGTTTAATGCTGTTTTCCTTTTTTGTGTCTACTTCATAAGATCTTTACTGGCAACTTGCATCATAGAAAGATTTCCTAGGTTAATGGGCTTATAGGCGTGGATATTTTGTCTTTTTGGTTTTTTTTGGTTTGGTTTTTTTTAAGTACTTCTATTGAATTACATTATTTTATTAAACCAATTTAGTTTACATAACATTATACTTTTTTATATTTATGGGAACATTTAAAAAATATGAAAAGTGATTAGAATGGTCTGTGACCTGACATTTTTTGTTGCTAGGCTTCTACTAGAATATCAGATACTGTGCAGGCCTATTTAAACATGACAAAGTGGTTTGATATATTAATCAGTTCAAAAGTTTTGGCTGGTGTTTACAAGTCTTTGGGGAATGTTGTTTTCTGTCTAATGACTCCCTGACTTATCCTACCTGGAAGGATTTTTGCCTAGTATCCTACTGTCTCCTTAGAAATATCTCAAGGTTACCGGTGTCATATACACTGGCTTTTAATTCTCCAGATTCTCCAGGTAATTTATTACTAGAAACACTTTTTTTTCCCTTCTTTTTTTTTGTGTTTTTAAACTTTCCTTCCATGGTGGGGGTAGCGAGGGGGAAAAAAATTCTCATTTTCCTCCTGGAATTTCCTGTGTGACTTTTGTTAATTTCATCATGCTTTACCCTGCCTGGATGCTATGTCTCTGAGTCCCTGTCTCCCATACCTTTATTTTAAAAAGATTGCCCCATTCACTTGCAACAGCCAATATCACCCTTATGGGTGTATTGAGAGAACGAGGTGCCATAACTCCCACCCAAATCATTTTGTCTCAGCACTTAATGGGCACTGCTAACCTATACATTGAGGGCCCCTGACTGAAAGGGTATGGATACAGAAAAATATTTCTTTTGCTGTAGTGAACCTAAACTCTCTTATAGATCTAATTTAATAGTCTCCACAATTATGCCAAATAAATATAAGAAAGTTTTTATAGGACACCTTTAGAAATTCAGGCCGTTGCTGAAATGGAATTTTTAGAAACCCTGAAGAACAGAAAGTTGCAGATAAGCATCAGTGCTATCCTGATGAAACCTGTTTCCTAATCTACTCTTCTCCATGTGGAATCTGTTAAGAGAAACTGTGAAGATTTTTTTTAATGCATTTAGAGAAACATACTAGAGAAACATAAATATCATGGCAAAATATATCTATGGCAAATGCTGTCACAGCCACAGGCTGTATTTGTATTAAAATGTCAGAAGACCTGATAGCCTTTTAAATGTTGGAATACTAAGATTAACATCTAACAGGGCTAAACAGTAATGTTAGTTTAAACTACTAACTTTTCTAAAAAACTCCAAAAATAAATACTTGTGTCCCTAACTAATAATGAATTTTAAGTATGAAGCTATATCCTGACTATAAGACCTTCTAAACATATTTTTGCTTAGAATATTTGATCACATATTTTTTGAAGGAAGAAAGATCTTTTATATTTAGCAGAAACATGGGGTTGTGAGTTTGCTTATAACTTTAAATAACATCTTTAAATGGAAAATAAGCTGGCATTTGAAAATTGATTTGATCAGATGGAAAGTTATTATTATTTTCAATCTAAGGTGGTACTCCTGTTATTGAGAGAAAGATTCTATATTTGTGTTAGGCTATCTCCAGAGGCACAAGCAGAATTATTTTTAATCTATCACAGAGTGTGCCAGGTAGAGAGAAGACAAAATTCCTCCTGGTTTGGTGGCAGACAGCATCCCAGCCCTCCCTTGATTCTGTCCAGGCCATTAAAAAAATTGGGATAGCATATTAGAGGTATGCAATGTAGTCTGTTAGAGCATTTCCAATCTAACAGATTATTTTCTAATCTGTTTCTTTTAGCCTGAGGATTACTTGTCTGTTTATGTTAAACCATCTTATTTTAAATACAGATATCTAAAGGCAGGCACCTAAATACATTTTTTCACTCTCAGATGGCTTGGTTTTCAAATACCGTAGTGTCATCATCTCACAATGAATACAATGCACATATCCCTAAAGACTAAGCCAGCCCAAAACACTACATGGTGTACTTAGTCAGCTCAGCTATAACAGTAGTCATAGACATGGTTCCATGGCATCACATCTTGGCTAACATATCTTTGTTGAGTGCATCAACAGTCTCTTAAAACTCCTAGTATGGTTATCTAGGTCCCTTAATCCCCTCCAGGAAGCCTGAACACATGCTAGGTGATAGAACCATGAGTCTTGCTTTTTACTTAGTCATTATATTGTATTATGTTAAAATACTTCTGAATGTGTTTGCCATCCATAGTACAAGAACAAGTGCAGGGTGATGTGCCTGCTATAAACATGGGCTGGGGGAGGAACAGATTGAGAGCAGCCCTGCCCAGAAGGACTTTGGGGGTGCTGGTGGATGAGAGGCTGGACATGACCCAGCCATGTGCACTCACAGCCCAGAGAGCCAAATGTGTCCTGGGCTGCATCCAAAGCAGTGTGGGCAGCAGGGTGAGGGAGGGGATTCTGCCCCTCTGCTCTGCTCTGGTGAGACCCCACCTGCAGTGCTGCATCCAGCTCTGGGGTCCCCAGCACAGGAAGGACATGGACCTTTGGAGTGAGTGCAGAGGAAGACACCAAGATGGTCAGAGGGATGGAGCACATCTCCTGTAAGGAAAGGCTAAAATATTTGTGTTTGTTCACCCTGGAGAAGAAAAGGCTTTGAGGTGACCTAATTGTGGCCTTTCAATACCAGAAGAGAGCCTACAAGAAAGATAAAGAGGGACCTTTTACAAGAGCACGTACTGACTGGACAAGGGGGAATGGCCTTAAATGGAAAGAGAGTAGGTCTAGATATGAGGAAAAAAATTCTTTACTGTGAAGGTGGTGAGGGAGTCGAACCAGTTGCCCAGAGAAGTTGCAAATGCCCCATCCCTGGATGTGCTTAAGGCCAGGTTGGATGGAGCTCTGAGCAAGTGGAAGGGCCACAGCAGGCAAATTGGAACTAGATGATCTTTAAGGTCCCTTCTGACCCAAACCATTCTATGATTCTATGAATATACTTCTATACGTAGCTATCTGTGGCACTGTTGAAAATCTCATCTGTCAAGAACTTCCTTAGTCTCTTCCTAGATTTTTCCCCATGAAACTCAAGAACAAGTTGCCCAAAAAGGTTCTGAGGGACCCGAACCAAACATGCAGAAGTTCCTTTTGATACTGGAAAATGTCTGAGATTTGCCCAAACTGCTAACTGTTGAAGAGGCAAATCAACTCTAATATATTCTGCATTTGATGCACGTGGCTTTTATTTATCTTTGTAGTTTATAGCTGGCTTCAGTTTCTGTGGTGAGATACATCATGGAATATCCCTAAAGGTTTGGAAACTTCAGATATTAGTTCTAAATTAAAGGCAAACCCCACTGAGAGCACCAGTAACCTATGTTTCCCTTTAAATAGTGCATATGAAAAGTGATACAAGTTCTGATCCATGAAACACTCCTCTGCTGAACTTCAAATGATGAAATTAAAGTAATAAAGCCAAATATTTAAAATTGAGTTTACACGGTCAGAGATCATGTCCAAGTGCGTTGGTATAATATTTAGAAAAAAGGAGCCATGGCCTTGCTAAAATTCTTTGTGCAGTACCATACCACAGATAATAAAAACCCTAGTTAAATGTCGGGCAGGTGTAAAGCAGAAAATGTTCTCAGCTTTTTTTTGCTTGGCTGTGGCAAAAATGAAACTGTGCACTAAGCTGTGGTGCTTCAGTCTGGTGCTTATTTGATGGATTTTTAAGAAGGTTTTTTGCTTCTTCCTTAATTAATTAATTTCCTTTTTAATTAATTATTAATTAATTAAACAGAAAGGTACTCCTGTCAGGAGAACTCTTAGGTTGGCACAGCTACGCATTGCAAATACTAAAATCCTTATACTGGGAGATCATAGATGGCATTTTATTTTTCTCTATAATATGCTTTCTGAATGCTCCTGAAGATTTGTGTGTGACAGAATAGATGGTTTGTGACAGCACATGGAAGACCTGGTTGTGTCAGTTTGGGTGAACTGAAGGCCTTTTGCTGTACTACTTTTTGTTGCCTGTGAGGTGTGGTATGAACAGAGCAGAGCTTGTAAAAGTTGTCTCTTACTTGCCCCTTGGGTCATTAGGTGTTAACTTCCCGCTGAAGATGAGGTTAATTACCTGGGAGCAAGTAATGGTTGAATCAACAAGCATTCACTTCAGTGTAAATTTTTGGGCTTGTCCATATGTGGAATTGTACCTTTTAGCTTCTGGTTCTCCCTGGAGAATTGGTACTTGCTAACTGGGGAGACTGGAGACTGAGATTTGCAATAAAAAAACAGTGAAAGAATGCACCATGGGAGGCTGACAATTTAAGGGCAAGTGCCTGACTTCAAAATCAAACAGTTGGTCAAGTATGATTGCTTGAGTATTTATTTCACAGATATATGTGATTTGAAACCCCCTTAGTGCTAGAAAGTGGACTCCTTCCTCTATGAAAATCACTTTCCATTCTTTTTCCTGGTTGTTAATTTTTTTTTTTTTTTTAAATAAAGGTAAAAAGAAGAAAAACTACTCAGTTCTTTAGCAGTGTATAAACTCTAATCAGCTTGAGAGGAGAAATTCATTTTAAGGGGAAATTTGACAATGCTGCTGCTGATGCACTGTGTGTCTGTGGCTGTATAGATAACTTCAGCCTGAGGGGTCTTAATCTGACACCTTTCACGAGTAGTAAAC
The DNA here is from genome assembly GCF_041296385.1 of Aphelocoma coerulescens. Taxonomy (NCBI): domain Eukaryota; kingdom Metazoa; phylum Chordata; class Aves; order Passeriformes; family Corvidae; genus Aphelocoma; species Aphelocoma coerulescens. The sequence continues at coordinate 59,650,541 of NC_091015.1, read as the reverse complement.
TGACATCAAAAATATGAAAAAGTTAGCCTTGGACCATGAACACTCCAATGTGCTATTTATTAAATTTTCTTCTTGCCATGTATTTTTTACTTTTGTAAAATACCCTGAAACTCCTTAAGATATTTAGAGAAAGTACATTGCTTATTGCCACAGATCTTATTCAGAAAGGCATATAAAGTAGCCCTTACCTTTTCGGAGGAGCTGAATTCTTGTTGGGTTCAATAGAAAGCATGAAGTAAAATGAAAATAAATACATGCTTGACATTTTCCTGAATGGTGTTGCTTTTGTATCATTGTACAGACTGTACTCTTGGCAGAATTTGTAAAAATTGTTTTTATATAGCATAATTTGCTTAAAAATAGTTACTTTTTTAGTTGTGATAGTATTTCTCACTACCTTGTATAATGTATGTGCTTATGCACGTAGATTACGAGTTAATCTTTACTGACATCTGTTTTAGTAATGTGAAAGAAAATAAAAAATAAACTGCATAAGTTTCTGAACTGCAATACATCAGGATTAGATACAACAAACCTGTTCAAGTGAAGCATTGATGTGGATTAATAGTGCTGTAACTCTAATTTCTTGTAGACCAATAGAGGAAGACTTGCTTTAATTTGTTTCCAGTCTCTCAAATGTGTCTATCACATTGCTTTTACGTACATAAATTTAACTAAATTGACATCATAGCAACTTACAAAGCAGTAATAGGATTTTTATTTGTGCAATTACAGACAAAACTGGTTCATATTGATCATTAAAACCTAATGTGCAACCATTCCTCCCAACACTACTTGACTTCAACACAAAATACCACAACAGAGGAATAAGTCTTGACTACTATAAAGTCTTGTCTTAGCTTTAGTATAAATTAGTTTGAGTGTGCTTGGTGATATCCTTACCAGCTGTGATCAGCTGACAATGATAACTGTTGTTTTTAAATACTGGCACAAAAGTCACTGGCTATGATGGATGCTGGGATGTGTTAAATGCTTGTTTTAATTAGCATGTTTTCCAGTGTGCTTAGCTAAAGTTAAAGAAGTGCTGGGTGAGCATTTGTCTGTGCATTCATCCTAATGAGACTACCCACTGGAAGAACTTCTTCCTGTTTGGAGAATTAGATCAGAATTTTAGGAAGTGTCAAAATAATTGTTTTGCAAACTGTTTTTTAGAGTATTATTCTAACTTTGTCTTGCAAATTCAGAAAACTATAAGGTGTAATAGGTTTCTTACTCTCAGGTCCAGCCACTGAAAATATTAGAGGAAAGCTTATACAATGATCCCCATAATCCTGAAGTTTGTTTATTTTCTTGTTTAGATTATAAACTTAAGTAGATTCTAGGAGGAAGTTATTAAAAAAAAATAAAATAGGAAAGTGTATATTTCTAGAAAGAATAACACATAAACTCTTTTTCAAATCCAGCCAATAGCTTATACTGAATGATTTCTAAGAAAAGTTATTTTAAACTTCAAAACATTGACATTGACTGGGAAGAGGATGAAGAGGAAAAGTATTCTCTTCAGCTCATCACTTCCTTGACCTTAATTATTTAATTCTTTTGAAATATTTAGGAAAATGAGATCAGACTGATGTGTGACTTTGTTCCCTATACTTTATTACAGTATTTCAGAGATAAGGCATGAAAAAAGTTGGTGCCAGCTGAGGATAGATTCAGTCTTTTTTAAAAAAAAAACTTTTCAGCTTTATTGTCCATGTAATAGATTTAGTGGAAACCAAGAACAGTTTTGTACACACACTTTTCCTAACCCCATCAGGCCAGCCTCTTTAATTCTCAACAGATTTTACCAAAGTGCCAGAAAGACAGAAAAAAAGAGTGGAGAGGAGGAAGAGCACTGTTGAACAAACATACTCAGGATGCACCCCTCTAAAGCAGCATTTTCAAAGCGATAAAGTGTTCATATTCATAAACTGAGTGAGTACCAGTGCTTAAAGAAATAAGACAAAGCTGCTGACATGGCATTGTTGTTAAATTTCCTTAGAGAAAATGAGTTCTGATTGGGAGTGACTGTAACACAGACTTGGGGCTTTTGAGATTTAGATATTGTGATAACTTTACACTCAGACTTTTTTTTTTGTTTTGATGTAAAAATGATGGGTCAGAGGTTCTTCAGCAGAGGTAAGAAACTAGGTTATTTTTTAGTTAACACTGAAATAGTAAAGGCAGAGGTCAAATTCTCTCAGTGTATCGGGGAAAAAAGAAAATATATCAACATTGTACCATGTTAGACAGCAATACCATGAGAATTCTACAGATACTAAACAGCTAAAGTTTTACTATGTGCAGTTTTTAAAAAAAGGTGAAATATATTTGTTAGCTTAAGGAGAGAGAAGGGAGAGGTAACCCTGTCAGCCTCGAGTGTTTAATCGGTAGAAACAAGCCAGGAAAGAAAGAATTCCTGGTGCACATAAGCAGATGTTAATGACAGATCCCAAGCTGAACTCTGCAAGAGCTTTCTGGCATGTCCATGCTGTCTGTATAAGGCTAAAAAGAAAACACCCCCTGACCAAAAAAAAAAAAAAAAACAAAAAACCAAAACCCAAAAAACTCTGAGAATAAAATAGATCAATAACAAGGGTTTCTCTTTGACTGTCTTACTGGGCAACCTATTGATTAAATCTTTCCCCCATATTTCATTCAAGTGTGTGCCTAGTGGAGTGCTTTTATTATTGCTTTTGTTGTTTAGCATGAAGTTACTGACAGGTATGTTAGTTTGAACGGCTTTCAGATTTATTATTCTATTATTATTTTCAAGGTTAGGTTGATAGAAAACTATTAAATACTGCTCCCCTCACTTATGAAGTCCCAAAGGAGGTAGCTCCAGTCTAGAGATATTGTGTCACTTCAGAATAGAATTCCTTTGAACACCAAGCCTACCAAGAGCTCTACAATACAGTTTCTGCCCAGGAATGACATCCTGATCAAACAAAGTCTCTGTCCTCAGGACTTCTGTATCATGATTTATCCTGATATAGGTTGCCAGTAGAAGTGCTAGAATCCTGCTTATTTTATAGCTAGGTTTTCAATATAAAGGTGACATTTTATTTGTTTTAGGACATAAAAAACTGATTCATGGTTTCTTAGCTGTCACACATACATTTTTCCTATTTTAGGCTGCCTGATATGTGTAAGGAATATCTTGGGACTGAGACATGAATACGTAACCTGCTTATTCTTAAATAAAGACAAAAATAAAAGAGCTCTGGCTCTTTTATTAGAACTGGTGAATCTGATGTAAATCCTTTGATATGCTATGCATTGGAGAAGAAGAAAGTTTTATTTGTATAATGGTGCAGACTCCCTTCCCCCCATTAGAACTACAGTCGTAAATCCAAAATTATTGTGATTTAAAAGTATTTAAGTACATACTGTTGTCACAGTTTGAAGGCTAAAAATCCTTAGTCTTTGAAATCAGATTTAAAGTCTAACTAATTTCTGAATAAGGGATATAAGCATTGATATTGTAGTTAGAACACACAAATTCTGTTTATCTAAAGACTGCAATTTCTAGACAATGACTTATCATTCTTATCATACATGCATATACAAATACAGTGAATGTAAAAAGCTGAAGAGATGCATTAGCTAAAGGAACATCAAATTTCTCTCCTATTAGTAACACATGAAAACATACCATGTCATTCAAAGCAACTGGTTAAAGGCAATCAGATTACTGATAAAGGTAAAAAAACCTGATGTACTGCTGCTTTAAAGTACAACATTGTAGGAACTTTACGTGTGTCAGCACAGGCCCACTCCCCGGAAGCAGCAGAGAAATAAGTGGGTAGCTCTTTCTGAAGAGATGCTTAAGAGGAATTTGTGACTTTCTCTTCTGAATAGCATTCAACTTTATGCCTAACTCACCAAGGGAAGGTAAAACTGTCAGAGGTAAACAATGTTCACTGCTTCTTTCTGATCAAGACATCTGCGTAAAGACACCATTTCTTCATCTGGCTATACTTCTTGTTTGTTTGGTTTGTTTTGCTTTATGTTTTGCTTTATGTTTTGTTTTTTTTTCTTCAGGGGTGTTCTTAGACACATTAGAGGCACAGTCTTCTATAAATGAAATCTGCCCTTGATCTTTCCCCTAGATTGATCCCACTTTCCTGTTGTCAAAACAAATTATGTTGGGTGTAATACGCCTGATACATATGTAATGGATTCAGCTTGCTGCCAACATTATTTTCTTGTGGCGATTTTCATTGAGTTTTCTCAGTTTTTCTGCATTCTCTCTGGATTGAAGATGAAAAGAGCCTTCAGTTACTTTGGGGGTTTTTTTTGGCTCTTCAGAAATTTTTAAACACATCTTTTTTCATGGAAAAGGAGCACACAAAAAAAAAAGGGTTGTGAGCAATTTTGTTCTAGTGTTTTGGTGTTCCTGGCCTGAATATAAGGGAACATTTCTACTTTTTCTTTTTTTTTTTTTTTTTCTCTCCTTGTCTCCTGCCTTCCAGCATTAAACTGTAATGAAATACTTTCAAATAGAAAAATTGAAATTTTCAGTTTTGTAGAGAGACATTTACTGAATATTCATACTTCATATAACCCCCAGCCCTTTGTTGCTCTAAAGTGTGATTGTAGGGACTAAGGTATGCAGTATCAAATCAGAATGAGCTTTATACCTTGAAGTGCTTAAAGGGTAAAGCAGGAAAATAGTAATACATATTAGGTTCAATGTGAAACTTGAAAGGGTTACTCTTTCTTGCTACAAATTTTATTTTAAAATATTTTTTTTTTATTTTAAATAATGGCATTATTATGCGGAACAGGGTGCATTATGGAGCATGGTTCAGCATGAAAAAATTTTGATCTGTTTAAAAACCTGAGTGTGTGGCAGAGAGACAGAAAAAGTAAATATCAGTCACCTTTTTAAGAGAAAGACTTGTAGAAGTAGTGGCAGGGTCAAGGATATGTAATAGGGATTTCAGTTGATCCAACAATGTTAAAATACTTGATGTTAGTGTGTAATGTTACTGGTACTAAAGAGTTTCCTGGTGCTAGTTTGCTAGTTAGCATTGTCTCTTAGCTAATTGTTGAAAGCTGGAGCCTGAAGAACTGTATGTTGTCATGAAAAGCAAAAAAATCCTATTATAAATTTTATAGAAGATCTTAGAAACAAATTTATAGAAGATACAGTTCTCTGATGTAATGTTTGTAAAGGTGGATGTCCCAAGTATTTTTTATACCAATCCTGCAAAGTTTTGCTATATTCAATAGTTAATATTTTAAGTTTCATGTGTAATATTTTTAAAGGGTTTTTGCACGAAATGGTACTTACTTTTGTCTTTCACTTTAAAAATGAACATTTTTGTATTAGGCTTTCTTTGTAAGCTGTGTAAGAATTTAGTTGTGGGATCTGAAATTTGCAATAAATGCAAATAAGAATATTTGAATGCAAGTATAAACTTCAGCTTTATCCTGGAAATCAGCTCTACATGTAGAAACAGTGTACACATCTCCAGAGTGGCACTCATCTTCCTTAATCATGACATTACGTTTTTCCAGCAATTTTTTGCATTGCTTACTATGCATCTTTTCGCCCATTCAAGAAATCAGTCTGAGGGTTAGCGCTCAAGAAGCCATTAAGTGACTAGAGTGTAACAAATGTATTGCAGAAAAAATAATGTTGTACTCACTACAGGCTATACAGGAATGCCTAGTGCAGAAAGTAGGTTACAAGGGGAGTGCAACTTTCAGGAGTTTTTAGTGCATGACCTGGCAATTTTCACATCCTTTTCACCTAGCTATAAACACAAGTTCTTGTGAAAGTGAGAAACAAACAGGCATCATTTGTTTTTCCCACTCTGCTCTTCATATCAGTCTCTGCTGCTTTCACTCTTCATTGTATATTATTGCCTTTGCCTTCCCCTTGCCTCTATCTAGCAATCACAGCCAGTTTTCCCTTGTTCATAGTGTGCAGGCTGTGTTAGATCTGGCTCAGCTTCTGCATTAATGTAGTCACAGAGCTTTTGAGTAACAGCTGCCTGTTTTTCTGTATCAGGACACGTCTGATATTCTTCTGTCCTATCCCCTTGTCAGCCAACCTCTGATCAAATTAGGGCAGCACCAGCACATCTGCTCAAAATGGTAGACCATACTTCCCATCTCACATACATGCTTTAAAGGATAAGGAAAATTCAATGATCAGTCTCAATGTGCTAAAGGTTTGAAAAAGTCTGGATGTTTTTTAGCTGAGCATATAAACGTACTTTATTTTTCCCTCTCTAGTGATAAATCCTGTGTCTATCTTCCACAACTTAAGGTGACAGGACCCTGAAACCTGATATGATTTGTCTCATGTAGTCCTTGTAACTAGTGTCATTGTCATACTGTGAACCATCATTCTTGGCTTATGTACCGCCGGGTTTTTTGTAATGCACTAATAATCTGTGTACACTCATCACTTGGAATAGTGAATAGTGTAGAATGTAGCTTGAACTGTTCATTTCAGAGGAGTTTAACCTGCAGAGGATGTAGTATCTGTGCTACTGTATCACCTAACTCTTTTTTTAATGATAAGAAAATATAGCCTTACATTAGGACTGTTTCATTTGCTGAAGATAGGATGACTTATAAAGCCACAAACTAACTCCCTGGCAGCAGAAACAGCACCAACAACTGAAGCTGTAGGAAAGTGATATGGGAGTAGAACTGACCAGTTCAGTGTTTGACTGGAGGCAACTCAGCTAAAAATGAAATTATTTTTGGTATATTGAAATGCAAGTCTTTAGGAAAACAAAATGATGCAAGTACAATGATAACAAAATCATGATGTTAAGAGTTAGAGTTCATGTTTTATCACTGATAATGAAATGTGCATGTTGCACATCCTGTCATTTTACTCTTGTCTCTCTGAAGTTATCTGATTGCTGGAGTCATTGCTGGAAATAGATATGTACACTGCTGAATGCCACTATTGACATTATCCCTATCAAGTATCTCCACAAGGCTGCTAAATTTAAGTCCATTTCTGTTAACCAAATTAGAGGTAGCATAGCTACTAAGCACTGTGGAAAAATACTTCAATACCTGTAGCCTGTTTCCTTCTCTCACCGCAAAAGCAAGCCCTTCATTTCAGGCCTTTACCAGCTTTTTAGGTTCTACTAATGTAAAAGCAGTTTCACTCTGTGCTTTCGAACACTACTTTGTGGAAATACTGCCTTTTAGTCATCTTAATCTGAGAAAGATGTAGTGTGTGGGAGTTGTTTGGTAGGGTTATCTTGATGTCCTTTAGATAGACCTTTTATACAATAAATGAGTTAAGACATCACTGCCAGAATACATCAAACAGGCCTACTCAGAAATCCCATTTTACCAGCAGAATAATTGGCCTGAAAAATGACTTCCAGAGATTTACACTGTAATCTTCATAAAATGAGCCTTCACTGATGCTATGGGAGGGAGTAGGGAGGACAGTGAGTTTTGCTGCGTGTACTGTGCTCTGTGTATGGCTGCTAGTGGTATTAAATCAATATTGGTATTAAGTCAAACTTTGTCAGCAGACTGTGACTAAAAAAATAAACCTGCTGCAACTTTAGATGTAATATCTCTTGGGATTCTTAGGGAGCTATAGTAGCAAACAGAAGAAAAAAGAGGAAAATACCTGTAGACCTAAAGGGGACCTTGCAGAAGAACAATAGAATTTTGAATAAAGACGTGTTACATATCTGCTTGCACATTTAAAAATCAAAGTTATTGTTGAGGTATTCCTTTAAAGTCCTGAGCTGTCCTGATTAATTCTCTGTTTCAATCTCCCCAGTTTTAGAGTTCACTGCTCTTTTACTGGAAAAGGAATGTAAAACATTGGTTATGTTATTCTTGAAAACATCTCTTTTAAAGTGTACAGATTGTATACTACCTGAAACAATCTGAATTTCCAACTTAAAATGATTTTTGTAATGAAATGTTCTTATGTTAACTTCCTAACTTGAAGCTAGTTGCTGTTGAAGGATAAGTCTACAGAAGTTTGTATTATGTAATTAGACATAAAGTTTATGAAAAGAAAGATTTATTTGGATCCAGATTTGTTGCATTTCTTAGCTGACTCTGGTGTTTGTTGCATTAGATGAAATCTTCTCTTTTATGTCTTTTTTCACAAAGCAATGTGACTTTTTGTAATAATTTTAGTCTCGATGGTCCTACATAAATTGAAAGTATTACAGAAGAATGGAAGATTCAAGATCTAGTCTGAAAGAAATTAGCTAAAGCAGCCATTCAGTTAGAGAAACAAAGAAGTTCTTTGGGATTAGGTCGTTGAAATGCTAACAACCCTTATTCGACAGGGAAAGCTTATTTAAACCACAGCAGACATGTGATAGCCTTTGGGAAGAAATTGGGGAGCATTAAGGAGAAATTTCTAATGCTGTATTCACAGAAACCACGTGAAGCTTTCAAAATAACCCTTTGATCTGAGAAAAGACTATGTGATCTGCTAATACTAATTGGAAAAGACCCATTTTTGGCCTGAAGGGCAAGAAGTTTAATTAACAGTGTAGAATGATGTTAGGTTAAAACTCTGATATTAATGAGAAATTTGAATATTCCTAAGTATCACAAGATCATAAACAGAAGCAAGAGTCTAGAAAGATGGCTGGAAAATTCTACTTACGATGGCCTGTATGGGAACAGACCTAAACTCAGGATCTTAATGCTGAGTAACCATTACCTTTTGGTTACAGGATAGGTCTTCAAGTAGCTATTGTATTGTTCTTGCTTGAGGGATGCACTGATGGAATACATAGCTGCGGGTGGGATTTATTTATTTATTTAGAAACTATATGTTGGTATTGGCCACTTACAAGGACAAGATATTTCTTATTGAAATAATGATTTTTCAAGGCTTTTTCTGAGCTATCCATACACATGTTGCAAATCAGCAACTAAAGGGGCAGACTATACTAAAAAATACTTTTGCTAACACTCACTGAGTGAAATTGATTTAAGGGAGACATTTTGAACCTGAAATTGAGATAAAGTATTCAGTAAAGGACAGGTTGTTGAAGAGACAATCTGACATTAATCTTTTAAAAAGGAAGATCTTTTTTTCACTAAAGAGAAAGATTTCATTCCATGTCTAATACATCCCTATAGGGTTTATTGCTTTGGCATGTTTTATGCCACGTGTTGTTACTTCTGCACTCGTTCATGTTGGACAAACCTCAGAACCAACACGGACAATGATTTTTGCCAAAATTAATATTCTGGAAAGGTCATACCAATGACTAGATGGTTCTTTCCATCAAAAGAATACAGCAAGAGGGGGAAAAACACTGCAAGTGTGTTCATATACTACTGCAGACAAATTTAACAGATTGATGCAACTTAGACTGGAAAGGACAGCTGATCAATTGTGGCACAACTTGAGGATGTTGGACTCCATTAGAAAAGATGCTACACATTAGTCTCACTTATTTGAGAGAACTTGAGGAGTCTATAAATAACTTCCACCAAAAACTGTCACCAAGTAACAATAGTAAATCCATGTTATGCCTGTAAAAACAATTACAAAAAAATTTACATCAGAGCAGATTAAAACCTGCAGTCAGTTTGAGATGCCCCTCTGATAGAGTCAAAGTGGTCTTTGAGGGTCACTGCCATTTCTACTCATTCAGTTTGCAGTGAGAAAACAGAAGTCAGATGACAGTAATTCCCAGATTTACTGCCACTGTTTAGGGACATATTTGTTGCTTTACTTGGTCTTGACTTCTTGACTCAGCAGGAAGTTGTTTATCATCGAACCCTGACCTGTTCCCTACCACTTAAGTCCAGCTTGGAGACCAACTGGGATGTGTAAATGCTGAACAGAAGGTTTTTTTATTTTTTAAAAGCTTCCAAGCATAGCATGTAAAGAAGAGTAATACTTATTTTTGTAGGTAAACCTTATCAAACTGATCACTGTATGTACCCAGGCCAGTCCACATTAACCTGTGTTTTAGAAAGGAAGTGTTATTATTTCACAATCAGCTCTCAGACTGTTTTCACAAAATATCAGTATTACATTTGGGGGCTAATGATAGGGAAACATCTATTTATTTGGCAGTCAAAACTTTTCCTGATGGTCCATATGACATTTATCATAAATGAAGTCACATTTTAAGATTTCAGTTTGTTCTGTCCTAGTTTATGGAATGATAGATCTGTGAATCTACAGGACAATTTTTACTCTTCATTTATCTGTCAAAATAAATGTCATAATTGCTGTGCCTTTAGCAAGCAGCATTAATAGCTAATCTTCTATTTACATTTTTCCACAAAGATAAAGTAGATTTGTGCTCACATTTGAGTTTTTTTAACTTAATTGAGTTATTCTGTTTAATATTAATTATCCTATCATTTCTTTTTGGGGATATCTAAGTAAGTTGAGGTTATGTACCTTAGAGAAATGTGCTTTTAGCATCTGAAAATTGCTTTTCTGTCATATTAAGTCAGTAAAAGAGAACATAGAGAGAAGGGTCACAAATGATGATGGGATTTTATGATAACAGCTATGTTATGTGAACAGAAATGATGCGGTTAACCAGCAGTCCCTCTCACTTGGGGGTATAATGTTCCTTCCACATGGACTAACAGTTTCTGTAACATGCAAAAGTTGAAGCCCACTTACTAAAATGCATAGCAGAGTCACACAGATTATTTCCAAAGTAAAGGTTTTTTTCTGTTCACTAGATTTGAGTACCAATTAACAAGCAAGTTCTCTCCTACTTTACCCAGGACTCCGTGTCCTACCAGTCTTGTGGTCAAATGCTTGACTGGGGGCATCAGCAGAAACACCAAATTTACCTGGCAGTAAGTATGGATATTTTGGACATGGTTTTCCAGGGGTTTTTCCTCCATAATCAAAGTGACTGGGAAACTGGAAAAGTAGTGGAAAAAACCAAAGCATGTTGGATATCATACATAAGCTGGTCTTTCTATGGAGACAGCTGCAAACAGGGAGCAAATTCTAACTTTGAGATGTGTTACTTCTCTTAATTCTTATTTCTTTTGAAAATTTCAGTTTGCTTGTTTTTAATGCTTTCCTATGTCAGCATCTCTGGACTACAGAATTTTTATGGAAATAGAAAATGTTCCCTTTTCACTTTGAGCTAATCTACCTTTTTCACTGAAAGTGCAGAACATACCAATTGCCAATCTAACTTGATGAAAATGGGGAAGCTGTGTTGCCTCATGTCAAAAGTTGTTCATTGTTACTCATTTGGAATGTGAGGACAATAACCTTAATGCAATAATATGAACAGTATTATAATGAAACCAGAAGCAACAGTTACAGGGCTACCTGCTATGGAAACGCAGAACAAAAACAACTTTCCTGTTCTTCTAAACAATTTTTCATTCTAAAATAAATGAGCAGATAAACAAACAGACATTCACATCTGAAGCCATGTTTTTTTTGGCAGTCTTTTATGTTGCTAGTTGTTCTGCAGTTTTGTGGCTTCAGTGAAGGAATTGTGATGTTAATTAACAGCTCTCTGAAGCAATTTTCTTCTAAACAATTTTGCTTCTTAACTGTTTTCACTAGAACATATGATCTGTAACCTTAATGGCAGTTTTTCTGCAATTTCTGTCAGAAATTCTTCTTGGTAATGTGGCTTAATAGGTATGCAGTGCCTGACTGTATTTCAACACAGCTGGAAATTATCGTTCTGTTTCTATGGGTGTGAAATTCGCATTTTCCTCGAGAGTAATGAGAGAGGGTATGCTGACCTCTTCAGTAGCATAAATCAGCTATCACATGAAAACGTACTTCTGAGCACAGGCATGACCTTTCAGAAATATTTGGAGATTTAAACTTGAGCTCAGGCAATAGCCAACACACCCTGTGCGGTGTACATATACTGATAACAGCCCAAAGCCTTCTGTCATTTAAACAGAATATTATATCACTTCTTTATGCCAATCTTTATTTAAAGAAATCCAGTAAACCTGTCGCTCCAAATCCTTCATAGATCTTGTCTCCAAATCCTTCACAGATCTTCTATAAACTCTTGATGTTTGTACACTGGCTGTGACAGCGCCAGATTTAATGTACCTTCAAGTCTGCTGTTTTTGTCTGGTTCCCTGGAACTTTGTATTTCACATGTCCATTTTTAGGCTTGATTAGTATTTTATGAGCCAGTTGCCCATTTTGATAATAAAAGCTTTGCATTCTGGTATTACCAGCAGCAACCACCATGCCCACGGTATTAAATTCTGGGGGAGCTGGAGAGGAAGGCAGGCAGGGGCAGCAGTCTTAAGCCTTCTAGGTGTTGTAAAGTGCACAAAAACATTTTTTATCATCTGTTGCTTGTGGCAAAAATAAATACTATTCAATGCTAGTCTAAATGAATGGAACTTAATTAAGATAATCACATGGTTAATTATGACATTGTCAAAGGGTAAAATACAGTAGAGATGCATGTTAACTGTACACAGCTGATTAAGTTGAGGTTAACGCTTTGTCAGTCAGGCTTTAATAGTTTACATTCTTTCCTTCTTTCCTATGACCTAAAAAGTTCATTTTTCTGTTTACAATAATAATATTAATAAATGTATACACCTGGTAACGCTTAATTTGTTCATTAAGTTTGGGGATTCATAGAGACTGACTTTCACTGTAAATAGTTCGAAAATTTAGGTGCAGAGAAAAAGGACTAAAAACAGAGCAGTGAATACCACTGGCATGGTTGCATGGAGACTTTGGTGAAGTGGAAAGCTCAATGCAATTAGAACACAGTGACTGTTTTTGCTCAAGTAACTGAAAGATGCTGCCTTTCCGTTGTCACATAAACATATTCATTGTTCTAGAGGATTATGGAATTGTTTTACAGCAGCACATAAAAATACTTGATAAGGTGTCACCTAAGACAGTACAAACACCTTCCTCATAAAAAATTTCCATGAAAATACCTTGGCACAGTTTAGATCAGTTCGTCTTGGAAGCTAATTGTAAACCACCAAGTTATAGTGGTGAAGGTTTGCCAATTCAAGTGTTTCCACTTCTTCTAAATTAATTTCTTGAGGAGGCAATCCAAATTCATGCATTCTGCAAGGGGGTTTTTGTGTACATTTTTATCTGTTGCCCATCAGGGCTTCTGATTCTGTATGAGAATGTCAGGAAATTACAAAGAACAAGTAGGATTAAAATGAGGATTTACTTATTCATTGCTGAGGATTTCAAGTACAAAACAAAACCTCTGGTTGTGGTAGGATTTCAGTAGTTCTGATGAATCTCTTTTGTAGTTCTGTTTGTTTTTCTCCCCAGTGAACAATGCACAGCCTAAGAAAACTGACAAGCTTTTTCTTTTCTGTTTCTGATCACTGGGACTACCACAAGCAACAGTTAGAAGTTGCCTACCTAAATCTGGCTCCTTTCTCTCAGTGTGAAAGGACAGGGAATGGTGGTAGCAAGGTAGCAGACCAATTGCTTGAACCAGGCCCCCTTTTCTTTCCCCAAAACAACCCTGAAGCATGGGGCAAGTTGAAAAAGGAGGACAAGTTTTATTCCAATCCCAAGCTTTCTACATAAACAAGGTAAAATGTCACTAAGCACCAGTAAATACCAGACTTTTGTTGGGGCTGGAGTAAAGCCCCATAGAAGATTTCCAATAAATCTGTTGGTGTGTCTTTGCAAAAGGCTTATTTTATATGATAAATGCACCAAATAGACTTGTAAACCATAGTAAGGAAAATAAATGTGCTGTGCAGTACAGTGGTGGTCTCTTGATGTGCATTTGTTTCAAGCATAAGAACAAAGCAATATACAAGAGCCAAGCAGGGGGTGGTTATTTGCATTTTCCATGTCGGTTGAAAATAAATGATGAGATAATATCTTAATAATAGCAGAATGGCAGGGTATTTCTTATTTGGTTAAGAATAAAAAAAAAAAAAATTGGCTTTGTTCTCTTCACAGGCATGTATTGGAATCCATCTCCATTCATAATTCAAATGAGTTTTGAAGTTTTCCCTTGTGGGCAGTGTCTTGTATCAAAGGGGTTTTGCAAGTAATTTGGTATGATTCAACCAAGCTAATGGTCTCTGCTCCTATGAGGCACAACGAAACTAACAAATTTCTCCAGAGAGCCCAGATATTTTGCTAGTTCTGAGAAACTAAGTGTATTGATTGAGGCTGTTTAGGAAATGCTCCTGTCAGCTCAAGAATCAGAGACAGAGGTAATGGCTAAAACTGCAAGCTAATCATTTCCATGTATGGAGCGGATATTGGGAGTCCAGGATTGCCTAAAGGCAGATCTGAATTTATCACAGACTCATATAACATTCTTTCTATTAAAACACTAATTTTTATTATCAACAAAGTGACCAGCTGAAAAAAGGATTCTCCTTTTCTGCCACTTTTAACTTGTACCCTTATTCCACTTCTAGCTGCAAGAGAGCTTTGTCCTAGTTCAGGTTTTGGCTGCCCTTTACTGCCCAGGACAATTTTTGGAAAGGATTGGAGCCTCTGCACTCTCCATCAACATGGCAGCCTATAGCTGAATGATGTTTCTTCATCTGGGTGCATGGAATTCTTGGTACCTGAAAGGCTCAAGCTGAGTCCTAGGCATACCTTTCTTTTGTTGATAAATAGTGTTATTACAAAGGGTCTTTTCCATGCAGAAAACTGAAAATAATTGAAGATTAGTTTTCCAATAAGCCTGTTTTCTCCATTGAACTCCTCTGTGTTCATTTTTTCCACTGTTTGTGCATGAAAATAATGGCCTTCATTGTTATTTGTGTGTGTGTGTGTGTTTGTTAGTTATTAGCTGTCAGAAAAACATCCCAAAAGGAAGCATGCTAATACTTGTATTTTGTACCAGAATGAAACATACTGCTGTAATGAAATAATAGTGAAGTTTTGGTACAACTTCAGAAAACGAGAGCTTTTTTAGGAAGAGTAAGACAAAATTAGGAGGTAAACACATTTCTGTTGTAGTTTATCTTAAAAAAAAAAAGTAATACTGCATCATGTTAACAAGGAAGCTACTAAAAACTTTCCAATTTGTTGTCAAGTGCCAGTGTAAGTTCATGAAAACTCTTGAAAACACTTCATAGGGAGTTGGAGAAGTACTGCAGGTGAATTTCAAGTATGAATGCAAAACGTTCATTTATTTGGTGTCTTGGGATTTTGGGCAAGAACACCTCTTTTGGCAACTGGCATCTTTGCAAGTCCTTCATGCGTATACATTTCATACATGTGTAGAAATTGTTGAATATTTAGTATATTATGATTCTGCCTTGTCTAGTTCTCCAGCTATTAACAGGCTCAATATTAGAACATGTTTCCTTGGGAGAGATTGAAAGAAGAATTATGTTGGAATTACTCAGTATTTCTTCTAATGTGAAACTTGACTGTATCAGATGATCATTACAAGATTATTATATTTTTATATTATATTGTTATATTGTGAATTGTGGAAGTACAGTAGTAAGCACTATGATTATCTTGGAGAACCTGTTATAGTGAAGTTATCCTGCACAACTCTTGAAGTCCACTGTCCTTTCTTGGCTGGTAGTCATTTTTCCCAGCACTGTTCCACAAATACAGCAGCAGTCCAGCAGGAAAAGGTGGGAGACACTTTAGGGAGCTAGTTTCAGGCCACTGGGCAGGCAACTGATGCCAGTATTTTCACTGACGCCAGGAGGTCACCTGTTGGGTGTGGTGGACAAGCATGTTCAGAGCATTAAATTAATTCTTGCAACTCGTCTCCGCTCTCTTGCAGGGTGTGAGTTCACATGCATATACTTGCCATTGACCACTAGAGATCTGAAGCTGTTGCTCCAGACCAATGAGAGCCTCCAGTTAGCCCTAGATAGCTACACAGGCCAAATTTCCATTCACATGCCAAAACATAGACTTTTCTACCGTGATGCAGCTTTTAATTTGATTCCAAAATTAATCCAAAGTAGAAAACCTCTTAAAGCTCTGACCGTCTTTACCGATGGGTCAGGTTCGTCACATCGGTCTGTCCTGACATGGAGACAACCCAATACCCAAAAATGGGAATCTGATATCCAAATAGTAGAGGGATCTCCACAGATTGCTGAGTTAGCAGCTGTCGTCAGAGCCTTTGAGAAGTTTAAAGATGAACCTTTTAATTTGGTCACTGATTCGGCTTATGTCGCTGGTATAGCTATGAGGGCTGAACATGCTTTTCTAAAGGAGGTCTCCAACAAAAAATTATATCAATTGGTCTCTACATTAATCCATTTAATCTCACACAGAAAACAGCCTTACTACATTATGCATGTGAGGTCACACACCGACCTCCCTGGTCCCATTGCCGAAGGGAACAGGAGAGCAGATGCACTGGCCATGCCAGCAGAGACTGCAAACGTCCCTGACATCTTTGCCCAGGCGAAGTTGTCACATGCATTTTTTCACCAAAATATTCCTGCCCTCGTCAGAATGTTCAAGCTTTCAAAAGATCAAGCAAAAGCGATCATTGCAACGTGCCCGAACTGCCAGAACTACCAAATACCATCTATGGGTACCGGAGTCAACCCCCGTGGTCTGAACAGCTGCCAATTGTGGCAAACTGATGTAACACACTTCCCATCCTTTGGGAGATCCAAATATGTGCACGTGTCAGTTGACACATTTTCTGGGGCAGTGTTTGCATCAGCCCATGCAGGGGAAAGTGCCGTCCACGTCATCAAGCATTTCCTCCTTGCCTTCGCCACCCTGGGAGTCCCTAAAGAAATCAAAACAGATAATGGGCCTGCCTACACCTCTCATAAGCTAAAAGATTTCTTCAACCAATGGGGAATAAAACACAAGACAGGCATACCCAGCAATCCCACAGGACAATCCATTGTAGAAAGGACCCACCAAACCCTAAAAAGAGTCCTCAACCAGCAACGGAGAGAAACAGAAATCTTGTCTCCTGTTGAAAGACTCTGTAAGGCTCTCTATGTCATTAACTTCCTAAATGGTACATCGTCAGAGCCTGACCCCCCAGTACTCCGCCACTTCTCAAACTCAACCCAAGCTAAGCTCACGGAGAAGCCTCCAGTGCTGGTAAAGGACCCTGAATCACACCAGGTCTCTGGGCCTTTCCAATTGATTACCTGGGGGAGAGGCTACGCCTGTGTCCAACTACCATCCGGCCCGAAGTGGTTCCCAGGAAAAAGTATAAAACCATACTTAGGCCCTACAAACACTGCTACCACAAACACAAAGAACTCTCCTGAGACAAATACAGGACCTCCCCAAAACCAGACCAGCTCGGCATGGAGACGAAAACGTCGCCAGATGCCCACCAACCAGGAAAAAGATCGTCCCACCACACGGCAGCAGACGAAACAGAAAGCTGAACAAGAAGCTACAGCAAAAAGTCAGGCCGTAGACCAGACACAGCCTGAAAAAACTGATCCTTAGTTTATATGTTATCACCCCTTGCTACCCCAAAATACCCCCTTCCCTCAACCTTTGTCAAACCTCCCTAAACCCCAAAACCTCCCCTCCCTCCACAGAGCTAACAAATCTTGCTTATATTCCCTCTCAGAAGCCCCATCCCCGCCCAAAGATGAAATTTATCTACGTTGATGCTGTCCTCACCGCTGCCTCGATGTTCTTCGCCGTGCCACACGCCTTCAGCTGGCTTGTCCCACAGCCTAGCCATAATGTTTGGGTGACCTTAGCAAAGACACTCAATCAAGACAATCTGTGCCTGTCCATGGGAAGCGTAGACAACCCACTCTCTACGTGCCTGGTAGGAATTCCCTTAGTAGCAGATGATTGGCCCATCACTAACTCAGAACTCCTCCGCACCACAGGTAAGAGGCCCAACCCGGTAGATACTTGGGATGAGTGGACAAAGATTCTGCCAAATGCTCGAGATGAACCCCAAGAATTAAACCTGCTGGGGTCCTCCAAAGCAACATATTGTGTCAAATTCTACTTTAGACTACAAAGCCAACGCTGGCCAGGGATTGACCAAGCAAAAAATACATACAGAAAAGACATATCGCCATCTAACAAAGCCTATAATAGTCAAGATTGGTGCAATTACACCAGCCACGTACTCTCTGTGTCCACTCTCCACCCAAAAGTGTTGCCCCGGGGAGTCTTTCTTATCTGTGGTGACAGAGTATGGGCCGGAATCCCCTCACGCCTCCAAGGAGGCCCCTGTAGCCTTGGCAAGCTTTCTACTCTCACCCCAAATATTACATTGTTACATAATTGGAGACAAACAGACACATCAACACGTCAAAAGAGATCCTTTTCTGAGTTTGACGAAAGTTGTGACAGCCACATTTACAACTGGAATAAGGCAGGACAAGTTGCAGCTTCCGTATTCACCCCTTGGTTAGCTGCACTCAAGGCCCTTGGGGATATCAATCACCTAGGGTGTTGGCTAAGCAAACAAGCTAATGCGACATCTACCGCCTTGAGCGATCTTTTAAGAGATGAGGAGACTACCAGACACGCAACCCTACAGAATCGAGCAGCGATAGACTACCTACTGCTTGCCCACGGGCATGGCTGCCAAGACTTTGAAGGGATGTGCTGCTTCAATCTCTCTTCACACTCAACATCCATCCAGGCAAACATCCAGAAACTACAAGAACTAGTAAAGGACCTAAAAGTAGATAAGAGCCTAGACTGGGTCAAAGACCTTTTTGGACGATGGGGAATAACAGGATGGATTGCATCTTTGATTAAGGGAGTTTTGTGGGTATTCATTGTAATTATTATTGTGTTACTTATGTTCTCTTGCCTCCTACGTTGCTGCAAAAAGGCTGCTGGGAATGCCTTTTTAAATACAGAAGGGGGAGTTGTGGGATATGCCCAGCCCTCGCCCTGGAGGGATCTCTGCTGAGACAAGAGATTTTGCAATCGCCCAGCAGGACTCCCCGAAAGGGGCAGCCGCTTCTTGGATCATGGCGGGGAAAAGTGGACCCACAATCCTTTGAGAGACACTATGCAGATCTTTCTGTAACCCATTGGTCCGTCCCAGACCCTCTGTAACCCATTGGTCCGTCCCAGACCCTCTGTAACCCATTGGTCCGTCCCAGACCCTCTGTAACCCATTGGTCTGTCCCAGACCCTCTGTAACCCATTGGTCCCCTGCTGATCCCCTGTATCCCTATAAAAGAAAGCCCCTTCGCCGGTGGGAGAGAGAGCTCGTCCCTGGATTTTCCCCTTCGCCGGAGGGAACCAACAATAAAGCTACCTCTGTGCGGAACCAGCCACACGGGCCTCTCGTCTCTCTCTGGTCTGGTTTGGCCTGGAGGATGCCCTGCAGAGCTGAGCTGAAATCACGAGCTGACAATCACTAAAGAGCTGATAGCCTCTGCAAGGGCCCTCCTTTGCCAGCAGCTGAGAGGAAGACACTGGGCCTCGGGAAGGCGATCCCTTCCGGGACCATCTCTCCGGACCAGTCACCTCTTCCTGGGTCAGAGCCACGGACCCCCCCACCAGCTGAAATACTTGCACACACAATCTTTTTCCCTTTTGACCAATTACTTGGTGACAGATATAGCAAGGGCAGCATAAGAAAAATCACCATTCTGTTCCTTGTACATGGATTATCCTGGCAGCGTAATAATCTTGAGATCTGTTTTCTCCCTTTTATAACTCTTCTACATGAAAGATGAGTACAAAGCCGTTCTGAATATAGGATTGAATTGTATGAGATTTTGAAAGGACATAATTTTCTTGAGGGTTTGACTGCAGAATTTTAAGGTGGTCTTTTTACCATCTTGTTAATTACATTCTTCTGTCACTGAGCTAAAGTAAGTACAGATGAGATGCTTGTGACCACTTTTGTGACTTTTGTTCTTCCTCAAGCAAATTGCCAGATTCAGAAAGAACAAAGATTCATCAAACTTTTAATAAAACATAAAGTTTATCTTAAATGTCACAACACCTGAAGGTAGTATTTCCTCTCACAGCTTCCATAGACATCAGCTGGCTCACAGCAGAACAATTTTTTCCCATAGACCACTTGAGCTTTAAGCAGATTTTCTAGGATTATGATAATTATTGGCTTTCTAACCATGTTCCTACAAGCACAGAGGACTGCCTAGGTACTATTTCTCAAAACTGAAGTAGCTGATTATATTTGATTTTCTGTGGGCAGTAAATCAGATCATCTGAGGCTGCAGAAGACTGTTGCTAGTCTATCTCCTCTAATATATGTACTATGTAATGTATGTTCTGCTCTTAAAAGACAGAAAAGGGTCTGATCTTTCTCTTATTTTATTTTATTTTATCTCATGTTTCTCTGCTTGCTCAAGAACAGCCAAAAGGTGTAAGCTTTCCTTTGTTTTATTACCTCTTTCAGTACCTCCTGCTGTGTTCAGAAGGAATTCTGTATTCTGCTTTCAAAAATACTGATCATCACAACTGTTTTGTACTTTATATGGATTCCAATAAAGGATAGTTTTCAGCTGCTGGCAAGTTTGCATAACATGCCAAGGATCAAGTTAGTCAAAGACAATATGGATCTTGCCAGTTGAGAAGTAATGATTTCAGACTGTGGGACATTTATCCTTAAAGGCCTGCAAACTGCTTCAGAACATGCACAAGATATGCAAACCTCTCCTGAGCAGATGAATAGGTGGTCTACAGGAGCCTGTCTGCAGACCAGCCCAGAGCCACAAGCTCATTCCCAAGACAGTACATAGTTCAAGGCTGGAAATTTATGTTGCTATGCTATTAATAGCTATTTTACAGAATTTCACCTTGTGGGCTGTGTGCAGCCACTCTCTGAGAGGCTTCTTGGCAGCAGGGCAAATTTTCCACTCATTATCAGTTTATGTATAGTGAGGAATTTAGGAAGATAATGTAGACTCAGGAAGCTGTTGTTTAGGAGTGCATTATCTGCTTCTGCACTATAAATCTGTGTATCTGGAAGAAACTGGAAGCTTAGGCAAGGTGGAAGGTCAGGTGAAAATAAAATCACAGGAAAACAAAATAAAATAGAACTCTAATTCTCATATTGTTCAAGAGCTTTTCCCTGTGATTATTTTATCTAGTTACTATTTCTGAAAATAGCTGAGTGCAATATGTTGAGGAGATATTATGGCCATGAATCCCAGTGACAAAATTCCTGCACATTTCTGGACTATGTTCTCATATTTTAATGTCAGCATTTTGTAAGGTCATGTCAAATTCCCTGTTCAGGTGAATGTTTCGCTCCTGGCTTGCTGTTTTTCCAGTGACTCTAACTTACTGCTTTTTTCCATAAAATAAAGTTGATTTATGCTCATGATTAACTATCCAATATCTTGCAGGTTCTGTGATCACAAGACTATTTTTAGGACAGTAGAAAATTTTGCTCAGGCATGACTTGGCCGAGTGAATAGGAAATATTGCTTTAATTTTAAAAGTCTTAAAATATTTTTTTCTAAATAAAATTTATTGTCATGATAGTTACAAATTACATGTTTTGTGAGAAAAGTTTTTGAACCTAAACATGGAAGCTAAGAATCAGTTATCCTTATATATGAAAAATAGATTTGAATATTAATAAAATATGCTGCAAGCATTTGTATATAGGCAACTATACCTTGTTTTGATAAAATACATTCATAATGTTCCACATGGAATATATCGTTATCATTGCCTAACTTAAAATCTCATATGGACTCTACAATGAATTATTAAAAATAGTTAAAATTTTTAACTTCAAAAGGCAGCATTTTATAAATGAAAGAAGAAAATTGTACTTGTAAAATTATTTGGAAACATATTCAAAATGCATATAAACCTTCCAAAGATCATGGCAAGTTGATGTTTATAATGGGTCATTTATTTTATGATCAATATATGTTGCATTCCCAAATTTTTCCCTCTTCCCTAGCAAAAGTCCACTTTCTCTAAGAAAAAAAAGGATTTAAGAAATCCTCGTTAAAGAAGCACTTGGGGGGAAAAAAGCCTCATGATGCTCTCAACCTGTATTCTCAGTTACATGGTGAAGTGAGAAAATAGTACTATTTTTAAATCAAACAGATTCAGGTAATTAAATGGAATATATCTACCAGCATCTAGGACAATGATGTTTGAAAATATTTAAGTAAATAAAACAAATAATGTATTTTCTAAGAAAAACCCCGAACCCAAAACACACAACAAAGCCAAATAAAAAACCCTAACTCTTGTCATACCTTTTGTTCTGGTGAGAAGTTAAATAGACATTGCTCATGAGTACAGGCTGCTACATATTGGAGCAAATATCTCCATCCTGGAGTCTATAGTTGAGGAAACAGAATTTCTATGAAGCTTTGAAGCAATTAACAAGAAGCCAATGAAAACAGCATAATCAGTTATGCATAAATAGGGCCTAGGGAAAAAGAGAGCAACTAGAATTTTTCATATTGGGAAGACTTGGACCTGATGGTAGTCTAATGCAGAAGACTTCTGTGAAGTGGTAATATACATTTTACATCAGGAAATTATGGAAGATATTTTACATTTTGTTCTATAACTGTGGAATGTAGTAGTATAATATATAAAAGTAATAGTCTTAGATTACATGAGTGCTGGGTTGAAAATTCGGAAAATTGGAAATGGACAGTGTAGCACTAAAATGAATTAGAAGATTATGTAATGATTGTAAGGACAAACTAGCTGTGGTATCCTCTGTTGGGTTTGAGGAGTGGGTTGCAATATCTCTGGCTGTTTCCTGTAATCAGAGGAAATCTTGGGGAATGCCATCAAGGCAGTTATCTATGGCACCTTGTGGTGGTTCTGCCTTACCCAGAGAACGGCACCAGCCCTGAGATTGCTCAAAATTTGTACTTTCATTATGCATCTTTCACCTTATCCTAGACAGTGTTAATATGCGTAGTGGGTTGGTCCAAAATACTCATTGCTGTTTATCTTCTGTGAGATAAGAATTAGGAGAAATGCAAAGCAAACACCAAACTTGAAAGAATACAAAGAAGTTTATTAACAGACCTAAAAGAAGAAAAAAAATTATACCACGCCTTCAGAACACTTCTCCTCCCCCCACCTTTCTCCCTTCTCCCGCTGACAATGTAAAATGTCTACCACTTCCATAATAACCTTGTTCAGTCCATTTAGGAAAAGGAATCTCTCTTGTCCATGCTATGAACACATTATCACAACGAGACAGCCGCCCACTTCCAAATAACTTTGTTCAGTCCATTTAGGAAGAGGAGTCTCTCTGCTTGCGATGTGAGTCCCTTCCCCCGACTTGCAGCTTTTCCCGCAACTGCTTTCGAGGGTCCACTCTTGAGGGTTTTTGGGGTACAATTTTAAGGTTGAGCCGTTCAGAAACAAAAGTTCTCTTCACCCATCTCTGGGAGCATTTCATCTCTAAGAACAGAGGCCCTTCTTCCCTGGGAGCAAAGGGTCTTCCTCATCTTCATCGTTAGGACTATCTCTGGGAGCATCTCTAGGAACTGAGGTTTCTCCTTTCCCCTTTGGAGCAAAAGTCCTCATCGCTTCCATCTCTCCCTGTCCAAACTTCTCATGAAATTACAGCTGTGTCAGCATCTGCTTATCTCAGCGCAGGTGCTTTTGCTCACAAGTACGAGTTGAACACTCCACCCCCCAGATCTTCATGAAATTAGAACGGGATACTCTGATATATCATAGCTTCACAACAGAATTTCAGCTTTAAGCATCTCCTCTTTCTCTTCCCTCAGGTTTTCAGCTCTTCACAGCACTAAAATGGTTAATCTCACCTAGACTTCACAGCTGGAATTTCTCTTATCGCTGTTGTTCACATGACCTCTGCCGGACAGCAGGGCAGCTTCAGCAGAATCTTGTCTGCACTGGAGAGGGGGAGCTGGGCCGTTCCGTCTGCACATAGCAGGGCTGTGGGGGGGTTCCATGGCTGGAACAGGCCCGTCGGCTCCAGGATGGCCATGGCCCGGCCTGGCCTGGCCTGAGCAGGACCTAGGCTGGGCCCACTGGCCCCTGCACGGGGCCTGCAGCCACCTGTTCCAGCACAGGAAACGAGAGAGCCTCTGCCTCAGGGTTTCTATTCTTAAATGTGGATCACAGAGGCGGTCACAACTTTAAGTGGCTTAAAGAATTGTCCATATTCAAACTGGCCAGCTGATAGGTTCTATCAGGTCACAGAGGAAGCTGTAAGCACCCCTTAGCAAGGATATCCCTTCCGGGACTATGCTTGCTAGCCAGTGACAATATGTTAAATCTGTCTATCTGTCTTGAAGATGATTAGTAATTTTAGTGTAAATTTCAACAGTAATAACTCTTTGGGAAATAATTGATACACTGCTGTGTAAAGATATCTGGCATTTGAACACAAGCACTTACCTAAGAGAAGCATCTGTCTAATGTATGAAATCTTCAAATTAAAATCAGAGGGTGACTGATATGTGTTTTGTGCTAAAAACATACTATTGATAGTGCTACTGTTTTTTCTAACACTCATGGTAAGCCTTAGGCATTTTCAAGCCCAAAGCTATTTCATTTATCTTATGGAAGAAGTCATTTGCATATTGGTGTATGCAAAGAAGGGTTGAGTGATCTTAGAAAAGATTCATTATAACGTAAACATTTCATCTAATGACTAAAACATTTTAATTTTTTTTCTATCGGGAATTTTACTTTCAGAATCCTTAAAACTACTGTTTTCAATATGGATAGGGATTGCCCACACCAGTGGTTTTAAATTTGCTGTTGAGACTTGGTCTCAAATTTGCCAGATTATACACTAGCTTTTATTAAGGGTTTTTTTTTCTTTTTTTCTTTTCGTGAATGGGATTCTTACAGAATGAATAGAGTCCTGTTATACTGTCTTAGACTACAATTTTAAAAACACCTGAGGTTTCCTTTTACAAATGTCTGAACTACTTAGGTATTGTACAGTACAAAGGATCAGTTTATTACTTCTTGCTAAAACAATGGAAATGGAAATCAAGTACTTTTCAGTATCTGTAAAAGTAAAGGTTCAACTAATACAAGATGCATATAGAACACTTCTCAAATTCGCAAATAATTCATTAGGATGCCTCCTACTTTTTAAGCCTTGCTTAAATTATCTTGCATATCTGGACCTTATCTTAATCTTTTGAAAATAAAATAGAGAAAGGGACGGTATGTGTTTTAACTCTGTTTTCCAGATCTTTCAGGCCCTTAAAATAGTTCAAACCCAAACCTGTGATTCTGAGGAAAGGTGTGGGTCTAAAGGTGATAAAATTGGTATACTGCAAAATTTTCAGAGAATAAAAAGTAAAAGGAGGATACAGTTTAGATCATCTTTTTGATTGCTGTTTGGAACTAGGCTTGAAAAAGCTGCAGTGATTCAAAGCACTACATTAGCGCTTTCTGTGTATATACTTATTCTTGTTGTAGCACAATCAGAGCCTTGAAAGGACTGGATAAACAGGTTTTTACCAGCCCTCTGATGACAAGATGCTTGTTAGCTACCTCTGAGACTCAGTATGCCAGAGGGAGCAGTATTTGGAGCCTTAATGAGGTAAACCATTGTTGTTGGGGGGTAGGTTTACTATTATGTTAAAAAAAAAAAAAAAGTGAAGATCTAGGTTTTTTATGGTTATCTAGCATAAAGCTTGTTATGAAAGGGAAAAGGTAGCAAAACTAACACTTCCCTGTGTCTTCATGTTATCAATAATTATGAAAGATGCTTGCAATCTTCACACTCAAAATATTGTGCAATTGCAGATTCTTAGTTTTTCTCCAGTTCAAGTTAACAGCAAAGGTCCAGCCATCTCTAAAGCTAGGATACTTCAACTGCTCTCACAGAACAGCAATGAAAGAACAGGCTTGTACTCCCTGTTTACAAACATATTAATATTCTGGTTTATGGCCATAGCTTGGCTCAGTATCAGCCTTGATTTGAACTCTAGAGTTTGTAATTCCTCATCATGTCCTCAGACCATTTGATCTAGGCCTTGACATCTCCATAAAAGGATGAGAAAAGAAATTAGTTTTAACATGAAATTGATTTCCTGAAATACCATGAGACTGCTTCTCCTCATGATACTTTGCTAACAAGTTAACGATCCCATTTATTTCTTAATCAATACACAGCAAGGGACCCCAGTGACTTACCTCTCAGGCTTTAAAAACATCTATAATTTTAGCCTTGAGGATGCCTTATAAAATTGGAACACGCAGTCATTTTTATTCTGTTCTGCTGAAGAGCAGATACTTGCAGGTACAAAGGAGTTACCCATTCACTGTATGTTTGGAGGGTCAAAGATAGAACAGTTTAGTGTGTTTGCTGTGTCACATTTGGACAACAGATTTTACTTACTTTATGTCCTGAACAGAAATTCATTATTTCTACTTATTTATTTATTACAAAAAAAAAAAAAAAAAAAAAAAAAAAGTAAAAGCAGGGAAAGTGAATATACTTGGAGCTAAGGGATTTCAAATGTGATTTATCTGTGCAATAAAAAAATGCTGCTAGATGAAAAAAAGCTATGAAAGCGGAGATCTTCCCCAGTGTTTATTGTAATATAATTTGTAATTGGAGGTTTTGTTTAGTATCAGCCTTGTCCAAATGCAGTAAAACTGCATCTAGCATGAAGAAATAATCTGCTCTTGAGACTTGAATCTCCACTCTACAAGGCATTTTGTATGCATTTTATAACTAATATTGAAAGACCCTAGTTATTCTGTAGTAGTGGATGTTACGTGTGAGTTATGAGAGTTTATTTTGGCTTAGCTTTCTGCCCACCATTAATACTTCAGCATTGTGAGAGTATCAATAAAAGTTCTAAAGTTTCGTATTTGTGATTCTTGGGTCTGTCCTGTGTGGGGTCTCGAGCTGGACTTTGATCCTTGTAGGTCCCTTCCAGCTCAGAATATTCTGTGATCTTTTCTTCTTCTTTTCTTCTTTGTAAGGGCTCAGGACTGCAGACAGACAAAGCCATCTGCTGCTCTCTCAGATATAGTTTCTAGAAGTGAATTCAAATGGAGGTTGAAGTCACTCCTGAATATCCATAGAACAATCAGCCTGAAAATGTAGCACTGATAAGCTTTTCCATATAGGGACAATTTAAAAAGCACTTAGTGTCACAAATAGTCCTTTCTTAGGCCCCCATAGTAACATGCACTTAGTACTTATGGCTACCTTTGAGCAATGAATGGCTCTATTGACTTGATGCACTAAAGTGTTTTACTGGATCAACTTTATTTCAGAGGACTTCTCGGGTGAGAAAAGGTTTAAAGAATTATATACACAGACTGACATGAATAAATTTCATCAGAACATAGTTAATATATCTAGTAAGCAGTTTGGATTTGTCTTTTTTTTTTCCTGGTTTGTTGGTTTGGGTTTTTTTGATAACCTAATGAAGATACCAGGAAAAAAAACCTACAGAAGAATGAAGATGGCATAGGGGAAAAATAGATGTAGGGGGACAAAAAAAGTCAGGGATAAGTAAAAATAATTATGTAAGTAAAAATTATTTTCTAGTTTTGTATCTGGGATATAGATTCTGTCTCAAAGAAAATGCAAACACAGAATTAAATAAGCACAGTTTCTAACATGTGTTAAAAGGTTGCGTATTGGAGGCATTTGCTTTTTCCAGGACATGGATGCTTGGCTCCTGCCTGTAACAAATCTAGCTGGAGTCAAAAGCCTTTGTCTGCACAGATGTACAGTTTCCATTTCCTTTTCTGAAACTCAGATTTTAACAGTCCATTTTGCTGAATTTTTCCCCTGATTGCTATTGTTATTTAGGTGTACGTCTGTGAAATATGCTATATGATACGCCAGCTTGCTTTACTAGTTGCAGCAGATTTCAGAAATAACCCTTTAAGCTCACCACTCTTTCTCAGTGATGTGATTAAGGGAGAAAAACCTGTTCCAGCCTCCCTCAGTTAAATGGTTTGAAGGGGAAAAGTCCTTTTTAACACTTCCCTAGTGCATGCTGATGGTCCTCTAGTGTGTGGTGTGTATATCTTCTCTGTGCAGGTCTGTGTGGGACTGGATTTCTCTGTTCTGGGACATTTGAAATAAACGAATTGGCTCTGGGGAAGATGAAGCAAATAAGCCCTTTGCTGGGAAGCTGTCACCTGGTAGGAACATCCCCTGGGGAAAAAGGACATGGCATATGACAGCCACCTACATATACTTGCTAGGCATGAAGATTTTGTTAAAAAAATGTTTGTGGTCTTTTTCAATAGATCAGTATATATATCAAGAAATTAGTAAGAAGAAATATCAATAAATATTTCCTCCTTACTAAATTAGAGGCAAGGAAAGAGAAAAACTAATTTCTTGCAGCTGTGTTTCCACTGCGGTGCTAAACCTCATAATCCTGGACAAATTTGAGCACTAATGTGCTGTTAAGAGTTAAAGCATCAGCAAGAAAACTAAAATTACTGTGTCCTGCCACTGTAATGCAATTCCACGCTTCTGACCTCTTCTCAGGCAGGACAGAAAAGGAGAAGCAGTTTTAAGATAATATCTGGATTAGTACTGCAGGAGTTCTTGGTGTGCCTGAATTTGCCAGCAGAAAATCGAAGGGATGGGCAGCGAGAAAGCCTCAGTGTGCCCCAGGAGGTCTGTGAAGTTTGGGTGGGAGGGCAAGAAACATGCAGGACACATGTGAATTACTCCCCCACCTGGGAGAGAGCCATGACCACTGTGGGCATCCTGAGAATGGGTGAAGTGTGCTGAGGAAGCCATGTGCCCTGCAGTTTGCAGACAGCCAGGAGATACAGCATCATTCATAAACCATTGGAAATTGAGTTGGGCTTTACCGGCACCAGTTTCAAAGGCCTTATGAGGATTCTCAACGAGGGTAGGACAGAGAACCTGCCACACATTGACTTATTTTGATGAAATCAGTAATACAACAGCATTTTCCAAAACTTCATTATGATTCACAATCTGTACATAAATTGTTTGCATCAAAAATTGTGCCTAACCACCACCATTGTTACAGTGCAGGCAATTCTGTGTTGTTTACAGGCACACTGTCTGGTCAGTTATTGATTTAAAGCAACCAATCTATTATAGCACTGCAGTGCCCCTCAAAAATAGATTTTCTGCAAGTGTAGCAGGGATTATTAAATTACTAAAATTAATTATTTGTCATTTTCATTTTTATGTACATTTCCAGTTTCAATTCACACTTGTAGAACAGCATGTTTTACAAAACAAACTTTGCACAATCAGAAAATATATTTTCATTATCTTTTACTGTTCTATTTCTATGACCCAATTAAGTATCTGAATAACTAATGTAGTCTATATTAATTTTTTATGATACCTATACAAATAAATAAAAATAAATGTGTAAAGCATTTAAATCCATGTACCTCAGAAGACACACAGATGTATTGAAAATCCCGTGGTGCTTTTTTGCTATTGTGTGCTTCCAAATGTGAAGAACCTGATTGCTCCCTTTTGGGCCTTTTTCTTTCTTCACCCCCTACACACTGGAAAGAAAACCTGCCTTCTTCTGCTTGTGGGGTGTCATTTAATTTAGAATTTAATGGAAAAGCAGAGTTTGTGCTGCTTCCAGCAGAGGGACAGTCAAGTCTTTCAGCTGTTTACCTCCAAGAATATCAGAATTCCAGTGTGAGCCAGCACTGTGCATGAGGGTTTCTGTGTTTTCACGCTGCTGTTTCCAACCCAGCTACTTTCTTATATACTTACTTAGAAACAAGTCTAAGGCAAAGTTTAGAGTATAAAATCTCTGGGGAAAAAAAAAGAAGAACTGGGTGTGTTGACTGAGAGTATGGTAGAGATCTTCATATAAGTAAAACAAAATGGGAATTAGAAGGAAATAAAGAAATAGGCATATAAGAGAGCTTAAAATCATAAATTGCAGTGAATGTCACAGGAATTTATTTTTATCTCTATGGTTAATTAGACATTCAAGTATAATCCTTAAGTACCCGTTGATCATCTAACTTTAAGAATAAAGCAAGTAAAGTTGACAGGAATCATTGTGGTGCTGTTGGTTCCCAGTTGCTGCAGGAATTTGGATGTTTCAAACTCTCTTCCAAAATCCTATTGTATAGTGATGGTGAAATATGGAGTGTTTTGGGATGTAGTCTTTAGGAATATATGCAGCACTGTTTGATGTGTCCATAAGAGCAGTGCCTACTTCTATAACTATCAATATTCAGTATACTCATTCCTACAGTGAAAAGTATATGTATTTTTTTAAAAATAGGCTTCCAAAACTTGACCTGAAACAACAAAAGTGAATTATAAATACATTTAAAATCTAAAAAACAAGAGAAATCTTTTCTTCATTTCCATACTGGAAAAAAAGGTTTTTGATTTCTGCACACTGAATAATGGAAAGTAAAAACATCATTTTTCTGTGGTATAATGGAGTTCAAATATTTTCATTAAGTATTGGGTGATATGAAGGAGAGATCATTTTCAATGTGGAGAGTGTTCTTTTTTAATGGCACAATTGGGTTTTGGGGAAGAAAGGGTTTTTTTGAGAAGGAAAAAGAAAAGCTGTTAGGCTGCCTGAGAAAACAACATCATGTGATTGTATCTTGTGGCAAAATAAAAGATAATAATCCTCAAACTCCTACGCTTCGTGTACACTCATAGTGTAATTTTCCCTGTTTCTCTCCACATTTTTGCCTTAATCCTAGGATATGATACTGAAGAAACATTACTGGGTTTTATGTCACTTATGAGCATGTACTATAGATTATCATATCTTATTTCTATGTGATTCTGGTGCTTTCTTGGCTAACTGGCAATTAAAAGGAAACAAAGCAAAAAGACCAAAAAAATGCCAAACCAGTTGCCAGGGTGCTAAATGTGTTGTGTTCACCCCCACCTCTCCTTGGGAAAGGAAGAAAGCAGCACAGATATGACAAGGATGTGAGCAAAGTTCTTTTCCTTTTCTGTCTTATTATAGGTTTCTATAGTCCTTCAAAAAGCAGAAGAAATGGGTTCACTGACACCTTCAGATAGCAGCTTGCCTTAAACCTTCTTCAAACTTGCCACTTGCAAAGCTTTCCAAACTATCCAGGACTTTCCAAACTGTGCTATGGTGGCCTGAGATGGGCCTCCTTTGGTTTCTCATGCTGGGGAGCCCTTCTGTCTTGAACATAATGCTTGAACAGCCTGCGAGACAGACAGGAGAGGGCATGAGTGCCAGTGTAGGCTGAAGGGCAGAGCAGTAGCCTCACAGGCTTCTCTGGTGTTATCAGCATCTCCTGCATGCAACCATTGGATCGTGTGCCAACCATCTGTTCCTGTGAATCTTCAGTTAAGATGAAAGCCAAAAAGTTCTCTTTTTGAGCCATGCAGAGCATCATGCAGCAAATATTTTTTCTGATTGATCTGCCATTTTATTGCAGCTGCAGATCTGAGGAGACGGTTGAATTTCAGTTTCTCGAAATCTTGGGGATTGTTAATGTACTGAAGGGCTGAGCTATGGCATAAAAGTACAGCACAGTCCCCTCCTCCATTTCCTTGTCCTATTCTTTCATCCCAGTGCTTTTAATCTATTCTTGAAATGATGATTTGTAAAGAATTTACTTTCCTGGGGTACCTTTTTTTTCTGGTGTAACGTATCAGTGAATAGAGGAGACAAGAGCTCCAAATATGCCAACAGGCACTTTGCACGTGTTTGGAGTTTGCTTGCACAGGCCAATGTAAGTGAAGGCTATAGGTTTCATTAAGACAGAGTGTACATAATGGTCTTTAAATGTATTTCATAAGTGGATTTTTTTAAACTTGTATTAAACAATTTTTCTCAGCAGGGAGCTGAGCCACAGAGATAGTTTTGCCTTCCACCCAAGCCCTGTTCTAATGAATTTTACCGTTTCAAAAAGACTTCAAAGCACCCATAATAGTCAGTCCCCTGGCATTTACTTAAATTATTGCTCATTCATATTCATTTCTCTGCTATTGTGTCAGCCACTTACAGAATGAGCATATTTTGCAATATAAAAATAATATATATATTTAAAGAATCGCATTTTCTATTTCCTTAAATTGTTATTAAGTCACTTCATTTTGCCATCATTATTTGAGCTACTTACATTTGAAAAGTAGTGGAATGCATTTCCTTCATTTTCAGGGTATAATCAAGATTTTGAATGATACTTTTGGGGAAGTAATCCTACATTCTTTATCTTCTTGCCGGCTAAGCTGTTTCCCTTTAAGAATGAATGAGTGTTAAAATCCCTTCAGTTTGACATCTTGAATGTATAGAAAAGAGCAAACATATCCTTAGGGAAATGTTTTTTAACTCTCAAAAAGGAAAGAAAAAGAACAGGAGAAGTTATTCCTTTTTCTGCCCTTGTACCCTGCACTTTGAGAGTTTCAAGCTTCATTTTCACTGTTTAAAAGCATGTGTTTGATCCATGTGATAAATAGTTATGTTATCCATCCCTTTCTAAAATCCTTGTGAATACAAAGCATTGTAACTCTACTGTAAGAGCTGATAGAGAAGCACAGATTTAATAATCTCTTTCATAGTTACAGGGAGTTACTCTGCAGTAGAGTTTTCTGAGCTTGTATTTCTATCTCTACTGCTCTTATACTGCTGCAAAATCTGAGAATACAAACGTTTACATCTCCAGTGCCCAGTTTTCCTCCTTGTAAAGCAGGGATGATAAAATTCCCTGACATCAGGTAACCCTGTACAATGAAAGTATTTAAAACCAAGGTTAAGCAGTAAGAGGTGTTACCTTTGAAACCATACTGCGCTTTTAGATAAATTTTCTCTTGTGTCATATAATAGAGAAATGTGTAAAACCACAGCAGACAAAGTTATTACTTGATAGATATTTTGGAACTGTCTTCCATTAATTCCGATCATTGTCACAGTACGGAAGGGCAGCTATAAGAATAAATTTAGTTCGTAAAAGTATTATAGGGAAGAACATTTGTCTATATTCTCTTAATGCTCTAATATTTTACTCCCTCTTTTCTTTTTTACAAAATGAAGTAAAAGAAAAACAAAATCAAAAACAACCTCCCAAAAATAATTAAAAAAAAGGGTCAGTTCTACTTCTTTCCTAGCAAATTTAACCATTTTTGAGTGGCAGAGAAGTACCCTTTCAGAGGATATCTTCTGTGTACTTCAGAAATATTGTTATCTCATGTAGCATTGTCTTCTTGATAGGATGTAGCATAGAGAAAAATCTATCCATGTCTTGTCACATCCTTAGGTCCTTTCTCTAAAGAAGAGAAAGTGGAAGATGGAAGTTTGGTTATCCACATAGCTTAATTCTACATTCAATGATTTGTCATAATTTTATTTTAATTTCAATAGGCTTAAGGAGGCCACTTCCTTGTCAGGATACATCCTAACAGTACACCTCAAGTGCTAAGAAACCTCGTAAAAATCTCCCTACCTATCAATCATCTTCTGTGATTTTTGAACAATGTAGTCCTATATATTTTGCTGTTTATGCTTGGTTTCTGACTGCTGTGAATGGTGATGCAGGAAGACTGCTTGGAACACTGTTAAAAAGAAGACAATTGCAGCTTTTCCTCAAGGGAAGAAAAAAAAAAAAAAACCTGAAGGTCTGCAGGAGATGATTTGCTGACCTGTACATTTCTGTGTTTCTGTGAACATCCAGCAGATGTTCTGAGACATTATCAGGTATAAAGCACACAGATGTCATTAAGGGCCTTTTTTTTTTTTTTCTCACACAGCTTCATCACTTGGTTGTAAAGAGCACATTCTATCCAAAAGTATGTTTAGTTTTATGAAATTCTGACTTTTAGAAAGAAGTATTAAGGGTAACGGGGAAAAGCTAAAGAAATAGACACATGCATTGTTAACTTTAATGACTTTTTTACAATAATATTCTGAGGAAATGAGACAAAATCTAAAAAAGCAGTGCTAGATGACTGTTCATTTTATCAACATTTTGACTGTCTTTTGCAAACTGGCTTTGCATGTTTTATTGAAAAGGGCACTTTTTCTTATTTCCGGAATTTGAGATGTGCTACCTGTACTAAGTGTAATGTGCTGCTATGCTGATAATAGTGGTGCTTCCTATCTAGAAATCACTATACATTTGAAAGAAATTGTCTTGGATTTGCAATAATATTTCCAAATTTTGTTCCAGTGTCTGAAACTGTAGATACTACCCATGCTATGTGGCACAGTTTTAAGTCAGAGGGCAAAGGCTTCTCCCCGATTTTTCCCTGCTAGAGGAGAGGGACATTAGAGAGTACAGGGGGTTTAGCTGATGGAGAACACTGACCACAAAGAAATCACAAATACGTGTCTCTGAGATATAAGAAAAGCACAGGGACAGTGGTGTGTCAGGGGGTAGGGCATGGAGACACATCTGACTGGGTAGATGCACAGTCACCTGCAGATGGGGAGCTGCTCAACAGTCCTGGTTTCAGTCCTTGCACAAGGGCTCCCCCAGTAACAGAAGTGCCTCCTTGTCTTTCTGCCTACAAATTTGGCAGCTGAAGTTTATTTTAAAAATATAAAGCTTCTACAAACACCAAGTATTATCAACCAGCCAGTCTTTCAAGATCTCATTTGATAGACACTCAGGAAAACACTACTGCTTAAGGTTTCTAGAAGGAAAAAAGTGCATTTTTTTGAGGTATTCCTAGGCAGTCTTAGCACAGGCTCAGTGAAAATGGAGCATCTTATAATAACCCAAGCACAAATTGACAGAGCTTCTAAAACATAATGCCACTTTATGTCAAATACATTGGTCAGCTCATGAGACAAATCTTATAGGTGATAATTAATAAATTGTCCTGAAATTGGGTGGGGTTTTTTTCCAAAGTCTTTGATATGTATCACAAGAAAGTCTATGTGGAAGAAGTGCCAGTCTGTACAAAATTACTTTCACCAAACAGCTCCCACTGAGTGTAAGGGAGTTTGTTTGATTTTTGTCTGCTAGCCTGATGACGTGAAATGGAACCTCTAAGTATGGCATCCTGTATATCCTGGATTTGTGGGACAAAATATGAGATGTTCAATAGTTTCAGGTTTGAAGTCAGTATCTTAGGTAGATCCTATCACATTGAGGTAATGGAGATATTAATCTATAAAAGAACATGCTTTATATGGAAGATTCCCTTGACTTGGAGTGATACTTATTTCATTCAGGAGACAACTCCTTATTCTCCTTTTTCTGTTTGTGGAAAAACCTAAAATCAGTGAGTCTAAGCTCCTGAGGAAAGTAAAAAAAAAGAATTGAAAAAAATGAAAATTCTAAACTGACTGTATGCCATTCATATATTCCTGTCTTAATTCAGAATATACACCTACTCTGAGTGTCTTTGATGTTTCTTCATTCTAAATCACTAAAAATATCATAGATGCACTTTGTTGCTATTACTACTCAGATACCGATAATTTAGATGCAATTTTCCTCCAAAATCCAGAGAGCAGTCTCCCTCTTTGCCCTGCCTGCAGAGCCTGCATTGTAGAAAGAAAATAACATTGAAATATTTATTGAAATATACATGTTGAATGGTGGAATTGGTGTAGCAAATAGCTGGATAACTGGTGCAGAACAGTGTGCTTTTAACACTGTTCTGTAAATGCTGAAAGAGTTCCTACAGACAGCCGATGATTAATAAAGTATTTCATTTATTTCCCTTTACTGTTTCTGTAAACAGGTATTGATTAAAGTATTAAGTACTACAGAATTGAGTATCTTCAGAGATAGTGTCTTATTCTGGAATGTGATAAGAGAAGTTTGGAAAAGTCAGCTGTTTGAAAATAAATGATCAGTGAGGTCCTTTGTATTGAAACATTCTCTTTTCCAATGGAGGAGACACCAGACATTTTTTATTTATCACAAATCTGTAGCATCCATTTATATTTTCTTTACATTGTTGTCTATAATGTGGAATAGATTTGCTCTGGCACCAAGTTACTGAGTACCAGGTTGAATGTTAATTTCCTTTCTGTGATGTGTGAATGCAAAGTATTATTTTTGGGGCACCCTTAAATACACACAAATTGCAAGAAATTGTCCCAGGTTCTTACAGATTTTAGCACAATATCCCTTGTGTCCCATGAGCCCATTCATCATTAACCTTCCACATGTTAATAATTTTCTTTTGGCCTGGGATACTGTATTCCAGCTTTTATGCATCTACCTAGAGCCTGTTGCCAGGTTGCTTATTTTCTAGCACTACTATTTGTGGGAGTTACAAGGCAAAGGTGGCTTAACGTTTCCTGTAGTCAAGAAATGCTGAAAGTTTGTGATGTGAGGAGGTTGGTGCCTATTGCAGTGAGCTTCAGTAGGTATAGAGGTGATGTAATTCATGCCTGTGGCTAGAAAAGCAGAAAATGTACCTTGTTAGGTGCTTTGTTCTTGGACCATTGTGCAGCCTGATCCACAAGTGCTATTTGAATGAAAATTTCACAGGAATGCTTTGTGCTAAATGGGGACAGAAGTTGACAAAGTGCAACTGCTGCTGACAGGGAACATCTTGAAACATCAGCAGCTGTGCATTAAACCCTCAAGTGTCAGCAACTACACAGGAATCCTTTATGGTCACTGTAGGTTATATCTGACACGAGACTGTAGCTCCTGTCAGGAATGGTTTTATGTTTCCAGCCCCAAGCAAACAGGCAGGAATGTGTGCATTGTAGCTGCATCAATTGCACTGGTTCACAGAACAGAAAATTCATCTTGAGAGAGGAACAGTTAAGAAAAGACATCAAGTCAAACTTCTTTTTAAAAATAGGATTTATTGAAGTATTTGTCTTGTCTTTTCTATAATTAGATGATATTTTGAAAAGAGCTTGGTAAATAATGAGAAGCTGATTCACTCAGGGATAATTTTAGCCACATTCCTGATTCAGACTTACTGTCAAAAACATGCAAAGAGCAGAAAGGTGCTAGAAAACTCCTCCTAGCTTGAATTCATTATCTTCAAAAGCTCTGGGCGCATCACATCTTGAAAGCCTCACATATTTTATTTCTAAAGAGTGTCTCAATATTTTCAGACAGCAGTTGTTACTGTGAACATCTGGAACTTGATGTGAAGCTGTGGCACATATAAATCATTACAATATTTTCTATAGGCAAGGAACTGTGGTACTGAAAAGTTAATGACAAACAAATGTGCTCTAATCATCAGTGGTATTTTCATCTCCTTAGGGTTTCTTTCAAAACCTCTTAAATTACACTCTGGTTGAAAATGTTATGGCTCAGGGTGGGGGAATAGAATAACAGCAACACGGTAAAACAAAGTTTGCAAATGTGAATACAGTATTCAGTTCTCTTTATGCAATTAGATTTTCAAGAGGTTAATGGAAATACTGTCTGCATTAATCTAAAGGTTTTGTGAAGTATCTTAGTTTGGGGACATAAAAGTTTTCTATATACAAAATCGTACTGCCTTGCTAGAATTGCCAGACGATGATAGGTTCAACCAGTTTTTACGCTCTTGTCTTTGGCATCAGCTGGTGCCATATGCCTGAATCATAAAAAATTGTAAGACCAACTAACATTTATAAAGTGAGATCTCATCAGTCAAAGAGGGGTATACAGTTCCTAGCAATTTGCCTGTCACAAGAAAAAGAGTTTCTGGTGGAGCCAGAGCAGAGCAAAGAAGTCTTTCACATTCACATCATTCAAATAAAGAGACTTCCATGAGTGCCTGGGCAAGAACTGCAGGCAAGTTGGGCTCTGTGAGGGTCCTTGTGTATAAATGGGTACTTTATCCACACAGTGTATCACAGAAGTGACGTCACTCTTGCATCACAAAATGTTTATGAAAATTAAAAATACTTGCTAGCCGTAGAGAAGTATTCCAATAGGAACTTCACATGGTCATTCAAATTTAGCTGTAGTTGATTGTCTCAATGTCATAATTTCTTTGTGGATATTTTTTTTCAGGAGGCAAACCTTCTTAGTGTCTTAGTAGATGAATAACTATTAATTTTTTCCTGAAGCCTTCTGATAATAATCATGACAGGTAGTTTTAAAGCCTTAGCTTTTTGGAAAATTTAGCATTTTTAAATAAAAGTTTTTAGTTTGGAAAAATAGGTAATGTAAAGCTAATTTATGTGTATACGATGTGCTACTTTCACCTTTTCTGGTGCTATTGCTGTTTCATCTAGCTTTCCCACAAATCCTCATTGGAACTTAGAGTATGATAAAAGTAACAGCTTCTATCTCAGAAGTAAAACTGCAAACTTGGGTGGTAGTTACACCTCAGCTTGTTGTGAAGGAGGAAAAAGCTGTAATTTCAGTGCACTTAGAGTGAATAAGTTAGATTTCCTTTGAAGAACTACAGACCTTTCCTTCATTTGTATTAACAGGAAGATCAAGAAGATGTTCCTGAATGCAAAATTTACAAGACCCAGTTCCTGCTACCCTTTGGCTTGGTGACAAACACAGTTTTGGTTTCTCGTGGGATGTGGCAATTGTACAAGTTAGTTGCAGTGTGTGACAGTCTAGTGACTTAGATATTGCTAATAGCCATGTCACTGAAAGCAGGATGAGTTAAGCCAGACTGATGAGTCTGCTAACCAGAGCTAGGTCAAGAAGTGCTGCCTCTGCGCAGTACAAAGCACAGATTCCCCAAAGAATCTCTTGCCTTTAGCTTGTCTTCTCTCAATCCCAGACCGACTGAACTACTGCTCTAACTCAGCTATAAAGCTCAAAATAGTTTTGCTATATATCCAAAATGAAGCTTTCTCTGTAACAGGAAAAGAACCACTGCCCTATTCATACCCATATAAAATATTTTCCACGGCTCTTGCCTGCCTGCAAAGAAGCAAACACAGGCGACTTTTCATTTCAGCTACCTCAACTACCCAGTGCCCTGAGAGAGATGAAAGTAGGCCAGGAATCTCACCTGGTCATTTGTTCACACAGATAGATATAATATTGAAATCTTAAACCAGTATTCACATCAGTAAAGATATTTACAAATATTTTTCTCTTCATTGGTTTAATTTCTGTGTGTTGAGATTTTCAATATAGCCTTTATACAGTTATATAAGGAGCAATTACATCAATGTCATTTTTGATCAGATTATCATTAAAGTGTCTGCTTTCAATACGCCAGTGTCTATGGCAACTCTTCACAAGCTACCACCAGATCCTCTGCCTTAGACTCATTGTCACCAGGCATTATAGAAGTGATGAGCTCAGTCAAAATGTGCTATACAAGTGGTTATCTCAATTTTCTGGTTCAGCAAATTACATTGCTCCAGAGGTTTTGTGGTAATGGTTTACTGTAATACAATGTAAAATGTAATGGTGTGGAGAATATTGGTGAGCAGCTAAAGGCCAAACTCATGGAGCTGTTTGAGCTAATTCAGAGGTAGTATTTGAGGTTGTAGTAACAGCCTTTTTATACATTCAGTGCTAAATATAAATGCCCTTAATCAGTCTGAAATAGGGACTGAAACAGAATGCGAAATATGAAGTATTGCATATCTCTGGAAGTCATAAACAGTTTCTTCTCATTGGCCCAAGTGATAATATTTCAAAGGTTTTGAGCCTTTACTGTAGCACTCTTGATTACTTTCATAGACATTTAGACTGCTAAAGCTTCAATATTTTGGTGTGAAGCAGAAGGTGTTGGCAAGAGGGAAGATGGTTTCAGACCCTGGTTTTCTAAGGTTTTCCAGTGCTAGACAGTGTTGAAAGATGTAACTGGAAGAACTGTTTTTTACCAAAGTCATAAACTGTATCTTAGAATAAACATATAGATATGAACTTGAAACCATGTAAACAAAAAGCCCCACACAATGCCTAATGACAAAACAACTGTGAGTATGGAAATAATGTAATATAACGCAATGAATCTTGGACACGTCACACACGTCTTTGAGAGCTCTTTACAAAAGACTGAGTTTTGAGATGCATTTCACCTCAAATGAGCAAAAAGTAAGGTTTTTCTTAAGCCACTTTAACATCAGAAGCACCTTACTGGCTTCAGATGTTGCCTTTGTTGACATTGTGTCCAGAAAATACATGAGTTATTCTGTAAGTTTACATTAAACTTTCTTTTATTCCTAAGTGTCTCTATATCCTTTTTTGACTACTGTTTTTCCTCTGTTTTCTCTTTTTTATTTCCCTCCTGCTTCCCTAGGGAGATTAGGTTCATGGTAGTTAAATGATTCATAGAAATAGCTAAGAATCAAAGCTAGCAGGTCTGGGAGTCTAACACAGTAGGGTGAACCACTGAGTTGCTTTCAAACTTCATCTTTCATCTTGCCATGCCCCATCTCTCTGGCAGTTAACACTCTCAGGTTGGATGTTCCCATGTTACAATCAGTTGGCAAGAGAGTTACTCTGAATGGTGAAATAGAGGACCATAGACAAACCAATGTTTTTACTGGGTGTATGTACAATATGAATTATTAAGGAACAAGTTAAAATAAAATGCCTCCAGTAAGGTGACTTTTACTAAAATTTAAGTGATTTTTAGTTTAATAATAGAAAACCAATTTGAAGTGTTAACACTGACTTGAGCTTACAGCTCAGACACAAGCAATCAAACGTAATTTTGCATAGCACGGTGATGTCTTTTCTGTTTGGCTGGGAAATCTAGTCCATTCATTTATATTCATCAAAAGAAGCTTTTTGCAATACAATGTGTTATCGCGGGCCTCAAAGTCCAAATTACATAAAGACTTTTGCAATGTCTTTACAAATATGGGGAAGAAAAAGTCATGCTATTATCTTTCCTTCTTTTACCTCCTAAGATGCCAATTTCACTGACATTAAAGGATTAGATTATGTACTAAATGAAAAAGAGGATGAAGAAATTTTGATAAGGCATCCTAAGAATTAAATGGAGCTCCCTAAAATTGAAAAAACAATTTAAAAAATTCTAATCAATAATTATCTCTATCTACCTTCCACCTTCCTCAAATACTCTTGAAAAAGGATTCCAGATCATTTATTCCCTGTGTATTCCTTACTTGCGGTAGCCCACCTACTTCTTTTGAGAATCCCATCAAAAAAGGGAATCAAGCCCCCCTTGGTAGTAATTTGACTATAGATTGTTTTTATTATAAGGCTGTGCTGGAACCAGGCAGCTTTAAAGGTCTTTAATGACAGGGTGGTTGTGACTAGATGATCTTTAAGGTCCCTTTCAGCCCTTAATATTCTACAGTCCTATAATTCCTTGAAATACTTCCACACAGCATCATTGTTTAATGAATATTGTAGATTCATACAATTGTAAAATGGTTTTGGCTGGAAGGAACCTTAAAGATCATCTAGTCTCAACTCTTCTGCCATGGGCAGGGACACCACCTATGAAACCAGGTTGCTCAAGGCCTTATCTAACCTGGCCTATAGATCATATAGTTTGGTTTAGGTGGAATAGATATGTCTTTAAGAATAACAGTAGGAGGCTTGGATTCTTTCCTAGATGGAGAGACAGTGGCTTCTTTCCCTCTTAGCATAACTAAACAGACTTTTTTTGAGATGGAAATAGGACTAATACCCAAACCTCCTTGGCTTATATCTTTGCAAGAAATTTCACCATTCTCTTCTAAATATTAGAAGAGTTTACTTTACCTCACCTTCACCTGTCCTTTGCCTTCTTCACTGGACAGAACAGTATGAGCTCAGAAATGTTCTCCTCAGTTGCCAACTTCCTCCTCCAGACACATGTTACAGTGCCAGGTTTAATCTAGATCTGCAAGTCTGAAGAAGCTGCTAAAGACAATGAATCTTCTCTCACATCAGTGTAAGCAGAGGATAAATATGTTGAAGTCAGTGAAGCATAAAAGTGGTAAGAGAGCAAAAACAGGCCTAAGGATGAAAAAGCAGTCATCTTTCCACAGAATATTTTCCCTAGTTTTCAAAGAAAATTAGTCTATATTTTGAAGTATTATTGGAAACATCTACCTTCAACAAAAAGGTTGGGACAGATGGAACTGATGAAATGGCTTTATTTTGCAATTTATTGTATCAAGAATATTGTGACACAGGAATTCTGCCTGTTCCATGTCTTCAGCTGGGAGAGGCAAGGAGTGGTATTTACAAGATCATTGTTTATATGCACCTGTTTGCAAGTATGGGTGAAGGCCCAATTCTCAGCAACTCTGACAAAATCCTTCTATCTTCTGTTCTGTTGGTAAAGTGCTAATGAGACAAAATTTATAAATGAGCTTTAAGGCTCTTAAGGAGTCTCAAAGGCGAGCAGCAAGAAAGATAAAATTGAGTAAGACAAAAACAATGAGCTGGAATTACTAGAAAGAAAGTTGAAGGGAGTAGGTTAAAAAAAATACATAAAGGCATGAATCAAAATTGCATAAAACACAGTCAGCTGGTTGTGGAAGGCAGAAAAATAGGAATACACTTACCAGCTAATGGAGTGCACTGGTTTACTCCAGCAAGTCTCTGACTACTGTATAGGCAGGAAACAGAGGTTTTGTTTGTTGTTGTTTGATATAAATTTTCCTTTTTTTACCCTAAGGCCTCTTTCATTAGGCAGCTTCTTGACATTAGGACATTTATGGATGTTTGATTTTATTCCGTACAAGTAAAACTGGCAGATTCTGACCCTTTGTCAGATTTTCACAGTGTGTTCACTGCTCTATATTACTTGTGCCTAATACTGGGGAAAATCTTTCAGGAACGAGCCTCAGTGAATCAAAATTATGGTGCCTTATGCTATTTTAAGGATATATAATACTAAAGCAGAAACAGTCTTTTAACTATATCTTATGGCTATCCTACTAGATCATAAAATATATACTAGTCTAGAATAGATTATGTTGCAAACAACATTAAAGGTGCACAAAAAAAGGATAACTTTGGGACTTGAAGCACATAAGATAATTCTATAGAAACACAATTTCCATTTGTTTCATTGATGTTCCTAATTAGTATGAAAGATTGTTGATATTTAATCAGAGAAATCTAGGAAATTAGGTTTGAAACACCAATTTTATAAGTATGAAAACAGGCAAAAAAAAGTTTGCAATTTGCTATTTGCCTAATCATCATTCCAAGTTTAATTTGAAAAAACAACCAAAAAAATGCATTAAACCCCAGTGTATTCTGTTGCACTTGCCCGCTACTTTAAAACACAGGTAACATGAAAGAAAATGCACCAGTGGATTCAGTAGCAACTGTAAACACCTTGCTTTTGCCAGTGACTAAGAACTTTCTTACCACTATCTTATTAGTTTCTGTGGATTCCGGAAATAAAGTTATCTTTTCCAATTTTCCTTATATCAGAAGATACAATAGGAGATCTGTGTGTGACAGGAGGTTACAGATCAACGACCCGTAAGAGATACCTGAAAAAAAGTGAAGGCTTGGAAGTGATAGGATTCCACAAGGATCATCAAAGTTACTAAGCAGGTGATAACTGCAATCAGGTTTTCCAGTGAGCTCTTCAGGTAGAATCTCAGATCACATGGAAAGAGACAGAAGAATGCTTCTTCCATCTTGTCTTTACCCACCCCCCATCTTCAGCATCAGGGCTTGAAACTCCTTGATTTTTTAGCGTAAAAATAAGTGTCAGGAACTCAGCAATGTGAGGGGGAATCAGAAGACCTTTCTTTCAGCTTACAGCATATGTTCAGCCTCACTCCATTCTGGTTCATTTTCCAACCACTTGTTCTGTGCTCATACCCAAACGCTGACCCTGCCTATTTCCATATGCTTGGGAAGAATGCAGATAAATAGTGTAACTAGTTCAACTGTCTAAGGAATGCACCTCTATTACCCCTGCTTCTTTTTGACTACCCTCCAGAAACCAGACCTTCTCCAAAGCTGCATCTTAGGGAATGAACAGATTGTTGAATTTTGATGTATGCTTGCAAGCATTTGGCAAGATCCATCCCATCCAAAACAGGATCACATTGCGTAAATATCAGACCTGCACAACTGCAGCTCAGTCTCCCAAGGGGATAGGCTTGCTTTTTGTGAACTGTTGGACTCAGATGAATAATTTCTAGATTATTTTAAATGCTTTAAGGTGCAGTTATGGATAACTTAATGAGTAAAATAAGCATTTTTTGAGGCAGCACTGGCATTTACAGAGATCATTCCTACTACTAATTTAATGGAAACAGATGTTTGTCCATTGTAGGTAGACTTTGAGACACTCGACTGTC
The DNA here is from genome assembly GCF_041296385.1 of Aphelocoma coerulescens. Taxonomy (NCBI): domain Eukaryota; kingdom Metazoa; phylum Chordata; class Aves; order Passeriformes; family Corvidae; genus Aphelocoma; species Aphelocoma coerulescens. The sequence continues at coordinate 59,606,588 of NC_091015.1, read as the reverse complement.
TTATTTTAAGTGAGAAGAATAATTTTCAGTTGAAGCATGGCTATGTAATACTGAGTATCTTGTAAGCAGTTTCTAATTAAGGAAAACCTATGTCAGTCTGAAGTGGAAGTTTCCCATTTATGTGTTAGGCTCACAGTCCTAAGAGAAACCATGCAGTATTACTGATAGCTGGCAAACTGGCTGTTTGGATTGTAGGGACTAAAGAAGTTTAGTGATTTGTTGGTGCAATTTAGTGATTTTATTTAAAAACTCCCAAAACACACATCTCCTCTTCCTGCCCCAAAAAGACCAAACAAACCCAAATGCAAAACCAAAAAAGAACTCTTAAAAAAAACCAAACCCCTTATTTTTATCTTAACTTATAAGAAATTCAATAATTTGAGCTTCCAGGTGAAATCTATGTAGCTCTTCCTTTTGTTTTCGCACTAGATACCTTAGATTCTGCATCTTATGTATTTCAACAAGCTCTGCAGACTCCTTTCATCATCATTTTGCTCAGTACAGTAAGAAAGCCTGCAACCTAAATAGAAAAGCTTTTTAAAACACAAGGGCTTCAAGGATCTAATAAGAAAGTAGCATCTGTAAAGCACACAGTGACTAAAAGGCATCCTGTACACGAGTATATCATAATCAGATTACTTTTTCATTGAGTAATAAGCAGAAGCCTTTCAAAAACTACATTAGGCCCACAATGAGATCTATACAAAGGAAAACCCAGCCGCTGGTCTCCTTAGGAACAGTACAGAATAAGAGGATCTGTCCCATCAGATTTTGACTTTAGATTTTGGTTTAAAGCTTGCATTCACTTTCATGTGCTTGTTGCTGGTGTTATTTCTTTTTTAATTTTGGAGCTATTTGAAATGTTTTTTGAAAGATAACGTAAATCTTAGCATTTAGAAAATACACATAAAGAAAAAAAAAGAGCTTTTTGGTATTTCTTCAGAGTTTACTGTCGTGAAATAAAAATGCCAAATATCAATCAAAGCAAAAAAGAGGCAACTGTTAGTATTGTCATTTTTTTCTAATATTTGTGTGAACTGGTTCCATCCAAAGGTTTCCTCCCAGTTCATGGTAATGTGCAATGCAAATTATTACAGGATACACTCACTGCAAAATGCTGGTGTATTTATTAAAAAAAAAACAGTCTTGCCATCACTGTTCAGCCCTGGATAGGAGTTTGAAAAAAAACTCCCAATATTCAGAACATTCTGTTAAAATAGAAATTAATATTCGCTCTGTTGCAGATAAAGTGGAATGTAGCACAGAGTAGAAGCTTATACATATTTACTAGGGATCTAAGAACTGTAAAATACTTGTCTTTTTTTGCCGTAACTTTTTGTGATCTCTAGTTGTACCATATAGAGTATTTGTCCAAAGTATGATCTATTGTTTTCAAAAGAAGTCTGAAAATGTCCAGGTTATTTTAAAGCAGGTTATTCTGCTTTATTTTCCATAGCTAAGAATCAAAGCTAAAAAAACACAAAAAAATCAGCCTGTCCCTTGGGGCTTGAAAATTATTTTGTGGTTGTTAGGAAAATAGAAAAATTGAGAACTACAATGAGAAATATCTTCTCACCCTGTCTATTGGACAATGTCCATCTTAGATTGCCTACCATTTTTTGCTCTCCATCCCATCCATTGGAGAAACATGAAGTCTCCCTTCATGTGATGTACACTGAAAATAGAATAATTAAATCTCCTTATTGAGATGGAGAGACATCAGTAGAATAGAAATATCACAGCAAAAAGTTAATTTCTTTCCAACTATAAAATGATCAGTAATGGAAAGGCTAAAGTAGCCCATAAAAGCTGATTCTGATAAATTTTGTTGTCCTGAGCACCTACCAATTGTGGGTAAAATTATTATTTCTAGGGAATTCAAATTCTCATTCCAAGTCCCTCAGAATGAAGACACAAACAGCAAGTGTAAATATTTGTGTTAAAAATTAGTTGTTACTGGAGAGAGAAGCCTTATCTTTAGGTTTTAATTAATTCTTATCTCAGTTAAAAGAAAATTAGAAAGTAATCGTGTTCTTGTAAAGTATCCATTGTCTGATTTCTGATGTAACATGTAGCTTTAAGAGGAATTTTGTGAGCAGCAAGAATTCCTTTGATTTATATCATGTGCTTTTTTGTGAGTGGGAGTAGAATCATGGTTGATTTGAGTGTGTATTCAGAATCCAAGAAAAAAGATTCTGAATTAAATCCATTCTGTCAAATGAACTAATATAGCTTGAAAAAATAGACAAGTTTTTGTGCCCCACATGCCTTATGGCTTTTCTACATTTCCTTTTTTTTCTTCTTTCACAATCTGAAAATTCTGCTTATTTAAGTGAACAATGTAGTGAATAAAGTGAATGAAAAAGTTTCTGTTTGATGAGGGAAGAATAGATTGCTCTTTATTCTTCTTGCCAAGGAGTTAATTACTACATTGGTATGGTTGGTCGTTAAGAGTTGTACTCTCAAAGGCAGTCTGCTACAAAACAGATTTTTTTTTTTTTTTTGCCTGAGAGAATAATAAGTTCTATGGAAAAGATGAAAGGAGCAAGAAAATGTCTGTTTTTAAAAGTTCCTAGACTGCATGGCTTTCACCATAAGCTGGTAGATGCATTTGTTTCAATTGGCGCTTGAAGTAAATTAAAGGACCCTACGTGTGCAGGAGTGAAAATACTGTAATGTTGTAACCTGAGAGCAGTTTTTCAGCAACCTGAGTGTTTCAAAACTGTAGTTTTGATTAAAATATTGGCAGAACTACAGCTCTAACTAGCTCCCAGTGGATATTCAGTGTCCTAAAATCTTATTCACTTCATAACAGCCTGCAGTTGAACAGAATGCTATGGAATATGTCTCCTCCATAGAGTACTGAAAGAGAGATTAAAGGATTGTCATTAATGCTCAGATTTGAAAAGAATATTATTTTTTTTTAATGTTGCACTCAAGTTTCTAGTCTCCACACTGTATATTCCAGCTCAGTGATCTCCAACATGGAGATATATATCTATATCTATATCTATATATGTATATCTATATCTATATCTATATCTATATCTATATCTATATCTATATACAGTTTTATTTATTTCTCTGGAGTTGCATGACTTCCAGAGGTAGGTTTCACCTAAGTATTGCCATCTCTTCAATCTTTTTTGCATGCCTAAGGAGTTTTTTTAAAAAACTATCTCGGTGTCTTTCATATCATATAAAATTATACATATATATAAAGATAAGGTCCCATTGGGACAGGCCTGCGTAATGAATCAGCTCTGTAAGGTGATGTGCAATGGTTGTGCAGAAGTCTGGCACAGAGAATGAGACTGCAGACACCAGATCATACTAAAATCAGGGTATTAATATTCTCAAGGATAGACTACAAGTATGAATAAATCTTGCCTTACTTGTCTATTGACCATTCTTGGCAAACTTGCTGAGTTTTCAGGGACTCGGGAAACCCACTGGTTCTTCCTCAGCCTCTGGAAATCCCTGCAGCACACTTAGTTTAAGGACCTGTAAGACTGGACATTAACCCTGGGGAATACAGGACAACAATATACACATTTGTTATACTCTGACTTCCCTTCAGTATAAAGTGACTTTGTGGCAGCAGTTTTTGCCTTTTGGAGTAAAATACAGGGATGACATGATTAATTTTCTGTAGGAACCATAACATTTCTCTGCAAGAAGACAGTAATAGTATCCCATGTTCTCCCAAAAGGTGGCTATAATGGCCATAGGTCAAATATTGCTTCTATTAAATCAAAGATTTTGTTCAGTTTAGCTCAGGATTGCTTATACTTATATCTCCATCTCTTGAGACTTGAGCAGATGCCATTTTCTGTATTTTTCGTCTCTTGTACAGAAAATCTAAATTATAAAGGCTTATCGCTTCTTTTGTTTTTCTTTCCGTCTAATCAAGATTTTATGCTTCCTGCTTTTCACGTTACAGCTTTGAGTGTCACACTGAAAACCACATGCATTATTCCAGAGCACAAAATTCAATTTTGTCCTGTCTTGTACTGCTTCAATGACTCCTCTTAATTCTGTTAAAAAAAAAAAAGTAAAATAATCTTCTGAAGTAGTGCATGAGCACGTACATTCCTTTGTCACTTGATGTGACAACTGAATAGGGAAACGCATACCCATAGGCACTCCAATTTATTTCAACTTGTTAGTATAGAGAGTGATTTAGTGCATTACACTGGTAATAAAATCATATTTGTTGCAGGTCCTATTAATAAGCAATAACTATTGCATTTTTAGCCACTCTCACTTATTTGCCTTTAGGAAGAATATTTAAATCTCAAAAGAGTATAAAAAAATCCAATGGAAAAATTTCAAATAATAATGATTTTGTTGAAAGAAGGAGTATTGCAATTTCAGTGAAAAACATTTGAATAACATGAGGAAGAACTTAAAGAGCATTTTAAAAGAAATGCCTATTAATATTTTTAATGTAAAACTTGGATTAAATATAAAAAGTTATATTCTAAATTAGTGTAGAAGGCAAAAATATTTACCTCAGAAGTAAATACTTAATTGTTTTCAGAACTAGATATTCATCTTGAGATTCAAAATTGATTTTTTCAAAAATCCTATAAAATTTGATTTTTGTTGTGATTTTTTTACTTGTTGAATTTCTCATAGAATTTTTTTAAGCAGTCATCATCAAGACCAATTCAGATCTCTAGCAAATTAAAGGTCATCTAAATTACCATTTTCATTGTCTTTTAAACAATTCAGTGGAATTTTCATGCACAATATTTATGCATGGTACTTGAAAAAAAATGGGAAAAAAATACTTGAATAACATAAAAATCATAGATATTCCTCTTACAGTAGGACTTTGAAAGTGAAACAAATTATTTTCCTGTGTCAGGGTGTTACCTGATATTACTAATCTCCTGCCTTGAAATACTAAATGCATCTTTGGTCTGTTTTTATTTTTTTAATTAGCATTTAAAATATCTGTTTTTTTCCCCACACCTTTGCCAATGTAATATAATTGTCGTTTATTTCATAAAGGACCGTGATTGAACACTAACAATTGTGTCTGACTTCTGGAAACATACATTTCTTGGGATAATTATAGGGTGATCAAGCCTTGCCATAACTTGACAGTTCCACAATAAAATAAAGCCCCAAGGTTTATGCCACTGCAGCTTCATTGCTGAGTGACTTATATAAGCTCTGCTGTTATTTCTTAGCCAGTATGAATCTTGAAGATTAGCAACTCCTAAGGACTGAAATATGCTTGCTGTGTTAATGAAGTCTCAAAATCACAGTATGGAAGAAAGCTTTCATTGAAGTGCTGATAAATCTCTTCATACAGATCATTGCCTGCCAGGAGAGGAATATCACTTAGTTATAGAGATAAAACCAAAATATTTAGTCTGTACCAAAAACAAGCTAAACCAATGATGTCATTGTACATTGTAAGCATTACATTCAGTTTGGGGTTTGTAATGTAGTAAGGGGGATCCCTTTCCCTCTCTCCTCTGCCCCAAAAATAGCTTTGCAACACAGAGATAAAAGTTATATCGTTGCCCCATACAATTATTTTAGTATGGACATTTTAGAAATATTTCTAGCACAATTGTGTGTTAGCAAGCAATAGTGCTGTGTGTCCTCAGCCATTTCAACATTCCATTTTCCTAATGTTAGTTTAGACTGCTCATATCAGGCCCATGGCATTATACGTAAGTGTTTGTGTCATAACTTTCAGAGGTTTATTAGAGTATTAGCAGTGTTTCCATGTAGCTTCATTCTTAATTTATATTAACTTGAATCTAATATGACAGTAACATTAGATAAAATATTAATCCAGTTTTATATTCCAGCCCTTCTGGTCATCTAGTTTCACTTTCTTTAAAGTAGGAAGAAAGGCTAAATGACTTAAAGCACAAGGCTAATTAAAGCATCAAGCTAATATTTTGTCCATCCTATTCATAAAGCCCATTTCACAGTCTTATGAGCCTGACTTCTGCCATTTAACTTGGTAGATGGTACAATATGTGTGAAATACTGCAAAACATCATAAGGTAGGTGTATGATCAAGCTGACAAGAAAAAGAAAAAATTAAAAGAATTCTTTCATTTGCACATAAAGTAAATCATACTTCCTACACTGATCTTCTGTTTGAATTTTTATTTAGCTATCCTTGGGAAAATGCCTTAGGTCCCAGAACACCTTTTGTTTAGATACATGGGGCAGCTCTTTAACCTTCTATTCTTTCTCATTATTCTTTATGTTTGCCCAAAACAGTCTTACTGCTTTCAGAGCTCCTTCCACTTCCAAAGGTTATGCAAACACAAGCTCCTCTGTCTGCTACCCAGCTTTAACATCTCCACTTGCACAAGCAGAAAAACAGAATGCAGAAGCAGTGTTTACTGCAGCTAAATTAAATGTATCTGTATGTTCTGTTAGCAATGAGGCCACCTGGCATCAAACACTCCATTGTCCACACCACCATACTCTCTCAGCTGCTCAAGTACACCAACCACGCACAAGTTGTTGGGAATGGCCTCTGACCCATTCCATCTCCAAACCATGGCTGTTGTTTGAAAGGTGACTACCTGCCTTCATCCAAAGCCACACCAGAAACTATTCTAATAATAAATTTATTAATAAAGGCAAATCCAGAGATGTAAACTGATTTGATCCTAGAAAAGTAAATGAAAGGTAGGATTAGAATTTGCATTCTTGGTTTCCTAGTCCTGTAGTTATTCTTCCAGAAAATAATGCCTTTTTTTGTTCACAATTATTGGAAAACCAGATTGATTAGCAGCTCAGGAACATCTTAATCTTAAAATTCTACAGATATTGTGAAAGTACTGTTCTTAGGCACTTTCCTTCAATTTTCAAGTCCTCTTATCTGGAGTTTGTTATGTAATTTGAATTCAGCAAACTATTTCAAACACCCCCTCCTACCTACACACCCATTAACATCATTAATAAGAATAGTTTTGAGTATCTTATGTTGTATAATTCTTTAGAAAACTTACACATAGATGTACTTTGATTATAGTTCTGTTTGCATTTTCTGGGGAAAAGAATACCACGATCAGGTATCGCTTCCATTTAACTTACAGCTTCACCCTCTGGAGTAGAACAAAACAACACATTTGATCTCAGATTATAGATATTTCAGAAATCTTCAATCTAAATGATCCTCTTGGCCCAGGTGAGTGATAGCATTTCATCAAGGCCTGTATGTTTTCCTTTGTCTCAATCTCTTGTTATCTATGCATGGGTCATTTTTGCTACTTTGAAGAACCACAGAAGTTTGGAGGAAAATCTCTTTTAAGCAGGCTGTGAGTTAAGAGCACAATTTAGAAGTCTCTTGTGTTACAAAGGGACCCAAAAGCATTGGTTACAGAGCATGCCTATGAGGCCTCTAAATACTTATACCTCTGTGAAGAGTTTCCCACAGTGGGGGAATTGCGCACTTATTGTTCCGTGTAACAATACAGGCTGGGGGAGGAACGGATTGAGAGCAGCCCTGGGGATAAGGACTTGAGGGTGCTGGTGGATGAGAGGCTGGACATGACCCAGCAATGTGCACTCACAGCCCAGAGAGCCAAATGTGTCCTGGGCTGCATCCAAAGCAGTGTGGCCAGCAGAGTGAAGGAGGGGATTCTGCCCCTCTGCTCCACTGTCATTCAACCCCACCTGGACTTCTCTGTCCTACTCTGGGGTCCCAAGCACAGGAAAGACATAGACTTGTCAGAGTTAGTACAGGGGAGAGTTATGAAGATGCTCAGAGGACTGGAGCACCTCTCCTATGAGAAAAAATTGAGAGAGTTGGGCCTGTTCTGCCTGGAGATTAGAAGGCTCTGGGATGACCTTATTATGGACTTTCAGTAGCTAAAGGGAGCCTACAAGAGAGATGGAGAGGGTCTTTTTACAAGGACATGTGGTGACGGGACAAAGGGGAATGGTTTTAAACTGAGAGTACGTTTAAATTGGATGTTAGGAAGAAATTCTTTACTGTGAGGGTGGTGAGGCACTAGAGCAGGTTGTCCAGAGCAGCAGTGGATGCCCCAACCAGGACAGTGGTCAACACCAGTTTCATGGGACTCTGAGATAACTGGTCTAAGGAAAGGTGTCCCTGCCTGTAGTGAGGGAGGTGGAACTAGATGATCTTTAAAATCCCTTCCAACCCAAATCATTTTATGATTCTATAAGATGCTCTTTGCACTGTGTTTACTGGGGAAGAGCTGCCTACACAATAATGAGAAGGAAAAGCAATTAGGACAGAAGTGTTGGAGCTGCTACAGGGACTGCCTCTGAGCACACCTCCACCTATGAAGATAGGGCCGTTTTGATTGTATTAAAAACTGCACTTATTGGGGAGAAAATAAAATATCTACCAAGAGAAACACTTCCTACAATTGCCTTAAAATATTCACCTAACAATATGAATGGTGCATGGCACTTTTGTCAGTGTGAACAGCTGCTCCCCTCACCTTATTTTGCTTTCACTGAATCATCTGTAACAAACACTCTGCTCAGGAGAGCCTGCGGGTAGCTCGGTACTTTTCATTTACAAAAGTAATCCATGTCTCTTGTCACATTCAACTTTGTTAGAATGCGGCAGGAGTTTGCAAAAGTCACCCAGACTTCAAGGAAAGACAACTTATACTGAACACTTCTTGGCTGGAAGCATAAAATATTTATACTCTTGAAATAGGCAATTTGATCATTCAGTCACTTTGTATATACCTCATTGTGTAAGCATTCCTCTTCAGGCTCCTTTCTCTGTTAAATATGGTTATACGGTACATAATTGCCAAGAGTAAAAAGGGTTGCACATGCTATTTTTGGCAGCATGGATGATGAGCACAGCATTTATGAAGGAAGAATTATTATGGAGTTAAAACTCATGCATATCTATGAAAGCTTAGCTTCTTCCTTGAGAGTTTTGGAACAAGTCCAACTTTAGAAAGTTCTCATGGGGTTTCTTGAGCTGTGCAAGCTGGAAAGAGCTTTTAGCTAAGTTGCTGATACTTAAAATAACCGAAGGGCAGTTTTAAACGTTTGTCGCTAAAAGCAATAAATCACTGCTCAGCACAAGCTGTGTTAACTCTGCTGTCAGGACAGGTGTCTGCTGGGCTCCCTGAGGCAGTCAGCAAACGCAAACTAATGTGCAAACTACAGTAATTTTTTGTGCCGGCTCTCCCATTTTTGAGATGAATACTAGAAGGTCTTCATACTACTGCTGTTACAAACTGACCTGAACAAACCTGTGTGATGTTTGAGTTCATCAACCTTGGCCTCTGCATGGAAACCTGTGAGACGTTTGCACTTCAGAAAATGTTCTGCTGATAATGATGTGAAGCTGTGTGCTCACACACAGGCTGTCTGGAGCTCTTACTTGTAATGGCCAGAAGATTTTCTATATGTTCTTTTACAAAGAGAGTAATATTAGATCTGGCTTTCAGAGACCAGTTTTTCATGGATACAAGCAAACAAAAGAAATTGCTTTATGACCATGTAAAGAAGCCACTCATGTAATTAGTAAATTTTAGCCTGAACAAATTATATTGACAGGACTAACAGCGTCGATACAAACAGTGTCCCAGTGATTATATTGGAATGGAATGCTTATGTTCTTAACTGTTCTCAACTTAGAGCATGTAGCTTTGGGAGAAAAATTTGTCCAGATTACTTCTAGGATTTCAATACACATTTACAAATAGTAGTTTCCTACAAACTGCAAAATTTTTCTACTAGATGAAAAAATTGAAGCCATCCTTACATATTTGCATGTGCATTCCTCATTAGTAGTCACTGCTAAGTCATCTGATAGTTGTGTGCCAAGTCTTTATGACTTATTTCTGTACTTTTACCTTGCTGAGTTCATCCATGCATCTTTATAGATACAACAAGGAAAGAGAAATACAGTGGCTGGCTTAATTATATCTACTTAATATATAGCATAATTTTAATGATGTTTACTGTCTGAAAACCTCACCTATACTGGAGTCATCCATATTCCTTTCAGCCCTGAAATGGTTTCCCAGCCTCCTGCATCTTATACCTCTGCAAGGCACATGTCATAACCTGCTGTGTAAGGATCTCATTCAATGTTTTGCACTCAATTTCTTCAAATCTAATACCACTAAATCTGGTAAAAGACAGTAGTGAACCAGCTGCACAGTCTCTGACATTTTGAGCCACCAGGTCGATTCTGTGTGAAAATACCTTTCTTTTAACAATCTTCCTCAACAGGATTTCTTTCTTCTCCTCCCAGTGTAGTATATTGTATCCCTAAATTGCTCAGATTCAGCCTATCATTGCATTCAAGTCTCCAAACCTGAGAATTACCTATTATTCAGTATCTGGTGATCTGTCAGGATTTGACATTTTTATTTTTCATGATAAGAGCTATTTTGTGTGCTATTTAAGGGCTTGTCAAATGAATTAATTAAGTAATTTTCTTCTTCGTTCTCTATAATTAGACTTGCACTTACTAAAGAATCTCAGTTTTAGAGTCTAATAGGACTTAGAATATTTTCAATAACTTAACAACATATCTGGATTTTTTAATAAAAAGATAACTCCCAAAGACTTCAGAAATCTCTAGCATTAATAATAATTTATTGCATATTAAGCTACACAAGACACCTGGAACTGATTAAACCCATGACATGAAGTCCTGAGATAAGTGCAGACATAGTATGTATGTGTTTTGAAAGGCAAAGGATAATGAAGTTTCTTTATTATCAAGGAGATTTGCTCAAATAGGGAAAAGAAAAAATGGGAATGGTTTGTAGCAACTTAGTATTATAGCCTGTTTTGCTGATTTTTGTATGAGGGACAGCTATTGATCAGTAGATGATAAGTGAAGCCATCCCAGTAAGAGCAAGAAATGCTGGCATTAATATGGAAGGCAAATTAAATGGGAGCTGAGTAACTTTAGAGGTATGACTGGTCTGTTCATGAGCAATTTGCAATTTTTTCTGCCTTTGAAAAAATGATTAATTGTTGTCTCATGTCCCCTTTAAATTTAAAGAACCTATGAAACTATAAAATGTCCCAATACAAAAAAAAATAACCTGATTGTTTTCATGATCTACAACTATACTTCGGTAAACATAAATAAATGAAATAATGCATTTCATGCCTGTAATTATCTATTTCTTGTAACCTCAAGGAATTATTTTTAAGCATTTTGGTGTGCCATGAAAACAGAACACAGTGGAATTTTTTATGTATTTCAGTAATATTTGAAGAAGGCCCACCATAAGGAAATGGGCTTTCAGTTTCTTAATGCTTTCTCTGTGCCATTGAACTTTTTATCATTTCAGTTGCTTTTTTTAAAATATACAAATAACCCAAATGAAAAACTATAAAAAATTGCCTGAATCAGAGGTACCTTTGTTGTTTCAGGCCTTTCTATGCTCTGTGCATGCGTGTGTGTTCATATTGTGTATGAAACCAGGCTCCTGCTTTTATATTTCCCCAGTTCAATCACAGTGGGCAGTAGACCTTGTGTGCTTATTTTATCTTCTGCTTGACATACTGCTTGATGCGTATGATCAAATGCAGCATTTCATTTCCAGTCTCACAGATGACAGAATAAATTCCAGCATGCATTTCTGCCAATGTCAGAAAGGTCAAGGAAGACAGAATGATACAAGTTTGCTCATGTTTTAGTTTCCTGAAAAATCAGAAATAATTATGTAGAAAATCAAATTACTTTTTAAATCTTATCTTCGTAGTATTTTATTTTCTAATTAATAACTTATTAAAGAAATATTGTCTTTAAATTTATTCCGTGTTTTTCTCCTATTTATTAGCAGTTTGTTAAAGAATTCTGCTACTAGGTCTGTGTTAATGGTTTTCTAGAAGCTATGGAAATCCTTCATAGGTTGATCAAGTAGTTAAAAGTCCTTATGCTTCCACCTACCAGCACATTTCAGGATTTTACAAGAATAAGTAATGTTTTATTTTTATTTAAGTTGCTCAGCCAGGGTATAAAGGCCTAACTAGTTTAGCAAATACATACACAGCAATCAACTTTTCTAGTATTCTGACCTAATGTATTTTAAAAAATTTGTTTCCTCTAAAGTCTTCATGTCAATACTTTACATATGATTTTACAATATTGAAATGATACCCAAAATTCTAATGCTGAACACAGAGTTAAAACTCCTTTTATATTTATTTAATTTTGCTTTTCTCACTTGGACTGCCATGGGAAAAGAAGAAATTTTTAGCTTTTGTCAATATTTTTTCTTGAAGTCACACTGCTAAAAATATTATGGACTAGCATGACAATGTTGGTGTTAATGTCTTAAAATCCTCACTCTAATGATCTTGTTAAAATTACTTTAAGAAATCAATGTGGGGATTTTCTCTCCCATTTGCAGAAACTTTGAATTACTAACAATTTTGAAAGCTATATTTTGGTCAGAGTTCAGCTGGATTATTGTAGAGGAAAAATGGCTGACTCCTGATTTTTCTTTCATTGAATCATCTTGGTGAGCAGGGCCTTCATTCTAGTTCTTGGACATCAGAAACAAAAGTAATTTTTGTTTTGTAATACATACTTTGATATATGGAAAAATCTTGGAATTTTCAAAAAGTAAATATTTTTATCTGATCAGTAAAAGTTTATTAATCTTGTAATTTGGTAATGTGGGAAAGACTAGAGCAAGAACACAGGAGACAATAGAAGTATTGAAATAGTGGCAAATTAGTTAAAAAATTAATTAAATTGAAGTAACCAAGATCATGTTCAGCAACCTTAACAAACCTGGTAACTTTAAGTTTTGATTTAGAAAAAATAAATAAGAAGCCTTGTAAAAGCAATAGTCATTGATCTTTCATTGCTACCTCGTATAAAATTTATCTTGAATTCATTGATTTTTTTTTTTAATTATTATTATTTTTAAGTACCAGAGATAATATTCATATTTTGTCTAGTTCTGTGCAACACCAGTTCATCACTGGAACATTTTCTTGGTTTTAAATTGTAGTGCAATCAGACTCACTTAATTTTGCATGCTGATGTGCTGACCAGAGTCAGCATTTTAGATTTTACAAGCCAGGCACAAAAGGTGCCTTGGCAAGGTTATTGTTTTTTGAGTGAGAGCACCTGACTGCTCTTTCACTCAGAGCTGGAATTTGAAACCAGGCAGGAATGCTCTGCTGCTACCTGGGGATGATTAATAGAAATTGAACAACCTCAATTTCTGTGAGCTGTAGGGAAAACAATGATAAAACATACCAACCTGGTACATTCGAAATACATTAAGACTACCCAGATAGAAGTAACTTAATTGACTTTTCAGCCTTTCTTAGAATTCTTTGGGAAAGAAAGTGAAAGAAATCCTCCTGTTCAGTGTTCGCTTTTTGTTTTGTGGGTTTGTGGTGTTTTGTTTGTTTGGTGTCAATGCAAGTGCAAGGTTTCCTAAATTTCTGTGGCAGCAGAAGTGTTTCCTAAGCAGAGGAAGCTATTGCTCTGCAGAAGAAAATAGGAGTTTATTTAAAAAGTAAAAATCACATAGATCCACAGTTTCTTTCACAAAAATGAGGAAAAATATGGCCCGCACATGCAAGCTCTTTTTTCTTTAGGGTATGTTCTTTTACCTTGTTATTATAGGTATCACTTTTGGTTTTCTTCTTATGGGAAAGAGAAAAGAGCAAAACAAAAAATGGTCCCCTTTAGCTTGTGCTGTAACTTCAAAGCTTCTCACAGCTAAGGCATACGAATTGATATAAATTCTCAGTGTTTAGGGAGTTCTGATGATGTAGGACTCTGGCCAAGTTCAGGTGTCATCTTGGCTGCCTAAGCCTGCTCAGCTGCAGTCTTCAAGTGATGGAATTCTTTTATAAATGTTTTCTTTGGAAATGCTGCTGGACTGAGGAGGTGCAATACCCAGGCTTCCATGCGTGTGCATGCACCACACACGAGCTGAGCACTGAAGAAATTTCCTTCAGTAACTTGAGAATTTGTGAGCAGGATTTCCCAACAACTTTCTAATTTTTTCTCTGCCATATTTCAACCCACTGGAATTTTGGGGTCAAATAGTAATTCAGAAGTGGGGGGTTTTGGTTTTCTTTTCTTTTCTTTTCTTTTCTTTTCTTTTCTTTTCTTTTCTTTTCTTTTCTTTTCTTTTCTTTTCTTTTCTTTTCTTTTCTTTTCTTTTCTTTTCTTTTCTTTTCTTTTCTTTTCTTTTCTTTTCTTTTCTTTTCTTTTCTTTTCTCTTATAGAGGAGAAATCTGCATTTCAGTCTTCGTAGGTAATAATCAGATGTACTAGGGTAGGACGCTTTTGTTCAGCTGCTCAAAGACTTCTGACTACATGTTATTTGTGACGATCAATCAGAAACAGGAGTGACTTCCAGCAAGTTATTTCGTCTTGAGAAGACTGCCTCCTAATTTTGTGAAGTTTTGAATTTTCAAAGGGAAACACTGAATAATGTAAGGGAGCAGTTTTAAGGTAAACTTTAAAATTGCTGAAATATTAATTCAGTGCCCGAAGTCAGGCTAGTCTGGGAGAAAAAAAAAACAATTTCAGAGAAATATTTTAAATATTCATATGTAATGCAAAGGCAAATGCCTTTCTTGGATAACATCAGATACCAGTGCACATCGTGCCTGGGCTTTACTTCCACTCAGTCTGCCAGAATGAGCTATTGTAGAGCTTTGCAAACGTGAGCGGTGAGGCTGAATGAAGGCTCTGTGTGTGTCAGTCAGACTCTGCCCTAGCAATCAGCCTGAGCACACTTCACACCAGCAGAGTGCCTTTTGAAAGTGTCCAAGGGAAACCAGTTTTCCCAAGAACAACGTGTTAAATTACTTTGATGTGTCCTGGTCGTATTCAGGCCTCTAGAGATAACGTCTCATCTGAATGTCTTCCTTTGTTATTTCATTTAAGATCAAGGATGGTACATTTCTCAACACAATTACTGTGTGAAAGCTTTTAGTTTAAAGGAAAAAGAAACTTGTGAGCTTCTCTCAGCAGGGTCAGCGTCATCTTTGGTCTCTCTAAAGCACTTAACCCAACAGGGCTCAAGGGATGCACTGCCTGATCTTGAAACAGGAGTCAATAGTCCTCACTCTGATTGCAACGTTTTTTGACTCTGCTGAAGCGGAAAAATGTGGCTTCCTAATTCTGGCTCTGTGTATTCAAAGGATGAGTAATTTTGCACTGTCTGTCCACTATATGTCCATACACTATCCATTTATTCTGATGGAGAGTGTTTAGAGAAAAATATTGCATGTTAATACATTACTAACATAGGGGAGATTGATTTTGTCAAAAACACATAGGTTGATAACGTGATCATTTCTGTTCATGCCCACCACAGCAAGACCTGGTCCCCCAACTCCTTCTGAGATCTTTGAACAACCTCCTGAGCAATCATGACACTTTCCCCCAGAGAAAAGTAACTCTGTGTTAGAACTCTGATTTCCATATGAATCCAGTAAGTGTTGTTTTTTCTTAACTCTGTGTTGCTGGGTATGTGTATCCATGCAAGAATCCTTGATTTTATGTCCCCCCCAAAAAAAGAACAAAGCAAATTAATATTTCTTGTGGAGAAAGTTTTGGTATTCATGGAATGATTCCCATTTCAAATTACTAGGTAGATGAGGAAGAGATAAAGTAATCCTAGAAATTAAGTTATCCTGTTTTAGAGAAAGAAAGTTAATTTTTCAGTAGTGCTAATACAAAATAAAAGAAATATGTCTTTACTTCTGCTTTTTATTTGCAAAAGAGTGTAATAATATGTTTTTGCCAGAGTAAGACGATAAAGCACATTGTATTTGTTCACAGTCAAAGGTGAATTAAACAATAATTATTAGTGCTCAGAAGAAGAAGAAGAGGTAGCAAGGCTAGAGATGTGAAAAAAATCTGGATTTTTTTTTTCCCCTTATTTCTACCACAGCACCTTTACTGGCTTATTGAAAGATCTAGATCATTATAGTAATTGCTTGCTTATTGAACCTAAACCTTATCTAAGAGTAAGGAATGCCTTCTGAATAATTTATTTAAACCTTGACAGCATTTAAGAAGTACTTATGCATGCCTATAATGTCTAAATAATACAAACTATAACTAGCATGAAAGGTGGAGCTGCACTGTGCTCTAAAATTTGTGGACACTTTAATATTTCTGAAAAAAGCAGGGGAAAAAATTAAAATTGTACTCTAGCTGGTCTGAAACAAAGTCCTTGTCTATATTAATAAGATTTTTAAAATGTAGATCTGTTGCTATAATGTATTTTACAAAAAAACTGCTGTAGCATTCTGCAACAAAATTAATTGTTCCTTTTTTTATATTTAAATTACAAATTATTTTTAAAATAAAGTGGATTTATTAGTATGCATATATGCACACCTATGCTTGAAAGTAACTTTAAGTTTGTATGAATGTATGTGAGCTAGTTTGGGCTAAATTTATATTCTTTATAGTCTAAGTATAGTCTATAGTGCATTCCTAAATTATATAGTGAAGACCATTTGCTGTTTAGTGACATAAACTCTTGAGCGAAAAAAATTCAGTGGGCAAGTCAGGGCATCAAGATGAGAGCAGAACCTGTGAGAAAGGATGGACTGAAAAAAAAAAAAAGTCAAACATTGAAACAGAAAAGGACATTTGGAACCACAACAAGAGCTCAGAGATTCACCAGTTATGCAGAAAATAAGCCCGAGGGAGGCAGAAAGAAAGTGTCCCAGGTGTCTTAACCAGCTCTTCTTAACAGTCAACAGAAACTGAATTCCACTGGTTTTTGTATAGGGGTAGAAAAGCTAACTGGGCAGTTGCTAGATCTCCCAGACATTTACTGATTTCAAACATCAGAAGGACCTAGGATGTTTTTAGTGCTTTGATAATCACTTTGGTAACTTCTGAGACTGACTGATGACTCTTGGAAGTGTGCTTAGCTTAGTATTGGCCAAAGGTGAAGGGGTTTTGAAGGAATACAAAGCAATGCTGAAGAAGGGAGAGTGGCAGAGCAGAAGCCAGGAATAGGAAAGTAGAACATAACTGTCCCTAGGTTAGCCTAATCTGAATTAGAAGAATCAAGCAGAGAACTTGAGTGTTGGGATGACACACTATCAAGCCATATGAGAAAGTGATCTATGGATTCTGGAATCCAAAGAACTAGAGTCTGAGTTTCTGATGTGACTAGCTCATACAAAGCAGTGGGGGGGGGGGGAGGGGGGGGGGGGGGGGGAGGGGTAAAACTAAAGCATAACCAAAGGCTTTTCAGTGCATGTTAACAATGCTCATATCAAGATACTGGATTCATTTGTCTCTTACTAAACCTGCAAACCTTATTTTTAGTTTATATGGTTGTTGTTTTGTGGGTTTCTTTTTTTTTTTTTAAAGGAGAGTGAAGAGGAGTTCCCAACCTCTCTATTTTCTTCAGTGATTTTTCTCAGGTCCTTGTTTGCTGGTCTGTTTTCCAAAGTTACCACACTCTCTGAACCCTGTTTTGTCGGGAACCTACTTCATGCCTTTGTATGACAGATTTCACATACTACAAAAGCTAAGAGAATGTAGCAATTAACACCACCTTGTGCCATTTGTGCTCCTTGTCACATAAAAGAAAAGCAGTTACAGTGTCTGTACTGTCCACCATCCACACCAAGACTGTATCTAACCTGGAAATCTCATGAGGTGCTTTATTAACCTTTGCTATGGGAACAT
The DNA here is from genome assembly GCF_041296385.1 of Aphelocoma coerulescens. Classification (NCBI taxonomy): domain Eukaryota; kingdom Metazoa; phylum Chordata; class Aves; order Passeriformes; family Corvidae; genus Aphelocoma; species Aphelocoma coerulescens. The sequence continues at coordinate 59,588,926 of NC_091015.1, read as the reverse complement.
CTTTGCTTCTGCTTTTTCCCACTTCTTATTTGTGTATAAGTAGCATCAGATATTGTCCCATCCTCCTGTTTATGTCTAGGTGGGAAGCAACTGTTTGATAATGGAAAAATTGGACCTTTTTCCGGATTTATTTCTAAATGGAACACTATTACTGCTTTTTTCCAGTGGTTTCAATATATAATCCTTTCTATTTAACCCTGGTGTTTCAAGGAGTTTTAAGTACACGCACTCAAAGAAACACAGGAATTTAATGCAAGTGTTCTCCTTTATAATGGCCTTTCATCTCAACTACGAGATCTTTTTTTTCAAGTGGATTGAAAAAACATACTGTTAAAAACTGTATTTTCCAACCTATCTTCATTCTTAGGGATAATGGTGAAAAAAAAAAGTTCTGCGGGTATGAGAGTATCACCTCCTTGAGGTGCCCAAAACAATAAGCTTGCATAAGGCTTAATCACTTGTATGTGACACGGTCTTCTCTTCACGATGATGAAAACCTTGCACTCTAGCTCACATTTGTGCCTAATTTATACAGAGTGCCTCATGTAAAGTACGTCCAATCAGAGAGCTGAAGTGGTTTGTTGGTGCTTCCCTTTACTTGCTTTAGAGCTGTATCCAATTGCTATCATCAAGGGTAGCCACACACTTAAATGAAAATATAAAAAGGGATTTGTAGTGATTTTTCACACAGACTTGTGGGATGTTTTTTTGCTCTGTTTGACATAGCTGCCTGGAAGAAAAGATCCCAACTGAAATGAAGTCAGAAAAACTATCAATATATTGTTAGGTCAGTCTGGTTTTAAGTATGGAAAAGCACTCCATCATACTGTGTTTTGGTTTGTTTGTTTTTCCCCCTTGAAGCAGCTGAGCACTATTCTAGTTTCCTACAGATTTTTATCCAATGCCTGTGCCCTGTTTTCCCGGTGACTTTCATTCCCTCTAAGACATTCATTCCCATACTGTGCTCCCTGCCCACCTCTCACCCTAATGCTGTATCAGCAGAGAGTTAGGTATCACTAGCTATGTCCTTCTTGAATGACCAACTGGCAAGTAAAACAAAATAATTAAAAAAAAAAAAATTGAGTTCAGAGTACATTTGAATCCCTCTACTTTACTTTAATAAGTGTCACTTATTAAACTTGCATTCTAACTTCTCACCCTCTACCAAGCATGGTCAGCAGTGGTAAGCTTGTTTTGACATTGCTGGGAGGCACTAAAAGGAGGGCAGGAAAACGAACAAAAAGAGGGATTTACACTTAAGTATGTTTATCAGTGTGTGGTGTTGTTTATGTGTATAGTAGATGTCAGGATGCTGAACAGACACACCTGTCTTGTAGCAAGTGCCTCTGATCTTTTTGGAGCCAGGGGCACTTTCTTTCTTAGTGTAACTGACGAGATGAAGAATAAATTTTGTGTAAAATCCCTAAATGCTCTGAGACATCTTTTAATGATGCATCAAATGGTCAATAATTGCAGTCACATGAAGTTCAAATGCTTGAGCAGAGAAGAAATAACACAAGTAGAACAATAAGGAGTAAGGCCTTTTCCCCAGTAAATTACCAAGTTAAATTTAGCTGCTCCTAATGCCCAAATGAGTTTTCTCATGAGCTATTTCTATGTTCTTACATTATTACAACCTTCTTTAAAATACTGTTAGTGGAATTTTATGTAGCCCATTAAATTTATTAAATTATTGTTGTGTTACTTCCTAACACCAAAATGTCTTATTAGAGGTGATAGCAGATCAAGGCTATATGATGATTTCTTTTGGCAAGTGGCAAAGTTATCTTTTTATGAATTGCAATATAGCTAGGGCTGTTAATTTAGCTTCCAGATTATGTCTCATATGTATAGAACTTAACTACTGCCCTTAATACTTTGATAGTTTTGTAACACTTTTTTTTATTTATGTGTAAAATAATACATGAAAAGGGAAAAGAATGCAAGTAATCTAGATGTGGGTGTTTCTAAAATACAGTTTATTTAAAATAAAACAAATATTTTTTAACAAATTAATTTTTATTGAAGGATGAAAATGTAAAATAAACAAAGGTAGAGCTGGAAATTTTTTTGGTTGGTTTTATTTTTTTTTAATAGGAGATAAAAGAAAAATTAAAGTATTTTAGGGTGAGAACAATTTTTCTTGGTCAGTGGGTCATAGTCAAATGCCATTTTCCTGGAATTCCCTACCAAGCCATAGAAAAATCCTGCTATCATGTTCAGACATAGATAAAGACTAAAAAAGGTTACAGCTATAATAAGAATCTGTTTGCAAAGTAATTAGGTTTCATCCTACAGTCTCTAGGCAGTGCCTTCTCTTTAAATGGATGCAGAAAGTAAATGTATGGCTGAAATACAGCTCCAGCAGAAAAGACACTCTCCTCATTGTTTTGTGGAATGCAGGAGGCTAAACAGTCATTTTACACAGTAAACTCAATGACAGAAAAAGTTAAAATTGCTGGAGTGCAAGTATGCCCAGAGTCTATAAACCACTGCACTTCCTCTTAAAATGAAGGTCTTAACAATCTCTGTGGTTTAGCTGTCTTTTTATAAAGTACTAAAACACTTACATGTCAATAGAATAAATCCATCTGGCTTTTTACTATATATATATGTATCTATGTTTATGTGTAAGTATATATAAATATACTCTCTATTTTTCGTATATATAGTCCTAATTTCCTAGAAATAAGCTTTCAACTACATTCAAATGGCTTAGAAATTTTGGGTTTTTTTGATGCAAGGAAAAATAGACACAGTTACAGCATAAAAATATTTGAAGTATGAGGGAAGCAAGGGTGCATATATAGAAACCCAAGATACTTTGAGAAATGTAAGTTCTTAACTATGGCATGGATGATGCACCATGCAGCACTCACTGTGCTATGATACCATACCCAAGTTTTCCTTTCCTAGATTAATGGAAAAACTCTCCTATTAATTTCATCACTTGAGATCTACTCTTGACTGAATCAGTGTAACAACTTCTTACACTAGACATCAGTCTGCAAGCAAGAAGACCAAAAATAATCTTGTGTGGCACTGCAGCAATTCTGAAAACCATTAGCCAACACTAAGTATAAATTACAGAAGAGTCGGAAGGAAAAGTGCACCAAATGCATCCAAGTGATTTCAGAGACCTTGCTGAAAGTACTCCTCTGTTTAAAAGTTACAGCATTCAGTAGCACTTATGAATTAGAAATAAGAATTAATCAAACACTAGAAATATCAAGTCAAACTTCTGAACAAAAAAATCTGGTAAATAAGGGAAAGTAGTAGAAATTGAATTGTTAGTATAAAAAGTAAGGAACTGTCTACAAGGAAGATAGCTATTAGAGAAAACTGTTAAGCTGGTCAAGAGTGCATGCGATGTTATGGGACTTAAAGCAAATTGCTTAAAAAGTGTAAATGTCAAAGAATTTTCTTCTGGTTTCCTACTGCAAAAAGCAAAACATGAGAAAAAGCTGACAGTTTGGGCAAAGCTGAAATCCTTTAAGAATAATTTAGTGTGTTTCCATGTTTGTACTTAGAAGTATGGACAAAAGGTAGTTGTTAATGTGTCTGATGAGGGAACAAAAATCATGTGAAAATACTTGTGCTTCATGAGACTAGTATAAAGTCTTACAAATACTGCTGCTATTTGACCACTTTTGAAGGTTATAGCACCATCTTTAAGTCCCAACACTTCTGTAAATGTCCATTAATTATCAATTATTCAGCTACTAGTATGGATTAGGTTATTTCATGCTGAGATATCCCTCATGTGTGACAGAATGCCTTAAAGTCAGCACAGTGCTTTATTAGCTTACTTTGCACAATTTTTGGACAATAACAGAGCATGTCTTGGTTCAGTAGAGGCTGCCTGGTTGATGGTTTGCAGCCATCTCATCTGGGACAGATATTCTAAGTGGGCTCAAACAAACAAAAAAGTTTAAGCTAAGTGGGTTTTTTTTTTAATTTGGACTATTTAAGGAATCAGTGGGATATTCTGTAACATCTTGCTGATGGAGAAGCAAATTTTGTATGGTCTCTGTTACCAGTGACAGCCCTGTGGCGCTGAACACTTCCATCATATATCTTAAAAGTTTTCCTGCCTCCAAAATACATGGGGATTTTAGGTCATTAGGTCTCACATGAACTGCATTGCTCATATATGCAACATGGAAGATCACCATCTAAAATTCACTGGTTCTGCTCACTAAAGATGGGCAATAAGTTTAAGGTTGATTAACTGATTGATATTCTGTGTGATTCAACTTCCCCTACTTCAAGTTCTGTTGCAGCTTTTGTTGTGGTTATGTTTAATTGCTGTCTCTGTACTTGGTTCTTGTTTTAGGAATGAGAAACAATACTGCTATATGCCAGATGGTATTCAAATAGTTCATGAGGCATGTTGGGATTATGAAAGTTGAGATAGTACATGCACCTATAAAATTATCTCTGTGTACATTTTTAATGAGAGTATTAAGCAGCCATCTGGGTGAAGTAGATATGTCTCCTCTTACAATGGTATTAAAAATTATCAGATGGCACAAAGAGCTAAAAAATGAACCTTTTCCCCTCAACCAGAGGATTCTTTTTGGAATAGGTGGAAATCAAACATTATCTTCTAGTTAAACTGTATGCTTCCCATAAATAATTTAGCACTGGAGACATAACTTCATAAAACATGGCTGAAAATATAGCAAAGACTAGAAGAGACAGTAGTTAGAGAAAAGTCAATCAATTTGAAATAGACTGAGCAGTAGTTTGTAATATTAGACAGCCTGTGACCTTTCAATATCTTTTGCTTGTTATGCCTTATACACTTAGAAGGAATTGTCATCATTTTTTATGACATAAAGAATACTATACAGAAATTGGTTAGGGGTTTATGCTTTTTTAAAAGTCTTTAAATGTGGAAATACTTTTTTCTCTAAATTCAGTGTGCTACTTACTTGTGTGCTTTTTTGAGTTATTAAGTAGTGCTGCTAAATCACATGCCTATAAAAGCTGGAGAAGAGCAGAAGGTAATAACGTAATGAGAATTAGTTTTGATTATTTGAGTTTTTGTTATAGGTCCTCAAGGCAAGGATGGTGTAGTGTCATTCTCTTTTTTATTACTTTAGCAAAAATGAAAAAAGCTAAAGTTGAAATTTTAATACCTAAGAAAGGAATTATAAATTCTGATAGATGGTACATCACACAATAGTAAGTTTTGAGCAGTTTAATAACATAGTTCAGGAGTCCCTTTTTCACTAGTCAAAGGTCAGAGTTTATCAATAAAGCACCAGTTAGATCTCATGATTGTAAAACAATTACTAGGCATATATTGATTTGATGACTTTCACAAAATATATTTTTGGTGTATAAGGGAGTGGAACAGAGAAAACCATAAATCTATCCTTGTAAAAATGTCTACAGTTGGAAATGACTATATAGTAGATTAATAATGATATATAAGTAATATATATAAAGCTACTTGACTAGTTCATTGATAATAAACAGAATATAATATGATAGATCAGTTCTTTTTAGTCAAGATTTGTCTTCAAAAATTCATCCCCTGCAGCAGCTATGTCAGAAGACTTAGTAGGAAAATGAAAGTGTGACCTAGCCAAATCAAAAGAGTATTACTTTTTTTTTTAATTAGTCTTTCCAGTAAGTGAAGGCAAATTTCACATTTCAAGCATTTCGGAATGCCTTTTGCCTTTGCCTGTATTCTTCCTGATACTAAGATAGAAACAAACTGATATTATTTGTGGCTGCTGTTTCCTTTCCTGTTGTGTATCTATGAACAAAGAAGAAAACATAGCAAAACCTATTGTATCAACAAAATATTAATGATACACCTGGGGCCCCTCCATCTTACTAACCAGAAAAATGTAAGTATGAAATATGTGTGGGACTCTACATTTCAGAAGCACTAGAAAAAATGCATAGAGTGGGTGACAAAACATGCATATAGTTTATGATACAGAAATCTTGACAAGATATAATTAAACTTTTTGCTTTTGTACTTAGTATGGTTGAGTAAAAATGGAGGAAAATAACTTCATTTTTAAAGTTGTAGAAGTTTCCATGAAATTCCATGAAATTCATCTGTCAAGGTCTGCAACACCATAAAAATGTTTTTTCCTTTTTGTCAAGCTTTCAATTAAGTATCAGGCAACCATAAAATGTCTGATCTTCAAAAACAAAGTTGCTAGGAATTCCTCATTATTTTTATACTTTTTTTTTTTCTTCTAAATACCAGGCTTTCTGGATTTTTTATGAATTTTGGTACATATATGTGGATGTATAACCACTGTGATTGCATGCTATACAGGAGGACATGGATTTAAGAAGGAAATATGGCCTCCTATTACAGAAATATCAAATCTTCTTTATGTCCAGTGGTTCATTTTAGCCAAGAGACTTGGACAATGTTATAGCAAAGAAGTAAGTATTATTCCGTAAACCTAATGTACTGAAACATGTTAAAATTACTTCATATCATACTGCTTGGAGTGATTTTGAAACTTGTTCAAGTGTTAAATCTCTCCTTGGAAAAAAGCTTAAATAGCTAAGGAGAAGATGTTTTTATTTTCCCTTGTAAAACTGCTGTGTCCACTCACATATTGAAGTACCTTGTAATGCATAGTGTAGTCTGGAACTGGAAATACACCTGGGGAAACTGAAAACCCAGTTGCTATCTACTCTTCCAGGTTTGTATGAAAAAAAATCTGTGTCTGACAAGAAAATGTCATCTGTGTGTAGATTAGAAATTACAGTAATTAATATCGTCTCCATTTAAAGAACCAGATCTATGAGAGGAAGCAAAATTTTGAGTAGGAAAATTATACATAAAATAACAGCATAGGAATGTAAAGTTCTGCTACAATATTCTCTATTAGAGTCTAAGGCATGTAAAAATTTAAATTGTGTCTGTGTGTGTATGAAAGACTTCTAAACAATAGAAGTGCATTTTCTATTACTGTTTCCTTTAATTGAAAATGTTAATTCTTACCCATGTCAGTACAGCTTGCATTCATATTAATTAAGGGACTTCTTTCTGCTCATTCCTACTTAACTCCCATTGATATTACAGCAGTTTTCTCATCCACAGTATTTGTCCTTGTTTGACAGCTTTCCTGCCTACTGTTGGTGGCTTTTTCTTCTTCCTTACCTGTAGATGTCATCCCATTGACTACAACCTCATTGTTAATAATTCTCTGAGACATCTCCTTTTTACCTTCCTTTGCCTTCAGTCATACACGTTACCTTCAGCAGCAGCCTCTCTTCATTTTCCAATAATTGCACCCTCTTTTCATTTTTCTCATGAGTCTTTTCATTAATGTCTGTAGACATCCCTTCTCAGCTTCATATTCTGCTGTTAGGGGTGTGAAGAAAATGATCCTCTGGGAGCAGAGTATGTCTAGGCTGCTCCTGAGCCCTAGTGATTAGTATACATATGGGCAAATATATATTTTTACATGAATGATTTTCCATTTTGGTTACAGAATCACAGAATCACCAGGTTAGAACAGACCTCAAAGATCATTGAGTCCAACCCATGCTCTAACACCTTAACTAAACCATGGCACCAAGTCCCACATCCAATCTTTTTTTAAACACATCCAGGGATGGTGACTCCACCACCTCCCCAGGCAGACAGTTCCAGTACTTCACCGCTCTTTCTGTGAAAAACTTTTTCCTGATATCCAACCTAAATTTCCCTTGGCACAGCTTGAGACTGTGTCCTCTCGTTCTGTCAGTCGCTGCCTGGAGAAAGAGACCGACCCCCACCTGACTACAACCACCCTTCAGGAAGTTGTAGAGAGCAATAAGGTCACCCTTGAGTCTCCTTTTCTCCAGGCTAAACAACCCCAGCTCCCTCAGTCATTCCTCATAGGGCTTGTGTTCCAAGCCCCTCACCAGCCTTGTTGCCCTTCTCTGGACACACTCAAGCGTCTCAATGTCCTTCCTGAACTGAGGGGCCCAGAACTGGACACGGTACTCCAGGTCTGGCCTCACCAGTGCCGACTACAGGGGAAGAATCACCTCCCTGCTCCTGCTGGCCACACTGTTTTTGATACAGGCCAGGATGCTGTTGGCTGCCTTGGCCACCAGGACACACTGCTGGCTCATGGTCAGTCGGCTGTTGACCAGCACCCCCAGGTCCCTTTCTGCCTGGGCACTGTCCAGCCACACCACCCCCAGCCTGTAATGTTGCAGGGGGTTGTTGTGGCCAAAATGCAGGACTCGGCACTAGGACTTATTAAATTGCATCCTATTGGACTCTGCCCATCCATCCAACCATTCCAGGTCTCTCTCCAGAGCCCTCCTACCTTCCAACAGATCGACACATGTTCCCAGCTTAGCGTCATCTGCAAATTTACTAATGAAAGACTCAATACCCTCATCCATGTCATCAATAAAAATATTGAACAGAACTGGGCCCAGCACAGACCCCTGAGGGACACCACTGGTGACTGGCTGCCAGCTGGATGCAGCACCATTCACCAGCACTCTCTGGGCCTGGCCAGCCAGCCAGCTCTTAACCCAGCAAGGAGTGCTCCTGTCTAGGCCATGGGCTGCCAGCTTTTCCAGGAGTATGCTTAGAGATCTACTTCACTTATCTGACCTCTTTGACACACAAAGTGTTCACTCTAATTCAACTGTGATACAGCTACTGAGATCACCTTCCATATTTTCTGATGCAGAACCCTAGGTTTCACTTTGAATCCTCTTTCTTGTTTCCAGTATTTGATTTAAATTTCTTGGGTTTTTTGCAAAGTTTTGCCTTTTTATTTATCCACCTTTCTGCTCTATTTCATGGTGCTCTCTGTACAGACTACCTAGGATTTTTAGAGATAGGGAAATCCACCTTGAGTGGTCCTTTTATCATTAGGCAACTTGTAACAAATAATAGTGGAAACATTCTTCCAAATTATTATTTGTTAGATTTTCCAAATTATTATTTGTTAGATTTTCCAGTGTCTGCTTAAGTCAACAGCAGTTCATCCTCGGTCCAAACGGACAAGTGGATTTTTTTGTGAATAAAAGCTCCATCCATAGGCAAATGTTCATAAGGAAAAAATAATTCTACTACCAATAATAATCATTTGTCATTGACATATACATGGATATTTTGAATAAGAGTAATTCTTACGAAGTAGAGTAGGAAATCTACTCTGTTTTTATGTGCATGCATTGCCTCACAGACCACAGAAGAAATGCTCCTCACTGGAGAAAACTCTGTTTTAGTTTAAATTACTTTAAAGATAATTATTTTTCCTGGATTTAGACTAGAAGAACTGTAAATATTGTTTAAATTAAATCATGTTAATCACAAGAAAAATATGTAGTTTTGCTTTTTAGTGTATTGGACATTACTATCCAAGAAAAGCCAAGTCATTTTCAGGCACCAAGTTTACACTGTTTGTCTCATTTTTTGAATAGAGATCACTTCTGGGAAACAGTTCCTAGAAGTGCATCAAATTGTTGAAGTAGGTGTTTGCACATGAATTAAACATCAAGCAACCTGGTATTTGACAGCTGTTCTGTTTAATTTTCTGTAACCGTGATCGAAGCTACAGCTAGCAGTCTGACAGAAATAAATTTCCTAGTTTGTTGAGGCATTCTGACACAATCTGGTCAAAAAACTTGTTCAAATTCACCAAAGTGAGATTACATATTATTTTAAAATTTATTTATCAGTTAAAAAAAGTCCCAAAATCTGAAACAAAAATCCAGTCATATGTGCATAGGAAAGGGATCTACCAGAGACCTCTTAGATAGTAATAGTTGGTTGTGTGACATTTTTTGTAGCAGCTACATTTGTGTAAGAGCTTAGACAAATGAAGGCTCTGCCTCTGAGTTACATTTCCTAGCCTTGCTAACTGTTTGAAGTTTGTCAAAATTTCCTCCCTTATGCTGGTCAGAAACCTCTTCCCAACTTCTATACTCATGTTAGTAATGGATATTTGATAACCACTGCAATTTTTATTACATCTTTATCTTTTTCTTGCCAGCATTTACTTTATTCAATGATTTTAAAAACAATAGTAATAAGGTATTTTCTTTTTTGCTTTGTGTTCTGTGTATTAAGTACATCTGTGGTTCTCTAATAAGACAGACTTCCTGTTTCCCTGCTTCATCTGAGTGTTTTTTCTATATATCCCTTCTACGTTTTAGGGCTATAAATTGCCCATACAATAAACAGAGAATTTTTCTAATGCCTCATAAAATAGCATTAATATTTACTTATTTCTGATGGAGGAAAAAGAATTTTTAACATATGAAGTTGAGATATATGAAGACCAAGTTTATCTTTCCTATTGCAATATAGCAGGGACTCAATATGTGCCTGTACTGCAGAGAACAGAGTAAGAACATTTTAAGCATGGCCATAATTAATCAGATGAAAGATCCTTCTGTTGTGTCTCCCACATTGTTCATAAGGAAATGCCTGGGGGAAAATAAAATTGGAGGGAATATGTATAATGCTTCCATGTAAAACACTTCTATCTTTTTATTAGTTTCAGCTGAAAGACTTCTTGAGTCACATGTGGTATGGTGTATTTAGCAGCCCTTAGTGGATCCTTTCCTATTGTTTTTGCAGCTTTCATTCTTAGACAAACACATAGGCCTATAGTACCTGTGAATGTGGTAATAAATATTATAAATTGCTGCCCTTGTGTTGAGCTTCTTCTCATTTTGAATGTGTTGAACTTACCTTCATTTGATGCCCAGTGTATCCTTAGCCAGAAACTGTGAAAAGTTGATCCTTCCTATGTTCTCTTTAACTTCCTTGTGACTTTGAAGAGCTTCTTCATATTCCACTAAAGTGATTTATTTTCCAGGTCAAAAAGTTAAAGATTATTCAGTTGTTCTTCATACAAAAGTTTCAGTTCCTTTTTTATATCCTTTTTGAGATGAGTGTCTGGACCTCCATGTTATGTTCAAACTGTAGATGAAGCATTGTTTACAGTGGCATAACTTTTCTCTGTACTCCTGTACTAGCATTTAATTTACTTTTTAACTGCTACTGAGCATTGAAATGACTGTTTCATGGAACTATTTATTATAATCTTAAGATCTCTCTTCTGAATAGTAATGGTTAGCTCAGAGCTCATCATTTTTATGTGAAATTAGGATATTCTTTTCCCCATGTGGCACTTTACATTTATCTACACTTAATTTCAGTCATTCAGGTTCATAAGACATGTTCTGCTGCAGTTCCTCACAGTACTCTCTCATCCTTACCACTCACTCTAAATAATTTAGTACCATCAGCAAACTTTCTTGTCTCTCTGCTCACCCTCTTTCCCATACAGCTTATGAGTGTGCTGAACATTACAGGCATCAGAACAACTCCACTGCAGATTTGCACTGTTAGAATTCAGCATTGACTAATGCTTCTCTTTTAACCATTTAAGGGCCTTCCATACACTGTAAGGCTTCATCATCTAAAAAGCCTTTGGTGAGGAGTATTTTCCATAGCCTTATGGAAAGCTTAAGTGATTACATTAACAAGATCACCTTTATCTATATGCATATTTTCTCTTTCTATGAACTCCAGTGGGTTGGTAATTAAGGATTATTTTGTAAAAGCCAAGCTTATTCTTCTCAGGTAGATCATAATTACTTGTATGTCTGCAATAAGTTCCTTATTTTAGTTTATAAGACTTCATCTAACATAGATGACAATCTTAGAGGTCTGTTTATGTCCCTTGCTCTCTGAAGGATGCTTTTTTAAAATTGACACCCTCCTGAGTTGAGGCACCAAAGCATTTTCAGGTGAGAATTTATATTCACCATTGTTAATAATTCAGCTGTTTCATCCCTGAGTTGCTTTAGAACCCATGGCTGAGTACTGCCTGGCCTTTGTGGTTTGTTACTTTTCATTCTGACTATTTGTTCTGAAACTGCTTCAAACTGAATCCTTGACAAAACCCCTTAGAAAGAAGAAATTCACTAGAGACATCACCCCAGTTTCATCTAGAGAGTGCAAATAATCATTTCACTTTTCTGCCATTGTTTTCTTTTATATTCTGTTTGTTTATCTGTTAGTTATTTCAAAGTGTCTAGAAGTTTGTGTTCTTTTGACATGCTTGAAGGAAGATTTATTACTCATTTTGTTTTGATATCTGATAATATAGTTCATAGACCTCACTTATTACCCACTTTTGCCCCAAATAATAGAAGAAATTGTCATTTGGTTTCTAGGCGAGGTCCTTTGGCTTTGCACTATTTAGTTGTCTCTTAAGCTATAGTGCATTGTTCATGTTTGATAGTTTTTCCTTGACCTTGGCAGAAACTTCAAACTTCATGACACCTGTGCATTGATTATCACAGGCCTTACTTTCTCTGTCCAATTTACTAATGAAATAATGCAAACCCTGAAAATGATTCTTGAAAAACTTAACCAAAGAATTCTCTTCTCTTAGTTCACTTATCACATTCTCTTGACTCCTTTCCAAAGTTTACACTATTTGCCATCTTGTCTATCTCAAATTCTAATCTCCCATGAGTGAGTAACAAACAGTACCTTGAAATATTTCTATATTCCATCTCTGTTACTTAAAGGCAACAAAATAAAAACAAACCCAAAAAACTTTCTTGTGGAAGAGATATCAGATGGGTTAGTTTAGCTCTGCCATTGACAGATTTTATTGTTTCCCAGAGATTTATGCATCTTTCTTTGCTCTTTTCTTCAAAATCTTTTTAGTGCTCAAAGTCTGTAGTTTTTTAGGCAGCTATTTTGCCTTTCTTGAACTTGACAAATATGTAGCTTATTTTCAAATACTTTTCGTTCCCCATGTCTTTGTTCCTTACTCCTTATTGTCCAAATTTGAAAGATTCATAAATCCTGGCAAAAGGATTTTGTGTAATATTTTATACATTCTGTGTGTAATATTTTCCATTCTGCTTTGGATAAATATTATGTTGTCCTCTTAGTTATGTCAGACATTGTGTCTACAGGTTTTGGTTCTGATGTGATCATTTTCATTTTGAACATTCTTTTTTATTAGTTATTTTGCTTTTGCAGCCTACATCCATTTTTGTCTACCTTAAGGAAAAAAAGCCCACCTGAGTATTAATTTCCTAACACTGATATCTCTAGTCAATTATCACAGCACAGTAGTCTTTTATGCTGTCTCACAATTTCTGTCTTGTGGCAAGACGATCCTTCTGTTTAGTACTTTTTGCCCAATTCACAAGTAATATTCACTCTCTACTACCTGAAATGTTATTTTCTAATCACCCTGTATTTTCAGACTGTAAGTTTATAAGAGGTTCTACTTGGGGGGTATCTATGCAGAAAGAGAGAATATCACATCATGTATGTCGACTATGACATGTCCTCTGTATCTAAATTTTTCTGTGCTCCAGTATGATCAGCCCTGCTGCTTAAGGAGAAGATGTTTTGGCCTTTATTGAAGCATAAGCAAGGGATACAGGATTGTACAGATTTTTACTAACAGAAGAACTTTTTTTTAATGTTAGGATCATATCTATTTAGAAAAATACTTATGAATTCCTTTTAAAAATTCACACCTAAAAAATTATTTTGTTGATGTTTTTAAAAACTCAACGCTGTCTTATAATTATAGTAAAGGAATTTTTGAAAACATACCATTTCTTCACTACACACACTTAATCAAATTCTGGATGTCATTCCAGAAGGCTCTGCTGATAAAAAGCACTACTCTGCAGTCTGGGGGTGTCTTATCCTATTGAGCAGGCAGTACTTACAGTTTCTGCTGTTCCTGAAACATGAAATCAACTTGAGATAAGCTAGAGATTTAATCAGACCCAGGAAATACCCAATGCAACCACTAGCAGGCAGTACTTACAGTTTCTGCTGTTCCTGAAACATGAAATCAACTTGAGATAAGCTAGAGATTTAATCAGACCCAGGAAATACCCAATGCAACCACTAATTTCTAGACTTCTGCTGTTCCCAGGCCTTTGTCAGCAGTTGACAGAAATGTGCATGTATTTGCTGGTTCTGTAATTGCAAATTACAATTTTCTTTTTTTTTCTTGCTGTTCTTTCTTCTTCCGTACCCCACTATGTCCTTTCCCCTGTTTTAAGCTTTTGAGAACTCAATACTATTATCACAGTACTTAGTGATTGGCTCTTTCTACAAAACTTTGTTAATTTATGACTTTTATGGCCTTTAAGATGCATCAGTACACTTACAGTCTGAGAAGATATATTTACTTTAAATTCATGATTTAGGTAGAAGCATAAATAGTTTAGAAGTCTTGTAGATGTCTCAATTGATAAACTTTCCCCTGAATAGAAATGCAGTCCCTCACTTGGGCCTAGAAGGGGTCAGGTCACTTGCTCAAATATTTCAAATATTATGTCAAGATGTATCTGACAAAGGCAAGTGCATAGTTTCAGCTCCACACAACAATTTTCTAGCATAGCCCTAAGGGTTTAATGCTACTTTCAGGAGTACAGCATTGCATAGCTGTGATTAGAACCAACTTCTTATATATTCTCATCATTTACTCCTACATATCTTTTTCCCTTAACACAAAAAAAATACATGAGAAGTCAGCCCTCAGCATTCTAACTTACAGATGATGTGCAAAGAAAGCAGAGCTGACTTAGATTGACCTGTTGGAGCAAAAGATAAGGTACTCAGTATTCTTACTGAGAAAAGTTCTAAAATCCTTCCTCTTAGGAGGACTTCTCAGGAGCAAGCAAATCACCTTCCTAAACGCAGGCAGTGACTTAGATGTCTAGGTATCCAGCTGAGATGCAGTGGGGTTATTTGGAAGTAGAGGTAAAAACCTGAGCTACAGTTGTAAAATATAAATGAACATTTAGAAACTTTTCTTTATATTCTTACATGGATGCCTAATTTAGATATATTTTATAACCATCTTTTATCCTGTATGAAAGAGCAATATAAAGTTGCACTGCTTTAGAAGTAGGTTTTGTTAGCTATGGATTAAATGAGGAATAAAAGCCTGGTATGTAGTGGTTTTAGATTTTGTAAATACAGAACTCAAGTAACAGTCTTAAAAAAAATCAAACAGTCTCATTCTGTATTATTTGTATTAATTTTGGACATTAATTTTTTTCATTTTGCTGTTTACAGTACCACTCCGTAGGTCTAGGCTAACACTTTAAGGATTTTTTTCTAGATTTTGGAATCATTGTTTGATGGCAAAGTGATTTGAGCTAATCATTTCACCCAATTATTAAGTCTAAATGTAATGATGATTTTGTCGGCCCAGAAAAATTATTCCAGCATAAATGCAATCTAATAGGATTTTGGTATTTTTTGTTCCCAAGCATTAGACTTCTGTCAAAACTGAGCCCAAAAGCAAATCCTCTGGTCTGTATAACTGAAGAAATATATACGAGTTTTTATATGAACCTTCTACTCTACATGTTTCTGTGGCATAGAATACTTAGAATGCATCTATTTGTGCAAGTAACTGTTACCAGAATTTTTATCTAAACTTCTTCACTGAACTAAGTTTCAATTGCTAAAAAACGAGTAGAGAACCCTAGGGCAGGATTAATCTCATATATAGACATATGTGTTCTAGGTACCTACTGTGAAAATCCGTGTCCTGCATTTAGGTACCCAGCACCAGCTGAAACACCTCAGGTGTGCTGCCTGGCCACAAGCTGCTGGTTAGTATCAGACCTTCTGTGTCACATTTGCTGAGCTGGCAGGGATGTCTCTGTAGTCTAGCATGTCTGTCACTTCAGTTTACCACTTAAATTAAGCTCTTGAATCATAGAATTATAGACATAGACATATAGACAGAGTTAAGGGGTTGGAATGGACCTTAAAGATCATTCAGTTCCAACGCTCCCTGCCAGGTGCGAGGAAACTTCCCACTAGACCAAGTTGCTCAAGGCCTTATCCAACCTGGCTTTGAACTCTGCCAGGGTTAGGGCATCCACAACCTCACTGGGCAACCTGTTCCAGTGTCTCACCACACTCACAATAAAAAATTTCTTCTTAATAGTTAACCTAAATTTCCTCTCTTTCAGTTTGTACCCATTACTCCCTGTCCTATCACTACAGTTCCTGACAAAGAGCCCCTCTCCAGCTTCCCTGTAGGACCCTTCAGATACTGGAAGGTTGCCATGAGGTCTTCATGCAACCTTCTCTTCTCCAGGCTGAATAGACCCAGCTTTTTCAGCCTGTCTTCATAGAGGAGGTGCTCCAGTCCTCTTATCAATTTTGTGGCCCTCCTCTGGACTTGCTCCATGTCCTTCTGGTGTTGGGGACACCAGAACTGTGCAGAGTATTCCAGATGGGATCTCAGATGAGCAGAGTAGAGGGGCAGAATCACCTCCTTTCACCTGCTGGCCACACTCCTTGTGATGCAGCCCAGGATTTGATTGGCTTTCTGGGCTGTGAGCACACACAGCTGGCTCATGGCGAGTTTTTCATCACTTGTCAGCTCCAAATCTTTCTTCTCAGGGCTGCTCTCAATCACTTCTCTGCCCAACCCATTGGTATGTCCGGGATAGCGGTGACCCAGGTGTAGGACCTCATGCTTTGCTTTGTTGAGCTTCATGAGGTTTGCATCAACCTGTCCTTCAAGCCTGCCAAGGTCCCTCTGGATGGCATTATCTCTTCCCTCCAGCGTGCCAACAGGACCACCATAGAGCTTGGTGTCATCAGCGAGCTTTCTGAGGGTGCACTTGATCTCACTGTCCCATGCCACCACCAAAAATATTGGATGATATCAGCCCCAGTACTGACCCAGAGTGACACCACTCATTACTGGTCTTGGTGTGGACTCTGTGTAAGATCATCCAGGTAGTTCTCTATCCACAAAGTGGTCCATCCTCTCCAATTTGGAGACAAGGATATTGTGCAGGCCAGTATCAAACACTAGGCATAAGTCCAGGTAGACAATGTCAGTTTCTCTGCCTGGGTCCACCAACACTGTAACTGTGTCATAGAAGGTCACCAGATTTGTCAGGCATGATTCCCCTTTTGTGAAGCCGTTTTGGCTGTTAGCAATCAGTGTTTCTTTTCCTTAAACCTTAGCATAGTTTCCAGTAGAATCTGCTCTGTGACCTTGCCTGGCACAGAGGTGAAATTGTCTGTAGCTCCCCAGGTCTTCTGCTTTCCCTTTTTTAAAAATGATACTTATAGATCCATTTTTCCAGTCATCAGGGAATCCACCTGACTGCCAGGATTTTTCAAAAATGATGGATAGTGGCTTAGTAACTTAATCTGCCAGCTCCCTCAAGACGCACGAATGAACCTCATTGGGTCCTGTGGAATTGTGAATGTTCAGATTCCTTAGATGGTCTCAGACCTGATCCTCTCCTGCAGTGGGCTTAGGGTCTTCATCCTCCCAGTCCCTGCATTTACCTTTCTCGACTTGGGTGGCGTGGCTGGAGCACTTGCCATTGAAGACAGAGGCACAGAAGTTGTTGAAAACCCTAGCCTTCTCTTTGTACAGGGTAGCCAGATGTCCCATTTTCTTCCAGAGAGGGCCCACATTATCCCTAGTCTTTTTCTTGTTTGCAACATATTTGTAAAAGCCTTTCCTGTTATCCTTAGTACCCCTGGCCATACTCAATTCTAACTGGGCTTTGGCTTTCTTTACCTTGTCCCTAGCTTCCCATACAATTTTCCTGTACTCTTCTCAGGCCACCCATCCTCATGTCCACTTCCTGAAAGCTTCTTTTTTTGCTTTGAGTTTGCACAGCAGCTCCTTATCCACCCATAGAGGCCTCCTGGCATTTTTGCTCAGTCTCCTCCTTGTTCAGATACCTTGCTCCTGAGCTCCGAGGAGGAATCCTTGAAATTCAGCCAGCATTCTTGGGCCCCTCTGCCTTCCAGGGCTCTATCCCATGGCACTGTACTGACTAGGTCCTTGAAGAGGCCAAAGTTTACTCTCCTGCAGTCCAGGGCAGTGACCTTGCTGCATTCCCTCCACACTGTCCTCAGTGTACCATCTCCTGGTCACTGCAGCCAGGGCTGCCTTGGAGCACTACACTTCCCACTTACGCCTTCCTCTTGGCGAACACAAGGTCCTGCTTGTTGGCACCGTCTTGTTGGCTCCTCAGTCACTTGTCTAAGGAAGTTGTTGACACATTTGAGGAAGCTCTGGGATTGTTTGTGTCCTGATGTGTTGTCCCTCCAACAGATATCAGGGTGGTTGGATTCCCCCATGAGGACCAGGGCTTGTGAGTGTGAGCTCACTCCTGTCAGCCTATAGAGGGCTTAATCCACACCATCCTTCTGATTGGGTGGCCTGTAGCAGACCCCCACTATAACATCCACTGTCCCTGCCCTCCCCTTAATCTTCACCCACAAACTCTCAGCTGGATCCTCATCTTTCCCCAGGCAGAGTTCCCTAGTCTCCAGCAAGTTATTGACGTAGAGGGCTACAACCCCAACTTGCCCCTCTAGCCTTTCTTTCCTAAAAAGCCTAAAACCTTACATTCCAATGGAATGTTTGATGGGTGATGACTCACTCCGTAGGTTCTGTGCCCTAGCTTTGTGACCTGCCTGCACGAACATCTGTGCAAACTGCTGTGCCGCACCCTTCTAATGTGCCACACCCTGTTTGCCCACTGTTTGCTGCACTCACGGTCACTCACACACCCTGGAACATTTAAACAGCAATGCCTTAGCAATGGCTCCTGGCAATGCCCCTTCCTTGCTTGATGGGCTCCAAGGGCTACAGGGTCCTGAGTGGGCTTTGGGCTGCTGATCAGGTGTCCTTGAGCTTGGGATCCTCCCATACAGCACAGTCCAACAGTCAACCCAAGACTGACCTCAGTCACCACTGATGTCTCTGCTGTCACGTCTTCGATTGACTCTTGAACACTTTTACCAACTCAGAGAAGTGTCTCATTTCAAGATGGCACTTAATATTTTAGCCATTTAACCTACTTCTACATAAGTGTGTGCATGATGTGAAGTATGTGATTAAGATGTGCTTGATGCTCCGTAATGAATGTGTCTCATTTCTTCTATTTTTCATCTCCTATCCTTAAGATAAACCTCTTGTTGTAGATATAGAGCCAGTACACCCTCCCTTGCAAAGATGCAGTGCCCTGAGCCATACTTATCAGAGTACCTCTTCAGCATTGAGAACATCCCATCTTCAGGGGCTGGGTTCTGCCTCTTGCTGTTTTACTCAGACCAGACCTGTGAGGGAAGGATATACCACCCGTTCTGTGCTGGCAGACCCAGGCATAGTGGATGAATCCTATTACTATAAACAGGATGGATTGATTGTCCAGCTGCAGCCCAGGAGGAGATTCTAACTATGAGATCCTTCTTCTCAACACTTAACACTGTTTGTCTTTCCAGTGTGGCTCAAAACACAAATCATGCCACAATTATGGCAAGCTATTGGGAGAAAGAGGCTCTTGAGATATTTACTCGCCTTCAGCCCCCTCTCTGGTTTTTACATTAGCAGTTGTTTTCCTATGTGTTGTTATGATAGGAAGCAGAAGTGAGGTTTCCTCGAGTGTTGTAATTCCAATAATAACATCACTACTTGAGATATACAATGTAAAGCTGTTTAAAAGCCCAGCACAGTCATCTGCTGCTTGAGATAGATAGCTTGCAAAAA
Source organism: Aphelocoma coerulescens (assembly GCF_041296385.1). Lineage (NCBI taxonomy): Eukaryota > Metazoa > Chordata > Aves > Passeriformes > Corvidae > Aphelocoma > Aphelocoma coerulescens. Next base: position 59,569,367 of record NC_091015.1, on the reverse strand, counting down.
ATAAATTCAGCAGCGTCTCTAAATATGTTCTTTAATTTTTCACTCTCTACATTTCTTAGGGATGGAGGATGTTAATCATTTTGCATACATCAATGCAAATGCAATTCAACTCAGTACTGACATGCAGTCTAATTGGCTTTAAAATGGAATTTTGTTTTTTGAGTGCTAATTTTCAGGTAATGACTTTCTAATTGATTTTCTTTTTATGAAGGACCATTGATTCCCTCCCTTCAATGAAATTCAGTTGGCTTCCCAAGAGAATTTATGAAAAGCTGTTGAAAACAAGGATCTATTACTGCTGCTTTCTTCCCACCTTGCTTTACTCTTCATTCTGTCTAAAGTATACTTTTTTTTATTTTTCCGTGAGCAAGCCTATCTTAATAAGGCTAAACAATTATATTGTGTACATATATGAGTGTTAAATGGTCTCTTTAGAAAATCCAAAACATCTTTATTCAAAAAGGGATTGAATTTTTTGTTACATTCTTCTTAAAAACTAGATATTAACCATGACCTCTGATGTATTAATATGAGAGCTACTTAATATTTATCAGTTATTCTGAGTAATCAGTTTGGATCACACAGAGATTATCTGAACCAAAAAAGGATTGACAATTTTTAAATGGAGGTATGAGCTATTGTGTTACCCTAATGCTTATACCATGCAGATGAGTTTGCATGGAGCACACTGGAGACTGCTTGAAAGATTTCTGTTTCCATACAATATAGCAATCCCAGCTAGATTATAATGCATAATGTGAGTGATAATTAGAAATCTTTTGGTGGTCCTGTTTTGAACCTTGGTGTTTAAGACAGTGACATGACAATAGAATGAATTCCACAAAAAATGAATGGAAATCCATGCTGTTCTTTTAGTCTGATTTTACACATGTATTGTGGGAAGGGAGGAGGGAAGCTAGTGGCTTTAAAAGAAAACCTGTAAAGGTTTTGCAAGCCAGATCATGTTGTCATCTTGCAAGCTGTCCCAGACAAATTACTGATTTTGCTTAATTATCTGGTTATTTTAATGTTATAGAAGCCCAGTCAGGGTTTTCTCATGCCAGTTTACCACGTTCTTAAAAAGGAAAAGTTATCTGTGATAGTGAACTGTTCTTGGATATAGAGCTGTAGTGGTTTGGGCTAAAATACTCATTACTGTTTATCTTCTGTGAGATAAGAATTAGGAGAAACTCAAAGCAGGCACCAAACTTGAAAGAATATAAAGAAGTTTATTAACAGACCTAAAAGAAGAAAAGAAAAAAAAAAAAATTATACCACCTTCAGAACTCCTCCTCCCCCCACCTTCCTCCCTTCTCCCACTGACAATGTAAAAAGACAACCCTTAAGATGTTCAGTCTGTTTACCACTTCCATAATAACCTTGTTCAGTCCATTTAGAAAGAGAAGTCTCTTCTTGCTCGTGCTATGAAAACAGTATCACACCGAGACAGCCGCCCACTTCCAAATATTGTTCAGTCCATTTAGGAAGAGGAGTCTCTCTGCTCGCAGTGTGAGTCCCTTCCCCCCGACTTGCAGCTTTTCCCGCAACTGCTTTTGGGGGTCCACTCTTGAAGTTTTTTGGGGTGCAATTTTAAGGTTGAGCCGTTCAGAAACAAAAAAAAACAGAGGCCCTTCTCCTTTCCTGGGAGCAAAGGGTTTTCCTCATCTTCATCGTTAGGACTATCTCTGGGAGAATCTCTAGGAATTGAGGTTTTTCTCCTTTCCCATTTGGAGCAACAGTCCTCATTTGGTTCATCTCTCCCTGTCCAAACTTCTCATGAAATTACAGCTGCGGCAGCATCTGCCTATCTCAGTGCAGGTGCTTTTGCTTACGAGTTGAACACTCCACCCCCCATATCTTCATGAAATTACAACGGGATACTCTGATATATCATAGCTTCACAACAGACTTTCAGCTTTAAGCATCTCCTCTCTCTCTTCCCTCAGGGTTTCAGCTCTTCACAGCACTAAAAGGGTTAATCTCACCTCGGCCTTGCAGCTGGAATGTGGCTTATCGCAGTTGGTCACCTGACCTCTGCCGGACAGAGGTGCCGCTTTGCTGAATCTCGGCCGCAGTGGGTGGGGGGGGGGGGGGGCGTTCTGAGCCTCTCTGGCTGCCCACGGCAAGGCAGTGGGGGGGGGTTCCATGGCTGGAACAGGCCCATGGCTCCAGGCTGGCCGTGGCCCGGCCCCCGCGCGGGGCCTGCAGCCACCTGTCCCAGTGCCGGAAACGAGAGAGAGCTTGGGGGGGAGTTTGTCTATTCTTAAGTGTGTATCACAGAGGCGGTCACAACTTTAAGTGGCTTAAAGAATTGTCCATATTCAAACTGGCCAGCTGATAGGTTCTATCAGGTCCCAGAGGAAACTGTAAGCACCCCTTAGCAAGGACATCCCTTCCGGGACTATGCTTGCTAACCTATGACAAGAGCAAAAGATGCAATAAGATCCAGTGACTGGATTAACAAACCAAGTAGAAATAATGCATATATCTAACACTGAATATAAGCGTGGAAGAGGTTCTGAAGGGGTGTGATAAATTAGATTTTCCATCACTTTCAGTTGTGGAATCAAGGTTGGGTAATTTTATGAATGGTGCACTATAGCCCAGACTGTGAACTCATTAACGAAACTATTGCATGGGAGTTGGCACTGTGTCTACTGAACTCCAGAATAGATTATCATAATGCTCCCTTCTGGCTACCAAAGTCAATGAATCTCTGTATTTTGATTTATTATTATTATTATTATTATTATTATTATTATTATTATTATTATTATTATTACTAGAGTGAGCAGGGATGTAAAAAACAGTAAATGGATTGGGTTTGTTTTTAAAGGATCAGTGCATAAATAATAGCTAATTAATTCTCAACAAACATTTCCAAGAGAATTATCTCTGTCTTACAGACAGAATGAGTTTCAGAGGCATTGGGATGTCAGTCTCAGCTCACACAGTAAGTAAGCAGCAAAGCACAACTGCCAGCAGTCATTCCAGGCTGCTGTGCTTATGCTATTACAAGTATATACAGAGTTTTATCAAATGTCTGTAAAGGCATTTCCTGCAGGTGCTTCCTGTGATCCTGTAGAGAAACAGTTACATTATGATGGCTTCTTTCATCTGAAGAGCTCCAAATTTGTTCTGAGCACTTGCAAGCTTGTTTTTAAAATACTCTCAAGTGGTAACTAAAGAAGCCTAGAAGTCAGGGAAAGGGATAGACAAGGAGATCCTGATTCCTTTGTCTTTTGACTCCTCCTTCCTAAAAATCTCCACAAAGGATGTTTTTGGTATCTCTTGTATTAGCTTTAGAGAAAGGAATATAACAAACTAATAGCAGCAAGATAATGGTGTCCTTACTTTACTAAAGCTGGTGATCCTAGGAATGCTTTGCCTTATTGGAAAACAGCAGTGTCAGTGGGAGGGAGCTTTGGAAAAAAAAAAGAATATGCAAGATGATTCACTGTGTATCTGCCAGCCTTTTCCTGATCAGTTTGGGCCTTTGCATGGGAACAGAAACACAACAATCTTCTCTGTGCCACAGCAAATACTTGTCACAGGCAAGCAGAATCATGTAAGAAAAATATTGCACCTAAGTAATGAAGATCTTTGTACATCAGAATTTCCACCTTCGCCTTCTACATGAGTAGTAAAACTCATGAGGCTGTTAATAACACCAGTGTTGTTCTACTGACATCCAACTTTTCTTTTAAGCTAGTGGCCTTGGAGGCTGTTGACCCTGCTTGGTGGTAGAAAAGACTGCTAAACTCATGCTAAACTCAAAAATGTCACTGCCTCCTTGGCCACAGAAGCATGTATCCTGGCTGCCAAAAATAAGTAAACCAGAAATATCTGAGTCAGATAAAACTGCCAATGCTGTGTGAGGAAAAAAAAAAAATTACTTGCACACAACTAGTAATCAATTGACTCTAATGTTCAATCCCCTAAGATTTATGACTCAGCTTAAAATTAAATTTAGGAAGTTTCTGTTGAAAGAAAATTGGGCCGTTACATCACTTTACTACTTGCTTAATGAATTGTAAGGAAAGAAGTGGACAGATGATCGAAATTTAAAATCCTTCCCTCTTCCAGTTATTGTTTGCAAACTAGATTTACCTTTGGTGATTATTAAACAAGGTTTCTGATTTATGAAAGTCCTCCTATTTCATATGCTAACAGCTATTTGAAGGCATTCCAACTAAAAGATGGCTATACAGTCACTTTCAGAGTAGTAGTTGATGTGAACCTGAACAAAACAACATCATATGGAAACTATAAATGTGTATTATCTCTGTCAAAGGGAAAAATATAACTTCTGAAAGCATACAGTTGCAAAAGAGCTAATGGGATGAAATCAAATTATACACTTTAAAACAAAAACAGGACCTTCAGTATTTCTTATTCCATCATTGTTTCTTTTGTTAATAGTTTACTAAATTCACAGGGGTTTCCAATCAAAGATTACTTCTTACTCTGAACTGATATAGATACCAGGCATTTTTTGTATGAAGACTGAGAATCAACTTGAGCAGAAACACGAGAATTCTGCATTTCTCCCAAAATTCTTTCAGTCATTTTCATCTTAGCAGGGAAAAAAAAAAAAAAATCAAAGAAATCCCTGAAGAAAAAGGTAGATTCTGACAATTCAGATATTTCTTTGTAAAATATTCTTGTGGCTTTTTGGTATCATTTCAAAAAGCCAAGTGGTTAAAACTGTCCTTATTTCCCTAGGAAGATGAACAGCTATTGAATGCAACTTGAAGGACAAGCAGGCATGTTTGAAGCCTGTCACATACTGTAATTCTGCCTTTGGGGATTTCTTAGTAATATTCCTTTGATTAGTTTGAAAGGATTATTCTGTGGAATCCTACTCCAGGTATTCTTCCTGAGACAAGAATTTTGTGTTTGCTTGCATGCCCTTTTGCTTATGATTCTTTGCATTTAAAGCCCTTTTAACCTTATACTGAGTTTTAGAAAGGATCTACACAATTTTCATTGATGTTTCTCATATTTACGTTTTGGTTACTGTTTTTCTGATCATGTCCTGGGTCACAGAACGTTCTAAACCTGTGATCCTTTGTCAGGAAGATCTGGGCTGAAGGTCGTAACTTTCAGAGTATGGGCTCTGCCTAGGGTGAACTGGACAAAAGGAGAGGAAAATGTTTAGTGAGTTCTTGTACCATCGTTGACATTGATAACTGATTGATCATCCTTTGGAATCCATAATTTTTTGGAATTCATAATTAGTGTATGTGAAGTAGTCTATATAAGTTACTTTTCTTTTCTTTCATCTTGACATATTCAGAGAGTACTGCAGCTACACCAAGAAACTGAAACGTGTTACTGTTAGATGGCAATAGTGCTAATTTTCCTTTTTTTTTCAGTCATTTTTTGCTAAAATTTGACTTAATACTGTATGTGAACTTTGATTATTTCATAAACATTGCGAATTGGAAGCATGCAAAAACAAAACAAAAAGGATTCAAAATGATTTCAAATGCATACTTTTGATGTTTCTAGAATTTTAAATCAATTTTGTAATGTTTTATTATGATTTAAGGACAGCTGAAACATGTTTAAAGACAGCTTATAGGCTTTTTTTAATCCAGTCTTACTTCCCTTTATTGGGAAGCTTATCTGAATTATGGGGAATACAAGTGCTATTTGCAATTAACTATAATCCCAGAATTAAATAGATACTGAAAGTATACAAGAAAAACACCTGATTATTTAATTTTTGTCTTCAAGGTTTGTTTATTTTATCTCAGTAAACAATATTAACTTTATATATTAAGCAATTAATGCTACAGTGGGGATTCTGTAACACGATGTATCAAACAAGGAGGCCATGGAAAAGAAATATATATGGACAGATTCTTGATAGATGTTTCAGAGATGTTTATTTCTCCAGCCGCATGGCTGGGATCTGCCGAGGAACTGCTCAGTCACGGGACCCGAGGGTCCTTGCCCGCGCCGGGGAACACAAAACAACCAATGGGGAACGAGGCTGACCAGGGGCAGGGAAACCCCGTGTCTCCCCTCAGGGCCCCTCTCCCAGGGCTACATGGCAGGGGGGAAGGGATCCCAACATTTCACCTGTTTATTTTTAACAAAAGAGATTTAAAACTTAACATTGAAAACAACTGGATAAACATAACAAGAACAGTTTTAAAACAAAATAAGCCACCCCCTTGAGTCTTTAAATGTCCAAACAGATTCTCTGGAACATCTTAAGACTGACAGAAGGGAGATAGGACTCTCCAGGCATGCTTTGTGGGGAAACTGAGGCAGGAGAGGGTTTAATTTCTTCCCCCAGCCCCCCCCTTTTCATCTCCCACTCGACATTGGAAAGGGATTTTTGAGGAAACAATTGGCAAAGGCATGGTTTTGTGAGGGAAACCGTGGGTGGAAAAACGGATTGGGAATACACGGGGTAATAGGACATAGGGTAAAAGGGAAAGGTGGGATTAGGAAAGGGAGACTGTAGGGGGGGCCTACAATGGAGATATTGTCTAACATGACTACGATTTTTAGCATATATACTGCCTTTCACAGGAACACCATCAGGCCCAGTGACCTGCGATGCTTGTAACCCTCTTCTACCTTGCACAATTTTGAATTCCACCACCTCTCCATCTCCCAAGCTCGGGATGCATTCTTCAGGGTTATTCTTTTTAATAGCAATTCTATGAACAAATATGTCTTGCTGGTTGTCACATCTCATTATAAAACCATAATTTTGTTTAACATTATACCATTTTACTATTCCTCAAACCTTAGCTACGATGATTTCTTTCCTTTTTCTGAGTAGCTGCTGTTTTCTGTCTCGCTGCATTTTTGCTTTCTCTTTTGCTCACTCCCATGTTGGAATTGCCAGGGCTGCTAGTGCTGCCGGGGCTCTTTGGGCTGCTTGTGCCTGCGTGCTCTTCCTGGGATCACATTTGTGGCCATGAGGGACGGGCTGCGCTGCACGGCTCCGCTCCGCTCAGCTCTCTGTGCTCCGCCACTTCTCTGCTCTCAGCTTCGCTGCCGCTGCCAGACGCTGCACTCACATCTCGGCCGGGTCCCCGAGCGATGGCTCCCCCACGCCCTGCTCCAGCGCACGTTTCGGCTGGGTGCAGCTCCACTCCGCCTCCAGCTGCTGCACACATGACACCCCTCTCAGTCGCGCGTTCACAGGGCTCGCTCCACCATGCGCTGCGCAGGGCCGGGCGGGCGCCGCTCCCGCTAGGCCTTGCTTCGCTGCTGACACTGCAGCTTGCATGGCTCCGCCCGCAGGAGCTGCCTCATTGCTGCTCGGAGGGGGCTCAGTCCACATGGCCGAGGCCGCACGGTCCCCGAGCCAGGCTTCCCTTCGCCAAGACACAGCTGACATTGTGCAACAGTCTCGGTAATTAAATAATATTCACAAAAATATTCTTCCATTGGCATATATTTTGACTCAGAAATTAACTCTGTCCAAACTGTCTTCCAAAAGTCTTTGGTAAGAATCAAATCCCAAGAAACATAGAAAAAGTTCTTAAACAACCGTGAAAGGAAATGTTTCAGTTCTTTTGAGCTTGAATTAAGCTAAAATTTACAAATTGTTGTTCAAGAATCTTTTCAAGTTTAAGATAAATGTCCAAATGCAGCTCTGAGAGCCAAGAGTCTTTCCGTGGTTCCTCCATAGTTTAGATATGGAATAGCAAAGCAAAAACAAGAAGAGGAATCCAGAGTTTCTTTACTCACAAATCAGTCGCTGTCCTTAGGGATAGGGGATCGTTCTGCTTGCAATTATCTACCATTTGTTACAGTGGGGATTCTGTAACACGATGTATCAAACAAGGAGGCCATGGAAAAGAAATATATATGGACAGATTCTTGATAGATGTTTCAGAGATGTTTATTTCTCCAGCCGCATGGCCAGGATCTGCCAAGGAACTGCTCCAGTCACGGGACCCGAGGGTCCTTCCCCCACGCAGGGGAACACAAAACAACCAATGGGGAACGCTGACCAGGGGCTGGCAAACCCTCTGCCTCCTGCCCAGGGCCCCTCTCCCAAGGCTACGTGGCAGGGGGGAAGGGACTCTGGCAAATTAATACAGAATAACCAGACTTTATTCCTCACAGATTGATTTACAGTTGTATTCTTGCAACTATTTCAGATATGCCACATTTTGTTTCACAGTTATTTCTTGCATGCTAATTGTCTAGTCAGAATGGCAAAGATCTGGAAAGCAGCCTCTGGACTCCACTGTGAATGAAACATAGGAATGAAAACTATTCATAACTGAGAAAAGTTTATCTTAAATATTGACCATCCTGATTTACTTATGGCTCAAATTGAAAGACTATAAAACCAGCAAGTGCAGTAACTTTTATTTATAGTTACAAAATGAAGTCACAAATTGGTATTTTCTATCATGGGTGAAGATTGTTGTTTAGATTGCTATGTAGCTAATTAAGAGCTCGAAAGCTTTATTTAGTTGCTATGTCCTTACTTATGCGCTAGATGATTCTCAACAGTATTTAAAACAGATTTTGCCTCTGTACTCTTTCCTCCAGGGTGTTTGAGTCTTATAATCCAATGCACTAAGTCAGGGGGTGTGGAGTGACACTGCTGAGTTTGTGCTTTCCTCTCCTAAGTGCACCGTTCCGTAACAGCGTCGACTGTTTGGGTTGCAAGTAACCCAGCAGAGTAGTAGGGCTGTGTGGAAGAGATACAAGAAGCTTTGAGACAACAGTCGTGCACAAGGAGTAAATACTGTTCTGGAAATTACTAAAAAGCTATTTTAAAATCATTAAAGTGTGCAAAAATTTCTAAGTACATCAGTAGTAGAGAGGAAAAGAAACCAAGGACCGGTCTGGGTTCCTTTGTGTTTGACCTTCTTCTCAAGGTGAGAGCTCCTGTTACTGCTGAGCTCTGTGCACCAGCAGCCAGTGATCAGAGAGCTGTTACTGTTATTATTTCAGTAACAGTGCAGTTGTGCTTAGATTTCTTGGAAACACATTCTTCCTGTCTCTCTGTCATTCCACAGGAGATGCAGCAGAAGTAATTTTTTCTGTATTAATGAATAAAATCTCACAACTCCTGTAGAGAAAAGTGGGTTTTATTCTGCCTGCACAACCATTTCACACTGATTTTTGTATTCTTTTTCTTTTAACATGAATCTCAGTCAGTGGGCAACTTTCGGAACTAAGGTGTTGATCACATTCTCTATTTTGTAGAATACATTTATTTTGTGCCCAGGAAAATTTATATTTTACTGTGTAGCAGCTGAAGAGTGGCAAGTTTTTAATTTAGTTCCTATCTCCCACTTTGCTTCACTGACCACAAAAGGCTCAGATTTCTAATATAGACACCCATGTGAATACTTGACTAGGTGCTTTAGCGTTATTTTTACAACCCCATAAAATAATTTAATTTTTACTCCATATTTTATATGTGGAACCAAGATTAAGTCAAAACTACCTGACCATTTTGTGTCTTCCTGGAACTACACTAAGTGCCACAGAAAAACTTTTTGCAACTTACTTGTCTAGCATCACATGGGAACTGTCACAAAGAGATACTGGCACCTGTGATGTAGGGCACACCCTATCTGTTACCTTCATGGAAGATGGCCCATTCCCATCTGGCAGACCACAGGCTTAGGCACTGTGCATGCTTCATTCTCTCACGCTAATAAAGGCGCTATCGTAAAGATACCAGTCTTATTCAAAATGAAACCTCAGGTTGCCCCCAGAGTGGGTCCTGCAATGTCTAGGAGTTAAAATCACTTTGGTTTATTTAAGACTAAGAGAAAGATAATGATTACTCCCCAAAGTGTTAAGAAGCTTTTACTAATAATACAATCAGTTGATCTTAACAACAAAGATAAAATGTTATTCTGTGGTGGGAAGGTTGTATGTTCTCAATTTAAATCAAACTGTAAATGCTGAATATTAAATCTTGGGAACAAATTGCCAGAGACTACGACAGACTTCCATTGGCAAAATTTTTCAAATCAAGCTCATGTGTTTTGCCTTGAATTTAGATATGATTAAAAAAAAAAAACAAAACCCCAAAAAAAACCCCAAAAAAACAAAACACCCTAAAACCTCAAGGTATTTCAGCCTCAGTTATTTAGTGTATCAGGATGAATAATCACAATTTTCTCTCTGGGAATTGTATGAATCTCTGGGGAATAAATAGCAGGTAACTATATAAATAAATTAATATCATAATGATATTCAGGAATTCATTAAGACCCTGTAGGAAACAATAATTCTACTAGCAGTGTTGACTTTTCATCCCTAATGATATTTTAATATTTTTTGTGTATAGCTTAGGTTTAAAAAAATTTTAGAATGCTCCCATTTTATGCCAAGTGGAACAAAATCTATATAGTTCAGTATAGGGGTTGAAATTTCTTCTTCATTATGCAGGCCTGAAAATAATCTATTAGCTTTGAGGATATCTGTTTTAGAAATTTTTCATGTTATGTTTGGTGCCTTCACCAAAAGGGAAGAATGTCTTTGCCAGTGAGATATTTCACACTTCTCTGGAATATTATTCAATTTCAGGATGTAAAGAAACATGACACTGTTGGTGTCTTTGCTGTGATGCTATCTGTGATGTCTCATAAAGTAAAATTTAACAGTATCCATATGTCTGTGTCTCCTTGTTCACGAGTCTAAAAGTTAGAGGAATAGGGTTATTAAGTGGAGTTCTGGGGAAAAGAAAACCAAACAAAACCCTCCAGTCTGTATACATGTGCATTGTCAGATGTCCCACCTCAAATCTTCCAATAATACAAAGTCAACAAAGGGTTCCTGTCCAGTCCTGGAAAGAAGTCAGTTTCCCTAGCAAAATTTACAGATAATTTGGTAATATTTATAATCATAAAAAAAGTATGAACAATTGTTTGTAGAAGTATGAGAAAAGCAATTAATTCTTGGGTTTGGGGTATACGAGCAAGATGGAGAGGTAGTTCTTTGTTTTTCAAGAATTTTGGCTTTAGGCTTCATTACTCAAAGTAAATTAAACAAAGATAATATCCTACAACAGTGCCAGAAGATAAAAGCATGTTTCACTTACATCCAGTTACTGAGTCATGTTCTGGAAGCAGTAGTTGTGAGGGTGTGGGGATTTTTGGTTTGTGTTTGTTTGCTTGTGTATAGGAGTTTCACTTGTTTCTTTCTAAAAGAAAAACTTCAAACATCAATACATTAAATTAAAATGCACAGATTTTTTATAATGAAGCTTGTATTTGTAATTTTTCTTTCATCTGAAATTATGCTCAGGTATCATATCTTGCTCTTCAATTCTCTGTCTTTAAATTTTAAAAACAATTTTTAGGAAACATTATACAGAACTGAAATTCCTCCAAGTTATCTGTGAATAGCAAATGACATTATTCCTTAAAAATTTTTTGAAACTTACAGGTTCCTTGAAGTTCTTGTCAAAATAACAAAAAATCACAGTTCCTGTAGAGGAGATTGAGTTCTTTTTAAGTAAAGCAGTAGTTATCAGGTTGTATAATGTTACCCTAATTTGTTCTAAAGACCAATAACATTATGTTGCTAAATCATTTAGTTTTGTTTGGAAATGTGAAAGGGTAAAAGGCAGTAAATAAGCTTTTGGCTTTAGTCTTTGCATGTAATGATGATTCCATGATATTATTCATTAAAATATGATGCACACATGGTTAGAATATGTTTTCAGCAGGCAAAGACAGAATTTGAACCTGTAAGTAAACTTCCTAGGAATCAGTAGAGAATAAAAGGGTGCAAGATGAACAAAAACATGGATCTGATTAAAAAGTGCTAGGACACGTTTTGAGCATAGAACAAAAGAGTGTGCTCAGTTTTAGTGAAAGCCTGCTAGTAGATGTTCCTTACTTTGAGTATGTGAGTAGTTTTCAAAAAATTTTTAGTACTTCACACATGACATAGGGGGGTGTTTATATATATATGTATGCACACACAAATATATATAAAACAGAGAAACAGAGAAATGTGGCTGAGGGAATTATATGGAAAACCACTGAAATTAGAATTTACTGCTAGCACTCATAATAGAATCAAGTTCATATGAACACACCATCATCAGCATTATAATGTTTAGTTGATCCACTTGTTAATCCTGAGCTCATAGGAGTTCTGGTCCTTCTATAACCACAAATTTCAAAGATGAGATCCAGCACCTGCTGAATCATTTGAGGATTTCATCATTTGTGATAAGGGAAATACCTGCTCTTGCTTTTAATTACATTCAAATACTTTTCTTTCATTCAGATGCATTTCTGTGTGAGGTGATTATGCAGGATGCTGTAGAAATGTTGTTTAGCTCTGAACATGTTTGTTTTTAGGGAAACTGTAGTGTTACTGATTGCACTGTTCATTGGAGAGAATGAAGAAATACTCCTTTGAATAGAAGATTACTGCTTCCTATCGCCTGTTTTTACTCCACACAATGGCACCACATGAAATTAAAGCAACATGTCAAAACTGAGCTGAAATGGAGATAACTGACATCTGTTGCTTTCTGATGCATTAAATTTTTTCTCTTTGCTATTATTCTTTCCTTCTGCAACCAGTTTTTCTATCATGTTTCTTTTTATCTCTTTTTTTCCTCCTTCTCCTTGAAGTTAATCTCTTAACGTTCTCCTTTACCCAATCCTCTTATTCTTGTTGTGTGAGTTTGTATGACACAATTGGGGTGTGTTTTCATAGGTACTGAGCAAAGAAATGTTTCTCCAGCAAGGAGGAATTGATGAAGTTCAGGTTTTGCCTTTTTTTCTTCAATGTTCTTGTGGTAAAGTAGAAACACATTTTTGGAACATCTTGTCTTCTCTGAAATCCGCTGTGGATTTCAATCAGCTTGTGCAGAACTAGTACGTGATGTGAATTTTTCCAGGGCCCCTGGATTTGAACTGCCCTGCAGTGCCAAACACCATCCCGCTGCACTGCTGGCCAAGACCTTCCAGCACCCAGCCAGCCCTGCTCTGCTCTTTGGTGGTGCAGGGTCTTGAGAACTCAAGTGGAAAACAGTTTCTAGATTTTCTTTGCTGTGCAGGCTGGCAGCCATAACCAAAGCTGTCAACATCTCGTTTTTGTAATCATTCTAGTTTTTGAAAAAATTATTTGGTTTGGAATTTGGGGGATTTTCTATAAAATAAAATTTTTAAGATTTAGTCACCTTCATGCTTAACTCACCTTGGAGTCCCAAAGAAAAATCCAGTTATATTTCCTAAAGACATATTCTGGCTGCCTGTGGATGTTTCTGTATTTTATAATATGGTACTTCTGTTTCCAATTTCTGCCATTTATAGAGCTATAGTACCATGGAACACAGACTCTGTAGTGTTTTCATATTTCAGTGTCAAAATAAAGCTAGAAGCAGAGAAGTTTTTTCAGAAATTCAGAGACATAAATTATTCCTTCCTTTGCTAAAAAAGCAAAATATAATTATCAAGAGTATAACAGTAAGTGTAAAATTAAAGTAGTGAAAAAAAGTACTAGTAATTTTAAAAAGTTATGAAAAAATTTAGTAGTTCCTCTTAGAGGAAAAGAAATATCCTACTATTCCATGCATTGCTCTATTTTCACATCATCCTAGAAAGAGCCTCCGCTGAAGTAATTTTAGTACTTCTCTCTGAATAGATCATTAATTTGGATAGAGAATTTTTCACCTGAATTAATTCAGGTGAAGAATTAATTTTCCCCTTAATTGAGTTAAGTTCTCTGGTATAGTAGTGATGATACTTTTCAGTGAAGTACAGGGTTTTTCTCTGCTTCACAGAGAGCTGAGACATTACAAACATCTTTTGTTTACTTGGTTGAGGATCTAATCACCATTCTTTCACCATTTTACTCTTTGGTTAAAGTAGGAGAACTTGCACTGTTATTCACTTAATAACATTTCAGGCATTTCTGTGCCTCATTATTTCAGAGATAAATTTTTTAATGCTGAGAATTTCTTTTTAATCCTTCATTGTAAAATGCATTTTCCTAAAAGGAAATTTTATAATGTACTTCCTTTATCCATACAGTCGAGTACTGTAAAAGTGTTGTAAACTGTCCTATTACAGGAAACAAAAACCATTTTTGGCCAGTTTTACTTACACACTACTGTTAAACTGTATGTTACTTCATTACAATACTTATATGAATTTATAATTTAGCTCTAGCATTTTTAATTATTGATTAGAATATAGTTGTTCTTTAAGTATGGGATAAAAAAATTGAGTCTGAATCTTAATTTTCCATAGCTTTCCTTCCAAATTTCCCAAACTCTTACCTTCACTTTTCTCCGGAGAGAAAAGTATTTTGGTTTTGCAGAGAGAATTATGCTGTGTCTCTATGGTGTCCCTATGTACAGTGGGGTGGCTGAATCATATTGGTAAAGCCAAAGGGAAATTTAAGGATCACACAACAATTTTTGCTGTAACTTCTGCTGAATGACTGATCATTTATTTATTTATTTTTAAACTTTATTAGTTGGCCTGTTGAAATATGTTACCTGTCCTGTAAACCTGCCCTGTTAAATTTTTAAAATTATTTGCAGCTAAACAGAGTTTGCTCTTAAGGAGCGACAAAAATCTCAATGAATATTTTTGAAAGCTCCATTCATAATGTTCAAAAGCACTGCTTAGAAAGGATTTTGGGACTTATTTTCTTACTTTTCTTAATTCTTATTATGTTGCTGTCCTGTGGAGCACTACCTTTGAGAAAAGTGGTTGTGGCTAATAACATTCCTAGTCTTTTCATTGCAATGTGAACTGAAATATGAAGCAGCTTACAGAAGTCAGTATCCAAGACAAGAAAAGAAATTATTTACAGAACAGAAAATTTTGGAGCTGGGCTCATGGGATGGTGTTTTACAGACAAGTGAGCCATTTTGATCATTTTCCCAGTTTGGGTTAAGAAAAAACATGATATCTGGCAATAATATTTAAGTGATTTAATGAGATTAATAATCTGAAATAATTGTTTAATTTATATAGGTATTACCACCTTTTTCTGAAAAAAATAGTTTTACAAGGAGGTTTCTTATTATAAATTTCTATATTTTATTTATTTTTTTAGCCAGAGATTCACTCCCTGTTTAAAAAATTCTACTAGAGATGTGGGTCTAAATTATACCTTTAAATCTTTTGGCCAGAAAAGGAGATTTTACAGCAATTGTGCATAATTTTCAAGCTCCTGTAAATTGATTTTTCAGTCTTGCAATAATGGCTTTTGGCCTGATATTTGCATTATCCACAAAGTGTGTATTACTGTTCCCCATTTATTTAAATGAAGGCTGTGTTTAAAAGATACTGTTCTGCCGGAGACTGAATGGAATGTGCTTTATTAATCTGGGACTGCCTTATTCTCTATGGACTATGTTTATGCATTCAGCAGAGGTTACTGATTCATATAGCAATAGGAACCCTTGAAATGCCAAGTACCTGCTGAGATCAGCTCTCTTTCTGGCAAAGGACTGGTAAAGCACAAGTCAGGGCACAAAGTTTGGAGAGCTATAGAAAATAATTTTGATTTTGAGAATTGTTTTCATCTAACATTTAATTAAATTATGTAGAAAATATCATGTCTTCCTATATTCAGCTTCCTTTGAACATAACATTTCTAGGAGATTAAAAAAAAACCAAATAAGCCCAAACCAAAGCTACCAGCAAACCTCTACATTTAATAGGGTTTTGATAAGATTATGCCAAGCATCATAAAATTAAGCCATTCCTAAATGGAACTTGCTCTTGAACTATGAACTATTACCTTGCATGCTCACTAAAATATACATTTGTAGTGGTTTGGTCTAAAATACTCATTGCTGTTTATCTTCTGTGAGATAAGAATTAGGAGAAATGCAAAGCAGGCACCAACTTGAATGAATATAAAGAAGTTTATTAACAGACCTAAAAGAAGAAAAGAAAAAAATTATACCACCTTTAGAACTCTCCTCCTCCCCCCACCTTCCTCCCGTCTCCCACTGACAATGTAAAGACAACCCTTAAGATGTTCAGTCTGTTTACCACTTCCATAATAACCTGGTTCAGTCCATTTAGAAAGAGAAGTCTCTCTTTGCTCATGCTATGAAAACAGTATCACACCGAGACAGCCACCCACTTCCAAATATTGTTCAGTCCATTTAGGAAGAGGAGTCTCTCTGCTTGCGATGTGAGTCCCTTCCCCCGACTTGCAGCTTTTCCCGCAACTGCTTTCGAGGGTCCACTCTTGAAAGTTTTCTGGGGTACAATTTTAAGGTTGAGCTGTTCAGAAACAAAGAAAAACAGAGGCCCTTCTCCTTCCCTGGGAGCAAAGGGTCATCTTCATCTTTAAAACTATCTCTGGAAGCATCTCTAGGAATTGAGGTTTTTCTCCTTTCCTCTTTGGAGCAAAAGTCCTCATCTGGTTCATCTGGTTCATCTCTCTCTGTCCAAACTTCTCATGAAATTACAGCTGCGTCAGCATCTCCCTATCTCAGCGCAGGTGCTTCTGCTTATGAGTTGAACACTCCACCCCCCATATCTTCATGAAATTACAACAGGATACTCTGATATATCATAGCTTCACAACAGACTTTCAGCTTTAAGCATCTCCTCTCTCTCTTCCCTCAGGTTTTCAGCTCTTCACAGCAATAAAAGGGTTAATCTCACCTCGGCCTTGCAGCTGGAATGTGGCTTATCGCAGTTGGTCACTGACCTCTGCCGGACAGCGGTGCCGCTTTGCTGAATCTCGGCCGCAGTGGAGGGGGGGGGGGGGTTCCGAGCTGCTCCGGCTGCCCACGGCAAGGCAGTGGGGGGGGTTCCATGGCTGGAACAGGCCCATGGCTCCAGGATGGCTGTGGCCCGGCCCGGCCTGGCCCAAGCAGGGCCTGGCCGGGCCCACTGGCCCCCGCACGGGGCCTGCAGCCACCTGTCCCAGCGCCGGAAACGAGAGAGAGCTGAGGTGGGAGTTTGTCTATTCTTAAGTGTGGATCACAGAGGCGGTCACAACTTTAAGTGGCTTAAAGAATTGTCCATATTCAAACTGGCCAGCTGATAGGTTCTATCAGGTCCCAGAGGAAACTGTAAGCACCCCTTAGCAAGGATATCCCTTCCGGGACTATGCTTGCTAACCTATGACAACATTTTTAAAGGAATCAAAATTTTTATTTCCTCCATGAAGTTCTGTGATTCCTAGAAGATGAGAAAACAGGCAGCTGCTTGCTCAGTAGGATTTTTTGTCGTCGTTCAGTATACGCTTTCCTTTGTCTTCTCTTCAGCTCAGAAGAGAGAACTGTTCACTTATACCACTTGAATATATAAGTACTTCAAAGACACTAATTAATGTCTCCTACTAACTTATCTATGAAGTGAGGAGTGCCATCATCATCATTTAGCACATCAATAGCTGCAGCACAGAAAAATTAAGGTGAATGCAACTGTTAATGTTATAATTTTGTGAGTCCACCAAAGAAGGGATCCTGTGCATCTTCCTTACATCTACGACCACCTGGGTCTACTAGGCATGCCACAAAATAATTATTCTTCTAAGTTACATTTTTTGAGTAAGTAGTGTCTGAGCATGTAAATAGCTATTCCTATAACTGTAAACAAAAGACCAACTTGAATTTTATCTCTTTCAATATTTTGATGACTATAGTTTACCATGGTAGTCCTTATTCTTTGAGGTTTTGTTCCATGATTGGTATTTATTTTAGGATTTTCTATGTATTTATTTGGATGCCAACCATATAGACACTAGAACTGATTGTTTTTTCCTTCTTTCCCTTAGGCATTTCCTGGAAATACAAACTCTGACAGCGTGGTCCGGCATGATTTACAACATCCAGTTATTGCTCGCTATGTAAGGATAGTTCCTTTGGACTGGAATGGCGAGGGCCAAATTGGGTTAAGAATTGAAGTCTACGGCTGCTCCTACTGTAAGTTTTTCCATTATGATCCTTTTTTTCCCCCCCAAATAAAAACTCGCTTTGGATTTTGGATTAAATGCATATCTCAAAGACTTTTACCTTAACGACAGGGTTGCTAGTTGTGTTACCCAAGACTTCAGGAAATATTTGTTGGAACTTTAACTCTGAGTTGACAGTTTGTTCTTCTCTGGAAGATGCGACATTGGAATTTGTGATAGCTCTTTGAAGTTTCTCCTTTTCATTGTCGTGGTTTCTGTTGTAGAAGGCTTTGGTTACTGTATAAGCTTGATTGGTACATTTGAGGAAGAGATTGTATTCAAATGTCATGTTGGGTCTTGAGGGATGAAACAGAAACAGGACATAGTTTGTTGCCTGGTACTAGAGATAAAATTAAAGCAATAAACAAGAATTCTATCAGAATAGTTAAGATTGTCTAAATATGTGACACATTTTTCTGAGATATTTCCTTGAGTATTTGAATGTGACTTCAGAATTTCTTCTGAAATCTGGGCAAGCGATGGGTTCAAGTACTTCTGTAGTTAAGACCAGAACTGATAAGGCTTTAAGAAAAGCGAGGTTAGTTTCTAATGCTCTTCCTTCAATCCAGGCAGTTCTTAAGTCTGCAAACCTGCAAAACTGAGTTTATGATGTCCCATTTCTATGTATTTTTTAGGCAGTATCCTGGATTTGTTGGTACTTTAGCTGGAAGATGTTATTTGAGATTTGTTTTTTAAAAACCAGACATTAGAATAAAATGAAGATGACTCATCACTGACTTCACTGGGTGACATAAGACATATTGGAACCCTTTGCCATTCTTAATAGCAAAAAAAGAAAATTTGTGATTTCAGTTACTTTTTTGATTAGATTAGATAGTCAAAAGTCTACATACTTTCATTCAACACCAATAGAACCACGAAGAATAGAGTTTTTATATTTTTTCTTATTTGCATACAATGAATGTTTTAAAAATGTGTATTGAATCGCAGAGAATTTCCGAACATCTGCAGGAACTTAGTTGAGAAATCAAATCAAGTTTGCTGTGGTGTTGATGCTGTGTGTTGGTGCTGCTGTGCTGGGGGTACACATGGTTGTTAGATATATTTGCAAAAATACAAGAGCAGGAGCTGTTGCAATAAGACAAAGTGTAATGGTTTTAAACTAATAGGGAGTCAATTTAGATTAGATATAAGGAAGATATTTATTACAGTGAGGGTGGTAGAACACTGTAACAATTTTCCCACAGAGGTGGTGGTTGCTCCATCCATGGAAACAGTCAGGTTGGCTGGGGCTCTGAGCTACCTGATCTAATTGAAGATGTCTCTGATCATTGCAGGGGGATTGGACTAGATGGCCTTTAAAGGTCCCTTCCAACCTAAACTGTTCCATGTTTCTGCAATATCTGTTACCTGAGGACCTGCGGGTTACTCTAAAGTTAATTCTTACTCAAGAGAAACTGAACCTCTGAAGTTTTAGGTACAGCTCTGATTATTCAGTACATGGCTCTTAATAAACACGCATTTACCATCATAGTGCTAAAATGTTCTACATGCTGTTTTAAGTATACCAAACACTACAGCATGGCTAATTTTCCAGCATAATAAATACTTTCTTCTAATATAGGTCCTTGCTTGTACATCAAATGCAAATTCAGGAGTTTGATACAAGAAACCAACATCTAGTTTACTGTCAAATATAACTCCAACAGAAGAAAATGTAGCAGAATCAAACAATAAATCTGATGATATTTGCTGCAATATTTACACATAAAAATGGCACATTTTAATAAAGAGAACAGACAAAACACTGTAGGTACGCAACAAGATAATTTTAGAGGCTTAAAGTAAATGTGAGAAAAAGTAAAACACAGCTTGCTGACAAAGTTATTTTAGTTGTTTGATGAAAATTTGCTTGCTTGCTGAACTTTTGGAGGAGAATCAAAAGTATCTGCCAAGGACACAATGTATGGAACCATAAAAATACTGACAAAAATATGTCCTCACAGAAGAACTAAGATGACCCAACGTAATTTCGTAATTTTACTGAGAGCGTATTACTGGTCTGTTTTGTATTAGAAGCAATATTACTGATTTCAGTAATAATTGAAGATTTTTTTTTAATGGAATACTAGAATAAATATATTCTGGTTTTATGTGAATAGGGGCTGTTCTTTTAACAACTCGTCTATAATACAGTGTGGTTTTTACACGCAGGAATTGGGCTGCTCCCAAAATGGTATCAGTAGAGAGCAGCAGAGCGGTTGAGAAGAAAAACTAAAAAATCACTGTGTTAAGAGAGAGGAAGGCATCCCTTTGGTATGAGCACTGTAAGCAGGGAGTACTGTTTACAAATTCCCAGCTTGTCTTCAGATGAATTATTTGGAGCCAGGTGTAAATGCTGCACCGTTCCATGTAGATGTGTCCTTTGGCAGAGGCCAAGTTTTTAAGCTTATGATTAGAAGTGCACACATTTGCATATAAATATAAGCACTGCCACTAACCAGTGTGATTTGCAGATTAATCTTGCTGTCATTTAAGGAACTACCCATTAAGATAATCACCAATTTTAAAAGCCTGATTAAAAGACAGACTTCTAGTCAAATCTGCCTCAATTTTTGGAGCTATTACCTAAATAAAAGGCTGTCCAATATATCACAATTTTAATTTTTCTTTTAGTTAATAGATAATGTATTCTTTTATTTAGGTATCTTCAGATACAAAAATCAGATTTTCTCACGTTGCACACAGGGTTTAATTGGGAAGCCATACACAGTGACTGTAAAAATTCTTTCGTTGCACATTGTTGCAACCTGGTAATTAGCCTCAGACCTTTAAGAAAAATGCTTCCTCATGTTGCACTGCTTATTCAAACATCAGGTCACTAATTGCCATATTTCTGGTTCGTATTTTTTTTTTTGTATACGCATTTAAGATACACATTTAACTTTTTTTGTACAAGGGGTGAAATCTGTGTCCTTCCTTGCCCAGAAAATCAAGTTTAAAATGAGATGTGTTTTGCAGAGAGTAGCAATTAGAGTTCACATCTGTACTCTGGAGAAGTTAATAGCATTACCAAATCTTCTTTTAGTTTTGTTTTGCTTAAAGTTTAAAATCTGTTCTGTCTTTTAAATTTTATCTCTGTATTTTGTGTAGATGAGGTCTGTGGGGTTGTCTTCTAACAGAAGAGTTCACAGAAGTCACCAAAAAAGAATTAGGGCCTTACTCTACAACAAGATTCAGAATGAAATTTATTTTGTTTCTTTTTCTACAGTGCAAAACTCACTATATCTTATTGTTTTAAAAACGTATTAAAATTGGGTAAAGAACTTGCTCCATTATATTAATGGGGAAATTGCATGAGCAAAATAAGCTTGAAAAATCACAACAAATAGACAATTATACAACATAAAAACCCACTTTTTAGTCAATGGGACTTTTAGCTTTTATTTTAAAATTATGTATTTCATAAACCATAAAGGGGAAAGGGTCTTTGCACTTTAAGTGACATCATATATCAAAAAGCAAGTCACAAAGAAAGCAATACAACCAAAGTCAAAATATTCACTGAAATCAGTTAAATGAAAACTGATGGCTGAATTTTATTCACTCTCTTTTGGACAGGGAGAGCAATGGCACATGACACGGATCTTCCACCATGTCCATTTTTATGAATTTTTGAGACGGGCAGCAAAGACATGGCATCTGGAGGCCATGAGAACTACGATATAGGACTTTTACTACTGATTCGTGAAGACCATAACAAGCTCCTGCAGGAGCATTGCAATATGAATAGTTCCCTTAATCTCCATCCTGTGGCAGATGAATGCCTACAAAAAAAAAAAAAAAAAATGCAAAAGGCACATTATTGCATAGGCTTTGGCTACACTTTCCAAGGTAACTGTAGGAGGCCTTCTGGGTCATGAAAAACCTATGAGTGGAAAACACTCATGATACCTTTATTCACAGAGGCGTTTTTATATGGGTGTGCTCATTTTCTGGATCTAAACAGTACATCTGTATTTTTGATGCAATTGCCCATCTGATGGCAAGAATTTTGAAATTCCAGATGATGCACTTCTGAATTGTAAGACATACTTGAAAAAAAAAACAAATAAGACTTGGAGATGGCAGAAAGCTGTGCAAATACTCAATAAACTCAAGGCAAATAGGTGGCAGGAACAATTATAAAGCTCCATAAGTGGCTGCAAGCTGAGATGTTTGCATTCACTGACCAGCTCTGTTTGCTAATACTTAGGAAGCAGTGGGACTGAACAAATGTCACATGACCTGTATTTGCAAACCTGTTCTTTTTCAGCTATTAGCTCTACTATCTGTACTGTACTATGTCAAGTGTTACTGTTTCCGTTTTCTAATTGGTGACCGATGGGGTTTTTTTCGAGAAGGAGGGAACAGAAGGAAAAATAATAACAGTCCTGTGGTTATTCATGAAATAATGAATATTTGTATGGTGAGCATTTACTCTATAGACAGTAAAATGATCAAAACTTTGGTCATGGAGTCATGTTATAAGGACTAAAATAACATTTGGAGATGCTCTTAAAGGGTGAGCCAAGTGAATATTTGCAAGAACTGATTAGGAAGTATTGAAGGGGTAAAACCTGTGGGCTGAACAGATCTTTTGGTTATTGTAGTTAATCGTGTTTGCCTGCAGTGATTTTGAGTTAAAATACTGTTTCCTTTGACAGATAATTCTGCATTCAGCTATACTTAGCTGCTAGGAAATGTACTTATTTGAAATCTGCTTAGCTTGGTTTCATGCTATTGGCACTAAATAACTATCCATGTCTCACTCGTTGTCTCCCATGGTTGTCATGCACACTTAAAAGAGAAACTTCTATATTGTCTGGAGCTATCTATTGCATCCAAATATCAAAATGACTGATTAAGGTAGATGAAAAAGATTCTTTATTTCCCTTTTGTTGAATCTTATCAAGTTTCACTTGGCCAGATTCAAAGGACATTTTGTTTCACCAGCACATAGCATAAAAAAAAGCATGATCCAAAGCCCCTTGAAGTGTCATGTTTCCTATTGAAATACACTGTGCTAAATAAAATAAAATAAATAATAACGTGTTATAAATGTTTGCATACATATTTCTGCTCTTACACTTTTGACACCTGTGTGAATATATGCTTAAATGGTGAGAGTACTTATGAACTCCAGTAATCTGCATAAAATTTCCTAGCTTTTCTTATCATATTTTACTACTTACAATAAATGTGCCACTAAGTTTTCTAGCCACTTTTCTGTCCACATAAGTGGTAGAACTGCATAAAAATATTAACTGGCAGAAAGGAAGAATAATTTTCAAGATTTCATTTTGTGAAATTGATGTCTTTTCCTGCTCTTAAAATCAAGAGTCATACATGGTTAGAAGGAGAAAAGGGATTTTACCTTGGTATTTATTTTAAGGATCCTTAGGTGCAGCACATCCAGGTCAAATGCACTGAAATGCACACCAAAAGATCTGGTGTAACATTCTAGGTCTTACTAATTAGCATATCTATCAAAGATTCCCCAGTGAGAGGCTCGAGTGAGCCCCCCTCCCCAAGGAACCTTCCCCTGGATGGTTCTATCTTGGTTTACAGAATGTGTTCTGGAGGGAACCTTGGGGTCTGGGGCACACTGATCCCTAACTACGAAGCTTCTAAAATGTTTAGTCTCTCAGCTTAACAAACAAGTCTAAGAATGTAGGCAAAAAGTACTAAGAATACAGAAGTTGTAAAAAAGGTATAAAAGGGGTATAAAAGAAAGGGTAAAAATCTTCATGGCATCAAAATCATATATTTCTAGAAACTTTACTAACTTGATGTGAGTGACTGGTTTGAATATACAGGGATTTTAATGTGGGAGAAAAACAGAACTAAAAGAATCATTTAGCAGAGGCTGCTGTGAGTTACTCAGGTTTTCCTTGTGTCAGTGGTTTGGATAGTTAAGAGTTCTGCTAAGCATCCAACTGTTTTTCCCCTTTTCTCTTAAATTTCAATATTTCTGTCCTGGAAACTTCTATACCTATTTAGGCTCATGTCTTTGATTTTAGCTGTCATCTTCACAGCTCATCAGTGACAAACATAGCTTGATATTCTCTTTCTGACATTAAAGGTGCATGGATGAATACTCATATCTAAACTATGGAGAGTAAGGGAAATGAACTGTGAACTTTTTCTTTGCAAACTTTTAAAGATGTTTTTGAATATGTGCTCTGTTGGTAAGTTTGCTTCCTTGTTAGTGCATTTTTTCTACCTTTTTGTCAGACAAGAGATTTGTTTCTTTCTTAAGATCATGAAAATGGACACCTTTTATCCTCCAGATAGTCTCAGGTCATGGTAGTCATTTAACAGTAGAGTTCTGTAATTTAAGACCAAAAATACCATCTGTCTTTGTAAGTATTCTCAGTACAGATTGTTCTTCTCTATGCCCTCTTCAGGAAAGGACAGTTGTGATTGTTCCTATATAATTGTTGATATATTTTGGCATGAAAAATAAGTGAGAACATGTTTCAGTCCATTTATTAATTTTGGCTGTTATCATTGACAAACATAGGCCTCTTTTGGTAGTAGGTAGCACTTAAATTTTAAAATAATAATAAAAAAAATAGTTGCATTTTGTTGTTTGGGTTTTTTTAGTGCATTAAGAAATATACTTCTAAAATCGGAAGATTCCAGCTGAAACAGAAAAAAAAATATTTCCATATCCCTTATTGTTTAATTTTAACATTTTTTTATAAATCAAATATTTCAGAAGGATTTGACATAAAAGGGATTTGTAGTAAAAAAAAGTTTGTTTTATTCTTCATCTTTTTGTTAATCTGATGCAATATGAGTTTTTTTCCTCTCTCAACTTTTTGGATCTGGTAACAAAATGAAAAATCCATTATTTTCTACTTGTAATTGTAATGAGGTTACTGGCAGATATTCTCAAGCACCACAGCTTTGAGAAGTGCAACAACTGTGTGTATTCTTTACAGGTTCATTTGTTAGCTGACAATGAGAGTATAATCTGCTGGTTTCAACTGGGGTGAAGTTAATCCTCTTCACAGTGGCTAGTGTGGGGCTGTGTTTTGGATTTGTGCTGAACACAGGGTTGATAACACAGAGAGGTTTTGTTATTGCTGAGCAGGGCTCACACAGAGCCAAGGCCTTTTCTGCTTTTCCTACTGCCACGCTGGCCAGGAAGTTCAGGGTGCGTGGGAGGTTGGGAGGAGACACAGCCAGGACAGGTGACCCAAACTGACCAAAGAGACATTCCAGACCATATGGCATGTTGTTCAGTATATAAAGTGGGGGGAGGAAAGAAAAAGAGGGGGATGTTTGGGGTGATGGCATTTGCCTTTTCAAGTAACCATCCCATGTTATGGAGCCCTGCTCTCCTGGGGATGGCTGAACAGCTGCCTGCCCATGGGAAATGGTGATCGAATTCCTTGCTTTGCTCTGCCTTTGTGTGTGGCTTTTTCTTTCCTTATTAAACTGTATTTATCTCAACCCCTGAGTTTTCCACCTTTTATTCTGTCGCTATTCTCCCCAATCCTGCCGGTGGGGGAGTGAGCAAGCGGCTGTGTGGAGATTGGTGTCTGGCTGGGATTAAACCATGACAGTCAGAGAAAAACAAGTATATTTTGTATGAATGCGTGACCCACCAGCTTGTTCAGTTGTATTCCTATAGAGTTTTCAATTACACTTGAATATTTTTTAAATCATTTATCGTTTCCTTTAGAAGGATGTAAGCAGCTGGCTTGTTTGAAAAGGCTAGTTTAACTCATTTTTGCTGTGGAATGAAGCACAACTTTTTCCTGGTATATAAACAGGATTTACAGCCAAATTTGATAAGATCTTCCAGGTTTTGATGAAGGTTTATTAAAGTCAGGTCTGGCTGTTGTGGAAAAAAAGCAGACTAATGTTTTCTAAAAGGTTTTCCAGCAACTGCCCACACACACCACAGAAGGGATTTTCCATACAGTGGTCGGTAACCAGTTAATAGGAAGATGAATATTTCAAACATATCTTTCAATAAACATCTGAAAACATCAAAACCAGAAGCAAAGTTAGAGTGTTTTTTTTCACAAAGTAAGAGTGGTAGCACCTAGGTAACTACATTTAAAAACTTCAGTCTAATCACAACAGTCTTGCCTTTAATGTTTTACCTGAATGAAGGCTCATGATGGCTACGCTGGGCATTATTTTCTTGCATTCCTGTAAGTGGCGATTGATCCATTTGTCCATGGTGACTTATTCACTAGAGAAATCAAGTGGGTTTTTTTCTCACGAAAGAAAAAAATTCAACAGATTTTCAACTATAGGCCTTGGTTCTATGCCATTGATTGGGAGCCTGAAGGGCCTCACTGGTATTTGTTTTCCTGAATGTCTGGAATAAAATATATTAAGGACGCAGTTACTTCCAGACCCAGTTCAATTTATTCTGTTTTTGTCTCAGAAGTCTGGGTGAAGATGATGCATTTTGTATTTTTATTTTAGGCATGGCAAATGGAGTCTTACTGTGAGTAAATTCTTATTTCCTCTCTGGCAAAGGTTAGTGTTTTCTGGTAAGAAAGTGCATATATGAAAGGGTCAGCGTTACTGAGAGGAAAAAAACAAATTTAACTCTTCATAGTAATGCTTTTATAAGGTTAAAACAAGCCTTGGTGTTTACATGCAGTATATCCCTATACAGAGTTACTTTTCAAGACAAAGTCCTGTTTTAAAGTTGGTCTCTCGTCTTCATGATCATACCTTTGGAGAGTTAGATCACTGTGATGCCAGCTTTTCCCTGAATTCTCTAAAACAGGGACAAGTTCAGGTTTTTCCATCTCATAAAGGTGACATGGTATGGCCAAAGATTTCAGTTTATCCTGTGTTTCTCATACTGCTTCTGTTGGTGTACAAACATTTTAGAAGTGCTCCTTAATTCTCAGTCCCCTCTGGAGCAGCATGAAGTTCCCAGTAGCACTTCCACCCTGACACAGTGCCTTGCCAACCCTTGCCTTACCTTCAGCTTTTCTGATGGTATCCCCAAGAGCGAACTCCTACCTTTCTGTCCAGCCTCTCCTGCAGGTGCATCTAACTGGAGAATGAGATAAAGCTACCTGCAGTGTCCTGCTGATATCTATCCAGTCCAATAATTCTCCTTTGCTAAAAGCCCATAAGAAAACAGTCAAACAAACTGCTGGGTCTGTTTCCTGTACGAGTGAATTATGCTAAAATAAACAAATATTTGGCTTGACTAAGCACCCTCCTAGATTCAGTAATGAAGGCATCAGATGTCTCGTAACCTTTCTGAGATTGGATTCTTTGCTGCTTTTCTTTTAGTCTTTCTAAGGCTGTCACAAGAAGTTACTAACTCACATGGCAGAGGAAGTTCCCATGCAATGTATATGGTAAAATGTTAGCTCTATTCAGAGGTAGCCCTTTTTATTAGAAGGTTTGACACAATATTTTAGGCTCCACAATGCTGGAGCATTTCTGGTTTTGTTCTGACTGTACAGTAAAACAATGCAAAATATTTCTCTTGAATACAGTTCAAGTTGAAGTACTTTTGTGTATGGATTCATCTGGGTATTTAGTCAGCTTCCTAAATTTCTTGTTGAAGAGAAAAGGCTTACAGAGTTCACTTATTAAGTACCTGTTTGTACTTGATGCAGATCGAGGTGAAGGAAGAACCTTTAAACAACAATGGTTGTGATTTTTTAGGAATGTCACTGACCATCAGAGATGATTAAAGCTTTTATAGTAACCTCTCTTTTTTATCATGCATGTAATAATAGTAAAATGGATGTAGAAATGTGAGAAATAAATTTAGCTGTATTTTAAAGATTAAGAATTTATGGGACATTTAGAATTTGAGTATCCTTTAGGAATTCATGGTGGAACTGGTTAAACACTGGAGGAAAACTTTTCTTTAAATATGTTCCTATGTTCATGCACATCAATTTGAAATGCTAACATTTGGCAAAACAGTATTGTTCAGTCAAACAATATTAATGACAAGATATAAGCTAAAATGGCAACCGTAAGCAAATAGTGAAAATTCACATTCAAATTTGGGTGTAATCATCGTATTTTCATGACAAATTGAATTCTGAGATCTACATTAATTAAGAACTTAAAGCTATGTTATATGGACCCTAATTATATGCATGTATATCTATTTCAGGTACTTGATCTGACCTGTTTCTAAATAAAGAGCTGTCGGTCCTATATGATCTAGAAACTTGGAAAACCAAGCTCTTCACAAAAGTGCTTAGCAGTTTTATAATTTAAAAGTATATATTTATGTAATGAAGAAAGCTGTAGATATTTTGATAAAAATGTGTTATTCAAAAAATGAGAAAAAAAATAATTTTTATACCTCCTTAATCCTGTATATTCATCAGATTTTATCAGCCAGAATTTTAAAGTTTCATATGGGTTATTGTTAAAAAATAATTAATACCTTTATAGTAATACCAAATATTAAAAAATAATGAATAGCTTATGGCATGGGATCTGATCCTAGAAATCCTCTAAAAACTTTCTTGCATAGTAATGTTTCTATCTTTACATTTACAGATTGACAAGGTAATTGGAGTTTAATTATTTTAGTATGGATATGTTCTTTATTGCTTTTCTTTTTCTTACAGACCATATGTATTTAATTGTCCTTTTGGCCTTAAATAAATTGAAGAACTTGAGAAACCGGCTTTCTAAAGCCACAGCTATAAAAAAAAAATCCTTAGAGGGTCAGTAATTTCCTTCACCTAAACAAAGCCCTATAAATTGATCAGGAAGAACTGCAATTTTTGTACCAAACCTATATGCAAGGTTGGCAATGCTGTTTCTGTAGTGATTTGTTTTGGTAATTAGCTTTGTTTACAGCGAGGCAGGCCCAGGGTATTTTGTTAAGTGGTAATGAATCAGTAAAGAGAAGCAAACTTTCAGTAAACATGTATGGGCCAGAGAAGGTAGTTGCTAATTTTCTTCAAGGTGGAAGGACATTTTTGTAGCTGTTGTAGAGGATGTTGGCAGTAGTGTGATATGAGAAAAGCCTGTTGAGCTGCAGTGCATGCTAAAAGGGAAGGAGGTAGTGGGGATTTACAGTCATAAATTCAGATGGGTTCTTTTGCCTTATCAGTGAGTTGTGACTTACATTAATTCAGCTAATTTACGTCTTACTATAGATGGTTTTTAAACTGAGGCAACAGTTCTAATAAACATCTTCAGTACTGCCCTTTTATTGAATGCTATTCTAAGAGAGTAAGAGGGAACCTAGTAAAGCCCGTGTTTCAGCTCTTTATCATCACAGTCTTTCTCTCACTGACTTAATTTTTCTCTCTCCTCCATTTTTAGTTATCTCCAAAAGTCTCTGCTATGACTTCTGCATCATTTCTTTAATTGTGTATAGCTTCCTGATTCCAGTCCTTCCTTGTCGGAGTTTTCATAAGCACAGCATGAAAAACAAGAGAACATTCAGGATTTTTTTCTGAATTTTGAATGACAGCAGAAATGCATAGTCCTTTTCAAGCATTTAGATAATGAATTTGTATCCAGCTTGTGAGTAAAAGTTAATTGCCTGGAAGTCCTCACCTGTAGAGTGATGTCAGTTGAACTATTTACATAATCAACTGGTTTGTATGTCAGTATATTTTTAATTCTTTCTATAACATGGATGTGAGATAGTGTATGATTTTTGGAAATGTCAGGCTCTGGATATACAATAAATTTCAAACTCAGCTGGCAGATTTTCACCCCGGTCAAAACTCAACAAAGGACTTGCATCAATTTAGGAATAAGATTACTTGTCTCAGCTTTGGGGGAGGCGTTTGTCATCATTAGTTCTAATGTAATTAATCACAAGTATTAATTCTATGCAGCATTGGTTTTAGAGGCAAACTGGCAGGATAATTCCCCAGGCACTGAGTATGTCTCTGTAAGCCTAAACTAGGTTGTAGTAGATATTTCCCAGTTTGAAAATTGAAAGAACGTAGTACCTTGGCTTACACTCTGCTGAAGATTTCTACCAATTTGAAGTAAATTTTGGAGGTAACAAAGGGGAAAGAAGTCTGTTGGAAGTTTTTCCACTGCACACTTGTAGTAAGACATGGTGGCATCTCACCAAAGGCTTTCTGTCAGTGATTATTAAATGCTTACACCATTCTCATGCAATATGTGCAGGCAAGACTTCAAATCAAACACATCTCTGAGTTATGTGGAAATTCTACTGAAAACATTTAATTTTTCATTATTCCACCTTAATTCTGACCCTACGCTTGACTACTGTGTCTTAGGACAGCTGCAGACACAGTGAATGAAATCTCTCTTTGTAGCACTGTATTTTCCACAGATGAAGTAGGGGAATTTGAACAATTGATCTTCTGTCATAATGCAGACATTAAATACTTGTGAATAAACCAACCTCTTCCTTTTATTAAATCCAGCTGTAGAGAGGAACTTTATCAAGCTAGGTAAGCACATACCCCCAGGTTATTTCACCCAAGAGAGGTCTCAAATATCTTTTCCATGTAGTTTGAGTCTTATTTATGTTAGTAAATGGATAAAGCGAGTATTATTCTTGTATTTGGGTGTACAAGTTTCTATGTTTCTAATAGAATCCTTAGTTTGAGCTAAAGGAAAAGTACTTTGACCAATTCAAATCCTATTAAACCTTGGAGGAAAGCACCTCTCCAAAATTAGGACAGGCTGAAAGTTGTTTTCCTTTCCTAATAAATTCTGATAATTTGGTAAAGTTTACTGCTCAGCTGTGGGAGAAAGGCCAAATAGAAATTTAATACCTATTTTTCCTAACTTGTTTTACTTTCTTGTATCTTATAAGTTGAAAATACTTAACATGACTAAGTTTAGTTTGTGAAAGAATGAAAGTAGAATACCTCAAGTGTCAATAATTTTTCTGTAAAATAAGAAATCTTCTTGTCTAGTTGTCACAAATTTTACAAACAGCTTTTGATGCAATTTATCTTTGAATTTTCTACATTTTTCTATTGACAGTTTTAAGTCAAAGAATCAGCCAATCATTAGGTTCAGCTGAAAAACATTCTGCCACAAAATTTTCATCCATACATACTAAACCCAATAATAACAAAATACTTTTAAATTTGTGCCGTATTTTCTTTCAAATAAATTTTCCTTGTTCTTACTGAAGTTCCATTTCCCTTGACTTTATGAGAACAATAGTAAAGCTGTAGTTGACTGCTTAAAAATATATATAGTATTTAAAATCACAAATAAAATTACTTAGGACATTTATAGAAAATTGAAATAGTTCCTTTATTTTTATATAGCTTTATACATATTTTCTCCTGCGTTGCAGAGTTCAAGAGTAGAGCTTATACAATTCAGCTGTTTAAGAATGTTGGCATCTAATGTATTTTAATTCTTTTTTTTTTATCTGCTCTTTCAAAGGCTGTCAGTCTAGTTCTCTCAGCTTTCTGGCATTACTTTTTTCTCGACTTAGTTTTCTGAACTCAAGAATTACTTATCTATGCAATCAGTACTGTGATTGTAAACTGCATTGGCTCTAAAGAAATTAACACTGGAATTTCTGTTCAGATATTATCAGAAGAGCCTTGGTACCTGAGGACTATTGCTGTTTTTAGTGAACTTTTGTAATATATGTGGCCATATAATCTACACCCAGTTCAGGGTCAGAATTATGCAACCAGTGGGGATAACGCAGCTTCTGGGGATAAGGCAGGATTTAGAGCCAGAGAAGATGAATGCGTAGTTTTAAAATAAATGTTGTTCTTTGTTTCTTCCTTTTCCCTCTGGCATCCACATTAAATCTTAGGTTCTAAAAAGAATAGTGGTGTGGTTCCTTCATGATCTTGTCCATCAAGTAGTCCCAATTTCTGATCTCCCTCTTCAGATCCATTGATTTTCAGTCTCCAAGTCTTTCTCTTTGTCAGACATGATATTCATTCAGCTTACTGGTTTTCTGCTTAGATTAACTTCAGACTCTTTCCTTTCAAGATTTTTCATACTTTTGTGAACAACTTTACAGTACAAAGTCACCTAGACTTCTATTGCCTTCAAAGACTTAAAGTGTAGGCTTTTTCCAATGTTTCTGATCTTTAACAGTAAATCAGCTTTGTTTAGATGTTGTTTCATATATTATATATCTCTAACAAACACCTTACTCGACATTATATTGAATTTTATAAGAAATAAAAGTCACTATTAAAGTTTCTAAATCTTATATCTCAAATTCTGGATTTATATGTTTCATTTTAAAAACTTTATTAGACTTTTTACAGATAAAAAAGCAATAAAACTGACATTTATTTCCATTATTAATTTTAACTGTTAACATTGCAAATCTTAATTATTTTTCTTTTTCATAATGGTTAAGATCTAAGGTAGAGAAAGAAGCTGGCATTTTCTGAGGAAAGAAAATTTTGATTTTAAGCTTCAGAGTAAAACAAGTTATGACCATTTACATCGAGGTCAGTATACTAATTTGGAAAGAAAAAAATGTTTATTCAACTTTGAACATTTACAACAGTGTATTATCTCTTTAAAAAAATAATGACTAGCTTTCGTAACTACTTGTTTGTTCAGGATACACTTAGCAACACACAAATCCCCTCAAAGCACTGTGGGCATTTGCAACCCAAAAGAAACTTTGTCCAAGTGTTTCAGAGCAGAATATGCTGAGTGTGACATTTTAGTCTGCCACTTGAAGACTACAACTTAGATCTTGTGGAAGGAAAAAAAAAAGAAAAAGATGTCATGACCCCAGAATAAACACACCAGCAGTAATAAAGCAAGGGAATCAGTACTTTGTTCCCAGTCATTTCAGTAAGACCCTTGAATCCATCTGGTATTTTGTTAAGACAATTTAGAATGACACACAAGGAGAAATGTGTTTTTACCTGCTTAGTGCTTGAAAGCTTAAATATGTAACAATAATATCATAATGAAAACATACTATTAGTGCATGTCATACTCAAACCATATAAACCCTGGGAAGCTACAAGTTTAAAATAAACAGAAGAAAACCAAGTCAGATAGTTGTTGTTTAGTCTCAAAACTAAACTTACAATTCGCAATATGCCACTACATGCTCTTGTTTCTCAAACAATGTGAGATCAAATGGTTCCCAGAAGTACATTAGCACTGGCAGTACAGGGATGCATGGATGGACTCTTGTACTGGGAGAGGGCTGTCATGCCGGTGTCCAGCCCTCAGTTCTGTAAAGTTTCTCAGGCTGGAAATAGCCAAGCTTTGTTGCATTCTTTGCTAGTGTGTGGACCTTTGGATTCTTGGCTACCCTTATTTGTTTGCTTCATGCCTTTCACAGCAATAGGGACATGAGAGCATTTCTACATCCCCTTTATTCCATTGACGTTTGCATAGTATACTTATTAGAATTCTGATCCAAAACTCCATGATGTGAAGGAAGAATATATTTTTTGTCATGATGTTTAAGCCTTCTCTTCCAGCATGAAGACTAGCATACTAAGATCTAATCTTCCTGTCTTGTTACATGATGAGAATAATGCTGCTATCAAAGTTTACATGCCTAATCTTAAATTTCTTGGTCTGTTTTTGTAGAATTAAAAGAAAAAGCAAAGGTTTTTCAAAGTTCTCTGGGCCTATAAACCTTACTGTAAGTATTGCACACATCTTGTTTTAAACACTTTGAATAGTTAATGTGTGCCATTTCACACAGTCACATAAAGAGTTGTCAGCATTTTGGAATCAATTTTGGGAAGTTTACATTGAAAAATCCTACTAAATGTTTTCAGTTTAACAGCCCATCTAAAAAGGAGGAGGGTGACTCTGACTCTCTTGACACTTAACTAGAAATAGTTTCTCCAGAATGTTGCCGTAATTGGGCAACATTTGCTTTTCAGTGTCAGATGGGTCTCAGATTAAAGAATTACCTGGGTTATGGCCTATATATCCTAACAGGATACCCAGATTAGTAGAAAAGCCATTTTTTTGTATGAGACTTTATTGTAGTGACTTCCATTTATTACCTACAGGGATAGTTATTTGCAAGAGAAACCATCAAAGTAGGAACAGTAATAATACTGATGCAGCTTAATATTCAACAGGATTGGTCTAAAACCAGCTGCACATTAGTGGCATAAAAGTTTGCAATCTATGAAATCTCATTACGGGGGCACTGTGATTTTTTTCTGCACCTGTCTGAAGTTGCTGTGTTCTGTGTTTCCTCTAATTCCTTTAAAGCTTTATATGTAGCATTGTCCTGTTTCTCCTCTCTATCTCTTTCTTTTCTTCCCCACAAAATTTCATTTACCCAGTTACTTAAGCTGACACCAGCATGCCTTTACATGTTACTGTACAAGCCACTGTGAAACGCTTTGACCGTGAACCCAGGAGTGACTGTCAGATAGCTATTAAAATGGGATCCATTAATTACATTGGTGCCTGGCTGTCTTTGTCTCAGCAAAACAGAAGTGCCAATACACTAGCAGTACCTTCCAGGTGTTTGTTCTTCAGAGTCATCAGCTCTTCCTCAAGGAGGCCAAAGGACCAGCTTGTCTCCTGCAAAGTTACTGATCCAACACGAGCAAAGCGTGAAATAATGAAAATACTTCACACGTTAGAGGTGAAAATGAAACTTAAATATTGAAACTCTTGGAAATAAAAAAGTGTATAAGAAAACCGCTGGTGGACTTATATAAGCTATCTCTACGTGATAGAAGTTTAATTCTTAGCCTTCCAAAGCTTTTCTTTACAGAAACATAACATAAACCAAATCAGAGTTGGGTACTGTGCCAATTAAGATTGTGCTGTTAGTACAGCATCACAGTGCTCCTAATAAGAAGTAGCTAAAACTTTACCTTCTTTTTTGAACAATTTGGAGGTTCTGTTTCTTTGTCTCTGTCTGTCTCATGCAGTTCTCATGCTGATAAGTACTCATATCAGCTGGTTTTCATTTTGGATGAAGCATAATTTCATGACACAGAAAGTTAAATTTGGAGCAACTTTATTCTCTTTTCTGTTTTCTTGCATCTGTATATCCAATAATATTCTTCATGTTCTTCTATATTTCTACTCAGGAGCTATGAATTTGATGAATGAAGAGAGTGGTTTAGCATTTCTTAGAAAATCAAAATTCCCATTAGTTTGTCCTACATAAAGACAGAGACTAGAATTCATAATGAAGTATTTCTTTCACAGAAGGCATTGCTGGCAGAAATTCAGTTGTGTTTTGGATAAACTGAAGAGTCTTTGGTCCCTTTATACCTATTTACTGCAGTTTCTTATAATAATAATAATTAAACATTTACTGCCTGACCACACTGTTCAGCACTTCCTCTGGGTGACAGAAATGTTTCTGAGAAGTAAAACTGTTCCATGTGTTTTATTGCACTTCCTTGGTACTTTTCTTACTATTCTAGTGCAATTTTTGAGTGCAATCAGATTTTTTAAGTATATTACTGGTGATGTACATAGGTAAACAGAAACAGCATAAAAATGCCTAATAATGTTGAGAACATCAACATTTAGGCAATTAACCACTGTATTCTCTGAAAAATCCGAAGTAGTTTCTAGCATTGCTAGCAAAATATGTTACTAAATCAGATCTTAATTCCCATCCTGTACTTTTTTCTTGTCCCCAGGCTGTACAGAGTTAGTAATTCATCTCTGTCATGGAATAATGACGCAGAAAAACATTCTGATTCCTCTAGAGGAATTTTCTCAGATTTTGAGTTTATTTTACAAAAATGACTCTGTTTTTCAGAATTCCTTTTTATTGAACATGGCTTTAAGGGAATGCCCTGTTTGCTTTTTGGGGTTTCTTTTTGTGATTTTCCTAGAACAATTTTATTCAACTCTTCAACCTTCAGATTTTTCAAAACACTCAAATTTTATAAAACTTATTAAAAAATTTCTAATTAGTTAGCAAGATGCAGATTCCACTAGACTCAAATGCAATGCTATACTCAGCTGAAACAGCAGCATAGGCTGTAAATAATATTTATCTAAAACATGTGTGGCTCTAAGTAGGAAAACACGGTCATTTAAGTGTTGTATCTTATACCTTTGTTCTGAACAGATGCATGGGCTTCCTCAGCAGGACCTATGAGCTTCTGATGACTTCTGTTATTTATGTGGCAAAATAAGACTCATTCTTATTTGAAATGCAAATGTATACTTGCTAACATTTGGTAAAAAGGGCATAATTACCCATAGATTTATATACAGAAGGAGTATTTTTCAAAGAATAAGTGATTATCATTATCATTAGATAAGTACATACTTCCATTAGATTTGCATCATGGCTGTGTCTAATACCTATAAAATTCTGGCAGATTGTCTTGAAAGAGCCAGAGCTCCCAGGGTCCCTGTGCTTCTGGTGTTTAGCAAGGGAGCTGTAAACAGCAAAACAAAGGACAGCCAAGTTTCTGTGGTCCCTATTATCTCAAAACCCAGGCAAGTGTCCCCTGTTTTAAAAACACTGTGAAGTTCACCAGATGCACGCACGCACAAAAAATGAATGAGCATTTATAAACCTTTGACATTTTTCACAAGTAGAAATTAAAATTTGAGTGTGTTATTATGTATTACATAGTGAAAAATAGATGCTTTAAAATATTCCTTTTTATTTTTATGAATGAAGTATCAAAACATAAAGAAATTCTGATAATATTCAGAGATTCATTTTCTTGGAATCAGTATTAATTTAATTCAACTACATTATGTATTACAAATCATTGACTTGCCATATATTATGGTTTCTCAGAACAAAAGAGAAATATTTAAAAAGTCCAAAAAATAACACAAGTTGCAGTTCAACAGGCATGAGATATTTGGTGTTTACCTTTGTTATAGGAATAACATTATCCTTCAACTGTGTGCACTGTGTAATCAGAAATCAAAAAGCATATTTATACAAAGGATTACCTCTTTTCTAGCAGCTCAGTACCAGTCATATCAGGTTCTTCTATGAGATTTATTATGGTATGTCCTTTAGTAATAGCAAAATCCACACTTAAGATATTTTGTTACTGAAACACCAGTGTAGTCATTTGGAAGCTGTCCAAAAGTAATACGGATTCTACAAAGAAAATGAAACGATATGCATCTAATGCAGGAAAGCCTATAAGAACTGAGGTACTCATAGGAAAATTGCACTATTAGCTTGTGTTGGAAAACACTTGTCCATTTAATCTGTTTGTGGCTATGCTGAAATAGAGACACAGAGGGAGAACAGCTGGACAGGATGGGCTCTGTCCCTCTGATAGAGGAACTTAGGCACACAGTGAGAATATCCTCTGGGAAAAGGCTGTGAGAGGTGCATTCTGCAAGCACCTGAAAGGAGGCTGTAGCAAGGTGGGGGCTGGTCTCTTTTTCCAAGTAACAAGCGATGGGCTATGAGGAAACAACCTCAGGGGAGGTTTAGGTCAGATATGAGGAAAAAATTCTTCACCAAGAGGATTTCAGAGGACTGGAACAGTGTATGAGTCACCATCCCTGGAGGCATTTAAAAGACCTGTAGATGTAGTCATTAGGGACATGGTTTAGTGGTGAAGATGGCAATGTTAGGTTGATGGCTGAACCCAATAATCTTAGAGGTCATTTCCATCCTAAATGAATTTATGATTCTATGGTTTAAAAAGCATAATATTTTTAGAATGTACCAGTCTCTTTGCATCCATACAGCAAACACAGCCAGATAAACTTTCTTCCACTGGTACCTGAGTGTTCCCTGGTAATGAAGACTTGCCACCCACCAGGTACAATACATCTGCAGTCGCTCAATAGTCTGTAAGAGATGCATTCTTCCTCCTGTAGTCCAGTGTTTGATATACATAGTGTACTGTATTTTTTTTCATTTATGTCTTGAACATTTGTATTGTGGACTGGCAGATGGTGTGTGGTCATAAAAGCCTGAGAAAGAGACAAGCAGGAAAAAATTATTCTGATGTTCAATTTGTATATATAGTTGAATGCTTCTGATACAAAATATTAGTGTTAGATACTGACCTTGGCAAAGAAAGTCATGCATATAATAAATCATCAAGCTATAAAAAAGATTCATATTCTCAGGCCCCAGGTATTATCAGTTGGAGTCAGAATCACTATCAGCATGTTCCCTAGTGGCTCAAGAGCAAGAAAATAATAAGATGTTGAACAATAAGGCTAAAGAGTTAATTTATAAACTATAGATTCAGCCAGAAAGTGTTGTACTGGGAACAATATATTTAAAGAAGAATATATGAATTATAAGATTTAATCCTGTCTAGTAGCTTAGTGGTGGTGGTAGTTATTTTCATGGGGATAAGGATTTTGTTTGAGTGTAGCCTAAATGACACAAAGCAGGAACTCAAAATGAGAAATAGACCACGGGAATGTGATTTTCTTTTCAGTATGTGGCAGGATAAATCTCTTTTTATATTTAAATTATAAAGTTATCATCTGCTATTTTATTAAGAATCCTCTGCTGGTCAGAAAAGCAGGGACAACTCCCACAGTACCCAGACCCTTGCTGATTCATGACAAGAAATGGTACTTAAGACATGATGAATACCTCAACCTATGTCTAAATGCATACACACACACACACACACACATACACACATATACATCCCTAATGCAGACGGTAGAACAAAATGCACACTTTTCCAACTCCTGGTAGTTATCACAAACACTGTTTCATTCTGTTCCAACATGAACAGATAATTTTTAAAAAATATATTTGTGCAGAGGATTTTAAGAAAAGATACTTCCCTGTTCATGCATACTTGTGAGCATATATTAGATGTCCTACCCTTTTAGTTCATCTTGTTAAAATTGCAAATTATCTACCTAGGGTATAAATTTGACAGACAGGTAAGCACATGGACTCACTCGTTTAGATTATGTGGTATGAACCACTTTAAATTTGTACTATGAGCTGTAATGGAGTATGAGCCCATCATAGGTCAGAGCCTTAGAATGACTGTCAGGAACAAGGCTGGAAAGGAACAAAGAAAAGTAGATTGTATTAGAAATGGGAAAGGTGCTTCACAAGATGGAATAATTTTTCTTGGGAAGAAAAATTCTGCTCTGGTTTAGGGCCAGACTTCCAGACTTACAGTAGGTATTAATTTTCTTGTGTTTATTCTGACAGCTGTGCAATTAGTTTCTAATCAAGTTTAATTCTAAGTAATTGCCACCTGATTTTTTTTTTTTTAACTTTGACTTCAATCCTCCAAAAATATAACTATCAGATTGCTAATATCTGATAGCATATAAGGTTTTCCCAGAAAAAATTGCTGCTGTATAAAAGTGAAGGTTGGTTGGAGACTGGTGGGTGTACCCACTCTGCCTTTTTCTGACTTCCCCCTTCTGGGAGAAGAGGAGAAAAATGTAAGGACAGTGAAAAGACTTGTGTACTGAGATCATAACAGTTTAATAGAATAGAAAAATCTGCAGACACAAGAAAAGCAAAAAAGAGGAATTAATTCACTGTTTCCCATCAGCAGGAAGATGTCCTAGGAACCTGGGCTTCAGCATGCCTAATGGTTACTTGGGAAGACAAATGCCATAACCACAGATGTCTACCCCTTCCACCTCCTTTCCCTGGGCTGTCATTGCTGAGCATGATGTCATTTCATATGGAATATCTGTCTGTTTGGGTCAGCTGTCTTGGCTATGTCCCGTCCCAACCCTTTATCCACCCCCAACCCGTTGACATTTGGGGATGGTAGGTATGTGGAGACAGACTTAGGTGATAACTCTGGAAGATTTCAAAGATGCAGGTGATTCTTTCTGTCTGATTTTTCTAAGTCTGTTAGTGATATCCCCCCTGAACTGATAATCAATGTAGTATGTAATCTAGTAGTATGATAGACTTATCTATCATATTACTGGGATGGAAAAATGTAAGTGATGTGAGTCAGAATAAATTTATAATGCATTTATTACTTTGCAATCTAATAATATAGCCTATTCTAATAATGAATGTCTTGTTTGTCAGTCATCTGTTTTGAATGGGGTTATAGGTTAGAATTCTTTTCCCTGCTGTCAGAATATATTTGTATAACGCTGCAGAGTACATGCTGGTTTGTGAATCTAGCAGCATCAGAATAGTCTGTGAACCCAAATGCAAGTATTCTGATAAGATTTTTTTAAAAATTATTTGAGAAGGAGTCAACAAATTTAATAGTTTAATAATGTTAGAAAATAAAACATTTCAGCCAAGTGTCATTCTGCTTGCATGTTATAATTGTTCTGAAAGATTATTATAGGGCCTCCAGTCTTTGCACTTTCATTTCTGAAAAGTACTCAAACATAATAATCTGTACTATTTTGATAAGAAATGTTTAAATGCATAAATGGATTCACAAAGCTTAGCTTTGTAAGGATAAAGCATACTGAGGAGGAGTTAGAGAGGTACTCAAACCATCCTTTCACTGTATATTCCATGTTGGATTTTGTAACTAATAAAGATGTGTTCAACAATTTGAGACAGTCGGCTTTGTCTCTGATTGTGGAAGGCCTCAGTGTTTTCATATTTCTGACTCTAAGGTATATCCAAAGGTACATACCAAATTTCCATAGAATGAGTTTGCACAACTCCAAGTACCTAGGAGAAACAAGAAAGGGATGGTGTAGCTATCTATGTGTGAGAATAAGTAGCAAAGGAGAAATACACCTCAGAGTCTTGAAAAGTGGCTGAAGACCAGGCAAAATGCTGGAACACAAGATAATTTTCTCTCATTCCTTGGAGCTTTGCTGGCAACCTGCTTCCCACCAAAGAGCATTTGGGCTGTGCCAACATCCTCTATATCAGCCTTACTGAGCTCCTGCCTACTAAAATGGCATTTAGAATTGGACCAATACCTCAAGGCATTCATGCAGTGCTGAAATTGCAATTGGGATTGGAATGGGCCAGGGAATCTTCACCTGTTCTGAGAAATCTTTCAGATTCTGGCAAACCTTACAGCTGTGAGTGAAAGTAAATGTGCTAAAATTTGGAAGTTTTAGTATAGTTCACAACATAAAAATTTTTTCTGCAGGACGAATGCTTTCTTCCTAGGACAGCAACTTCCATGTAATATCTATGGAGAAGTTATTCCAGGATGATACTTCTAGGATAGCCATAAATAGGATAACTATCTTATGTAAAATGACAGAAAGTGGTGTGCAGAATAATGTCAGTAATTTTTCTGTTTCTACATATGTGCTATGCCCAAGGTGAGCCTGTCTCTGTTATTAATCACATCAGACTGAAAAGTACATTGTTTTCCTCTAGAAAGGAAAGGCAGGGTGATCTGAGGTTTGAAGACATTTTGTTGTTTATTGGAGGAGTTGTTGAGATCATTGTCTTTGATAGCAATATTTGGTTTAGACTAAGATAATCTTTTCTTTACAATTCTTGAAATTATTTACATCAGAATACTTAGGGATACATCTACAAGGCATAGAGATTCATACTTTATCAATAGGAGCATGTCTTCATAATTTTGAAAACCCTTCTAGCTGCCATTCTGAATCTTCAGGATTTACAGTACTATTAAAAATCTGGTCTTCAAATGATGAATAAAAAGATATGTCTCTCCCCAGACCACTGTTAATTAGAACAACCTAGATCAAAATTATTTTTTTTTCCAGGTTTCAGAAACCTTACATGTCAGATATTTTGAAAAGTCATTTTTATCTCTTACTTGTATTGGTGTTATTTTTTAAATATATTTCCATAATAAGCTACATGCCACCCATGAAGATAGAAATTATGCTCAGTAAAGCACATAATTTTCAGTTATGCAAGAAGCACTTTTGTTTCTGTAATCAGAACATGAGATGCGAGATGAGTTAGAGCTGATTTTACAAGCCCACATTTTATCAGAGTAAAAATTCATAATAAAGTGTTCCATATGTAATTACAAAATAGAAAATTTAAATTACCTTTTTTCTTTGTTTTTATGACATTGGCTGGTATACTTGGTATCATAGTTTGGATTTTACAGAGGGATGGGGATTACTTTCATTGTATATAATTTTTCATTATTTTGCCTTAAACTTTTTAGTGTTTTTTATCAAAAAATTATGCTTCAAGACTAGATCTGTCATTAAAAATATTCTCAGCTTTAAAAATAAAATCCCTCTTAGTGGGCAGCAATGAGGAAAAATAATTTTTAGAAAAAATGATACAGAATTTCTTACCGTATTCCAGAAGGATAAGCTACTGAAAATCCAACAAGACTGTGGTGCCAGTTGCTTGCCATCTTATTCTTTCCCATCAAAATATTAGACTTTTGTTCTAATTGATTAGTCAACTCTGTAAAAATTCTTAAAATAGTATATAATCACCCTTGACAAGCGTTTGTACTTTCTATATTATTAGTAACAAAGATTCATGCAATGATGAATTTTAGGCCACATTCTAGATTCTTCATTATTATTATTATTTTGTGCGTGAAACGGGATTTGTTTAAGACAGAAGAAAAGCCAGCTCTGAGTGATGCAGAAGAAGTCTCATGAAACACTTTAGTTTCCAGTTAGTCAAGATGTACTGATGCCCCATTTCCCAGCTCACCATTATAATGTATAATCTGACATATGAAATGCTTTAGGAATTCCAAAGACTTACACCAAACTGAATAAACTGCTCTTACAGGAATACTGCATTTTGTTGATCCCATTTAATTTTTGTTCTTGTCACATTTAAAGTGGTTATGAATTTTAATGACAAAAGTCAGATACCTCTTAGTTTTAGACATTTCACAGCTTTTGATGTCAGAAGGAACCTCTAGATTTTATTCTAATTCCTGCAAGAGTATTAACAAAGGTTCAAAGTTACTTGTGCTATATGCAACAGTTTACAAGAAGAATAAGACTAATTAAATGGTTGCTCACACTATTTAAAGAGTACAAATAAGTTTATTTCAGTTTAAAAGAAAAAAACCTTATTTTTAATATATAAATATAGAAAGGAAAATAATGTGATGAGAATCCTTTGACTCTTCCAGTTAGTACAGCAGAAATTCTTCTGGTTGTAGTAAATTAATTTTCAGTAATTTCCAGTTTAGTATAACTTACTTTCAGACATACTGCCTAGTGAGTCCTGACAGGTGTGAGCACTGATGATCAGTGGGATCTTAATTTATTTGCCAGAACCAACAGCCTTTCAACTATCCTGGTCCCTGGGAGGCAATTGGTAAAAAGACAACCAGAGAAATGAATGTTAAATTCTGAAGAAGAGGAGCTTGGTTTGGCCAGTGTCTTTCGTGTTTCTTTTTCATATCTGTATAGTGTTGTAAGGAAATACAAGACTATGACTTCAGTTCTTGTAAGTACATGCACCCTGTTGAAGTGTCTCTTCGAAGTGTCATTTTTGTATGACGTCACAGAAGTTATAAGTGAACTTTAAGGCACTTCACTGTGAAATGCAAACACATAAAAAGAGATAGCCTTGTTAGTAAAATTGAAGAGGAAGGAGGGAAAGGAAAAAAGGG
This sequence comes from Aphelocoma coerulescens, assembly GCF_041296385.1. Taxonomy (NCBI): domain Eukaryota; kingdom Metazoa; phylum Chordata; class Aves; order Passeriformes; family Corvidae; genus Aphelocoma; species Aphelocoma coerulescens. Next base: position 59,526,066 of record NC_091015.1, on the reverse strand, counting down.
ACATGGCAGAGACAGAGATGAAGAAGAGAAGCAGCTCACTGGCAGGAATAAGAATCATTTATGGGAAATAAACTACATCCTTCTTGACAAAAGCCTGATAAGGTTGTGGGCATGGGTGGAAGAAGATGAGACACTAACAAATGCATGAACATCACACATAAGTAATTTTAGCAATAAATATTTCTGAGCCTCCCACCAACCTTTTCCTCCTGTACTTCTTTGTAATTTTACTGACTTATCTCTGCAGTAAAAAAAATCTAATTAGATTGCAAAGAGTAGCACATTAATTAACAGCTAAACTAACAGTATTAAACAGTCTAGAAGCTGACTCTGGTCTTCCTAATTAGGCAGCTCTCTCAGCGTGAAGTAGGAAAAGCAACTAACACAACAATATAACATAAAGGGCAAGAGGGCCCACTATACTAGTAGACAGGGAAGAAAAAAAGGGACAGGAGAAAAGAAAAACCCTGAAACAATACTTATGCTCAGTGATCTATTACCACTCCATGAGTTGAACACTACTTATGCTCAGTGATCTATTACTGCTCCATGAGTTGCACTGAAATTATGACAGATTTATATTCAGCATGTTTGATAAGTTCTAATGTCATCCATTTTTCCTAGGAAAAGAATCTCAAAGAGTTGGATAGCAGGGATCAAAATGTTGTCTTTGTGTGGTCTTAACTAAAATAAGAGCTGTGTAATTATTTATTTAGTCAGTTAGGCAAAATGTTTCTTCCTGTTCACTTTGTAGAACTGAGCTGGGCTTGGTAGAACAATAGGTTTCTTTTTATTTCAAGGTATTTCAAGTTGTATATTTATTTTGTATTGTTTTGCTGTTTCATTTTTTATTTTACTGCCTACAGTTCAATGAACAAGGGTTGTGCCTGAAACCTTTTCTGTACATGAAGGTCATTAACTAGCTGAGAAATACACATTAAGTTCAGTGAGATTTCTGCCATTAGTATCTTAGGCAAAGAGGAGCTAGTATTGCAAATATTAATTCAAAATCCCTTGAGCAAAAACAGTCTACAGAACTGACCTGTACAGCATGTTCTTAAGATATGTGGCACATCTAGAAGTAGCAAAAAGAGATCTGTTTTCCCTCACTGAGGTTAAAAAGAGCCTGGGAATTCCTGTCTTTAATTTAAATTTTATTTATCTTGCAGATCTTACAGTATGAACCAGCGCTAAATCTGTTGCCGAATCAGTTGTATACAAAGCCTGTAAAAGGATAGACAATTTGGACAATACTGGCTGTGGTTAATGAGACAATATATTTGTTGTCTCTCTGTAAAGGTACACTTAAGTATCAGTATTGTTAAACGGTTTATTTCATCTGTTTAGAAGAAATGCACAGCTGTTCCTTAAAACAGTAGAAAACAGAATAAAGCTTGCCTGTAGGAGTTGGAAAGGCTAAGAACAGTTTATGCTGAGGCTATTTTGCACTAAACAACCAAAATTTGCCATAGCATGGATACTATGATAGGATATCAGCAGATGAGCTTGAATGTACTGCTGTTGCTGAGTGATGTACTCTAAAATTCAAAGCAATGCTGATGCTACTGAAGCTAAAATAGCTTTGGTAGTGATGGGATTTTCTTGTAATAATTCTTCAGTGTAGACAAGGTCATCTGAAGCAATTTAAGCACCTTTAAATGAAAAGAGCGTACAGTCCATTTGATCTCCCCTTGGCTTTAATTATATCTGTCTGTGCAGCAGTGCCCTAAAGGATCAAGGATCATTGGAAGAAAACAATTCTAAGGACTCAAAAAGTTACTACCAGAAGGACCTGTCCTTATTCAAATAAATTAATGGAAGGGATACAGGTTGAGGTTTTTTGATTGTTGTTGGTTTTGCTTGTTTTAACTCTTATTACACCTTTCTTTAAAAATAAAATGCTGAAAATATATTTGCTTAAATATATTAGAAAATTCAGTGAATAATCTTTTTTGGGGGGTAGAAAAAGTCAGTAGGAACTGGCGGCCTAAGACCTTGTAAGTTCATAATTTTCAGTATAGCTAGAGATTTTTTCCCCCAGGACATCAGGTAATGGAGAGATACTCAACTGTTGTACACAGGGTTCAATGACTACTGAAGAGCTCTTAGAGACCCACATGTTTTTTCTAGTGTCTTCTTCCTACTTTTTGCAGTAAATGGAAGATTTCTCTGCACTGAAAGCATACTTCCTTGAAGAAGTTTCACTCCCCAGAACTGTCCCAACAGTAGCTTGGTGTCTGCAAGGCTGAGTTCCACATGATGTGATATCTCAGATTCAGCAGCAACAGCAGTCATTTGCAAACTCTTTAATTAACTTGGACTGCCAGTGGGTGTCAGTGGTTTTTTTCTTGTCAAAATTCTTTCCTCATTATCATAAGCATCTTGCAAAATCCTCAAAACATCCTGAAAAAAACCCAAAAACAAAAGGCCTGCATACATTTTACCTTTTACCTTTTGTTCTCCTTGTGTTTATTGCTTGTTGCAAGTAAGCCTGACTTTCCACTGAAGCTCAGTTGTGTGGAGGGGGAAATATTGCCTTCATGTAACAATAAGAGTAGTGTCTGATTTCTCTGGGAGTTTACAGCTGTTCATCAAGAAAAAAAATAAATAAACCAACAAGATCATTCCAAAACAAAAGCTAGCATTATAAACAGTTTTATATCCTTACTTTTTATCTTCCTCCAAAAACTCCAGGTTGATTCCTGAGCAGTTTTAGGATATGTAGTTTGGGTGTCTTCTCTCCTTGGGCTTTGATTTCTAACCAGATATATCTCCTGTAAAAGACTATGGACAGTCTTTCTATTATTTAATGCAGTGGCTTAGACAAGCAGAAGAACAGAGAAGGAAACACAAGCCTGACAGAGAACCCCACAGGCTAAAAAAAGAAAAAAATGAAACAATATTATATGTACTATATCTGCTAGAAGGCACTGAATTGGCACTTGCCTACAAAGTTTAGAAATTATAAGAGAACATCACTTTTAATCATTCTCCAAAGCCTGGTAATGTGCACTAGTCTACTCAGTTTCAAGACACCAGTGACACAGAGCTACTTACCTAAAGCAGTGATGTTGGAGCAGAATAATTCCAGACTTACCAAGATTCAAATGCAGGCATGCACATCTACACCAGGATGGCATTGCACACACGATTTTCATTGTTCATTAATACAATGTATACCATTTGTGGGCATTGTTTGAATGTGTTTGCTTGTCTGACTTGAAAATGAAATGAAAGATACAGATTGTATAAAACTGCCTTTAACTATTACTCATCAGAGCAAACATCGTTTTGGTTTTGTCAGGAAAACCAGAGTGAGTCATCTGTTACAAAGGCAGAATTTTTACTTAGTAAGGGATTTTTCACCCTATTTGTAATTATATATATGTATATGATAGCTCATCTTCACATGCTACACACATGAAATATTTTATGAATTTCTTGTATCTACAATACTGCCATGTTGGTGTTAAATTTTCAGTTAGTAATTCTTACATTTTGATGAAACCCCCCAGAAATTAATGGGCTGTAATCCATAAATAAAAATTAAATTTTAAAAATAATATCAGTACTTCTGTGGAAGTTAAGGGTAAGATATTTTGAGAAAATTCTTACACTTAGTGGCTTGTGAACAGAATCTGTATTTTTTTTTCATGAAATTATCTTATTGCAGTCAAATAGTAAACAATGAGTTTATTCAAGACTAGGAATATTTAAGCAGAAAAAAAGCAGTGGAAATCATCTAGGAGAGGGTTTTTGTTTTGTTTTTTTTTTAATATGCATGAGTCCTCCATTGATGCCTAAAACGGTTCTTTGTAATGAATTATATTTGTTTTGAAAACTTCTGCTTGGATAACAGTAATTAGTCAGCAGTTTTCAAATTGATATGAATGCATAGGAGCCTGATTACAATTTTAAATATTTACGTAAGAAGGCTTATTTTCCTCCCATTGGTTTCTGACAGAGCAGATTGTTCTCAATGCTTTTGAACACTGAAGACACATTTCTTTGAGTACTTATGCACTGACCCCTTAATCACTATTTGAGAATTTATTTTGCCTCATCAAAGGAAAAAAAGTCAAATGTATGTTTAGATTTTCCTTCCTTGAAAGAGAATTGATGCATAGTGCAGGAGTTATTTGTCTTTGTTAAATAGGTGGAAGTCTAATCCTTCACTGGTATTAGTGGTTAACAACATGGTTTCTGATAGAACATCTTAAGAAAGTCAGGAGTCTGGAAACTGACTTGAGATGATCTTCTGCTTCAGCAACACTTTCACTAGGAAAAATGCTTGGACAAGAGGAATAACAGTACTGACTGCACAACAAGCTATTGCATGCACAAACTAAACATGAATTCTCAGGTTAATAACCTCTACATGGATTTCTTCTGCTGAAGACTTATATTTTAAAATACACTGACAATAGTATCTGCATTTATATTGGCATTGATTTTTTTTGTTTTAGGATGCTGCCACATGGACAGAAAGAGTTCACAAAAGCTTATGTGTCCATTACTTGTTACCTTAGCGTTGTTCTGTTTTGATAAAGTCTTCTCTCATATCTATAAATTCTTTCTCCCATATACATGTAACAATAATTTGTTAAATCCAAAAGGAAAGAATTTTCCTTTACAAACCAAATCCATGATATATGTGTATGCAAGATGTGGCTATCACATTGCATATTAGGTTGTATCCCAGTGTAGTAAGCCAAAACCTGCCTGCTACCTGCCTTACATATTTGATTTGTACTAAAAAATGTCTGGATAAAGGGTGAAAAATACCTTTCAAACACCACACTCATCACAACCAAATCCACAGGGGAAATTTCTCTGAATGCCTTGTTCCAACATAAAAGTAAAAAAATTTTTAAAAACTTTTAGAAAATGGAATGTGACAGTATCAAGCAATAAAATTTACTTTTCCACATCTGAGTTTTAAGAAAGCATCTTCCCGTTTTGTTCATGTGTAACATTCATTGTTTCATGGCTGAATAGTAGCATCTTATGAAGCTGGAGTGAGTTGCCCATATGCACTTGCATGCATTTCTTGCCTACCTGGAACAATCTTGAGTGTTATCCTCCCTTTCCTAATTAAACATAATCAATTATAGCCTAAATAGGGGCTAGAAAATTTCATCCATTGTGTGAAAATAAGTATTTGCTGTAGTGACAGTAACTAACATACAGACCTGGTTGAATTATTTTTAAGAATGAGGTTTTTGAAAATTGTTGTTGAAAAATAATTTCATTAATTCCATCATCTGAAAAAATCTTGTATCATTTGAAGACTGAAAGAAAGTGTTTTTTCAAATCAAACAAACACAGTTTGTTTGTAAACATAGTTTGGCTGCCTCTAATAACAGATTAATGGTCCCAAAAAGAAAAAATGCTCCCATCTGGAAGAAAAGCTATATGCATGCTGTAATGCAGGCTCCTTTTATTTTTGGAAAAAAATAAAATTTAACAGGTTTTGGTGACATTTCTTTTTTAGAGACACAGTGTTATGATATTTTGAGCCTTCCAGATACTTCAAACTGATTAACCAAAAATGCCATTTCCTTCCCTTACTTAATCTGACTCTTCTATTAAGCAACAGGTTTGACTTTTATTTCTCTGTCAGGAGCCTGTAATTTTAGAGACAAACACTAAAAAAATATTTGAGGTAAGGAAGCAATAGTTTTAGATTTTAGTATCAGTATTTACTTTAGAGCTTGAAAACTGAAATAAAATTAACCCATTAGTACAGAAAAAGTAAATCAGTAGTCATGGATGAAGAACTGAAATTATAAGAGTAATGTACTTTGTAATTGTAAGTATTTAACCTGCTGAATGTTAATCTATGTTAACTGGATGTGAGCAGGTCCCTTACACTCTTCCTAAAAAGAAACTCTCATCTTTCTGTATTTTTTTAGCTTGTAGTGATGGAGGATAATACAGAGTTCAGGAAACTGAATTGCTGGCACTGGCTGAGCAGGGAAACCTGGAATGCATGGTACAATTCCTAGGAGAGGAACAGCCAGTCACAGAGCTGAGATATCATAAGCAAACTCGTGCCAGAGGCACTGTTGTGGCAGGTGGGGAATTTGAAGGTCTTAAACTCGGCAACACCAGAAACTCTTGAACTGTAAAGCCTGCTAGAAGTTATAGATATGGCATGTTTGGCTGTAGGGAGGGAGACACAATCTATCACTGACCTTGGAAAGTGCAGCTTGATAAACACAAGGAAAATCACTTGCCGATAAAGAGAATCTATTTCCTGGTTCAAGTAAGGAAAAAAGGCGAAAACCCAGTTAACTGAAACTCAATGCTTCTGGCAGAACTAAATGTGCAAGTAAGCTCTGAGCATGTGGGTTGTACTAGATGAAATCTAGGGATCCCTTTGAACCTTCCTGATTTTGTGACCATGTGCTCTTACCTGATGTACTTCTTCTCATGGAGAGAATTTTTGCAACAAAAATGGTTTTTCCCTCTCAGGTAAGTAGCTCACTTTTCATGTGTGATATAAGACAAGTTAAACATTTCATATTGCTGTATATTGAATCCTTCTGGGATTTTCTTTCCCAGAATGTCAGCAGTGTTGCAAGTGATGCTGATGCAGTACCATCAATCCTTACATTTTCGTTAATTGTTGTTCCAATGCAGCACTCATTCATTTAAAATTGGTAACTGTATGCTCTTTTACAGTAGCACCTTAATCACCTGTTTACATGTTAAATTATTAGACTTCCACTGAACCAAGGCAGAACTTAATCAACGTAGATCATGTGAAAATAAAGCTTTGACTTGGAACTTTGAGTATGAGTGGGGCTTTTAAATTGAACACACTAAAATAAATACAAAGGATAGAAAAACACTGGATTCAGCCATCATTAAGTTCACAATTGATCTATGCATGACAGAGTTTGTGGCTCAGATTTCACAGTTTACAAGTTCGGAACCCGAACACTTTCTTACATCACAAAGCGCAAGGTGTCATAGAGTATGGAGTATGGTAGAGGTATGCATGATCTTAGATTTGTGTGATGTTAGGCAGGAGAGGAAAAACTTTTTGACTGAATTACTTACTTTGAATTATTTGTCCACAATCAAGTTCCAGTGGTCTGCTTCTCTTATATTGTTCTAAACACAAGATATTTTTCTCTGATTGATTTGGAAATAAAACACTGAAACGGAACTGTACAAATGTGCAAAGTTGTTCTGCTATCATTTATGCTAGAGAATTTTCCTGTATTAAATCATTTTGAATTTAAATACAGTAGCTGAAAATAGCAACACAGTTTAGTTTCTGTTTCTTTAAAGTGAATTGATACACCAAGATGGAATTAGCAGCAGCAGCAGCAGCAGCAGCCTCACAGCTGGAACAAAAGACTACGCATCTATTAGAAATGGGATTTAGTGACACACATTTTTGGCCCTTAGCAATAGTGAAGTTACTCACTATAATAAATGTGAGTGTCTCCTGGCCAAATCTGTCTCAGTCTTGCACTCCTTGCAACAGTCAACTGCAGAAGTTTGAATGACAATTGTGAGATTTTCATTTTATGAGACTTAGCTGAGCACAGGCATTTGAAATGGTCCATGCTCCATAATCCTTAATCATTGTGTGTGCTGCTCACTTTGAGAGTTCAATTTAAATACAAGCTCCATGGTTGGAAGAAGTAAAGAATATGTGTTTGAGAGTGATTTTGTGAATAAAGGATTTGGAACATGAGTGAGAAAGAAGAATCTGGTCTTGAGTAATGGGTGTTCTGAGAGCATCCAGATATTAAAAAGACATGGTAAGATTATATACCACGAGATGATTGAATTGGGTGGCATCAGCTCAAAAAGAAATCAAGAAGAGAACTTCTCAACCCATATTTTGTAGGTCAACTGTGTATCTTCCTGTTTTCATGTAACTGTAAACACTAAAACCAAGGCTCCAGCTAGTCATCCATTTCCTTAATGTTTTAATAGATTGTCTTGTCCATTTTGTAGATCATTTGTTCACTGAGTAAACTGAGTGTAAGTGTTGTAAGACATGGTACAACTTCTTTATTTGGTGTAGTTTTTTCATTAAGTAATGAGTAACTTCAGCAATGTAATAAGGATTGAGACCTGTTTTGGCCATTTACTGTGCAAGAGTCAGAGCTGTCTATTTTATTGACCTGGAGCTCTTGTGATTTACCTTTTTAATAAACAGTGAAAACATTACTAGAGGCTAGCTGTTTTCAAGTAAATTAAGTTCTGTACTGTACCTGGTTTTAGAGTTTAATTATATACCTTAATGTTCCTATTGAGATCCAATGTCAAATGATGAGTTTCAAAATGAAGAACAGAACTAAATGTATTTATGATTGCAAGGAATGCTTCTGGCTTGTAAATCAGCATGATAAAATATAAAAAAAGCCGACTTTCTTTAGAGTATCTGAATTATACATATATTTTTACCAAATTTATTTCAAAGTACCATAGCTGGAGAATAGTAGATCATAGAGGAAATTTTGCAGCGTCCAGTTCATGGTTGCAAGCTGCCTGAATTTTAATTTTCACAATCATAAATGAACCTTGTGATGCTATACATATGAAAACTTTTCAAAGTGTGAAAACTCATGTACAGCCATGAAAGCTGTATTTTTATTGATGCTGAATCTCTTTTTTTCCTGAGGAATAGACTACTTGAAATAGACTGTATCTCTTAGCCTGCGTTGTAATTGACTTTCTGGAGTCATAAAGCAGAGTAGATGATGGAAGGAATAGGTTTTGTCTAAGATGAAGATTATTTTGTGTTACAGTCTTGGTTCTCTCTGGCACTGATAGTAGCCCACTAAAGGAGACCACTGTGTACTATTCGGTATGGTTTATTTTGCAAACCGTGGTTAGAAGGTATAAGCTTAAAACTGAATTGCAAAGTATATTATAACTGTGTTCATTTTCTCATTTATCCACCTTATAGTAAAAACATAGCATATTTTAAAATTTTCCCATTTAGTTTTTAAATTAATTCTCTTTTTGATATTTGAAGAATCAGTGAAAGAAAATTTGCTTGAAAATCATCAGCCAAAAAAATCATCAACCTTACTTTGTTAAGGAAAATCATCCTATTTACACACACCCTTAAGAAAATAATTGTGTAGCATATTTGGAGGCTTAATCTAAGTTTATAAAACTTTCAGTGCTTTAGTGTTTTATCTTCTTTGTATGCTGTAACTAATGCAGGTTAGTTGAAACTGCAGAGTACTTCACTGTTTTGCACACTCGTCTCAAAATTATTGTCTTAAGCAACAATTAGCTTGTATAAAAATTTAGTTTAATAGCTACAGAAAGAACCCAATTTTCCTACTTAAAAAAAAAAATGGAGGGACACAGGGAAATTTTTAGCCATGGTCATTATAATACATTTCTCTATATATAGTCCATATTCTTTTGTTTTGCTTCCTTCTTTAATTTTGCTTCTGCTGCTTTTTCATTTCATTTGTCACATTTGTTTCTTATTAGATAGAAAACTATGACAAAGAACCACATAGTTATAGACATTTGCACAAGAGTTAGAAAAATTAGTAGTATTATCCCACCATTATAATAACATTTTTTGTATTATAATTTTATGTTTTGTATTATAATGGAATATTATGTTAGGATAATAATAGGGAAAAAAATTAAAAGTACCAAGTTCTTTTTGTATATCTTCAGTGGATATTGCACCCAGAACTTGGAAAAGCATTCTCACTACCTTAGGGAATACTTCCTCACAGATTTATTTAGACTGTTTTGGCAGGCATATAAAAAATAAGAGTAAATTTGTGTCATTTACCCAAGAATTGAGTTAAAAATACACCTTGACAAAACACTCTTACTACTTTGATACTGCATTGCCATATATGCATTGAATGTAATGTAAAGAAAAACAAGGAAAAAGTTCCACACCTCCTAGCAAAGGTATTTTTTGTCTTTCAAGCATTGACATCACTTGACAGATAACAAGAGGATTCAGGCTCAGTGCAGTGCAAACTAAGCAAGCAACAGAAACGTGACATTGATTCCTTCACCACGTGCTTCTAGAATATGAATAAGTATACATTATTGTATGTGCAACATACATCTGTATCTGTATTAGATTTTTTTTCCTTTGCATTGCCTTTGGAAAAAGGGAGTAAAGGCAGTGCCAGTCTGGCTGCAGCAGACTTCAGGCCAGAGCTCCCCATGTCCTTATGGCTGGGCTCTAGTGCCTGAAGGCAGTGTTCAAACACGGTACCTTTGGCACTCTGCCTCATTGTAAGAAAACATAAAAGAGGAGGCAATCTTTTGAGTGCTGTGCTGGGCCATGGCTTCTTTTTTTTTTTTTTTTTTCCTGTGAAATGAGGTGTAGCAATGCATCTCTAACATTAGCTCAGCTAACTTAGTTCCACCAAGGCTCCAGCTGCAAAGATTCCAGTGGCAAATTCAACCATGCTGTCATTTTGACAGGATATGGAACTGCTGAAAAAGTAGATTAGGATTTTCTGAAGACATTTCTGTATATGTAGTTTTTTGTGAGTAATAAAAAAATGAGGCTTTATTTTTTATATGATTTTGAGCCTTTTCCCTTGCTTTGTTAGAAGAAAGCATATTTTTTTGCTGTTAAAATATGGAAACAATACACTGTTTATGTGCTTATATTTCCCATAATGATATTTTAGTACCCGTGACTAATAGTTACAAGTGAGACTACAGATGTGGAATAGTTTGGGCCAGCCAAAGACGCTTTGATGCATTTCTGATATTTTTACATGGTAGATGCTCAGCGTATGGTTATTACCATCTGTTACTATACTACTAGCACATCAGATGTGAGGTTCAAATTATGGGGTAAGAAAAGAATGCTAAAAGTGATGATCTTTTCCCTAAAGCTCATTTAGTCTAAACAGATGATTTAAGCGGATGAAAAAACAGGAGAGATAACAGAGTGAGAAAATTTCACCTTAAGGTCGCTGCCTGTCAGTAGTACAGAAGTTTTATGTCTTTAATCCCACTGAAATATTTTGTACAGGCTTTGAAGAGTCAATCATTCAGAGATCAGTAGCAATTTAAAAATATGTGTACATGTTAAATTTGTAATTTAGGAGGAGAAACATATTTCTGTGGTTTTTGTTCACTGTATGGTAAACATTTTTCTGGAAAGCACTTTGCTGTTCTGCTTTGTTCTAATCGCTTTTATTTTACTGTATCAGGAAGCAGGGATTTTTTAGTAACTCCAGGCAGTACCTTGATCAAAGCTAAGTAGCTGTGCAGAAGTCTCAGTATCTCATGAGTCTTTGTGAATGAGCATTTCTTCATTCTTAAAGTGCTGACAGTTGAGGATAGTTATATTTCTTTCACAAGAAGTGGAGGAAATAGAGAAGTTCTGGAGCTTGAGTCTGATTTGGGGCTGTTTCTTTATAATTAGTTAATAAGTTGTTTTGGAATATTAAATAAAATATCATCAAATAGATTTGATGTCCTGAACAAATTTTGCCAAATCCTGCATGCAGCCAAAAGTACAGGGTAAAAGCATAGGTAGGAAGTCCTCTTACTAGGGATTTAGTTTCCTTTGAGATTTATGAATAGGGTCACATTTGCCACCCAATATCCTGTCAGTTTTTGCAAGGCTGTCTGAAAAAGTTTTTAGGAAAAATTTTTTAGAAGAAAATTGATGATGCATTAAGCAACAAAATGGTTTCAATATGGTGTTTCAGACATTTACTGGAATAAGGCCTAACACATCTCCCTAGCCAAATGAAAGTGGTGTTATATTTTTCCTGCTTTAGCAGTGTCTTCCAATCTATCAGTATAATAGGAAATCCAGTAGAGCAGAAATCAAATTGCAAGTAATCAGGTTTATATTTCCTATTTCCTTGTAATTAAAAAAAAAAAAAAATTCTCAGTCTTTCTTTCCCCCATCTTTCTTCATTTTCTCCTCTTTCTCCTTCTTTTTTAGCTTTATCTTTTCTCAAAAAGGTTTTCCCCATTGCAGGAGTAGCCTCTGAGAACAGTCACTGCAGGCAAACATACTTCATGTGATGGCTTACATATCTTTCCTACTAATGCTGATAGTTGAGTGGCTAAGGATGAGAAAAATTATATATTTACACTGCAACTATAGGAGTTGTATGGTTTACTGTCTGAGTACCATTCTGCACCACTATTGGAACCCTGAGTTCAGAGAATTTCAGTGTTTCAGTGCTGACAGACAATGATCTTCAAAAGCACACTGCATTTGACCTGAGGCCTTGGGAAAGGCTTCCCAGATCACGTAATAGCACTGAGATTGCTGTTGTGTGATTAAAAAGAAATTAGTTATGTCACTGGGTGGAATATGCAGAGATGTAGAAAAATTAGATTTATGGGATTTAGTAAAAAGATGGAGGATTTTGGGTGTGGATTTGTTCTTTTTTCCTCCTTCTTCTTCACAAATCTAGGTGTTTTGGTATTGGTTAACAAAAACCCAAAGTGGGGATCATGAATAAGTATTGGATTATAAGCAAAAATTAATTAGTTGACATTCCATAATTGGATAATGTGGGCTTTAAATGGCCTTGGAAGTTAGAACTTGGGGCCATCTTCACCTTGTTAACTTAGAGACCTATCCCATGCAGCTGTGCTATAGATAAGAAATAATAAACATCACCTCCTGTGTTTTAATTTTAACTCTGAGTAAAAGAACTGACGAAACAGAAGCAAAGAAGAAAAGAAACAAAACAGAGAAAATTAATATACCATGGTAATTATCACAATATTAAATAGCTGAGTGTCATCATAGAAGGAACACAAGTCATTACTACAGTCTACATATGATAACTCTTAAACATAGTTGCTATGTAATCTTCAGGTGATTGAATTATCATTCAGACCCATGCTGACAGCACAGCTATGCATAAAAAAACCCCCTGCTTAATCAAAGATTACTGCTGGTTCTTTTTTTAATTGAATTATTTTCAAAACATGGAAATTCAGGGACAGATTCTGGAAAAATGTGGCCCTTTTACTCAGCTTTATGAGAACATATATGCAACTGCAACAATGTCATAGGAACAGAAGGGATACTTGCTTTATCATGGACATCTTGTTGTGAATCCACAAAACCTCATGGACCTGATCAGCTCTGGGTCAGATACCTGACTATTAAAGAAACTTTTGCTGATGTTACAAAGTGGTACCAGCTGGGCTTAGGGGAAAGCTGGTATGCACCATACCCATAGGAGTTTCTGTAACCATCTGAGAAATTTTATGGAAGACAATCTCAGACATTGCATGTGGAACCATATTTTTATGATGTATATTTGGTAAGAAGGTTACTTAAGCTGTAGTGTCCATCAATTTTCATTCCTTTATAGCACAGCCAGGCAGTTCTATGTAGATTCAAAAGTGCAGGATCTCAATAGCAAATTTGCTTTACAAGAAAGTATGATTCTTGTGATAAAAGAATGACTATCATGCTGGTTTTTTGGGTTTTTTTTCCCTATAAATAGATTTCATGTTTTTCTAAAAGTTTGGTGTTTTTTTTCCAAAAACTACGTACAAAAATCTCAAGAATGAATTTCTCAGATCTCTTGACAGTTTGTAAAGCAAACAATATAATCATATAATCTTTGTTACAGTATTTTTCAAACAATTTTCTTTGTTTCTTATAAAAAACAATCATTCCAGAAGTAGTGGATCTACTTGCATCATGATAACCCCACTTCTGAAATCCCATGTTGTTGCTTCTGAATACTTCTGCATCAGTGCCCCTCTATCATGCTGATAACTTCTAAACAGATTTATTGCACCACAAATAAAAAATACCATTTTGATATTTAATTTTGAGCTGGTTCCCATGCCTGAAATTTGTCATTTAGAAGAACCAGATCAGGCTGAGAGTTTTAGTTCTCTTAAAGCTTAATACTTATTGATAATTAAAATTTGCAATTTAAGATGTGTTTTATAAAGAAAAGTGATATTTCTAATATATATGGCTGCATTCTGACAAAAAGTGAGATACATGGTGATAATGATGGGATATCGCAGCCAATTTGTAAGGCTCATATTTTACGTACCGGATAAAACCCTTCACAATTTAGTTGGCATAAACAATAAGGGGATAACAGTTTATCATTTCATCAGAAGTCTTTGCAGGCTTAGGCAGACTTGGCCATGTAAATTCAAATTGAAATATAGGCAGTTAGGCATAGTATACATAGTCTTTTAACAGAGTTTTGAAACAGTCTTCTGTGTTAATTACGCAACAGAAATGTGTTTGTCTGTGTTTTTTGAGAGGGGATGAAAGATTTAAATTAAGTGCCACCATAATAACAAAAACAAGTTAGGAATTTTAAAAAGTTGCAAACAATCACTGAAGAGCAGACCACAGAAGAAGGCAAAAATCAGATGTGGTTGAAGAATATATGATAAAATGCCATCCTTCTTTTCATTCAGAGCATGAATGAATATGGTATGTCAATAAGAAGTGTAAATGCTTTTGAAGAACATGGGTGGATTTTTTTTTCTTTAAAAAAATGAATATTTTCTTATTAATTCCTTTATAAGGATTTTACTTAATGATTATTCAAATTGTTAGTTGTCAACAATGAGGATGAAATGCTCATACAAATAGTAGCTAAGACACTGGTGATTGATTATTAGCAGTTTAAGGGGATTTCTTAAATCTCTATAAATTTTTAGAGGAAAATAAATATCTGTTTGAAATCTTTTGCAGAACTCAGCTTAAGTTAAAAGATTCAGTATTCCACATAAATGCATGTGTTGAATGGAATCCAGTTCTGCAGTTATTTTTACTGTGGTTCTAACATCCAGAAAATTGTGGAAATTTTTGTTCTTTCTTTAGAGTAGAGATTAAGTCAGGAAAATAAGACAACATGAAATTTTGTAGTGTTATTATGCAATATTTATTTGAATTTTGCATTGACCTTAAATGTTTGCATCCCTCAGTTTTCACATATTTTGAACAAAACCAAACATGAAACAAAAATTAGATCAAATGACAGGTTATCTTTTTCTTCTCAAAATTAGTTGAGGTGACAACTTACACACCATTTCCTGGAATAGACAAGGCAAATATCTATGTTTTACATAAAATCTAAAATTGCCAGGCAGATCATCTGAGCTCATATTTTACTGTTTACAGTCCTTACAGATACCTATAGTGAATTTTAAAGAAGTATCAAATGATTTATGAATGACCTCTCAGACATTTACCTTTCATTTTGAGCTATAATTAGGAAAACATACATGGCAGCAATTATATTTGGGAGAAAATTAATGTTATTGACTAAGGGTTGTAGCTTTTGTCCTCCCAAATCTGGTTTGTTTTTATTTTTGCATTCTGTGGATTAAATTAATATTCTGCATGGTCCCTACTTTTTATGGTATTAAATTATTGTCAAAAGAGAATATATTTACAATGCCTATCACACTTGCACATTTTTTATTCTGTTCAGGTATAATCTGCATATGGCATGTCTGTTTTTCCAGTGGCCACAGGAATATACAATCACTCATCAATGATGTTATTTGTTTTTTCCTTTAGGGGCTGATGTTATCAATTTTGATGGCCATGTGGTATTACCATACAGATTCAGGAACAAGAAAATGAAAACACTGAAAGATGTCATCTCTCTGAAATTTAAGACCTCCGAAAGCGAAGGTGTAATCTTCCATGGAGAAGGACAGCAGGGAGACTATATCACCTTGGAACTGAAGAAAGCCAAACTTGTCCTAAATTTAAATTTAGGTATGTTTTGATTGTTTAGTTTTGTGGTAGTTTTTAGCTGTCCCACAAAAATTTTAGGTCGAATCTTTCATCCTCATTCCCACAGTACTATGATAAGCCAAATAATCTAATCAGATAATTTGTTGAAAATGTTGTTAATTCCCTTTCTATATGTTGGGTGGGGGGGGCAGGTGGGATGTAGTGTGTGTTTAGTTCCACCCTGGCCTTTTTACCCTGTGTGAGATACTATGAAAAGAAGATCATACAAAAAAGCAAGATCAGCAATATATTGTCATTACTACAAACAAAAAAAAAAAGTTTGCTAGAATTATATTTGGCCTTAGCTGTGGCTTTGTGTGAGAGAAGGACACTGTCATCACGTCTAGAAGAATAAAGGTCACCCTAAGGAACCTTGCAGGAAAAAAAAGTGTCGGTCTAGGAAGCTACAGGCCACATGGAGTTATAGTTCAGCAGCCTTCCTAGAGCCTAAAAAAGAGGACTAGGAAAGGAAAAGAGATTGTTTTATCAGGCAATCTTATGATGCAAGCCTGTATATATTACTCTAGTTCCAGTCCTCCCAGTGGAGGACAACAGGCTCATAAATGACTGGATTTATAAAGTACATTTATTATGAAAAAAATACACATTTATCTGGTTTCAGGTATTTTTTCCATTCAAACAAAATAACTTTAGAAGAAGATTTCATGCAACTTTCCTTAGTTCTCTTACAGACATGTGAAGACTAAATTGTTCCTTTTGTTATTTACATTGAATGGTACTTATTTCCACTAGCATTTTCTCTTCTTTTTCTAATGATCAACATGAACAGATGATGAGAAAGCACACCTTCCTATAGCAGTTACCTATTTTTAACAATTTTAATTGCAGTAGTAACCCTTTCATTTCCTGTTCCTCTATATTCTTCAGCACAGACTGTGTTTATAAACTATTATAATTTCCATATATCAGTTTGGTAAGGATGTTCTTAAATCATTAGGCTGATAAATGGGACTAGGCCCTGTGACACATACTCAATAAACAGAAGTAATGCTTTATGGTATTATTATTATTATTATTATTATTATTATTATTATTATTATTATTATTATTATTTCTCTGCCTGAGAGTATTGTCTTTGCATCAGAGACAGTAGAAAAGAGTGCTCATCTTGCCTGGTGAGATCCAGTGACTTAGTTTCAAATACCAGGGACTGGGGGAAGGATGGGGAGACAGAAGTGGATTTAGTTTTCACTTTGCACTGCATTTGACTTTGTGTTGAAGAAACTGAGGCTCAATGATATGCATGTGATTCTATTTTATTTTTTAACCAACAGGACCATTGGCCATCAGCATAAAGGCAGGATGGTCATTTCTAGGGAAGTAATGTCTTAAGCCATGGAAGTGTTATTTGCCAGAATGTGTTTTCAGCATGCACAAACCTTAATGTCTGAGTTGCAAGCATTCTTGAGGGTAAGAAATTCTCAGCCTCAGAAATGCTTAGGTCCCTTTAAGTTTTCAGAACATGGAAGACTGCATTGAATTATTGAGCAGTGCAGCAATATTTCACATTTACTGCTGAATTAGTCATTTGCTGCTTCAGTTGGGATCCGTGCTATCAACCTTTGCTGGCTTAGCTGTGTCAGTCAGATGGCAATGAGATGTGATCTCTGACTAGCACAGCTGCACTGGCAAAACCCCCTGGATAACACAGCAGAGAATTGCAAAGCTGTGCTCTTGCTAGTAGTTTGACTTCCAGAACAGGAAGATTGCTTCAGGAGCAGAGACCAAAATAAGCTGTATTAGCAGAATATGGTTTTTTGCTGCTGTTAACTCAGTCTGCATTGAGCATTTTCCCCTCTGCTTACTGGTAAAGTGATAGTGGTGGAGGCCACAAAACACAGAATTCAAGAGTGAAAAGACTTTTTGTTGTCAAAATCTGTTATCAGGCTCCATGTTCTCCTCAGCAGTCATAAATCAGTACGGTTCCAATGCAGCTCAGGATGTGGCCCAGAGGTGACGCTTTTCTTTTCCTTAGTGTAGGATTGAAGGCAGAAAACCCTAGATGTAAACAACTTTACAACTGGGAATTGGTATTGCTTCCTGGTTCATCTCCAAATAACTGCTATTATGAATTTATACATATATTTATACAGTTCAGTGATCAGATGCTTGCTGTATTTGGTCTAGCTGTTTGTGGCAGCAACTCTCCACTGGGCAAATCTCAACTTCATAGCAGACTGACTTACTCTAGTTTATTGCATATCTGGTATGATTCAGGTGAAACATTGACAAAGAAAGAGGAAAATGTTTCCCTAACTAGTATGAGGTGAGAAGTGCTATTGTTTCTGTTCTCAGGCAGCAACCAGCTTGGCTCTATTTTTGGCCACACATCTGTGACGACAGGCAGCCTCTTGGATGATCACCACTGGCACTCCATCATCATAGAGCGCCACGGGAGGAACATCAATCTCACCCTCGACAGACACATGCAGCACTTCAGAACCAATGGAGAATTTGATTACCTGGACCTGGACTACGAGGTAGAGAGTGAAAGTTCTTTCTTTTCATTCAAATTGGTTTTATAAAGATAAGTACAGTAAGAAAGCTAAATAATAATTTAAGAGGTTTTGTTACTTTTTCATAGTTTCTTTGATTACTTATTCCCTTACATTTCCTGAAATTCTCTTTCCAATGGTGTTGTCTCTCAAGTACAAATTATGTTTCTCTTAATTAGCCTACCAAGTCCCATCTGGTGTAACAATCATCTCAGCCCTTTGTTTCAAAGTGGGAGATCTGTGTTGTTCAGCAAGTTAGGCATACACAATTTTAAAAATCTCAAAAAGCAGCTCCTCTAAGCAGGAAGTATATTAAAAAAAGTATGTTGCAATCAGTTGTTCCACTCAGGTGATAATTTTGCACTCGAATCAGAAAGCCTTAATCTGTGGTGTCAGTATTTATTTTTAGCAAAGGAGGAACATTAGAACCTTTTTATTAATGCAGATCTTGATCTGTCCTGTCTTAGTTAGGTAGATACTTCCTTGTATTTTCACAAATATGGCATCAGTAACTTCTTTCTAGAAAGAGGCAATGAAGAGTTAGGAAAGTTGTAGGAAAACTTGTTTAATCAATCAGGTTAATTCACACAAGTGTTAGTACTAATTAAATGTGGATTTGTTGTTTGATTACACTACAGCTTCAGGTATTATGAACTTGTTCAGCTCCTCTAATCCGTTGCACAAAGTTCAACATGTTGGTTATTGCAATTTTCATGTAGTATGTTCTTATACTCTTTACTGTTCCTAGTAAGAATTAATGTGGTTGGCTGCACCAGATATGTAATTTCCACACTTATAAATGATGTCATGGAAAAAAGTTTGAATTAACTTGTGTATTGATATTTTTTCAATTTTTTTATCAAGAATATATGAATATTTGAAAAAAGTACTTACAATTGTAAGTGCTTCTGAGTCAAATATTTGATTATATTCCAACAAATTTTTATGAATACATTATTTGTTGGGAGTTCTAATGAGAAAATAACAAGTAAATTTGCCTGTACCTCTAATACTTATTGAGCACTGAAGATCTGAACTGAACTACTTAAAACACATAAATAGATTTTGCTGAAGGTTTTCAAGTCAGTGAACTACAGAAAAACTGAATGCCATAAGCCAGGGTTGTGCAATTTGTACAATTTGTGCACATCATATATATATATATATATATATATATAGCCATATTTATATATATATATATATATATATATATATATATATATATAAATAATGTTTACATTACAAGTATATTGCACACAATAAGTGAATCCTAGTAAGAGCTGAATTCAATGCCTTCACCTTCCCATCCTCTCTGCATTAAAAGATCTTACTGGCAGTTCTCAAACACACATTTAATTCTCCATATACATGGATCCCTGTGTTTAATCGAACTTGAGTGTGTGTGTATACATTTCTGTTGTTCCTATAAGCTCAAGAGACATAACCTCCTTCCTTTCCTCTCACTTATCTCACTGGTTTAGGGCTTAGACATCACAGACTAAATTTAAAAGTGTTGCTTTTGTGATTAACAGGGAATAAGGCCAAAAGAATAAAAACTATTTTTCATAGAAAAAACTGTTTCCAGGTTAATCTCTTTCAGAAAAGTTAAGTAAACGTAAAAAGAAGAATAAGCATTAGTTCTGATTGCATTTTCAAGATCAAAAAATAGTCCCATTCTTAATTCACTGTCACAATATGTGTTTTTTGCTTTGTCTTTTCTTCAAAATTCTTTCTTTTCCAGTTACTTTAATCCAAACACATGACTATAACATGCATAAAATATTTGACAACCATTAAAATATTCGTCACATTGTCCATGTGAAGTACTGTAACTTGTCTAAAGTCAAGTCACGAAAATTTAAAATACCTAAGGATGTGTCCACATGACTTTTACAAAGCTGGTGTGTGTGATTTATAAAGGTTTTATATTTCAGCTGTACAGCTTTAGTTCCTTGTATATGCCAAGTGGAAGCTGCTTCTTTGGAGTAGAAAGTGGTATCTTACATGGATGGAAATGGAAAATGTCAGCCTAGAGCTCTGTTTTCCTGCTGTTGGTAATAACAAATGGAATTGACAACGAATAATGTTTAAAAGCTTAATTCTGCCAAATCTCAGTAGCAGACTACAAATTGATATTTTTCTGAGCATTTGCGAGGCAGAAAAGCAAGGTGTCATTACTATTTATGCCATCATCTAATGGATATAATTACCTAACATAGATTGCAGCAACTAATCTCATGAGCCCCTTATTCTTGGCATTTGGGCTGCAAAATATTAAGGAAAACATGTAACATTATTCACTTCCAATCATTTCCATAAAGACCATGGTGTGGTAGAGATCTGTACAGTCTCTATTGGAGTGACAGAGAAAGACTTCATCAGAGATTAACACTTTCAGTGTGTAAATATTTGGTTTTCTAAGTTTTTTAGCATTATAGATTATGCATAACCCAGAATCAATTAACCAGGGTAATGAAATTTAGCTGTAAGACAAAAACAATTCCTGCTTCAGTTTGATGACTGAGTCTTTCAGTGGTTGTCTTCATCTTCTCTAATGAGATGATTTGACCAGCTAAATCAAGGGATAACTCCTCATTAACTACAACTACATGACAAAAGCATGTTCTTGGTAGTGAAAAGTCCTTCTGTTTAAGAGGGGATTGCATCTTTAACTATGTAAATTCTTCTGGATTAAATAGATATATAAACATTAAGGGAGAATAACATGCCATATTGGAGGGCACCACTGCTGTGGTGTAGTCTGAGCTCTGGCACATGGTAAGAGCTGAGTGAATCATTTGAATCAGATTATCTGGCTAATTTCATGTCTACTTTTGTTTAGAAAAATACTGTGATGGAAGTTTATTCCAATTTCTTTGTTTGAAATGCGTATTTTCGGGTAGCAATCAGAGGAGCAGTTCATGTATGAATAACTGTTACGCGTATCTGTTCAACATTTGGACAATTGGAATAATGCTTGGTTTGGCTACCATAAATATTTGAAATTCATTACTTTTCTTTCCGCTTTTGCAGTATTTATTTTGATATATCGTTTTCCTGTAAACAGTGTTGCCAGCTCTCTTCTTTGCCGTGGTTGAGTGTTCAAAGAAAGCAGATATATCTACAGCAAAATTGTTTAAAAGTCTTTGCCTTCCAGTAACTATTTACCATTTTCTGTTTCATTTGAAGATAACCTTTGGAGGTATGCCTTTTTCTGGCAAGCCAAGTTCTAACAGTAGGAAGAATTTCAAAGGCTGTATGGAGAGCATCAACTACAATGGCAATAATATCACTGACCTTGCCAAGAGGAAGAAATTGGAACCTTCAAATGTGGTAAGAGCATAATTTCAGGGTCATCTACACTTCTGCTTCTCTTTCTAAAGACTAGAAGGTTTTTGAGGGTGCGTTGCTGATATTCTTGTGATATACTGGAATAATATAAACCACAAATTTTACCACATGTATGAGCATTTTATTTCGGGGGTCTTGCTTCACCTTTCAAAAATTAACCTTTAGTGTCAGTCAGATAGCTTTTTTTTCTTTTTTAAAAAAATCAACTGAGCCATTAAGTGCCTTTTCCCTTTCTTCTCAAATTACAGTAGTCCAAAACCAGTGCAGACAAGATTTATTATTAAATGAATTGCAGCTTTCTTTTGGCTTTCAAATCCTGATAATATTCCATCCCTGCTGAGCTAGTTGGATTGCTGGTGTGCAAAAGGCTTTGGATGAGAATACTTCTACAGTCTTTCCTCATATGTCTGAAAAACCTCAAGACATTATACTCAAAAATCATTATTTGCTTATTAACATTACAAAGCTTATTAGCATTTTATTCTATTTTTGCTGTGGCTTAAGTGTTCATAGTTGCTTTCATGTTCAGACTTGTGGCTTTATGGGCAGGGTGATTAAGAAAGAATATACTTTAATTCCTATGTTTTTAAAGCTCTAAGTGTTCCTGAAAATGCTAGCTGGCATGTAAAGGCAATGTGGGTAAGAAATAAATGTATTATTGCCATAAGTTTGAGATTGTTCAAATAACTTTTTAAGCCTTTTTCTGTATAAGCTTACAGACTTCACAAATTCCTGCTAACAATACATAGGTTTACACTATTTCATTTTCCTTTATGTAACAAATTGTAAGGCTGTACATATGCAGTGATGATGTCATGCAAAGTATTGATTATCCTTGGACTGTAAAACTGAAGCTTCATGTAACTGTATGAACTTTATGGCTAAATCGTCAAGGAAATCCAAGTGATAGTCTTGAGTATGTGATGTTTGCCCATACAAATTCAGTAATGCAGCCTGACATCTATAACCTTTTCTATACATTAATTTCTACAGTGTTGTCAAAGGGAAAGAATATGATATATATTCCATGCAGTAAGATCCCACTTTTAAAATTTTTTCAACCCAATCTCATGAACTCATGAAACTTCGGTTTTTTAGGGTTTTTTTTCAAAATTACATGTGATTTCCTTCCTGCTGGGCATTTTCAGCTGTAATATAACCATGATTTTGAAGGACTGATACCTGATTTAAAAAAGAATCTTTGTACAGGAGCAATCTTTCCATTTTGCACAATCAAGTCCACTGCAAGTTAGTAGGACATATTCTTAAAGCCTCTTTCCAAACAGAAGTGTTGCTTAAGTTCCTATAGTGCAAATCCTATCCTCTAAAGTCCTAGCCTCTCAAAAGTGTGGGCATAGCTAGCAGACATCTAAAGTCTCTGAAAAATCATATTTCTGATTGTATTTCTTTCTTGCTTTGCTTTTAAAATTCTGTTGCCCATAACATGAATGTAAATTCCTCATAAGCAGCTCTGGCAGTATTAGTGCCACATCAAGAGGTGATAATGTGCCTGTTTAATTTGATGATTCCGTTGATTTCCAATTCTGAGAATGACTATAAAAATAGAAGTGACCTTTGTTTTCAGTAGGATTACTTAAATTGCTTCAGCTCTTCCAAAGTATAATCAATTTTACTCTAACTAAATCAACATGGATTTTTATGCTTTTTACAAAACCATTTTTTCTCCTAGTTTTTAGCATGATTTAGCAATAGAAATAGACTTGTTTGAAGCTATTGTTGTTGTTAAGCATGTTTATGATGATGTCACTCAAGCAGTCCAACAGGTGTCCAAAGCTCCATTGTAGGAGATTCTGTACAAACCCCTAACATGAAACACACTTTGCCCCAAATAGTGTATTATCTTAAAAGGCATAGCACACACAATATGATGAGGCTGAATACAAGCAAAGTAATCAGTGTGGTTGTGAGAAGTATCACAAAGGAAGCATCAATTCAGAGTAGAGAAGGATTTAAAGTGCTGTGAAACAAAAGAAAATTATATTCCTAGATGAAGATGAATTTCACAAGTCACGCAGTGAAAGGGACTTGACAAATTAATTATACACAATGAGGAGGCCCAGAAAATCAGAGATGATAAGATGGAGATGATCTTTATTTGTCTCTGAACAAAATTAAATTTAAAAAAATTATGTCTCATATGCATACATGTTATGAACAAAAAAGTACCACCAGTCATCCTTTTGCTTTATTGAAGAGTAAAGATCAAAAGACAAATAAAAGTATTTTAAATTTAAATAAAGTCCAAACCTGACTTTAGTAACATATTTGGTTTAGATTCAGAAAGTAAAGGGGAAATTTTTTTAATTCTTTTGTGATATTTGAGATGGCATTAGCATGCAGTGCACTGGCTGTACTGTATGATCCACCCTGGTTTAACAGGTAGTGTAGTCTTAATAAAATCATTACTTGTCTTCTGGGGGCTTCCTATTCAGCCAGTTGGGAAAACTATTTACAGTAGTATTTTACACAAGGGATAATGTTTGAATGTGGGTAGGCAAAATTGATTTATAAGTAAACATGAATCTAATTTGCCACATAGATGAAAGATCACGGTACACAGCTCAAGCTACACAAATTAAGTTGTTTTTACCTTTTCCCTATCAATGTAGTATGAAAAATTCTCTGATAAGACCAAGAGTTTCAATATAAATGCACAGTATATATTTGACTTCCAGATGTCATTGCACAGAAAACTATTCAGCATGTCACTCTGAATCTACAGAAAAGGATCTCATTCTCTTTGAAAAATGAGGAGGCTATTATAGAGACAAGCTGCAGATTAACTCGAACTCTTGACCTAGAACTATTGAGCAATCTATATAAGATGGGCTGTACTTAAAAGAGGACTCATCTTGTGAACTACAGTCATAGAGGGGATCAAAAATCCAGTTCATATTAATCTGAATAGCTCAGTAGGGAAAATGCTAACTAGCAGAGAAATTAGAACTACGTGTTACTTTCTCAAGAAATTTTTAATGCTGCTAGGCTATTCATGGGAAATGCATTCACTGATGTGAAAAAGGATTTGAATGCATTCAGTGCCATTAACATTAATAGGTGTTATACATGCAAGTACCGAAAACATCAGGATGACAGAAGAGCGTCAATTGGATGTAAAAGCCTTCTTGTAATGAGGAAATTGTTAGTTCCTCTTGGTAACAAGGCAGCAAAAGGAACTCTTAAAAAGAATGCTCTCTGAGCACTGCTTAATTGGTGTCTGTGATAGAACCGTGAGATGATATCTCTCAAAGAATGATGTAGCCTTCCATGTCTACGCAGGACTGCCTTAACAAAGTAACAGAAGTTGTTTCTATGCACAGGGCGACCATTACACTGAGAATGATAGCCAAGGGTTACAGAGGGTATTTCAGACACTCCCCACCTTTTTTTACTGTGTGTAAAATTTGTGGTTTAAACACAAGTATTCTGTAGCAAACTTGGAAATGTTCAGATTAAAACTACTCAAACAAATGAGTTACCCATTTCGATTTCAGTTTAGGAACAAATCTAGGAGATCAATTTAAAGAAATGTCTTCTCTAGTTCCAAATTACTGAAAATATCAGTGTTCCATAATTGATCCCGGAAGCTGCCAAATTGATAGTCTAGCTACTGCTAATTCTACTGGCCTTTAGAGGTAGACTCTGTAAAACTTCTGATGTTCTGTAGGAAAAAGAAGTTGTTATGCAGAGTAATCCAAGTATTTATCCTAGGGGTCAAGAAAATATTATTTTTATTCATTTGGCTTTTTTACATGGAAATCCTATGTAAGAAGCTGAGTCTGCCTCACCAGTTGTATCTCGCTATGATACAGATAAAGTGTTTCCTGATGGGATATTATTTTAAAAAGTGATGGGTTTGGACATTGGCAAATGAGTGCTAAAACTTGCTTATTGATGTAATCCATTATCTCCGATTGAATATAATTATGTCTTAAAGAAATTTACTTAGGTCTTTCCTCCTACACATTTTCAGGTACAAATATCCTATCTTGCTTCCAAATTCTCTACTTTCCCTCAAGAAGAACTTTCAGATGCATTTATACACTACAAATACAGAAATGTGACATAAAAGCCTAAATCAGTAAGTCGGTAATATGGAATTTAAAAATAATTATACAAGAAAGATGATGACTGACTTCTACATGGATTCTGAGCACTGCTAAGATGGACTACATCTCTAAATATCTATGTACCTCCAAAAATATTGTTCAAGCCTTAATATTTTTAATAAACAAATAAATATCAGAGGAATTGCTATCTTGATTATAGTAATAATATCTATACTGCATCAGATAAAATTCTTCCTTCCCAAGTAGAACTGAAATTGCTACATATCCACCTGTAGCAGTGCATGAGAAAGCCTTACCACAGGACATGATCCACTTTGCCACATATTGTAGGAATTCTTCAGCAGAGGAATTATTCCTGATACATTTGCATTCATGCAGTAATAAGTTAATTCTGGACATAGATTACTACAAAATACCTATGATTTCTAAGGAAAAAAAATGGTAATACATCCTACCAATTTGGTCTTTTGTTGCAAGAAGTGACATGAGAACCAGAGTGAAAAATTCATGTCCCTAATTCTAGTCTTGTTTACAGATACACTTTAAAGCCTTGTAGATCATTAAAGTTGACTGGATCTTTTGTGAATTTCCTGAAGAATAAAATTTTAAAGTGTGGAAACTAGTTTCTTTTACAGAGAAAATTATTTACTATCCAAAAATATTAAGTGTTGTTCACAATCAGCTACACCAAATCCTTCTGCTTCATGAATTGAAGTATTAGCATATGTGGTATCACTTAGTAGAAAACATAACAGAGAGGCTGACTCTTCAGGTATTATACATCATTCTTTTGGAGAATCATGAATTGTATTGATTGACACATTGATATCAGGGTATTTGGAAATCTTCACTCATTTTTTATACTGTTCTCTTACAGGTTTCTATGAGGACCACAGACAAGCCCAAGTTTTTCTGTGATAAATTTACCTTTTAACTAGAAAAATTAATGCTTTCATCTAAGCTGCTTCTTAGACTACAACTCTTCAGGGCAGACTGCCTTTTATTTTGTGTATGTACAGTACAAAATATAATGGACACTGCTAGAAAAAAAAACAGAAACATCAGTAACTATTACTGTAGTAACAACAATGGTAACATTAATAGCACATCTTTAGATGCATCATGCATTGATCACAGTAGTCTTTAGGCTGAATGAAATCTAGAATACTTTTCTAGAGGTAGCTATGGGTTTAGTGGAATCTTACCATTTTGCTTATGGTTTTGCTTTTCTTTTTTTTTCCTCTTTTCTTTTTTTTTTTTTTTTTTTTTTTTTTTTTTGTGTGTTTTACTTAGGGAAATTTAAGTTTTTCTTGTGTGGAGCCACATACAGTGCCTGTCTTTTTCAACGCCACCAGTTACCTTGAGGTTCCTGGTCGTCCGAGCCAGGATCTGTTTTCAGTCAGTTTCCTTTTCCGGACATGGAACCCAAGTGGACTTCTTCTCTTCAGCAAATTTGCAGATGGCCTAGGGAATGTTGAGATTGACATAAACGAGGGCAAAGTCAGCGTCCATATCAACGTCACCCAGGTGAAGAAGAACCGGATAGACATCTCATCGGGTAAGTGTGTTTTGGGTTTTTTTAAATTTGGTATCGTTTTGGTTAATGTTATTTAAAATCATCGTGCACCTAGAGATTGGAACAACTTTTTACAAAATTTAAAGTTTATATTGCAACTATATTAAATCCTTTACTGTTTCATTGAGTAAGAGGTACAAGAATGTTGAAACAGTTGTTAGATTAAAAATATATATATAAATGATCTTATTGTGTCAAGAAACCACCCCTTATCCATGAGGCAGCATTTCTTCTTTTTTATTCCTTGCTTCCTTCCTTCTGTCTTGCAGTTTTCTCTACAAAAATATTTGGTTTCAAAAGGGGGGGTGTACTCCCTTTCTAGAAGTAGTCTAATAATTAGGCTGCCCCTAATATTTCCCGATAATTAGGAAACTCTCGTAAAAAAAAACAAATTCATTCATACCACAATTATTTGTATGGATTTTTTTGATCTGCATAGCTATCCTGCAAAAACTTAGGTTTATTTCAATCCTTCATTGTCAATTTTGTTGCAACAGGCATTTCAGAGCCTGTGAAATTAATTGTGTGTGTGAACATAGAAAAGCAAAATATGGCATCTGCCAGGTAAGGCTGCAGAAGGCACGCTGCTGTTGTACAGTATATATCACAGCAAACTTCTTTTTCCCTTCTTCTGCAGGGAATTAACAGAGGTCATGGTATAAACCTGCCCTGTTTTCTAGAAGTCAAAATGGTCTGCCTTTGGCACAAAGATTTCTGACCGCTGTGGTCTGATAGATAAAAGGTGCACCATTTTTTCACAGGCTGTTTTTAACAGCTGACAAAGGAGAATTTCACACAACTGCGTGTGCAGCCTTCTATGTAATAACTGCATGTGTAGGTATGAATAGACTCTCCTGGGAGGAATGCAGCCTGGTTATCACAAAATATTAGACTAACTAAAACCACAGCCTAGATGCAAAGCTGGTATGGGTTTCATATCTTTGCTATATTTCTGCCTGTCACCTGTAATAGCATGATTTTCCAGGAGCAAGTTAAAGTCTTTTAGTCTTTATTCTATGTGCTTCTCATAATTTACAAACTTGCTTACAGTAGCAGCTTTAATGTCAGTTTTCCAGTTAACATGAGACATCAGTACTTCATTCTGGGGCATGCAGTGTAGTGCTGGTGTCTGGTAGGACTCACACAAGAGAGCTCTAAGCTGATGTTCAGGTGGCAGAGTCTTATTCCTTCACATCTCTGCCATTAAGGTACTGAACCGAGTTAGGTTTGTCTGGTTTTATTTCTCATAATTTCCCTTGAATACCTTCAAGTTGCATGTACTGACTCAGGGAGCTCCAACTTAGCAGGCACAGATTTCAGATAAAAAGGAGAGTCTAGCCTCCCAAATTTTCAAAAACAGTTGAATTCCCACTCTTCTCACTGGTAACTGGTCACTGCTCACCTCCTTACTTAACTACTGTTTTATGAAGTGCTTCTTGATGACTAGAAGAGATCAGACAGTAGGAGAAAAAGGTTTTCTTGTGGACTTTCATACCTAATTCATGGGAGTATTTTGTTCAAGGAGAGAAAGGCAGATGCAATTTTATATACTTTGATGACACTTTGTAAAAGTGAAATAATAAGATAGATGTGCAGTGAATTAAGGGATACAATTCTCTAAAGTGATCAAATAAAAAGCAGGAATGCAAAATGTTTAACTTTTGTGTAAATACAGTGATCGTGAGAGGTTACATAGCATGCTGTGGGAAAACATTTGGATAATAGTAGGTGATTCATTGGAATCATGAAGCAGACATGGATTTGCATTTAAAATCAGGAAATGGAGAGCTGCCATCAGGCAGTCTGTTCTTAGCAGTTTCTTTGTATCCCAGAGATCCTTCCCTGCTGTCTGCTTAGTTTTTGTCAGGGATCTTTTTTTCACTGTGTTAGCAGATCCCATCTAGAGTTCTTACATCTTATTTCGTGTTATCCTTTGGTCTTCAAAAAGGTACTTAATTGTTCCTTCATTTGTTTAACTGCATCTCCTACCTGCTGGAGATTTCACTATATTCAATTCTTCATTAAATTTTCTCAGTCTCTTGATCAGTCTTCTTCACCTTTTTCCCAGGATAAGTCATCCCACTACTTTATTCTTGGAATATGTAAAAGAAAAATAATATTGTTATAATTATTAAAATGGTCTTGTGTACCTGAAGCTTCTTCACTCACTGTGTGGAGTTCAAAGTTATGTTTTGTATGAGACATTCCTACTGTCTGTTGTGCTTTAGATACCTCTCTCATTCTGTTGTTGCTACTTTTGAAAAACCACAGGTAGCTGATATTAGCATCAGCAGTTTCTAGAAAATTTTCTATAGATCACTTCTGGTTTTGGGAAAATACATTTTATTTTCTTCTTTAGTTATATTAGATACTGTTTGCCTTGCTGCTCCTTTTGCGCCTTCAGTCACTTTCAAACCACAACCTCAACTCTACATATCTGGTAATTAAATCTATCCATATTATGAACATTTCATATTTATTTTATATGGGCTGAAAAGAATAAGGAATGGTTCTAAATACTGTAATATATAGTATGTATGATTTTTGTGTTACAAGTAAAAAGCAAATGACTTTTGTGTTGACCTTGCAAACCCGAATTTCAGGTTTTAATTGACCTGGCTGTAACTTGTTTAATGGTGACCAAATGACTAGCCCATGACATGTCCTGGGCTTCTGAGTGGTAAATGGCAGAGGGAATAAAGAGCTGGTAAAAAACAGTAATAAATGTTTTACTGTGTTAGTAAGGTGTACACTCTGCTGCATAGCAAAATGCTGAGTGTAACAGAATACTTTACATTAATATGCACATGAACTTTCAGTTTGTATTACATATGAAAAGGACAAAGATGATTAGCCCTTGTAATTAGACTTACTGCCTGATATTCTTCCTGAGCAAATATTTTCTTTTTTTCATGATCTTGCCAATTGTACCTTCAAAACAGGTTTCTAAACAGGAAAAAATCCCTGCCCAGCATTCTGTTAGGCATCTAGTAAGCACTGCTTAGCTGTGAACAGACTGGAAAAACTATTGTACAAAGTCAATGCCTTTGATTTTGCTTTTTCCTACATTAGTCTCATTAAGATGCTACCACCATTTGATTGATGAGAGTTATATTAATAAACTTGCTGTTAGTAAGAGGAAAATCAGGTCCACTGAGAGCTGAAATAAAGATTTAATTAGAAGAAATAAGCTACTGACTGTGCAGAATTACACATGTGAAATACTTAAAGTTTGTGTATAAACCAAGAGTTAAACATCCTATTGACTTTTTCTCTACAAAGTAAACTTTGATTAATATCTTCACAATTGTGTATGTCCCAGCATAAGGATTAATAATAGGAGAAAATTTCAGAAAACAGTCAAGAGGTTTATGTTTACTTCTTCATATACTTTTGGACTAAATTCTGGTTTTGTCATGATGAGATTAATGCAAACTTTCTAGAAATTGTTGGATTTGCCCAAGGGATTGATGCTAGGCTGACAAGAGGAAAGAAAGATGTGGTCTTGCATTTAGATCTTTTTGAAAGCAGATTTCTGATATAGTTTTGCATATTAAAGGATTCTGATATTCTGCTGCAGTTTAAAACTAATTTAGTTTCAATACCTACTAAGAACTTACTCAATACTTAAAATCTGGCAATTAGAATAAGTTGTTGAGGAAGTTGTATTTATTTATAAGCTTTAACAAGCTAATGTCTTCTGTCTTGAGCACAGGAAAATCAGCAACTGGAAAATGTCATGCTCCCAACTCTCTCTTCGCTATAAAAACTTTTTATGAAACTTTCCCAAATCCATATGCAAATGCAGTTCAATTCAGGGTTAAGCCACAGCCTGTGTCCCAACTACCTCTTTTTCTTCCACTAAGTTTTATCTACCTGCTCTGGCAACTTAACCCAAATTCTTTCCTAATGAAACCAAACTTTTCTGAAGTTTTCAACATGAGAAAAAATCAGTAACTCATTAAAAAACACAGAGAGTATTGCTTTGCTCAAAGAAATAATAGTAATGTTCAAAACAACACTCCTGAGGAATCATCTAATGGCTTTACAATGTGTTTTTAAAGCAAAGCTCAAATCCCTGTTTCAATATAGAATAGAACATCTCTGCCTCTTGAGAAAAGGCTGGGTTTTCATGATGGCAGATTCTCAAATAATCTCTTGATTTATCCTCTGTTTATTTTCTCACTCATCTTTTCATAGGCAGCTTTGACCTTTCATATCTAAGCATTCTCTGCTCTACTTAAATACTAGAGGGTCTCTGAAGATCCCTTAGATTTTACCCTACAGTACAGATGATAAGTCATTGAAAAAGGACATAGCCCATAATACCTTAACAAAGAAATTTTCAGTGTCCAAAATCTCCTGCCTTTAACTTGAATTCTTCTGCTTGAAGCTTCTTTTTTCCTCTTCCAACTCTATTAGTTAACACCTTGTATTAGCTGCTGCTCAAGACTTCAGTTCCTCCTGTCAAACATAAACTTATTAAAACTTGGGATAGGAATATTTTCTGTCATATTTATCTGTACTAAATAAATCAGCCTTCACCCTGTTGAATCCCTGGGAAGCTTTCCACCCTTCTGTCTTTCTGCTAGATCTCAAGTCATCTGAATAGGAGTTCATTTATATTTTAGACCTTGGGTTAAGATAGCATCCTTCAGGTAATAAAATGTCTCTCTCTGACAGATCTAAAGTGTACTCTTCCAGTGACAATTCCCTGGGGCACTTTATGTGGGAATCAAGAAGTACTTTTTCTTCGGTGGTGAAATGAAGGCTTAAATAGGGAATGTGTACACACGGAGGACAAGTGCACTTCTGGTGGGAAGATAACATTTCCCACCAGGTCTTTCTCATATTACTGGTAGTAGGTTATACAGTGACTGTTAGTAAGTGGCAGCAGATACCCCTGAGGCACTTGTCAGCATGATCAAGATGAGAGACAGAAACTCTGTCCATGAAAGACACAACGATGACTTAGCACCAGACAAGTCTGAATATTAGAAACTTAGATTCTTCACAGATAGCCAGGTTCATCTCTCTGTTTCTCTCTGTATGTTTATTTTTGGCTATTGACCTTAAGCAGTGAGTGCAGCTACATGAATAGGCATTCGTGGGTTTGAATTTCACAGAACTGAGACACAGAAATACTTGTAGTACTTATAATTATTTTTACTACACATTCTCCCCATAGTCTGGTTTAGCATCAATCAGATGATCAAGAAATATAGTTCTTGATTGCAGACTTTCTTTGTCGAAGAAAATTGATGAGTTTAGTTCAGGGTTTTGTGAATTCTGCTTCATCAGTCACTGATGTTTTTCTGGAGAGTTGCCTAAAAAGCACAAGCTATGTATTCTAAAGCATAGATGGTACCTTTTCCAGATATTTCCCTGAGAACAATGGAAGTCTTTATTGGTTGCACTGACACTTTGCAAGGATGGAGGAACACAAGGATCAATTAACTAAGGTGTTGTCCTTGATAGGCTTTCTAAATATGTACAGGAGGCTGAAGTTAGGTTTACTTGTTTTAGTCTCATTTCCTCTGAGCTGTTGAACAGAGTTAGAAGGGATTTTTGCTGATCACTATTTTAGCATGAAAGATGAAATAAGGCTTTTTACAACTACTATTTGAACACTCACTTGTGTTGCAGTGAATTTCCTTCAGGACAAAAACCCTAAAATAGTCCCTGGTTAAATGACAATCCTAACTTGATACTAGAAGAAGTGTAATTTATGTGAGTAGATCTGGACAGAACTGGTTGGAAACATACCCTTCTAATTCTTTTTTAATTCAGTAAGTTTGACAGGAAGTGGACTCAACTTTTGTTGCTTTCCATGTTGCCTTTTCTTACTATATCCACATCAGTTATTGTTAGTCTGGTTCTAGTCAAGTCTGTGCAAATTTTGGTTTTGACTTTGATGAATGAAAGATAACCCCCTTAGCTCTGAATGCTACAGAGGTGGCCACTATTTTGCAGTTACCTTAAGAATATAGATTTTTACTTCAGTGGATTCTCTGCATATTTTTGTTGAATGCAAAAGAGCATGAAGAGACTTGTCTCTAAAGACTGGTTTACAAGCCAAGGATGCTTATTTAAAACCAGCATTACCTCTTGGATCAGAAAGATGGTGATGTTGGAATGGACATTGTAAAATATACTTAAGTTTACATTTTAAAGTCTTCCAGGACTTACATGTACTGATTGAAGTGAATATGTGGGAGGTTTTTTCCATTATTACTTTCCTTTTAGATTATAATAAATAAATAAACAAAAGGATACAATAGAGAGTTGAGCTATATTTATATTTGTTATGTTTATGCACAGCCCAACAACAGCATTCCCATGGCATCACTAAGTATTCATATGATATAAAGGGACATGAAAGGAATGTTTTCTAATGTCAGAAAGACTGCATATCCAAAATATTATATTTTTTTCCCCAAGATGCTAGTCTGCCATCTCTGCATCTTCCTCCATACAGGTGGTTCTTGGAGAAAGCCCATTTCCAGGATTCCCGCACCTATGCTGACCAAGATTTGTCATAGATGGCAACATGATGGCAACCACACAATAATGTCAGCCAGGTCTTTCAGCAAGGGCACAAATATCTTCCAGCACCATTTAAACTTCATAATTGTGGAAAAACAGGGATTGCTGTTAATGACAGGATATAGTGGTTCCTGTAAACTTTTCTGTAGGTGTTAGCATTACTGGAGAAATGTGATTGGATTTCATGCTGTGTTAGCTCTTTAATTTATCTTGCAGCCGATTTAATTTTTACTGCAAACTAGTGAGAAAAAGTATGAATTCTATTTGAAGTGTGATTTTTACTTTGCTTCTATTTGAGAGAGAGGTAGTTGACTAAGCACATCTCGTGATCACCCAGCATATGATTAATCATTTATAATAACTTAAAGATATACTGCTATGCCTATTTAGTTTGGCAGTTAAGATGTTCAGTAAATGGCAGAGTGAGTGGAGTAGCAGAAGGTGAAAAGAATGCAGTCAGTTTTTAATCAATAGTATAAGTTACAGTCACTGTACATATGTATATGTACCATTGTGGGTACAGCCATCCACCAGTCAGAGAGTTTACCCAGCTAATTTACCAACCACAATGTGCAATGAACTTGACCGATCATTACTTGGTAAAAAAGTAAAACCATTTGAATGGATTCAGGAGACCCAGGGTGCTCCTTGTTTCATCTCAAGGTCCTGTTACTATAATTGTAATTTGGACACAAGCTGCATCACTTCTAAGATATCATCTTTCAACAGGATCAATAGTTTCTCCACAATCAGCACTGAAATCCAGGAATAGTTCAGTATTTAGACTGTTCTGGAGTCCATTACAATAGACAGTATGGACAAAACAGCTCTTACTCTGCCAGCCTGGCTTGTTCTCCTACACATCTCTGGAAGAGTTTGTCCTCTTACAGACTCTTATGCTCCTTCCTTCCACTCCTCTCACCCCTCCTCCTTCTGTACATACAACATATTCTGGATGTCAATGCTTAAAAAGTGCAAAAATCACAGCGTATGAGGTAACCTTATTCACCACTTTATGAAGAGATGCCCATTTTTAGAATCATAGTATTCCAAAGTATCTGCGACCCAAAGAAGGACATGCAGGGTCAGGGGAAGAGCCAAGCTGTTGGGACAAGGCTGCTGTAGATATGTCGTGTAATTCTAATGATATGACAGACAGGAGCTGTCAGTGTTGCACATGGCTTACACAGTGTGGACAGCTGGATCAACTAGGTGAAGCCCCAGGGTGAGGGTACTGGTCCAGAGGCACCTCCACATGCTGCATACTGGGGACATAAATGGATCATTCCTTGGGCCTGGTTACAAACATGGTAGGGACACATCCTGCCTTGTTTCAGAAGCAAGGAACTACAGCAGAGAGGGTGAAGAATAGGAGGTGCCTTACAGATGTAGAAACAAAGGGAAAGTTCTCAGATTTGAAAAAATGGTCTGCCATCACCTCATTTACTCAGAGTTTGTTGTTTTAGAAAAAGATTTGGTGGGCATAAAACCTTGCTGGTACAAAAAAAGCAATTGTTATGGTTTAAATAAAAGAAGTAGAGGCAGGAAGGAAAAAACATTGAAGACAGTCTCCAGTTAGAACATAGGACAGTCAGTTTCTGTACACTTAGAAAAATGTTTAGGGACAGATTGGGAAATCAAAGGTCTTGAACATGTATTATGTAACAGTGTTTCAAAAGAAGGGTACAGAATCTTTAAGAAGTGTGCACAACACTGTGGTATGAAGCTATCAACTATGTAAATTAAAATTGTCAGTCCTCTTTTCACCTTCTCGTCTTCTCCAAATGCAAGGGAAAGAAAGGAGAATTTTCTTTACTTTTAAAGTCAGCATTTGGAGCATTTGCATTTTGAGTAAAACCCGGAATAGTTTCTCGAGCAAATGTCCTTGCAAGTAATTTGAGTTTTGCAATTTTTAATTTTTAATCTTTTTTATCACTAATCCTCAAGTAGGTGTCCTGCAACATCTCTAGCCTATTACTTACAAGAAAGTAATTAAAATTCATTGCAATATTAAACACAATTCTTTTTGGGGGGGGAAACATGACCTAATTAGAGGCACAGAACTTTAACTTATGTGCTAGGAACTGACACTCAATATCTTCTTTTTCATTGCTATTCAGGAACCTAGAATATAGATTATTATCTGTGACAGGTTTCTGGCAGTCCCTCTTGGTTTGACAGTGTTATTTTAGAGAGAAGAGAGAGTCACTTTTGTATATAATGAAAGGCAAAGTTGTCAAGCATTCATACATATTTTATGCTGCATAAAACTTAAGTGCTGGAGGAAAGATTCTGTTTTCAGTCATGCTATTGTAAATTCATAGTGCTTCTCCTGACCTCCAAGTTTGTATCAGTGACACACAGTGGCATCTAGCCCAAAGGACTAATTCCATTTTTTTACACAAGTAATGCAGTTCTTTTAAGTCAGCTTGGCCCTTACAGGGTTTTTTTGGTTAGCACAGTCATGCACAACTGTGATGTGTATTTTGGCAGTTTGGCATTTTCTACTGACATTGACAGAACTAAAAGCAATTTCTATCAATGTACTTTCTTGAAATGGCATCAGGCATAGTCTGTATTGTCTATTTTTTTGATGGAAGTGGTAACTCCTTGCTGCAAAAATTCACTTGGAGAGAAAAACATTTTCTAGTTGTATGTTGCTAGCTCTGCCTTTACTCTGTTCTTGTAAAAGATGGAGAGTCCCTTTAGGCATTTTTGCACACTGTTTGTTTTCATTTCCGAATGTTGCTGAAGCAGCATCACATGAGCACTGAGGTGAAACAGAGCAACCAAAGTACTTTGGTTTCTGTAAGCTGAATGGAAGATGATATTGTCTTTAAAAAGCTTACTCATTAAGTTTATATATTTGATAGGGAGAAAAAAAATCTCAATTCTCTTACTGTGAGGCAGCCACTATAAAATACATAGATCATTTTAGTACTAACCAGCGTCCACACAGACACTGTTTCACTAAGGAGTAAAACAGAAAGTTCTACACATATCCTTCACAGAATACTTACTTACTAAAGAAAAACATGTTTAGAGTCATGATTTCCCCTATGCCTTTTCCAGGAAATGTATGAATGTACAACAATTTGAGGGATTCATTATTTTAAAATACAAAAATAACTTTTCTTTCTTTTCGCAGATTCACAATAGTGGAACATTATATTGCATGCCCTCAAGTATAAGGGTTTCACTGATTAACCTTCTGTAAGCTTTTTTAACAGCTCATTTTCTGCATATTAACACATACATTAAAACAAACTGCCAAGCTGAATCAACTTTTCCACAGCACTAGCACGAGATTTCTAGCAGGAGAAATAACACTCTTAACATCATGCCATGTCTCTCAGTTCTGGAATTTGGAACTCAGGGCTGATATTCTTGACTATACTGAATCTGGGAAAGAATAATATGGTGTAGAGGAATCTTTGGGAGGTTGGGCTGGTTTCTATAGTGTTGGCAACAAGTGATGTTTCATCGAATTTGCTGTGTGATAAAGATTTTTTGTATCCTATACAAGAGTATCTGGTCCCAGAGGGATGATCTTCATCTTCTAAAGCATCCTCCAAAGGCAGAGAACTGAGCACAACACAGCTCTGCCTTCTTTACCTTCCCAGGAGCCTGTGAAACCTATATATATATAGAGAGAGAGAGAGAGAGGGAGAGATGATGTTTTATTGGCAGCCCCCTGTAAAAACAAACAAAACAAAAACAAAATAAAAAAACCCCAAGAAATTACTAAAACATTTCATTTTTCTTTGGCTGGATGACCCTGAGTTACATTTCTATTGAACAAACTTGGAGCAAAAAGAATGCACTTACCTCTTCTACCTTTTTCTTTTTCTTTCTAGCTTTGAGCAGTACAGTATGAAGTGTTCTTTTCTGATTGTTTGCAGGAAAATGTTGCTATGAATGTGATGTTTGGTTCATCTTTCTTTCAATATAATATTTACTGCAGCAGGCCATTATCTTTGGGAAACTTTTAAGTTCATAAGTGTGGAATTTTAGAGTTCCCTTTCTTACTACAAGTAATGATTATAATAACATTATGTTAACACTATTAACTAATTTTGCTACTAATAACAAAAAATTATGTTACTAGAAGCATTACAGGCCGGCCTGTTCTATGTACCATTCAGCTGGATTAGCATTTTGAGTGTTATTTCGTCCCATGTCAGGAATCTCTAATCAGTGTTAAGGTTATTAGTTTCCACAAGGCTATTTCATAATTAAAACAAGGTTTTATGCCTTTAAATAATGACCAAAAAACCTATACAGAAGCAGTAACTATCTGAAATATGATCATCCAACAAGAAAAATACGCTTACCTCATCATAAGCAGACACTGCAGTAGATGCTGCAGCTGGACACAAGTTTTTTTCCTCTTGTAGAAAGACTGAGTGTCCATTACATTTTCTGAAGGCTTCATCAGGCATCTCTCTGCCATTCCCGTAATCATGAATCAGACCCAATGTAACCAGGATCTTTGCAAGTGAGCCATTGAATAGTCATATAATAGGGGAATGCAGCAGGTCTGTGGAAAAGTTTGTTTTTTTCCAAAGCAGGATTTTTTCCAAGAAATTTCATGTTTAACTTTATGCTACTGGAATTACATCAGTATTTGTCAAAGTGAGCAGAAAAGGGTTGTACCAAGGAAGGAGTTGTTAGATGTATCATATAACCATACACTTAGGCAGATAGAGGTTGGGAGAGGATTTAAGTCAACGTTTGGCAAACATGCTTTTTGCTATGCATAAATAAAAATTAACAATATTCTATTTGTTTTATATCTTATATTGGTAGCTCTGCAAGAAGTTAGAAAGAAATGTGTTAGTTTACTACTTCAAGATTTTACTGGTTCTTTTGCCCCTTTATGGAAGCTTTTATTCTGCTTTGGTTTTTAAACACAGATGTACTACTTATTCCTCAGTTACTACAGCTTCCTTAGAAATTCCTTCACATATGGCATTAAATTCCAGTTGACAAATATGCAGAGAAAAGAAGCTTTGCTTATGTACAGGCATTTGCTGTGTACAAAAACATGAAGCAAATAGCTTAGCTACTTTTACCTTTTAAAGTATGTGTTGTTTTTATGGAAATAGTCTGAGGTCCAATATGGTGTCCTCAGATTGTGTCCTCAGAACAATTTCAGCATCAACATTGAATATAAATGTACAAGTGGGAAAAGGAATTACACAGTTCCAACTAAAGGCTCAGTAGTAGTGGATTTGTTCCTTTTTTTTCCTCCCCATTTTTTCTTTTAAAACAACAGTTACATTAAACATGTAGCTCTGTAATTTGTTCCTTAAAGTAAATTCAACTTCTGCAAAGCTTTTTTAAACCAGTCATATGGATATATCCTCATCAACTTCTAATGAAAGACAATTTTAAAAAGCTTGAAAGAATTCAGTAATGTTTTGGAAATCTCTTTTAAATGATAAACAGAGTAACATTCAGTAGTGATGTTACTTTTGTATTAATAGCACCTTTAATAGCTCTTTCTTGTAGCATATTTTACATGCACAAGAGGAATTTTTCCTTTCATTTTAATTATCTGTGGAAAAGACATCTGTCTGTTCAGTTATTTCACCCATGTGTTGCAAAGCAGAATTATTTCTTAATACTATTAATAGGTTTTGTGGAATTCATTTTCATTCACAAATAAATGGATATGCATTGTCATAAAAGTGATGAGCAAACTTTAGCAGGTGTAAAATTAAAGAACATACGCTTGTATTGTTCATAATTTAAAACAAATTGGATTCTTAAATAGTATTCCTAATTTTCTGCGTATCATTGACATCACTACAACAAAGCTGAATAGATAGAAAGCACCACATTCAATACCTGAAGTTCACTTTGGATCAAAACTTGTAAGTCAGATCTGGTTTTGTCATTAATAAGTTTAACCAGGAATTTAAATACCCATAATCATAAGCAAACATGAAAATTTATTTTCTTAAACTTCTGATTACACTGACACCCTGAACTAGCAATTGGGTATGAAACATTGCAGTAGATCAATTTTTTGACCATTGTGTGTAATGGTTCATACATTTAGCATACAGAAGCCCAAAACAGCATCTTGTCTCCACTCAAAACCAGTACAGTCTCATAGGAAAACTGGTATTATATTATTTTGAGTTGTTGAGATCTTTGATAGCTGCCATGTATCCTCAGTTCACACTGGAAACAGGAGAAATTTGGACATTGTAGTTAAGAGCCCAGAAAGACTATGATGAGGATACTTCCAGTCCTGAAGTCAAAATCAGTCTAAATCTCAGGCCAAATTAAATCCAATGAGAATTTGAATCTGACTGCTTCTGAGAAAGGCTCTGCAATACACCTTTTTTTAAAACCCAGCTATTTGAAAGTTACTCTTCAGATTATCTAAGCACAGCAGCAAAAGGTCCAAGAATGTGCAAGGTCCTTTCCTCTGAGTATTCACAGCAGCTCACACCATGTCAATGATGCCTGTCTGGTGCTTGTCAGCACTGTCAGGACTCACTGGCTGCCTCTGGAATTTCTATTTTCAGTTCATTCCATATTCATTTAATGTAAAAGGCAGGTGAGGGGGAGTGACAACAGGGATCAGAAAGCCCTTCTCCAGAACCTTACTTGTTATCATTTAATCCTTTGAGATTTAGCCTGTCAACTTAAAAACTTTATCTCGCAGTATTTGAAGTTTTTGCATTGCAAAGAGCTGTTTGGGGATATAAAATTTGACTAAGATCTGCAGTTCCATTCTCTTTACAATCTGATCATTTTTATTATGGAAGTTAATTTGGAACTGGAAGTACTGCTACCTCAAGAAGGAATATAGCATAAGTAATTTTTCTGCATGTAAATAAGTGATATCCAGTAGAAAAAGATGTACATGCTCTGACTGGTTGAGTCTTATGAATAGTCCTGTGGCCAAGCAGCAAAAATAGAAGCTGTTATTCATTTCAGATTAAACAGGAGTTCAAAATATTGTGTATTTTTATTTTGTGTTACAGATTCATTAAAATAATATTTTTGTGTGTGTGTGTGCCAGGAGTTCTTTAAATAGGACATTTTAAAAGGTTGTCAATGCCCAGGTGTTCTGGTTTGGCCAAATTTAGAAAGATATCCTCTGACGGAAGGCACAAGCACCCCTCCCCCACCAGGTTTGGGAAAAATAAAAGTTTTGCTCAGTTTTTTCCTTCCCCCTCTCAGGCTTAGTTTAGAGGCATAGAAAGATACAAAGTTAATTCCTGGGCATAGGCCAGCGACATGGGATACACATCATAAAGTCACCCCAAGACACCAGGGTAGGTGACTAGTAGATTAAATCTAACAGAGTTCTACCACCTGTACTCTTGAGAGACTGTCTGGCAGGTTACAAGAAAATGCCACCTGTCACTCATTCTCATGTGTCAGGACTGTCACCTGTCCCACTCTGAAAGGCAGACGGAGCGGTATTTTATGACTTGCAGGAAAAGATGTCATGGACACTAAACTGTCAAACCTGCAAGGGCTGTTGAGGACATTATACAAGATAAATTTTTATTGGAATAAATCTCTTGGCTTCTACAGATATAAGTGCTCTTATGTTGAAAGAAAGCTCTCTGCAGTTTTCACTTATTCCCAGTCTGTTTAAGCCCTCCAAGAGTTACATCCCCATGAGGGCACCCAGGCATGTACACGGACCCAGTCCTTACCTTGTGCATCCCGTTTACTTTAAAATCAATGCCAAAGCAAGCAGGATCCCTTGATACCTTTCTTTGTCATTCAAGCACCTGAAACACAAGCTGTGAGAGAGTTGTAGCTCTGCAGAAAGTTTATAAGAATGTGTTCAGACTTTACCTCTTCTCCTTTCTCCTCTTGTTTGAGGCAAGGAAAAAACATTACGGCTCAGAGATCTGGCTGTTTTACTCTTTATGGCTCAGTGAAAGGATAATTTCAAATTCTGTTGTAGTAACAAAATTAGTGTAGGAATAATGCATGATACACCATCCTACTTAGAAATGGGACATGGTTCTGGGTAAGTGCTTAGCTCATCCTTTTGTATTTCAGCATTGGTAAAATGTTTTGGGCTGTAGAAGGACATTAAAAAGATGTGCTGAGTTTGTTGGTTTTGATATATATATATATTTCTTTTTTTAAATTAGGAATGACCTTAATCAAATTTTAATGTTGTAAAAGCAAACATTAAGAAGTTGTTTTCTCATTGAAAATATGCTGAGTTGCATTTCTTGTCCCATGCCACCATAATCAGTCTTTAAAATTATTTTCAGAATAGTAAATATGATGGAAAAAACCATGTACTATATGCATAATGTAGCCAAATCTGATGGGTTTAATATACATATCTTCTCATGCAGACAGAATATTTTTAGGATTTTACTAACTTTTGTCCCTTAGAATCAAATATTTAGTATCAATAAATTAAACACAGAGGTTCATCATCAATATTTATCATTATGGGAAACATATTGCACTTTGAAAAATAATCCTAAGAGAGTAATTAATTTGTTTTTCACAAACTGATCATTATTATATTGGATTGTATTGTAATTAACTAATACATCAAAAAGCACTAGCATAATCACATTCTTCTTATTTGACATGCAGACTCTTACAGTGTACAAATATGCAGACAGATGGGAAATACATCAATTGAAAACCTATCCTATGAATGTGAATATTTGAAAAACCTTTCAGATTTTAGTGGACTTTAACAAAATATTTACTTTTTTACATCTTTTTCTGCATTTCTACTTCATCCATCATCTGAAGCCTGACATAGTGTCATTCTTCTGAGTCAGTTTGGCAACAAATCAGGAAAACCCAAATCATTACTCAAGCAAAGCATATGTAGAAGGTGGGGGAATATGAAAGGAGCCAAACCAAAGTCTAATAAATTGTGTTTAAAACTTCAGCTCTCTCCTAGTTAGGTTGTGAAGGTACCAGATGAGTTTATCCACAAGCTGGTAACCCTTCAGGCTCAATATTCCAGCTGCCTGTGTGGTAATTTTCTAGATTCTCAGAAATTTTATAAAGCTGACAGGAAGGAAAAGTCACAGAATGTTTCTGTGCAAAATTCATGAATGTAAAGACATTAAGAGTACATTCTCCAATGATAAAAATCTGTGTCTGTAATTGAGAATCCTATGAAACAATATTAACAAGAGTAGCACAAAAAGACAAGATTTAAAAAATCATGAGCCTAGTCCTTTTACACTGTGAAATGCCCTTTTAGGTTTAAACTAATTTTAAGACTATTCATATCCTTTCAGTTTCTGAGAACTCAAATGTGTATGATGATTTTTTTCAGTGCATTTTGTTT
The DNA here is from genome assembly GCF_041296385.1 of Aphelocoma coerulescens. Taxonomy (NCBI): domain Eukaryota; kingdom Metazoa; phylum Chordata; class Aves; order Passeriformes; family Corvidae; genus Aphelocoma; species Aphelocoma coerulescens. The sequence continues at coordinate 59,482,922 of NC_091015.1, read as the reverse complement.
TAGTAGTAACTGAGATCCTCTTGTAATCACTTTTCTGCAGGAATTGTCTCCTTCAGTAAAGCCTAAGATTCGTTAAGGTGTAATAAAAGCACTAGTGGCATGAATTGCTGTCTGTTTGAGAGCTGGGAGGAATAAACACTACATGTCTCTGCCTCTAAGTTTCCAGAGAAACCTACCTTTTCCATTGCTTGATCTTTATTCTTCAGAAGGCAAAGTGAGAAGAAGCTTATACCTCAGAAAACACGAAGAGATGGATCATTCAGGCAACTAGCTGTGGGTTGTAGAGGCCAGAAAATACACCCAGCCATTTCCAGCATTCTGCAAGAGCTGTATGTTACAGACCTGAGATATCAGGAGGGAGTTTCCTTTGGAAGACAAAGCTGAAAGGAAACCTATTTTCTTCAGCAGCAGGGAACAGCATGAAAAAAATATTTGTGGAGAGCAGTGGAGGAAGATGAAATAAGGAGAGTCAGAGGATCTCTTTGTAGATAACAGTGAAGTTGTGTATTCTTACATATAGGCTGAGGTGAAATGTTTCATTTCAGTTCATTGCTACTTGATAGTGGCAACTTTCCTTACCCAAAGTAGCTTGAGATTAGTCATTATTACTTGTGTGTTTCTATCGGTGTATTATGGGAATACTGGAATGATATAGGAATGCTGGATTAAAGTATAGGCAAATGGCCTGACTGTATTCCTTACCAAGGTTAAGGGATAATTTTCATATTCCACACTGAGCTTTCATGAGGTGTTACACTGATGAGTAGTACTCTAGCAGGTTCATGCCATTTATGTATGAATGTATGACAGACAAAAGTACCTTTGGCTGAAGTGCAACCATGCCTTCAGTGTCTAAAGTAAGGATGCACTGGTCCAAAACTGCTAGGTGTTCTTCTGTGTTTGACTCAAATGTATTTTAGAACAGCAAGTTGTCTATATTTTTTTATGAAGCTGTGAGGAGGAAAACAGCTTTCAATTCTCAGACAGAGTTGACCAAAAATTGAAAAGAAAAATTAGTTTTATCCAGTTATAATAAACCTGTTCTAAAAACATGCATGAAGTTGTAGACAACCTTCCTTAAACTTACACTCCCGCTGAACCTTTCTCTTCATCACAGTTTTCTGTGTCATACTGCCTGCAGATTCAGATGCTAAAATAGCTGGAATATCCTTGGTTCAATGTGTACTCTGTAGCAGGAATATATTCTTGAATTATTTTGTACTCTGTCTTTAGAATGAGTACTCAGATTGGGGACATAACTTTCAGCATTGTTATGACCAATACATAGTGCAATGATTTTAACACATCACCAAGAGTGGGTAAATTTTGCAAAATTTTCGATTTCCAAGCTGTAAAAAAATAAACCTCTTTACCATTTTATCCTTAATGATGTAATTTTGATGACTCCTTATTGCTCACTTTCCCCTAAAAAAATCTCTCTACAACATTATTTGTTTCTAATTCCTTACTTAGATTATTTTTAAATCCATTTGTGTATTATGCCTTATTCTAACATTCAGTTCTCCATTTTTTTCCCCCATTCATATTATTTTTCTTTTCATCTTCTTCCTTTTATATATATAAAGGCGAGTAAAACCAACCAAAACAGTGTTATGGGAACTAAGAGATCTAAAAATATAAAGACACATGCTAATTTAACAACATGGATGGCTTTACAAGCATAAATAAATTTGGAAAAGTATATTAATATTTTCTGAAAGTACTTCAGTAGTGTAGCCATTGGGGAGGTATAAGGACATTTTAAGGGTAAGGATAATTAGTGGGAGAGTAGTAAGGGGATATAAACTGGCCATGGATCACATCAGACTATAACTCAGAAGAATAGAAAAAGTAGAACAGTAATGCTCTGGTAGGTCCAAATTATAGCAGCTAGAGGGGGTCCCATCTAGTCCTGAATTTAAAAATGTGTATTCCTGCAGAACTGAACTCACAACTGCAATATAAAAAAAAAATTATGCTGGTTCTTAGTATGCTTTCTCTTCTTGGCAAACTCATCTTGCAGCAGAATTGTTTAGATTTTTTACAAGGCAGAGTTAAACTTAGAGTTAAATTCTGTTAAGTTTGCGCACTTGCTCAAAAGGCATTAGTGTCTTAGTTTTTACTCACTGATGATTTGTACTTGTGGGAAAAGAAAATCAAAACAACAAAAAACCCCAACCCCAAAAAAGCCTACTAAAATTATTTAAGCACAATTTCCCAGAAATACTATTTGCAGCTCAGCAAGCAGTATAGTGCTATGTGCTGCTTAAAGACCTTTTCACTAGCCTCTATTTTCTTGCCAGGCTGGGCTCCCTATCTTTTGGGCCAGATTTTCCATCCCTTGCATAAATTCTTTTATCTCTTCTACCCAGTCCAGTTAGCAAGGTCTTAAAATATGAACATCCATTGATCTTTTGTCACATACTGTATCTTTTGGCCTCTGTGGGCATATGGGTCATTAAAATCCATATTTTTATCTACTCCATGTGTTTAGGGTTTTTTACCATTACTACTTTTATTTTCTGCCCAGCAAAAGTAGTTCTTCTCTGTCTGGAATCTTCAGTATGTCTTTGCTTCTTTGCTCCTTTTCATTTCCTTTTTATTTCTAACAAGGATATTGAAAAGACTAAAAATTGATGTTTGTCAAGTTTATATTAATTTTCTTGAGTTTTCAACAATGAGTTAAAAGTTTAGCAGGATTTCTTTTTAATAACTCAGCACTATAAATAATTATCTTTTTCTAGGTAAGAAATAAAATAGTGGGATTTTTCACCAAGCTTTACTACACTGGGTTACATATTTATTATATGGAATGCAGTGCTGGGTGGAGATGGGACTGAGATTCTCTTAGATGCTACAGATAGCTGAAGAACAGCTATATAGGTTAAACTCTACTGGTTTGCAAATACCTGTAATAGATATATCATGTTTCTATAAATTGTGGTGTGCATTTAATGTTATTAACCGGTAATAGATATATCATGTACCCATAAATAGTGGCATCTGTTTAATGTTATTAATAGCACATAATTTTTTTAATGTCAAATCATCATCACAAAAGTAAGAGGCAGCTTTTCCTTAGGGAGCAGCAGGTCCTTTGCACAGAGCACTGTACGGTGCAGCCAACTGTGAGAACGGTGTTATCATGGAGAGGTGGATCCTGAGTCATATTGCTTCTAAATTTTCCAGTATGTACAATACCTTAGGCAAATTAATTTTTTTTTAATTCAAGTGCCTTTTTGTATCTCACAACATGGTTTGCCTTTAGAAACTCTTTGTAATTACCTTTGAATTTGGTTTTCAATGCTTCTGAAAAATACTCCTGCTCTCACAGTAGACTGATTAATTTGATTAGAATTCACTTACAGGCACAATACAGCATATACTCTCATATGTCCTGTCTGAAAAGAACTGGTATGAACAAGCATGGGCTTGCACAAACTCCTAAGAGGTTTAGAAAAATAAAATGAAAATTTTTCTATTACCTCAGACTTGCTTCACTTCTTTTTAACTACAAAATACATGTTGGGGATTACTATCTCACTCAACATATTCCTAAGAGTAAACATCTCAAATATAAGTGTACTAGTTCTCAACAGCTCATTAAAAACTAATCCATTAACATATTTTTGCATGCATCTTTAGAAGATAAATTATTTATATCTTCTAAAAAAAACAAATTTTAAGCAAAAGGAAATGTAAATCCAGTGCTGGATAAACTTTGGTGTTTATATTTTTTGGCTAAACACAAATTATAATTTGCATCTCTTATAATTATTTGGAGTTAGAACAAAATTTTTAGTCAGCTTTTCACCTATGAATTAAATTTTTTATTTTTAAAAACAGATATTATTCTTTTATCATAGAAAGTGTTACATTGTCCATATAATATTTAACTCCTCTTTTCTGCTGAGAAAAATAATCTCTTTCTGATTACACACATAAGGCAAAATTAGAAACCTGCAGCCAAATAGCCAAGAATTTCATCACACTTCTGGGAAAATCAAATAATATTTATCACCTGAATGAATTGCAGCCTTGACTAAAATGTATCATTTATGTTGAGTATGCTAATGATACATTAGAAAGCAAAAAGGCTATTTATTAAAGTGATAGAATAACTGTAGTTTCTATGAACTTCCACTCTGAACTCCACACTTCTATATGTTCTGTTAGAAAATAATGAGGTCTGAATGAACTTTGAACAGAGCTGTATTGTAGATTTGAGGAAATTCTGTCTCTGGATGAGTAGAAACTTCACTGCATCAGGTAAATAAATAGTCCTGTTTAATTAGCTCTCCCATCACACTGAGCGGAGAGAGTAGGTTTGCCTGAAGAGAAATCCAGCTCAGCTGGTGACAGAGATAAGGTGAGATGAGAGATTGCTTGGATGATCTGCTGTTCTCTCCTTCAGGAGGCTCATGAGGAATAGGTACTTTAGGGTTAGTACCAGGGACTTGCTGTGATAATGCCAGAAAGAGGCTGCTTGCCAAAGCAGGAACATTCTTCCCTTTACTTGTTTGTATGTGCATATTTCACTTAGAACGTCTGGTTCATTTGGAAAAAACAAACAAACAAGCAAAGATTGCAAAAATTCAAGATAAGTCCATTCTTCAAGCTCCAAGCCTGAGATTGTGTCAAATTCTCTAGTTTTATCATTTTATGAAAATTATTAACTTTGTGTATGGATTTTGTTGTTGCACCTTTTAATCACCACAGCTGTTCCATTGCAGCAAATGCTGAAGGGAAGCAAGCTTCTTAAAAATCACTGGTGCTTATACTTATATGTCTGCCAGGTACAGTCTGTATTCATATACTTTTTCATGTTGCATTCCTATCCTTCAGTGTTGTACTACTTCCATGAGAGCAGATTTGTTGCAATGTCCCTGACAGAACAGGAAAAATTACTCCCTGTGCATGTCACATATGCACAGATGTTTCCTTGCATGCTGCATTCCTCTTGTGTTTTGCTGATAACTTTTGCAGTAGGAAAAAATGTTCCTTGCAGCCTGTGCTGCAGCAATGAGGATTGTCTTCCCAAGTTTGCATGACTAAAACCAATTCAATAGGTCTGTCTTCTTTTAGTTATTTCTGTCCTTTTGTTTTTCTTGAATCTAGAGGATGAAACTCTGGTTTTGTTGTGTATCTGCTTTTTAGAAAGACAATACCTACAGTTGTCACCACATGATTATTAGTAGATTAGGCAGTGTCAAAAGCAGTAAGAAATTCCCCTGCCAGAAGAGAAGCATATCTCCAAATGCAATCTTATCCCACTGTTATCTTTGTACTAGTGTTTATACCAGTATGTCAGCAGTTCTATTCTAACCCTGTAGTTTTGAAAATAAGTAACAACTTTTGAGAGTACCTTTGGTCTAGCCTTGGCCAACTAATTCTTGATCAACAAGCTAAGGCTTTGTAAAAAAAGGAAAAAGATCCTAAACCCTAATATAACTAACTGTAATGTTTATACTTAGAGAAAGAAGAGACTCAGAGGTGAGATTTGATGAATTGATCTCAGAAACTGGGATTTAATTGCTCTTAGGAGCAAAAGATAGAAGTAACTGAAAAGAGGCTGTAGTTTTAGCATATTATGTGAGAGAGAGATCACATTTTCTGCGTCATGTCTTATCATGGATTAATCTCCATATTCTGCTTTCCTTATAATTCTAGAAGGAAAATACCACTAGTGGTTTAAAGAAGAGCATATTTGGTCACTTCAATATTAAAAAAGATATTAAGCAATTAGAGAGCATCTAAAGGGCAACAAGGATAGTAAAAGGCCTTGAGAGGAAGCCGGATGAGGAACAGCTGAGGTCACTTGGTCTGTTCAGCCTGGAGAAGAGGACACTGAGGGGAGACCTCATTGCAGTCTGCAACTTCCTCGTGAGGGAAAGAGGAGGGGCAGGCACTGATCTCTGCTCTGTGGTGACCTGAAGGACTGGCCTGGAGTTGTGTCAGGGGAGGTTTAAGTTGGATATTAGGAAAAGGTTCTTCCCCCAGAGGGTGGTTGAGCACTGGAACAGCTCCCTTGGGCAGTGGTCACAGCACCAGCCTGACACAGTTCAAGAAGCGTTTGGACAATGCTCTTGGGCACATGGTGTGACCTTGGGGTGTCTGTGCAGGGCCAGGAGTTGGACTCGATGATCCTTCGTGGGTCCCTTCCAGCTCAGAATATTCCATGATATCAAAACAATTGTGTTACGTATCAGTTTAGGGTTGCCTTTCTTCTCCCATTGCTGCATTGTTGTAAAATCATTGTAACTGATGAGATGAATCAGCTTTTGCTAATCTAGCCATACCCTCTAATACCTTCCTTCTGCATTCTGTGCTGTGCCTTTAGAGACTACTGTTTAGGCCTAGAAGAAATTCCCTGAGTTTAGTGTGAAGACCTATATTTTGATTTGGATACCATTCATTTTATTCCATGCTATGCAGATGTGAAATTTTATCATCATAATGTGCATCTATAAATTATTAGGTTTTGTAAGTCCAGTAACCATTTTGTTATGCCTATCATGAGCAGACCAAATTCTTCTTTTCTTTGTGTGGAATAAAGGTTTAACATTCATGAGATTTTTGCTTGTTTTCATTTCCTTTTGGCATAATTTAAAGATTATATTATGTGTGTTTGAAGGAAAAAGCAAGATGCACTCCATACTTGGGAAATTAAATGTTTCGATTCACCTAAATCAAAGCAACAGCAACAAAGTCACCTCATTATCTTAGTGATGTGTAAACTTGAAATATTATACCGGGTCTTTTAAATGCTGTGTGAAGGACTACAGCATCTTATTTTTCAGTGGTTTATTAAAAAAAAAAAAAAAAAAAAGAGAATCAATAAAATAAAATTAAAACCAAAGAAAGCTTAACAGCCCACTTTCTCAGTGGGCTGTTAGATTAGAAGCAACTCAGGAAGTGTACCTGTGCAATAGAAATGAATGATAAAATTTTGCTTACAGAACCCACGCATTTTTTCTAATCATGTCACTTAAATATTGTCTGTTGTATAAAAATGGCTGATATTGGTGTTAAAAATGTGAAAAAACCTCACCCTGCTGATTGTACTGATGCTTGGCTGAAATTTAGAAGCTTACAGTCTGTTTCCATTCAAAGCACAGATGGTTGCTGCAGTTTACTGATTCAGTCTCGTGTTTCTCCAGGGCAGTCCTTTTTGTATGCTCTGAATGGCCAGAGTCCTATTGCCCTGACCCCAGTGGGAACCAGGCAAGGGACGGTTTGTTTTTCTTATGTTTTCAAGTTTCTTTCAATCTGAATTGTAACAAAAAACTTTCATTTGACTTCTTATCACTGTCATCTTAAAAGTGTTCTCTGACTGCCTCGGTGTGATCCTCCCTGCCTTTTTAGTGTATTTTTACCATTTTTCCTAGGCACATAAAAACATATTTGTGCAACTGAGCCTATGCCTATCTCTGCTAGACTTAACCTCATGGATGGAAGAAACTACTCTACAGGCATCATGCATTGTCCAGACTTGCATGCTGCCTGATTTTCCACTGGCATTTTAGTCATTAAATAAGTGAATATCTCTGTGCTTTCTTATGTTATTTAGGGAAAAATCTTGCAATTTTTATGATGGCAAAGGCAGATGCTTCCAATTCAGTTCCAGGTCATGTTCATCATTTTAAGAATGGAGCTGTTTATGGAACCATCTTCTGTGTGGGCTCTCAGACATGACTGAGAATCTGGATTTTTTAGCCTTCCATTGTTCATCTGATTTAGAGCACAGCCTCATGAGTAGTTTCAAGGACCTGACTGAAAATGCATTAACCACAGAGTAGCAAATACAAAGATAAGGAGAGAAGGCTACCCTAGAAGGTTAACCAGGTGTGTTTATGGATAAATAGTAACCTATGATTCCAGTGTGAAAAGAGCTCTCCATGAGACTGAACAATTTTGTGGCTTGTTAGAGAAAGAGCATTCTGCATTTCTATGATCATTATTGTGGCAAGAAGATTCAGTCCATGATTTTACATTGCAAAAACATTCTGTAGCAGTTTCATTGTATTCAATATTTAGAAAAGAGACCTATGAAAATATTCTTTTATTCTGAAATTCTTCTACAATCAGGTTCTCAGCTGTGGTTTCTGAAGCAGATGTTTCAGCCCAATGGATGAGTTCGGATTTTACAGCACAGGAGAAAAAAAAATGAGGGGCAAGAAAAAAGACTACAATAATAGCCTTAATTGATGCAGATTGAAATAATTTGTCATTGAATCATGGCTTAGAAGTTCATTCTAATGAACCAGAAAATAGTCATACCTCAGTAATTACATCTAAATATTTACTCATATAAATAAAACAAAAATTGCAGTGAATCTTAGAGGCTTAGTCTACTGCACACTAAATATTGCAAAAGGCCAATTTGCTTCTAGTGCTCTGACTATGTTTTGAGAACGACAATTGTCCTTAGCTAAATCACTGATTCCCACTGTTAGAATTAAAAAAATGCTTCATGATTGTCTTTCAGGTCAGTTGACTGGGAGGGGTTCCATTCATAGGAAGAATAAGATTCAATAAAACAACAAAAACCTTTTTTTTTTTAAATCTCATTTCAGGAGAGAAGGTTCATTATTGTCTTATGTGTCAATATCACGATATAAAGAAATATTTTCTAGACCATAGTCTTTTGTGTGTGTGTGTTCTTTGGCTTCCTGCTATGTATTATTCATTTCAGGATATTCACCAAAGCAGTTAAACCTGCTCCTGCTCTGAAATATCACACACTTATTGGTCAAAATAATAGGTCAAAATAGGTCAAAAACAATAGTCCTTAGGATATTACGGAGTGGCTTGTATTTTGCAGAACAACTAATATTCTCTCCTTTGCAGTGATCTCAAGTCAATACAAGAGTGCATGATATGTATTTTTATAACTTTTGTTTTAGAGAGACCTCTTTTTTCTGTTAGGAATTTGCTGTGGTTTGACTGAAATCTGTCTGGAGGAATCTTTGTTCTTTTTTAACCCATTAACTGTTGAAATTGTTTGTGTGTCTGGAACAGATGAGAGATTTCAAATGGCTTTCTCGAGAAGTGACAGAAGAGCTCAGTCTAGGAAAAACCCACTGAAGTTGCACTCTGTCCGATAAGGCTATCAGCACAATGCACTGCCACTGTTGTATTTCCAGTTGTGATCACACTTCATGTTTTTGTTAGGTATTTAAAACCCTGGTATGACTGCAAAGTCAAACATTAGGAAACCTAAGGCATCTAAGGCTTTTGCAACTTTGGTTTGGCACCTTTTCGTATATGCACTAAGAGGCTTCCTAATTAAATAACGGTTTTCCATTCCCATATACCCTGCAAGAATCCATTTAGTTCACAAAATGGTCTATGCATACTTAAAAAGAGGTTACTCAATGTTTTGGGGATTTTTTGTAACTCAGAAGTGTAGCCAAAAGCTTAATTGATTGCTGTAAGTACAGAATTGCCCATTTACATGTGGCCATCCGTATGGTGCCTATGAGACTGCCTTAGGAAGATTTCTGCATTTCTTTTCACATCTGCAATCCCCTTCATCTGCTTCTGCACATGCCATGCTGAAGCACATAAGTAAAAGGTAAAAATGTCCAGTACTGTGAGCTGCCTTTGTTGTGATGTGGTGTTCTGTGTCTTGATTTACATCTCTCAGCACTGTTGTATATTAAATCTCTGGCATATCAGGTCACTCAGAAAATAAGGACTGGAATATGCTTGCTTTCTGTTACTAGGTATCATCAAATAAAAATCTCTGGTAGAAGTATAAGGAACGGTATCCATTTTTCTAAGGCAGCATTTTTTCACTTCCAGAGCTTACATTTCCTGTTTACCATTTTCCTACATATGCCTTCCCACTTCTGTAAAAGAATGAAGTAGAAAATTCTATGTGCAACAGCTACATAGTGTGAGGCTGTGCCATGACATCATTCTGGAAATGATGGGAAAACCTGTGAAATGGAATCACTGTGACAATCCTTCAGAAGGGTCAATAGGCAGAATTAGAAATTTTGCATTCAACCCACAGACCAAAACGGAGCCAATCTGATACATATTCAGTTTGTGTACAGGCAAAGCTCAGAGAGAAATCAGAAGTCATTGGTTGTTCTGGAGTTCTGATAGTATATCCTGGTTTAGCCAATCATTTTAGTAGTTCCCTTCTTTGACTTGTCCAGCTATTTTTGTTCTGTTTCTGTTGCTGCCTGAGTTAGTTGTCTGCTACCCCATTTGCTAAACAGATCTTTATTTCTGATTTTTCCCGTTTGACTGTAGCTTCCTGCCTAACCAGGCCAAGTTCTTTCCTAGACTTCTGTTTCTCCAGCTAAGTCTGTGTTCCTTCTTTGACTCTTCCTGTGCACATTATCCACCTGCCACTTGTTCCTCGCCATGACTTTACAGTTCCTTCCTACATCTGTTGCTATTATCGACTCTCAATCCATTCTTCTCAACACATTTCTCCCTCAAAGTTTTACCTTTTCGGTTTTATTCAGCTGATTTCATTCTCCTGGAACTACAGATTCTCTTGTGATTTGTTCTGTATCCATCTCCCTCACCTTCAGTCCTGGTACAGCTTCATCAAGGTAATCCTTCCAAAATTTCAGTCTTCTCTTGGCCAGATGGTGAGAGAGTTTTCCCTTGTCCAACACCCATTGCTTCTTGGCCTCCCCTGATGTACTTAAGTCTCACTTTTAGTCCTTTTTAGTCAGTTCTTTTTCTCCTTCCACACTCACTTTTGCTCTTACCATCAAAAAGTTCAATTTAGTAATGGTTTCATCTTATGCTACTCTTTTCATTCCCCTCCCAAAGTGTTTATCCAATTTCTTCTTTTCATGAATATGCTTTTCTGGAAGTAGGCAACAGAGGAGATATTTGGCTCTTGCAGCAGCCAAAATGAAGAAAAAAAGTCTTCATTCTTATAAATCGATGTGATCATCAATTTGCCTTCTGGGGATGGCTTCGTTCTTTCTAAGTATAGTGTATAGTGGGTTCTGGGTTTAGCAGGTATACTAGCACAAATTTTTCTGAAATCAGCATTAACATTGATCAGGTCTTGTCAGTCATACACAAATTCTGTTTTTTTCTGAATAGTTTACAGGTAAAAGTAGGAAAAATATTTGAACTTAAGGAAAAAATGTATATAGGTATTATTAAAGTAATTTCCTACCTAATTTGAATTTTATTCTGAAGTTTCTGAATTACTACAATCCCTCTCTCCCCTACTGTAGCAGACAAGTTTTGTATTTATGTTTGTCCTCCCTTCTAAGAATCTTCATTGTTTGCCTTTAAACCTTTTTAAGAGAAAAATACTAAATTGAAGTAAACAATTATCACATAACATTTTTGAGAAAATAATTATAAATTGATTAATGGTCTAAGCTGTAGAAAATGGATTTTTATTATATCAAGGATTTTATAATAAAAAAACTTAATTGATCTTCTATTTGACATCCTCATAAGTGTTCCTTATATTTGGATCTTACTGAAGGAATAGTTGATAATGTACTTGTGTCCTTATCATATGCCTAAAAATGAAAGTAAATAGTACTTTCAATGAAATACTCAATGAGCATTCCAAATGTGCTGGTGTAGCCCTTCTGCAGAATACCAAACAGCTGTAGTCCTTAGGGCACGCTAGCTTTCAAAATGAGAACAGGCAACATTTTAACAGGCAATCTTAAGGGAAAGGGCAGTCTCTCTTCCTGCAGAAAGACTATAGTGAAAATACTCTCCATAAATATTTGACCTCTTTAAACACAAGCTGTTCAGAATTGTTCTTCTTCCACAGGTAGTATGCTAGTGTATAAGATACTGAATAACATGGGTAAAGTGCAGAAGTTTTCCTGAGGAAAAAAAAAATTGATGTTGGACTTGAATATCTGCACAAAGGAGATGCCAGGAGAAGCCTCAGATACAGCATATGGATATGCATAAAAAGTAAAGTTACTCCCCTCAGTCTCACAGCAACCAGTTTTTGCCTTTCCCCAGACACATGATTAGTGAATGGCAAGAGACAATTTTCAGTATCCCAGTGTATCCCCAGCTACCACTATACTGATAAATAGCAATTCTCACTTTTAATATTCCGAGGAAAGGAGAAAACAGTGTCAACTGTAGTTACAATTGTTTCACTAACCAGCTTCTGACCGCCTTAGCTCTCTTATTCCCTACCTTGGCTTAGAGCAGTTCAACATTTAAGTTGTCTAAGCTTTTCTACGTATCCTAATTACAGTAATGAATGCTCTGGTTGTAGGGTACAGCTTTAAGGAATTATATGATCATCAATTACATATTTAATTCTTCATTATATATTTTTCTGCTAAATGGTGAAAGAGTGTAGGACTGTAAAAAGATGCAAGATGTGCAGTAAATGGATTTTAAATGTATTTATTCTAATGCTTTCCAAATTGCTATTCATTAATTCTGTGGAAATCTAGGTGTTTACGTGACACAAGCTCTCCTTGCCAGCTGTAAAGAAAAGAAAACAAAGATATATACATACTCTTCTAATGTTGTTTCTATGATCTGGTTGCTAATGTGATTTTATGCACATTGTATATGCAGATAGTGAAAGAGAAGTTGTCTTTTTCTAAAACTAATGTGATACCTTTGTTAAAGTAGAATCTGTTTTCAGGAAAAAACACTATTTAAAACAGTATCAGTCTTCTAAATAATGACATTATTGAGCTGTTGACAAAGAAGGAATAACAGATTTTGCATGAATGACCTCTGGAATTACATTAGTTATACACTAATTTTAGAATTATTTGTGTAAATTAAATGTGTGTCTAGTTAGGTCACATATTTATACATTTATATGCTGATTTGCATTATGGTTTCATTAAGAGTCATCCCCAAGTCTTAAACCTGCCTTTATGCCAAAACTAATTTTCATTTACATGGTCTCAGTTTTGTCCATAATGTGTTTATGTTTCATAAGGGCATAAATTAATTTTAAAAATTAGCAATTAATTCCATTTGCTCCTCTCTCTTTTACTAGAAATTTATCTATGTGATAAGTAATATTAACATCACACTGCCTGCTTCTGCTATTGTTTTTTATCCCATTATGGTCTCACAGGCAATTAATATCCTAGCTGAAGACTGAAGAAGGCCATTATAGTTCCATTTAACAGGCTGTTGCCTGTTCTTTGATTTGAAATTAGCCTGTTTTTACACCACTTTTAAAAAATCCATATTTATTTATTTATTTATTTTACTGGGGGGTTTTCTGGGGGTGGGTTTGGAGTTTTCTTCTGCTGCACTATGGGGATGTATGTATTTGACTTCCGTTGTTGACATTTGTCTTGCCCTCAAAATACAGAAACTGTATTTTGAAACGCACTGTGTCTCATTACAAGGCACTAGTCAGTGCAATTCAGTTGGAAGCTGAACATAAATGAAATGCAGTTAAAATAGCTGTCCACTTGTGTTCATGAGTAGATGCTCAATCTCTCTTTACTTCTGTCTCCTAAACTCTGTATTTTGTTCCTCTGCTAAATGCTTTCTCTGTTTCTTCAGTGGTGTTACAAAACACAGAGAATTTGTTACAGACCAGGGACAAAAACTATCCTGAGGAGACCACCTGCACTCTCTCATCACAGATATTAAAGGTCACATGTAAGGATGGCTGCTAGGAATAGCACCTAGACATGGGTGGTGATGAATCTTTTTCTCTCAGTGACTTTCGCAGATTTTGGAGACAGTCTGCACTTTTAAGGCACATTAAGGAACAGATAGTAAGGAAGAAAAAAAAAGTCAGTCCACTGTATGTGTCTGGACTGGTTAAAGCTGTTACATTTGACTTCCTACTAACTCAGAAAGGAATGGTCAGTTCTGCCTTTTTCTTACTGAAAAATATTATAAAAGCAGTGGTCTGGATTTTTTTAGTATGGACAAAGATTTCCCTGTACTTCAAAAGCTTTCTGTATTTCCATTTCCTGGCAAATAGTTGGGCTCATTAAGGATATCCTTAAAAGATAAGTTTCTAATGCTTATACTTCCTGGAGCTGGGAAAGGTACAAGAGATTCAAATGAGGAAGTACTTCAGTAAGTCTCATGAAACATCATGTCCTGAGACAAAAATGCTGCTCTACAGCGTTATATGTAAGAATGTTGTGCAGGGATCCTGTTGATAACCAAACCTCATAATGCAGTCCTTGAAAGCCTCAGAACTACTCTGATGGCTGAAATTTTCTTGTGAATCCATAGATTTCAGGATGTGGTGGCTGAGATGCTGATGCTCTCAAGCCTGCCCCAGGTGCCATCAGCAATACCAGTATGTTCAATCAGTTTGTCTGTGTGCCTTCCTGATGGACACTTCTTGGCAACTTCTTGCTCCCCCTGCTGGACAGGGAAGCAGGTTTGACTTGTGCAATATGGTCGGGATATGTTTAGTTTTATGGTCCTAATTGAGACTGCACAGAGCTCTCCAGAAAGTACCCCGTTGTTACAATGGAGATACTGTAACACACATATATCAAACCAGGAGTCCCGTGGAAAACAAATATATACAGACAGATTCTTGATAAATGTTTCAGAGATGTTTATTTCTCCAGCCGCATGGCCGGGCTCTGCTCAGGAACTCCTCAATCACGGGACCCGAGGGTCCCTCCCACGCAGGGGAACACAAACCAACCAATCGGGAATGAGGCTGACCAGGGGCAGGGAAACCCCGTGTCTCCCTCAGGGCTACATGGCAGGGGAGGGACCCCAACATCTCACCCATTTTATTTTAATAAAAGGAGAATGAAGACAACTGGATAAACGTAACAAGGACAGTTTCAAAACAAAACAAGCCACCCTCCTGAGTCTTTAGATGTCCAAACAGATTCTCTGGAACATCTTAGGGCTGATGAAGGGAGACAGAACTCTCTGAGCATGCTTTGTGGGGAAACTGAGGCAGGAGAGGGTTTAATTTCTTCCCTCCCCCTTTTCATCCCCCCATTGGCATCGGAGAGGAATTGTAAGGAAAAGGAACTGTATAAGGAAGCCATGGGGTGAAAAACGGATTAGGAATAAACTGGGGATAGGGTAAACTTAGGAAAGGGTTCATATTGGGTATAGGGTAAAAGGGGAAATTAGGCTGTGGGTAGGGAAATTGCTGCGATGGATGTTGTTTATAATTTCGTGCATAACGGCTGCCTTTGACAGGAATACCCCCAGGCCCAGTAACATTCGCTGCTTGTAAACCCTTCTTTCCTTGTACTATATCAAACTGTACAACTTCCCCATCTCCTACACTTTGCAGGTAATTTTTAGGGTTATTCCTTTTAATGGCAGTTCTATGGATGAATAAGTCTTCTCCTGTATCATCTCGTGTTATAAATCCATAGTTGTTTTTTACATTGTACCATTTCACAGTTCCTGTGATTTTCGTGGCTACAACTTCTCCTATCACGTGCTTGTGTATTTGTCATGGGTGCCGGTCCCGCGTGGCAGCTGCCTCGCCAACTCCAATGTCGCAGTCGGGCCCCCGCGTTGCGGCTGCTCTGTGCTCTCTGAGCGGCGCTGCTCCGGCGCGTGTCTGGGCTCTGCGCGGCCCCGCGTTGCCATCGCCCCTGGCTCCGTGGCCTGTGAGTGGTTCCGCTCCACAAACTCCACGCTGCTTCGAGAGCGGCCCCGTTTCGGCTCGGCGCTGCGCTGCACGGCTTCTCGTGTCATTGTGGAAACCGCCGCTTCTCCCTCCACAGGGCTCTCCGAGCCGGTCGCTCAGAGCGGCCTGCCACGCCGAGCCCCGGTTCCTGGCTGCTCGTGGCCCACGACACCCGCGGCGCCTGCAGCATCGCTCCCTCACTCGTGGTCGCGTGGCCGGGGACCCCGAGACAGGGATGGGGTCTGCGATAAGGCGCGCGCTCCCGAGGGGGCCGGGCGCATCCAGCACAGGCACTTCCGCTGGCACGGCTGCAGTCATGTGCTCCCGGGATGGCGGCCGCGCGGTCTCGGCTACGGGAGAAGTATGATCTTCTGCTTTAGGGGTAATGGGACCATACAAATGCTCTTCAAGAGCGTCCCTGATTATAAGGTATGCACGGAAAGCTTCGCTTTGATCCCATACCTTATCCCAGATCTCGTTCCAGAAACACCCCTCACAAGATTCAGGAGGTTCAATATCAGAAAGTAAGTCTCAAGAAATATAGGGGAACCTTTTGAAAAGCCACATAAAGAAGTGTTCTACATCTCCCGGTTGCATTACTTTTTTGTTTTGTTGTTCAAGGATTCCTTTTACTTCTAGATACATTTTTTTCTGTGGCTCAGAGAGCCTCATTTCCCACGATTCTTCCATAGTCCAGAGAGAATATCCAAACCAAGATGAGAAGAGAGAGGCCTAGAGTGGTTTTTTACTCACTAATTTCCTCAGGGATCGGTGTCTTGCCCTCATTCTTCCACCAGTTGTTACAATGGAGATACTGTAACACACATATATCAAACCAGGAGTCCCGTGGAAAACAAATATATATGGACGGATTCTTGATAAATGTTTCAGAGATGTTTATTTCTCCAGCCGCATGGCCGGGGCTCTGCTCAGGAACTCCTCAGTCACAGGACCCGAGGGTCCTTCCCACACAGGGGAACACAAACCAACCAATCGGGAATGAGGCTGACCAGGGGCAGGGAAACCCCGTGTCTCCCTCAGGGCTACATGGCAGGGGAGGGACCCCAACACCCCTAAACAGTACTAATCATGGGGTTTGCATTTCTAATTACTCCTTTTCCTGATTTTCTCTTTTTGCCACCTTTGTACCTGCCATTGTCTGCTCTGCTTTTCTGTCAGGCAAACAATATTTTAGTAACTACTGTCTCCCCATTTTCCCCCATTTTGCTACATCTACACCCATATTTGATATTTCTGATATTGTTACCTAGATGATTTTTGCTTATCTAGTATTACTGAAAGAGTTACCAAAATTCTGCTGGCCTTGCAAGAGTTCACTGGCCAAAGGCACCCAGTGCTTCCCATGGGTGGGCTGTGAAGCCTGACCATTTCTCCCTTTACTCTGCCTAAGTGCTGATAAAATTCTGCCATGCCTCATGGCACTATCTGTAGCTTTTGTCAGCTTCTCATTTAATTACCTAACATGCCCGACCATTTCTTGTGTCATGTCCAGCACTTTTCTATGCCCTATGCAGTTAGCCTAATCTCAGAGGGTACCAAATTGGTCTTTTCATATTCTTACACCCCTAACAGCACAGAGGTGCAATAAAGTCTGAGGGATGTTTTGAAAGCTAAAAGGTGTTCTAACTTCCCTGAATAGCCACTATAATATGAACTGCAAAAGGAGACATACCAATAAATCTAAAACTTCTCTTTGACACTGCTAGTCAGCTCAGTGTGTTTTATATTGTTCATTTAAAATTTAACACAATTGTTCCTGGCAGAGACTGAATTTAAAATTATTTAGCATCTGTCTATATTGAACAGGAAGTTGTGAACAATGGTAAAATACCGTGATCATTGTATTTATCCTTGATTCAGCATATTGAACACTTATTTCAGTTGAATAGATGCAAAAGATGAAGTCCAATACAGTAAGTTTTTATATAGCAATGCAGAATGCATTGCATTCAGAGGCTGCAAGAGAACTTTCAAGAGCTCAAAGAGAATTTATACAGGCCTATAGTCTTGTGAGAATTGTAGTAGGATTTTGTAATGATGGTGAGGGATTTAAACCTGTTCTCTATTTCTTAAAACCATTCCTTTATATTTTCCTGAAGTACAGTTTTAGTAGTTGCTCTGGGGGAAGAATGGCATCTCCTGAATCATACCTTTTCAGTAATGAATGTAAAAGGTCAAACAGAAGTAAGCAAACACTAGAGCACTCAAGAGACAAAGTCCCTCCCCACGCTCTTCTGAAAGCCGAGGAAAGGTAATCCTAGCACAGAGAAAAAAAACTAAAAGAAAGCGACATATAGGTCATGGTGGTCTGAAAGGTGAAGCATTTTGCAATTATATAAGAATAATAATTTCAAAGTGTCCTTTTGTTTGAGCTTCAGTTTCTTGGGTTAACATTGTGCATATAATAGTAACCGTAAGAATGTCTCAGAAACCTAAGAAAATAAAAAATTTGTATATGTCTTTTGTTGCCTAGGAAAGTTTAGCTTAAAATGTCCTTTTTCTCATCACTTTCTTTGTGCCATTTTAACTGATAGACTACTTTGGTTTACTATATTTTCCCTAAAAAGGTAATCAGATTTGGGGCTTTTTTTTGTTGCGTTCTCAGATAATCTTTCTTTTGTTTCTGCAAATCTGTGTTAAGCATAGTGCTTAATGCACAAGAATGAGTCAATGTCATTGTTAGTGCTCCGTGGCTCATACCTTAGAAATTTTGTCGTTCATTTGAAATTGCAACAGAATCATGATGAATTATTTTGGTTGAGGTATGTGGGTGTGATCAGTGATCAGATATTACCTGCATAAAAGCAGTAGCTCAATACAGAACACTTTCTTAAATTACTCTCCTATGGTACTTCTGATGTATACCTAGATGGCAGTGGGTGGTGGATCATTCTAGTTCCTCAGGTTTCATAGTGATGTTTTTATGTGAAAAAGCATATGAAAAGGAATGTAATACACCTAACAAGCCAGCCATGAGTTGAAAATTTATACATGTAGATGTAGGTAATGTAGATTTAAATTTATCTTTTCAATATTGGAAATATAGCCCACCAGCTTTATACAAATTAAAAACTTGAAAGAAAGCTGCATTCTAAGGCTGAAGTGGAATCTTTGGTATTTCAGGGATAGTTAAAACCTATTCGTCTGCTGGTGACATGAAACTAAAACATTCTATTTCCTTGCTTGGTGTCAGCCTATTTTAGCAGGAACTGGAGATAAGAGAGTCTGTAGAAGAAAAAAAAGCAATAAAGGGAGACTATTTAGAGAATCCAAGAGTATTTGTCTTGACTTAGAGAAAAAACAGAGAGATCCTAGGATCTTTCTAAAACAGGAAAAGCTGTAATGGAAAGGAGGGCATAGGAGGAGAATGCTTAGGAAATGGATTGAATGCTGGAAGTTAACTAAGATGGATGGATGTATATATGTTGATTTCAAATTTATAATCATATGATCTGAAGTAGCCAGAGATTATAATGCATGAAATAGTTGTCTGTTACAGTGGGGACCTGGACTTAATACTGTGGGAGATTCCTTTTACTCCAGGGTAGACTATTTCAGTTGTTTCTGTACTAAAGGTTACAATGCTGTAGTCCATACTGAAACAGAAGACAGACCCCAAAATAAAACATATAGTCTACATTTATAAATAAAAGTTTATTTAGTAGAATATTTTAAATAAAGAGAAACATCTACAATTCTGTTTTGCTTTAATTCCTTCTGCTTTTGCATGTTAATCTAGAACTCTCTTTGACATTTACAAAAAAAAAATTGCCATCAACATATGGGTTTGTGGAAGCAAGAATACAAGTACATAACATTTAACCACATGTGGTTTGGTAGGTTCATAATCTCAGTCTGGAACTTATGTAATGCCTCATGTAGAAATAATGATTGCCCACATATATTTTTTCATTCATAACACGGGGAAAGTAAATACAAGTTTACATTTTTCAAAGATAAAAAATAGACTTCTTTTATTCTGAATTCATACAATGAATTTTATACTCTTGAGTGTGTCATTAGCAATTCATATAAAAAATCAATGCCTGTTGAGTCACAAACATGCAGTTTTGCTTTGAAAAATCATTTTCATTCCTTCCCTGTGCCTGTGTATAAAGTATACAGTAGGCTGAATATTAATCCTCACTACATCTGTATATTAATTGCCAACTGTTTTCACTAAGCATATTACTCTAGTAAAGATAATTGAAGATTATTGTTATCAAAAGAGAGAAAAAAATACCAAAACCTTGCTAGCAATTTCCTGTTCTGTAATTTCCTTCTTCTCACAGAATATTTTTCCTTCGTAAAAGAAATTCAAAAACACTCAAGCATCACAATCTAGGCCACAGAGACATAAAAATAATTCTCATTTCATTTTCCACTGAAGTCTAAAAAATCTTGGAAAGACCTGTTCCAAAAAGGGAGATTTCTGTGTTATACAGATGCAGTCATATTTGAAAAAACCTTTACTGCCGCATGTGCAGATCAAAATTATGTTATCTGTTTGTGAAACAGCAGAAGTGTAGCTATAACATCCAAGAGAACGGGAATGGAAATTTTAGCATGAAGAAACTTGGCATATTTTTACTGTGCTTTGAAAATTTTGGAATATTTGATTGTTCTGATTGATTATCTACTAAAAAATGTCTGTCTCAGATTAAGTCTTTTTATGAATCTTCAAATGCTTCAGTATACTTCAAGAAAGGCTTTTTAATTAAGATGTAAATGTATGGATAATATCCAAGGTACACTGTATACCCTTATTATCCACTTATTTTTTTAACAGAACATAAAATGTTCAAAAAAAATTTCACTGCAACAGTTTTTTTAAGAAATGTGGTGTTTTGCTTTTTTGGGTTATCTAGCCAACTTTTATTTGTTTGCATGTCTTTGCTACATTTACCTGAGATTGCCAAGCATCATGAGGAGTCAACAAAATCTAGGAATTTTAAATACCTTTGGTATAAGAGACTAGAAAAACACCCAAATGAAGGTGCACTGGGAAAAAATAAACGAGGCTTTTTGTGTTACTTGGTATGTCATATTACTGCTCCAAAGACACATTTGAAAATTTGCACAGATGAGCAGGTTGCTCATGCTGCTATCTCTCTGCCCCTCTACCTTATTATGGCATAAGAAATAGGGTTTTAAGGAGCTTAGGCAAATACAGATTGTGATCTTAAAACTCCTGTAATTTGCTCTGTTGATAGGATTGACATTTCAGTTGTATCTGCCAATGCTTGGCAGGCTGCCCACATGGAAAGTTAGCAATTCTGTCTTATACCTCTTAAATTAAACTATCAGTATACAGTTGTTTTTAAGTCTCATTGTGAGGTGGAGTATGTTTTCCCAGCTTGTTTTCAGAGCAGAGGTTCTCTAGCCCCCAGTCATCCTCATGGCCCTGCTCCGGACCCACTCAAGCAAGTCCATTATCTTTCTTATACTAGCAAACCCAGAGCTGAATGATACAAGCCCAAATAAAAAAAAAAAAAAAAACAAAAAAACACAGTTTTTGAGGCTGTATGTTTCAATCAGGGCTTCTTCAGTCTCCTTCTTCAGTCTTCTAAAGTTCAGAAACCTGAAAACTGTAAATAAGAATTGTGCAAGTGCAATGTAGCAGAAAAGTATAAGGAAAACAAACCCCCTTTTCTTCATGCTGTAAGATTCAAAACTTCTAGTAGTTTCTTTTGGCTTTTTAATAACTTGTAACCAGGTGTATTTTTAAAATTGCTTTTTCCTGTGGGATCTCATCTCCCTTAAGGCTGTGTCATGCAAATGAGGATTTATAATCTGTTTTTGAAAGATTTGCTTTTTACATATATTTAATTTACATTCCTTCATTGATTTCAAGTCATCTGGAATAACTGCAAATTGGAAGCTTGCTATAATCACCCATTAACCTTTTATTAGTTAAGAGTAGAACTTTGAACTCAGAGGGAAACTAAAGCCTGTGGAGGTCACAGAAGACATTCCTATGTGTTTTTCAGTTAATTCCATTCACAAGTTCCAATTTCTGAAGCTAAAATTTGTTTTCCGATCCATTGGAAGGGGATTTATTTTGTACCATTCTGAGGTGATCATAACAGTGAGTCATATACCTGAGAGATCCCGAAGATGAGTGAGCCACAGACCTCTTGAGATCTCTGCTGTTGATAGCAGTAATGGAAGGCTAGAGAAATCCTCCTCCAGCACTGCAGAAGTGCTTGGTTGCAACTGATTATAATGCGGATTACAGCATTTAAGAGGGGGATGGGTTCTGCATGCTTCCTCAAGATGTCATGTAGTTCCTGGGAACAGGATTCTCCAAGGAACAGAGTGATGAGGTGAGCTAGAGAAAGGCAATGTCTCTGCAGATTCCCAGCTCTTTGGATTATTTCTGCAGAGCAGAACTTTCTTGCATCCCTGATGTATATATCCTCAGTAGAAGTATAAACACAGAGGGAAAAGCTTTCTTTCCTGGTAATGCAGAATTAGTGCACGCTTTTGATCCTTTTACCAGCTTTTGGCTGGAGAAGCATGCTCTATAGCATTTCTGTCACTTTGTATTCTTTTTTTCCCTTACATATAATAAAGATTAATTCTCTGGAGGGTACTTTTCAACCCTGAGGCCAAGAAGCTGTGTTCTTATATCACTGTGAATTTACATGTAAATGTGGTCAGGATTAAATTAAAGTCTCCAAGCAAAGAATTAATTCGGTGCTTGTTGACTGTTTTAATTCCCTTCCTTGCAAATAATGTTTTTCTTCTGTTTTCAGTGTTCATGAAATACTTAAAAGTTTAAAAGCCCTTAAGAAAACAGTATTAATATTTTGTTGTACATGCATCCAGGATACATTTGCAAGGCACAATCAAGGAGAATGGTGGTTCTTTTCTCTATGTGAGCCCATAAATTATGTTGTCAGCAGCAGGGATTACAAACAAAGATGTCTGAAAGCACAGATTCTTCCATAACAAAGCAGATTTCTGTGGGACAGTGTGGCTGGTGATGCCTGATTTTATGTGTGTGCAGGTAACACCAGAGCTTACTGTTAAGTCCTATCAACACGGTCAGACTTAAGAAGGATTTTTGCTTTAGTTCAGTGAAAGGAATAGAGACTGGGTTTTTTTATTTCTTTGTTTTTTCAAAGAGTGTGTTTCAGAGCCAAGACTGGAAAGATTGGTCTTTCATTTTACAAGCAATTTTTTTATAAATACCAGGCTCACTGCTATGCATGGTGATGTGCACCAGAGTGCATCACCAATAAACATGGGCCACACAATTGTTGCAATCCATCAGTTCACTCTTCCTCTGACTAAAAAGTCATTTTGGAGTTCAGCCATGTCCCACGGGTGTATCAGATTTCATGCCTGATTTTTAATCTCGGGCTAGTACTTATAAAAATCATTCACACTCATGCTTTCCATGAGGAGTTCTCACTTGGCAAGAATTACTGATGTTTAATCTTCTGCTTTTGAGGATCAGAACAGAATACAGAAAACTGTTTCCAAAGTTCCCTAAAAATGAATCTGTATGAATCTGTGACATATGGTATATATGTGTTTACTAAGCTTTGACTTTTTAACTGTTAATGCTTTATGCTTGTTGAAAAATCCTCTGAAATGTAATTTACAAACCTCAGCATCAGAGTACAGTTATAGAATTGGATTACGTTGATTGAACTGTGCTTCATGTAGGGAACTAAATGATAGCAGTCAGATCTTTGGATTGGTATCCCATCAAACTCTATGGAAGAAGGGAGACTTTCTTAGTATTTATAGAGATATATTTTCAGTCATACTAACTCCTTGGCTTGCAGAATAAAGAGGATTTGGGGACAGAGTATAACCAGGCTGCATGACATTAGAGATACTTGGGGTATCCAGCAACCCTGCTCATAATTCAGGTTTTGCTGTTGCTATGCTTTTATTAATACTTAGAAGATTCAGCTGAGCTAATACTTTTTGAAGGGAAGAGGAATAATCTTTCTTTAGTCTTTCTTTTAACCCTCGAATATGAATTATGTTAGGCCTGCAAAGTGTCTGATAGTCAGAAATGGAGTCTCAGACGTAAACAAGAAACAAAAAGCAAAAGCTTCTATTGAAATATGCCAATATCAATCTGAAGGTGGAATACCACTTTCAAGCAGAGATGAAGGAATCTGAATGCGAGGGAGGTAAAGAGCAGAACTCATTTTGTAATTCCCCTTTCGCCTAAATGAGGACTAAATTTATCTGGCCATGATGCTCTGTGAGAGTTTTGGTGTTTATTTGTTTTATTTCCATAACAGAATTCTAATTTTAAAAATACAATAATAACTATCTGGTTTTGTTGTGGAAAAATAGGCACTTGGGTTCTGTGTATGGTGGGTTACTGTTTAAGGGGTGTGGATTGCATTGGTTTTCCGTGTTCTGAGCTAAAAAAAAAAAAAAAAGAGAAAGAACTTTGCTTCTACCATTCTTAAAACCCCTACTGAATTACATCCTGAAAGTGATATACTCATGGCTGGGAATATTTTGCCATGCTTTTTGTAGCATTTGTGAGTGGTATATGCTTCCCAACAAATGTTTGGTCCACAGTGGGGCAGAGTTTTGACAAGAGCATGAATTTTTCATATCTTGTTCTAAGGGAAAGAGAAAAAAACCCAAACTTCTAGGTCTTTGAGGTTTGTTATTAGCTGTACCTGCAGTTGTACCAACATATGCAAAAATAGATACAGGTACAAATATGAACTGACACTTCTGAGCAATAAAATTCCTACGTCACATATGAAAGTGCGATACCCTAATGCTTCTGTCATCTCTAAAGTACAGCTCGTGTTGAAGTTTGCTAAAAGTGGTTCCATTCTCAGTGTTTCTCAGGTCATAGCTGTTCATTCCACCTATGTATTTATCTTTTTTTCAATGTATTTTATATAGCATCTTGTTTCATTTCTTATGCTAAAGACTGTCAACTACTAAAAAAATCTTAGAAACTTGCCAGGAAAAATAAAATAATCCTATGGACAAGCAAGATCACATAAAATGATACTGGGTTTATTTGCTCGCCTATTTAATCTAATTTAATAAAAATACAGTGGGGATTTTTATTCATGCAGATCAGAGAAGTTTCAAAAAAATCTTACGCTCTGGACATGTGAGGAGTTTTTGAAAATCCACCACTTTATTATTTACTTCTAGCTTCTGTAACCACTGGAATTGTGCATTATGACCCTTGGATTCTCTTACTGTCTTTTTAATCATGGTTTGACCTTGTGAACCACTCATATTTCATTCTCAACACTGTATTAGGGTAGAAAAAAGAACCCTAATCAGGGGTTTAGTGTTCTGTCACACAAAGGCTCTCATATTAATAAACTGTTCATGTCTTTATGAAGTTATCACTTAACGACATGAAGTTTCTAACTCATATCAAATGTTGATATTATATAGGTGGATTGCACAGCTTCGCTGTTTTGGGGATTGGGCAAGGTGAAGAAATCTGATTAAATCTTATTTCTAATATTCCTGGGAGTTTTCTTTCTGGAATCTCTACATTTAGCATTTGTTTTAAAGTCTAACAACAGGAACTTTTCTTTTTTTTCCAAGCCCCACTGTATCAACAGAAAAATGTTGGTAGAGATTGTTGAGTACAGCATAGTGTCTTTATGCAGTACTTCAAATTTCAGCTGAGTTACAGCAAGAAGCAAATTTCTATCAAAGTAAACAAAGTTTGTCAACAAGATGGAGAACTGCTGTCACCAAAGGTCTGTTTTAGCAAAAAAAAAAAAGCGCAAACTATGATTTTAAAATAGCCCTTTATATGAGTTTCTTACAAGTGCCTCAGCTAGCAGTTATAACAAAGACTGTCTGCCATTTTACTGCTGAAAGATCATGTTTTTAGACGAGAAGCCTTTAGTCCCAAACTCACCACTGCTAAAATAAATGTTTTGAAATGAAATGTATTGGTATAAAACATCAAGGAAACAGGCCTAAACACCAAATTTAATTTCTATAAATTTTCAGTCTGTTTCCTTGGGTTTAAAGAGCAGACAAGATATAGTGGATATGCTTCATATTTAAATTGCAACTTGAAGAGGTGTTATAAAAGATTTGTGAATGTGGTAGCATATTGCATGTCTGACATGCAAATATCAGACATTAGGAGGTCTATGATTGTAATAAGCATCTCTAAACTTACTTAAACCTGTAATTACCTATGACACTTAATGAGCATTTCTTAATGCCTCTGTCAAACCTTTATAAATTCTACATAAATTCTTACATTTTCTTCCAAAATATTAATAAATTGGTATCAGTATAATTACAATTGTTTTCATATATGAACAAATACAATTCTTGTTGACTTATAAAGCAGTCTGCTGAATAGTATTTTAATCTTAAAAAATTTATGTTAAATAAATGGTCTTTATCTTAAACTAAATTCTATTTTTGCTTTTGGCAGTGGAATTTTTGATTTTATTATTCCAGCATCTACACCTCTCTCCTTTAGATATTAATCTTCCTTTGTTTTCCATGTTTCATCTTTTCAGTGAAGTGAAATTCCTATTATTGTTAAGAACAGGAAACATGTGAGCTGAGCCTGCTCACAGAGACAGAAAATCAGGACAGCACCATGCAGCAGGTCAGAGACAGGCACCCTGGGGCAATGAATCCTTAATCACTGGTGGCAACAAGCAGATGATATGTACTTTGAATATAAAGTTTTTGTTCACCGAACATCCCTTTTTTACTTTTTTATTCTTTTGATGCCTTCCTGAGAGTTCCAGTTCCCCAAAAGTTAACATAACAAGATTGGATGTATGAGTTCTGAGCCACAGTGTAAAGCAGACTTCAGTATTTACTTTTCTTCTTTGGACTATCAGCACCTACTGTGTGTTGCCTGTTACTATGTCAGTAGAAAGATAAAACAAAATTAGTATTGCTCTGAAGCTTGAGGGCCCATGGCATGTTGCTATGCATGATGGTCATGGAGCACACTAAAAGAAAGGAATTTAATTACAAACCTTCAACATAAATCACCCTGAGCAATGATGTACAGATCACCTTGTCAGATATGCTTCCTACATGTGGTTGTCTGGCAAATTGGAGAATTTATGAAGCATTAAACTATGTCAGTCTTAGCTGGATTTAACATACAGTAACATTATGATCACATAAAGCTCTTCATGAATGAGATTTGAAAAATGTTAACTGCGCCAATCCCAAAGGATCAGCGCAATGAAGATGATGGTGTGTCTGTGATGGCTATTTCTACTTAGCTATCTAAATGTATTACAGTAACTAAAAGACTAAATTCAAATGCAGAAAAGAAGCTTGAGGTAGTATTAGAGAATAAATCTCCCTGGGAAAATTCAGCACTTTTTAATGATATATATCACAAAGAGAATTTGTTTTGATCCATAGATAATGCTCTGGTATAGGAAGTGTGGATTTTTGAATTCTAGCATTTTTGTCTTTAATTTTTCTTTTAACAGATAAAACTTAATTTTTTAATGAAATCTTATGTTTTAACAGGATGCATTATCTCATAATATCAAATTTGTGTGGGTGAGCATTAGCATGCATGCAGCCTATTTGTCAGGGAAGAAGAGCCCATGGTCTCTCCAGCCATGCCTTGTATACCTCCTTTTAGTTCAGGACAGCAACTGAGCACCTCAATATTAAAAGAGAAAACTAATTAGGAAGAATGATGGGAAATCCTCAGTAGATATATTAACCTTCACAGTTTAGCTCTCTGCTAGCCCAATTTATTTAATCTAGATTAATTAACATCTTATTTACCAATATATGGTGATGAAAATTTAGATGTTTAACATATTCCTGTGTGTATGCAAGTTTTTCCCCATATAATATTGCTTACATATAGTCTGATACCTGTTCTGCTGAGGACTTCTGTGCTTCCTTTAGTCCAGATGGATCTCCTGCCACTTGCTTTTCCTTTGCTATATATTATGCCTTATCAGTCCTATGGATGAATGTGGTCTTTCTGAAGTAAGATCTCATGAAATATGAGGACTCAGAACTTGCTTAGCTGCCTCTGGGAGCTGATTGAGGGCTCATCACAGTTCCAGGCTCTGCAGTTTTAAACTTTGAGAGGTAGCAAAAACTTCAGAAGATAAGGCTGCAGTGAAGAGGTTTAATAAATTGTAAAGCAAGTAAGATCTGTATAGCAAGAAGTTTGACATGTTGGTAAAGTGTTGCCCTCCATTCATGCATCTAGTATTTTCTTAAAGTTCATTTTTCTAAGGTCACATTAGTAATTTGATCATATATTAATAAAAAATCCTTGTGAATTATTGCCACAATGTTTATTTTTCATTGGCTTTTGGCTTTGTTTCTTCACAATTAACTCAATCAAAAAAATTACTCTTTACTCTCTCATTACTCTTTTAGAAGCTGGCTACTAATGTTTAAAAATGTAGTGTCTGGTCTTATTTAGATGGTTTGGTCTTCATTATCACATGGTGTATTTGCAGTGCCTATCTACAAGATATGGATTTTTTTCAGTATCACAGCAGAGCCCAAGTTGCTTAAGGGAGAAAGAGACATCACCTGGTGATAACCAAAGCCTTGGTGTTCAATATTGAAACAGGCAGTGTGCTCTCAGCTGACCTGAACCTGTACCCTGGTGTACTGGATTAAAAAAAAATAGTCATGAATAAGAAATATTCACCTTTAGTTCAAAGGATTCAGTTTGAGCCTTGCTGTGTGTCCGTGTCAGTAGTGGAAGACAGGGTAGTTCCTACACAAGGTATTAAAATGCCAGCTTTAGTGGGGACTAATAGAGAATTATCAAGAGGTCCTAAACCAGAGATGTTTATGGAGTTATGTGTCCGGTGTCTTAAACCCACTTCAGTGGCTACCTCATTTGAAGTAAATATGTTATATGTGCCTCTGATTAATGCATGTCTTAGCCTGGGACACAGACGCTCAACTCAGTGAAGCCAAATAATAGATGATATCTTATCTTTCCAGTGCAATTACCTTTTAAAATGAGGAGAACCTTTCACTGAAAGGATAAACCTGTCCATAGGAGGGCTTTAAAATCTTTAAAGATGATGTACATGGACAGGTCGTTGACTAAGACTAATATTAGACTAACAGTAAGTTATCTCTTAGTTTTTGTAATAAATCCAAAGTAAGGTTATAGCGTCCTTAGGAAACAGTACCTTCCCTTTACTTCAAGGTTAGTGATTAAATTTTTGAAATGTACAGTTTCTGCCCTCTTTTCATAGATCTGTAGTCCCTAGCAAGTCCATATGAAGACATAGGCTGTTCTAAGGGTGATCTACCACCTAGCTGCATTTGAAACTGTGATTTGAAAAAGAGATGAAGATAAATGCTATTAAAGATAAAAGGTGGGTTCATGCACATTCTAATATTGGACTCAAGGTTAGGTTTTTTTAAATTTGTTTCATCTTGTAGTTCAAAAGCATTTTTCTGAATACTAAACATAATTTTTGCACAAATGATCAAGGCAATCCAAAACTCTGTCTTTCACAACACATTTACAAAGCATTCATGTTTATGCATGATTCCTGTAAAGGGGTTTGAACAGGAGGAGAAAGGAATTTTTACACATTGGTGAGCTTCAAATTAAATTATTTCATTGATTTACTTGTTCATGTAGCAAATTATTAAAATGGCCTTTGAACAACGTGGATATTTATCTCCCTGTATTTAATTTAATAGATAAATGTAGTCAATATCAGCAAGAATCTGCTGTCTTTCGTAAACTTTTTCATAGACATCTATTATTTAAGAGCACAATTCTGCATTCATTGATCATATTAAATGGTATTTTTATTTATTTTCAAGATTCCAGTTAATGTTTTGAAAGGAAATTTATTTACAGTAATATGGAGCAAATAGCAGTCAAGAAATAGAAAATGATTCTTGGAAGAGTACATCAATGTCAAACTTATGTTTTACTGCCCAGTCCTTTAATGGCATGTTTAATTTAAAAAAAGAAAAAAATGCAGGTTTTTTTGAAAGAGTATAAACTCTTTCTCTGGTGTTTAACATGTTAGGTGACTAATTTCACCTGCTGCAAAATCTCTTGGCTCTCATATCATTCTTCAAGTGATACAAAAATACTTGCAAATATTCCTGTAGTCTGAGAACTCACACTTCAGCTGGGCTACCAGGCAACTATAAATCTTTGGTAAACACAGAGAATACTCAAACACTGCTTACTCAATATTTCTTTTGGAAAAACGGGAGTTGTCTGGGAAAACCTGACATACTTCTGTGCAGTCTTCTGCAGTCTGTCTGTGAGGTCAGCATATACAAATAGTGCTGAATTGGGGTAGAAAGCATGTTGGAAAATCAATCTCTCTTTTGTTCCCTTGTAATTATGAATATGCCCTCATACTTTAATAACTGGATTTATAATGCTAGGGTATAACACAAAGAAATAAGCTATTTCTAAGATAATAGTTGCTGAAGCCATATAGAACCTCATGGGCATGCACTATTTTGGCTTCAACTTAATAGATGCTTACAAAGAACTCTGAATTAAGATAATTCAATGCATGGAAGATTTCCCATGTCATGGAATATATACGATAGGGTAAGGCAAATACATCCATAGTTAAAATCAGGGCTCATGCCCAAGGAGTAGGTACTTGTGGATTAACATTTCCAACTTAATAATATTCTCTAGAATAATTGTAATAAATGATGGAATTTTCTTTTTTTTCTTGCAGTATATGAAAATTAGAAGCTTGAAGTTCTCTTATTTACCAAGTTTAACACTTAAATACCTCAGCCTTTTCCTCATCCTTGGTGACAATGTTCCCGTCTGCATCTAGTAAAAATGAAGTTTTTCCTTGGCCCTCCTTTTGTTGTTAATATATTTGTAAAAATACCTTTTATTACCTTTCACAGCAGTGGCCAGATCGAGTTCTAGCTGAGCTTTTGCCTTTCTAATTTTCTCTCTACATGACCTATGGACATTCTTGTACTCTTCCAAAGTTGCCTGTCCTGTGTTCCAAAGGTCAAAAACTCTTTTCCCTGAATTATTGCAAAAGCTCCGTGTTCAGCCAGGCTGGTCTTCATCTCTGCTGGCATGTCTTTCAGCACATAGGGACAGCCTGTTCCTCCACTTTAAAGGCATCCTTCTTAAATTGGGTTTGGCTCTCCTGGTCCCCTTTGTTGTTAAGGGCTGTTTCCCAGCTGACTCTCTGAATCAGCTTCCTGAACAGGCCAAAGCCCACCCTACAGAAGTCCAAGGTAGAGGTTTGGTTGACCTCGTCCTTATTTCACCAATTAAAATTGAAAACTCTACCATTTCATGGTCACTGTACCCCAGATGGCCTCCTACCACCACACCTCCCACCAGCCCTTTTTTGTAACCAGCAGGTTTAGCAGGGCACAAACCCTTGCTAGGCTCGCTTCCTAGTTCCACACACTCCAGGGACCTCCTAGACTGACTCCTCTCTGTTGTGTTGGGTTTCCAGCAGACACACAGCAGGTTAAAGTCTCCCACAAGAACAAGGGCTAGGTAAAAGGAATAGGCAATCTGACTATAAAAGTCAGGAAGCATTACAGTATTTGAGAATAACTGAGATATGTGTCAATAAAATAATTTTTGTGTGAGGCTTAGATATAGAAGGTACTTTATTAATTCATGTCTGTTGTTTCATAATATTGAACTAATTGGATTAATCTTAAGAGATCAGTGACTTGTATAGATATTGTTGCATTTGTAGGTCCTTGCACACAGGACAAGTCATTAATGCTTTTTGCTACCGGAATAAATCCAAAATGCAGTCCTGCTATCCTTTTAAAATATTGAAAATACCAAAAATTTTGAAGAGCCATTGCATACCTAAGAAATCTGGGCAAATAAAACTGTCATCTCTCTGATTGCAGCACTAGGTGCTTGCACTTGAGGATTCCTTCTGATTTATGTCTTATTTACAGTATCCTCAGTGAAAGAGGAATACATATATGAAGTTAGTCCTCAAGTAGAGTGGGATTTCTGATCGGGTACTTTTCAGAAAATCGCATGACAATATGAAATTCAGTCCTGCAAATCAAGATTTCATTATTTAACCTAACATTTAGGGCACCTAAATGAAATGAAGAAACTTTAAAAAACCCTATTAGAATTGCCAGAAATATGTCCTAGAATTCTGTTACAGTGGGGATACTGCAACACACGTGTATCAAACCAGGAGGCCCGTGGAAAATAAATATACATGGGCAGATTCTTGCTAGATGTTTCAGAGATGTTTATTTCCCCAGCCGCGTGTCCGGGATCTGCCGAGGAACTGCTCCAGTCACGGGACCCGAGGGTCCTTTTGCCCGTGCAGGGGAACACAAAACAACCAATGGGGAACGCTGACCAGGGGCAGGGAAACCCCATGTGTCTGTGCCCTTAGGGCCCCTCTTCCCAGGGCTACATGGCAGGGGGAGGAGACCCTGACACTAGAATATGAAAAGAAATAATTAAGGATCTAATTTGGCTTCTCAGAATATGTGTCTGTATGCAAATATGGCCTGTCTGTAATCACTGACGTAGTTGCTGGTGGGTGGATGCCTGAAACAAAATTGTTAAGCAACAGTGGCTGGTATTAAGATGCTGGTAGCCTGTAAATGGGTGCGAGAAAAGCTGTTATGACAAGACAGCAGAACTGATCCTTTTGCTGAAATCTTGTGACATAAAACAAATTGAGATTTTTCTCAAGTGTTACCCACCAAAAAGCAATCTGTTCCTGATTTTCGTAGCTTTGTTGGGTAATTTTAGACCAGTTGGTATTGGCCTATTTTGTGGCTACTGTAAAGTTAAAGTAAGTTAATAGAGTCTATGATTGCTTCTCATTTTAAAATTATTTTAACTGTTATTGCAAAATATTATTTTAACATTGGGGTTTTTTCAGGACAAAAGCTTATGGATTTTTTTTATGGTTTTTTTGAAAGGCTGAGAATTGTAATGTAAAAATACATCAGTATACAGGATAGCAGACTTACAAAGATATTAAATGACATGTTTTCATAAACTTACACAAATTAGAGATATAGAACATCTATTAATTTTCAGTTAGCTGAATTCCCTATGTATGGCAGCATTGTTCCCTGTAGTGTATTTTTCTGAGCTTTGTTAGTCTCCATTTTAAATGACCCCCGCAACTAGATTTTTACAGCTGCCTTGGGAGATTTCCAAGGTCATGAGATGGGAAATTTCAGGGCACCGTGTTTATCTATAGCAATGTTA
Source organism: Aphelocoma coerulescens (assembly GCF_041296385.1). Classification (NCBI taxonomy): domain Eukaryota; kingdom Metazoa; phylum Chordata; class Aves; order Passeriformes; family Corvidae; genus Aphelocoma; species Aphelocoma coerulescens. The sequence goes on along the minus strand of NC_091015.1, from coordinate 59,450,112 downwards.
ATGGAACTAATAATGTATTCAATATGTTCTTTAAGGTTAGGTACTTAACTGTTGACATACTCTTAAGAACTGAAGTAGGCACTTATTCTGGATTCTCTTGAGATTTATCCAAGAGAAGGGCAAAAGATCAAGAGATTCATGAGATCTCGCATTCTTTTCAATTTTTCATAATAATTATTTTTTGCTCATCTTTAAAAAAAAATCCAGTCTTTCTAATATAGATACCATGGGCATAATATTAGCATAACACTATTTTTTTCTCCAGGAAAATTTATGATTCTGCCCAGTGCCTACAGAAATAGAAATGGGCTGTGTCAATAGTTAGGGCAGTGAGGGTAATAGGTTTAAATCTCTCACACATCTGGTATTGTGTTAGCAATCTACTTTTCTCCCCTACCCATCAATTGCCCAGCTGTAGCTAAACTGTTGTAACATTAGATAAATACCTTGGCTGGATAGTTCCTCCTAAGTTATTCATCTGACAGCCCATTAACAGACTGAGTTGGAAAAGTTAGAAGCTCTTCATACAGAATGCCTGACATCCAACATCCTTATTTAGTATGCAGGGATAGGGGTAGTTACTATATACAGGTTGTGGATAGGCTGGGCCTGAGTCTCAAAGACACAGTAAATGCCTGAAAATTGCCAGTGTCCAAAATAGAATTTCAAAAGAACCTCGATTACTATTAGATCCCAATTGATAAAAAGTTTGTGGAGGTTCAAGACACAAGGTAAAGTGCTGGGCTTGTGCTGAGTATATTTCTGGGAGCCTGGAAGAGCAGGGTTCTGTTTTATCACTGGTATTTTTGGAGAAACTCGCATCAGTGCAAATGTCCTTGGTTTCTTTACTGTGTTTGAGACTCTTTCCATTTGGAAATTCCATTTACCAGTCAGCTGGAGAAAGAAACTTCACCCCAGGTTATCGACAGAGGGTTCAGTCATCTAAATCATTGTTTAAAACTTTGCATTGTTATGGACTGCTATACTGTGATATATTTCGTGATAATGGAGCACGAGTTTCATAATAAGTATGAGAAAAGAGAGTCACATAAAGGTCTCACTTTTCTGCTTGCTAACTAGTAATCTTCATTCGATATATACAGAAATTATTCATTTAATTGCAAAATGACAAAAGAATTATTCAAGTTGTTGAATTTAATTTATCCTGGTTAAGAAAGATAGATCACAAGCTTAAAGTAACTTGCTTAGAATAAATTTTATTTGTTTTTAAAACAATTAATTTAAATACTCAAAAGACCTGGGGTTTTTTTCCATAAGGCTTTTGAACACTAGGGAAGGAAAAAGAAAATAATTAGGAACGTAAATAGTCTCGTAGATCTCGTATTAGTTAGACCTTTTTTTTGTTCCTACACTTCAGTACAACTAAAAGTAAATTATTAGATCCTGTGCCACAGTGCTTCTTTGTAAGACAGGCATAATGTTACATTCTTTTTTCTCACATTTTTGTTTGTTTTTCCATCATATACATTTTTATTACAAATGCCTTGAGACACCATTATCCTTTGTTATATATAGGTAGATTAAGAAATTAATAAAAAAAAAAAGGACTAATTCTGTCTGGGATAGGTGGGGCCTACATCAATATTGAAAAGTAAAGGCAAATTCATTACTGTGAAGAATAGGTTTTGCATATAAGGCACTTACATGTATGCAAGTAAAATTCTGTATACAACCTTCTGAAAGGAGTTTTGAAGAAGCCCTTGTATTTCTTTGTTGGGTTTCTGCTTGAGATGTTGCCTTTGAAATAAAAAAAATGTTTTTCTCAAGGATTACTTTATTTCACTGAGTTTTGTGTACAGCTGAGATAAAAAATTCCACTTTTGTTTTATTAAGAGCGATTTCATTTATGTCACACCTGATGCTCAAACATATGTGTTTGTGTGCCAGGATTGTCAAAGACACTGACCAGTCACAAAGTTTGTTTCTTTGTTTGTTTGTTTTTTTAAATACCTCAGTGACAGTGCTGGAAATCTCGTTTTTTCATCCTGATCTGATTGGGCAGAGTTTGGGATTTGATTACTTTTTGAAGTAGGAATGTATTTTTACATAAATACTAAAGCCCAACTACCTTTCTCAAATAAGTTAGTGTTTTATTAGAAGATAAAGTATTTGTATTAACTGATGCTTAGGAAGAACTATAGGGGGGTGAATGTGAGCTGAAGGAAAAGCAGATAACTGATTTGTTAGGAGAGCTTTGCCTTTTGTTTATTTTAGTTTAATGATAGCTCTTGTACACACATACACTCCTTCTCTGCATTGTCTTTTGTTTGCTGCCTGTTTAATTGAATTAATTAATTTTTCAGCATTTACCAAGAGTTGCTACTGAGATGGCAGGTAAGCTGGTATTGTAACATGCTGTAAGGCTCATGCATGCCCAAGTCTAGCAAAAGAGGAGGGGGAACTTACTGATAATTGTGCCTTCTCCACAACCTAAATACACGGAGATTGCAAAGTCTCCTCAGCGACCAAATCATACTTGCCAATTTTTAATTATTTGAATAAGGAACATTGATCTCATTTCAAATTTCAGATTTCCCAAATTATTCTAGACATGTTAGAATACCATAACTCTCCCTAGAGCTAATTTGTGTTTATGCTTTGTGCTGTGAAGCAATTTTTTGTAAAGGAAGGAGGAGACTTTGAAAATGTGAAGAATGTGACAACTTAAATCCTTAAAAATTCCATTTCCTTCATCATAGAAGAGAAAAAGCAAACTGCCAGTAATTTAAATATGGTAATTTCTGTCATAACTTGACAGCAGATGTGAACAAAAGAGACAGGAAATAGATGAAGACAGAGAAAAATTGAGAGCAGAGAAACTAGTGTATGCAGAGCTGGATAATGTCTGTTGAAACAACGTGACTTTGCTTGGTTTCTATAAATGCTCTGCAGCTAAATTAATGTAAGTCAGATTTTTCTGGCAGACAATGTTCTTTTTAACTTGGCTTATGAATGAACACAGGATCAAAAAGGATTTCTTTTCTTCCACATTGTAAGATCATTTAATCATTTTTTTCCTTAACCTGAACATATATGTTTCTACAAACATGTGCTACAAAAACTGGTTAGAGAGAGGACGAAAAGAAATTGTGGGAAATTGCAAAATAACGTTGCTAGGCTTGAGTACTCTTTGTTTCTTACTTAGGATACCTGGTATAGAGTAGCAGGGGCTGTAACAAAGATACATCTGTAAGTGGATGGATGTCTGCATATCCTTGCAGTTAAGTTCCTAAAAAATACCAGTATGCTTTAATGAAGACAATTTTAAAATGCTTTTATATAAGCAAAAAGAAGCAGAGGGAGCTGGCTGGTTTTTATTATTATACTTGTTAAGTACTATGATTATTTTGTAGCAAAGTGGCAGGGGAGAGCTGTAGTTATAACTAGTACTTGTTTATTAAAACATTAATCATAAAAAAAATTACTCTTTCTGTCCTTGGGTCCTGGTTTAAATTCTGAACTCATGTTCCTACAGCAGCAGCAAATTCTTATTTTGAAATAATCTTGGTATATTCCTGGTATATTCTTCTCCCTCTGAAAATGTAGATGTTCATTTTTAAACAAGTTACCATGTGAGTTACACCTACAGAGCAAATTACATTTATGTTTTGGAAGAAGAGAGGGGACAGGAAAGAATATGTCCCCAAATTTGCAGAGCATTAGTGCATGTGATGTACATCTACCAGTTTTCTCCTGGTCTTTCACTCCCTGCATTTCCATAGTTTCTTCCTCTAATCTCCAGTCTGCAGTTGGCTTAACATCCTATTTCTACTGCTGCTGTCAACAGCTGTCAGTGTCAGACAAGTGTCCCCTCGCCTTTGGAGGGGAACATAAGAAAGGAACAACCTTCAGAGGTTCTGATCAGCAAAGATGAAAACAGAGAAAAGACAATAAAAGTTTCCTTAATTTAATTGACATTAAATTTGAGAAAGTAATTTGAGAAAAGCCATGGATATATGACTACCCTGATCTCAGCAATGCCATTAATCCAGGGCTTTACTGTCAGAAAATTTCCATGGATCGTATGTATGTTTCTGTCATGGGTTAACCCCAGAGAGCAGCCAAGCCCCACGCAGCCACTCGCTTGCTTCCCCACAGGGAAGGGACAGGGGAGAGAGTCAGAAATGTAAAAGCCAGAAAACTCATGGGTTGAGATAAGGACAGTTTAATAGGGAAAGGAAAAGCCATACACACAAGCAAAGCAAAACAAGGAATTGAAGCAGTGCTTCCCATGGGCAGGCAGGTGTTCAGCCATCCCCAGGAGAGCAGGGCCCCATCACACACAGCGGTGACTTGGGAAGATGAACACCATCACTCCAAACATCCCCCCATTCCTCCTTCTTCCTCCCACTTTATGCACTCAGCATGATGTCCCATGGTCTGGAATGTCCCTTTGGTCACTTTGGGTCACCTGCCCTGCCTGTGTCTCCTCCCAACCTCCCACGCACCCTGAACTTCCTGGCCAGCGTGGCTGTAGGAAAAGCAGAAAAGGCCTTGGCTCTGTGTGAGCCCTGCTCAGCAATAACAAAACCTCTCTGTGTTATCAACCCTGTGTTCAGCACAAATCCAAAACACAGCCCCACACTAGCTATGGTGAAGAAAATTAACTCTACTACAGCCCAAACCAGCACAGTTTCTAAATAATCATTTATTTGAACCTGTTAACTGTGATTGATCATTTTATGACGTGCTTAGTCCCATTACATTGTATTCTTAGAATACCTTGTGCTTTAACCTAAAGTATTTTGATGAAGTCTGTCCCACAGTCTGCATAATGTCCTTGCATAATATCTTTGGATTCATGATTCAAGAAAACCCAAATAAAAAATCATATACCACCGGCATGAAATCTAGCTCATGGGCATAAGCCCACTGAAAATTTCTTAAGTAGTGCTGTTGTAAGTGTGTATCATACTTCATTTACAAATAAGAACATGTTTCACTGGAGTTTTTGTTTATGCTTGTTTCTGATGACAATATTGGAACAGGCTGTGGACTTACAAGATGACTTAACCTCCACTGAAAAATAGATTCAAAGTGAACTGTTTGAACTGTATATGCTGTGTATCTGCCTAGGCCCTGCCAGTGGAAACTTTTCATGGATATCAGTGGGTCTTGTGTTAAAAATATGCTCTGCACTTACTACAAATTTTCTAACTTCTTAGCTTTTTTTATAGTCATGTGTAATAGTGTGATTTAAAGATAAAAAAAATGGTTTATACTATGTAAGCTATGCTTACTTTGACCAGTAATGATATCTATAAGCCTGTAATTTCAGGACCATTGTCTTGGGGTGACCTTATGATGTGTATCCCGTATCGCTGCCTATGCCCAGAAATTAATTTCTGCGTCTTTCTATGCCTCTAAACTGAGCCTGAGAGGGGGAAGAAAAAAACTGAGCAAACCTTTTTCAGGGCAGTTTGCAGCTTGTTCAAGGTCACACAGAGATAGCAGGTTTTTTTTCTCCCAGCTGCAGCAGGGGAGCGAGGAAGCACCCGGCTTGCGGCTTTCCAGTCAGCTTTTGGCCAGTTGTTTCAGTTTCTTGTTCTCCAGAGAGAGAGAGAGACTGAGAGTTGGACTTTGTTTTTCCTTCCCTGGAATTCTGGATTTTCTCCCTTTCTACTGGACTGCTTTCAACCTCAGAGCACATCGGGAGGACTTTCCACCGGGCACAGAGGGCCCAAGCCCCAGCTCCGAGGAGACCAAAGGGAGGACTCTTAACACTTTCCCAGGTTTTTCCTCCACAGTGAAACATTTTATTATTTAGCCTTATTTTCCTTTTCCCGTGCGTTTGGTAAATAAATAGTTTTATCTCCTTCACTTTCCTTCGAGGAAAATTTACTTTTTCCCGAACCTGGGGGGGAAGGGGTGGTTGTGCCTTCTCTCAGAGGATATATTTCTAAATTTGGCCAAACCGGAACAACCATCCAGACCAAAGATTTCCAGAGGGCTGACTTCCCTCTGTCTTTGCCTTATAATTCTGAAACCTACTTATATGATCATTTCGGAAGATGCTGACATGCTTGCTTAAAAGCCCTGGGCGTGTAGAACATATGCATATTTTATATACTTTCTATTCCCCTGCCTTTCCCTTTACATGCCCATACAGCTAGCAGAGCTACCCAGTATTTGCATTATAGTCACAACTGTCACAAATGTTTAGAAACAGACTGTAACACTTTATAACAACTTGACCTTGTCCACCATGTTTTATATGTTTTATAAAAGTAAATTTTGTATGTTTTTAAATGTAACTCCAAGTACCCATTCTCTGCTGGAATAGCCCCACTTAGATGCCAAGTATGTAAGTGCAAAACCGTAGGAGAAATAAAATCCAGAATTCCCCCAACACTGCTATATGATGCTCAACCCATTAAAAATTGGTGAAACAGGGGCCAAGAATCATTTGCATCATTGATAAACAAACCATCATTCCTGCTGTTAACGTGGATTCTCTGTTTTTTACTCAGAAGCCTACTCTGACATTTTAGATTCAAAAACTCAGACAGGGAAAAGGTTTGAAGTTGAATCAAGATCTTCAAATCGCCTGACAGATTATCTCCTATATTCACATTAAGGAATTGCAGATTCTTTTGACTTAGAAGTTTATGGCTCAGGATGTTTAATTTGCCATCAGCAGTACCAGCAGTGCATGTGTATGTTCCATATGACTGCAGTCAGAAAAAGAAGAACATCAGAATTCAAACTGTTATCTAGATTAAATTCTTTTTACTTTTCATTTGAGTCAACCTCCAGATTTTCCATCAAAATGCAAGCTTCATTGCACTTTCTCAATGCTAGACCTGAATAGCTTTATCATAACCAACCTCATTAATTCAGCAGGAGCAACTTCTCCCAAAGCATGACATTTCTATGGAAACCTGGAGCAAGTTCCTCCTGACTTCAAAGTGCTTTTCTGAAGCACTGAATCAACTGGAGATTTCTAGGGGATAGTAACAATGAGAACAAATGTAACACTACAAAGATATAAACTACATGAAGAGTGACTGAGCATGATCCAAACTGTAAGCCTGACATTAGTATGTGAAGCTAAAATGGTTTCCCTGTTACCATGTCTTAAGAGAATGAAATCAAACACTAAGGACTTTGTGTGTTTCCTGATTTTCTATAGTGCAAAGTAAATCGTAAGTCCTTAGCAAATGAGCTACAATAATTGCCATCCTTCTATAATAAATCAACATTTAATTACCAGTTTGACAGGTCATAGAAGTTTAAAAAGATGTTGGAAAATTCAGAACAAGAAGTTTTATCAGGCTACCCTTATTTTCTGTGTTGTTTAACCTAATCCTAAATGAAGTAGCATGGCAAGTTTTTATAAACAGCTGGCAAAATTATTATGCATTGAATGACTTAGAAATCAATGTAGGGATAAACTATTTCAGTAAAAGTGTTATTTAAAGTTTTTGACTTCTACCAGTATTCCTGTCAGTAAAGGTATTTGATTTCCATTTACATGCTTTGGAATCTGAGATGGGGCTTTATTATGTTTTTTTTCATCAAAGTAAAACAACATTAGTTACACCATCAAATTTTCAGAGAAGTTTTGTTTAAAAATCCATTTCCAGATGGTGTCTGTGATATGAAAGCAGTCATGCATGAAACAACAGATTTACTATGGTAAATATGTTTATTTGCTTATTTATTTACTGTGGATTTTTAGGACTGTTGCAAAGCTTTCATTGCTTTATAGTGTTTTTATTGTTGAAGTCAATTTGTATCAGTGATGGACAAGTAGAATTTAAGGAATAAAATCGTCATGTTCATATTTTTAGTAGGTCAGAAAATAAATGTATCTCAAACTGTCTCTTTCAAAGGGATATTTTTGGGAATTTGGGAAAACACAGTAGGTCCTCAATAGAATCAATTTCATATTCAAATTACTTGGCTTTTTATTTACTAATTTTTGAATCAAATCTCTTCTGGTAGTTATATTAAAAATAATTTCATTTTAGGTCATAATTTAAGGTTTTGGGTCTTTTTTTCCTTGATTCTCACTAGAACACCAAATGATAGTTCTGTAGTGTGTCATTTTTCAAAAGTAGCTTCCATTCACAGAGAGATTTCTTGCCGTGCTGGCCTTTCAAGAATGACAGCAGAGCAAATACTTCTAATAACTTTTCTGTAATGTGTTACAGAAATTGTACAATTGCACAATTACAAAATTGTTCATTTTGTTTTTGGGGGGAGAAGGGGTTTATCAGCAGATCTCAAATAGCTCAATGAAATTATGGATCCTCTGGGTGAGAATAGGCTTTCTAAGATGGCTTGGCCTCAGCAGTCCCTCACCAGCATCCAGGCCACCAGCATGGGTGCAGGTGTCAGCAGCTGCATGTATTCCTGTCACAGCCAAAAGGGTGTGCTCAGCCATGTTTAACTGACAGTGTCACAGGGCTGCTAGCAAGAGCAAACTGAATGATTTATCACAATTCAGCTTATGAGTCGCATAGTTCAATCATCTATCTTCATAAAATGCTAGTGACAGCCTCTACTGTGCATCAGAATGTTGCTAACCCAAGGAAAGTATGATGGAAAGATAATATGTTTTCATGATTTATTGCCTGTGGGTCCTATAATTACTAATTATGCATATGACAGACCACCTAATGCATAAAATGCAACAGAAAACCTGCAATGAAAAATTATTATAGCAGTGCAGTTCAAGCTCCTATTGAAAAGAAATTTTACCATAAGGAGAGAGATGAAATTTTCAGACCCCCAAAAAACCTATATTTGCATTAGGAATTTTTAATAAAACTGCTGAAATGTAAAAAAAAAGTCTACTAGATTTTAACCTCTATTTTCCATTGTGGCCTCACTTTTTATTTAAAAACTAATGAAATTATTAAAAGGTGAGTGGACAGAAAAAAAATAATTGGAGAAGACACCTTAATTATTGATAATTCACAAAGTGTCACCTTATTCCTAAGTATCACATGACAGACTAAATTATTAATTTCCTAATCTTTTCAGATATTACAAAATTTCTGGTAAAATTTATTTCTTCTCTTGCCTACTAGAAAAAAGACAATATTAAATAAATATAAAGACCTTTGTGAAGTAAAAAGCAATAGTAAAGTGGTTGTTACAATTATCAGCAAAGATCTTAAAAAACTTTTGAAATGTGTATTAGTACTGTATTCCACTGTAAGGAAACTGTTGAACTGTTAGAATCTATCATTATTCCCCTTAACAAAATGCCTGAAGGAAAAAGGAGCAGAAAACAAACTTACGATCTATGTACAACCTTCATACTTAACTTAGAGTCTTTGGCTTGAGTGCCTTCTGTAGAAATTTATAAAAAAGAAATTCTATAAAAAATCCATTAAAACTTACCTACTCTACAAACTGCTGGTCCTTCTATTCACACAAAGATCAATGCAGATGCTAGAGTGGAGCTGCATTTCGAGGCAGAAATTTGTTCTAATAACTTACTTGAAGCTCAGGAGTTATTAATTTAGCACAGGTTGATTCCCTCACTGTCAGAACAGATTCAGTAATTATGAGTGGGTAGAGTATATATAAACTGAGTTGGGAGCAATTTTTTTGTAATGAAATCTAGTAGCAAGTGTAACCAGGAAAACTGACTGCCTCTCCATTATAAGGATTTGATTATCACAGGCTGGTAGGTGTGAAGGATACTACAGCTCATCTGATCCAACTCCATGAAAGTTTAGGGGTTTTCCATATTCTGGCCTAAATTCTCAGCTGGTACAGATACCTGGAGGTTCAGGACTTCAGCAGAGGCGTTTTTACTTCAATCACCATTGCAATTTCCCCTCCAGTGCCATTAACCCCAGCTAAACTCCATGTTTAAAGGACAAAGATATATATATGTGACTCTTTCATAATTCTTATTATTATTCCTGAGACATATGAATTTATAGTTGTATTGATAACATCCCAGTTTCAGAGCTCTTAATCCCCTGATACTAACTAGCAGATACTGGTATCATGTGCATGTGAGGTACGTATCACTGTGTTTCTCCCATGTCAGCTCTCCCAGTGTCCTATCAATCATATTGGCAGGGCTGCCCTATTCCTGGCTCTCCTCTCTTACAGCCAATGGATTCATTCTGCATTTCAAAGGTAGCGCTTCTAGGACCCAGCACTGGTACAGTGCTCAGCTCTGATATCACTGCTGTGCTGAAAGATCCACTTGTGAGAAATGAGACAACTCTTAGTTAAAAATTAAAACAATTTATTAAAAATGGAAAAATTGAAAAATTGCAAAAATTAGCAAAATATAAAAATTTGGGATCCTATGGCTCAGTAGATGGTATGCCCCAGGAGTGCAGGGATTTTTGATCTTCTGGCTGAAACAGCACTGGACCTCAGGTATAGAAAAAAAGGGCTTACAGTGCTGGGCTGGTCAAAAAAAAAAATATATTTCTAAAGGCTCCTTAAAAGGAGTAGGTTTTTCCATCACTGAACTCATCACCACGCTGGAGAGAAAAAAGGGGCGTGTCTTTCTCGTGCTCGTTGTTTTATAGCCTTTGCTCTGCCCACAGTCCGCCCACAGCCCGCCCCTTCGGTTTAAGGTGATTGGTGTTTTCCCTTTGACAGATTATCTCTGTCCACCAATGGCTCATCGTTGTCAGATGGGTGGTATTAGCTGAGATAGGGTCATTAAAATTCAGGTTGCTATGGTACTTGCCTACAGGGTAATGGCTATGGGGGCTGGGCTGTTTGTTGGAACTGGGGTTTTGAAATCTGCCTTGGAACCAAAGTACAAGTAAAAACATAAAAAAATACATCCGACACATCTTAAAACACTTGTAAAAGTATACAGTAAACACAGGAAGGATAACTCTTATGGTGTACAAGTGATTAATGGAACTTAATTTTTGGTACCTGGGCTGATGGGTTAATTTTAACATTCAATTAAAAAATATTTAACTCAAAATTAATTAATTAAAGCACTTAATATGCAAAGACCAAGCACAAATAGGGATTTCATGTATGACACACTGCTATGTGGCTGTATTTGAAAGAACTGACTTTTGTCTCTCGCTGGGAGAGTCATTCCTCCTTTTCCAGGAGTCTGGGGAAAATGCCACTAAAATTCACAGTTCATCTAATGCTGTGTTAAGGAGTAGCAAAATAAGGCACTTACATATATTGTATATTTGAAGAATAGATGGTCTAACACCTTTTCAAATGTGTGAGGTTTAGTTATTTAAACAACAGTTTCCTCTTTGACAACCCCCAGTGAAAAATGCAGGTGAGAGAGAATGCTGCCATATCAAACTGGCAGGGAAGCAGAGGGGCTGGAGGCATTTTCAAGTTTCTTTACTCCTTAGAATTTATTTTATGCTGAAAGGCTGCTTTCATTAGATACTTTCTTCTAAATGAACACATGAAATACACTTTTAAAACCTAGGACAGTTAATGGACACAGTCAGAGTACACCCTATCGTGTCTTTGAGATATAACTTTCATTATCCAACAGCAGTCTGTGAAAGGCAATATTCAGTAAAATGTAAAGCAGTCCTACAATGCTAGAATTTTAATTATGTTTTTATGTTTTTCTTAGAAAACCCCTCCCTAAGATACAAATATTTTTATTGTGTCTTCCTTGCTACTGTGCCCTTAACAAAGAAAACATAATGTGTAACAACAATATTGTCCTGTACAGACAGGACAAGAGGACATAGCCTCAAGCTGTGCCAGGGGAGGTTCAGACTGGATACCAGGAAGAATGTTTCCACAGAAAGTGTGGTTAAACGTTGGAACAGGCTGCTCAGGGAGATGGGGGAGTCATCACCCCTGGAAGTTTACAAGAAATTACTGGAACTGCCTCTTAGTGCTGGGGTTTAGTTGCCATGATGGTGTTCAGTCAAAGGCTGAATTTGATGATCTTGGAAGTCTTTTCCAACCTTAGTGATTCTATGATTCTATTAAAAAATACTTTTAGTTAATAAAGTTGATCATTTGAAATTATCATTTTATTAAGACTTTACTACTGATTCACTAAGAACTTTATTGTCTATTTTTCTCTGTCAGCTTCTGGTTTTAAAAAACTTATACCTGCTTAACACAACAGAAATAGTGATCTGTGACAACAAATACATGCAAATTATGGAGCAAATATTTTCTTCTTGGAGCAAGGAGCCTCTTGAACTTCTCCCTTTCACAGTGGTACGGCGGGGTGGTATTTTATCACTTTTTCTTTTTGATAGAAGAGAACAGGCTGGGTTTTTTTCAAATCAAGATCCCAATGTCCACAGCAAATGCTTTCAACATTTTAGACCTGGCTCTGTCTTCAGTAGCAAGCAGTGCAGCACAGTAGGAGTGAACAACAGAACAGAACAATTCATGCTGAGACCTGAAAGTCCATGCAGTCATTTGCACATGAGACTGCAGTTTGTGAGTTTGGACCTAGTTTCATCTGAAGAAAATACAGTTCTCAGGCATGGAGACTAATACAAAGCAAAATCCACTATGTGGGGACATCTGCAAGATTTGCTTTATATGCACACTTCAGCAACAAATTAAAACCAAAATGCAGTTCATAGTGTGAACCTTTACCTCCGCCTCTATAGCACCCTGGTTAATGCACAAAAGTGCCTTCTGCTGTGCAGTTCTCTGCTTTTGTTTTTGGCTGCAGAACTGGTCTGTAGCAAGGTTTAGTCCAGCCTCAATGTGTCACTAACAGGGTTTCAACTGTCCCATGGAGAGTCATTCAAAGAAAATCTGTCTTCATATTTAGCACTGTTTGGTTCTGGCAGTGGAGTATTCCAGGTTTAAAAAACCAAATGTTTTTTAAATAAGAAACTGGTTAATGTAGTTTGAGTTTAATTAAAAATAGATCGTGAAGAAACACTAATAAATTGGTCATTGGTATTTGCTAGATAATACCAACATTTAGTAATTTTTTCTGGTGGGGAGCAGTGAGTTTGCTTTTTCTGTGGTTCATGCCTCTGGGACAGAGGCCGAGGTACAAGCAAATCCTTGTAAAAAGTGCTATATTTAATGTAGAAGAAGAAGTGCAATGTTTCTCCTATTTGTTGTGTGAGGCCTATGTACAATGAAGACAAAAATATAAACAGAATTTTTGTATAATAGGATTAAGACCTGAAGAGGGCTGCTCTTCATGAATTTCCTTTCGGAAAATCTTGTGCCTAGAGCTTCCTATATCTTCTAAGCAGGAGCATAATAAAAGTGTTACAGGTGCTGATTTAAAAGTATTGCCAAATGAGCAACATAAAAGCTGTTTTAGTGTACCACAAGTGATAAAGCTCAATCACCTTTTCTCCCATCATATGCTTCAAATTCTCAGTCATGCATTGATGACTGCCACAAGATCTGCATTGAAAGAACTGTTTCGATATCTGAGACATATTTAGGCTTCAGTTTGCCAGAGTACTTTAAGATGTGCACAGCTTTTATACCCTTGAATAATCTCCTACTGAAAAATGTTTTCTTAAATATTCTAGTTGATTCAGAGCCCAGGCTGGTAAGCTAGTCTCAGGCATTTAAAATATCAAAACAAAGTTACATTTAATATTAGCTGTTGGTCAGAAAATGTCAATTTACTTTTAGTTCAATGGAGTTTTTCCTGCTTTTTGTACTTGTTTTTTTCTTGCCAGCAAAATCCTCTGCACTGAGTTCTGTTCTCTTTGCAATTAAGTATGCTGTTTAGAACAAAATGAAAGTGTTTAAGTCGGGAACTAGTGAGAAAATCTAGGGAAATACCATTAGTCTATGCTTCTTTTCACGGAATACTTCAATATTGTTAAATTAAAAGTTACCGATTCACTTTCCTCCCCTGTCTGGAATATCTACTTATTTTAGTTTTTTATATTGTTTAGCCAGCATGAATGTGCAAAGAACTATCTCTGTCATGGTTTTGTAGGCATCTAAACTTGATTAGTCCAAAGGCAAAATACTGACGTTTACCTGCTCTATTTTTTTCAAATTTACCCATTTAAATAATAAATATACAATAAATATAAATAATTGTAGTGATACAAAAGGATTTCAAATTCAGAAAGGCCTTCCTGAGAAAAGCTAAACAAAGTATGACAGTATAATAGCCACAAAACAAGTATCTTAAAGTTTCGTAAGATGGAAAGTACTGGTCAGCTCACTTATCAAAATAATAAGATGCTTAGCATATAAAAATAATAATAATTCAGTGCAGTAGGGTATCTGGTTGATGATGGTAAAAACTATAGAATGAAATTAAAGCTTTATAAGTATAATGCTGTTTCTAAAATAGTTTATTTCTTATCATTTACAAGAAAAAAAAAATACATAAAAATTTTCCAGAAAAAAAAAATCTGGGAGTTTCTTCTATGAAGTGTGTTGTAGGATAAAGTGGAGTTAAATTGCTAGATTTGATAATTATTGTTGAAATTGCTTGAATCCCAAGAATGGATCATATTTTGCATTAGCATGTTCATAGTTTTAAGTCAAGAAAGTTGATTGTGTTCTAGGTACTGTTAGATGTAGGGAAGTGTCTTCAAGTCTCAAAGATGATGATTGGATATGGGGCGCGATGCTGTATGGTAATTATAGTGTTGCCAGCTAAAACACACATAAAGCTAGACAGTGATCTGCAAAGAGTTTCGGGGAGTTCAGAACAGTTATGCTAAATAATAAGTAATATGCTACGTTAGCATAACAGTTATGCTAAATAATATTTTTTATTAATAATGGTTACTCATAGACAATGAGTGACCATTGCCTGTTTCTTAGTAAAGATTATTCCTGGAGGCATTCATGGAGATGATTGCCATTGAGTAGGTATCTTATGCAATTCTGAGTCACCAGACTGCATTTTGAAACCAACATTTCCTGATGTGACATTGACTGGAATAGAGGAAGAGGGCAGTGGCAAAGTTGTGTTTGATCTTTAAAAACAGCATTCTTTCTGCAAACCGAAACATATATTGATATTCTAATTTCCAGGTGTATATATTTTCATATCTAAGGCAAAAAACAAATTTAATTTTATTTTTTTTACTGAGAATAAAGAATGTGTGAAGAACAGTAGAGAGAGGAGAGGACAAGGCCTGTGCTTGAAAAGATAAAATCATTTCAGCAGTTGCACATGATTCTACAAGTGTCTAAACAGAATTTGCAAACATTTTTTTCTGTCATTCAAGAGCAAACTTTATTTTATCTGTTTTTATTACTTTTCAGTAAAAGACAGAACAAAAATAAATCTTTATGAATTTGACCATTATTTGCCAGGTTTATGGTTCATTACATTAAAATCCCCAGTAGCAAGCCTTTTATAAGAATATGTTTGAATGTTTTAAAGACTCTGCAGCATTGTAGATTTATGTATTTGCTGCCTTTTCTGTTTCCTACACAACAGTATTAACTGTGGAAACAAGAAGATTTCCTACCCTTTTAAAAATACCTCCTATACATACAAGGCTAGAGATGCATATAAAGCTAAATGATCATTTTTTCTCTTCTGGTATTAGCTTGCAGGGGAAAATCAGTATAAGTCAAATATCACCAGTGGGCAAAATTGGGACATTTTTCCAACTACTCACCTTAAAAAAGAACTCTGAGCTTAAACATGAGGAGAAAATTTGCTGTAGCTGTTTTGTTTCTGTTGGAGAACAGGGGTTTCCACCATCAAAATACCTTCAAGGACTTCATTTGCCACTGTCTTATCTTACTGTTCATTGAGATGGCCAAAAAATGAATAAAAATTAAAATAAAAATATCTTTTCTGAATCAAAAGTCCTAAAACAGATTATGCACTTAGACAGCTTATTGCAAAACTATCTAAAATATTATTCTAGGAGGAGCTGTGATTTTGCTTTTCTGGTTTAAAATTATGATTATCTAAATACAGAAAAGCATGGCATTTGTAATTTTTTTTTCCTGATTAAATATTCATGACATATTTTGCTGTATATTTGAACACAGCTGAATGTTTCAAACAAAACATTGTTGGCTTGTTTTCTTATAGTCAGAAATACTAGTGCAAAGTTGTACTGAATTAGTGAGTGATTAGCCAGGAACAGCAATTACAATACCATCATGAAACATGGCTCTGGCTGGCTAAAGTGAAGCTAACAAGCAAACCTATCCCTCTGTCTTCAGGCTGAGTATTGAGGGCTTCATCTCCTAGTAAGAATCTGCAAGACATTATGATACAAAATATTTACTAATGTATGTTAAGAGCTAACAACCCATACGCAGCTGCATAGCCTTGCACTGCTCCAGTGCTTCCTGGAGCTAATGGTAGTATTCTTTCCTTGTTTTCTTCTTAAACATTTAAACTGAATTTTGGGTTACAGTCCTATATCAAAATCAAGACAAGGTTCTGTTCTGATGTGGCAGATGTTATGCTGTTAACTTCAGAAGAATTTTGTCAATGTAAATCAGCAGACTGTATAAGCTAGCACTCATTGGTAGTCACTGCAAGGACTTCCTTTTAAAAGATTTTATCACACAAGGTTATCCATAGAAGAATTTGAGATTTTTGCTACTATAGTTTTCCTCGAGGCAAGGCTCGACCAGATGTTATCTTTCTAAATTCTCCATTATGTATTAAACCCTTGTACTTTTTTGCTATTCGTTAATCTAGTTCTTGTTCCATGTCTGTAATAAGCAAAACATCTGTTTCTTCTTGTTTAATCAAAGTGCCTAACTCAAGAGTCCTACTTTTAAAATAATGTCATTTAAATAGAAAACCTAGATAGAGAGAATACATTCCATTAACATATTTAATTTGCATATGAAACCATCTTTTCCAGAACTCAGTAGGGAATTTGTGGTGGCAACAATATGTATTTCTTTTTTTTTTCCCTCAACTCGCATATCAAAAAAGTTAGAGTAAGAAAAATAGGAATGCAAATAAATATATGTATCAGCTCAGATGAGGAAATTAAATTGCAATGAGAAACAATCACTATGCGTAGGCTGTTCTAAACTTTCCAGCTGAAAATTCTTTTATTACAACTCTTTATAATGATCTACTCTTACTAATGAATCTTGGTTTATATAAAGATCTCAGAAAGCAAAAATCATTCCTCAATATACATGAGGTTTGTAATAAAATATTACTATAGAAGTAGGTAATGCAGCTATACAAATTTATCCCCCATAATATATATATATATATAGATAGAATATATCACATATCCCCATAATAATTTAAGTTCATGACACAAATAATTGTCTCATTTATAAAGGAGGGTTAACACTACTGCTGCTAATACATGTAAATAAAAATCAGATAAGATAAAAACAGTGGCAGAGATAAAAGGTGCTTTTAGTTTTTTGACTCGGGAGCACAATTCTGTACAGAAAATAGCAAGTACTTGCTGAGTATTAATGAGCAATCCTCATTTGTATTCATGAGTAAATTCCACAGGAAAAAATGTACCAGTAAGTTTTCTAAGCAAACTTAAAATTGCACAAAAAATTTTATGGCAACTTTGAGCCAGAACAGTTAGGAATATTACTGTCATACTGCAAAGCTCCATCAGGATGGTTAATACCTGTAGCTAAGAAGAAAACATCCTTAATTTATGATTATTTTGTATCAATACACTGAAGAGTTGATAAAGAAGAAACAATGTCCTCTTTCAGGGACTGACAGGAATGATGCCAACTTGTAAGGGCAGATATTTTTAATACAGTCAAAACAACAATGCTTCTCCAATCATGCCTCTAGCAAGCAGCTTACAGACAGCAATGTGTTCCCTTAGTACATCTTGCTAAATGCTGTGCACACAGAGAGAATGCATGATATCACTTTTGCTCTTAACCTGCAGCTCTCCTCATGCTCTCATTTTCTGATCTGCTCAGGAGAACCACCTGCTCTGCTGATCCACCTTCCCTCCACCTGCTTTTTGCCTTGAGTCATTGTAATGTTCAGTTTCTCAGTGTGCTGCCGGTGAGCTTGGGGGGGTTTTCCCTTCACTGCACATGGGGAGAGCACAGTACAAACACAAAATACAAAAATACAGATTAAAATAATTGAAGTATTTTGCATCGCATGCTATATTTAATTTAAAACACTTTTCTCATTAGTACTTTTAGGTCATTCTTTTACAAAGGAGTATCTTCAGGAGGTGAGGATGGTGAACTTAGCATTATATGAAGTACAGTGAATTTCCAATTTCATAGCATAATCATCTGTCTTTAGCTCCACAAGTTGTCATGGTGGCTTCTCTCACTCCCACTCCTCAACAGGGAAAGGGGAGAAAATAAGATTGAGAAGTTCATGAAGTGAGATAAAAACAGGGAGATAATGTACCAATTACAGCTGCAAGCAAAACAGACTCGGCTTGGGAAAATTAATTTAATTCATTGCCGATTAAAATAAGCCTAGGTAATGAGAAACAAAGGCAATCATTAAAACAACACCTTTCTTCCTCCTTCTTGAAGCTCAATTTCCTCAGTCACAAGTCCTCTACGTCCACTTCCTGAGCAGCACAAGAGGGATACAGGGCTAAGACCAGGACACTTCTGCTCCTGCTCCTTCAGTTGTTCCTCTGCTCTGGTGGGCAGAGCCCCTCCCGTCTCTGCTCCCGCCCTCCCTTGGAACTGGCAGGGCTGTTTCTGCCCCGCTTCCCCTCACTTCTCACTGCCTGGGGCTGAGAGGTTTGGCTGTGCTCAGCTGTGCACCTTCTTGTCTCATAACCTGTTGTGTCTTGGTTTCTGCAATATCCCCCTTCCCAGAGAATGTTTTAGACATACCTCCCTTTATGATGAACAGCTCATGCCGCTGCTTTTGTTCCCCGTGTTTTAATAGCCAATTCTTAATTTTGTCAAGGAGTCTTTAGTCATTGTTATTCCATTCAAGGTAATACTGAATAGCTCCATAAAAATAAAGAATAAATTTTTTAATATTAGGTCATCTCAGACTTGAAAATTGGGGTTTTAAGTATGTTCTGATAAGCTTCAGTTGCAGTAGCACATTCTCTAACAATTTTGGTTTGGAAGTCTATAAAAAATTGTCGTCTTTTTCTTTCTTAGTTAATTATCAGTGGAAATTAATTTTATCTGGGTTATAATTATATGTTTTTCAGTTTCTTCTTTTTCA
Organism: Aphelocoma coerulescens; assembly: GCF_041296385.1. Taxonomy (NCBI): domain Eukaryota; kingdom Metazoa; phylum Chordata; class Aves; order Passeriformes; family Corvidae; genus Aphelocoma; species Aphelocoma coerulescens. Next base: position 59,431,049 of record NC_091015.1, on the reverse strand, counting down.
AATGTAAAGAAAATGAAAGAGCTTACAAACAGAAAGAAAATTTCCCTCATATTTGGTATATTAAGTCTTTCATCTGTTCTTACTCTAGATTGAATAAGCTTATAAGCATTGGTAGAAACATTTCTTGCTGATACATTTTCAAGAGGCTTCTGCCACTTTTATTAATACTAATGAGTTTTCTGAGAATATTCTGAGAAGAGCACTCTGTTATTTTACCACTTGATCTCATATTTTAAAAAAAGATGTGAAAACACTAGGAAAAAATAGTCATCAAATGTTTAGGTATATCTGTTTGCCATGACTATTATTCCTTGTTCAGAGAAAGTAACATTCTTTTGAATATTTTTGATAAGTTATCTTGCATTATACTTCTGCTGACATTTGCATCCCACTTAATTTTAGAAACATCTTATTACTTTGCATTGTGGTTTATTTTGGCAAATGACATTTTGCTAAGGTGACTTTATCAAGGTGCAGAAAATGTTGCTTGTAAGAGGTGCCATAACTTGGAATTTGCTTTTACTACAGCGTTTGCTACTTATTTGCTGACCCAACATAAACTGTCTTCACGGAAATGAGTACAACAAACTAGTACCCTTTTGCAGTTCTTAATATGCCAGGCAAACTGGCTTTCTGCCAGCTGCTGGAGACAATATTAGAAGTATATTAATTCAGGGGGTTTTAAAATATCTGAATGAATGAACGATTCCATCTGCTCCACTGCTGCCAGTGTTGGGAGGATGGTGCTCCCCTAAGATTGTGGGGTTTTCAGACATTTGCTGGTTTTGCAGTACCTCTGTGATAATGTCTTCCTCTTCTGTGAGTAGCCCCACATCCCAATGACAGGATTAGCTGTGAGTTCTCCACCTATGTGAGCCTTTTCCCCTCCTATTTTTCCTTTCCCTTTTCTTGGTAACATTTAACTTGTTCGAGCTTAACATGAGCATAATGTGCCCTTTGGCACTGTTACTCACTATAGTTAAATGGATGAACCAACATCTTTTCCTTCTGAGCTTGATCATAGAAATGATTTAAACATATCCTTTATTAGTAAAATTCAGAATATGGCTTTTGATAGGAAAGGTGAGTGATAACATCTGTAGTTAGATACTATTATGCCTGCAAGCATGGACACTTCAGTAGTCCCAAGACTTGTATTTATGATATAATGTGGATTTCTTTGTTATAGTTACTTTAATAACAATACCTTGTTATCACACTAAAATGATTTCATTTCTGCAGTAACCTTTATTAAATCTCATATAATGAGCCTCGAGAGAAACACACGAACCCTTAGAGATAATAAATATTGGAGTAAGTAAAATGTTGCAATGTTTTTTTGCTCTTCATAGGCTCTGGTCTCAATGATGGACAGTGGCATGAAGTTCGATTCCTAGCTAAGGAAAATTTTGCTGTCCTCACCATTGATGGCGATGAAGCTTCAGCTGTTCGAACAAACAGCCCTCTGCAAGTCAAGACTGGAGAAAAATATTTCTTTGGAGGTAAAAAAAATATCAAAACAAATACACGCTTAAAGTGCTGTTGTCTTTTAGTCTATAACAGGTGAAATGGAGTTCAGGATGTAATTCATTCATGTGGATCTTATTATGAGTTGAATATCTAGGTGCTGCTCATCAAAGAGTACAATACTAAACTTAATTTCACTTCTCAGAACATTTTTACACCTCCTTATTCTTACAAAGGAAACCCTGAGAAGTTCTGTACAATCTAACTTGGAATAATTTCTCTGATCTCTAAACATTTCAGAGAAAGGGGTATCTTAATAGTTTAAATAAAAGGCACCAAGTAGAGTAATTAACTTAACTTTTCGAGTTTGAAATCCTGAAGAAATAAAAACAAATATCATTGTTCAGGACAGGTCTTAACCTTTTGCTGTTTTTTAAATACTGTCATAATTGTGGATAATTAAAAAGCTCTCTTCAACTTCAACTAAGGTTGAAGCCTTAGTTCAGTATTTTTTGTCTTTTGACAGTCCATATACTAAAAAGAGTTCTTAAAAATTGTGCCTTCAATATTTATTGTGCTTGCTCTTCTATGTTAGCATTTATGAAAATCAAAAAAGGTCATCAAAACGCTTGGATTTTTTAAATTGACATTTAAATTTCTATATTAAAAAGTGTGTTTGTGTGTCAAAAATATTTTTCATCCAAAAAAATTGCACGTTGTACTTTTGAAGTGTCCCACACATTTGAGGTTGAACATTAATTTTTCAGACAGAGAACATACATTTTAAAAGAAGAATTTATCAGTGTTAAAAATTGATTTTTTTTTCAAACTTACAAGTTGCATGTCTAATAAAAATAAATAAATATAAATGTGATACTATAAATAGTCATAACATTACTCAAGGGATGGAAAATTTAGTGTTACATGAAGTACCCTAAGTAGAAAGGGAAAAAAATAATTTCAAGGTTATTTTCAATTAATTATCAAATAAAGTTCGTCTGTCAAAAGAGTTAAACTTCCTGGTGCTGTAACATGCATATTTTCCAATACCCTTATTTCAGCTAGGACTGGTGTTTTAGCCTATTGCCTCCAGTAAGAGTTCTAGCACAGACCATTTCCACATGCTAAAGCATGAAAATTATTTTGTTGCTAAACCATATATATGTTCAACTTGTCAGAACAGCCTGGGACATTCTAATGAAATGATGTTATTAAGCACACGTAGGAGACAATGAGAAGAAATGCTGTACATAATACATCGTGTTAAATTCTGTTAATTTTGATAGGTAAAATCCCTAGATCACTATTACATCTCTGGAGAGAGATTTATTGATTGATTTCTTCTGAAATGTCTTTTACGTCTGTTTCCTTGTCTGTGAGGGATAGATTGTCTGGTTTCTCCAGGTAGTTTTTATACCCTTTCTCGGTCACAAGTCAGGTTGATTTGTTGTCATTTCAGTTGGACTATGACATCTGCTTGATTTGTGATTGCTGACCTGTACTTTATAATTCCACCGTTCTTCCATAAAAAACAAGTGTGCATGCAGATATTGCTCTAGTGGGATATGGAAGTCAATCATGGATTCCCTGAAGTCTCATTCCCACATCTGTTCATGCAAACACATGGTCCTGTTACACAAACTCTGGGTGTTTGTTTTTCCTTAGTATCTCTCATCCTCTGAAAGGTCTTCTAAAGGTATGTCAAAAGAACAGTGGTGTCCTAACCTTCATGTCCCAAGTTTATTTCAAAATCTGCATTTGCAACACTATACTTACATTAACTGTCTGAAGCTGTGAATCTGAGGAAGTTTAATTTATAGTACCCATTTATAAGTCCCACATGAAAATTGCTATATAAATGTATGATATATAGGTGATATAGACATAGATATAGATAAATATAGATAAATATAGATAAAAATAGATAAATATAGATAAATAATATATTAAAAACTGCAACTTAAAGCCGGTCTTTTGGATCTATGTTAGAAACCTAATCTTTATATTCATGATCTACATCTTATAAGGCAAAGGTATCTTTGTTCTATTCCCTCCAAATGTACATGATCCTCCTTACTTGTCTTTAGAAGTGCACCAAGTCATGGCTTTTAATAAATAACATTTGCAAGAGGATGTATAGAAGAGAATATTGGGGAACCTCAAACATTTGGACCATCAAAGATGTTTTCATTAGTTTCCTTAGAAATAAGTTCAGATAAGAAAGCATCAAACACTTATTTTCTGCAAATAGTTGGTTAGGAAGTGAAAACTTCTTCTTGAATTGTATGTTTGGTTTCTGCAAAATGCTAGATGGCTCACAGAAAGAATTATCAATTCTTTGGTGATGATATATTTTCATTGTGAAAATGAATCTAGTAGATTTCTTTGCTAAAGAACTGAATACAATAGTTACAGATACACTGTTAAACATTTGTATTCTGAAATATAAAGATATATAACAGATGCAGAAGTTAAATGATGAGATTTAAAGATAGCAGTGTTATGATATTCATCCAATCCCACTGCTGTTTTTGTTGACCTTTCAAAACACTGAGAAAGCTCAGACCATTGAATTTGTGCTTGGAGAGGTTGCGCAGCATTTCTAGCATGCTCTGAACACTCTTTGATAGCCTACTTCATCTTTCAAGGAGCTACTATATGTATGCAAGTGTTTTGTTATCCAAACTTTCCCTTTCTCTGATCCCAAAATAAGTGAACCTCTTTATGTTTGTGTCTCCCGGTATCAATACAGCAGATGTATATTATAGGCAATGTTACTGTCTTTGCTGAAGAAAAGATTTAAAAGTTTCATTTCAGTACTGCAGTACAATATTTTCTCAAAAATGCTTGTCATTGACCAGCAGAGCCAGATTTTTGCAACACTTGCAGCAACATTTGAATAAAGGAGATGTGGAAATCAGAATATTTTGTGACTTCTGCTCGTAGAACTAACTTTTCTAGTTCTGAAAAACTTTAATTAAACCATAAGAGTATTCTTTATTTCTCTGTCAGAGACTATTATGTTCAGTACTGTTAAAGTCTTTTTTTCCCCTTACCTTTTACCTCTCCAGTGCCATCTCCCAGCACTTCTGAGATCCTCCCAAGGGACAGACAGCAGTGATGTTTTATTCAAGCCTAAAGACTTAGGTGAAGCTGTGTTAAGATCAGGCATTTCTGTAGATTGTGTGAATGTGTGCTGGTGTATGCGGGAGGGTGGGTGCTAATTGCCTATCACCCTTCTGTATAACTATTATTTTCTGCCCACTGGTTTTGTTTTCCTTCTTTTTCTTCTCTTGAATTTGTGTTTTTGGAAAGAAGTAAACTTCCCTACTAAGCTCTAGAGAATGATGTTCCTTTGTTGTTTCCAATTATCTGCATAAAACAAAGAAACAGAACAGAAGAAGTGAATCACAGAGTGAAAATGAGTCCAATAACCTCATTTGCACTGTTGGCAATAAAGCGCTTTTGAGAAGCATCCTAAGCTTTCACCAAACCACCTAATAGCTGCCTGATGTCCATAGGAAATATTTTATTAGAGACATAATTTTGACTTGTTTCTATGACATTTCCTTTTAATTCTGTCTACTTACCCTCTCCTTTTCACTGGCTCAAGGATGGGAGAGTTTTTAGTATGAGTGCTAAATTTTCATTGAAGTCAAATGTACACAGCAAGCATCTGTCAGTCCACTATGTGCTGCTTTTTCTGACAAGCAAAGATGAAGGGAATATGCAGTAAGTTTCCTGTGGGACACCTGTCTGAGGTGTATAGAATGTCCTCCCTTTCTGTACAAAACATATGAAGTCTTCTTCCTGGAGTAGAACTCATTTGTTTGGAGAAGTTGTTTTGGTCTAAAATTCCATTAAATTAGAGGTGGTGGAAGGAGGAGGGAATTCAAGGAGAAAAATTACCTTCCTATGTTTCACATTTTCTGGACTATTCTGTGAAACTTCCTTTCTTAAAGGTCTTTGCGTGGTGTGTCTACATTTTTCATCAAGTTACCCATTGTTATAATTATGTGGATTTTTTTCATTAACAGCTGTTATAGTCATGGTCAGACTTCCTAGGTAGTGTCACTGCCATTTAAAAGCATCTGAAGTATCATAATTACAAGTATTGTCAGATAGAAAGGGGTCACCTGGGTTTTTTTTTTTTCAGGAGTGGGGAAGAATGTTTCTGTAGCTCAAATTCAAATTTGTTCAGCAAAACCAATAAATGAGACCCAACTAATGGCAATTCATGTTATCTGTTACCTAAAAAATAAAAGACTAAAGTCCCTGCTGATATCATTCTTGTAAGTCTGAAACTTCTCACATATAAATCATTAACAATGAGGTTTGGTTGTATTTGTATTTTTGCTAGTCTTTACTGACAACTTTTAGTATGTCAGGGCTTCAGTTTTGCTGTCCATTTGTTTTTTGTGGGGTTTTGGGTTTTCTTTTTCATGTATGACCACAAGATAGGATGCTCTAATTTGCATTTCTTGTTGTAAGAGTGTTCAGTGTATTTTGAAATCTTTCTTCTCATGATCATAACTCTATTGTAAACTCCAATACAAATCCACAATGAGAACACAGAAGAAATTCCAAGTAACTCAGAGTATATTGTGATTTTTGTGTGTCTTCAACATTCATCTTCAGGTATTCTTCCAAGTCAGACCTACGAAATAATGGTAAACACATGAAATGGAAATAAAAGAATTGGAATGGATCTTATGTTTCAACAGCCCTCATACCTTGGATTTCTAAATCTGGAATGTTTATAAGTCAATACACAAGCAAAGAATACAGATATGCAAAATTTATAAACATGAGCAAAGAAAGGAAGTACTCGTAGCAAGTAAAAAAAAAAAAATTAGATGCCAGGCAACTATAAACCTCTCTCTGGTATTTAGTACATGATTGAAATTCTGTATTATTTCATCAAGTCTCTTGTACCATGAACGAGGAAACACGACTGAGTTCACATTCCCTTTATAAAACTGACAGAGCTGAAGGGAGTTGATCATCATTGCCCATTAACTCTTTGAGATTTATGCTTTTTTCATCATGTTTAAAGTTTTGTTTATTTAATTCAAATAATTTGAAGGTTAGACAAATGAGACCAAGAACAATAATGGTGACTTTCTGTGATTAATTTTCAGTAATAGCAGTGATGTTATGATATGGCAATATGCCAATCCACCAACACATTTTACACAACAGTACAAGCAGAAATACTGGAGATAGATTGATGTCCTGAAGGAGAACAGGTGCAGGCAGAAAGTTGGTCCAATGTGCAAGCAAATAAAAGATGAAATGCATGGTAATGGCAGGTTAGGAATGCATGTATGGGGGCATGAGTCTTGCTGGAATAACTTCAGCTTTTGAGCAAAGGCCTATTAAATATGAGAAATGTCTATCCACTGAAAAATAAATGGATGAAGTCTTGAAAAGAGCTCCCCTTGTTGCAACATAAATCTCTTGTTAAGCTGAAGATCTTAGCCACAGAATATATATCTAGAAGTTTCTCAAAAAATAGAGCATAGAAATGTTATCTCTTTTGTTTATTTTCTTGCAAGCACTAAAGCCAATGTTTGCATGCAGCAGAAAAGAGAACATCAAATTTTTCAATATATTTTGTTTACTTTTATTGACATTTAAAACCAATAAAGAACAAAGAATGAGGAAGAATATGTACCATAGAAAGTAAACCTGCATGGACAGGGGAAGGAGTAGATTGACTTTATGGAACTCTGTTGTCTCTCACTCTGTGAGTATATTATTTATTTCCTTTTTCACTAAGTATAGTAGTCATACTGTTACCTGAGTCTTAGTCTGAAGCAAATTGTACCAGTCTCTGAATATTCTAGAAAATTCAAATAAAAATAGAGGAAATCCCCTACATAGTATAGATCTTGACTCCAAACGGAAAGGAAAAGGGCTTGTAAAAATTATCTACCCTTCTTCTAAAGGAATCACTTTTGGAGAAGGAAAATTCTGTTGAAGACCCAGAAGAAAGCTATTGCAGATACACTCAAAAGTGAAAATTATACCTGTATTCTATATGGCCCTCCTTTATTACCATTAGTAGGTCAAGCTACAAGGTTTTTGGTACCAGTAAGTGAAAAAAATACCAATAGGAGGGAAGGGCAGGCATTTCAAGAAGCAGTGAAAGTTGATAAGAATATTAACCAGTACTAATCATGAGACAGCACTGATTAGAGCTCTATGGTTTTAGAACACTAAAAATAATGTGGCCTATTGATGGCATTAGGAATCACAAATATGTCTGTGTGTGTGTGTTGAATTGTGATGTGAAAAATAAACACATATGCTTTTCTGGTGTATGAAAATAATCCTACTTCTAAATAGTGGAGAATGCTAATAGTGGAATAGCACTTCTACCAACTTAACCTATTTCTCAAGGGTGTCCTGGCTGTGCTTCTGGGTGTATGCATGTGCTTATTGTCCACAGCCACAATTCAACACATCTGTACAGGAAAGAAAAAATAGAAATAAGAAAAGGTAAATTCCTGGTGCCATCAACAAGCCATACTGTTTTCAGAGGCTTTCTTTTCTTTGGGGAGTGACTTACTGATGCTCCTCATCGGATTTTCCATGGGAAAAATCTGTGATTTTCGTCTTTAAAATCATAGAATCATAGAATTATAGAATGGCTTGGATTGGAAGGGAAGATCAGTGTAGTTCCAACCCCTCCATCCTGGACAGTGACATGTTCCACTAGACCACATTGCTCAGAGCTCCATCCAACCTGGCCTTAAACACATCCAAGGACAGGGCACACATCTCTGGGCAACAAGTTCCAGTGTCTCACCACCCTCACAGTAAAGAAATTCTTCCTAATATCTGATCTAAACTTAACCTCTTTCAGTTTAAACCCATTCCCCCTTGTCTTTGTAAAGGATCCCTCTCCATACTCCTTGTAGGCTCCTTTAAGTTACTGGAAAGCCACAATTAGGTAACCTGTAAGCCTTCTATTTCCAGGCTGAAAAATCCATTTCTCTCATCCTTTCCTCATACGAGAGGTGCTCAATCCCTCTGATCATCCTGGTGGCCTCCTCCCTTTTTTCTCCCACACCTCTAAATATAAGACAGATTTTCAGTCACATTCCAATGTTTTAAGTATGTAAATGAGCACCTGTTAATATTGTAAACAACCTTAGGCAAAAAATTGCCTAAATGCTATTGATTCTGATGATAGTCAGACAACTGATTCACTTTTCAGAGAAATCTACTTATCTAGATAATTATGAACATGAATAACTTTTGAAATCTGATTTAATAATTCATAAATGCATAACAGGAGTAAGAAAACCAGATATCACCAAATGTAGTGTTTTTGAAAGTGGGACACAGAACAAAAATATATTATTTAGAAAAAGGCCTGTCTGACTCGTATGGCCTGAGTGGAGAATGATTCTCAGTGTTGATTGTAAATTCTGTCACATGTATGAAACCTGATTTGAGCTCCAATTATAATTACAGCCTGCTGCTTCTACTATTTAAGCAAACTGCAGTTAGCCCTTTGTGTCTAGGGCTGCCAATTAAATCCTTGCATGCCTGCAGTCCCAGGTTGTTATCACCTTCTACTGAAGACAACAAATCTCATCATATAAAAGTGGCAATCTACAGCTCTAATAAGAACACTTATTAGTGATGTTTTTGTAAATCATGAAGCAGATTTTAAAGGCTTATGTCTTCCAAAGAAAGAACTTCGTTGAATCTCACAGTCAGTGGTGTAGAGCTGATTTGTCTGCATAAATTGGCAAAATGGAACCGTGAAGCTGAAAGAGAAGGTTTAAAACCTTGTTTTTCACTTACCAGCTAAGCACTGAACTTACCTGTATAGTACTTTGCAGCAGAAATTAACAAGTTGGAGATACACAAATCTCCAGCGTGGATCGCTGATGGCAACTGGTTTACTGCCCAGTTTGCATTAAATTACCTTGTAAGAGTCAAATTATGTTTGCTTTGAGTTTAATTTGGGTGGAGAAGGTTTGATAATGCAGTACTGAATATTTAATATTGATGATATCTTTAGGAGGTAATTGGTAGTTAACCAGCAAATTGCTAGACCATTTTGGGTTATTAAGTCCTGTCAAAGACACTGCCATTCAGTTTATTCACTGAATGGCCGCAATCCTTTGGCATTTTAATTTTTTGTTTGTTTGTTTTGTGCAGGTATGGTGGTGGTGGTGGTTTTCTTTCCTTAAGACAGAGCAAGATCTCCAAGATAGGAGAATTAGCATAAATACTAACCATGCAGCTGTTAAAAAAATCCTGTGTTTATGAATGAAGAAAGGAAATACAAGACTGTTGAGGGATGATGGTCACTGTCAAGGTTATATTACAAACTGGAGAAAAGAGAGACTGGATCTGTTGCCATGGAAATAAAGGATAGTCTTAGTCTCTTTGAGTTCATTGCCCATCATCCCAAATGTATGCATAACTCAGCTGATCCTGAGAAGTGATTACAGACTTTCTGCTTCTGGAGTGAGACCTGCATGCTTATCATTTGATCTTGTCCAACAAATCCAAGTGAGATTAGATGCTGTGACTAGTAATATACAATGACTGAAAATCCTTTGGTAAGCAAACTTCTATTTATCAATAAAAACAAGTCAAATAGTAGTGTAGAATAGCAGTGTGCATGAGGTTGTTGTATTTGTGTAGGAAATATTTTGCTTTAATCTATAACAGCAAAAATTCTCTCTGGAGGACACTAATGATATTTCCTTGTGAATCTTTTTCCAAGTAAATGATTCCTCAAAAATAAGCAAGCTTTAGTGGTGTTTGAAAATGCTTCATCTGCTTCTTACACCTTATTTTTATTATTGTTACTGACCAGTCTTCCCAAAATACTTTTTGTACTTGCTTGGCATTTTTTAATCAGCTTTTTGAAAACCAATTTTTATATTCAATTCTGTAAGTTTGGAGGGTTCTGTGGTGCTTCAGAGTAAATTATATATTTTTTTGTAATTAATTAGGCCTTTTGTGGTTTCACTGACATCATAACAAGATGTTCAGATCCCATATTCCCATGATTTTCATTCATAGGAACAAGTTGCCCAGAGTCTGACCCTCTTGCATTTTTTATACTCTCTTATTTATACTTATTGTCTTTCCAAATCTTGTTCTCTGTTGACTTGATAAGAGCTTTTACATGTTGCTTTTTTTTTGATTGCACATTCACTGTTCACATAAGAACTTGGCTGAAGTAGAGGGGAAAACACAACTGGAAAGGAAGGAGAGCCTTTTGCTATCTGAATGTCTTAAAATCATGGAATCAGTATACAGTGCTCATGCTGGTAGTGATTCAGTTATTCTGTAGATACTTGATGAAAAATCTCTAGATACCACAAAGATGGAATACTGCATATCTTGATGCATGTTGAAGAAAGGTCACTGAGGAATTATACAACTGGAATAATGAATGAAGCTTAAATCTTTCTGAGAATAGTGGGGTTCTTTTTGTCAGTTATATATTCCTATTTCATTTTTAAAGAGATTTTTTTATATTTATGATCTCAACAAAAGTCAAATAGGACAAGTCTTTATAAATGCAGTGAGTGATCTTTTCAAGAATCCTACAAATATTAGCAGAAAGACTATGATCATATCTCATGTTAGTGCCCAGAAATATAAAAATATCATATCCACCTATCATTTGGTAAGTGGAATTCTTGTTTAGTCAAAAATTGTTTTTGAAATGTGCCATCAGTCACCAGGGTGGTTCTACAAAATGGCACAACCACATGTGCATACATGTGCAGTCATCAAATATGTGTTCAACAGAACTAATTTTATTTAGTGCTTCAATATTTTGAAGTTTAAACAAAGATCCAAAATCCATTGTTGGTACAATCCACTTGTAGAAAAAAATTCCTGAAAGTCATAAAAGCATGTGAAATTTGAAGAGTTTTGTAGTTGTCTCTGTTCCATGCTTGGACCTGTAGTAGGCAAGTACTTACTAAATTATGCCACATGTAAGGTCTTTTTAGCTTTTCACTGATGACTTTCAGAGTTATATTCAGGCGCTGTAACTGACGCTCAAAAAGTTGATTTCATTTGCATACATACATTGTTTAATTAATATTGTGGCATCTGAATGACCTTGTAATTTAAAATTAATAAAGACAGATTTTCAAAAGTCACATTTGATCGAGAAAGCAGAAAAGTAATGCAACCAAGAATCTTCATGGAAACTTTTCAGTAAAACTTTCTTTAATTGGGTCAAAGAAGTTTGCCATGATTCTAATATCTTTCAAAAGTATTCATTATAATACTGCTATGGCAAATGTATTAGCAGTTACTGTAGATTCCATTTTATTCTTTACTTGAATGTATTTGAGACAGGCTCTGACTAATGAATGTATTCTCAGCACGTCATTACAGCGAGGCAGCTATCCAAGTCTTTGCATTTCACCCTTTAGATTTGTTTTCACAGTCAAGAACAAATGTGTAAGGACTCCGATGGAATTTCAGGACTAACTCAGATTTTACTGAGCTGAAAAAAAAATAATCCTTTGAAGAGGGCGATACCAGCATTCAGAGAGCATCCTTAAGGAGATTTGTTTCATGCAATATCTTTTTTATTCTTTGGAGTGTGACATACAGAACATTCTTCCTTGCCCATAATTTTTCATGAAACTGCTCTGAAACTAGTCTCATTTACAAAATTCACTCCATTTTCTGCCTTGCTACTTTCAGGAGGTGGAAGGGCAGGAAGAATCTGATTATTGGCAGTTTCAAAAACAGCCTTAGAGTTTACTGCTCTACAGATCACAATGATTGTGACACACATTTCTAATACTATTGATCTGCAGTTTCATTGACTTTCAACATCTCAGAAGCTTGCAAACTGTATGTAAGATGTTCTTGCTTAGTGGAATAAACAGTTTGGCTTTCATCATAAGTCTAAGACTGTTTCAAAAATACTTTGCTTACAATGAAAGTAAAAGAAGAATTCTACAAAGTGCACGGATCATTCAAAAATAAAATTAATTAGGAATTACACTCTTATATGTTTAGGGTTTACACTAAAATATATATATTGGAAAAAAACCCAAACATATACGCAATTCAAAAAAAATTGCTTGAGTGTATCCCATTTTTCCCAGTTTTCCTGCATCCCACTGTCAGACCCACCTGAGGTGAATGCTTTAATCTGCATGAACTCTATGATGGTATTTTAGTTTTCTGCTTCAGTCAAAGCTTTTTTTCTTCATTTTATGCTCCCTGCTATTCTTTAATATGTTGTGTTACAGTGAAGCACCATTTATAATATTTAAATTATTATATTCCACTGTAAAAATTCAAACTTCCTAAACACGCTTCCTTAACATACTAGAATCACTTTGTATTTATTATCTCTGGTGAAAAATTGTTATTCTTATCTTAGTTGATAATAAGTGTGTATTTGACTTTTCTGATAACTTATTTTCTGGCCTAAATTAAAAATTGAAAGACAAATGTGGATTTCCCTCTTATGCTCTTAAAAATCTACCACAGTGGGAAAAAAGCTAGAGATTTGGAGAGGGTTTAATATATTGCAGTATGGCTGCCTGTGATCCTTAGCAAGCTATTTAATATCTGCTGTTCAGTTCAGCTACCTACAAAATTGCATTAAATGTGCTAATTTGAGGGTGACTATTTAAAAATTGACTGTGGACAATACAATTGACTTTATTCACAGTACTAATGTATTACTTATCCTTGAATATTCAAGTCCTAGTTATTCATTACTACAAATAATTATTAAAAGCTCATTTAAAGCCTCAGTGACTACATATTTACTGAAAATGGTTTATGTTCTTCTAGCAATTTTGAAATCTAAGCTGTTGTAAAAAGAATTAAAAAAGGATGAGTTTTATGAACAAGCATACTGTTTGAAATGTCAGTTTTGTTTGTTATATTTTAAAAGGCATTTAAAGTTGTTTGTCCCATTTTAGAAGGCTTATGTGCTTTCCAAACATCATGAATTGCAAATTATATATACATATGTATACAAACATGTATATATATGTACATACATATATATGTGTGTGTCTGCATGTGTGTCTGTGTGGTATAGAAGTATCATAATTTGATTTCCAGATGAGTTGGAGATGAGTTAATTACAAAAAAAGACCCAACTGTATTAAAAAATAGGATGTGACTTATGGACAAAACTAAAACAGAATTAATTTGTAATTGCTAATATAATTTCAGTTTGTGAAGTGAAAAGAAATGACTTATTTATTTACTGATAAAATTCAGAAATAATTACCTATAATGTGTAAGTTCAAGAATTTTATCATCTGCTTTATGAGTAATTTGCTGATTTTTTCCTCCAAGGAAAATAGTTGTTGCATACATGTCTTCTGATAAATTACTTAGGGTTCCACTTTAATAAATTACAATCTGAGAGACTTATTGCTAGACTTCTTTAAAGGGTATTTGTGAGTCAGTTTAGATTTATGACACAATGCAAATCAAATTTCCAGTTATTGTTACTGATACTAATGTTATTAAAAATTAATCATCTTATGCACAAGAGATAAAGATGACAAATCCAGGAATATGCTTTGAAGATGCACTGAAATTAATATTCTTGAAAGAGTAATGTGGCTGAATCTTCCTCCTTATTAGTATGTTTTTGACAAGCAGTACAGATATTATAGAAGGAGATTTGTATTAATAAAATATCTAATAATATAAAAGGGTCCTTGTTCAAGAGTGAAATAGTTTTAGGAAAACATAAAATAGCATTACTTTTTTGTTTTACTAATAGAAAAGGACAACTTTGTTTTAAACTGAGAGAAGGCTAATTTTTTAACTTAAGAAGAATAAAATAATAGAAAATAGATATTTTATAATTTCCTGAGAGTTTCTTCTTTCTCCTAAATAACAGTTGTATACAGAGAGAGTAATAATAATATACTGCAGTACTTCATTTGCACTATTTCACAACCTGTAAAGGCAGATAAACTTTAAGAAAAACAAAGCTTGTATTTTTTAAGGGTTTTTGTGTCGTGAAGTTATATATTTGCATATCTCAAAATCTTGTTAGCAACTTGAGTGATGATGGTAGTAACAGTCATGAAAGACTTTGAATATGCTGTACTGTGTGTTTCAGTAATGAAACAGATTTAACCTTAGCAGTAGCCAAGGGGTGCACCTTTGTTTTACTGTGAGGCTTCATGATGTACTGATGTTGCCAAATTTCATAGAATCATTGCCAAAATATGAGATTTACATGATGAAGTAATATTTAGGGTAAAGAAATAAGCATGTCATACTTAAAATATCACTTTGAATTATATGAAAACTTACAGCCTTAAAATGCTCACTCTTGTAGCATAATAGAAATTCCATTAAATGGCTTAAACCTTACTGAAAGGTGCTTAGCTCCGTGGTCAGAACACTGTCTAGATTGTAAAACAGAAATAAATGCTGTGGAAATAAATGATAGCTTTCTAATGTATTGTCTTACCAGGTCAGTATGAGCAAATTCTGTGTTTACAGGAACAGTGGGACTGAGGGGATACACACCACTTCTCTATCGTCCTCTATAGTCATGAGAGTACCAGGATAATACATTTTTTAAGGAGTGGTTAGGGGACCACATTGTATTTATTATTTTATTGAATACTATGTATTAGCAATTTTTTTAAAGAAAATTGTTACCTTATGTGAGACTTGAAATCTGAAAGGATAAAAATTATTTCCATTCTTAATCAGTCCATGTTTCAATCTGTCTTGAAAGCTGAAGGAAATGTGATTCAAAATATTTTGTGGTATATGAAGGACATTGAACTCTGCAGATGATAGTACCATATGTTTGTGCACATCTGAAAAATATATGGCAAAGGGAGTGGACACATCACTTTTGAAGGTAGATAAGATAATCAAGGCTGTCAGTGGTAAGTTGTTCATAATTTCCAGTGAAATCAGAGGTGGTGTCCAGGGTAACTGGTTATGGTGCCATGCACTTACTCATTTGGCAGCTGTCTATAATTTAGTCTGAATCAGTCCTTTCTCAGACTCATTTTTCAAGCAATTCAGACATCTTTTTTGTAGGTAGAGGTACTACCTACATCTTGTAATTTCTTCCCCTTCATACTCTGGATGAACCTGATTCTAGAAACACATTAAATTTTTAAACAGTGGAAATGCATTTTTGAGAATGTGTTTTTACCTTTTATTCTGCCTCTACACATTATGGTTTTTTACCTGAGGCTGGTTATGAGGCCCTGAATTCCTTAGTCAGTTCCTTAGTCTGAATCCTTTCTACTGTTCTCCTTCTTACTTGCCTTCCCTCCCCACGATTTTCGACTCCATCCTCCTCCCCTGTTTCCCAACACACCACTCAGTATCGCTCAATCAACATGAAGAGATGAATTACTTCCTTGGCAAGAAGAGAGCATGAAGCCTGAGCACAGTGCACTCTAATTTGTCTTGTGTCGGAATGTAAAGCAGGCTCTATCACCCGGGCTGCCAGGCGAGGGTGAGGGATGGTAGCTCTGATAGGTTTATCATGTGTTCTCATCTCTAGGAAAGCTAAATGAAAACATAAAGTTCTCAGGCACTGGTTGGGTATCTACTGATAGCATATTACTTCTGGCACAAAAACTTAGGTCCACAATGTAGTGTCAGCATCTCTTTGTTTTAAAAGGGACAACAATTTTGTACTTATAATCATGAAGACAGCAATTTCAAGGCATGTGTCAACAAAAATTAAGTTTAAAATGTAAAATATATTACTGAACTATTCCTTTCTGTCTGGCCAAAGGCAAAATAACTTCATTTTCAGGTAAGCATATCAATGCACACACTGCCTCACTGGACTTTTAAATTACCTTTGGAGTATGTGTCAGAAGGACTGATATTAATGATGACCCAGAATTAAAAGTTCACACATTTGTCATGAGAATCAGAGAAGACTGCATGAGAATTACATGAGAAAGTATAACTAGTCACTGCAAAAAGATTCTTATCACCAAACTTCCTAAATTAACTTCTCTCATCTGTCTTGTTTGGGGTTTTTTTCCCCATGTTTCCTTTAACATGTACTTTCCATGTAATTTTAGTCCATGTCATCCATTCTCTGCCATTATGTAGAAATATTTTTCAATCCTGGCTGATGTTTTACTCCTCCTATAAGTGTTATAGCTCCACTTAGAAAAGGTCCCTGAAAGATTTGACTACAGTTGACCACTTTGGAGCTGGCAGAGTTTTTACCAACTTCATACAGTGAAAAATCATGTGGAAAAGTTTTTTGGAAAACATATGTATTGCATAGAATCTAAATGGAGTTGTGTCTCCCTGTATCTATTTTTACTGTACTTCCAAACAAATGGACCAAGACTGATGAGTCATGATGGCTAATTGCACTATTTAATGGCTGAATTACACCTAGAGTTGGGGCTATTTCCCTAATAAATTCTAGACGGTTCTGAAGACCTCAGAAATAATTTCTGTGCTGGACAAACACGTACCACAGAAGTCCTTTAACATTAAGACAAACACAGCCTCAGCAAACAGAACAAGAGAGCTAGAGATTTTGCACATAGGAAAAATGCTTTCTGTGCAGAAAACAGTCTTTTGTTGAGGGGCAATCTTTATAACTCTGGATTTCCTGTTTCCAATTCATTTGTTTTCCTTAGTTTAGTCTGTCCCAGGAATACACAGTGATCTGGCAGAAAGAAATGCAGATGCCAACAAAAGGTCAAATGTAAGGAGGATACTCCCTAGAGGTGAGGCTAAAAAATAAATTAGGTTGATATTTTTGGATTGACAAGGATGCCATAGAAGGAGCAAATAAATGGGCTGTGCTGTGCTTATATCTTAATCTTTAATTACTGAACTGTTACTAAATTTTATTTTCCTCTGCATGTCTTAGGAGTACACATTCCCTAGAATATATATCCTCCATGTTATTAAAACTGTCAATAAATTACAATTAAAATTAAGGAGATGTTTCTTCTGTAAATCATCTGTAAATGAATTGCTGAAAATTCCACAGAATCGATCTTATTAGTTCAATATCAGAATGACAACTGACAGCTATTTTCTTTCTGAGTGCATATTTCTAGGTATCCATTTTTATACTTTAATTTTTACTCAGAGGGGAGTTACAGAATGTGGCTCTCCAATTCCTACCTTAGCTACAGTAACTTGTATCAGATCTGATAGAATTTGGGTTCTTTCAGCTTTCTCTTTGAGGGTAAGTCTAGTGGGTTATAAATTACACTATGTGAATTTGGAGAAAAAGGAAGGCCTTAAAAACCTCAGCAAAACAACACAATACATGAATGTTTCTTTACTTTGTTTGCCTAAAATCATATCCTCACAGAGATGTGGCCTTCTCTCAGGGTGAAGGAAACTGCTTCTGTTTTCAGACATTTATCACATTTCATCCTATCAGTTGTTTGTCTGTGTTCATGGACTTTTCATATTCTGCGCAAAAGTTATTTTATAGCTTGATTTCACAGGAGGCAAAGTCATAAAAGCTAATAACTCTGTTATATCTGTTCCTTGATATCTCTCAATTATTTGGTCAGAAGAGGCTTTTGCCAGCTCATTCTTTCCTGTCTTCCACAGGCAGTTTTCTTTCGAATTAACATACACAGCTCATACAATTCTCAATAGTGAAAAATAAGACCTGTTTTATAAACTGCTGAAAAGCTACTCTAATTTCATCGTCCTCATGTAATAGCCCTGAGACATGTAAGTGTAGGTCCATTGAAATCCCTCAACCTGCCTGCTTGGAATCTCTGATTGGTCACACAATAAACAACCATGGCCTGGTGTTCGTGTTCCAGTAGATGAGCAATAGCTACATAATGGAAAATACGCATGGAATAAAGAGAGCAGTGGTCTGTGGTTGAAATAAAGAATTTTCTTGGCAAAGTGAATTTGTTATCATTTAATCTTACTGAAAAGGTTATATGTAATTAACTGATTTCATTTTTAGAAAGCAGCTATTTAGGTGATTCATTGAGATGGAAATGCATTATCCACTGATTCCTTGCTCAATCAGCATGGGGTAAAACTAGTCTGTAGCCTTAGAAAACCAAATCAGGGAAAGTTCATCTGGCCTTGAAGAAAATGGGTAATGAAATAAAAGTTGTGGCATTAGTGAAGATGAGAAGGTTCATTCTCATGTTATTAAATAGTGCAGGGAAGATGAATGAGAGCTCAACTTTTTAACAAAATAAGGGAGAAAAACTCCAGTGTAGCATCCAATAAATCAAGTACGAAAGTCAGAGTCCTGCAGCTGTTTAAATGCTCAACTTCTGATATGCTTTTGAGCTTGTATTTTACTCTTTTCTCTGATCTTAATTCCCTTGTGAGCTTAACTCTCTTTTCTGAGAGCATTAGCTCATTTTTTTAACTTTTCCAATTAATTTTCTTGGAAAAGGATAATACTGAGATACAGAGAAGGAAAAGACCAGACATCAGGAATTCACAAAAGTATTGCCAATGTTCTCTTTTATTCAGAGTTTGGAAGTACAGTGCTCTGAAATATTAGATTAATCATTTCTTTTTATGGAGTGGGCTCAGCAGTTTCTTGGTTTAGGGTTGATGGAACATTTCACAACTGTGGTCCTAAAACATTTGCTTTTCTTCTCTCTCCTACACCTCTCAGAAGTTAGGACTACAAAAGGAGATGTGAACCATTAGGCTCCTAACTTACATCTGAATATGGCAGAGGATGACCCAAGAAGCTTAAAATATATTTGATTAATAAAAGGAATTATTCCTAAGTGTGCTATGTGCTTAATAATTAGACATTTGATTAATTTAAGTAATCCTTTGCATTGTGTTTAATTGATTTTATATTCACGTTTCTTGACAAAACATCCTTGTGTTCTGACAATAAACTGTTTCAATACATTAGAATTGTTCTTCTTTGAAAAAAGTGAAATATATTATATAAAATTCCAGGAAAGGATCAGATTCCCTGAGCTGTGACTGTTTGTGAAAAAGACTCTCCCTGTGGGTAGGTAACAATAACATAAACCAAGAATCAGGCTCTTATCACTCTGTTCCAGAGTATTTACTTCATTTGAAATCACTGAGAATATATTGTCGGTAAAGGTGCTTGTCATATCTCTCCTGGCTTAAAGGTTAGTCATGCAAAAGAGTGTTTTTAGTCATAGTCATGGAAAGGTTTTTTTGTGAAGGGGTTAATGTATTTCTACCCTCTGGTTAGACCTCAGCTGGGACCTTGGTCTAATGTTTCTTTAGCTCATGAATATTAGCATTTCTTTTGAATAGACCCAAGACATATGGAAAATCATCTCAGCTACGTGTCTCTTGTGGGAAAAAGTCTAAATGTCAAGCAGTAGCATTGAAAGCCTTTAAAATTGGATCATGTTCTGCAAAGAAACATGTTTATGAGCACAGCAACGGTTCTTTCCCAGAAGTGCCTGCCGCCTGTATTGCTAAAATGAATGCAGCTTTCTCAGCCTGTGCTAGATGTGTTCAGCTACCAGGAACCTGTGAATTGTTTCTTGGATCTCAGATATACTTCCACAAAAGGCCATGTCTTTTGGCACCACACTTTGCATTTGTGTCAGCTGCACAACTTGACATAGGCACTTTGGTATTCTTGACCCACTGTTCACTTTTTGCCATGCACAAAAACTGG
Source organism: Aphelocoma coerulescens (assembly GCF_041296385.1). Taxonomy (NCBI): domain Eukaryota; kingdom Metazoa; phylum Chordata; class Aves; order Passeriformes; family Corvidae; genus Aphelocoma; species Aphelocoma coerulescens. Next base: position 59,410,945 of record NC_091015.1, on the reverse strand, counting down.
GAATATATAGAGACACCTCAGACAACTGATGCTTCATCTCATGTAACAGAAAGTCTTGAAAATGAAACGTATGGGAACGCAGCAAAATGTTTTCATGCTATAAAGAGAATGTTGGTTTTGGTTGTCACTGTCCTGCCTTTCATAAACTTCTACAAATTCTGGGAAGGATCATAGGGAAACCACATATGATCGTTTCAGCAAGTAATAGTAAAAGAACTGTAGCAAGAGCCTGCAAGCAAAAGGCCTGTGTGTGAGAAAAAACTCTCCATGAGAAGATTCTTGTGTGAGAAAAGGCCTGGGGAACAAAGAGGGAGGTTGAAGACTTGCAGCTGTTCAGATAAGACCCAGAGAAGGGAGGTAAACACTGAATTCTTTTAATCATAACATAACTAGTAGAAGCTTGCCAATGTAAGTCCAATTAGGTAGAAGTAGAAATGCGCTTTGATAAGCTTTAAGCCACTTAAGAGTTAACAAGCTGGTATACTATATAAGTGCCTTTGGATTGCTAATAAATGGAGTTTTGCGCTTGTCAACCATATTGGCTGGTCTGCATATTCCTCCCCCGCCGGAGCCGGGCCCTCTCTCCTTTTTACAATGCCAACATAATAGGAAAAAACAGTTATTTCTTTCATCATTGTGTGTGCCCACTTTTTCTTTCAGCCATCACTTGCCCTCACTCTTTGTAGTTTCAGGGTCTTTCTTATCACCATCCTCTTCTCTGGAACTGACAAAGTGGCAGAAGTGTAACTCTGATCTCTGACCTTTAATGAAAGAGATGGAGTGCCCTTCTGAGCCCTGCTCCTGCTGCATCAGTGTAAGCTGCTTGGCAGGAGGTCTGATGTGCAGAGATCATCTCAACAAGTTTAGATTTAACTTCTCTGAAGTCCCATTTTCACTACAGTTTTGCTCAATATGTTACTAGGTATCTATTTGTTAAAGTAAAGCAGTAGTAGATGCTTGAATTAGATAGGACATGGATGACAGCAGTAGGAACTTTCTAAACCACCACCAGCCTGGTATGGTTGTGATGAATTATGCAGGAATAAAACAATCTGGTAAGATTATTGTTCTGCATTACCATACTCTACTTTCTCTGTAAGTGAAATTATTTTGTTTCTAATTATTTTTTTTAGTGATAAGTTTGATCTGCTTTAAATTGTATTAAGCAGTTGAACATGAAGGGGAATTTGTCAAAAAACTTTGGGAGTGATGTAGGAAGTACAAAGAAAGCAGAAAGCTCTTAGGTTATGTTAATCTCATAATTGAAATAGCTCTTTGGCTTTTTTAGATCAGATGGATCTTAGGCTATGGCTGTCCTGTCAAATTAGACCAATCAAATGCATTTAAAATTGGATTTCAAGAACATATATTACCCTCCCATGTACATCTGCCCGACAGATCCTGTTCACATGTTTTAAAAAGCTTTTTCTCAAGAGCTGTTTCTCTTTTGTATATTTTAGATGTCCATTAGCAGTTTTCAGTCTTTAGTGGAAGGAAGCTTGTAGACAATATCTTTGTATATATTGAAAGTGGGTTTGTATCATCTATTAAATAAATAGAAATTCTGCTGATTTATCTTGACTTTCTTTCATTTATATATTTAAGGAAGCTCTTAACAATGTCTGTAGTGTGCCACAGACTACTAAAGACAAAGTCCCAAATGAAAGTTAAATTTTTGCTGAAGACGATTACTTTGTATCAGGAAAAAACTCTAGTAGCATCTGGAAGGTGACATGAAAAATGGTCAATCTGTATTAGTTTTATTCTAGAGTTAGATTAAGAAATTAGCTATAGTTACTTGTGAATATATGAAGTCTACCTTCATTACTCTGCATTTGCATAAAGGAAATACATTTACAGATTCTTCTTTCCTGAGTGAATGTTCTACTTTCTTGTAAACTACATGGTTACAAGTGGGTTTTCAGTAATCATGACAACTTTCCACCTTTGTGAATGCATTTTGACATGTTTACTACAATACTTAACAGGACATTGACTGTTTTGCTCAGTTTTTGGAGTTCTGTTGGTAAAAGAAGAAACATTCCTACTAGCTTCTAATCAGATGTCTCACAGACAGGAAAATGTTACACTGATTTTTAAAAAGAAAAAGTATCCCACCACTGTTAAAAATACAGTAGCTAAACTTACATACTTTGCAATGGTATCAAGTTACTAATTTTTCCTTACTGATTCAATGGCTGAAGAAAGTCATATTTAAAAATCTAGTGATTTCAAGAGCAAGTACTCTGTGACACCAGAGCAGATGGAAAAATGATACCAACAGCTCTGATTTGGTTGCTTTGTTAATTTGATTGTCTCTTAGTAATTTTGCTTTTAGAGGGTTAAACTCCAAATCATCTTTGGCATATTCAGTCATGTGAAGTATTTGCACTAAACCACAAACCAGGTTCACCTATCTGGTTTTCATTAAAACCTTTCATTAAAAGAACACTAGGTCTGTTTAATTTCAAGGATTCTGGATCTCCATAACACAGATCCTTTTTACTGGAGAGGGATGGTTACTATACAGTTTTTAAACGATTTTGCTGGAGAGGATGAGATGAAACCCATCAATACCTAGAAATTTCGCTCTGAGACAGTAGTCTTCTTTAGAGAAGTCTTGTATGTGGACGTACACAAACAGTAGCTTAAATAAAGATACTCCTACAGTCCAGGGTAAATTAACCCATTGAATTTTGTATGAACCCTTGTATTGCCCCTTGAAACCTTGGAGTAAGAGAGGGTGTTAACTCAACTTACATGATAATGTTCTTGATGTCACAATTGGAACAATAGCATTTTTAGGAATTGAAAGCAAGAAGAAACCAAGTGGAAATTACACTTACACTTTGCAAAACTTTGAAGAGGAAAATCTTTTTGTTAATGCATTTACTAGCTTTTCATGACACCAGATGCAGTCCTGCATAAAGTTTGGTGAATTGCACTGTCTTAGTTTCATTTTAGTCTATCGCCTTTATTGCCATTGTGTATCATCTTCTCTAACATCACAAGGTGCTAAGTGATTCGCTCATACCTGGAAGTGACAATATACATCTAGGGATCAAAATGCTCAAAACATTTAGCACAGCATATGCTTCCTGTGGAAATTTTCTATGCAAAAATACACAATTTAGCTCTGAATAGAGAAGCAAAAGAAAAATCCACAGCTGGCAGTCTTCATCTCTGCTGATCCCAAGTGGCAGGCTAAACAAACAGGAAAAAAAGCCCTTCTGTTCACTGTTCTCCCACTCTCCCCTGCCCCTCCATTCAGTGTAAGAATTGTAATAAATACATGACAAGATGCAGGAATAGAATGCCAGTACCATTTCTTACTTATTTAAGATATCTGATTATATCCAAGAACACCAAAATGCTCTCAACTCTATAGGCACCGGAAGAATGATACACGAAAATTAGGTGGCCTAGCTGAAGTCTTTACAAACTGAATGAAGAGTCATTTTTCATTTGCTGGCTATGCAGTAAAATCTTCATCATGCCACTTTTTGGTGCTTCTGGCTTTCCCAGTTGTGTTGTTTATACTTTATTTATTTTTCAATATTCTGGGGATAAAGTGATCTTTATTACTATGCACAAGTATTAACCTGAGTTTTCCAAATGATCTTTAAGCTATTTTCATTCCTCTATGAATTTGCTGTTAACAAACACTAATTTTTTGTTATTTCTACTAGGAATAGTATTTATTATTTAACAGGATAGTGCCCTCCTCTGGTGTATTCTGATGGACACAGCAGCTGGCATAATGCATGTCGTGACTGTGTGCCACAAATGCTGTCAGCATTGCTTACAAGGCAGTAAGTACTAATGCATCTGCCTTGTGCAGGTAGCAGGAGAGACACAGTAGGAACACACGGTCTTCGCTATGGTGGAAGGAGTGTAGTCTCAACAGAATTCTGTACTGAGAACTTTCATGTTTGCTAAAAAAAATAGATTGACAAGTTGAGTGAGTAACAAGACCATGAATTTTGCTTTCAGTAGTGGTACATTCTAGGTAGTGGAGTCATTCAAAAACTAGCAATGAAGAGTTTCAGACGATTGATGAAATAATAAAGGGTTGCCATTCAGCCTGGAGAAGAGAAGGCTCTGGAGAGATCTTATAGCCAACAGTACCCAACAGGAGCCTACAAGAAAGCTGGAGAGGAACTTTTCACAAGGGCATATAGAGATAGGACAAGTGGAAACGGATTTAAATTGAAGGGTAAATTTAGATTAGATATTAGGAAGAAATTCTGTACTGTGAGGAGTGTACTGAGACCCTGGAAAAGGTTGCCCAGAGATGTTGCGGATATCCCAACCTTGAAAGTGTTCAAGGCCAGGCTGGATGGTACTTTGAGCAAGCTGAGCTAGTGGAAGATGTCCCTGCCCATGTCAGGAGGTTGGAACTACATTGTCTTTAAGGTGCTTTCTAATCCAAATCGTTTTGTAATGAAACATTGATAAAATATCATTTAGAGGAATGTTGAAAGATGCACAAAAAATGCAATCTGAAAATAGCTTTACAAATAAATTCGTGGGCTCTAAGCTGATTTACCACTTAAGATTTAGTTCTTGATGTTCCAGTAGAAAATGTCAAATCACAATTCAGAGTGGTTAAGAAAGTATTTGACATGATTATTTAGGAAAAGTATACACAACAAATTAGAGAACAGCATTACATAAATCTGTAGAATACCTCTATCTTCAAAATAGAAGTTGTTGTGATCAGAGTCATGAGACACTGTCTGCACAAGGAGAAACAAAAATGGACTAAAGCTGGAAAATGTGGCTGATACGATAGATCTTTTTAAAATCAGAAGTGTCAGGGTAGAAAGGAATTGGTTGCATTTTCTTTCAGTACAAAAAGTAGGAGACATCACGAGACTAGCAGGTTTTTGCCTCAAAACTCAGAAAAGGAGGTGATCATTCATGTGTTTGGTAGTCAAGCTATGGCACTCCATGCCATGAAATGCTGGGGATGATAAAATGTGACCAAAAAAGCCGCTATATTTTTTCCTTTTATTCCCACTGAGAGCTATTTTTTAATAGACAGCACTTCTGACTCAGGAGTTCTCTAGTCAGCAACTTTCTGAAGCTCAAAAAGGGTTTATGGAGAGGTGTCATTGCACAGCTAACTACTGCCAAAGAAAGGGGTTTGGGAAGGGAAGACCAGTATGGCGTTTCTTGCCTATGTAAAAATTTCAATGGACAAAAGCCAAATACTGCTGTTCTGTTAGCTTACTGGAAATGATGTGGAAGTGGTGTGCTCACAATCAGGAATGATCTAGTATGTCCTTCTCAGAGGCAGTCTATTGGTCTGAACCACCATGTGTGCTAAGTGTCTTCATTTTTCACTCTGAAATATTAGCAGAACTAAAATGCTTATTTTTGGAGTGTTTTAAAATTATTTGAGTTTGATAAGATTTCAAATGTGCTTACAATTGTGCCTCGTCTGTAAGACTTCAGTGGAAAATTATTTCCTTCTTCTAAAGAGAGAATCTAATATATGAGCTCTGTCATGGTTCAATTCTGGTACATCGAAAATGCCAGATGTTTCATATGACTGAGAAAAAAGTCTGAGAAAAGAAAAATAAATGTATCCCCATGGTTTATGCTTTGCAGGGATAGTATTGCCACTACTGTCAACAGATTGAAGGATGCCAAGTATTTCATAACCTGAATTGCATGTGATAGACTTTACTAAAAACACATGAATGAAATGGAAAGGTCCTGATCACACCATCTGGCACACGGCATTTACCCGAGTGAGAAAGTTCCAAATAAATAGGAGATGAGGCCAAATGACTCCAAGTGCTAAAAATATATTTTTGTCTAAATGAGCAGCATGTCAAACACTGTGAGTTTTGTATACTTATGGAAATACAGAAGGTGGAGAGAGAATGCACCATTCTGAGGGAGCAGCTGCTGTGAAAGTCATGCTATATGAAGACAGGGACTGTAGTCCTGATATTCCTCCAGGGCTGTTTTTCCAGGCAAAACCAAATAAAGACAGCAATATGTAAACATTATTCAGGTATCACAGTTTTGTTTTCTGCTTCATCAACATATGGCCCTGCAGAACCTCAGTTCTGTCTCCCCAGGTGGCCTTGGATGTTCATTGTGGTGTGAAGCTATGGCTGGGTACTGCTCCGAAGTCTCTCAGGTTTTTGAGCTTTCCTGTTCATCTGTGAAGGGTATGGCCTCCAGGCATAGAGTAATTAGATTGGAGTGAGTATGGACTCCAGGATTTCTGTAGTGTCTCTACTGGTATCTTGTTGCTTATCTGCCTCCATACTTCTTCTAAGTGAGTGGTCTTCATACTTCATCAGGATTTGAGGACCACAGGCAAGAGTTTGAGAGTTAAGTATAACTTTGACATTTATGTAGTCACTTTTTTTTACCCACATGGCATCCTGCACCATGATTTCCACAGCATATATTATTGTTTGAGGAAAAACAAGCTCTTTCCTTTTTATCCTTCCATCTCACCTTCAGCTCCATATGCCTTACTTTAGGAAAAAAAATACCACAGGGGAATCATTAACAAAAATAAGAAACCTGTTTTCACACTCTCTGGCGAGGCATTAGCCATCAGCTACATAGGGTTTGGATTGCTACACATATTTGCCCTGGTTTTGTGCTATGGGAGGTTGCTGCTTCAGTTTTAGCATAACAGCAGATGAGATATCCAGCAAGTAGTCAGGTTGGGGATCTAGCCCAGTGTGGTCTAAGCACTTGCTTGTTTATGTAAAGGAAAAAGGCAGATGTAAGGGCTTACTGCTAAAAGCACCTGACTTTTATGTTGTTGTAGCTTGGCTGCTACTGTTAGAGGAGCTGACTTATTTATAGCTGTAATTGCAGTGTAGATTAGCTTTGTGCCTCCAAATATGCTTTGGTGACTCCAGAGGAAGGCCATCTCTTTGAACCTCCTCACTCTAGTTTTGATGGTTTCTCACACTAAAAAGGACTTTAAAATGTCCTTGGAGGATTTCTGGGGAAGGATGTCTGTCAGACCTGTTTACCTGATGTACCTGCCTTGGACTCAGGCAAGCTTAGCCCTAGAAGGAAAGGTACAACCATTCTTTTGGGAATCCTCTAATGCACAGCAAATCTCAGTTTAATTCTTCGCAGTGTCCATGTTTTTGAAGTCCTGCATCTGTCACACTACTGGAGGCAGCTATTGGCTTTGGATACCAGATGCAAAATATTCACCTGTAGAAAACCCTTTCTTAACTACTGCTGTGCTCTGACTGATGTCTCCCTCTGCTCATAGAATCATAAATAAGCAAACCCTATACATATTCTCATGTCAGCTTCCCAGTTTTGCTGCACAGGAAAGCCAGTGAATGCAGGCTGAACAGAAACACTTTGATGTGTGCACTTCTCTGGTCTTAAAACTGTTTCTCAATGCATATTTTGAAGGTAAAATAAAATCTTTTTCCCAGCTTTAAAGTAAGTCTGAGTGAGTAGAAAACATATGCATGTGAACTTCTTAATGGAAGAAAGCTTGGTAATGAAGAATGAGCAAATTATTATATGGTGTATGTAGTAATTGCTTTCCTCATATTGCAAAATTGTGCCTTACATTTTATTTTGGAGAAATCACACTTTTCTCCTTTGTATTTTACATATAAAAATGGGGTACAAAAATATCATTTAGGCAAGTGAGGTAGTTTCCTCATAGAAACTGAATTGCTTCTGGATATGTAAGTATTTGCAGTTACCTCCAAAATAATTGGGTCACTGTTAGTGTAGTTCCTTAGATCACCCTGTGCAGACCATTATCCACAGAAATACAAAATAATGACCTGAGGAAATTATCCCCATTAAAGCTTTTTGGAGATGTGATATGACATTTTTATATGAAATCTATGAAAATAGATTTCTCTCCCCAAATAGCATGCTTGATGGAGGAAATTAAGACTTTCCTTTTTTTTCCAGACAGAAAGAAAGAAATACATTTCCATGCACTTCTAACAATTCATTAATAACAGATAAAAGTATGGTTATATTCTGTGTAATAAAGTGTTTAGATGTTACCACACAAGTACTTAGGAGTAGCTAGCTATTTTTTTTGAACATGTGATATGGCAACAAACCACTTAGTAAAGTTTAGAAATAAAATAAACCCTTCAGTCAAGGGTGACAAAAGCAAGTAAATATATAACTATGTACATGAGTTCTTAGATATCCATGTCTCCTGTTCCCATGTGAATTGCTGGTTATTCTGTGTTGCTCTGGCCAGTCTTCTGACTGTTAAGACTTGTTCATGTGCTAACCTATCCCATCATACTGCCCACTGACGTATGAAGGTGCATAACATTGAGGATCAGTGCAAAATTTTTTTCAATTGCCTGTTTAAATCACTTTCCACTGCAAAGTTTAGTCAGCAGCATGCTTTTCCCCCAGTTGTGATCCCATGTGTCTCTGGATATAAGGACTCATTAGTTAAATCTCTGTGTGTGGGATCTGGGTTTCTTGGCAATGTTTTTTTTTCATCTCTGATTCAGAAAGCTGTTTGAAAATGAATGCCTAAAAGCAGCCTAGTCATTTGTGTTGTAAAATTTTTGACATTTCTGGATAAATGCCATGTCAGAAACATTTAAAAAATCTATGTAACCTTTAAGATAACCAGAGCTAAGAGAGCCCTGTTCTTTTCTGCTTTTCTTGGCAAAAGCATCCACTTCCTTTCCTTCCACTTCTCTCTTCTTTTTCCTTTAAATTCCCTCTTTGCTTACCAGAAGTGGTCTTTATTCTGTCCTTTTATGTGAATTCTGGAATTCTAAGTGAAGAACAAGAATTAAATATCTGTCTGACAAGTAAAAAGCACTTGGTATCAAATACATCAGGATTGCTTGTATTTATTTTGGGTTTAGAGAAGGTTAACATTCCTAATTTTCTTGGCTATCTCTCATGGTGCAGTAAGGATTGTTGGAACTGAATACTTTGTTTTGATTGCACAGTAGCCTGGTCTTTCACTTGTTTATTAGTCTTGTAGCACATTCCTATAAGTGACTGTTATGACATTCAGAGTTCAAGGACAAACTAGGTTATTTTGTATTGAAATGTAAACCAGCATCCCTAAACCTGTGAGGGTTATGGAATATATTTGTTAAAACTGGCATCTTTCCAGAGGCCTTATTTGGACAAGATGTCATCACGGCAATTGCACTTTTCTGAAGTTCATTGAGTAAGCAAATTATGAATATGGTAAAATTCAGACTACTTACACAATAACAGTAAATCTAAGTGAAGAGAGGAATTTCCTTATTGGGGAATAAGGAACATGACACACAAGTTGATAGAAAGACATGTGTCACAAATTAAACTTATTTTAAAAACTGTAACTCTATGAAAGGCTCACACAGAGGGGTTTTTCACTTTAAAGTTACTGACTTTTTCTGCTTCTTTTTTTTTCTTAAATTCAATGGTCAGTGTATCTTAATTATTTTTGTTTGTTTCCCTTTATGCTAATAGCAAGATAACAGGAAATAGAAATAAATGAAACTGTCTTCAAAGCAGTTTTTTAGCATTCTAATAATGTGCAGAAATGCAATTGGAAATCCTCTGGTGTGTAAAACTAAAAATAAAATAATAGTATTTCATTTTTATTGATAAAATCCATAAAAGGATGGTATAACTGATCAAATAACAGTCTCCAATCCCTAAGCAGTTAATTGGGCTTCAATTAATGTGTAAAAATAATAATACAAAAGAAAGTATTATAAAACCGAGAGCTCAATTAGGATAATAAAATTATGTGCATACATTTCAGTAGAACAGTAACTCCAGTGCAGCATTTTTCTAATACAGTGTAGAGCGAATGCTGTATCTGGAGGTAATCTGAAATCTTCCTTTCCTAGGTGATTTCCTTAAAGTAGTTCTGAAGACTCCAGTAAGTCTTTCTGATCTTTTCTTAGAGGCAAACTTGTGATCTGCCAACAATTTTGTGTGTGAAATACTCCCTTAAAGTAAGAAAAGTTCTGTGGTCAGACTGGCTCTAGAATTGCATCCAAGCTCTGTTTGTGTAACTCTGTCCCTTAGATCATCTTAAAGTAATTAGAAATTAAAATTTGTAGATCAAATTGTATCAGGTGGAGATTTTTCAATCATACTGTTCTTAACATGAATTCAGGTTATTTCGCTTTAATAGGCAAGGAAATTTAAGAGAAGTGCTTGACAGTTTTATTTGTAAATGTCCCTTTTAATCAGGGCGTAAGTGCAATCATCTCAGTCTAGTGGGCTACTAAATCAGCTTGTTTTTGCAAAATTTTAAAGATCATTCAGATATTTTCAATTCAGATAAACACCATTTTTGAGACATAAACAGCCTAAATATCTCATGATTCATCTGTTTGTAAACTGAAAGGCCGTTGATTATGGGTTTTTAAATTATCATTACCATTAAAGTTATTGATGGTAAGATTCTGAAAGTTTGAATGAACGTTTGACAATCTCAGAGCTTATCTGGATTCATTAAACTAATTTAAATCAGGTTAAAATCTAACCCAGAAAAGGGCTTCGTGCATGATTTCTCAGAGTTACAAAAATGGTCTTCTGTCTGCTTCTAACCAATACCAGAGGGTTTATATGGTTTTGAAGTAAAACCATCAAATTTATTTCTGTTAGCACAATATTGATCTTGGACTTACTTTAAGGGTTTTAGACTTCTAGCAGATCTTGCACTGGGCATGGACTGAGTTCATAATGAAATCCAGACCACAAAGAAGGCCTTGTGGTTTTGATTTTTGCTTCACTTTTAGCACAGTGCTAGCTGGAGTCCCTGCAAACAGAGCAGATTGTTTCTTTCTTTGTTGTTAGCCTCATGACGAATTGTAGCCCCGAGAGAAAGTAGCATGGTAAAATATTGTAACAGTTTTAAACTGTTTGCTAATGGTTGGTATCATTCAGCTGGTTAAAGTGCTTACAACAGGAAAATATTTCCTGATAAAATAATGACAATGGATTAAAAAATAGTGGGATTTTGAAGATTTTGTCACTTTGTCCTGCCGGTTAGTAGTAGCTAATTCTGTATTTGCTTTAGTTCGATCAAATGACAACAACTTCCAAAGGAGTCAATCAGAGTATTTGGTCCAATGTTACAAATTCCTCCCTGTTTGCAACAACTGGAAACAATGGCAAAGGCACAAAATACAATGTCCACCCAACTAATTGGAGAGTAATGATTTCAGTTTGCTACCTTGGACTGTAAACATAGCTATTCCAAAAAGGACAGAAGGAATTTCTGTGTGAGAATATAATCTAAATGTGTCTGATTCTTTCAGATTGAAACCCAAGGTCTGGTGACTTCAATTCATGATTAGCACACATGGGAAAACAAAGGAGGCAGAAAGACCATATTGAAGTAGGATTTTGGTCTCTCTCTGGGGGAAGACGCATCCCCCAAAGGAATTAAGAGTAATTTAGCATCCTGCTTTGGTAATTGGGTATTGTTGTCAAAGTTCTTGTAATACAATAATGCAAATGGTAGCAGTGAGTGTTAATTATGTATTTCTCAACCAAAGTTTGATTTCAAATACAGAAAACTGGAGTTTGCTTCATATCTAATACATAAGATTTTTCCACTAGCAACAAATTCAGTTTTAGTGTGTATGGATGTGATTAAGAATTCAATAAACACAAATCAAAAATATACAAATTGAATATAAATAAATTTTCTATGCATATATAAATAGAGGAATGTGGTCAGACAGAGATGAAAAAAAAGGTGCTAAGTGTTTGAAGTTATTTTTTCCAGGTTTTCAAAATTATTCTTGATACAGCTGGCATGGCATTAATAATTTTAAAGTTTGGCTTCCGGTGGAATATTTCTTCAGCAAAGACGAGGGAGGGGGTTAAATTTGCCCATTCTTCTGTCATTATTGCTGTCACAAAAGTAATCTGGACTTAAGAATTCTAGGGAAGGAATGTATTCTGAGGCCTCACTCCCAGAAGTTGCACCTAGTTGCTGTTAACTAGTCAAATTGGAGGTTGAATAAGCATTACGGGCCTATTCATGAAAACTGAGAGTAAAAGAGACAAGCAACTGACACCTGCATGTTTCCCAATAAAAAACAAAACTAAAAGCTGAGCATTCATTATTGATAAACAATAAATAAGGATATGTGAGCTTTTATAATAAGAAATATTTCAGTAAGTAATGTTCCTCAAAGAAGACAGAAATAATAGCATAATGATGTTTATTTTCAGAATTTTTTAGTAATTTGCAATAGATTCTAATATACAGTATTTCTTCCATTGTCAAATGTTGGATTCCAGGTTTTACTTTACTGTTTGTCATTGCTGATTGATCCATTTCACCACTAGACTATGCTACCTTATATCTTCTGAATCTGCACCTTTTCAGGCGTTCCAAATTCAAAACTGCATTATAAAGTTTGATTTGTGTGTAAAATCATAGGATAACTTCATTGGAAGTGGCCTTTTGAGGTCATGTGGTCCAATCCTCCCTGCTTACATCAGTGCTAAATTCAAGTTAAATCACTTGTGGGATTACTAGTTTATTTTCACAGCATGATAGGTATAAATTTAATGGAGGACTTGGTTTCAAACACAAAAAATGCTATTACTGCATTTTTCATTGCTTATCTTTTGTGGCTTTTTTCTGCACTGATGCTGTAGAATGAATACTGTAATGACAGTGAAATGCAAATAGTGATCCCTGAACGTCTGACTAAGACATTCTCCTAAGAGCGTTCCAAAATCAAACTGTATTTCCAGAAAGGCATTGTCAGTATTAAACTGTTTCTTAGGTCCTTGGAGTCAGTAAAACTTCTACCTAATAAAAGACTTCAGGTTTTGGCTTCTGTGCAAATCTTTGTTGGTGAGATAATTTATAGACTTCACTGAAAACTGCATACTCAGAGTAACATGTCTAGATTTTGCAGTTAGTTTACTTGAACATGAAATAATTCTATTAAGTGAGTGACTTGGTTCAGTCATTGCAACAGCAATTCCTTCCTCTGTTTCTAAAACAAGGAACATTCCCCTGCAGATTTTCAATTTTCAAAGTAATAGAACTTGTGAAGAAATCATTATAGATTCAATTAAATAGCATTCAGAAAAATCTCCCTGTTGTATTCAAGAATAATGACAGGGAAGCATATGTTTATAGAAGATAAGGTGGTGGCTCAGGCTGTTGTACAACTAGTCAGTGGAAGCAATGGGTTCAGCCTCTTGTTATGCCCAGTGCTGTTGGATATGTTTTAGTTTTCCTTTCCCTTCCACTGCTTCCTCACGCTATCAAGGTCAGAATTGCCAGAAGTAACGTTTCCTGCAATTTGTCCACCTTTGGAACTGTGTCTAAATGCATTTAAAAGAATTGCCTACATTTCAAGGTCACAGCACAGTGAGTCTTATGTTTAGTAAGAGTTTTGGGTAGCACAGTGTTACTAAGCTATTCCAAATAGTCTGAAAATATTTTTCATTCTCAGACTGACCCAGCAGATACCTGCATTAGTAAACTGCTTTCCAAAGTCAAAGGCTTGTGAAGAAGTACATTTAAGCTAACTACTAAATCTTCATGCTTCTTACAGTTAGGAATTAGTCACTGGGAATGGGACTTGGTTTATCTTTTACCTGCTCTCACTTGATAGAAGCTTTTATAAGCTGTTATAATAGAACAAAATGCAAGCTAGTCAGTATTTAAGATGCCCAAGCCAGAAAGAGGCCTCTACCTTCAAGTACCTTCTAATGTATGATTCAACATCAACACAAATATTTTGTTGACAAACTATTCTGAGACTGAAAATAGAAGCCACACTTATTTTGGTGTCACTGAAGTAGTATAAACATCAAATCCTTTTTGCTTTTCTCACTGGAAGCAAACTTGAACACATACTGTATAAAATACAATATGCATATCTTGTATAAAATATGGTGATTTAAAAGATTAATTAGAAAGTGAAATATGACATTTTCCCCAAAATGTTATGGTAATTTAACTATATGTTCGTTCTCTGAAATAATTTGCTATGAATTTGCAGCAAAATCTAAATGCTTCTGTATTATTAGGTAAGCAGGCTCAAAGCCATTTCCAGGAAGATCTTACATTAAAGGCTCTTCATTTAATGCATTAAGGGCAACTATAGCAAAGGGATATAAGGGAAAATAGTAGTAATGTAGTTATGATTTAATGACAGTCAATTTCTATTTGAAGTGATCTTGCTTTTTAAAACTAAGCCCAGTTGTTAAGGCTTCCAGTTTGATGTCCTTGGCCATGACAGTTTTGCTAACTTGAAACCTTCAGCCACTGTTTGGGTCTCTCCCCTAGTTTCAGTTCAAAATGGAAGTTCTGATGTTCAGCACTGATGAACGTGCATCACATGGCACAGGGCATGCCTTCCTGCATTGTATCCATCTATCTGTCCATCTATCTATCTATCTGCATTTTAGCAGAGGCTATTTGTTTAACTCTGCTGTTACAGTGATTGTATCATGAGCACCCACAGCACTGAGAGAAATTACAGAAATCTGGCTCTGTGTTTTAAAGAACTGAATTTCTTGTTTCCAGTGCAGAAAAAGAAATGAAGCCTAAAATGATTTCTTGGTTTTTGACTTCAACTTATAGATTAATAGTAGACACCCAAGACACTTTTTTAAATGCAAGTTCCAAGCCTGAACGAGATAAAATAGCTGTTGTGGGGTACTTTTAAAAAAACCTAGATGCTTGCATAACAGAAAAACTAAACTCCTTATTATGCCATGTCATTTTATCCATATTTAAGTTTTATCTACCTGTGGCTTTCTTTCTTTCCACTCTCATACTTAACATGGACTTTAAGTGAAAAATACCACTGAAATGTAACATTGCCATTTTGGCTAACATCTTTTTTTGTCTACTGTAAGATTTTCTGATTTAAAAATTCTAACAATATTTTAAAAGTAAAACTCAAACCAGTATTATTTTACAGATCTTCTTTTGGACTGTACATTGAAAACTGGATAAATATTTTCTTCTGGGTTGTTTTTATAGTAAAGGAATGAGACAGTATCTTCTTTTATCATCAAAGGGAATAAATTAATATTGGTAAGATAAGAAACTTTCATGTATTCTGATGCATCTCTGGCCTGGAGATACCTGGGACTCAGGAGACTTAGAGAGCAGCTGGGCTAGCAGAACTCATATTTCATACTAGAATCTGTCAGATAACAAGCAAAAAGATGGAAGCATGGATATGCATCAACCAGAAGGGTTTTGTTGAATCAAGGAGGAACTTAGAGATCCAGCAATACTTAGTTTCTCCGGTGAAGGGACATTTTGAGTACCTAAGTGAAGAATTGTTGACAGAACCAGATAGCCTTCACCAGAGAGTTCTAAAGGCAGTCAAATAAGAAAAATAAGTTAATATTAACTGATTACTTATCTCTCTTGTTAGCCCATACTCTAGAAGTATAGAAGCTGGGAAAAGTGACAATGCTTATTAAAGGATAACAGGAAGAGTCTTAGAATAAATCTGATTTCTGAAGCAAGTTAATAAAAATCTGATCAAGTATAGAAATAATTTATGCAAGAAAATAAAGCATCTATGTGGTTTTGCAGAGGACTCACAGATGTTCATTGTAGTCAGTAAGCATATGGATAAACTTCAGGCCAGCTGATATATCTAAATTTCATGAAAAGCTTTAGACTAAGTTTTTATCACAGGTTCTTCAAGAAATTGAGCTGACAAGGAATAAAAATGGGAGCTAGTACCATTATATAAATCAATTATGTACCCCCACCTTTTGAATGTTTTGTCAATTTTGATATGATCAGCTCATCTCAGAGAGATATATAGGAAGTAGAAAAGGGCGATAAAGTGGATCAAGACTTCTGTATGAGAAGAGATTAAGAACAGAAAAGGCTCCTCATCTTGCTCTTGGAAGAGGAGGGATGTGATCTGTTTTTGCAGTCATGAATGGCATGGAAAATGTGCATAGGAAATGACTATCAGTGTTTCTCACAAGCCAAGCATTAATAGCGTGCTTAAGTTGAATGCAAGTATATTCAAATGCAAAACTCTGATGCAGATGAGGCCAGTGTAACCGGCTTCAGAAAACAGTTGTGTCACTTCACAAAAGAAAAGTCCATCAACAGCTATTAAATACAAATAAAGTGGGCAAACTGCTTCAGGATGGTCCCTTTCTTGCACACCACAGGAATTCAGGGGAGTATACCGATGGATGCATCACCCTGCCCCTGCTGTACTCATATATTTTTTCCTGAGAATCTTCTCTGGTCACCTTAGAGACCGTATGCCTATTTTTATATTTGCACCGGAATATGAAAGTTAAAAAAAAAAAAGGTTGATATTAGACAAAAGGGGAAGTAATAAACAGAAAGGAAAGGTATAAGTAAAACGTGGGAAATAGATGTTTGACAGAGCAAAAAAGAAAGATACAGATGGGCAGAAGGCAAGATTGTGGCAGGAAATGGAGCAAAAAACTGGGAGAGGAGAATTGGCAAAAAGGGGAAAAGGTTAAATATACACAAAGGAAAATAGGGGGCTTCAAAGCAAGGTGAAGGAATACATGATAATGGAAGCAGGAGAAAATCCTGAATATCTGAATAGTGGAGATTCATGGTAGCGGGGAAAAGGCTTTATTACTTTTTCTTTTTAATGACATGCAGAGTCTTTGCAGGTGACCTGGATATGGTAGCACATTATGCATGCCTTAATAAGAGACTATGACTCTTTGGTGATTGCTTTCTCGTGTGCTCAGGGGCCTAATCTCCAGTCAGGGCAATTCATTTATATGCAGGGGACTCCACTTGTAGAATGATGTCAATCAAGCAGCTGTGTTTCTGGACAACTAGAGACACTTCTAAAGTTCAGATTCTGCCAAATTTAATAAGACAGTGTCAAATGTATTCAGATCAAAGCTGCTTACTTTTAATCTTTCTGTTGCTAGATTTAACATGAATCTCAGGACAGAGTAGCTCATCTGAAAACAAAAATGCCATGTATCTCTTTGCATGGGGTAAATCCTTACCAAATTGTCTTTAATAAAACCTTGCATTTTAGATATGAGAAGGACCTTTATTCTAAAATTCTTATTAACTTTAATTCTTACATTACTTGCTCTTCACGTTACCAAAGTTTATAAGGGAATAGTCCTTATTGCCATGTAAAGTTCTTCACAGTTTACTATCAACTGCTATCAGAAGTCAACATAAGAAGCTTTCTAACGTATGGGAGAAAGAAGTTCCCATGTGATAAAATTATATTCCTCTACTAAAGTTAATGGACTAGGCTAATTAACAGTAATTGAAGGTGCAATGTCAGTATACTTTTCCTCTTTACAGATCAGTCATTTGCCTTGATACATGACTCTTTATGCAAATATGGAAACAAGATTCATTACTATGAATTATTTTAAAAAGAGCTTGAAAGATAAACTTTCAGCAGAATGTCTAAAGAAGACAAGAAATGAGCAAATTGGTTTCAAGAACACAGGGTTCCATAAATTAGGGCAATAATGTGCAAGCAATTAGACACCAAATATGCTAGAGATGCATTTCATACCCACTGTGCAAATGCCCTTAAATGCAACTATGCACACACCTTGCCAGTAAAATTTGCCAGTGCTTATGCAGAAAATGCCAGAACAGAAATTTGACAGGTTATGGAAAAGGTAAGTTAAGGGAAAAACATCTGAGAGGCGGAAGTTTTGCTTTAATCTTAGCAATGTCCATGTTTGCTAACAGATATCCCAGATATCAGAAGTTTCGAGACCTGCCTGTCTAAGGAAACAGGCAAATATTCAATATTCATGCAGTGGTTTCTGCATAGTCCAGTCAGCAGACATCCTGCAATGGTGTCTGCCAACACCATCCTGTGAAATAAATTGAAATAAAACAACCCAAATAAAGCAGGGCATATTATTTCTCCTGAGAGTAATATTATAATTTTTATCAGAGTGATTATTTTAATTAACTGTTCATGTTGTGACTTTTTCCCTTCCCTGGACCTAATCATCAGACAATATTTTAAATGGCATTCTTAGGTATACAGTGTTAAAATTCAATACTAGCATCAAGACAGAAGTCTGCATGCTTTACAGCATTTTCAACATAAATTTACAATAGTAACAGTGTAGGCTCCTGAGGGAAGGAACTCAATAAAAAGAGCAGTCTAGAAATGTGGCTAACAGACTGGTTGTGCATATTGACATTCGTATCATATTCAAGTTAATGGGCAAAAGTACACAATTTCCTGCAGGAAAAGACAGCAGAGTCAGTGTCAGTGTCAAATTCCCAATGTTAATTAGGAAAAAAACATCTGCAGTTATTTGGAAATAGAAGTAATCAAACTTAATTATGGAAATTTATTTAAAATTCGACTTTTTGTATATTTTACCATGCTTTGCTCTATCAAAGAACTGCTAGCAGAATGGCAAAGAAGGAGAGGGAAATAGCTGGTCATTTTTTGCAGTCTAACATCATCGGCAAAAATGTTAGTCATGTTTTCTTAAGTTTTATAAGTTGCCAATACATGGCTACAAAGCTACGATGTTAAAATTCACCTTTAAAACCTCCCCCATGTTCTGCTAATTTTACTAAAAATATTAAAGTATATTATCTCTGCACAGAACCTCACATGAGCCTTTTTGATATGCATACTGTAATTTTGAAAGGAAGCAAAAATTTAAATACAAAATAAAATTAATTTAAATATAAAATATTTAAATATAAAATTTAAATATAACATAAAAAGGCTATATTTGTTAATAAATATTCTCTGCACTTTTGAGTACTATATCTGAGATATGGATTAGAAACATAAAGTTGAAAAGTTAGTCTGTTTCCCTCAGTCCATGAAGTAGATATTTAAACCTACAGATTTTGGACCATTTTCTCTACATACACCCCCCCTATCACCAGCACCCTAAGCCTGACTTTTGATCGCAGGGAAAATTAAAGAAACGCCTCTGAATATTTGTAACTACAGGAAAAGAATTGAAGAGTTCATGTGGCAGCACCAATAGTCTAATCCTGCAAGAGCCACTGTGCATCCAGGTAAAAGGATCCTACTCACAGAGGAATACCTTGAGCCTCTCCAGATATAGCTGCCCTTCCAGTTAGCCGAGTATGCTAAATGAGCAGGTCAAGGGGAGTCACTCAAGAACTCAAAACCTCAGGGAGCACTGGCCTTCCTTGTGTCCGATTCAGTCTTACTGTGGCAATTCAGTGCTTCACAAAAGGGTGAAAATACATCAAAAGTCTATTGATACATAGAGAATAAAAAAAAAAAAAATCCTAAGCCCAAATATGCCCTTGAAGGTTACCAACAGAAGCCCTGAAGCACAGTATTAATACAATAGAAGTATGGTACAAACAAGATGGACATACAGCTGATGCCTTTTCCGGGTCTTAAAATCAAGAGTCATACACAGTTAGAAGGGGAAAAGGGATTTTTCCTTGGTATTTATTTTAAGGATCCTTAGGTGCACCACATCCAGGTCAAATGCACCGAAATGCACCCCGCCAAATGGACACCCCAAAAGATCTGGTATAACATTATAGGTTTTACTAATTAGCGTATCTATCAAAGATTCCCCAATGAGAGGCTCAAGTGAGCCCCCCTCCCCAAGGAACCTTCACCTGGGTGGTTCTATCTTGGTTTACAGAATGTGTTCTGGAGGGGACCTTGGGGTCTGGGGCACACTGATCCCTAACTACGAAGCTTCTAAAATGTTTAGTCTCTCAGCTTGACAAATAAATCTAAGAATGTAGGCAAAAGCACTAAGAATACAGAAGTTGTAAAAAAGGTATAACAGAGGTATAAAAGAAAAGGCAAAAAATCTTCATAGCATCACAGCAATCCTCCTTTTTAAGTTCTACTTAGAAATATTCAACATTTACACACCAAATCTCATATCCCAACCTTGATTTTTTTACTTGAAAATCACACTAAGCTGCCATATGATTTCTTCCATTCATTTTTCAAACAACATTTTAAAACACTGTAAATCCCTTTCCCCTACTATCTGACTGGCTAAGTCCAAAGTTTCTCCCCTTTCATGATTAGGAAATTTCCTCTGTTTCTAATTCACTTGTGTTACTGAACATAGAGGATGGAAGGGAGAGGGGGCACAATAAATATGTGCAAATATACATTAGGTGCACATCTGTGGTACAGAATTTAAAAGCAGCCCTTGCCAAAAAGAGGAATATGAATAATATTTTGGATGACAGTATTGGCATAGAATTCTATATTCAATAATTTCATGGAATATTTTCAAGGTAAACATTGCTTATAGCTTTGCTGCCTTGCAAATATTTGTGAAGGCAGTAGAGTTGGAAAAATTCATAGGGAACATCTCTGCTCATTTTTCTCTAAAAGCTGATGCTTCTATTCTATAAATACAATTCTGATTTCCCTATTGTATGAGAAGACAATATTGTAGTAAATGTGATAGTTAGTTTTGAGGTTTTTCTGTAGCTACCTAAGTTTGTCACAACACATGGTTAAAATTTAATTACTAAATTAGGGTAGTTAATTTAGGTAAGTTTGCAGTTTTCAAATAATTATATTGTTTTCCAGAGTTTTTTCTTCTCTTGAGTAGCATCTATACAATCCTTCTAATCCACTTTCTGCTGTCTGTGGAAAATCTACCTCTCAGTCTCCAGCCAAGTGTTCCTCATTTTGTGTGTATCACAGTATTTGTTTCTCTTTCATAAGAGAGTTAAGTGACAGAACTGAACAATGTGACTTCTTGACTAACAAGGATGTGAGTTAAGCATGTAGTGATGTAGTGAAATACCAGGTTCTGTTTATAAATCATCAGTGCTAGCTTTGATAGCTGTGGTGGGCTTACAAATGAGCAGGTTGTACCTCTCCATCTATATCATTGTGTTTATTGTTCTCATAATTAAATTTGATTTTTATTTGGGATCATTGCTATCCAGTATTTTGCCTGTAATGCCTTATTTGATAGACTTCAATGTCTTTCAAAATTATATAAGTAGCTGCTTTTTATCATAGCAAATCAGATCAATTCGTTGCAATCTCGTTGACATGACTCATAAAAATGCAGCCTGACAAAGCTCTCTTCTCTTTCCTGAAGACTGGCACTGCTATAATTTCATACACATTTTCTGCATTTTCCAGTTAGGAACACCCATCTTTACTCTAAAATGGATATTTGAAAGATCTCTAACCATAACTGAACTTTTTGAGTGCAGTTTTCCTTTTCTATATACGTATAAATGCATGTGTGTATGTCTTGTGTGCAAGATTTCAGTTTTCACAAAGCTCTGAGTGCCTGTGAATCACAGAAGCCTTCACTGTCTTCATGGTTTAAGTGGAAGCACTTAAATTAATTCTAAGGTAAACCTAAATTTCCAAAAGAAATTAACTTCTTTTTAAATCTAAGGTAAGTTGGCTCTTCTAAAAGAGTTCAGATGTCTGTTGTCTGGGTAACAGAAGGCAAAGTCATTTAAACATTATAATCTGATCATTCTAAACTGGAGTCCAGGTCAAGAAATTTCTGACTTTCTGTTCTTATAAGTGCTATCAATTACTGCCTTTTTCTGTCCTTGTTGTCTTAAAGACAGGTCTCTGGTAACATTTCTTCACTGTGCTAGAGTGTCCTTGGATTTCAGTGTTAAACACAAAGGACTGGTAAATCAGGTTTCTTTCTGGAGATGCATTTTGCACAGATGCACTGCCCAGTTAAACTTAGAGAATTACCATCTTCCAATAATTCCTGTACATACAGTTGTGTGATTCCACCAACATCCTTCTTTTCACTTTGCTCCTCCTTTTTACTCCTGCCATGCATGTACATGAAGTCAAATAGAGTACATGTATTCCCGTGAGTGTGTCCCAGATTAGACCTGGACTTAATCTGGTTCTTTTATTTTGTGAATATTACAGTGAACATCAAAATTTACCAAAATATTCCTGCTTACAGAATGTGCCCCACACATTCTTACCCAAAAATCACAGCTTTGTGAGTGTTGACCTCCATTGCCAGCATGGGAATTAAATATACCACACAGGACCTGACTGTGACCGGTACTGTGCAGAATCACATTGATTTCTCATGGTGAGAAAAAGAAGAGTGAGATGCAAATAACGTTTCTGTATGTAGCAGTGTTACATGGTTGTTGTCATTTCACGCCTGATCTCTAACTGCAATAAGAGAAAACCTCTTTTTATTTCTCAGGAATCCAGGAAATGGTACAATTCCAGTGTTCTAATTGCATTTCAAATTATCCTTGCACAATACTTAAGTGAAAAAGATGAAATAGAGGCAAGGAAAAAAAAATTTAGAATTCAAGATATGTGGTCTGACAGAGCCTAGAAATTATATGCACAGTCATTAGCCACCTGTCTGGGTAATTTGTCTAAGTATTGTTTGAGTCATTATGTTCAAGGCTAGTTTTCAATCACGTGCTACAAGGACTTCAATACTTACCACCTTCTCAACACAGGCAAAATTTGCTGATAATAAAGTTAGAAAAGATGTAGCAGCTGGTCTCCTGTGCTTTTTTGCCTGTGCTTTTTAAAGCCATATTATCAAGATAATGCTCTCTACAAGATAAGAAGATAAATAATTTGAGTGAATAAGCCTTTTTTATGGAACTCTTGTATAACTGGACCGACATGCTTTCTTGAATAAGGAATTGTGGACTTAAAGTAAAACCACTCTTTTTTTTTTATTTATTTAAGTGACATCTATGATTTTAGGCACATGTAACCCTTCACAAAGTCAGTAGCATAGTCCAGATTATCTAAACGTCTTTATTAGTTTACCAAGTGGAGCTAAATGACATTTTTATTTTCCTTTGTGCTCATTTGATTGCATATACTTGCTGTTTTGGTCACTTTAGACACAACATTCAGAAGGTTGGTCTTTCACTTTTAGCAAAATCAGAAGATCCAAGACATAATCAGAGAGAATTCTTGAGGTTATATCAGTCTCTTTTCCAAACCAAGTAAATCTTTAAGTGTTATTTCACTAAGATGGGAAATTATGAATTAGATGTGTGTACACAGTCAGAGAACAAGTTAGCAATACTTAATATACTTGTAAAACTCCTCATTCCCTCTCAGTTGTATTTTGTTTTAGTATAAGAGCTTTCTGAAATGTTTTGGTCTCTCTTCTCTTCCCTAGACATTAATTTTCTGGCTTATCCCAAGTTATCCAATTCCAGCATCCCCATAATAACCTTTAAGGACCTTGTTTTTCCCTTATCTCCTCTGCAAAAACTCCTTATGTTCCCAATGACAACAGAACCACCCTAGTCTAACGCAGCATAACTCTCCTGTGAGTGAGTCCTGTGCTCTACCTTTTAACAGAGTTCATCTAGAGCCGAATCTTTTTCAGAGCTTCCCCAAAATGCCTATATCTCATGGACAAGAGCAAAAAAATATCATCCACAGTTCTTGCATCCCCTGCTTCAATTTCCACAAAAATCTACAAAACAATACTGTGAAGTGGCATTCTAACATCCAGCAAAGGACACAATATGAAGGAAGTGGACAGTAGGGCAATTTACATTCTAATTGATTTTCCTGTTCTTTCCCAGTAAAGAGTGTTTGTACATAAATGTCTGGAATTTAATGCCATACATGCAGCTCTGGACTTTTTTACAGAGTGTAACAGACCTGTGTCAATAATTTGTATTGTTTAGAAAAAACTATCGATAGCTACAGCCTAAAGGAAAATACTCAAAATAGTTCAAATGCAAAAATACACCAGGAAGAAGCAGGGATTGGTTACCCAAGAAGATTATAGTCATTGTCCATTGTTCAGAGCTGAAACTGGGAAAGCCGAAGCTCAGCTGGAGTTGAAGCTCCAAGGGTTTAGTTAGAGCAGAAGGATGCAGTCTTTTCTTGGAGGAATATGATAAGAAAATAAAAGGCAACAGACACTGGACACATAAATACAAGGACACATATCTCAGCTATGAAAATCATCTCATCTAGGTACAGTTTAACCAGAGAAATTCTGAATCTCCATCCTCAGTGAACTGGACTGGACACATCCCTAAGCAACCTGCCCTAATATGACATTCTGTGAAGAGCAATTTGGATCACCTAAAATGAAATTAGTTTGTGATTTTATAATTTTATTTTTCATAAATGACTGTAATTTTTGGTCTTTATTTTCATGTTCTCTGAGGTATCACTGAAGAAGCCAGTGTCCATACCAATGGAAAGTAACTGCTGAATACCTGCTAAAGACTTTAGATGAATTCCCAGTGAAAATAAATATTTTCAAATTCATACATTGTAACTTCTATGATATTTTGAATATTTAGAGTAGAAATATTACATAAAAAACTTACAACCCCCCACCAACAAAATTAAAATTTAAGATTTCTTTTCTACTTGGGCAGCTGTATTATTCTTTGCACAGCTTTCCTTAACACACTGAATTACTTCAGTCATTTTGGTAGGAGTCATTCAGCATTATGGCAGGAGGAAATTAATCTTGGATGCAGTATATCAATAATATTATTTTTCCTTAGTACTTTACAGTGTATATTTCCAAGGAAAAAAAAAACAAAAACCAACTTTCTTTCAAGAAAATAACATAATTTCTTTGCATGTCAGTCAATCAATATCATGCATCCTAAAGCACTTTCAAAAGATGATTTAATAAGGCTAGGGCAATTTATCACAGTTAAGTCCCGTAAGTTGCTGTTCAAAAAAACTCTCATTGACTTTATGTTGAGTCACTACTCTACCAGGCTTTGCTGCTCTGCCTGCTGTGCTTTTGAACAGCCAGCCATGGTGTTTAAGAAATCTCCTTTGCGTCATTGGACTTGATATTTTTCCTGGGAATTAAAAAGAAGGATTATTTTGGGATTTAAGTTTGAAGTTTCATTCAATTTCTTTAAAAACAAATTGCCCGATTGTTTCTTTATAATTCTTTAAAAAGACAAGAGACTGGAGTTAAATTAATTTTTGTATTTTACTTTCTACTAATTCTCTACTGAATATATTCCTTGTTTTGAGTGATCAGACTTGTAATAGAGTAAAGGTTGGATGAGCTGAGAAAGTAGAAATGCACCATAACTCAACAGCTGGAAACTTTGCATTAATTTCCTAATTGTAGAAGATTAAAGATCAGTTTCTAAAATCAGATTTTGTGGTTGTTGTTGCGTTGTTTTGGTTTTTTTGTTTTTTTGTTTTTTTTTGAGAGGAGTATAAATTTAAAAAAAGAAAAAGTTAAAAAAATATGACAGAATGGTAGTCCTTTCCAACATCCAAGTCCTAGCAGTAAGAGAGAAATACACTCTTGCTTCTTTCTGCTTAGTGAGATGTTCCCACTCCTAAGAGCTTTAAAGAATTATGGAGATAACAGAAAATGGATTTTTTTTATTATTCTTGCCTAGATTTCATTCTGGTTAATTTTATTAATATCTTTCTAATATTAATATAAGTTGACTATGTACTGCTATGTGAGTGGTCTCGATTTACAACAGTTTTAAGGGTTGCTAACTTTTCACTTGAAATAGTAACAAATTATGTGCTACAGATAAATTAGTTCAGATTCAGAAAGGAAACAATGTGTGCATTTACATTGTAGAGTTGCTTGATATTTTTCTTTAAATTTGGAAAGACAATTTACTGGCAATCTATTTCTACATTTGTGTTTCTAAATAGGAATAAGAAAGTTAAATATTTTTAAATCATGACCTCCCAAAAAAAGAAACAAACAAGCAAACAACAAAAACTAAAAAACAAAATCAAAACAAAACACACAAAAAAGCCCACAAAAAAAAAGCCCACAAAAAAAAACAACAAAAGAAAACAAAACCCAAAAAAAGCTCACATATAAAGTTCTATTCTACCACTGAGTTCAACATTTTATTAAGTTAAACCAGCCAATTTGCCCAAATGTGTATGTAATTTGAACTGTTTATAAATATCTCATAATAAAAGCAAATGGCATAGCTAGTCTATTAAAAATAGCAGGCACTACCGATCACTACTAATTGCTATGTTTACATTCTAAGTGTCAGAATGATCATGCAATTTTCCCTCTTTACCTTTCCTTTCTTTCCTCTTGTCTTTATCTAATAGATATTTAAAAATGCAACTGATAAGAAAAGTACCATTTTACATTTTTTTAGTCACAAGTTTTTAAAGTCATTATAAGTCTTTAAAGTTAATATGAACTCAAGATGTAGAAGAGCAAAAAATTGTTAATCAGTTCTGTAGTTTGTAATGCTAAGATTTTAAATTTAATTTCTATTGATGTCAATAGTGCAATATCCACACTCCACAACTCTTAAAGGCAGTAAATAGGGATAGAGTACTTTATGCTGCTTCTATCTCCCTAACTGTAATTATCTCGAGCAGTATCTAGATTTTTTTCTTCATTGCATATTTTTTCATAAGTGAAATAGCAGTAACTTTGAAAATCTAATGTACATTTATTTTCTTCATTATAAAATAGAAAGCCTATTATGTGAGTAGTGTAATGTACAAATTTTCTGCAATTTGATCATTATATGGCTTTCTGTATTTTCTATCATATCCTATAAAATAAGAAGGAAA
Source organism: Aphelocoma coerulescens (assembly GCF_041296385.1). NCBI lineage: Eukaryota > Metazoa > Chordata > Aves > Passeriformes > Corvidae > Aphelocoma > Aphelocoma coerulescens. Next base: position 59,384,426 of record NC_091015.1, on the reverse strand, counting down.
TTGCAGTAGTGTTAGATTGACTTAAATTAGCCAAGACTGGTAATAACGATCAGTCTTATTTCTTCTCTGCAAGTCAGTAAGTGATGATTGAAACTTGCTGCTATTACTCTTATTTGCAAGTTATTTGAAGAATTATCTAAAAAGGAATATCAGGGCATCTTTTGAGTTTACTCCAAAACAGACGTCTTGTTGCTTTCATATTTTAGGTTTTCAGCCATGTATGTAAACCATTTTTATTAATGGAAGCTGACATATAAAGGGAATAAAACCTTCATCTTAAAACAACAGAAGACATTTTTGTTGTTTTTAATTTGTCAGATGATATAAAAAATATTTTATTGATTTATTTAAATGTTATTCTGCCAGGAAACAGAATTGGCTTTCTACGAAGAGCATAAAGCTCTGTCTCATAGTAAATGTCTCATAGTAAGTGAATTTTTTCTAACAATATGGGTTGTTTTTCATTTGTCTCCCATTTAATGGTGTTATTTATATTAACTTTATTACAATCTCAATGTCCTCATTTATTTTTTTCACTGCCACTTTCTAAGTAGAGGAGTAAATGTATGACAAATGTTCTCTTTTATTTTAAACTCGTTGTTTGCCTTTTATTCTACTTTTTCTGAGGATTCTTTATTTATGTCTTTAGTGGCTGAATACTCTCAAACTCCATTGAAGTGGGCAGGAATTAGTATTTAATAATTGGTAAAATCAAGTGGTTTCTGGAGAAAAAGCAAAAAACCACAATGCAAGGAAAGTAGAAGAGCGAGTCAAATAAATGCTGGAAAATTATCTGTGCACTGAGTAGATAATATCTGATTTATTTCTGTTGTGATTTGAACAAGTATCAATTTTAGTATCTATGTGTATTTTTGACACTATTTTACTTAATTTTTTACCCTTATTCTCCTCACTTACAGATGCTACCATAACCTGATAGTAATATTTAGTCTTTTTTTTTTTTTTTTTCTCAGCAGGCAAGAATGTTTTGTTTCAACTCTCAAATATCTGGGCAAATGTTTGCTTTTATCCAACCTACAGAAAACCAGAAAAACTTCAGGGACAACCATAAAGAGGGAGAAGTCATTAAATTTCACAGAGTCATGGAGCTGGGAGAGATAGGCTCATCTTCACATCTAAGACAGAATCATTAAAACCAGTCTCATGCAATAATTTTATTTGTTCTCTTCTACCTTGAGTCATAATTCATCTTATATTTTGGTGACTGTTGATATATGTTTGAGTTTTTTAGGTCTATGGCTCTGAGACAAGCTAAGTCTGCAGCAGCAGTTTTCAAAGAGACTATTATCACACCTGGTTTGCAACAGGTCTTTTCCCATTAAATATTTTTATGTGAGAACACTAATAGGTATTTTCTTTTCTGAATATAGAAGTCTTTCTGGATTATCAGAAAAAAATTTTTTTTCCATTTCAGTATTATTTGAACTAGCATATGAAGTTTAACAACTTAAACAAACAGGATGGTTTGTGGTATTTATTAAGGCTGAAGTAATTTCTCATGAATGAAAATCATGCTTGTGTTCTGCTAAATTATTTAAATTTGTTCCCAGTACCAATATAGCACATGGATTTTTATTAATGTGTAGTCCAGTTGGTATGTGATCTGGGAACAGACCTGTGAGTGGCTGCAATCTTCCAGACAATCTCTTTATTTGGGAATGACATAGTATACATATTTTGCAGGAGATAACTTTGAAAATAGGAGAGGTAGCATATTTGTAGTTACCTAAGGTTAAAAATAAAAGAGTTCTTTTGGCATGGAAAAATAAAGGGGAAGGAAGGAGATGTCATAGTTAAAGGTGAGTTGTACCTCAGTGCCCACTGCAGTTCATTCCAAACAACTGAACTGGTACCATTGCTATGTAACCTGGGTTAAAAACCCACTATTTTTCAACAGTAACTGGAAGTCCCAAATATATTTGAATACCTTAAGTTCTGTGGCCAGCCGTTTGGAAAATTGTCTCAAAAGAGTTCTTCTTGAGAACTCCACTGCTGTTCACACTAAGGTCCACAGCAATCTGAGAGAAGTACAGAATCAACAAAACTGGTAGACAATTATACTCTAGTCTTATCCTTCCCTTGTTACTGTCAGCAATTTTCCTGTTTGCTACCAAAGACAGTATACCTGGCTTTTGTTTATGCTTTTGTCAGTGCCTTCAAAATTGTATTCTTCTACTTCTTTACTGGGCTATCATCCTAGGCATTTAATATCTTGTAAAATAGTGTTTGTGCAAGTTGTGTTGTTGTTTATAGATAGTCTGTTCACAGCTGGTTGCTCTGCTGTTATCACCTGAGCATCTTTTGAACGTTTTCTTATCTGCCTGTTTCTTTCTTCGATGACTACTTATAAATAATGCCAGTATAATTACATGTTCAGATAACCTATTATGCTCTACATGACCTGTATCTATGGCTTGGTCACAAACCCCTTGAATTTCTCTAATAATACACAATAAAGGAAATCTGTAGTGCAGCATTGGTATTCTTCATTCCTCAAGCAGAGAGGTCTTAGAAGCTTCTTTTTAAACATTCTGTCTATCAAGAACTTGTGGGTACTGAATCAGTGTCAATCCACCAAAGGAAACATAGCTGGGAGTTAAGGACTCTTGGTATAGAGAGAGACTGAAAAACCTCAATGCTTCTCCAGAACTGGTTCCCATTAATAAGCAGACAACTGGTGATAAAATATTCTTGAAGAAGGTATGGCTGAAGAGCAAATTTCCAAGGGAGACAAAAAAATCAGGAATCACACCACTGGTAGAGACTGCTGCCATGTCTTGTGAGATCAAGTTAAACTTTTTCATCATACTACAAATGACATGTACAGAGAAGATTCTGAGAAGTCCACCAGAGACTTCATTAATGCTAGCTTCTTATACCAAGGGGGTCATGTATGCCCCAGGAGTGCAAGAAGCACATCATTTTCTTGTTCTAAACCCCAGCATTATTAAACTCTGTTTTTTCTGTGTATAGAGAAATATTTGGGCTTCCTAGGTTAGTAATTAGGATTTTTCGGGACAGAATGCGCTGCCTTGATATCAACCTCTATATTTCCATAAACACAACAGTGAGAGCAAAGTAAAGATTAATTTATTAGAAAATGACTTATTCGAGAAGTTGGTGACTTTCAAACACACAGAGACAAATTGAAGTCCCTATTCTTGTTTGTCTTTTTGCATTCCACCAAGCTGAAAAATGATAAAGACATGTTTATTTTTATCTTTATTTTCATCATCATAATCTATGATTATCAGAAAAGATCTTACTGTTTCTAGATGTGGGATCCAAGTCTCATTGCAAACTCCATCCTTAGTCCTCCTATTCCCTAATACAGAAAGACAAATACAGTTAAAAATAAAAAAATCTTTGCAAAAATGCAAAAATTGAAAACAAATATTCAATTTTAATTCATGCTGTCCATCCTTTCTGCAATTTGTTTAGTTTATTTCATGCTCTTGGAGCAGTAATCTTCTGTTTTCCAAAGTTACTGCCTATCTTCCACTTTTCACTTAGGGCTCCATTCTGGTCTGACTAAAACAAGGATAAAATACTACAGTAAATCTGGATCGGTAGGTGGATCAAGCTTTTCTTTCAGTGTCTATTCCTATTTATTAATATGTGAAACATCAGCTATACCTTCAATCTAAGTACATTGTTAGGCATTGAATTTGAGTTTTGTTCATCTTTTAACTCTGTTTGATATATATAGAAAATTTGATTACTTGACCCTTCAATGAGAATGCACAGTTATTTATCCTGACAGATAAAGAATTTTGTTTCCTTTCTCTAATTCTGCATAGCAGGGGTTTTGGGCATATACTTGAAATACCCTACAAATAAAAATCACTGTCAGACTTGAAGTCAGCTAGTTTTTCTATTGATTACTATATCCTGCAGCTACCTGTGCAACTAGTTGAAAACAATATGGATTACCGGTTAAATATCTAAGATAACAGTTACTTTTTTTTTAATAAAGTATATTTTTTCTATTAAAGAAGTAAAATACCAAGTACCATCTGTATGCAATCATTGGCCTATCATTAGCTTACAAATAAAACAAAAGGAAAAAAACCTATAATGCCATAGAGAAAAGCTGTCTTCTTGATACAATAGAATTTGCATTACGTTCCAAAGAAAATCTGAAGGATTATATAGGGATACAAAATAATCTCTGATTGTACATCCAGAGTCTACTATGATATTTCATTCTTAGGTCAGATCTCAGAAGCAAGTAGTGCATCAGATGTTCTAAATATATGTTCTTCTGTTATTATAACATGAACCTGAATGTATTCTTCCTTCAACTTCCTTTTTTATAATGCCTTTGGTAGAACCTTACTCAGCTGATTCTAAAAGAGACATAATAGATCGTGACACTGGAAAAGGAATATGTTTTTAATTTCATAGGTGTTTTATTGTACTTAATTTATTTAATTCATTTATTTTATTATATTAAAGTGACTTCTAACACAGAAAATAGCATTAATTTAAACTCTAGCTTTTCTGATTTTTTTGAAAGTTTGAACTAAGATCAGGATCTGGATCTAGAATTTGGCTGTTTTGTGTTTAGTAATTAGAATGAAGTCCTGGAAACAAATCTTCTTGAACATGGGAAAATTCAGATTTAATCCATGTCTGACCTTTGCAAGATAATACCTCTCTTTGTGGGCTTAAAATGTGGAAAATAAAATGGTAATATACAGATTTTTATGTCAGAAAGATGTAGAAATTACAAGATAATGGAGTCTACCTGACTTTAAGTTGCATTTTTAATCATAAGCATGAACATTGTTTTGAACTGCGCAAACTGAATTTTATGTGCATTTTGAAAATGTACATAGTTTCTTGTCAACAAGAAGATCAGTGAAGTGCTGTCCAAATTGTTCATCCATTACTTAGCCTTCCTAGTGTCAGCATTACTGTCAGCTTTAGTTAGAGAACTTCATTTATTTAAAATTTCTTTCACTGTGGGAAGGATGAGGAAGTGAATCATGTCTCAATAATGGGAATCTGGAAGGGGAAGGCATTGTCTTGTGTATTGAATTAACAACCACAAGGTACTAGGTCATTTTGAGGTTTGCATTTGAGGCAGAAGCTTCACCCCAAATGATTCTGACCAGAATAGTCTTAAATGTCCAGGTCTCACCAAAATTAATGGACATTAGACTGTATACCTGGTAGTTCAAAAATAATGTAGGTAAGGCTTATCTAGTTGCTTTTCTTCTTTGTGAGAAGCATACGGTTGAAAAAAAAAACATTCTTCCACTCCATGTGGAATGTGAATTGTTTTTTGAAATTATGTCTTAGCATAACTATGTTATACTATAGCATGACTGAAATGCTTTGACACTCAGTCAGCCCCACAGACATATTATGAAATGTGCTGTACTAGTGCATAAAAATCCCGCCTCTTCCAGTTTCTTACATGACTAGAAACAGCAAAAGGGAATAGCAGCAAGACAGGCAAACAAAGACATTTGCATGAGAAAATTATAGTCTTCATCCATTGACAGATACAGAAAAATTCAGAATCCCAAGCTGATTAACACTCAGTGTAAACCACTCTTGGATAATAGAGTGATTTATGTAGTTAGGTTAGGAGCAGCTGCCACTTCCAGCCACCCTATACCACAATTCTCTCCTGCTCCAGCCAGTAAGCCCAAGGACATGGGGTCTCCACCGGTGCTGAGGAACCAGCTGCCACTTTTCTGTTTGCAGGTTCAACCACTAGTAAACTGCAGAATGTGTCCCAGAGAGCAATAATAGCTGTGTACTAATATAGTGCATATTTCAGATGCAGTGAAGCTGAGAATCATGTACTGAAATACCTCTGTAGTTAGTTCTTGAATGGTCTCAAATTGTTGAATCTAATAATACATTTTTCACTTAGATATTTGGCTCATACTCTTTTTGATGTGAACAGTGAATAGTGGCTCTCAGTTTTGATCTTATTTTTAAGTTAGTGTTTGTAGGATGGTGGATAATCTTTCATTATATTCAGATATATCTGTATAGTTTCCTTGGCTTTGCAAGGTTTTCATGAATGTTATTGTTTACCCCAGTGTTGGTAACCTTGAATTTATTATTTAAACCAAAGGAATTGCCAAAGTGCTCTGAACCTGAAGGTGATATGCAGGTTTCATGCCCTGCTTTGCTGCTGCACTAAAGATCTAAAAGACCATGTGCTTTGTGTTAGTTTGGGGATTCTTGCTTGGGAGGAGTTCTCAGATTCAGTGACAGTTTAGAAATAGACAATTATACTGAAAGAGTGAACTGTTGAAATATAAATGGGGAAAGTTCCTGGTAGGAACATGCAAATATTGTGCTTGCATCCACCAAACAACACAGAACTAACTTTCACTTTTGTCTCTCTTTACTGTTGGCTGTTAAGCCTCACATAAATCAGTTTATTCAGTCACTAGAAAGAACAACTTAAAAAAAGTAGAAGGCAGATTTCTGAAAGCCCTGTCCTCTTTTCATCAGATAAGTCACTAGCCAATGCCCATGCTGGGAAGACAATATAGGTCATGTCCCTACAACTTGGTTCTTCTGCCTGTCCAAAATAACAATTCTGACAGTCCAGGATTAGCACTTTTGCTTGTTTGTTTGCTTGTTTGTTTGTTTTGGGGGATGGCATTTGATCTGATGAGGTTACTCTGCACTAGTTAGGCATTTGGGGGATTCCCAAGGAGCTTTTCTTTTTCCATCAAATGTGTGTTATTGTGATGGGGTTATTTATCTGTCTCATAGCAGTTTACAGCTCCCTGAAATAGTGTCAGAATTTTAGTCCAAAGGTGATACAACCTCAAGGCAAGCCCAGCTTCTTGAGGTACCTATTAGAACTAACTTTTAGTGTTGTCCCAGCTTAATTGCTATGGCATCCCTGATTAACTCTGTGCCACCACCAGTGAATTCTGAAGTGAGTGCTTACTGGAGTCAGGGAAATTTAGAAGCTACCAGACATAAATTTAGCTGATGGGCAGGGTCACTTTAGAAAATTTTAAAAAGCATTAATGATGATATGAAATTTCTGGCAAAGCCTTTTATTTAAAATATATTTAAATTAGATTTTGGCAAAGACTTTATGTAACTAGTTTTGGGTTCTTTAGTAATAGGTGCCATATAAGGCATCATGTGACTTCAAGAACCTTTTGCTTGTTTCTCTGCTTATTGCCCTCTTTTTCAGCCAATTCAACTATTTATGTGGTATGTGATAAACTGTATTCAGGAACAGAATTTAAAATTATGTTCATTACTTTTTTTTCTGCCACTGTTCAAATAATGTCAATTTGATAATCTGTTATTCTCCTGTTTCCACAAATGCTATTGAAGAGGGCATAAGGCATTGGAGATTGGCAAGGTGGATAGAAAAGTGGGAGAAGGAATGGGAGCTGTAAAATCTGTCTTAGCTACCAAAGCAAATGTGTACAACCTTTTACCCTTGTCAGACAAGTACTGCATGGCTGGTCATCTATCTAGCTGAAATCTGCAAAAACATTATGCATTTTTCAGGCTTTTTACCTTCTTTACCTTCTTTTCTTTTCAACAAACTCGTTACCCCCCTTTCTTCCTTCCTTTTCCCACCCTAAATGGATTCTGTCTTTTTCAGGGAGTACATTGTTAAAGATTTATAAGTAGTGAATGAGGCTCTCCGCTGTCTTATGAAGGACATTTTTCTCAAGTAAATTGACACGTTCACTTCTGAAGGGCATTCAGTTAAACAGTTGCATAAAAACATGCTCTGTCTCCCTGCCTTTTAGCCTGAGCCAGACACTAAGTCATTCTCATCTCTTATAAACTACCTTCAAACAGGCAAGAAAATGAATGTATTCAGAGCAAAACTGAAAATACTACAGAATGTCCTCAGATTGATCAGAAGTCATCCAGGACATTAGATTTCAGGACTATTTTCAAGTTTACAGAAATATTCTAGCACAAGCATTCTTTGCTCATGAACAAAAGACAAAGTGACAATGAGTGGAAGCCTAGTTCTAGAGAAGGCTGAACTGGAAATTCACTTCATGGCTGCATTTTTAGTCAGAAAAATCAGAGAAATTAGAATGTGGGTTCTAAAATACAGTAAGGAGATAAATCCTTTTCCTATTCCAATAATATTTGTATGAGAAAGAAGGAATGAGAAACAGCAGTAGAGGACCGGAGGAGAAGACAGCAGAAGACTTCCATCCTTCAGACAAAAATTAATGAATCATCAGCTGTACTGTATAAATTCTTTCAGGTAGTTAACAATTACTTAAATCAATAACATTTCAATGTAAATTAATAACTTTATAATATTTCCTTACCATGTTGACTTTTTTCTTCCATCATCTAGGAAACATGTCTCTCCTTGAAAAAATCCTGTCATAAGTAATAGTAGGTGAGGTTAATAATGCTCTTTATTTTCCTTCTCTACAGGGTTTCCTGTACAGATGAATGACTCGGATCATTCTCTATTCGAGCACTCTTTTCAAGGATGCATGCAGAGTATTCATGTTGATGATCAGCTGGTGGATTTGCATGCAGTGGAGCAAGGAGAGCTGGGAAGCTTTGCCAATGTCACCATTGATATGTGTGCCATTATTGACAGGTAAGTTGTGGAGAGATCACCCGTACTCTGATACGCTGATATGTCCTTCATATTCTGAAAATATACAGTGATCCGGAAAAGATGGTCTTGACACTGCCAGTGATCATGTCAAGGTGGCCCTACCTTTTTATGAGTGGGAACCATGCTTAGATGATGCAGATGATGGCTTTAAATTGTAGACTGTGTAGGGTGCAGTGGAAAGCAACTCTCAAATCTCCCCACTTACCAGCAGAGGAGGTGGTGAAAAATTCTCATAAGCCAGGCTCAGCCTATATGTCAATGATACGGCTGCCTTGAATAGAGGAAACTCCTCACACATTTTGTCTGTTTCTTAGATGACTCTGATGGAGACCTTTTTGCAACTAGAAGTTGTGGCTCCTGGCTTCAGCCCCTTCTGGCTTCCCTGTGTTCCTCAGAGAACTAAACCAGGTCCACAAGCTTGCACATCAGTGATGTAATAAATGCTCAATTAAAATAATGCTTACTAGGTTTGTTTTCTTCCAGTCTGAGAAGAGTAACTGAGAATTAGGTCAGCCTTTCACTTTGGCACTACCTTTTCAGCCACTTGTATTTATTTTATGTTGCTTCTGATTAATGGCTTCTTTGTTGGTGGAAAAAAGACAATACTAGGAAAGACAGAAAGAACAAGTAGCCCAAATCCTGCATACAGGCAGCTTGGCTTATCATGAAAATTACCTGTACATTAAAGCCCTTGCAAGCCTGCTGGAAAGCTGAAAATGGATTTTTCAAATAGTGCTCTGAAAGAAGCAAAGAGTACTAGATCACAGAACCCTAGAATAATTCCAGTAACAACCAGCTACTGGAGTTTATGCCACCCTCTAAATGCAGGGCCAACTTCAAAGCTACATCGGGTTACTCAGGGCCATGTCCAGTTGAGCTTTTTATATCTCAAGGATAGAAATTCTACTGGCTCAGTGATTTGGGATATCATTAGCAAATATCTGCATAGTTATGGTAAAGAAATTAATGTGCTTTTCATTTCCTACTTTAATTTAAGAGACTCTCAAAGAGATAGATGCTACTGTGAAAAAAACAAAATACAACATGCTGCTTTGGTCTTGCAAAATGCCTTCTGTTCCCAAAATGTAGGCATCCATTTGCACTAAATGAGTTGTGGTAGGTTGACCATGGCTGGCAGCCAAACACCCACCCTACCTTTAGCTCTCTTCCTTCTCCTGAGGGATGGGGAGAAAAACAGAAGAAAGGGAGAAAAACCAGTGGATTAAGAAGGCAATTTAATAAGAAAAGCTGCACATGCAAGCAAAGCAAAACCAGAAATTTGTTCACTACTGTGCATCAGTAAGCAAATGTACAGCTGCTCTCGAGAAAGCAGGGCCTCAGCACATGTAGTGTTTGTTTTGGAAGAGAAACTCCATAACACTGAATACACTCCTTTCCTCTTCCATTCCCTGAGTTTTTATTGCTGGGCATGATGTTGTACAGTATGGGCTTTCCCATGATCAGTTTGGCTCAGCTACCCCAGCTATGTCCTTGTCTAACCTTTACCCACCCCCTCCTTCTGGTCTTTAAGGGGAAGGGTATGGAGAGAAGCCTTGATGCTTCTGGACAAGTGCTGTCCAGCAGCAGCCAAACAGTGGTCTGGTACCAGCGTGGTTTTAGCCACAGCTGGGAAACACAACACCTGTGGGCTGCTGGGAAGAAGATTAATTGAGTAATTCCATCCCAGCCAGACCCAGTACACCACTGTAGTAATCTCAGTGTTAAAGGACATGCTTTGTGGTGTACCATTGAGGTGCTCTGGCATGTCAGGCATTTTATATTGATTCTCCTCATGAACCTGTTGAAGGTTGAAGTCATAATGAAAAGAGCATGTGACAAGCTGCTGTAATAGGGATGAAGTTTGTTCTGTCTCCTCACATACATCTGAAATGAAAAAGAACTTCTGTGGTCAGTACTTGTCAGTTTGAATTACTTGATTTTATTTTGAATATTTGGGTTTGGAAATGTAAACTGACTTGAAAGAAAGGACATGAAGATACAGCTAATTAAGTCTCTGCTTTTCCTCCAATGGATAAATTTAAGCTTATGCAACGATTTGTATTTATCTCAATGATTGAACCCACTTATGCAAGTTTCTACTAAAAATAATGCCGTTGTTATAGGGAAATTAATCAGAATTAAGGTTTTGAAATGTATTGTAATGTAATTACAAGTAAATTACAAGGTAAGCTAATTAGCATCAGAGCTTTACAATACATTTATGAAATACAAGGCTTAAGGTTTCCTATATGTAAAGCAGCTTATTTTGGAAGTTAACTTCTTATTGAACTTACTGTTTAGAAGCTATTTCTTTTTATAACACATAATATACATTCAAATAGTTCATATATTATAATGCCACATGCCACATAAAAGTAATATATAGTGGCCTTTTATAATATGAAAATATTATAAGTATATTATGCTTTCTATATTTTTGTGTATTATATATTACGTTTATTATATATTTATATAAGCATCTGTATTCATAACAGAGTTTGGCATAAATAACAGTGTTTTATCTATGCTTCCATATGTAGGTCTTCTTTATGTAAGAGAACATGTTCTCACTGTTTCTCTCTTCTAACACCTTGGATGCTGATATCATCCTCATAAAAATTAAAGCTGTATGTCTCACATTTATGGAATGTGCACAGGAAGATAATGTTGCAAGCAGAGCAGCAATTGTATAATCACAGGAAATTAGAATAGTATCAAAAGAAGTTTCTTGGGTTGGCGTTGTTTTTTTCAATGATTGAGATGTAATCAAGTTTGTTGTTTTCCCATGATCAAGTTTATTTCTCCTGAATTTGCCCTTTAGAACAAACCCTTCGGCTGTATAGTAACAATGCCAATATTTAGACTGGATTTTCATGGCTGTGTTATTAGCATCCGCAAATAAGAGTTTGCAAGCACTTCTGCTACAATATGCCATTATATATAACATTTTTATGTGGCTTTCTTTCAAGGAATCCAAGTACCATGTGTGCTCTGTATCATCTCAATTTCACTTCCTTTGAAAGGGGAAGATACTTGTGGCTTGTCATAGTGGGATCCTCCTGCTTTTTTAAACTAGTTTGGATCTGAATCATAAAGGCTTCAGCCATGATCATCAACATGGAAATTGCTCTCATAGCCACACTTCAGTAAAGCCCCCGACTGGGCAAAAAGATAAGCTGACACATTGAATGATTCTTAATGCAGGCTTCAGCCATTTGGTTCAGGGCACAAAAGGTGAAGTTGTAAATGGTGGCATTTTTCATCATTAGTCAGAGTGGTTAGTGAGGAGGGGAGAGTTTTCTCCATAAGAACATAACAAAAGGTACTGAGGGTTTGTTGAGTTCTTAGGTTGCACCTGCCTGAGGGTAACTGCTTCCAAAGTGCTAGGTTCTGCCGAGCTAAATGCTGGCCTGATATGGAAAAGGTTTCTGCATTTTGTTTCCAGCAGTTTTGAAAAATGTGAAAAGAATAGTCATGTTAGAGTATTATGCTTGTACTTGGGAGACCCAAGTGTTGAAACAGTGCCTTTTTATTTTGTCTCCCCTTCTTCACATGAGCATTTTTTTATTGTAAAGATTGCAAGCTGAGATCTAATTACAGGGGAACACCAAAGCTAAGGAACATTTTCTTTTTACCAGTGATTAAATAGTATAAATGCATATAATTTCGTGCAGGTATGTATAATTACAGGCCGTGAAAATGCTACTGAGAAAAAAAAAATAATCATCCCTATTTCTGTCTCTTAATGACCTATAATTGCATTAGGAAAGGAAGTTGCATTGTTGCCACAGTGATCCACGTGCTGCGTTGCTTGTGGCAGCACAGGTCCCTATGCACCTTCTTTTACTTAACATTAACAACCTAACCTCTTGTTACAGTCCAGATGGTACTGTTGTACTTTCAGATTTAAGCACAGGACTTTGAATGGAAATTATTACTCACAACTAATTTATCCCAGCAGTCTTGGAGAATTCTAAAGCTTTCCTTACTTTATTATGGCTGGAATTATGGATTTTTATCACAAAATCACAACGAGGAAACACTAAAATTATTTCAAAATACAGTGTCAAATCTGCCATTGGAGATTACACAGCACATAAGCCAATTTTAATGAAAATTTCTGTGTGCCATGTGAAAAAATGGGGGTGGAAATGAAAAATTTTCATGTAGCTGTTTCTCGTATTTTATGAATGTGTAAACAGTGTGATTCCCTCTGTAACAGAGTGAGATGAATTAGATGCCAGTTTTTGAGAATAATTTCACATTAAAGATTAATTTAAGTAATCAGATACGTGCGTCAGAACATTTCTGGATGATTATTGCTTACCTGCTGTGGGGATACATTCTGTATGACAGAGTGCCAGCATTTGGCTTTAATCCCATAGAGCCACATTCTGTAAACTATGGGATTGCCAATCATAGTTTGAAGTAATTCATCCAAATAACAAAGCACAGCAAGCATATTGGTACATAAAGATGGCCACTGTATTACTGGCAGCAAGACAAAATTTCTTTGGTGTTAAAATTCCCAATTGCAAATAGTATTAAATTCTTCATTTCTGGATGATCTTTACACAGACATTAGAATTCTGCCCTTCCTCACTCTTCTTCCCCTCCCTCTGCCAGTTCAGTAGTGAGACAGACAAGCAGACATCATCTAGCAGTTTCTGCATGAGGAGCAGATGATATAAGAATGTCCTGGCTGGAAGCAAAACCTGCTTTGCTGTTATTTCCAACACAAATTCACAAAAAGGAAGTTATATAGGACTGGGAAAGGGCTGAAACTATACCATGGCTTCAACCTGCAGATATTCCTGGCCATATGGCTGGAAGACACTTCCTGCATGTGCCTTCTCACTCTCCTCCCCAGCTCTCTTTGTAACCATACAAAATTTTTATGTGGAAATGGAGGTGAAAGCTGCCTTTCAATGAGAGATTCAAGTGCATTTACATAATAATCCATCTCAGTCCAGAAAAGTGACTTTGTAGGCAGAGATTATACCTCAGATGAAAATGTTTTTAATACTGTGGCACTTGTCCATTATGTGCCAGAATGTGACAACTGCCATATTATTAACACAGATCAGTAGACAGCTTGGAGAGTACAAACTCTACAGAGCTAACCACAAAATAGGAATAGTTTCACTAGTTTTCTTTCTGAAGTATATCTTAGTTTTTTGCAATATTTTTTTTACCATGAAAAAAATCTCCATTCTCAAAATAGGGGATGGGGGAAACATTGTAAAAATCGGGGAAAATAAAGCATAAGAAACATTAAAAATTGAATAAACAGGGGTTTTCTATGTGTTAAACCGTGTTCCCTGCATACCGATGGAAATATTTTTGCAAAATTTAACAGAGTCTATGCAGTACTTTGGTATCATTGAGAAATTGGCCAGACCTTCCAGCTGTCATTAGAACAGGACTCTCCAAGAGAACCGGAGAAAGACAGAATAAAATGGTGATCAGATCATGGAAGCTTCAAAAAAAAAGAGAAAAAAGCAGCACCAGGGGATGTAGTAGGACTGCATGGAGAGAAGGTGAAAACCTGTGAGTTTCCCTGTGTGGAACAATATGACTAATGACCCAGATTGTTAAATAACTATATAGTGAAATCAGTAACTCTTTAAACAAGTCAGAATAGTTTGAGATGCAAATGGTTTGAGTGCTATTTTATTCTTATGCCTTTGCCATGGTTTTTTTTTCACTTTATCCTATATTACACAGGTTACAATGTCAATAATGTTCTTATGAGATTCTTTCAATTAACTGTGTTAGTTCTACATCATCTTGTAGCTGTATGCCTGAATATTTTGATATTTCAGAAAATCCTCAGTTGTTCTTTGTCTTTATTTTGTCCTGTATAAGCTCTGCGTAGAGAGGAAAAAAAATCTCTCATTTTAACTCTAAGGATTACTAATATCTTTGTTTATTATTATTATTTAAAAATTTAGGCTACTGAAATAATTTTCTTGAGAAAGTGGATTATTTGTTCATGATAAATACTTGTTTGTGCTACAACAAGAGCTAAGCCAGTAAACATTTAGGTATACTGAGGAGAGGAGGAGGAGGATGTAATGCAGAGTTATGGATAACTTGATAGATAATAGAGGTAGTCTCAGAACTGCAGGATTGTTTTCCTCCATGGCCTCAAAGAAAGGTAACAGCATGGGGTTTGTTCTCGGGAGCCAAGTGGCAGAGAATGCACCATTGTCACCCAGCAGCTGTGCCCAGTGCATGGTCACCAAGGGCAGGGACAACACTCTGGGCCTCTTGGCACAGTGACTGCCTTGGGGCCAGCATCCCAAAGGTCATCCTCTGAAGGATGCTGGGTGGAGGATGAGGCTGTTGCAAGTGGAATGGTGAATGGAGGATCCTGTCACACTTGTGGCACAGTGCCACCATCCTGCAACACCGCAGTCACCGTGCCCTGGAGCAGGATAAAAGGGAGCATCCTCCCATATCCCGCTGCTATAGTTGGCCTGGAACAAGCCCAAATACATCAGAGAGAAGTCCTTGAGGAGCTGGTAGAATCACTTGAAGCTGAGGGAGGAGAACTGGAGGCTGGACAAGTCTTCTGGAGGGGCTCCACTGCAAAACTATCTCCCAGCAGGGTCCCCTTCTAAGCTCATCTGAGGGTCTGAAATCTTTTTTCAGCTGGATAGCGATGGCAACACAAAGGAAATGCCTTAAGGAGTACTCCAGAACTGACTGTCCTCATACTCTGTGTGGAGCCAGGGGCAGCAGTCATAAGAAAAGAGTTGCAGAGGTGCTGCAAGGGATCCCAGTGCTTTGGAGCGCCACTTTGGAGCAGTGGTGCCCTTCCAGGTGCAGAAAGGATTCTTGCTACCAAGGGAGGTAGCAAGATATCTTGCAAATACCAAAGGGCATTTGTTCATTCTTGGAAGGCCCTGACATGGATCCAGACTAGAAGCCGGGTGTCTCCTGGGAGGTGTGCCCAGTGTGTGGAATGAGGTGGCAGGTCTTACTCATATGTTCAGGGAATAGCTGATTATCACCTATGGGGTCAGGAAGGAATTTTCCGCTGGGGCAGACTGGCACTGGACCTTGGAGGTCCTTTTTTGCCTTCCTCTGCAGCATTGAGCATGTGATGGTAAGGTCTCCACTTGGCCCTCTTGGACAGGTTGCTGCCTGCTGCTCATGGCCCATGAAGACAGGCATGCCCCATCTTGTGCCCTGCAGCACCTTTTGCCTTCCTCTGCAGCACTGAGCACAGCCCTCAGCCTCCTTTGGACCATTTTGGTAAGGTGCCTGCTGCCCTTGTGCCTCCTATCTTGTGGGAGGAAGCTTTCTAGGCTCCCAGGGTGGGCCCAGGGGTGGCTCCCAGGCGTTGCTTCTTGTCCTCAGTGAAACTGAGTACAGCCCTTGTCAGGGCTCCCCTGGGTCCCTTTGGCTCTGTTCCTGCCTACTGCGCTTGTGCCTCCAAGGCGCCACTCGTGCCCTGGCTCCTTCTGGCTCTCTGTCTTCCAGTCCCTTCACCACCTTCACTGCCCTTCTTGGAATGCATTCAAGTACCTTAGCATCCTTTTTAAATGGTGAGGACACAGTTACAGGAGTTCCTCTCATCAAGGCACACACCTGCTTATGTTTGCTAATCTAAGATTAGCAGGGAAAGGATTTGAAGAAAAGTTGATAATAGTGGCAAACATTTAAAACATTTAAATAATGTTACAAGTTGTTTTGGCAAAACCTTTGGGTTTTTTTGCTGTCTGCTACAACATTATTAATGTAGGAACAGCTTAATCAAGTGGAGTAATCTATAATTTGTGACAGTCGTGAGCAAAGTCTTTGTGTGGAAATTAATTTCTTGTTTTTTCTTACATGCATTAGTTTGCTTAGGGGACTTGATTGAATGTGCAGCTTGTATTACATTCATACGTAATTATTATTTTATTCTCATTCTACTGTGGGGAAGATGAGAGCACTGAGCAAACATCCACAAAGCTCTCTCTTGGACATGAAATTTATGCTCTCACAAGAGTAGATGCTAAATATTTACCTGATCCCAAAAAACTGTAGAAACTAACACCTTGGTTACTCAGCTGAGTTCTGAAGTCAAACTGCTTTGATGGCTCTCTCAAGTTATTCATCACTTATTGCTCCTTCAAAACTGAAAAAACTAATATATTATGCAGACTTCTTATTTTTATATGATTGACATATCTTCTCTTGGATGAGCAGTGCTGCTATTCTTAATGAAACTGTCTCTTTATGTTCATTCAAAAAATAAACAAAGCCAGATTGCTGTCTCAATTTTAAAGTTTAAAAAAAAATTAACCAATGCAAAGAAGTTTCAGGAACTGTCTGTATTACTAATAGTCTTTAAATACAACTAAACTTGCATCATCCTCTCATTTGCGCTTGTTAACTAACTATGAATCTCTCAGATATGAATATCAATACTTCTACTCTTTTTTCCCAGTAAAAGAAAATGGATAATCATAATCCAAACAAGCAGACTGTCTGTCTATGACTGACTGTAATAGATTTGATTATATTCTATAATTAGTCCACATGCTAATATTTTATAAGCATGACATAATGCTGTAATAAGTAATAATGGCATATGTTCTGAATATTTTCCAGATGCTAGAAACAAAACTCTTGTATACTGTGGTATTTAAGTAAAACCTTATTAAATGAAGGCCTTGTTGCCTTTGTAAAATTAGGCTCAGGCCTGTTACTTCAGCTAGAGAAGGAAGGACTGTGAGAAAAGTCCGTGAGAAGAAAAACAATTAGTTTTTACCCATGAGAACGTAGTATCAAGAGAAGCAAGAAAGCTAAACAGTAGAAGGAGAAAACAGCAACATATCTGCACCTGTTATTTTTCTGAATGCTTGAATGCTTATGCTATAGGTAGCCAGTGGTAGTATATTGAAGTTAATAATAGCCAATGAGTCTATTGTAGTAGTTCAGCAGCCAATGAATCTGTGACACGAATGACAACATACAAAAGGTGTATAAAAGAGGCTGCTTTGTTTAATGAATGGCTTTTTGGCCCTTGAAAGAGGTACTGTCCCTGTGTGTTGTGGCTGCCCCAACAGCGGCAGTATACATTTTCTTTCTGTACAGTACAGTTATGATTATGACCAGTTTTATGACTGCAGCTCTGAATTTGTAATCAGGTATCAAGCTATGAGTAAATTTAACCCATTCATCACAATTATGTGCATCTGGACAGCAAGTCCCGTTGGATTACTAGAATTTCTGCTGGATATGTTACAAAGAGGTTAAACCGTAGAATAACCATTTCATATCAGACAATACCTTCTGTAGTAATAATTGTAAGCAAATGTCTGTCTTACTAAAATGTTGGGACCATCTCTTTTTCATACAGGCAAGCAACAAAGTCTCCAGAATAAGTAGTTTGTCTTGCATAAAACACTGCTGCAATTAAGTATAACTATTTGTGGTTGGAGTCTGACTTTTAGCAGTTATTGCCTTGCTGAACAGTTCCTGCTGGATTTACATACTTTCTTTTTTTTTTCAGGAATCGTTATAATTTTAAATGAGCATATTGAACTCCTGCAGAATATTCATACTGGAGAGAGCCTAAAGAAATAGAGTTATAAGTCTAATAGATTAGAAGGGGTCTTGTAGTAGATATCGGTTGCTCTTTAAAACATGAAAGAAAAAGGCCTAAATATGCCATCATTGGAAATCACTAGTAATAGTAATAATGTCTAGATATGTGCATTGGGCTTAATACTGTCTCTATATCTCTCCAGCTTCCTTTTCTCAAAAAGAAGTGCTTATTTCAGTATTTCTGCTGGTAGTGAGTGTTTGCTAGTGATTAGACTCTTTTAAAAAATGACTGTCTATCCATCAAGGAAGGTGTTATTTCCTGTTCAATATCATATTTCTCCCAGATACTGACTTCACAGATCTTTTGCAGAACAAGACAGTGACATCTAAAAGTAAATAAAGGTGATCAAATCCATTTCTGCTACTAACAAATTGGACAGAACAGGCTCACCTTATTTGTTTCATGCTTTTCTCTAGCTAGAAATATTAAATTCCTGAGTATCCCAGTTTTTCTGTTGTGTTTATCATGGCATCTTTATTTAAAGAAAATGCAGCTAGAGAAAGGTTAAGACCTAGATTCTTTACAGTATTTATATGCACTAATGCTCCCTAAGCTTTGTGGCTCTCTCTGCCTGTGGGAATGGGATGGAGTCATGAGAAAGAGACTTGAATTCTGCGTAGCCTAAATAAGCAGACATAAGCATGGAAGAATGGGACTAACCACAACCAAAACACTGAGCAAGGTTTTGAGACAAATGTAGGCAGAATTTTCTGGCCTAGAAATATCTCAAATGAGAATATACATGTATGTCATAATGAGGGGAGAACTTAACACACAGTCCTTGTATTGTACTTCAGCACATGATATGATTAGTTGGAGGATGCAGAAGGGTTTGACAGCAAAGTGAGTGAAGAGAGGTTCAGTTTTTTCCCTTGCTTCTTATGTAAACTAGGTGGTGAAGCAGCCAGATGGTGTTCTTCTGTATAAGTTCCTCGGTAGGCACATAAATAGTTCTGGGGCCACATTGGTAGACCAAGATGACACATCAACTTTGAGGCTGACCACAGATTTGAACTCTGCCTCTCCAGTTTCACATCAAACTTACTTTCCAGTTAAATTATCTTCCTTCCTGCATTATGTTGAATAGATCTAAAGCTAATGCACAAAATTTTATGATGCATTTTAGTTTTTGTGAGTCTGCAGATTTCTGTTGTGCATCAAATTGAAGGCAGGTGGCAATTCTTGATGAGAAATTGTGTTAAAACCTAACCAGATTTCTTCTAAGAAATTGGAAAGAACAGAACTCCTTGGAGGAATATATGTCAGATGCTAGTTGCTTAAACCTTGATATCTTCCTGGAAGGATAGTTTAAATGAGCTAACTAATATAATGTTTCAGTAAACAGGTCTTCATTCATTCCCTGTAAATGTCACCAGTGGATTAGATTATACTAGCTGTTTTTAAAAAGGAGGGTGCAGAAAGGAAATGAATATTGAATAGAGATCTAGATTAGGAGAGATATGAAGAGAACTGGGTTTCACCTTTGAAAATACTTAATCTGTGCAGTAAATGAGTTCTGTTTTTCCTGGTATAATATAAAAAAAAAAGAATATTAGAAAAAAACCATAAGGAGAAGCCTTACCTGAGTGCTCCCAAAAGAAAGTAAAAAATATTTTTACAGGACCTGTTAATTTAGAGGAATGCTTAATGGAACACTGCTTCATTTATAACTGTAGAATAAATATATTTTATATTTGCATCTTTTTCTAAGAATTTTTAGCCATAAATTATATCACCCAAAGGAAAAAAAAGTCATAGTTATGTTACATTTTTCCAGAATTTTTATATCAAATCTATACTTGAATATTTGCAACAAAATTTTCACTGGCACTTAATTCTTGCAATTTCTGTTACATAAAATTCTCAATTTTGAGGAATAAGATTGCATTCTGTGGAACTTACTTATAAAACAGTAATTAAAATAAAAATATGAAAATATCCGTATTTCTACCCAAGCCATTCTGTAATTCTATTCTTTAATTATTAGGCTATGGTTTGTGCTGTTGCATCAGAGCTCTTAAATTGTTCGTTAAGATAACATTCTGAAGAACCAGTAAAATGGGCTATTATGTTATTATGATAGACTAAGAAATTCAGACACTTTATGATGAATAAAGCTATACTAAATAATGTATGTAATGAGAGATATAAACAAGAGACTAATTTATTAGAAGATTCTCAGTGAAGCCAAAGCCAGTTTGATTGTTTAGCAACTCTGGAATTCCTCTCGTGTGTGCTTATGTGTCCAGGTGAGTGTTCCCCATCTGTGGTGGGTCCCAGTTTGATGATCAATATTCAGACTGGCAGCAGAAGAAGCAGCATAACATGCAAGGCTTCTCATGTCCTCCTTTCCATCTCAGTTGACTGTGGTAGGAGCAACAGGTACCATTCTGTCTAAGAGAACATACCCAGATGGAAATGTCTGCCTAGTCAGGCTCTATTGACTGGTTGCCCATTGTTAGTTCCCTAATTTATCTCCTAGGAAAATGTAGAAGCCCTGCAGAAGTATCTTTCAGGCCAGCTTCTGTTCACAGCCTGTAATCTAGACTTACCATTGCCAAATGTAGATACCCTATACTAACAGCGCACCAATTTTGTGAAATTTGTCATATTTATTTTTTAAAACAGTGTAAAGTAACCAAAGCAGAAGCCAAAGAAACCTGTGTAGATGGTTTATTAGGTTTAGGGCAAGTGAGAGACATAAACTATTATAGTCTACTTTCTGATTTCTAGAAAATGCATACATATTATGCCTATGCATTTTACATCGGCAACAATTTTGGTGGTGTTTTTCAGTGGAATACTCATTAAATTTATACTTTTTCTTATTAGAAACGATGCTGGGGAATAAGAAATTCAGTGTTCCGGTGCCAATTAGTACAAAACTTTTCTGCTGGGGGAGTTGGAGAAGAGATTTTAATTCCATAGTATAAATAAGTGCTTAGATATGAAAAACATCATGTGTTTGTAATTGTGCCTAGGATTTTAAAGCCCTTACAACTGCCTGCAAGGGCCCTTAGATCAAGAATTTAAACCAAACTGACATGATATAACAAAAGCCGACAATTTCTCTAAGGTATTATAGCCTTCAGACCTATGGAGTTAATTTTGTGCCTTGGAAAACAATCTGATTCTTATTTCTTGAAAAGATAACTGTTGCTTGTACATTTGTTGCATTTATCTGTTGCCATGCATTCTTCCAATAACATCTCTATTTTTCTGTCATTGTGATAAGTTTCATTGTTAAGAAAGACTTTTTAGAGGGCAGCAGTTAGTTTGACTTCAGCTTTCTATTTTGGCACCAAATTGTTTCTCTGTCAGCCAGAAATTTTTACATCTAGGCAACCGCTTTCATTGGTCCTTCTTATAATCTTTCATGTCACAACATTGGGATTATTGTGATTAGTCTGTATGACACTGTATGGATTTCAGTGTTAGCTTTTGTAGATTTGTTCAGAGATTAATTCAAACAAGTTTGTGGAAGGATTTTTTTTTGGTTTATTTATACCTGTTCATCCTTATTTTCTCACAGATTTACACGATCATTTCTAAGGCAACATTTTGAAATGCAAATCAGAAATATTGACTCAACTGTAATTGACAGATTAACTACTGCTTACTATACTTAATTGCAGGGGAAATGCTTTCAGAGTTTTTGAGCAGAACTGGTGCATAATATGTAATATAATATAGTTTGATTTTCAAAGTTTAAATCATTAAATAGCCCCTGCATTAAATGCATTGTATGGAAAGTTATCATATAAAGGGAAGACTTATTCCATATTGAAATATCATGCAAAATTTTCTTTACTTTGTTCATGTCGGACAGTTAATGAACAAGCAAACAAGAGAAATTAGTTCTAAATAAATATAGATCAATTCATCACTGATGTGAGTCACATAACACTGCTATCTTATTATCAGTGTTCATTTCACTCAGCCTTACAGTTTTAAGAGCTTCTCATTTTTTCCCTTAAAATGTTTGCTTCCTTTGTACGGATGTTACTGATCCATCTTCCTGGATTTCTATTAAATGCTGAATGCCTGTCAGATCAAATTCCTGAAACTTAAGAGACTGAAAAGTTTTCTAGACATTTTAAAGCTGATGGTGCTGGTCAATTTGTACGCAAACATAAGGACGGTCTTCGATACACCTTATCTATTAACTTCCTATTCTACAAAAGAAAGCTGGAAATTCACTGTCAGTTTTAGTGAAGGTAGCTGTTACTTTCACCTGTCTTTTCACTTATCTGGTAAAAGAAAAATACCAACCTACAGAGAATTCTGGGGGAAAGAAGAAATCCAACTCCTATCATGTTTCTTTTCACTTCAACATGAAAGGCACTATGTACTCTTTTTCTCTTTTATATCAAGAGGTTGATCTGCCTTTTCAATAGCATAATTTTTGCAGTTTTTACAGTACTTTACACCTTTTTTCTGTCTGACTGTTCCTCTGTGGCTGCTCAATAAACTCCAGCAAGATGTTAACTTGGTGCTGTTACACAAACTGACCTTCTCAAAATCATTAACTCAAAAAACAAAATTACTCCTTTCTTCAATGTTCATTGTAGAATTTACCAACGTTTCATTCTCCTTTATCCTCTCTAAAGGTCTAGTTACCTTTTAAAATTATATTTTGTATTAATGCTATGATATGATCTCTCCTGCATGGTATGGTGCCCATTATATTAAATTTACTCCTATGAAGCATTGCTCAGGGGGCCATTAGCTACAATATCTGTTCCTTTATTAATACCTGATTCTTTGATTTAGGACCTCCACAAACAGTAACAAGTTTTTCAGCATACTTGCTTTCCTCTGGTGGCTTCTTATTTTCACTCAAGATCAATCATAGCATCAAAGGTTAACTACTCCAGTGTTTAGTTAAATAACTCCCCTGACATTTATTTTGCATGTTTAGTATTGACAGCACTTACTCGGGCTTGTCATGCCAATTTTTCATACTTTTACATTGGTGGTTGTCAGCATGTTTCAACTGTTTAATGTTTCACTGGCCATATGACAATTAGTCAGAAAATGGCACAAAATAAGTGATGACTTTTGTTCTGTGGCTGTAACTAACTCTCCTTCATCTGCTTACATAGTAGCGACCTTCTGTATCTTATTTATGCAGTCTTACTTTAGCTGTTCTGAAAACCTTTATTTTATTGTTCTTGACTCCTAGAAATGCTTTTATATGTCTTATTGACTCTATCTTCCTGTGAAGTTTTGTAGAATATATTCTTCTTCATCTCTCATGACTTAATGTTCTTCTCTCTCTGCTATTGTTTGTTATTTGATTGTGTAACTGTTATTTATCTCTGTGGTACATTTCATAATGCAGTTTGTATGAAATGTGCCCTGCAAAGTATAGCTGCATTGTATCACTTCATAAAAGTACACAGTAGTTTCAGTAGTTTTCTTTGAACAGTATAATTATGTTTTGAAAGAAGTAAAGTTCCTGATTTAAGTGTATAATGCTGCTATTTGATGTTAGAAATACACTTGAAGACACAGAATTTTGTCGTTGAAAAATATGTTTTCTCCTTTTTTCATGCTACCAGTTACCTTCATGTATTATTTAAACCTAACAGATGTATAGCTATGGACTCATTTATTTTATCCTACCAAAGTACAAGCAGTAAAGGAAAATGCAGTTGCTAATCACTGTAACATGAAATACTTTTTAAAATGTCTGTGCCTCTGTCGAAATAGGTAATTTATTATCCTAGAATATGAGAGAAAGGAAAAGGAAGAGAGAGAGAGAGAAAGAAAGAGAGAAAGGAGGAGAAAGTTTTTAGTAAAGGAGTTGAGGAATGTGTAGAACTTAAAAAGTGAAGGGTTTGCAGGCTTAAAAAGTAGAATTGGAACCCATAAGCATTTACAAAAGGTTTGAGGGGCTTGAACAGTGCTTTATCTTGTCCTGGCAGAACTGCTACTTTTATTACAAAGTTTACTAGTTTTGCTGTAGAAAGTGACAGTGGGTTGTAGCTACAGAAATCTTAGGTCAGGATGAAGAGTAAATTGACTTAAAAATAGGAAACTAGATTTTTAAACTGGACAGACATATAAGCCACATAGTTGTTTAAATGGTTTAAGCATAAGCCAAATCCTTGGGGCAGAGGTGGAGTTGTACACAGGGAAAAAAAAAAAGTTCTTTCTGCATCAATGAATCCTATGTGATCAAAAACTATGTTTCTTTAAGTGAGGGGGAGGAAAAAAACTGAATACCAAAGCCAAATATTGCTCCTGGACCTCTATACAACTCCTAGGCTATTATCAGGGAACGAGTTGGTTTAGCTTTGGTGCATGTCTAAAATAGCCTACTCTGTAAGACCATGTTGTTTCTACTACAGCTTTAATTGAGTAGAGCATATGGAAAAATTGTGAATTCTATATCAAAGAAGAAAGTACTTAGAAGTCCAGTGCTGATATTTGTTGATAAGAAATCCATCTTGGTTTTTTTTTATGGAAGGAACCTTTAGATCAACTTCTCCTTCCTTTGTGAGTAGTTGATTGGTGGAAGGGGCTACAAAGTGTTTTCTCTGTGTTATTGAATGTGCTTCTAAATGCTAGTTGGTTATATGATCAGTGGTCATAGAGTGCTCATTAGCCATTTTCAGCTACTGTGGTAATGAATTCTAAATATTTTAATTTTATGGTAATTATAGAAAAATAGTAGGCCTGGGTCAGAAAAGTTTTAGAAGGAAGCCCCTTTACCCAGAGAGAAAATCTAACAGCCAGATACACTAAGAAATGAATTTTTTTAAATTATATGATGTTTTTGCCTCCAGAATGACTGGCAGAAATTAAAATAACAGAATAGTGATGTGCCAGAATTTCTGCATAATACATGCTTGTTCTTGCCATGGCATTCCAGAAATACACGTTAATAGAAATACAGAAAAAAATGCATCTAGGCTATGATTCTGTATTTTTTAAAGTCTCAGATACTCTATTGTATTATAAAACAGTAACTCAAATATAAATGTCAACTTGAGCTGGATAACATTAATTTTCACAGTTTACTTCTACCTTGGTGTTCAGAAGACAGAAAAAAACAGCATTTTGGCACATAGTCATGACAGTCCATTCATCCTCTGGGTCATTAATTTCCTCATGTTATGATTATTCAGGCCTTTTGCTCTAATTCCTTTGAACTATAGTGGTGTAATGGATAAAGTAACATAAAATGTTCTCTGCTAGAATGTACTGATGATACTACTCGATGGAAAAAAAAATATTACAAAAGTCTGTCGTAGGGATATACACAGGTATCTTCATGAGATCTTTGAATAAAACAAGAAAACTTTTAATAAGATGAAAAATAACCTACCTGCCATTAGCAGCTTTTATTTCATAGCATTTTGGCTTTTAGGGAATTTTTTTATTGCATCGGAATATTCATGCATAGTCCCTTCTGTCTGTGTTTCTAATGTTTTTAATCTGGACTTCAGAAATCATGAGCACAGGTACTATTAATTGAAGACTTTGTTGTTGCTAAATTTTCCAAGATATATCTCGTTAGAATTATAGGCAAATTAAATCACTCTGTGGTAACCAAAGGGAAGATTGCCATGGACTATGGTCAGAACAACCCAGTAACACCACTTAGCTGAAGCATCTTGCTTTACAGAAAATAAATAGTTTTACCACATGAATACTTCTTAAGTGATATCTTCTCCTGCTTAGCTTTCCTTTTCTTGTTTTGTTTTGGTTTTTTAAGGACAATTTTCATCTAATTATTTCAAGATCTAGAAAGTTTCTAAATCTTCAGATAATTACTCCCTAGTGGTTAATTTTCTCCTGAGTTAAAATTATGTATCAGATTTCGATCCTGAGTTTGTCTAGATTCAACTTGGAGCTTTCCATTCTCAGAACCAGTCTTCTACCTAAAGCAAAAAATAAAAGTCCTCCTCAAAAATTTCTTCATCGTGCACACAAGAAGGTTCTGCGAATAAACAGGTGAATTTACTAAACTCATGTAGTTCTTTCTAACCTTTTTCAATTCATCAATGTTGTTTTTTTCTAAAGTAAACTTGTAGGCAAGACACATGATTTTTGCCCTTACTAGTGACAGAAATCATGATAGAGGCTTTGTGTTGACCTGAGACTACAGGGTCCCAGGGCATGTCTGGGTTTGCCTTGGCCTGACCTATTTGTACCTTGGATAACAGCTGCTAGTGGTGCCTGCCCTGGATGGATTTCCCCTTGGAGAATTCCGCAGACTGTGAAGCCCCTGTGTAACAGTAGCCCTTTGTGTGACCTGCCACTATGGATGGCTGCTGTGCAACTTTCAGTATTTAGGCTGGGCATAAAGAAAAAGGACTGTGGTTGGAAATGTATAAGAGTAGCTACAAGGGGCCCCAATGCTGATGATGGAGCCTTGTCACCACAAACAGCAAACTTCTAGCTAAGACCTTACCATAGCTGTCTTTTCCCCTGTTCTTCTCATGGAAAACTGAAATGTCAGCCAAAAAACCTGAAGAGACAGGGGGAAGGTGAGCAAAATTATCAGGAAGAGGCACAACTACTAGGAAATTTTGAATTACAAACTTAATTTTATTATTCATAGATTTTTTTTTCCTATTAATTATACCATTTTAATTATTATATTGCTAGCATTAGCTGGACTGACGTGGAATTTTTACCTCCACTTGCCATATGTTTTCCTTCTTGGTCATGGCAAGATTTTGAGTGTAGTAGACAGAACTAGGAACAGGACTATAAGTAAAGGTCTCACTAATCCTGTATGATTAAGCACATGATTTTCTTTTTATCATCTTCTGTTACGTATATGGGACTCACATTTCTTTTCTTACACAAAACATCAGTTTTCAAGTCTGGATTTCTCCATTGCTGGATTCCACAGTACTGTCCTTTTTCCCAAAGATTTTATTCCAAGAACTTGCATTCAAGTGTATAAGAATGTAAATTGATGATCTTGTCAGCTAATATTTTTTTGTGCTCTCAGATAAAATTTACCTCACTCTAAAAACTTTGGAAGGTCACTACGATAGTTGCTACTTCACATCACTGAAGCTGTTATTCAATAGAATATATTTTGTTATTGGTTTAGCATGAGTGATTATGTTTCTATGTAAATAGTGAAGAATAATGGTAATTCAATAATTCACATTTTTCTGTATTATAGTTTTGTTTTACCCTTCTGATCTGGTGTCAGATGTTCAATACCATTAAGATTTCATTTTCCGCAGTATGTCTTCCCAAGTTTGTAAAGAATAGTTTGTTTTTAATTGATGTCCTTAATTCCACATTAGTGTAGGTAATAAGTAACACAGCCTGTGCTCTCTCCCAACAATTATGCAAGCATTCTGAGACTTCCCAGCACTATTTTTCTGTATTCCTTGGGAGTGACCTGTGATGCCAGATGCAGACTCTCCTTTACCTCTTGTCCTAAATAATCTTGTGAATACTTGCTTGATACTTAGATGTATTCATAATTTTCTTCCCAGTTTAGAATCAGGTCTTTTTAAGTCACAGTTGGGACTGTAAAGTCTTTGCTAGAAGCTCATGAAATTGTGCTATAATCCTTCATACTTGAGAAAAATCATCAGTTTCGTCCCAGGGACCCATTTATCTTTCAACCTGCTGTCTTATGTAGGACTGCCTTAAGCAATGTGATTCTGCTAGCAAGTTTTTATGTAGAATTCATAGGAATATGGAGGCTATTTTACCAATGGCAGCTGTAGACCTCCAGCATATGTCTTACAGGTTGAAACACCACAACATGACAGATTTTTTCTACATATATATTATAGGTTTTGCAGCTTTGTATGGTACTACTTTTTTTCCAAAGCCTCAAGCAGTAGTTAAGCAAGATGCCCGTGGGCATTTTGAAACTGCCTGTGGGTAGATAATGACAATTTTAATATCCACAGAACCCTGCTGAAACAGAAAGCAAAGAAAATGTACAATGGGATTTGTCCCTATGAGTTAAATCAGTGGATGATCATTGCACTCTACATAACCTCAGAGCAGTGAAAACTATTAAACTTGTAGGTTACTACATGTGTATTTTCTGAATGAAGTGATAATATGCTTCCTTACTTATAGTCCTAGGAAAAAAAGGCAAATATTATGAAAACAGTAGTACCTTCCAATTTAATCTGTACTGGTATTCAGCTGTGAGTAAGAATTTTGATGTTATCAATGACGAGATGCATTGTTATTCACGTCTAAAGGAGTGGGATGGAAGCCCAGCAAGCAGCAAATTGCAATAACACAAAAAATTATATGCAGTAAACAAAGAGCAGTTTGTCTCAACTAAAAGGTAAAGTCAAGGAAGCTGAGATATGCTCAGTGAAATTCTGTCCTCGTTAACTTTGCTGAACTCAGGACTTCAGCATATTGCCCATTTTCTCTCTTAGTAATTAGGTGTAATATTTTTTTCTTTTTCTTGTTCTATGAAAAGTACATCCTGGTATTTGAAGGCAAAATTGGGTCTAAAGTAGCATGTGTAATGCATAATCAATTGTGATAAGATCCTTACAATTTTCTTACTAAATGTATCCATTTGAAGCAAAGTACATCCTTTAGAGGTTAGTGGATGCAAAGCTATAGTTGTTAGCACATTTGCTTGTGAGGTTTTTTCCGTCTGCCAGAGACTTTGTCAGCTTGCAGTGATCCTCAATAGCATTGTTTTCAACATGAAAACACTTAGAAAGCCTGATGATTGTCTTACTGTGTTTTCAATACACAAGTGATGTATGTAAGTGAATGTAACAGCCACTGACAGATAATATACACTGGTATCGCTGTAGTGGAATCACTGTTCTCAGTTCTGTGTACACCAAAATTTCCATACCAGAAATATTCCCTTTGTATTCACAGCCAGTCCTGTGATCTGTAAAGGGATCCAGTCCTCCTCTGGACTACTTTTCCTCTCAACCACCTACTTCTTTGCCCTCAGATCTCCTGTTCTTTTCTACAGATATCTTAACATTGATGGAGCTGCTTCCCAGCAAAATGCTGGAGGGGGGAACAGGGCACAGAGACCCAGTCTGATTCAGTAGAGAAGCAGTGAAGTCTTCTGAAGGAGGCCTTTCAGCTGGCTACAGCGCTGGGCAGTCCAAGACCATGTCAGCACTTTGGTATCTCCTGATTAAAGCATTTAGCTATGCTCCCCTATCTCCTTGCCCAACCTCCATTCACTGCTGGATTTAATCTCCAGCCTGTCCGGCAAGCAGAGCTGGTGGAACTGGGCAACTTTTGCTTGAGACATGAAGGTCTTTATGGTTTTTTTTTTTATGTATAGGCAACACTCTCCATCACCACTTTGTAGTTATCTCTGCAATGAGGAGTCCCACAGGTGAAGATAGTGATCTCCATGTCCGTGTTGGAGCTATCAGTTGGAAAACAGAGGCTTAGGAATGTGGAAAACATTCCTGAAATCCAGCAGACCTTTTTTTCCCAAAAGGTTTGGCAACATCTTTATTGGTCATGGGCTCTCATGAATGTCACAAAAGATTTAAACTAAATTGCCATCATTTATAGAAGTTGTCTTTCCAGTGCTTCCTGGTATGAATTACTACTTTTCCACAGTAAGTAATAAAGCCACAATAAGCATGTAATAATGTTCAGTTCAGACTGTTAGCTTAAGAAAACACTTCCTTTAGGTAAATGAATTTCTTGTTACTGGACCGGTGCATATCCGGATTCTCTTTTGTTGATTACTGTGAAAAGGTGCTCCTTCTGTTACATATTTCCACTTTCAACCAAATTACAGTTGTTGATTTTGAGATTCCCAAAGATCTCATCATAGTTTTTATATGGTCTCTGTATAATTACTCCCATCTTCCATTAATTCATATGAATTGTAGCATGTCATGGTCTTTGCACAATAGCAAATTGTTCTAAATTTTATGAAACATGATTGAAAACTCACATCTAGTTACCACATAAGTGATGGTTTTTCAATTTAACCTACAAAACTATTGTATTTGTAGCTTACAGATAATGTGGTGTAGATATAGATAATATATTTGTAGCTTAATATACTTGTCATTTTCTCTCTACTTGTTGCAGTTGGTACTTGCAGGGATATACTCCTTCTATGTGTTCCATCACTTTTGTTACCCAAGGAATTTGGGAAGTAGTGTGATGTCAATGGCATCAGATTTCAGAGTTCAGAACTGTCTTATTTTGCTATAGTTAGATGAGGGTATTTACTTTTTGCTTTGTCAATAAAACTAGATTAATGTTCAGTTATGATCCAAAATATTTGGAGCCAGATCCTTACTTATATTCTAAGGGAATGTAAATCAAATTTTTGTAAATTAAAATAGAGTTTGATGGTGAGAAACAGTTACAAAAAACCTAGAACCCTTTCCCTTTGACTCGAACTTCCTCACTCCTCACTGCCAAGCAGTGTTCTGTCCTTTCTCAGATGCATTTTCCCCAGGGTGCCTGCCCATGGCTGAGTCCTGCACTGGGGGCACTGGAGCTGGGGCCTGTTCTCTCCTCATGGACACTGCAGAGCCAGGAGACCCCCTTGCTGGCATCTGGGCACCTGCAGTGGGTATAAAACCAGGGCTGGAACACGTTCTGACATCCTGTGGAATACCCTCAGCTAATGCCTTTCAGGTCAGCAGTATAATCCAAGGAGGAGAAAATATTTCTTGTCTCACTAGAAGTGTCTGAGACTGTGTGCCATGGGTGGAAACCTGTATTTTTTGAAGATCCTGTTCCTGGGGACTTACATTGATTTGGTAGCAGACAGTGAGGGTAGGAAATAGGCAAGCAGGACGGCTGTAATTCACGAAAGATGAGTCAGTATGTATTTTTAAAGTAGACTTCATTCTCTGCTATGTTTTTACTACTTTTTTTTTCATCTGATTTCTGCCTACTTGAGAATATGGGAAAAAAAATCTACTGATACCCATACCCATACCTGAAAATCTGGTTGGCAGAACTAAGTTACTGAATTGTAATAATAAGAAAAGCTTTAAAATCTTCCCCAGGGGAAAGACACTGGTAAAACTAGCATCAATAACAGTAAAAGCAAGAATTAAAGTTCAAAAGTCAAAATGAGGGTTACCCCTTCATGATACAATAAAAGCTGAACTACCCCGCCTGAAGTTCAAGACAAGGTTGAATAACAATAATTAATTTCTGATAGTACTTAACAGTTTGGCAAATGTCAAGAGGAAAATTAAAAACCAATCTTGACTTCATCTGACAGAACAGTGTATGGCTCCTTTAGAAAATTTACGAAAGTTTTGCGTTGATAACTGCATTATTTTGTACATACCCTTTGTGGTGCATTACTTTATTGGTTTATCATCCTTGCCTGTCACTTGCAGTTTCTATCAGTTTCATTTGTATTCATGGAAAAAGCTTGGGCAGAGGGTGGTAGACATTTTTTCCTTTCCTTTTCTGATTTGTTTTGCTTTGTTTTAATCACCTGTTCACAGAGCAATTCTTCTTGTTCCTATCTGACACAGTAAAGAAAATACAGCCAAAGGCAAGGGCATCAACCACCCTTTTAAAGGTCTCAGGTAAACTATTATTTGTATGACTTCAGAGAGTCTGCTTCATATTTCAAAGGGCAGAATAACCAAGCTGAGAAACATGCTTATGAAAACACATCATCCATTAACCTTATCTGCTTTCCTGACACAGGGATGAAAAGTCTTGCTGAAACCCAGGGAAGTGCTGTAGGAGAGCAGAGCTCTGTGATCCTAAGTGGTGCTTTTTCACTATATTGTTTCACTTTGGATGCATTTCCTCTTTAAAAAAAAAGAGTCATAAAAGATTAAGATAACTATCACAAATGATGTTATTTAGAATAGTCTTCAAGGGTCAAGGTAGCATTTTCAAAAATTCTTGCAGCTTTGTCTGCTGAAGTTTTCATGTGTACACAGTAAGCTTTCTTTCTAATGGAATAGTAGAATAGAATGGAATAGTGGCTGCAGGTATCTTTCCATCATAAAAGTGTTGGTTGTCAGAAGCACTTAGATAATCTGAGGTGTTTTCCAATCTAACTGATCTTGTGATTCTTTGATTCTGTTTTTCCTGAAGATAGTTGTCAAAAGTAGCCTTTGTACAAAAATTTTTTGTGAACAAAACACTACTTTCTCTAATTTTTGCTTGAAATGGAATTACAGCCTGATTTTTCTGAGATATCTTTCCACACTCTTCTCACAATTGCTGCCACCAATCCTATTTAAAGGCCAGGTTCTAGTGCTTTGGAAGTTAAACAGTGTGGGCACTGGTGACTACAAATGAATGCAGCATTTGCTAAAGGCAACCTGCAAAAGAATGGGTGGTTAACATTCTGAGGCAATTTGTTAGTGAAAGCCAGCAGAAATAGTAACTCACTCAGTAATGTAGCCAGCTGATCTAATTAAATGTCTCTCAGCCCAACGTCTGTCTTTATAGTGATCTTAGTGCTTTTAGGCAATAGCTGCATCATGCTTTTATGTTTGAGTTAGTGTTGGTAACCTGTGGATGACATTTGTAATGTTGACGATAAAATATCCAGATTTCATCATCTTCAGATTTACTGAAATAAACGTATGTAATCCTCTAGCCATTCCTCCTCTATGATTTAAAAATTACATATGTCAAATCTGTACTATACAATCTCTCCTGTTATATCCAGCCTAATCTGTGTTCATAGATGAGAAATGTATTATGTACATTCTCTATTTCATTTAATTATTGAAGTTGTAAAATCTACCTCATCTCGTGATATACAACTTCCCATATTTTATTTCTAAATTTGATTTAAATGGTAGCTATTCTTTTTGTGATCCACAGTCAGGCTAGTATATATTGTCCATATAAAAGGCCTTTGATCACATCTAAAAGTTCTGAAAGGTTAAAATTTTAAATGCAGAAGTCATGTTTAT
The DNA here is from genome assembly GCF_041296385.1 of Aphelocoma coerulescens. Classification (NCBI taxonomy): domain Eukaryota; kingdom Metazoa; phylum Chordata; class Aves; order Passeriformes; family Corvidae; genus Aphelocoma; species Aphelocoma coerulescens. The sequence goes on along the minus strand of NC_091015.1, from coordinate 59,351,314 downwards.
CCCTGCTAATCCTGAGCAGATTGGTACTCACTAACACAGTCATTTTCAGTGACTAAAATTTCTGAGACTGCTTTAGGTGAGAGGAGAAAATACAAATTTCTTATAAACAATTAACCTCTTTCATCATTTTTCCAACAGGTGGTTTATAGTAATAGAGTGTATTTTCCTTTCTCAAGTCATTCACTATAACCTTTTTCCTCAAAAGTTTCCTGCAATTCCCTCTCCACATTTCCATTCTAATCTATTTCCAGTCTGGTCCAGTTGAGATGTGTTTTCACATCAAATCTGATAATTTCTTTCAGGTAACCAGATCTGCCAGTGTAGCGGGTTGAGTTTGTAACCAGGCAGAAACACCAATTAAGTGTAGTGGTTTTGGTTCAAAATATTCATTACTTACTTATTGTCCTTCTGTGAGATAAGAATTAGGAGAAAAGCAAAGCAGGCACAAACCTTAAACAGCTGCAGTACAATGAAAGGGTTTTATTACTAATAGAATTAAAAGTAAAGAGAAAATAACAAAAAAAAAAAAAAAAGCAAATTCCCCCCTTCCTCCCCCCCCCCTTTCCAGCATTTCTTTCCTTTTACCCAACTCGCACAAAGGGTAACAGAACATGGGATGTTAGTCAGTGTTCCAGTTCTTGAAAACTCTCTCTCTTATGCTTAAGGAAAAAAGGGTTTTCTTCAGTTGCACGTGGTTCCCAAACTGCCACCAACAGCAGACCCGCCCGGAAACAATCAATCTGCTGTGGTGTAAAACATCTCTCCCATGAAAAATCTCACAGTTCCTTCACACTGCAAACCATGGGCCATCACATGGGTTTATTAACCTTTTTAAGGATACGTTATTTTGGCCTGCACACAAAAGCTTTCTTCGCCACAAGTCTCTAAAAGCCTCTCACTGCTTCTATATAGCCTGGCATAGGCGCTCTTCACAATCTTCACAGGCCACACGAGGATTCTCCATCCCCCCATGTTCTTCAAATGGATTAGAGACAAACAGTTCGTGGTATTACAGTTTCTTACCACAGCATGCAAGAAGTTTTTTTTAAGCTACGCGCGAGAATCGCGGCACCGCCCTCTTTTCTCCCGTCGCCATGCTCAGCTCCGTCTCACGGGACTCACTTTCTCTCTGACTCTGAAGCTGCCATGTTGAAGAGTGTTCTTGTCAGGCTTTACAGTGGAGAAAGCCTCGCTCCCTTTGTGCTGCTGGCTGCATGGTGTCTTCTTCAGTTCAGCACGAGGTGTGCTGGCTGCAGACAGGAGGCTACGCTGATTCCCGTTGACTCCGCCGGCTCCGCATGGCGAGGAGAAGGACCCGCCTGTCCTCAGAAGCCGTGCTGGGTGGGTTTAGCTCTGAGCAGTCCATGGCTGGTTTTAGCTGCCTGTGGCTCTGGGACAGTCCCCCACAGCGACCCAAGGTCCGTGCCGCGGCGTTGGGAAAGGGGGGAAGGGGCAGTGGCCCCGGCCTGGCCCGGCCTGGCGGGGCCTGGAGGCTCGGAACCCCCCCCACCTTCCAGCAGGCGAGCCCGACAAAAGGAAATCCCGCCTTTCCGTGCGGTTTAAATATGTAAATTGTGAGAAGCGTCATTGGTCTAAAAGACTGTCCATCAACTCAGGTTCAACCTAATACAGCCAGATAGTTTCCATGGACTTTTACAATAGTTTCTGTAGAACAACGTAGCTAAGAAGGCAATTCAGAGACCGCTGGCCTAAATTGTCCTTGTCTTGTACTTTTCCTTGAAGATGGGATGATTGAAGATTGTGTAAGAGGCAGCAAATTCTACAGGCTGAAGGATGTAGCATATTGTATTGACACTTTTTCTTCAAGGCCTTTAGTTCTTTCTCTATCAAATATGAAGAGTTAGAAGTTTATTTTCGACCTCTTTGACATGGTAGCTTTCTCCAACATAATAAACTCATGGGGGTTTTTTTATTCCCTTTACCCTTGTAGTTCCTGGGACTAAGCTGTCTCCTCCATCACTGTAGCTACGCCTTCAGGAAGTTGTGTCTGGTTCCTGATCATTCTTGTTACACATTCCTGTGCTGAGAAGAATGTACAGGGTTTTATTAGGTATTCTTTTTTCATGAGAAAAGTCAAATCAATGTGAAGTGAAGGTACAAACAATACACAGATTGCTCTGTTTCCAAAGGAAAACCCTCACTGTACTTGTTAAAAAATGTGCCAAATGCCAGCTTGGGGTGTAGAACATACAAAGAATGAAGCAATTTTCACATGGTTAAGCTAAGATAGCTGTTAAGAACACCATAAAAACTCAAGGAAATTTCTAATAAATGTAAGTATTTAATGAACCATACATCTCTCAAACTCTAGTTCTATGGCTTTCTTTGTAGAGGGCAATTGCTAATAATGATAGAGTTAATAATGAAATCTGGGTGTGAGAATGCTTTTCTATGTTTTGAATCTGAACTCCACAATGAATGTAATTGCACAGTAAAAGATTTGCTGGGGCAGCCATCCTCTCAGTAACAGATCTGCTTCAAACAGTTTAAGATGTAATTGAAACAAAATATATCCCTCAGACAGGGATAAAAAAACCAACCTGTGTTTGTTGTTCTTGAATTGAACTAGCAATTAATTATATGTTTGACCAATGAAAAATGTCGTATACTGTGACCTGAATTTGCTACACTGAATTCCGGCAATTTTCTGAAAGGAGTTTCAAAGGTTACACCAACCAGCAGTATAGAAGGTTGTAATAATAGGCTACGAGTGATAAAAGGAAACACATCAGCCACTATCATAGTGTGCTCTTTCTAAATGAAGTGAAAACTTCTACTGAAATCAGTGTTATAATGAGAGTGGAGCAGAAATGCGTGCACGGAATACAAGGCGGTTAAGTCTAATTCTTAGGTAAATGGTGTTCAACCCTTAAAAAAGTGGTTTTTTTCTATGGTTGAGATGCATCAGAAAGCTCACATAGCACAGTCATTGCATTGGTGGAGCAAGCAAAGCCCTGTACAACATCAGGGTCGAGTGCAGCCTCTCACCTCTCACTGCCCTTAGTGGTCTAGCTGCCTGGGCTCAGGGTCAGTTTTTGGTGCAGCTGCCTGTCCTTGTACAAGAGATGTGTGTGGAGAGCATTGTAAGGAAGAGTTATGAGAAGTAATGGCTTCTCCACCTCTTTGTTTTTATCTTCTCCTCTCATCTTTAAGGTACAGTGCAGCTTGACCAGTGTCTGGCAATGTGCCTCACTAATTCAAGCCCTGACCCACTGATTTCATCTTCTGTCTAGGTCTGCTTCCTGCCTTATTGCCAGATTGACTGATGGTGCAGAGCAGCAGATGGCCATGTCTCACCTTGCTTGGTATTGTGGGTTTCATGCCCTGCCTGCCTTGATTCACTCTAGCTTCCCAGGAGTCTTCCCTTACAGAGCAGCCCATTCTTGCTGCTCCCTGGTAATAGCTTTCTAAAAAGAGCACCATCAAAACCAGGTGAAAACTGCATCAGTCCTCAAGTTTCATGGTATCCACCAGATACCTAGGGAAAACATTCAAGAACAGGATAAGTGCAGGATAATATTTTCTTGGTCTTCTTTCCAAACATCAGTAGTTTAAAAAATTCTTGGCTGAGAGACTGCACTCTTGTTTTTCTTGCCTGTAGTTTTTCCACTCTGTTTTAACTCTCTTCTGCTTTATATTCCCCTGTCTTGCCCTGAAACCCAAAGGTGGTGATCTCTATAGTGGAAAAACATGAGGAAGGACTTCTTTTTGTTTTGCCCCTGCTACCTGGTGGTGGCAGTGAATTAATTTGAGCTCTGTACTGCAAGAACGACGCCTACCCATTGCTGGTGCCAGTTTACCACACCACTAAAAATTTGTATTGTACTGCCCCTTAGCTGTCCTCTTCCAAGACCATGTTAGCCTCTTATTCCTTGAGATGAGATAGGAAGAAATACATGCTGTATTCAAACATGAGAGAAAATGCACATCTGTAGTGGCAAATGTTATTTCAAAATCTTTGATTCTTACTTCATTCTATAATAATTCTTAGCATTCTGCTTGCCTTTTTTCTCTGCTTATGAACACTGAGCTGTTACCTACAGGAAGTTTTCCAAGACAACTTTCCACAGCAATAACCAAGTTGTTGTCCTTTATTGTGTAGTCATAGAGCTGTGCTTTTTTCAGAAGCCTTTTAGCACTTGAATAACTTCTCCCACTTACAAAACAAGTTCTTCCATTTTATGCAAATTCTACTTATAATTTTCAAGCAACTCCACTTGACAGCATGTTGAAATTAGCTCTATTGCAGAGAAATAGCAAATCGCTTGCGGGGTTTAATATTAAAGGAGAAGTGGGCCATTCAGGCATAAATCAGAGAAATCAATTATAGCTAGGACTCATGTCATTTCAAACTTCAGGAGAACAGTGGTTTAGTCATTTCACTGAGGGTGTGAACTTCATTGATAAGGTGGTCTTCTATGTTCCCAACAGAATTCCACAGTTTTTTCTTAAACACTTCCACAGTTTTTTTCATATGAAGACAATTTTTTGTTTATTTGTTCCTAAGGTTTGTATCCTAGTTTCTGTATGTGTGCTGAAATCTGGAGAAGTCAGGGACTGTATTTATAAGAGAAGATATAAAATAAATTATCCCTTATTCATTATCCCTTATTCATTTTCTCATTAAACAGAAGGATGACAGGAGCTATCACTGAGAAAACCTTTTAGGCAGAAGAAATGGTCCTGTCCTCTAAAATGGAAGGTATTTATTTACATTAAAATTGGCCTCAAAATTTTCCGGTCGATTTTCAGGTAAGAGGCCAAGGTCCAGCTGATATATGGTAGGGAACAACTTCCGAGCAGCACTATGAAGATTTGAATGAAAGAACATAAAATTTAACAAGAGGTAATGCCATATGTTGTCCTGGTATTCGTTCCTGCAATACCACCCAAATCCATTGGGATCTAATCATTATCCTTCCACCAAAGGAAAAGATAAATGCTTCACGATGAGAGAAATGGGGTATCCACAAGAGCTATGCTATACTGTCCTCTGGCTAACTGGCTTCTTAAAGTTGGGGCCAGGGGAAGGATTGATTGTGTATGTGTGTATACTGAGAGCTTGCCTGTCCAGTTTCACCCTGCAGAAAATCACTTGCAGGTAGAGGTGGCTTTTCACCACACCTGGGTCTATCTGAGGATTAGTTGTTTGCCTCCTCTTCTTCCAGCACTGCCAAGATCATACCAAGGCCTATTAGTTCGGTTTTCCTTTTTCTTCCTTAGTCTGTCTAACTAATCAGCCTCCAGGAGAGAAGTTATTTGGGGTTACTCCTCTGTATGGGGTATTTTGTATGGTACAGTTTTAAGATGTCCCTGAAAGAACCCCACCACAGTTTTTTTTAACTGTAAAACTAGTTTGTTTTACGGCGAAAAAGGAAAAGGGAAAGAGAAAGAGAAAGAGAAAGAAAAAGAAAAAGAAAAAGAGAAAGAGAAAGAGAAAGAGAAAGAAAAAAAGAAAAAGAAAAAGAAAAAGAAAAAGAAAAAGAAAAAGAAAAAGAAAAAGAAAAAGAAAAAGAAAAAGAAAAAGAAAAAGAAAAAGAAAAAAAAGAAAAATTAAGGAGGCAGTTTAATTTTCCCCACTAAGTAAAGCACTTAGCATGATTTCACTTTCTTAAGGCAATTATAGGCATGATGCCTATTTGGCTTCTTGTTTCTTTTGAAAGACTAGAAATTAATGCAAAGATAAAAATGTACTGCAGTTATATATGATGGGCACTTAATAGAATCCTCTAGCACGTTTTTACATTTTTCAAGTTCTATGGCTAACTCTCAATCTTCCATTCCAATGTCTTATCCTATATCTAGCAAATGTTGCAAAGGGGCTGTGGAAACTGAAAATGCTCATAATTTGATCTGGTCTTAGGATACTCATCTGTCCTGTTCACTCTATTCTATATGGTGTGCTCTAATGTAAGTCTCAATTATTCTTCAAAGCAGGGGATAGCCAGGTGAGTTCTTTCTTTGTTCATCAAGGAGAGGAAAGAAGAGATCTGATTTTTTTTGTGTGAAGCTATTCTTATTGCTATGCACAAAAAAAGACTCTGCCTTACAGTAAGAGATGACTTGGTGAACTAGATTTATATAATAGATTTATATATTGCTTTGAAAAAGCTAACCATATTTGTAGTGTATCAAGATGTAAATCTTTACGTGTAAAAAAAGGCAGAGGAGGGCAAGGGAAGAGGGAGGAGCATGAGCAGGTTTAAAAAGTACCAAAGCCATCATCAGAGTTGTCATACATGAAATCCCTATTTGTGCTTGGTCTTTGCATATTAAGTGCTTTAATTAATTTGAGCTTAATATTTTTAAATTGAATGTTAAAATCAATCCATCAGTCCAGGTACACTAATCAAGTTTTTATGGTCTTCCTGTGTTTACTGTATACCTTTACAAGTGTTTTAAGATGTGTTGGATGTATTTTTATGTTTTACTTGTATCTTGGTTTCAAGGCAGATTTTAAAAAAACCCCAGTTGCAACAAACAGCCCAGCCCCCCATAAGCACATGACCCTTATCTCAACTAATATCACCCCTCTGACCAGGAGGAGCCATTGGTGGACAGAGGTGGTCTGTCAAGGGGAAAACACCAACCGCCTTGAACCAGGGGGGTGGACTGTGGGTGGGCTGTGGGCGGACTGTGGGCGGAGCAAAAGCTATAAAAGGAATCCAAAAGACACGCCCACTCTCTTTCCCTTCCTCTCCAGCTTGCTAAGGCAGTGCTGGAGAAGCCTACCCCTTTCTAGGGGCTTTTAGAAATAGATTTCTTTTTGACCAGCCTAAACTGCAAGTTTATTTTTTTTCTCTACCTGAGGTTCAGAGCTGTCTTAAGCCTAAAGCTCCTGAATCCCTGCGCTCCTGGGGCATATCTCTCGAGCCATCAGGATCCAAAATTTTTATATTTTGTTAGGTTTTTTTTGCAATTTTTCAATTTTTCTGTTTTAATAAATTGTTTTAATTTCTACAAAGAGTTGTCTCATTCCTCACAAGAGTGTCTTCAAATAAAAAAAAAATTAAAAATAAAAGCTATTCTGGATCTAATAATTTCTCAAAGGTGTATTTAACCTTTTAGGCTTATGCAACAAAGTTGCCACTTTTAGCTCCAGATTTTTTATTTAAAACTCCATTGTTGAGATAAAAATCAGGTTATATGCGAATGCTATGTATTAGGAAGTGAAAAGAACAGAAAGCTCACCCTTGCAGTAGTCAGTGAAAGCTCACTACTACTTTCAGTGGCAGTCAGGAAGTGTTTGCACAGTCAGCATCTGGAAGACATCAGGTACCTATGTACAGATTGTAGGTCTTATTGCAGAATCCACCTTTTAAATGCTTAGTTTGAACTTCCACCCAGAACATCTTCCTGGAGAGTCCCACAGGACCAGGCTACTGCAGCAGCAGCACCAGAATGGCCAGTGGGCATCCTATGGCTTCTAATCCTGTTCGTAGTTGTAGATGGAAATAAAACTATGAATTAGGTTACAGTCCTAAATTTCATTAGAACAGCATATTTGAGAGTTGATGTGAGATGCTTTGACACCAGCTGCACTTCAAGATTTTGTTGCAAGTGTTGCGCTGTAAGAAGTTTCCAGAAGATGGCAGAAATTAAAATGTATTAGACATAAGAGTAACAAATTATGACAGCCCAAGAAGAGGTCAGAATGAAGCAGTGACATTTTAAAGCATATGTTCACATATTTTGAATGTTTCTTGTGAGTAATAAAACTGAGATACTTATCCCTGCTGGCTGCTAATGATCTTGCTGTATTTTTTCATGAAGATAGCATAATGAAGCTATGTGTCCTAACTTCAGTAACTCTTACCTATCATTCCTATTTCCCCATGTGCATTTCAGTTGTCCGGAGCATTTTTTGTGCTTTTAGTTTCTTTATCTGTAGTTTTCTTTGCAAGTAAAATTAATCATGAATCCTGGGCTTTAGTATGCAGTCAAAACTTGACACCCCATGCTACATCATTTTCATTCAATTAAATCCCACTGAGAGCCTTGGTGCAAACCATGTGACCTCATGTTTCACTGTTGGGTAACCACACGATTCACAAACAGTAACCTTTCATGACCATACCATACTTCTAATCTAGCAGGAATCCTGGCTCACATGAGGTGCATACATTGCAAAAGGCTCACAAATTTTGTTAGCATGGAAGACCCTCACCTGAGTGTCTCCCAGGACTTAAAAGTAAAGAAAAAACTTCCTTTCCAACCTATGAAGAAAATAACTGCAAGTCTTAGTAAGTTTTAAAAATCATATGTAGGTTTATTTGTGGAAATAAACAGCAAGGGCAATAAAGTCCCTAAACAGCAAAAGGAAGACTAGGGAAAATGTAGGCCTACTGCTGAATGGGGAAGGAAAATGAGGGACAAGTAACATGGAACAGGCTGAGGTACTGAACACCTTTTTTGCTGTAATCTTGGGCAGTAAAACTGGGCTTCAGAAGTCTGAGGCCCCCTCAGACCAGGTACCTGGAACATGTAAGACTTACTCTTTGTGGAAGACCAGATTTAGGAAGCACTTCCAACAAGATGGACATACATAAGTCCATGGAGCCTGATGGGTTTGTACCCACAAATGCTGAGGGAAGGGGCTGATACCTTTGCAAGGCCAGCATCAGTCACCTTTGAAAAGTTGGGAGGTGGCAACTGGGAGGTGTTCCAGAAGACTGGAAGGGAGAAAATTCCCCTCCTATCTTCAAGAAAAACAAGAAAAAAATATCCAAGGGAATACAGGCTGGTGAGCCTCATCTTAGTGCCTGGGAAGGAACCATTTCTAAGCACGGGAAGAACACAAGGTTTATTGGGGGTAGTCAGCACAGATTTATGAAGAGAATTCATGCACAATCAACCTAAAGCCTCCTACAGTAAGGTGATTGGCTTGGTGGACAAGGGGGTGGGGGCATTGGATGTTCTTTACCTTACCTTCAGTAAAGCATTTGACACTCTCCCAAGTCATCCTCACAGAGCAGCTGAAAAAGTGCATTTGGTAAGTGCTCAGTTGGTTGTGATCGGTGGCACAAAGTCCAGTTGAAGGCAAGTGGCTAGTGCAACTTGACTGATACCCCAGGTAACAATAAAGAAGCCAATATTGTATAACATTTTCCTTAATGACCTGAATGCTGGAACAAAGTGTACCCTGAGAGACTTTGCAGGTGATACATGACTGGGAAGAGTAGCTGACATATCAGAGTGTTCTACTGACATCAGGAGGAACACGAGAAGGCTGGAGAAACGGGCTGACAGGATCCTCATGAAGTTCAACAAAGATGAATGAAAAGCCTTGAACCTGGGGTAAATTTCCCCATGCACCAGCACAAGCTGGAGGCTGAGCAGCTGGAAAGCTGTTTGGTAGAAAAGGCCCTGGTGGTGCTGACCATGAATCAGCAATGTACACTTGTGGCCAAGTAAGCCAATGCATTAGAAAAAGCATTGCCAGAAGGATGAGGATGGTGATCCTGCCCCTCTGTTCACCCTTAGTGAGGCCTCACCTGCAGTGCTGTGTCCATTTTTAGTTCCCAGTACAAGAGACAGAGACATGGACATATTGGAGAGAGTCCAGAAAAAGCACCGCCCATCCGATAAAGGGATTGGAACATCTCTCCTGTGAGGAGATTCTGAGAGAGTTGGGACTGTTCAGCCTGGAGAAAAGAAAGCTTGCATCAGGTGGGATAAGAAAGTTGTTTTAGAGCAGAATTCTCTTTGTCTGTTTTTCTCATGGTCACATAGGCACTAGTATTCTTTCTCCTTTTCTTGTCTGACAAACCCACTATTCCTACATTACAGATTTTTTAATTTAAACCTGATAAACCTAATATTTTTTTATGATTCTATGACTTTCTTCAGAATTCTAGGAATCACTTTTTTGTCAACTTGAGCTTCTGATTTTGATTATTGTCTGCAGCCCATGTATTCTGTCCGTGAGAACTGTCATTATCTTGTAAACCACACTCAGTTTTGCACAGAAATTGGTAGCATTTTGTCCTGTTCGACTATAATTCAGGGACAGCTTATTTGTATAGCACTCCTATTTATAATATATATTGCTTAGAAATAATTTATCTTTGTAGCTGAGCAAATTGCAGTATAATTTCACTGCTCTTGCACAGACCTTTCTCTTGTTTATAACAGTGATTTCTGAGTTACAATTTCTCCAATATAAATAATGCATTAGCTCATAATTTAAATGTGACCTATCTTTGCAAGACTGGTGACTCACTATAAAGATCTTTTTGAGTAGCTTGAAAACTTCAAGCAGATTCTGGTAGCTGATTTATCTCTTCTGATCTGTAACATGTTGTGAAGGTTTAGCTTTTATATGTTTGACAGTGCTATGAGGACCAAAACTTCTAGAGTCTTAGTATGAAAGGAAGTGGCTCGCCAGAGAATCAGACTAACATGGGCTCTGCTAGAATATCATGCACTAAAATCAGGAGCCTAGCATTGTGGTTATGAGATAGGTTTTCTTTGGTGGAAAAGATGATTGACATAGTTCATTTCCACTTCTGTAGTCCTGGTGGTGTTGATTCTTACAGTTTGCAAAATATCAAGATTTAAACCCCATTCTTGAAATAAACATCTAAAAACGTAGAATTAAAGCCATTACAGGGGCAAGGGAAAAGAGCTGCACATTTCTTAAATTGTGTTTGTTATCAAATAACACCAGTAAGCTCTTCCTAATTCTCTGCTGTCACTAAATAGGTATTTTTCACAGAGACTGTACTGCACAAAGAGACAAGTGAAAGGAAGCTACATCCATTGCATCCTGTTGATACCCCTTAAGGGCTCTTATTAAGACAGTGAACCCATGTATCCAGTAACACTTTCTGGTTTGAAGAAAAGAACTTGCATCCATCTTTCCCCCAAACAGACAAGTGTAAAAGGAAAGAAGAAGAAGACAAGTGAAAGACAAGATAAATTTAGGGTAAACCTTGACTTTTTTGGAAGATATCTCGACCCTTATTTTTTTAGCTCAATGTAAATCCAGTAAATCCAGGGCATGTACTTAACGGCTTTCAAATTACCTTCATACTGGCCCCACAAGTCCTCATGAAGAACCAAAAGGCACTCTGTGGTCTACATCACATTTATTCTATCCCAAACATTCGCGCTTCAAGCTTTAGCTCTACATCTATATGTGAAATGGAAAGACAGAGTGATGATTCCACATAACAGCATTATTTCTAATCGCATCTACTTTTCTGTTTATCAGACATACATGAACTTGGTATTTGTGCAGTAACTGTACACAGGTGGAATTTTGTCAAACCCTAAATAATACACAATTTCTTCTCATTGCGTAAATATATGCTTCAGCATTTGTCTAGAAAAATATGTCTTTGAATGCATCAAGAAGCACAGTCACAGTGTAGCTCTCTTTTGAGAGCATATACAGTATTATTTCTCAGTAAAAGAAATACAGATCTAGCAATCTTGAATTTTCTCCCTTTTTGGATAACTCCCATGCCATTTTTTAAATTCTCAATAAAACATTATGTATTATACATCATCAAGAGCAGTAGAATTATGTTTTCCAAGTTTTGTAGGCTTAGTGGCAATTTTAGCTTGACCCTGTTGCCATTTCACACATCTATAGAACACTCTGTAAATAAGAGAGAACAGTTGTTCACTTTTCATGTAACTTGAAGAAACACATTGTATATATAAAGTATTAACATGGAAATCACTATAAACAAATAAACAGCTAAGACTTTTAAGAGTCCTTCCATTTTTAGGGAAGAAGTCACAGTCTTTTAAGTTATTAGAATAGGTTAATTGTGAGTACCACTAATAGTATTTTGAAAATGTGATTGTATTGTTTGGCAAGTTCGGTGTGGCATCTGATAGACTGGAAGAGAAAGTTCACTTTCCATTGCTCTTTATTTTTTGTTTTGAAGTATTAGAGAAATAATAGTATCTAGGTATTAAATCTTGGTTTATTCTATTTCTGAGCTGAAGCTTTAAATTTCTTATCCATTGGTGCTGACCGCAGTTAAACTATGATGAATTTTTCTTAACTGAGTTTAACATAGCTTGGTCAAATCCCTGATTTCTAAGGTGAAGAGCCATCCACCAAAAATCAGGGTCTGTGGAAGTCTAAGCATTAAGTACAGACTGTTTGGCAGATCTTAATACATCTGATGCTATTTTAGATATAATTTATTTCATAATTTTACTTGGTAAAATGTAAAGAATGGCTGCACCACGCCACTGTATGCAATTACTTTGTATAGTCTTGATTCCAGTGCTCCACATCTGAACACTGGAGAGAAAACAAAAATATCTTCCTATGAAACACTGAAACATACAATTACTACAGTGATCAAGGAAGAGAAGAAGAATTATTTTTTTCCAAAGCTGGAACATTTCCTTTTGCTTTTGACTGTTTCCTGAGTTATCTTTTTGGAAAAAACCCCACATTTTTTCCCTATTTGTCTTTTTAGCTTTGCTTTGCAGAGCAGGATGCAGGTCCTTCTTTATCTAAAAACAGGAACCACAGATGCCTACCAGGGAGCCTGTCCCAGAAATCATGTTCTAGCAAAGCTTTACAGAGTGACAGTGGATTCCACAAGAGGCTTCCAGAGCTTTATTGGCCTATTTCTGTTGGATTAATTCACATAAACTCTAGCTTAAATTCTCCAGATCAGATTTGTAAATGCAGGTTCATGAATTTTCCTTTATTTCATGATAGAGACGCTTTTTCTAGCTACAGCAGAGCACTAGTACATAAGCATTAGCACTGTAAGGCTTATTTCTTCCTTTACTGCAAGGACATTAGTAAATTATACATATCTGATGTGTATAATCTACGTGTGACACCCTGTAGATGCAAACTTCAATGACATTGATAAAATTTTGGGTTCCATAGAGGTTTTTATGATGTTATTCAGGATTCTTTTTCTGACCAGAAATATTCATAGCAGAAAGAGGCAGAAAGAAGAGATGTGTATCTGAGGGTAAAGCAGACCTAAAGAAACATACCAAGTTGGCTGCTGTTGTAGGTAAAATGGGGAAAAAAGAGTTGTGTTCTTGCCTGTGGTGCCTGACCAGAGGTTACTGCAACTGGGACTTTTTGTTACAGTTCACCATATTTATTATTTTGTAAATACAGGTCAGCATAGTCATGACTGAACATCTGGGATACCCCTTCTGTGCCCCAATCACTCTTACAGTATCTATTACACACAGATCTTTCAGAAAAGAGGGAAGAGCTTCAAAGCTCTTGATGTCAGCAATATTCAGTAAGAAAAGACTTGACCAGAGGAAGATGTTGCTTCAGCATTTCTTTCCAATACCTCATATAGCAGGGAGATGAAGCAGTAGGAATTGTTGACATGTTTTTAACATGCTAAAGTTAAGGGACAAGCACTAACTAGACAAAGCAAAGTTTTAGAAGAAAAAAATATATATCATATAGCTGGCATTTTGAAATAGTTAAACAATGAAAAGATATATAATTTTTGCAGCAGTGGATATGGTTCCATTCTTCTTTTGTACATATGGAACCACATCTCTTTGGATATAAGGTGAATAGAAGGCCTTAGCAGATTTCCATGAATCAGTCAAAATATCTTGATTTTAAAGAGAGTAAGTATCAAAAAGAGAGACAATTAGATCTTTTCAGTGCCAATATGCAAGTGCAAGTATCTTGACATGATGAGTTGATTATATTGTTTCATGCTTCCCAAAACAGTAATTTTATTGGCACTTGAGGTTGCAGTAGTTCATCTCTTTCCTGTCCTTGGAGTCTGTGTTGTTTCCTTATTGTCTTGCTTTGAGCAGCTCTCCAATTTCTGTTTTTCAAGTAGTTTGAAATACTTCCCCCAACAGTGCTCACACTTGTGATTAAACATTTTTCTTCTCATTTTTTTTCTTCTGCCTCACACTTTTGTCTTCTACATACAGCATCTCTCTGTATCTGCTTTTCATTTTTCAGTTTAAATTCCTTTCTTAGCATTGATGCAGCCAGTGGTGCACAATCAGTTTAGATTGCTCCCCTATCTGATCTACTGAATTTCAAGCTAACTTCTTATTCCCAGTTCAGCTGTCAGTGCGTCTATCAAAGCTGCAGAGGTTCTTTCAATAGTTTTCTTGCATACTGCCCTACTTAACTGCTCCAACCCATTTTTCCCTCAGGAAAGTACTTGAAAATATACTTTCAATTTGAAGCAGAGGGTTGGAAGGTGTTATTGCTTGGCATAGTATGATTCCATCCCTATATTTTTACATCAGTTTTCAAAATGAAAAATTATTTAAAATTGAAAAATATACTCTTCATTTTGAATATGTCAAATGACATGTTTCACAAGGGCTTCAACATGTTTTCCAACATTTTTCAAGTTGAGATATTAATCAAATCCAGCCCTTTCCTCTGAAAAATCTGTTTCAAGAATTGTCAAAGATTTCATGACAAAATGTCTGGAAAGCAAAAGCAAAATATTGTGTAAGGATTTTTCCTTATTTTCCTCTTCTATTTAAAGAAAAACCTCTAAAACAATCTACCAGCCTGTCTTTACTCTCCTGGGACACTAAGTGCATGAACTACTTCAGAACCAAAGATGGTAGTACACTACTATTTATTTCCATTCTGGCTCATGCTTTGTTTGCTGAAATTGGAGTAAACTTTTGGAGTACAATTTGTAACAGAAATATAAACCCTTGTGAAATCAAAGCTTATAATAAACTGAAATACTGACAGACCCTGAACTGTGGTTCTCAAATTGCAGTGCTTGAAATGCAGAAAAACAGAATCAGGGCTCTCTAAAGTACTCCAAATTATAGTCTATCAATTGTTCTGTAGGGCAATCACAAGCCTATTTTGGTAGAATAATTTAATCCCATCAATGAGCTATTTGTAACTAAAATTAGGCATACCAGGGTCATGTCATTACATTTTTTACAGTCAAGTACATGTTATTAGAACTGTTGTATCCTCACAGTTACATTTTCCTTGAAAACAATTTTGCTCTAAATATGAATTGTTTTCTTGAAAAGAAATTGTCATCATTCTTGGAAAAAGCATGTGTATATGTTTATGCATATTGAATGTAGGTGTGCGAACAGAAATGCACCGACGTTTGTGCACTCACACCTGCTTATTACTTCAACAGGAAGCCTCCAGGCTTCAAAGCAGTTCATTGCACAAGTTCAAGGTAATAAATGAATTGTTTATTACTTACAGTACATATCTGTTTTCAGCAAATTGAAAATGAATTGAATAATAGGTTGTGAGTAGTGCACTGTATTAGTATATTTATCACAGAGCTGTGACTCCACTGCAGCAGAGCTGCAAATTCATTGGCACATCCTTGCTTTTCATGTCTTTAAACTACAACACTCATTATATTGCAATTTATAAAAATGTTTTAGGGCTTCTATAAAAGAATAAAATACTGATGTGCACTAAGAACACAGATAAAGGACAGGGGAATAAGTCAGTTTAACCTATATGCTTCATGTTTTATACATGATATTTTAGCTAAGCATATTGCTGTTTCTGGTAGATGGCAGAATTTTCATAGTAAAGGAGAAAAAGCAGATTGTGTAGATTTTAGCATATGCTCTGTGATAATTTGGAGGAGAATAGAGCAGTGAAAAACCATAACTCATTTCTGTGTTACTGTTTATTGCTATTGTCGTTCTGCAGCGATAGGGAGGAGAAAATTCCATCGTGATAACATCCTATGCAAATAAGAATTTAAACCCTTTTTTCTGATTCAAAAATGATGAGAAAAGGGAATAGAGAAGGGGGAAAGGGTTGTGAGTAAATATGCACATATTATATTGCCTCTAACCGATGATGAAATATAATTAATCTTTGTGACTCTGTGGGTCAGCTCAGGGAAAGTGTTCCATGAGAGAGTGTAAATAATGTGTGAATGCTGCCTACATCTGATTCATTCATGATTGATCCAAGTCAAATTTAAATTAATGACACAGAGAACTTAGTCTATATGTCCTTGCCAATATTGAGCAAACTAGGAGTTGGCAAGGATGTACTACAAAAAAAGCATGCTGACCTCAGCTCTTCCTCTATGGTACAGTGGGATAACTAAGAGTCTTAGTTGGTTTATTTTTGCTCTACCAAGAAATAAGGAAGATCTGAGTTTCTCTCAGAGACAGGAGAAATTAGTGTCCTTGACTTATGTGTTCTACTAGAGATTTAATAATGAAACTGGCATTTATACCAGTTGTCGTTAATAAACGTCTCAGAAACATTGCACATTTGCTTCCATCTCACATTTGCTTTATTGCATAGATTGTGTGTTTTGCTTTACTCCCAAGACTATGCTTTTGTTTTGAGGGGGAAAACCTTCACTGCTTAGGCAGAAAGTGTTTTGTACAATGCTTACAGAACAGACTCCTCTGGTTACATGGTTACTAGAACAATCCACTAGAATTAACAATTTATAATCTGAATGGTAATGCAAGATCCACAGTTTCTGTCAAAACATTAGGATTTGTCTTAAATTTACTATGAAATTGGTATTTGTAAGATAAATGGCCTTTGAGGGAAGCTTCCAGATTGTGTCTAACACAGTGTAGAAGGTGGCCATATTCCTAATACTAATGATATTAAAGCATAAAATAATAATAATAATAATAATAATAATAATAATAAATAATAATAATTCTAAAAGGTAGTTTACATGAAACAAATCAAAATCAAAATCTATTTGTACCAGGCAGGTAAAAAGACCACTTGCTACAGTGATTTTTTTAAGACTATCACCATTGTTGAGTATTTTTAAACAAAGTCATTTAGGCAATTTGCACTTTGCAAGATTAGCATCACTTTGGTAGTACCAAATCATGCTTTAACTAAAATGCTGTTGCAACTGGGACATTGACTTGCAGTATGTTTAACTCAAAACCTACCAGCTATAAAACACAACTCCATCTCATCATGTCAAAGCCAGATTAGTAAATTAGGATGCTGAGCCAAGACTGTATTTATATCAGTAGTAGCTGATGGCATCTGATAGCTCCATGACCGTCAGGGTGATTCATATGCTCTTCATTTGCCAAGCAAGAGATATTTAATGGGCTGTGCTTTTTGCATATGAGGCAGAAAAACTTTTATCACTTGTTTGAAGATCAACATGACATCATTGTCATCCCTGATTAAGAGGCAGGCAATCAAAACAAGTAATGCAAAAGATAAGATCCTCTGTGTTGTGCACCAAGGAGTGGAGAACTGCCATAGCCAAAAGCTGTGACAGCCCACATCCAGGTTTGACTGACACAGCAAGAGGCTTTTAATATAAAATCATCCATCAGTATTATAGTCATCTTTATTACTGAGTAATTCTTTACATTAACATAAAGATTTCTAATTACCAGTTTCTTTATTCCCCAAAACATAAATTTAGGAATAATCTCATTTAAAACACACCTCTATAAATTCTGTATTTGCCTGGTGATTCAATGCATGATCACTTGTATTTATTATCAGGAAATATTTTAGGCACTCTTCTGTACTATATAGGGTGTTCACTGGTCCACGTGGTCTGATAATCATGATCTTCTAAAAAATAAGAGCAACTTTCTCCAAATATCTAACTTGGATTATAAAGTTGACATCATAAAATCCCAGGAGCTGTATTTGATTAAAGCTGTAAAAAGAAGAAAAAATAAAGAATTAACAAGACACCAAAGAATCTATTTTATGGTTTGTTCTCAAGGCCAGCCAGTATGTTCAACTTTACCTATTTGAATTGGCAAAAGACAGGTGATTAGATGAATACAAAACTAATCCAGTCAGATTTTGAATGGGGCAATGATTGGAAAGGTTTAAAAATTTATTCAGAAACTTAGTAATTAAAACCCGTGAGATTCTTCTGGAGAGTCTCAGTGCTTAACACGCATTCTCATATCCCCAAAAGGGCTGAGCTGTGCCAATGTAAGCTTAGTGAATAACTGCCACTTCTGTGTGTTTGTTCAAATAATAAACTCAAACACGGCAGTCAAAAAGAAATTGTTACACAATGCAGCTCTCATCTGCTCTAGAAAGCCTTTACTTCATTAATAACTAGCCAGTGGTCTTCACAAGGTAATGTAAAAGGTTAAAAACAAACCATTGGAGATAAATAATATTTAGTAACTGGCTCTTCATAAAAGTTTATTCTTCCTTTTGTTTCAACTCATTTAACAGGCTTAAGATATATGTAAATGGTCTTATTTACACCAGCTGAAGACCTAAGCCTGCGTTTTCTGACTAAAACATTGTGCAGCAGAAGTTGTCATTTTTATCTAGCCTAATTAGTTCATTTTATGAATTTCTGGGTTTATCATCTACCTCTGTAAGATTATCACAGCACACTCTAGTTTACAGCTTTTGGACTAGATGGAGCCCATGTGTCATTTCCACCCATTTTATCCTGATGTTCCCCCTCCCTGCCCTGTCCCACTCCAGAGAAGACAGACAACGCCTGAGCAAGTGCTGCCCAATACACCATCCCCTCCTGCTTCAACTCCACACAGAGTTGGTCTCCTGCTGTCATGAAGCAATTGGTAGGAACTGACATAAGTGATTCCAGGGCTGTTAAATTCCCTCTTGTTAAGTGCTGCAGTAGATTCATCCTGCCCTGCTTTGCTTCTGCAGAAGTGGCAACAGTTAAAGTTGGACAAAAGTAGTTTTTCAGCCATCAGACATCTCAGAGCCTAGGTTATGCATTACACACAGGTACAGGAAATTGTCTACAACAAAAGCAGAGAAATGGCTTATCCAGCTCCTGCAATTGCTAAGTGGAACCAGCATGGTTTCATTCTAAGGAACTAATTTGTGAAGTGCTCTGATAATTAAGAACAAGAGAAAATAAAGGAAAAGTCTCTACGTAGTTGTGTACAAAATAAAAACTGCATAAATCCAAGAGGATCATTTAATCCAAATGAGCTAACTGTGGTATTTTATCCATTAGTTCTCCATTAATCATTCTAACGCAGTTTAGCATGGAACCTTACAGATTTGAAGATAACACCAAAAAACTGTTTGGCAGCCTTTACTGGGAATACGGCATAAAGGAACTTTTCTTAATCAAATGTCACTGCATATTTTAAAATTGATTTATTCTTTGTAAATCACAGTCTTTAAAAGTACCAAGCATTTTGTTTTGATCTCATGACAGAACAAGTTTGATAATGTCCACCAAAGAAACATGAAGGCCTTGTATTGCTGTAAGTGACAAAGAAAGAATAGCCACTCCTTGGTTCAGGTTTATTTAATTCTGCCATTATTGATTATATGCATCTGTGTACAATTAGCTTAGAAGTCAGCAGCAAATTAAACTAGTTTTGGAATTATTGTGAATCTAGATTAATTTTACAGTCCCTTCCATCTTCCCTTTGTGTTGCCTTGCATAGGAGTTCCAAATCCTCTTGCTGAAACTTTCAAGGTCACTTTAAGCACTTTGTTACATTGTAAGAAATAAGAAAGAATCTTACAGGCAGATCAGCTGATTTTACTTAGGGTACTCTGAAAAACATGGATTCTCTATGGAATTGTTAATTTTAACCTAATGGTGGTACAGTAGGACTCTACAATAGCACTCTGTCCTTAATTGGGTTATCTTATTGTTCAGTATGTTTTTACCAGGATGAGTGCAATGCATTCCTTTGCATTAAAGAGCAACATCACTGCAAACAGATACTTATGTTTAGAATGTTTTTGTGATTTGGTTACCAGTTTACAGAATGTCTTTTAAATAAACAAACAGATCTCCAGTGATTCAAGTTACCAGCTGAAAGCATTTATTGGTCCTACAAATTATTTTCCTTGTATGTTATTTTATAGCTGTAATCTTTCATGGTCTTCTTGAGCAGTCAGGTAATCCTGAAGAGTAAATAACTTCTACATTTTTATAATGTTTTAATAGTCTTTTTCTGGGTGTGAATGAAGGTTGACAGTGACAGAACAACACACTCAAAAAGGACAGCAGTATGCATTTTAAAGGATCTTTCCAAAAAATGCTGATTAAAAATACATATTTGAAGGATATTTTTAGAGGTGTTAAAATGGGAAACTAGTGGAAAAATACTGGAAAACCACTCAAAAAAATCTGATTGTCATTAGTTCTGAGGCAGAGAACTGGACAAAAGAAGCAGAACAGAAGCAATTTGGGAGAAATGAGAGGTGAGGTGTGAGCATGAGCAAGATTAGATAGAGGTTTGATGATGAGAAGGAAAAGATTGAATTTCATGTTAAGCATAATTCAGCCTGGGTTATTTTCCTTTGCAAAAAGCCTCTAACGTTTCTTTCTGCTCTACAGAATTTCTCACGCTGTTGTTATCACTGTAGCACTTGAATTCTTTTCACTACAGTTGCAGCAGTACATGTCAAATATCTTGTGTGTGTTGCGTGTAGTTCTTTCCTTCCTTTTGACCTCTTAGGTGGAGGAGCAATTGAACAGGTGAATGTTTAGTTTTGGTGATTTCTTGGCTCAATTGTTTCAAATTTATATTTAAATAGGGTTGGTTTGGGTTGTATCAACACACAGGCTGTATTTTGTACTTATGCTAGAGATAGGAAGTGTGAAAGGGAAGCAGGAAAGGAAAAGTCAGGGAAATTAAGGAAAGGTCTGTTTTACAGGAGAGAATAGTGAGATTTTTGATGGTTCTTCAGTACTGGGGGACTTTATTTAACAGTCTGCATGTGGCCATATGGACATTTGCCTTTCTGCACAAAATAACTTTTAATCTTCTTGCTCAAATGATCTCTAAACCTAAAAATTAGAGTCAAATACTATACACTTCGGGCACAATATGTCAGGGGAAGCTGGTTAATGTTGTAAATAACCCTGCCCTGAGGGATATAAAAAGACTGAGGCAGTGACCTGTTGACTTACAGGGGATAAATAACACAGTTACAACATTAAGAAAATATTATAATCACATAATGAGAAAAGAGATTGAAAGAAATGCTTTCTGTTTCTTACGGAATATGAAAATATCTAGATTAGAAAGGTGTCTGGAGAGATCTCTGAGCTCATTCTCCTGCCTTTAGGCAGAACCAAACATATTTAAGTCATTCCTGGTGTATGTTGAGTTGTTTCTGAAAATACTTTCTCCCAGTAATGAACCTCATTGCATCTTTGCCCTTCCCCTGTGGACATTCCTAACAGTTTGTAATCTTCCTGTTTCCAACAACTTTTTGTGCCACTGAAAATCAGCCCTTGCTCATTTCTGCTGAATAGGCCATGAGGATTTCTCCATGGGTCTGATATCACTTTTCTGCTTATACTAACATGATGTGATCCCTTTTCTTTATCTTCTTTTTTTTTCTTCCTTGCTGACCATAGTATGTCAGGCTCACTTAGGATCACTGTATCACATGTGGAACAAACCAAACATAAAACCACAAAAAACTCCAAAGAAACAAAACCAAAAGAAAAACACAAACAAACAAACAAGCCCAGCAAACCACACCAAACAAAACCAACCATACAACAACAAAAAACCCCAAAAAATTTAATGTTATGATTTTGTATTATGAGGTGACAGGCTTAACTTGATGTAATTTAACAGAAAGATCCAGACACCTGTTTATCTGGCTTTAGTCATTTTACTATGCTTTTGAGGAAAATAAGGCGTTATCATGAAGGAAATGCAAGGTAGAGTAGAATGCAGCAGATGTTTATCAACAGTGGGTTGTTCAGGATTAACCTGATCTCCTTCTTTGATAAAGCACAGTATTTTTTGTCTCAGACAGGAAAAAGTAATAGATCTATTTTGTCAGACATCAATAAAATATTTGATATATTGTAATGATTAAAATTATTAGCTAAACCAGGAAAGATGAGGTTTGAGAGAGGAATTGCAAAGTAACTTGTGAACTGTCAAATGGAATTGCCTCTCAATTTGTACTGATGGGCTAATGGCTGGCTGGGAGATGAGAGAGATGTTCAGAGATCAGTGCCAGAAAAAATCCTATTTAATGCTTCAATCTTGGCTCAGAATTAGGAATATCTTGATGAAACATGCTGTCGATATACCTTCAGCCTAGAAAAATAACTTGAAAGATTTGGATGATACAATGGAAGCTACAGTACAGAGTAATGCTGTTGAAAACAGTAGGAAGATTTTCTGTATGTAATGGAAGTCATTGGTTGGAAGTGATGAAAAGAAGAAGGATGGGAATATAGTGAAGGTGTTTAATGCATTGAGCAATCTCAGGATGACTTTGAGTTACTATTCTTTGGTAGTCAGCAAAATGCTATATATATTAAGCAAAATAATTTCAGTAAAGAAATATGAAAATGTTGATCAACTCTGAAATAACAAAACATTGATAAGACCTCCTCTAGAATACTCAGCAGAATGCAAGTGCAAGCAGAAGAGTTACAAGGAAGAACTATGGAAAATATCTTTTCCAACAGGAGACTTCATCTCACAAAACTACAGATTAAAGGAAGCTACGATTGCTCTCTGCAAAGTATTGAGATATAAATCCAAAAGGAAAACAAACATTGTTTGATAAACAAATCAAAGGTTCCAGATAAAATACCAAACCAAACAGCATCTGTAAACTCTCTATGGATAAATTTTGGGGTGGAAATTAAAAGACAGTGTATCACACGTGAAGGGATTAAATTCTAGACTTGTCTTTCAGAAGGAGCTGTAGAGCAAGCAAGTTCTCAAAATGGAGTCTGCAACATTTTGCAAGTTCTTAAAATATAGGTATTCACAATGGGAAGAGACACAACTTGGTGATGAGGAACTTGGAGTTCTGTTTTGTAATGGTTTCTAGCTTCAGAGCCCAGTTTAGGAAGAAAGTGCTGGTTTGAAAGTTTGTTTTATTTTATTTTGCTTTTTGTGTAATGAAGCCTTATTCCTAAAGGAGAAGAAAGAATTGAATTGCCTGGAAACATAGTATGTTAACATAAATCATCTGCAAATCATGCCTGCATTGAATTTTTTTGAGGCTTTGAGTGCAAAAATTTTGAATGTCTACTAACTGATAAGCATAAGGTAGATAAATGAAATGATTGTTTCTGCTCAAAATACAAATTTTTAGCAAGATATTTGCATATTGAAATTTGTATGTTATTCTCATTCTGTGGAAAGAAACATGTTTGAAAAAGAATGGAGTTTACAGTGATAAATCTTATTCTTTATTACATTGTTTACTGAATTAAAGCATAGGTTTTTTTTGTAATTTCTACAAATTTTTGTAATTTGTAATCCTGGATATCCATCATTTCCTGTAAACTCTATTATAGTAGGTAAGGTTTGTCCAAAATGTGGGCAGATGAGCACCAGATTATGTTACAGAAGTTTGCTTATGGATTTAATAGAAAATAAATCCTAAGATTCTGTCTGATAAACTAACAGAAAAGAGGGTGAAGGGAGAACTTCAGGAAATGATCCTGTAGTCTGATTTAACCTTCAGTGTGCACCAACATTAAAATAGTATTTACTCCATTTTTCTAAATGCACCATCTTTAGAACAGGAAAAATCAGATGAGTAAAAGTAAAATTTTGCAGATGCTGACTGTGTTAATCCAACCATCATCCTGGAAGCATAAAATAAACATCAAAGAGTTTGCTGAATATCTCTGTTTTTATGAGTTAATATGCCCCATTAAATGATACAGATAAATATCTAGTTTTCATCTTTGTGAAGATTAAGTCATTTACCTCAGTTATATAGTCAGTAATGCGGTCTCTTTACTAGTTATGCTGCAATAAAAGTAAGTTATACCACACTAAAATGTGAAACTAGTTGCAAGCATTACATATGAGAGTTCATATAAATAGCTGGTGAAACTCACATAGAAAAATGTTTGGTTTGGTCATTGGAAAATTACTTTTCAAGTAATGTATGCTCAATTGTAAATGAAGAAGAAAATACATAAAAGAAGTTATTTTGAAAAGCTGGAAAAAGTACAAAACCATATTCAGATTTAGGAACTTTTGTAGTTATTTACAGCCTCAAATAAAAGTTACTTTTATGAGATTATTTTTGAAATGTCATTGCTCTTTGCTTTCCCTACTCTTGTACCCAGCAGCTACAGATTAATGTAAATTGTTAATTGTTTGGATGTTTAGAAATATACTATTATATGCTCTCGTTTTTCTTCTGCGGTGTTGAGAGCACAACTGAATCGCAGTAATCAGCTCTATCTATTCATTTAGCCTGCCACACTTATAAAACTAAATGAATTCATTTAAACCATGTTGAAAACAATTTATTGAACTGTGATAATTGCCTCAGGTAGTTTCACTGTATTTTACTGTGAAAAGAAGATTTTTAAATGCTTTGTTTCTTGCTTTAGAAGAGCATTTCTTAAGAACTATTTTTAACCACTCCGGTATTTTCTGATCTTTTTGGAGAAGAATGGGTAGCCTGGAGTTCTAAAGACTGATATAGGATGTAAGACATCTATATTCTGTATATTCTGTGGTATGTGTACTGGCATGCATAAAACAAAAAATCTTTTCTAAATGTGAGTGCACAATATTCAATTCTCCAGTGCATATTGTGTCATAAGTTATTCTTGGTTGTTGAGCCATGCATGCCAATGCTCAGTTAAGTGGAAACTGAGGGAATAAGAGACTGTAAGCCTTTAGAGGAATGACCCAGACACTTCCAGTTTCAATAAGTTTCTACATAGGAAAGCAAAACTTTTCTTGAGTGTTGTTTATGAGAGTATCATGAATTGTCACAGGAATATGATGAACTTCAGATTTATCTTAGAGATAAGAATACTTAATTTTTAATGCATTTCTGAAAAGATTCTCTTTGTCTAATAGGGGGTCTCCTAGTTTTAGTTTTTAATTTCATAATAAAAAAATATAGATTTGTCAAAAAAAACATGAAAGGAAAGTTCCTTTGCTTCTTGATCAAAAAGGCAGAGCCTGTACTGAGTCTGATTGTAATTAATTTATTAAGGAAAAAAATATTCTTTGAAATGGTATTTCAAAGCCCTTTCAAGGAAAAGAAGTTTAATAGTTTCAGAGGTGAAAATAAATGGTAATTCCCATTTCTTACTGCATTTGATAAAATAGAACCTGGCCAAACTCAAATCTTTGAAATCAGATAATATTTCAAACAATAAATATATGTTCTGCTATAACTTTGTTTTTTTGCTGTTCCACTTTTTCTTTTGCATTCCTTCCACTTTCCAGCAACAGTGTAGCTGAAGAAGAAAAGCAGGTGTGTGGGAGAAAGGTGAACAGCACTTGCTAAAAACCCCTGTGAAGAAAAACTAACACAACTTTTATAACCAAGACTGTAATTTGTTTTATTAATGCAGCTTTACTAATTTCCTCCCATCCTAGCCTTTTATCCTGTTACTGGCAACAGAAAGATGAACAGCAACCCAGTGGCATTTCGTTTTTAACCACCTGCACAGCTGGAGGAGGTGTGACTTGTGATGTTCTTTTTGTTTTGACTGCTGAGTACCAGTCATATGTTACTTAGAACCCTGATTTATGATGATTAATCCATTCCACCTTTAATGTGCTTTTTTACAGTTTGTAAAAGGGCTTCAGCAAAGCCTTGATGAATCTTTTATGCAGTTGTGTGTTCAGATATAAATTCTGTTAATCCGCCTAAAATAGCAAGGATTAATGACTAGACAAGGACGTGATGCACTGCTTGTGAAGCTCAAAATTTCACTTTGTGTAAATCTCGATGCTCATTTAGGTTTCTCTTTCTGTCTTTGCATCTCATCCTGACAGGTGTGTGCCCAATCACTGTGAACATGATGGAAAATGCACCCAGACGTGGGACAGTTTCAAGTGCACTTGCGATGGAACTAATTACAGTGGTGCCACTTGTCATAACTGTAAGCTAACCTGCGGTTTCGAAATTTCAATGGAGTAGGGAAGTCTCTCATGTCTTTTGGTTGAGATAAAAAAAAATCAAAGTCTTCCTTTCTGGTTGTTAAATATCCTCAAGCCTTTTTTGAAAGAAGGTGTTGGCTTAATCACGTTCTGTTTTATCTGCATCGGGATGTATTTATACAGCACTGTGCTGCACCATGCTGCACCCCAAAGCAGTGCAGCAGCAGCTGGGTGCACTGAGAAAACACATTCTCAGCAGTTGCACGCGAGATACAGTTTCAGATAGAAACAGTGAATCTGCCCCAAGCTGTTGATGAGAGCTGCTGACTGTTGCTAGAGATGCTGGTTCAGGTTGCTAATCCCAAAGGATGTTTATATACTTATTATCAGCCAGTTTAAAATCTAATTGTCTGCTCTGTGTTATGAGTTTTTGAAATAAGAATACTTCCTATGAGCTCCACGTGCCCTACACTTTTAAAGCACAGGAAGAAGACAGGTACAGTTGCCCTTTTACAGGTGCTGAACAATGCCTGCTGAGTCAGTGGTATGCATCTTCTGTTCCTCCTCTCATATGCTGAAAACTGGGATTTTCATCTGCAAAGTGTATTCTAAAATACCTAAGGCACAGAGAAAGCATATCCAGTCCTTACTTTTGCTCACTTCTTTCTTTTGTCAATCATCTCCTAATAATGAGAAGAGAGTAAAAAATGCTTTTGCACAGGTGATCAATGGAAATCGAAGCCAGGATTATGGAGATACAAATTTATATTACTTTATTATTTATCTTAAATATAGCTGTGTATCATTTTACAAAGAGAATTGAAGATTTTTTTCCAGTTATAACCAAAAAGCCCAAATAAATGAGAAATTTTTTGACCATTCACAGTTGTCTGGATTACAACAAAAACATAATTTATGGTTAAAGATTACATAAACGTAAGAGGGGTTATATTTTATGGAGTAACTATTAATACATTGAGTGGAAAAGTTCTCTATGATCTGGCTATTGAAATTGTAAAACAATAAGAGTTAAATAACAAATTAATGTTGATCAAAGCGAAGTATTTAAGGTACCAATGCCTTGAGGAGAGATTGCATGGCAGCCCTTTTTCCACCAAGAGGGAATGTGGACAGTGACGGCATGGCTGCATCTCATGTTAGGAAAGAAAACACAGAATTTATGTCTGTCTGTGCTCCTTTGTGGGTGTGCAGACCAGCTTTTAAGACATAGCTGAACATGGTTAAGCTTCTTGAGTTCCAAAGAGAAGCAGCAAGGACAAGCAGATGACATCACTTCTCTGAAATCACATTTATTACAAAGGGAAGAAATAATAATTCAAGGAGATGTGACATTTTTCTTAATAGGATTTTCACCTGCCTTTTATGGATAAAACAGTGCAATAAGAAAAGTAAAAGGCATTGCTGAACTGCAGTATCAAAAGAAGGGTTTGGAGTATATTGTCCTGCCTTTATGGCATGGATAAAGTGTATGGGATTACATATACTCTCCAGGCCATTTGGAGACACATTGTTCAAGAACTTCTATTCTTCTAGTTCAGGAAAAGTTTCTAACTTAGATACGTAAGCTTTAGTTTTGTTACATTTTTGTGTTTAAAGAACATAATTTTTGGGTTTTGTGTGCTGCTATATTTTAGAAGTCTTCTTTCTTACAAAACAAGGTTGAGCAGAAAGTTATTCGCTTGATAGATATCCTGTCAGAATGTGTAAAATTCTATGCCTTTCTAGAGTATCAAAGTTAATGGCACAAAAATGAGTGAAAAATAAAAAATTCCAGCATCAAGATACAGACTGAGACAACCTTAACTCTTCCTTTGTTGAGCAGGCAATAGCTGTCAGTATTTACAGGAGCATGTTCCAGATACAGCTGCAAATAATGAGGGGATTTGTTGAAGCTTGCCAGAGGTTGTAGTTATGCTGTCCTGAGGTCTGGGACCTCAGCTCTGCTGTATTGATGCTGACCCTACTGTCCTTTCCTACCTGTGCCGTGTGTGTGCGTATACTCAGACATGTTTAGTGTGCTGCCTTTTGCTTTTGAATTCTAAAGTTTGTGGCAGAAGCAGGATAAAAGATATGCTGGGGAAGGAGGGAAGTTGGAACAATAACTGGTGTGTGGTATAAAAATAGCTGTAAGCAATTTTAAACAGCCCTACAGATTGCATGAAAAATATAGCAGATGTCATGATTCTATGGAGCTGGAAAGTGTTTAAGTGCAGATAGCACTTGTTCAGTACCATTCTACTTAAAGATAACATTATTTTACAAAGCAAATTGTATTATATGCCACAGAAAAATATGTTTTTCTTTCCTCAATATATGCTTGTGTGTGGGGTATAACAGCATTACTCAAAGAGGTTGAAGTCAAGATTATGTTAGTGGGGATTCTAACTCCATAGTTGATGATTTTAATGAGTTTGAGTTATGCTGAACCAAAAGGAACGAGATAATTCTGTGTTACTGAAGGGGTTTTATTAGTGAATTGGTTTTGCTTTGGTCAGGTAATTCAACTCTTTTCTGAGCTTTTGACCTGAAACAAGGCAAAGCTTTGCAGCCTTGACTGAATTTCAGATTGCAGTTTTAGGTTCCTTTGAAGTTGAAACTCAAAGGCAAACGCCAGGGATGAACTCCTTGAAGTGAAACAGAGAAAAAGGTTTGCATGAAAACCTTATGAATCAAAATGACTTTGTTTCACACAGGTCTGGCTGGCCATAATACACGGTATAATAGTGAAAACAATAGTTAGGCTAGAGATATGGAGAAATATGTATTCTGGGGCTGAGACGTAGTGGGGGCTATAAACCAAAAATAAACAGCAGGAGAAAGAAAAGTTCCAAATAAATAAATAAATCTGAAATAAAAACTTTAGTTATTCTCTCTAAAACTGTGTAAATCAATTACACTTGTTTTCTATTTTAAGATTATGAAATAATTTGCTTTTTGGAATATGGCGCTCTTACAAGAAGGCTCTTCATCTTTCAGAGAATCTTTCAGAATCTCCAAGCTCCGTGTCCACTTTCTTGTTATTTCTCAGAGACTTAAGATGCCATTCAGAGGAAATTACAATTTTTTTCATCCAGCTACAGCTGGGTCCCTGAAGCCCTATGGCAAATTAACCAGAAGTACTGGAAAGCTGTATTTCTCATTGCATGTTAAATACCTTAGGAACCTACCAGATTTCTTTCAGCTAAAAGGTATTCATGCCCAACAAAATGCTGTGGACTGGCAAATATCAGACTAGAGCATTGATTTTATCATTAGGCAGGACTGAAAGATAAATGAATGTATTTACTTTAAAAGAATGATTTACAGTGATGCAACATTTACAAAATTATTTAAAAATTAATTGCATTATAATTAACAGCAAGTATCATCCTTACTAGCTTTATTATCTATATTTTAAGCCCTGACTAATTAACTTTTGCAGCCTGCCAAAGGCTGGCCTGTTCATGCAGAATTCTTAGTGATACTTTTCTAGAGTTTATTAGTAAATGTTTCTTGAAACCTTTGAGAAGAGGAGCTCATTTTCCTGATTATTTCTAATCTCCATCACTTTGCACGAGTTTATTCATATATTTTTAGGTTCTAATATTATTCCTGCGGTTTACAGCTTGTTTGAAACACAGTGGTATAATTTTAAAAGTCATGTATCAGCATAACTATAAAGCATTCAAGCTTCTTTTTGTCAGATTTTTTATCATATAGGTCAAAGCACACTTTTTCTAGAATCTGCATTTAAGATAAACACAAGAAAGGACTTACAAAATTTACCATGACAGTGATGTATCTACCTTCCACCTCCTGCATAAACTTTGTTAGGTTTAGGAAAAAGCCAGAAGCACCTTGTTTGATGATATTTGCCTTCTCCTAATGAGTTTTAGTAACAAAAATCTCAATTTTCACTTAAAAGATTAATCTTAATGATCATGGAATCACAGAATGGTTTGGGTTGGAAGAAACCATAAAGATCATCGAGTTCCAACCCCCCCTGTCATGGACAAGGACATCTTTCACTAGACCAGGTTGCTCAGAGCCACTTCCAACTTGGCCTTGAATACCTCCAGGGATGGGACATTCACAGCTTCTCTGGACAGCCTGTTCCAGTATTTCACCATCCTCACAGTAAAGAATTTCTTCCTAATATCCAGTCTAAGCCTGCCCTCTTCCAGTCTACAACCATTCACCTTTTTCTTAATACTACCTGCTCTTGTAAAAAGGCCCTCTCCAGCTCCCTTGTAGGCTCCTTTGGGGATTGGAAGATGCAAAAGATCTCTCTCTTATGCAAAAGAGCACTCTCTTATGAAAGACATATTCTTCTTGATCAAGTTATTTTTCTTTAATTTCATCTTCAAACACTGTCCTTACTTTTACAGCTGTATAGATTCCTTCAAGAATATCAGACAGGAAAAGGTTTTCTTAAAAACCTTCAGTTAGTCCATAGGAGGGACTAGCATCCAGATCATATCTGTTGACTGTATGTTCTCTAAGACAGTAGGTGAAATACAACCTTACATACTCCTGTCCCTAGGAGAGGCATTAATTGCATCAGAATATACAGAGAATGCAACTCTGCTTAGAAAGAACATACAGGATTTTTACATTTTTAGATTGGTGATTTGCCGTAAGTTTTTTCAAAAACAATATTTGAAATAATGTAGTGATTCTTAGTTTCCATATAAGGGAACTTGACCTCTGAATTCTCTGTCTTCTCATAGCTTGTTGAGAATAAATGTTACCCTATATTTTGGAAGCTGATTCAGAGTTGATGAGCAATAAAATTTCTCCTGAAATGATAAGTACTTTAAGTGTCACTGGAAGTCTATTGGGCATTGATATTTTTCCAAGGAATATTGACTATCTCCCTAAAATGAAATATTGCTTTAATAATGAGTTTAATATTTTCTAGAAACACACTTTGAGTACAAAACATTTGTGTTGTACACACTGTAGAAGCCGTGAAAATTCTCATTGCTGGCTATTGCCAAAATTAATAGACAGCAATACAAATTTAATCTGCATAGGCTCTGATCTTCAGCAAGACCTCCATCAGTTAGTTTGTAATATCTGATTTTCTTGTATTTCTATAAACAGGAAAGCAACCAGAACATTGGACTTCATACATTTAGATGGGAAAGAAAGTCATGGCAGTGGTGTTCTGTCAGCAATTTGGGAAATAGTGAAAAAGCAAATACATACTTTGGCAAAATTATGCACTGAAATTTACTTCAGGGAAAAGATAAAAAGAAACTCCATCATTTTTCTAGTCATCCCAAACAAGCAGAGTATGGGTTTCCATTTCACTGGAGACTGGAGGAATTCTGAGAATAACATTGTTATCTTTGTGATAGCAAACCAATTTGCTAGAAAAAGCAGATCCCTTGCAGCTTCACAAGCATATTAAAGCATTATTTGATCAGGAAAAATACTATAAATACCTCTGTGCTCAGAAACTGTGATACTTGAAATATTCTTGAGAAAGGATGTTCTGATCCAAAGACAGGAAGAATGTTGCTTTTTAATACACCTGAAGTGGGAGATACAACCTAGTCAGAAATGTCCTATACTTTGAGAAGGCTCAGCATAAAACAGTCTCCTCTTCAGTTGTCCTGTGGGCATTTATGTGCAGGGCTGTTACAAACTACCACCTCGACATTTCTGAATATTTGCCAGTGAAGCATAATGTCCTAGTCATTTAGTTTAGCAGCATTTTGCATAAACAAATCTTGGATTCCAGAACTGGCCCTTCTGCAGAAAGCTGAGTAGTGATACATGCTGCAGATCTGTGGACATGCAAGTATCTGATTTTAGTGATATTTAGCACAATTCCTGCAGCCATATGACTGAACAGATCACACAAACCTGCATAATTTTCCAGTAGCAAATCAAGAATTTCCATAAGTAAACTTGTAGAAAGACAACACCAGACAACACAGAACAGAACAAAAACATATAAAACATGCAAACAACATACAAAACAACAACAGAACCTGCTGGGCTGAGTTTCTGCAGCGGAAACCTGATATTTAAAGCATGCAGTGGGACCCCACAAGTCTCTTTAGACTTGTTCACGGCAGATAGATTGTTTGAATTATGTGAAAGGAAGAATGAAAAATAATACTGGGAAGACAAACTGCTTACTTTTGAAAACGTGAAAGATGAGCTTTCAGTAGGGCAAAAGCTGAGTTGCTCCCATTCCCCCTCTCCTCATATGTTTGGCATAGTTTGCCTCATTTCAGCTGAGGGAGGACAGCTGCTGTGGGATGCACTAATGGGAATGAGGAGCTTTGCAGGGAGGTGAACTGTGAAGTTACTCTGAGGAAAGTGATTTTGGAGAAATGGTAAAAGTTGTTTCTGACAGAGCTTCTTGGTTTGGGGAGACTGGGGATGGGGGAAATATTTATGAAATTAACACTGGGCAAGGTGATGAGAAAAGGGTTATCATCTCTTTTAGCACTGTTACTAAAGACTAAGTTTTGTATTAGATGCTGTAAGAAAAGGGAGTACAGTTCCTCACCCTACCATCTCATCCTCTTGTGAGCTGTTGTTTGTGTGTCCCTGATGAAGCCTATGGTTTTTTGAATTGCTCCTTTGAGTTCCCGATTTGAGACTCTATTTGGGACCGTGTCTGAATAAAGTAGTTTCCAGGAGGTGAATAATTCTGCATTCAAACTCAGAAGCATGGATGTGTGAGCAATGCTGATCTTAGAGAAATAGGGGGTGAAAAATAAGCTAAAATTTCTGAAATCTCTAGAAAGAGGCTTTTGTTTTCTTCTGCTCATAATATCTTGAGAAAGCACTTTCAGCTACTGACTGTTCTCTGCCAGTTATTTTGCTATCAATTTATTTTTCTCCTCCTTTTGCACACTCTGTATCTAAAGTAATCAAATTTAAATTTGATACATGCTCTGCAAAACCTCATTTCTCAGATGTTTGTTTCTTTTGAGAATAGAGATTCTCAAAGGCTGTTAATAAAGAAATTACTTTTGTTTACGGAGGTTTATTAAAAGAATTGTATCATCAATATGCTACCTTTCTAAGGAGGCTAATCTCTTTTTTTCAATAATGATTTTCAGAGAAATTGTCATCATAATTAATAATTGTCCTTGTGGATTCATATTTTATTTATTATGTGTTTTCAAAGGATTTAACATAATGCATGTCTTTTCAAAGGCTGAAGACTATATTAAATTACCTCTTTTTATTAAGAGGTAGTTTTAAAACAAGACTGAAGCTGTTGGTTTAGTCTTCTTTAGTAATTTTTCATGTGTAACATAAAAGCCCAGAATTGCTGCATTTTTCATCTTTTCCTGCAAAACTGAAAAAGACAAGCTTTTTACTCTGTTAATATTTTGGGGGTTTGTTTTCAGTTTGGGGACATTGCAGTTTTTTGATTTTGAACTCCAATATTTGTTTAAAAATCAGACTGTTCTTAGTTTCAGTGCCATAAACTATAATTCTTCTACTACTAATTTATTAGTAGTAGAGCTGAGCTGAGAGCTGCTCTGCAGCAGCTGTTTATGAAATGCAGAATGTGTAATAAATTGGTAGAAACTTGCATTTTTATTGTAAGTAAGTGGATGTGGTCTGTGTTCAGGCCAGAAAAGGCTGCAGTTCCAATATGTGCAATAGCATCAGGAGTATTTGAAGGTAAAATGAAGAAAATGAACATTAGGATGCAAAGCATAATATGAATAATCAACAAGCAGTAATTATGCTAAAATTAAAAATTCAGCTGGAAATAACTCTGCCAGCTGAGTTTTGAGAGAGACTGTGAGGGCCGAAACTGGGCTTCAGGTTTTAGCTGTTTGTACAGTTGAGTTGTTTATATGTAGCTCTACATTAGAATCAAGTGTCATGAGTTTTGAATTTAAATTTCTACCAGGTGGGGTCTAGTGGAAGAACAGTCCAAAGTCAGGGTCTAACTCAGAGCATTTTCAGTCTTAATTCAATGTAGGTAACTCTTGTAAAACTACCTAAGTAACATTCCTGAATTGCAGCCTGCATTTGGGAAAACTTGGGTATAAGCTGAGCTTTTTGCAGGCTACTGTAACCATTCTCTATTGTTGTTCACAATGCACAACCAAATATTGTTTCCAAGGGACAGTTAAAAGAGGACATGTAATTAACAATAGATAACTTTAAAGCAGCTCATTTCTACCGTAATATAAAAGCCAGAATTAATTCATAGACTGAAAAGAACTCTGCATATAAAGACTTCAAAATTAATTAGCGTTTTCTTAAACTTTTCCATTAAGACAATCTAACATATTGCATACTTCACTGTTAATGCTTTTTTGCAATTAAAGTTTTTTAAGGTGCTGATATTAAAATCCCATTGACAGCCATTAGACACAAAAATCTTTTGAAGTCACTCAAATCCTAGTTTTCTCAGGTGTGAGAGAATGAAGCTAATGCAAATATCAACTCTTAAAGGTGTACCATAGTCAAAGCAATGAGAAATTCTTCAGATATGCATGCAGACATATTTTTATCTGTCCACATGAAATTGTTTTTAAAAAAGTTTTTTAAACTCAGAATAGAGTCCTCCTGAGTTTTTTAAACTCAGAATAGAGGACCATAATGGGTATAATTAGGCTTGGTCTTAAAAGACACTCTGTACCAGAGGATAACCAGACATTATCCAGGGTTTGTAGCATTTTTATGTACATTACATAGTGCAGAAAAATATAATAAATTCTACCTTTGCAATAAATTTTCCAGTGTGTTGAAGCCTGTATGATCAATCTCATAGGACTGTGGATTTAGAAAAAAATATTTAATTAAATGGAGTGAAACCCTGGGATACTTCTTGTTCATTCTACACTATAATTTGTTTTAATAACTAGTATAACAATGCTTATGTTTATAATAGTAAGTATATGGCTCCTGCAGAAAATAAGCATGGAGAATAATTGCCATCAGTTCTCTTATGATACTTCCCCATGATCAAAATATATTCCAGATGGTGGGGATTTGGATTCAGTTTGGTTCTTGTTTATGGACACCACCTTTCTTGAACATCATTATAATACTTTTTTCCACTATACTGCAGCATAAATTTATGACAGCTGTATATGCCTTCCTTAGGAATCGGTTGTCCACATTAACCCTTTTCACTCAGGGACAAGAGCTGTCATGCTTCTTTGTAGTTTTAGTCTGGAGGGGTTTGAGTTTTATTCTCCTTTCCAATATGGTGTAATTTAAATGGGAGATAAAGCAGGGAAATTTTTAGGACCAAAATCTGTTAGCAAAAGTAGGTGTTTGGTATCAGCCATGCTTCATAACTATTCTTTAAAATTTGTCCAACCTTAGATAGGACAGCCAATAGTTATCTTGGCTAGACAAGTCTCTTAGCAGAAGTAATGACAGGTTACTGGAATTCTTCAAATATTTTACTGAAGCCTCAGGAATCTTCTATGTTTACCTTTGGCTAACCTTACAAAAACATAGAAAATTCTACTGTTTCATAAATACAAATACAGTTTGTTAATATGAGTAAAACTACTGAAAAGTGTTGATTTAGTTTGTAATTTTTCATTTTCTCAGTAAAAGTCTTAACTATACTACTTACACATACTTAACTGTATATCTAGCGGTATGAATTTTATTTTACTTAAAGCACGGTCTTTCTTTTACTTCATCTTGCACATTTTTAAGCCCATATATCCCTATGTAGCTCTTACACCAGCTCATTTATCCCATCCCTATTCCCTAATGGCCTAACTGCTTGTGTAGAAAACTTTAAATTTATTTGTGTCTGCAGTTCCTGTATTTTATATGGTACATTTTCAGTATACTTTTAGGTTCAGAAGGCTCTAGTAGATATTCTAAAACAGAGAGGAAAAAATAATGTGCTGTTTGTGACTAGCTTTTGTTTTCTTTATATTTTCCTCTTCGACTTCAGAGCACTACAAATACCACTGCATTTCTCAGATTCATGCTCAGGCTAACTGAGCTCTGTCTTTCTGAAATTCTTATCTACACCTCGCCTTTTCAAGCCCTCTTCTGTTTCCCCCATTTTAAAGTTTCTCAACTTCTTTGCGCTTTCCTATCAACCTCAACAGTTTGTTTCTTCCTTTCATCATTCTTTCTCTAATAATTGCTCTGATTATTTTCCTCGTCACTTGGTCTTCACAGCCACATACACGTGTGCACACAGAAGCACCATGCCCAGGAAAGATTTGGAAAGGAATTTAACAAGAAAGCAGAATAGACTGTGCTGATCAGATGCAGGATGCAATCAGGCAGGCATCCTTACCACACCACTCTTTATACTTACCCCTCTTTTTTTCCTGCACCTTTTTCCTCCTCCAAAATGCCTAGCCCTCTGCCTTTTCCTGTTGTTAATTCCATCCATAAATGTCCTACAAATCCTGTGCAATCCTGAGCTATGTTTTCCATGCATCCCGTGATGTGTCACCCTCCAAGGCAGCAACTCCCTTACCCTGAAAAGTATTGGAGAGAGCTACCAGTGACTCATGGTGATGGGCTCCATGCCCACACACTGGAGCTGAGGCTGTGCTGTGACAGCCCCAGACAGGCTGTTTGTAACTTGTGTGCATCCTTGATTTGAGTCCCTTTCTGGGCTTGTGCAGATGAGCCTTGAATGGTTTGATGCCTCCTGTGGTGGGCCTGGGAGTAGCCTGGCAGAGTATTATTCTGGCTTCTGTCCGGCCATTGATTCTCTAAGCTCCTCTGTAGGTGCACAGAAGGGCGTTTTTTCTCAGAACCTGACACTTCCTCCATATTCTCATCCCCTCAGTAAATAGTCTAAATTAATACTCTACAGTGCTGCTATTGGAACAGATACTGACAAAATAGAGTGCGTGCCAACCAGGGCAACCCCCAAGGTACCCATCTCACATCTTACTAATTTCACAGCTCATCCATTATGTGAAAAAGATGTAAAAGTGCTTTCTAGGAAGTTGCCAGGACACAGTCATTGCCATTTTAAAGCATCACAGGGAAAGAATGAAAAAAGGGGACATGAAGCAGATGTTTCTGTTGATATTTTTATGTTGTTATTTTTATATCAGTTAAAAACGTTGAATTCTGTTGGCATTGCAAGTTGCTTAGTGATTAATGGAAATGAAAAACATGATGCATTCCTTGTAAATCAGTGTCATGTTGATAGAGGACATTTTGATTGAGATAATGTAAATGCTAATATGAGGATTTGTTTTCATAATGTTTTAGTTCTTTTCTGGTGGTGGAAATAGGTGCTCAGCTCCTCTGAAAAACCCACTATTTGGAAATAGGTGCTCAGCTCCTCTGGAAAACCCACTATTTGGTTAGGTGTCTGTCTGCGTGTGTAGCAGTGGTTTTGTAAACAAGAGACTGTTCTGTGGTATAGTGTTTTAGTTTCTTTCACACATAAGATTTTAAATTGAGATTTTTAAGAAATCTTATTTTATTTGACCAGTTGTTGGCTTGTTTGGGATTTTTTTTTTTTCAATAACTTGAAGTTTCACTCAAATATATCTTGTATTTAGTAAATACAGACAAGAAAAGTACCATATTTTCCTTCACAGAATTGCCAATTATAAGAAGGTTGGATACAAATATATTTAGGGATCTGGGGTGGGGAAAAGGAAGGAAATGGTCAGGAAATGGTGAAAATTACAACTGTTGAGGTAAAAATAAAACTGAATTACAGTCCTATAAATGAACATGTGGGTAATGGATTTTGGGAATACTAATATTTGTGAATAAACAAAAACTGACACTATAGTCTCTACCAAAGCTGTGTAATGAGGACATCTCCATGTTCATCTGAGCATTATTTAACACTGATTAGGAAATTCAAGTCTGAAAAGAGATCAACTGCTCTGATATCCATGGCAGGAAAGAACTAGTATATACTTGGTGAGGGAGAATACTTTGGTTTATTCAGTGTCTTTGTTATTTGTAGCCACTTACAGATATCTTGTGTTAAAATAAGATTCCAGATAATCTGTATCTTTGACCTGACTTTACTGAAGTTATCTCCCCTGCTTTGGCCCTTGTATAATTTGCTGAGGTTTTCACTTGTGTGTCTGTGTTCACTGTAGAGAGAAACCAAGGATTTGTATTACACAGCTGGGAAATTTTAAATCCAGGCTTGTCCCTTGTCTCTTCTCTTTTCCATTACCCTGGCAACACAAAGGAAGTGAGAATTGGAGTAGAACTCATACTTTTTCTTTAAGAACTCATACTTTTTCTTTAAGTACGGATCTTTCAAAATTTGTTTTTACAACCTTGAAGCCTTTTGCATGGAAGAGAGGACTAGGTGGAA
Organism: Aphelocoma coerulescens; assembly: GCF_041296385.1. Classification (NCBI taxonomy): domain Eukaryota; kingdom Metazoa; phylum Chordata; class Aves; order Passeriformes; family Corvidae; genus Aphelocoma; species Aphelocoma coerulescens. The sequence continues at coordinate 59,313,216 of NC_091015.1, read as the reverse complement.
GAAGGGAACGAGATGATATTGGCAGTATTCCTGTTATCTCCCAGCTGAAGAAGACTCAAACGAGCTCCAGGCAGCTCTGAAGCTTTCAGTGGCTGGGCCCAGTGTTAGACCAGCACAAGCATGGTGAATATCTGAGTTTCTCTGACAGTCTTCCCTCTCAGATGCAGGTCCCAGTAATTAATTACAGCTACACAAATGTGCAACACTATCCAGATTTAAAATGAAATTGTTACTCAGGTGGACATGTCTTTCTATCCTGAACAGTGTTTGGTTCAATCCCGAAACCCATGCTTGTTTTTTGTTTTTTGAGGGGGGTTTTGTTGGTGGTTGTGGTTTTTGTGTTTGTGTATCCTTGGATGACTTAATTCACAAAAGCACCTTGTTAAAAATTGGTGTCTAATTATAATTTCTTGTGATGTCTGTAGGCTGACAGTGTTACAAAGATGCTAATTGCCTAATCTATGACATGTAATTTAAAATCACAGCTAAATTTGTTTAAAAATCCATTTTGGTTCAGCCATTTGAATTTAAATTAATTTTTCTCTTCCCCCCTTCTCCCAGCCCAAAGCAAAGAACAAAGCTGAGAGAAAAACAGCAGCACCTTTCATCTTGCCATTAATGGGGTGGCTTTTTCTGTATTCACAGCAAATTCCTGGGTTGAGCTATTGTGCAGTAGCTCAAATTGCAGTTTTCACCCCTATAGTAGTAATTTTCTTTATTATCCCAGTGGCAAATAAACTTGTGCTCTGTTTCTGACTCTGATGGCACAGCCTCAATTTTGTTCCATTTTTTACCACAATGGTAATTGTTATGTTTATCACTGACACAACTAAGCCTACAGTAAACTTGACACAAAATCTGCAAATTTCCATGTATCTTCTTTTGATTTTCACTGCATTTAATTTCCTTTCTGTTTCTGTGGGGCATACTTGGATATTATACTAATGATGAGAACACTTTATAAGTTCATTAGCTCACAGTAGAAGGCAGAGGGAGAGTGTGAGGAAGATATAGAAGCTTTTAAAAGGCTGAAAATTAGATCAATAGCAGTGAGAAGAAGGCTTATGGTCAGTCATGAAGGAGCTTTACTATTGGAAAGTTTTAGTGGCATGGCAGCCAGGGCAGCCATGGACAGAAATGAATGCTAGTCCAGACATAAAGCACTAAAATTCCCTCTGTTGGCTTACCTTCCCTATTAATTAAAAAAAAAAAAAAAAAAAAAAGGGAAAAAAGGCAAACAAACAAAAAAAAAAGAAAAACAAAAAAAAGCAAAAAAAACCCCAAGAAACAAAAAAAAAACCCTCTCTGCTGTCTATTTATATAATATTTTTATTCATATAGTACATAATCCATATGTATATAATATTATATGTATACTATTATGTACATATACAAAATAGAAGAATGTTTTTCCTTTGGGAAGCTATTTTAGGAATTTGGAGTTGCAAAGCAACTGAGCATTGGAAGGACTATGTTTAGGGGGGATTAATCAATTGTAGAAGCAATGGCTGAGAAAAACTGCTGACTTTTGTTTCATTTTTTGTATTCAGTTTTGTAGAAGTGGTGGTTATTAATTACTGATTTGCCTTGAAGCTCATTGCTTACGATCCTGCGAATAAAGGATACATCGTTTAGGGATGAATTAACAGAAGTATAATTTGTGGAATGTGCAAGTTAATCTGGCTGTGCTGAACATTTTCCACTCTCATATGCTGTGCTTCGTGAAAAAATTGTAGAGTCCAGAGAAGAGAGAGGATAATTTAGCACCTAGAAAACCAGTGATCAAAATGAACAAACTTGGCCATTTTAATGTAGAGAAGAGATTCTGTTGGGAAATAGAATTATTGGGATAAATAAAAGATCTGTGCAAGCAATAGGCCTGGAAGCTAAAGGCTTGTGTGTGAGAAAACTCTCCATGGGAAAGTCCCTGTGTGAAAAATAACAAGCAGGGCTGGGAACAAAGAGGGAGTTTTGAAACAGTGTAGCTGTACTATCTGGGAGTGAACAAGGGAGATGGGCACTGAATTCTTTTAATCATAACAAGACTATGGAAGCTTGCCAATGTAAGTCCAATTATGTAGAAATAGAAATGTGTTTTGATAAGCTTTAAGCCACTTAGGAGTTAACAAGCTGGTATACTATATAAGTGCCTTTGGACTGCTAATAAACGGAGTTTGCTCTTATCAACCATATTGGTCGGATTGTCTTTCTCTCCCCCCGCTGGGGGCCCGGGCTCCTCGTCCTGTTAAGCTTCTAACAAGATTCATGTCTGCAAAAAGACAAAAGATGGCTGCAAGGAGGAGTGCAATAACTTATCTTCCAAATTCATTGTAAATAGAAAGAGAAATGATGAGTTTAAATTCCAGCAGAACAGCCCCACAGCGTAGAGTAGGACAAATGCTGATGCTGAAGGGCTGGTGGAGCTCTAGGCTGCCTTGGTGTGTCAAGGAATTTACATAATTTTAAACAGGAATATGTCAGGAATGATACATGGATGTAATTGAGCTTTTTAGGGAGGTGGATTAGATTATATTTGAGGTTTTACCACAGCCATGCAATTCTGTTGTTATACTAATTATGACCACAAAATAGGTTCTGCTTTTTACCTCAGCACTTATTTCTTCAAACATAAATTGAGTAATTTAACTACCTTTTCCAGGAATAATCTTGTAGAATGATTCAGTATTTATTTAATGTGATGTTGAGGGTAAGAGAACTGAACCCTTGGGCTTTAAGTTAACTAGTATTTGAACTGTCATGTAAAATAGTTGTGTGGTGTGGAAAAGACTCTTGCTAATGTCATGTAGTGACAGTGAAAGGATGAAGCTTTGAGCTCTTAGAATTCATGTGCTTGTCCTAGCTAGCTGTGAGAGAAAACTAAGGGCCCCTAAAATGATGATAACCCAGAAAAAAAACCAAATCTCAGTTTCACTGGGAAGGTATTTGAAGATGCCAGGGGTTGGTTTTGCTTGTGCTTCTGGGACTGCAGTAGCTCGGTTCAACTTCTGGCTGAGGATGTAGCCTGGTCATGGCTGAGAAATAGGGCTTGATCCGGGTTTTACTACAACTGGAAAAATCAGTGGCTAAAGCATGTGCCGTGTCATATACAGCTGTGATTTGGTGGGTTTGTTCATGGTACCATCCAATTTTCTCCAATTCTCTTACAATACAGTGAAATTTACCAACTGCCTAATGGCCCTTATATGTGAAAATTGTATTTTTGTTGAGTGGCTGTTCATGTATAGCAACATTTCTTTAAGAACAGAGTGGAATTAGTATTCCTGTAGATGCAACATGAGCACACAAATTGTAAGTATTACTCTCAGGGTTTTAGAGGTTTTAGTTTACTCAAATTTTCAGTTATACATGAAGTCAGGAAAAGCAGGTTTTCTGTTTTCCACTGTCTTTAATAATGAGGTGATATTGCATTGGCAAGGGCATGTCACATTGGGACACTCTTTTATTCCTTGTTTTTTGCCTGGAAAATAATTTGGTTGTAACTGAATGAACTGTAACTGTGCCTAGAATAGTTATATTTCTTCAAAAAGAAATTTCTGGAATTCCCTTAGGCATCACAGTACATCCATTTCAGATGTCAAAATTAATCTTTCTAAGTACAATTTAGGTACACACCAGATTTAGGATGTGCATAAAGCTGCAGTTCATTTGGAAGCTCAGTTTTCTTCCTGGACGCGAACTTCACTGCAGTTGCTGACACATCCAGGTGCAGTTTCCAAATGCCCATAGACTGGGCACAGAAATTCAGTATTGCAGCCAGCCGAGTGTGCTGGCATGTTCCTACTGCTCTGGCCTGTCCAGGTGAGCAGCCACAGCTGCTTCCTGCATTGCGAGGGCCAGCAGCCTTTAAGGTATTACAGCTTTGTACCACTAGAGCCCTATATTTTGCTGAAAGTGCTTCTTCCTGTGCTTTTCCTCATCAAGGTAACCTAATTTTACAGGGGTATCCTAGTACCTGATGGGGTATGCAAGTACCTGATGTTTAGTGGTGTTCTGGTCATGCAGAAAGTTCTCTTAGAAAGGTCTTTCTAAGAGTCCATCATGACCTTAGCTTGAAGAACTACTCTTAGGGTTGCAAGACAATTTTTTTTTCCAGTTAGGATTTTGTTGTTGTTCTTCACTGCCACCTTTTATTTAGGGGGAGTGTTATTTTAACAAATGTTTTCGAGATTTTTTTTAATCAAGAAGGACTTTTTTAAAGGGGTCTTTGGCAGTATGTAGAAAGTAAACCAGTTGTTTCATTACCTTTTTAATTTTTTACATTAAGATTATTGTATTGTATAAGTAAAAATGACAAAAAAAAAATCCTAAAACAGAGCTCTTGGTTACCTTAGAACCTTCTCTGTGCAGGACCAGATTGTCTTAGGTGTTTTTAATGATTTGGAGCTTTTCTTTTAGATGAGTGCACATACACTTAGAACGATAAATAGAATTGTGTTCAAGTAGCTCAAAGAATTTTAGATACATATGCAATTCTGTATCAGAATGGTGATGGTTTTTTCCTTAGCTTCTGTTTCCTTCTTCTGTCACAGTTTGACTAATGAGTTTTTTGGATGCTGGTAGTGGGTGATTGTCCTTGGGTTTTGATTTGTGATTAATTTTTGATTTCAGCTCTCATAGCTGAAGGGGTTGTGAGCTTCTGTAAACTGGCAGCCTAAAAAGGTGGAGAGGGCAAACCCAGGAATGTTCAGCAGAAGTTTCCAACCACATTTTCTTTTCCAACAACAAATGAACAAGGGCACACCTAACATTTGGGAACCTGGTAAAAGCTGCTTCAGAGAACATTTCCTCTCAAAGTCATATCTGAAAGGATTACTTCTCACAGTGTGAGGTGTAAAAGTAAATACTCGTTCACACTTATTTTTGTCTGACTTTAACAGCACATATGTTTATTTTAAGTTAACTATAACTGAAAAATGAATTTTTAAATTTGTTTTATTTTTCCTGTTCTTAGATGTTATAGGGATGAGTTCCAAACTACAGAACTTTATATCCAGACTTGAAAAAACTGGCAGACATAAGGTTTGGTTCTGGCCATTGCAGACATTGTCCCACAAAATAGCAAGAACATTGAAGTAGAGTTGCATCATGTTGGCTTTTCGTGGAGCTTTTTAAAAAATTTTTAATATACTTGAACTAGTACAGCAACCCAGCAGCTTTGTGTATTCCTTCTATCAGAATACAGAAGAGTATTTTTCTCTCATGTGTATCTTGCTTTGACTATGATGAAATATCTAGTTCTCTTAACCTATTTTAAAAGAACAGTAAGACATCATTTCTCCACCATATAGAATTGGAATGAGTGAAGGATGAGTATAGGTTTAATGTGGATGTGCACAGAAGGAAAATTCTGCTGACAGAGCAGGAGCTTACAGTGTACATCTATTGATGTATAAAAATTTATTTTTTAACATTTTCCATTTTCCAATTATCTTCTGAATATATGTTATAACAAAGAAACAAATCTTATTTTATTCTTTTAAAATAAACTTCAGGTATGACATTTCAGTGTGCAGCTATTTCTTGACTAAGCTTGGAGTTTTTTCCCCCCTTCTTTTGTGTTTGTGCTTCCAGGGCTCGAGAGTTGAAACCAGTTTGAGTGACATAAACCCAAGCACCTCACAATATATTTAGCTTTCAGTATTTTTCCAAGAAGTTGAAAGTGTGGGAGAGACATAGCTGGACTTTGTAGATCTGATGCACTGCCTGTTTTTGTCACTTGTGCTGTCAGTTAATTCCATCCATATTTCTGTATCTACACCTTTACTATGTTCCTGTAAAGCCGAGATTTACTCCTATATTAGCAGGTGTTTAAAGGAGTTTATTCCCTGCAGCAACCATACCCACTGACAGAAACAAAATGTATTGCAACACATTCATTGAGTCACATAGTGCAGACTGCCATGCTAGGTAATCTATTTATAATGAGCTTTGCACTTATAAAAGGATGTTGTTTGTCAGCCCTAAAATTAAAGCTGCCTTTTCGCATAGTGATGGAAAAACTGTAGTTCACCTAGGTGCTAATGAAATTTTATGGCAATATCATATAGGGCCACAGAGTTTCTAAATCCTTTTTGTCATTCAGCTATTCTGCTTTTTGGAGATAGCCAGCAGCTGTGCCACCTGTGCAGGAGAATTGTCCCTTGATCTTTACACCAGTCAGAAAGTAAAACAGGAGTGAGAACATCTGCTTCCCTCAATCAGTTAAGGGCCACTGGAATCTAAGAGGTGTTGGTTCTTTCCAACTTTTGACTAACAGTCTTGAGCCAGAAAAAGCTATTCTGTAAACTCTTTTTCAAACGATTTGCTTTTCCTCTAATGTTTAAAATAGAGGATCCTAAAACTCAGAATTTAGTGTTGTCTTCCCCGTCCATCAACACCTCCCCTTTGGTGTTCAGAACCCATGAAGAAAAGCAGCAATAAAAATGCTCTTTAAGTCTGTAGAGCTACAAAGTTTGTTGTATTTGTTTCACTCTAGGCTGTTTTCCCTTAGCCTACTTACCTAATGAAGCCTTCTAAGAAAAGATACTTTTTCGCTCAAGCCATGCTCATTCAAATCCACTGTTGTGAATGTTAGCTTAGTCAATGGTGAACTTCAAAGTGCATTCATAGTTGCATTTGTTAGCTAGTTAAAATGACTGGATTTTCTGCCTAGATTAAGAAGCTTAGAGAAGCTTGATGCTTCACACCAAAATTTATAGTGAAATTTATTATTTTTTATGGTTTTGGTATTAAAACTTTTTATCTTCATGTTAGAACACAGAAAACCCTTTCAAATTTTATCGTGAAATTGATTTGGTGGTCTCAGTTTGATCTGTATTATTCAGGAGATTAAACTTTTAAAAGGCTATTGCATTTTTTTGTGCTCTTCTCTTCCTAGTTTTGATTCCTTTTGTGCACACTTTTTTCCTGACTGTGAGAGCTTGGATCACTGTTCTGACCAGGTTTTCACCTGTTGTGGCTTGTAGACAATTTTTGATGCAATATGAAAGCATGTAAAGAGTGAAGAAGCTGTTTGTAGGGGTTTTTTCCCCGTATTCTGCCCAGAAAGAATATAAGTGACCTTTAAAAAATCCTAACAAACTGACAACTGGATTTATTATGCTAGAAATATCTTACCTGGTCATCAGGGTGGATGTGAGTGTTACATTTAGCTTGGAAGGTTTTGAGGTTTAATACTCTTCTGAAGTCCCTTAAGACTACATATGTTGTGTGTTTGGACCAGCTACCAAGAAAGCAAATATACATTTTTGGCATTTCACTTCTACTAGCTAGAAAAGCAAAAATCTATTGCCCTTGTGCCCTTAGTTCTTCCTCTTTTTTTCTTTTTAATTTTCTTTCCTGTCTTCCAGACAGAATCAGCCCTTCCCTCTCTCCCTCTGTCTCCTCTGTATGTGGATATACGCAACCATTTCTCCTAATTCGCATCTGAACACTGCAAAATTTATATCTAAATCTTGCATTTTGCTTACTTGCCTTTTCTTAGCTCAGTTAGATTTTTTTCTTTTTTATTATAACCTTTATCAGTCTTCTCATTTAAGCTGTTTTGATTCTGCCATGGTCTCTTCTTTGTATTCTGTTTTCATTTTCTTCTCTGTTTTAGTGTGCTTGGGTGACTTCTAAAACAGCATTCCTTAAATGTTTGTCCTTTCTTCTACTCTAAGTTTTCTTTGAGTTTCTTAATTTCTATTTTTACCTGTTCTCCTTTTGTCTTACACATTACTGATCTTTTTGTGCAATGTTTACAAAAGCAAGTAGTAGCTTATAAGGTGATCCTGTTCTGTCTTCCTTTCTAGTCCTTCATCCACTTTGACATCTTGGTTTCATGTCTTACTTTCCTCCACTTCAGAGTTGCCTTCTGCCTGGTGCTTGCTGCTTTTGTTCTTTTCTTTAAGTGGCTGCCTTTTGTCATCCAAAGTCAAAAATAAGATCTTTCTGTCACCAGTTTTCTTCATACACTAGAACATGACTGCTGTTTCCTATTGCACTTTAATTACTGGTTACTTTGTCAGTGTATGAGATTCACTCGTCCCTTCATTTTGTTCCTCTGTTCCTGTGAAGTGATTTATGTTACTGCTTACTGCACTGGAACCTACTTTTTCACTTTTGTTTATTCCCATTTTTAAGATGTTTATGCATCTACATAAATGGCCTCAAGTTGTGCCAGGGGGTTTAAAGTCACAGAAAGGGTTGTAAATCATTGGAATAGACTGCCCAGGAAGTGGTGGAGTCATCACCCCTGGAGCTCTTCAACAAAACCTGTGGATTCAGCACTCTGAAGACATGGTTTAGTAGTGAACGTGGTGGTGGTGGTGATAGGTTGATTGTTAAACATGATGGTCTTAAAGGCCTCTTCCAACCTTAATAATTCTAGGATTCTATACATGTGCATAATACCTCCCAGAAAACTGTCACACACTCATAAGAACAGTTTTCACAAGTGGAATTTGTTTAGAATATCCCACTCTTTTGTCTTCATTTGAAGAAAGATCTACTTTCTATTATTTAGTGTTCAGCATAATTTTGAAGTTTGACAGATCTGACTTATTAAAAAGCAGCCTTTTCTGTGCTATAAAACTAATACCCACATACCACTTTCTATTTCTCCCATTCCAGAAGAAGAGAAAGGAGGGTGTTGTATCTAAACCCCTTAATTTTCTATAAAAACATTTTACTTCCATATAACACTCTTTAATGTTGTTTTCTGAGTTGTAGCAGTATTTCTGTACAAATATTGGCCCGTGTTCTCGAAAGTAGCAACTTGGATAAAAATGTCATATGGCCTTACATAAAGGTCTGGTTACTAGAGACAAAGTTGCCCTGGTTTTCTGAAAAAGTTTAGAAAATGAAAACACAATATTTCAGCGAGATCACAAACAGTATTTCTTATCTTCTTGACTTGACCTGGAGTGCATCCATTAAAATTTGTTGTGATACTCGGTATCACAACAATTATACATTGATGGAGTTAGAATTTTTTGATTTTGTTTAGGTAGCGTGTAGAGAGTGAGGGAAATACTTCTGAATAGAATAGGTTATGAATTCCTTATGAATTCTGCATTAAGCATCTGAAAACAGACACAGAGTCTCCTTGATAATGGAAGAATATGTTGACCTTTGTTTGTGGAGAAAGGGAAAATGCCTTAGAATGTTTCACAATTTAATTAAAGTGTCATCTACTTGTATGAAATTGACTTTATATCCTCTAATGAACACATAAAACTCTCCAGGAAATTCCTTCTCTTATAGCATCACAAGGAAATTGTAGATAGATAACAGCCTTTAGTTTTGCATTCGAGCCACATCAACATTTGACATTTTTTTAACTCCTCTTTCTTTCTCATGTCTTGATATTTGGTTAGAGGCCTTTAAACATGTATGTGATCACTCACTCATCATCATCAGAGCCCAGCAAAACAGCTCGTCCTTATGGACATTTGAAATAAAGCCAGTCTTAGCAAGGACATTGCTTGCAAGAATTGCCAGCAAATTAGATGAATTTTTAGAGTGGATATGAAGTCTGGTTAAACAAACATTTCATTTCTTTTAGCAGCTGATTGATTGATTCCAAACAAAAAAGCTGTGCCATCTGGTCCTTAAAACCACATTACACATTCCTTTTTTAAGATTACCTAGGTAAATATTTATATAATTCACCACTTTTATACATTTGTACGCACACAACAATTTACATAAATTATCAGTTTTACTTTTCACTTATCATAAAATTATTTCTTCATATTTAATGCACATAACTTTGTAAAAATTGTACATTTCTAAGAAAATATGGGAACTACTAGAACAGATTCTATCTACAATGCTTATTATTATGTCTGAGCTATTCATTATAACACAATTAGACAAACAATTTTATGACTTGAATTAGAAAGCAGTATTCAAGGAAAAATTTAACCAAACCTCTTGGTTAAATCAATTAAACTTATTCCAGCAAATATTGTGACATTTCAGAACTTGCTGGAACAGAGCAGTAGTTCTGTATGTATGTAAAAGAGTAACTGCACAGCTGTGTAGAGACAGGTATTACATGTATTGAGAAATTTCACAATTATGAAACTCAGTTTTATTCTGAGTTGTAATAAAACATGAACAATTACAAAATTTACAGAGAGAAAACTCATAAGCTCTTTTAGTGTATCTCTTGAAAGAAAGCTTAAGGGTAAAAGTATGTTGTATCAATAGCAGTGATAGAAACTTAAAAAGATTATAAACAAAGGTATGAACTATACTGTCAAAATGGTTTAAATATACTCTTGAAAAAGTGTTATTGTTCCTCCCTCTCTCCAAGTTGTTACAATAGCTTTTCCTATTCTGACTTTATATCACATTACAAAAAAAGAAATTATGTGTCTCAAGCAATTTTGGAAATATGCTTTGTTTTCTGTGAACATCAGTGACATTGCTTTAATGTCAAAGGTACATTTCTTCATATATATAAACAGGATCAATTAATTGTCCTTACAGATGTTTTTTCCCCAAGTTACAAAGATTCTTATTGCTCTGTTTGATTTCATTTCAGCTATTTATGAACTCTCTTGTGAAGCATACAAACACTTGGGCAAAACTTCAAATTACTACTGGATAGATCCAGATGGCAGTGGGACACTGGGACCTTTGAAAGTGTACTGTAACATGACAGGTAACTGCATTGTATTTACTAATTCAGTTGGTTTGGGAGTTGGGGGGATTGTGGGATTTGTTCTGGGGGTTTTTTTCAAATGTAGTTAGCAGAAAGAGAGTGTTCATAGTTCATACTTATTGTAAAAAGAAAAATATTTACTGGGAGCTTTTCATGAGAGGGATCATCAAATCTGCAGCCACAATTCAAGATAGTCTGAGCAAGGCAGTAGTTAATCCATTTAGTCAGCTTTTTGAATTGCACCTATTAGTCTTAATAGGTCTTGGTATCCTCAGTATTGCATCATTTAATTTTTTTTTTTAAGGAACATAAAGAAAAAGTAGATAGATATGGCAATTTACCAAAACTGTTTTATATCAACATAGTGGAGTTCAGTAGTATCTGTGGTTCATGGGGTTTTGTAGAAGGCAGCTTACAACCACAAGCAGGGAATAGAAATTAATTACAAAAAACCAAAAAAATTTGAGTTTTCTTTATTGTATGTTTTGTCTTTTAAACTAGATACGTACTTCTAACACCAGTTAAGCTCTGGAGATAATATATATAGCTAGTTTAACTTATTTTGATTTTGTTACATGTATTGTTTTATGCTTTTACGACTAGTTTTGTATTCTTGCAAAAAGTATCCAAACTTAGTCATCTGCATTGCCATGACTAAGGCAGGAAAATTTGATAATGAAAAACAGGGCAATTTTCTGCACTGAGAATATATTATTTCTTTGTTCTGTTAATGCACAGCAATTGTCTCTGCACTTTTTCTGATATGAAATATTGGGTAGCTGATAAAACAAACAAATACTCTGACTTTCCCCAAGTGTCTGCCTAACAGAAGTTCAAATTTCATTCTGTTTGCATTGGAAATCTGGCACAGGCTTGAGTCCTCAAGCTCCATCGACAGCAACATGAAGGTGAAGGCACTACTATAGGTGGAAACAGTGTATCTGACTTTTTAGAGATCACAGGTGCTGAAGCTCCCACAACTCTTCTGGAGGCAGAAACCTGGGCATATCTGGCCCTGTGGGATGGATTTTATCCAACTTGGATGGGAGAGATGGGAAGGGATGCATGGCACATGCAGCAAACCCCAGATCAGATGCTCATAGGTAGACAGCCTGTTGGAGAACAGAATACCACTGTTCCATGTTGCCTTTAATGTCTGTGTTTGTATAATAAATTCATATCTAATAAGGAGCCTGATCTAAGATCTGGATGTGCTGTCAATCCTGTTTGGACTAGAGAGACAGGCCAACCAGTCTGGTCTGAGACACATGTGTAAAGGCACTCTTTCTGATCCTGAGCCATTTAGAGCTTTTTAAACCATAACTAGGACCTTGAACAGCATCAGTAACTAATCAGGCAGGCACTGCAGGAAACAAGGCCAAGAATGCTGTCATTTAAGTGATTTCTGCTCTTCAGAACTGGAGTGTTCAGTGCTAGCTATAGCTTTTGTTTACTCTTCAAGGGCAAATTTGTAAATTAAAAATATACCACCCTAGCAGTGTTAGGCACAGAAAAGTAAACCCATCCAGTACTGCAGCATTGTTCATTTGTGTTAAATATAAAAATACAACAGAAGGTCCTAGTAGCTTCTTCAACACTGGGAAAAAAAAAAAGATATAAGTAAAAGTAATAATTTCATTTTACTAACCTTTCTCATCTACAAAACAATTTCAGAGTACATAAATGTGACCTTTTCCTAACCAGTGCAAGGAGACCATGAACACTAGGATACGTGATTTCGTTCTCATTCCCTTCACTTGGATATGATGCACGCTGTGGAAAAATGCAGTTTTCTGTTTTAACTGGATCGCTCTCGTCAGCAGCTTTTCCTACAAGAAAAAGTCAATTTGCATTAATATCCATATAAATATTGCAGTTTTAAAAATAAAGACCTAACAAAACTATTTCTTCATTTTAATGCAAATAACTGCAAGAGGTATGTGAAAATAGATGGAAAGTAATTTTAATCTGTGCTTCTAAAACTGACTGCTGTTCTCAGCTGAGCAAAGCTCATCACCTGTGTACATACTGTGTAGTACCTATACATTGTAGCTTTCCTTTTCTTTTAATTAGTGGTCATCTGAGGCACTAAGACTGGACTGTAAAGAGCTACAACTTTAGGAGAAATTTCACACCGCCATAAATCTTTTTCTGAATCTATATAGGGTATTACCAGCAACATGCATACTAGTGAAGGAAAGGGGGTTACTTGAGGGCTTTGCTTCATCAGTAACACAGTTCTTTAGAGCTCTGTAGTGATGATACATATCTTGTCACACAACAAACAGTACTAAAGCATGTTAGAATCAGAGCAGAATTCTCAAAAAATGTTAGCATCCAGCTTGTGCAGGTCTATGGTATTGCTAGAACTATATTTGAAAAAGTAAATTAAACTAGCTGAATTGCAATTAAATATTTTTTCGTGAACATTAAGTAACCTGCAGATTTAGCTATACTGAGTCATAGGTGGAGTATACTAAATGAAAAAAAATTCTTCATATGGCAAGGTAGTGATATTTTATTTTAGTACAGACATCCTTAACTATATTCTCATCTCTAGTCTGAGAGTTAAATCTGAATGTTCCTATTCTTCCACTATGTTAAACAAAAATCTCTATATTAAATTACTACTCAAGATAATAATGCACATTTTAAATATGCCTTCTCTTATTCAGGTGAAACCAGCAAGTAGAGAACATTTTAATGACTAAATTGCAATGTAAAGTGCAACTTGCTAGTTCCATTCCTAGACAAAGCAAGTCCACAAAGCTAGGGTTATTGACAAAGTTAATATCAATTTTTTCAAAACAAGGTGGCTTAACAGCTATGTACTGCTTTCACAATTCCTGTAGTATAGTTTTACTGGTAGGTGCAAAATGTGGGATAGTAAGCTGAACTCTCACTTGACTGTAAGCCTTCTGGGCAAGGACAATATCCCAAAAATCCCTGAAATTGTCTGTTGAGAAATTAGGTCTTTAGCCCTTTAATATACCGTATCATAAATACTGAGCCACAAATGTCATAATTTCATCATTATATCAACATTTCACTTACAGACTCTATAGTCAGAAAGTATTAGTGTACCCTAATATGCCAAAAAATATTAAAAAGAAAAAAAAGAGAGAGAAAATTGTGGTGCTGAAGACAGCTGTCTGGGCATATTTCTGGGCAGAATCCATATCCAAATTTAGTGTGTCTTAATTTAGTAAACTGGCGAGTGTCATGACAAGACCTCCCCTTCACAGATGTTGCTGTGGTAACCAAAAATTGTACTAGTTTCTAAGATGTGCTGGTAATTCAATAGTGGAGTAAAAGTCAGAAATATGTAATTGCATGTACTCCCCACAGCAGTTCATGGTCTCTACAAACTATTTTCAAAGACATCCCTGACCTCCTCCCTCCAATTCTCTTGTCCTTGTCTTCTCCAAATAAACTGTGTACTGAGAGCTCTCTTCTGATAGTGAAGAGGAACCAAGTACTTAGATTTTAGGTCTTCATAGTGGAATGAAAATGTTTGAGAAATCACATTCAAACTATCTGTTGCTGATGCAATCAAACAGCTTTTCAAAATCTAGGGCATTGCTGCTCATGTTGTACAGTTTTCCAAATAGTTATCGGTAGGAACTATATAAATTTTAGGAAGATATTCTTTGCTTTTTTTTTTTTTTTTTTTTTGAAAAACAGTATTGGAAATGTTTAGAGGTAGAGAGTTGGAAATTTTAAAATTAATGGACTTACGGGAAAAGTGCATGATGCTGTGTTGTGGCAGGATGTTTAACCATTAGACTGCTTTTCAGTTTAGCCTCTTTTGTGGCTAAGGTCAACCGGGAACTCTTTCAAAGCTCTGTCCTCTTAATACCAAGATCTTACTGCCTCTTTCAGAGGCAGGTCCACCAGGCAAAGTTAGATTCTGCATTCCAACTGTTTTTTCCAAAGTTGGAGGGCTACTCTCTCAGTATCCAGTTTGACCTTTCCTGTTTTCTCCTTAATTGTCATTAGAGCAGTAGCTGTAGTGGAAAGAATTGCTCTTTTAAGATATTTTTTAGAATATCTTAATATCCTAAATTTGTTAGTGCAGAGTTTGAGTATATTGCAGCTTCATTCCATACTCTGTATAAAATTTCTTAATCTCTAGGCCTGATTCCTTTTACTCTGACAGATTTGGTTTCAGTCCCATTGAGAAAGACACGAGACATAGTTGATTACTCCCTCTTTCTAATGTTTCTTTTTTTCTCTGTTTGGTACAAGGAGCATGGGGAAAAGGTGTCAGATGAGTAAGATTATTAAGATCTTACCTTGTGCAGTTGTCCTGCAAGAATTTTTAGAGTGAGGAATAAGTAGAGGAACAATGCAGAGGGACCATAAGGGCTCAGTTATTTATCCTAATGGCTGTAGGGGATGTCAGTGGGAGAGGCAGATCAGCACTCCTGTAGTTGCTTGAGGCTTTAAGCTGAGGATAGGAAAATCATAGCTTGCTGTTTCTACTGCTTCATCACTTAGACTACTGATGCAAAGTAGAACTGAAAGGTTTCCTAATGTATTTTACCAGAAGATATGTCAGTTAATTCTTTCTATTGGTCCTGAAGTCTTTATGCCTCCATGGTGCAGCTTTTATCTCATTTCAGGATCCAAATAGCTGCAAGCATAATGACTCCATTTGAGTGGTACTTAGCCTATCTCCTTTCTAGTACAATTCTTTTGCCTCAAGCTGCTCATCTTCAAACAGTTTGAGAAATCATTATGAGTATTCATAGCCTGCCTCATTAAGGTCAAATGTACGAGGTGTCTTCTCTACCAACTCTCCTCTTTCCTCTCTGCTCTCTCTTCATTTTTTTTTTAACAGCAGTAGCACATGTAATAATTACTGCAATGACTTTGTGAGCAGACATTAAACAACCGCAACTGCTGTATCCTGTGATTTTTCTCTCTTCTGTCTGTAAATAGTGGGTCACTGGAGTGCTTTATACTATGACATAGGTAGAAACATATGGCATGAATATAAATGTGCCAGCTATCTTTGCATCCTGATGAAAAGTGTCCCAGAAGAATTAAATGTTTTATTCTATTGCTCATATCTATATAATCAGTTCTTTCAGATGAGAATTCTTACCTGAGAACTGCATTACTGAACTTCCAAGGTACCAAAACTTTTATTCATGCTTATATATGTATATATAAAAAAATACATGTGAAACAAAATTTTTAGCAATTTAATTCAATAAAGTAAAGATTTAGGAAGGAGTCAATATTTTTTTTTAGTTGTTAACTAAAATAGAATTAATTGATGCATATTTAAAGGCAATAAGCAAAATGTTGTCATTGGGCAGTGCTAAGTTGTTGAGTGACAATAAAAGTATAGAGACCTTGTCTAGTGTAATCTCACTGCAGAAAGCTTTCTATAATAAAATTTGAATCGCTTGCCTAAAACAGAGGGAGAAAAATGGCTTCATTGTCTCGATTCTTACATATAAAATGAAGACTTTATTTCTAACAGCATCTCATGCACTTTTCTTTCCATTGTAGAGGGGTTTTGGAGGCTTTTTAACATTTTTAACATCTGTCAGTCATTTTTGCAAGGTAAAATTACATTTGAGAGGTAAAAAGAATAACAAATAATTGAAATTAATTTGGGCTGTTGTTGGAGAGTATCCAAGCTTGTTTCCTTGCAGATGAAACAACAGCAGAAACAACCATAAGAGAAAAAAAATTTTAAAAAGAAGGGGAAAAGCATCAAGGCATTTAAGACACTGTTTTTGGTTGTTTTGACTTATCAAGCTAGACTCTCTGTATAAAGAAAGGAGAAAAAATACTGGGAAAGAAGAAAATATTAGTCATTCAAGCATCAGGGGATCATGTCTAGAGCAGCATCTCTGATGGCAGACTTCCTTCCTAAGGTGAGTTCATCCTCCAAGCATCAGAATAAAATAGTAGACCCATGAGAAACCTGGAAACAGAACAGACTATGTTTACATCTTTGCCTGCCAAGTTGGCTGGACCATCCTGCATCTCAGCGTTAGTTCATTGATTATATTTTTCATCTGCTCTTATTTACAAGGCATGTCCTTTCTATTCTAGGTTTCCTTGGTACATATTTTCATTTGTAATCAACTTTTTTCGTTGTTGTTATTTTTAATTTATGCCAAGTTTGGCTTTCTTGCTTGTGGTACTTTAATGTATCTCAAAAAATTTGATGAGTGTATTTCTCCCCCATGCTGTGGAACACAGTAGTGACTTGCTGCAAAAGCGATTGTGGTTGTTTTTCCATCTGGATACAACTTTCCACTCAGCCTTAATCAGTTGACAGACTGTAATTGTCAGCCTTTACCTGGACTCATCTTGATTATATGCAGCTTGCTGTCTGGGGTCCTTGTGAAATAAATTAGGATGTTTTTCTGTTTGGTTTGTTGGATTTGCCTCAAGTTATCATTGAAACATGATGTTGTTAGGCACCCTTGTGCTTGGCAGTTGTTTGAGTTTCACTGGTTAAAGCCACTATCTCAATGGCAAGAGATGAGTAAGAGGAGTCTGTTGCTGTGTTCTGTCCCAGCATGTTGAGTTTGTCATATTGTAAGGTTTTTAAGGATGGAAGAGTAAAGGACTACAGCCTGATAAAACCATGCTTAAGGGCCATGTGATTGTGAGATTTTTTTTTTTACTTTTATTTTATAAAGTTCAAAACTTAAACATACGCTGCTGTAGAAACAGCCTCCGCACAGAGATAAAGGTTTTAATAATCTCAGGGCTCATCATAATATAAAAACATAGAATGCTGGCAGGGTTGGAGGGAGGTTGTAAATCAACACCTGGTAACTTCATTAAGCAGAAATGTTTCATAACAAAAATGTGGTGTCATAACGTTAGGGTTTGAGTAAATCATGTTAAATTCACATGATTCTAAATCATGTTGGAATATCTCTGGACACTTTCTGCAGTCACTCTTGCATGTGTAGAAAATGAAAAGCTTCCCCAGTGTGCAACTGCAGAGAAAATATCTAAACTATAAAGCAAAAATATATGATGTGAAATCTGCCTCCAGGACAAAGTTCTTGATTTGCTCTGTTTCAGAAGAGAACAAGCTTTATCATTGACACTCAAGGTGGCTTTTCAAGTCACCAATAGAAATATTTCTGGATGTCTGACTACATTCCTTTAATTCTTCCTCTTTTTTTCTGTCCCACTTCAGACTTTGAAGCATCATATAAGAATGTACATGAATAAAAGTATGTAATGTCATCATCTTGATGTATTTCACATGCTCACAGTTGGAGCAAACATCCAGACATCAGGCATAAGATGACTAAACATGTACTGACCTCAAAGCACGAGAACAAATTGACATTTGAGAGTGGCATAGCAGACTTAGTTGAAAATAAAGCAGACTCTTTGTTTTGTCTAATTATTTGGTCTAGGAGAAGAAAAAATCCTGACATCATCTGCAATCAGAAAATATTCCTCATTCGTTGGAAACCAAGCTCTCAGAAATTAGAATACAACAATTCTTTTTAGAGCTCTGTGCATTGCAGGACCCCACAAACCTATATTTCAAGAAATATGCCCATAACTGGGGGAGTATAAAAAAGGGATGGTTGTAAATAAAATGATGATAAGTACCATTTACCTCAAACTGTTACTGTGAATGTTAGAAGCAAATATTTAGCTCTGGATTCACTCCCACACACTTGTTCCCTACTGGGGATGTAAGGAACTTGGCACAAGCTGCTTCAGGCCAGTGATGTGCTTCAGTTATCCCTAGAAAATTGCTCCTGTAGAGAATATTATTGAAAGGCCAAACAAAACTTATGTTTTCTGTAGAACTTTTATTACTTCCTTCGGTCAGAAGATTAAGGTCAAGTTAAGGCTAGACAACTCAATTACCCCTGAAATAATGGAAGTTGGTGGTGGTGGTTTGCAAATTTTATTTTATTTTGATGACAATATTTTCTCAGAGTTTATCTGTTGTTTGAGGGGGGTACAGATGTTGTGAAATGTGTGGTTTTGCCTACTCACTACACCACTGGGAAAGCTGCTCTATGCTTCTGTGGGCTTTGAGCTGTACTGCCTCAAAGCCTAGAAGATGTGAGTCAGTAAGTTCATGCAGGACTTGTGGTATACAGAAATGGTTTCCCATATGTGCTTCTCCCTTACTGCTTCCTTGTCCTTAATCAACAGTGCAAAAAACATCTCATCAAGCCCTATCCAGGGCTGTTTTTATTGACAGCTACTACTGTCTTGTCTTGTTGGCCGTGGGACTAGGAAGAACACCATTTACCTGTTCTGAGCATTGTTGCTATTGATAATTTCTCTGAAATTGGAATCAATGTAGCTAATTGTTCAAAGAGCAGATTAGTTTAGAGGAAATATCTAAAATCCTGTTCAGACCACAAATGGTGTATTATTTCTGAAACAGATAGTCAAGGGATGAAACAATTACAGGCAACTTCTAAGAGTGAAGAGAGATTCTTTCTACTCTAGAATTTCCAACCAGCATTCAAGGTGCAGTGCTGCCACCCTGGTGTGTAATTTTCCAAATAAATTTGTCTAGAAGGGCAGGTAAGCTGTGTTGTCACTATTGCTTTGAAAAATTCTCTTGTATGCTCTTGCTTTCTCTCTTGCTTTCTTGTATGCTCTGAAAGATGAGTTTTAAAAACAAATTTCTTGGGCAATGAATAACCTGCAGAGGATACCTATGTTGATCTGTACACACACATCTAGAGAAAGTACTGCTGATGCAGTTTCCCCAGGCAGGCAGTAGATGTACAGGATGATTTTCCCATGTCTCCCTCCCAGGAGTTCCTAACAAGTGAATTAGTACAGATTATGTAAGAATGTGTGTGTATGAAGTTCTGAAGTGTTATGAAGTTTTTGTGTGAAGGCTCTCTTTGAACACACCAAACAGACACCAAAATTATTTACATGTTTGCATTTTAACACTTAAAATTAGTCTTAGTGCTTTTCTACAAAAAAGAACAAATGTACAGTAACTATAATGTGAAGCTACAGACAATATTTTTACTAATTTCTACTATAGGCACTCAGAACACATTTTAGGGCAGCACCAGAAGTATGCTGTAAACTCCCCTCCACCTCTTCCACATGGGGAAAAAGACTGAAGGGGGATAGAAATGAGGGCAAAAATCACTTAAATCTGGTATCATCTGGAAATGGGCCTTTTTTTTTTTTTTTTTTTAATCTTAAAGGTCACAGAAAGTAGTGCTTCCTCTGAAAATACGGTAGTCAATCAGAAAATGTTATGAAGAGACCACTTAGATCCATTAAAACCAAGGAGGAATTTTCCTGGAAGAACCAGACTCGGTTGCAACCTACTGAGATTATCACTTGCTCCACAGCACCAGAAAGTGAAGAGCAGTTAAAATAAATTGGATACAACTTAAGAGCAAACCAATGCTAGCATTCCATACAGTTTAGTGAGAAGAGTCCAGCCACCATGACCATAAGATTATGAGTCTCTGAGACTTTATGCAGTGAGTAGGGAACAGCTACAGCCAGAGGACTTCCAAAGCAAACTTTTAGATTTGAAATGGAAACCGGCAGTTGCAAACCAGGTCTCTTGTTCAGAAAGTCTTAACTGCTAGGTGTAAGGATCTCCTTCTACTCATGTACTGGAAGCCAAGTGTTTCAATGTTAGGGGTCTGGGTTCACTTTTATTATGGTCAGAGCTCACATTATTAAGAGAGTTAACATGCTTTTTATGCCTCCTGCTTTAGAGTTTTTTTCCATTCACTAAGCCTAAGTTTTGGTTTTTTCAGGAGGCCTGGAAATATTGGCTTTTTCTAGTATGTTTCAGGATATGCTTCCCTGAGTGAGAACTATTGAGGTAATGATCTTCCATTATCCTAGATGAGATTTATGAGACTAACTCTGCACACAGTGAAGCATTCAATAGTAAGCAAGTTAAGAAAATTGGTGCGAAGAAATTATTGCCTTCCTAAAATTGTTTTTGTGGGTTTTGCCAAAGCAGTTCCCTAAACCTTGAGATTATACCACTCCAAAGAGAATAGGTTTTTATCTTCACTTTGGGATGCACTTGTGCACCAGAAATGGAAATCACAGTAGATTTTCTTGCAGACCAGCATTTGCTGACTGCATTGGAATAAGCTTGTGAGTAGGATGAGAGGAGAGGAGAGGAGAGGAGAGGAGAGGAGAGGAGAGGAGAGGAGAGGAGAGGAGAGGAGAGGAGAGGAGAGGAGAGGAGAGGAGAGGAGAGGAGAGGAGAGGAGAGGAGAGGAGAGGAGAGGAGAGGAGAGGAGAGGAGAGGAGAGGAGAGGAGAGGAGAGGAGAGGAGAGGAGAGGAGAGGAGAGGAGAGGAGAGGAGAGGAGAGGAGAGGAGAGGAGAGGAGAGGAGAGGAAAAAAAATATTAAATATGTTTAATAGCATGTCAGTAGTAGTAGGAAAAAATGCCATCACAAAACAATTGTAAATGGAAATGTTATAAATTATTGTGTTGGATACCTAGGACAATCACTACTCAATTGGATTCCCTTTTTCTTAGTGATAGTTTGGGGACAGGAATTTGTGTTCTCACAGAGACATGGACATTCCATAGAAGCTGACTTATCTCTCCAAAGCCTGAGTGTGCATTATTTGTGGTTTTAGATCAGACATGTTTCTGTCAGAAGCATTTTTCTACCTGAAGATGTGTTGTTGCTAAAGTTGTTCTGGTAATTACCACAGAACCAAGCTGAAATGGTCAATCTTACGTGTGTTGTACAGTGAGCATCTGATGAACAACCAGCTGAGCCAACTGGATGCTAACCAAAAGGTGTGTTGAGACTATTCAAGCTACTGACATCTCTGCTAGGCAGAGTAGAATCAGCTGGGGCAGATTCATAAGTGTTTCTTGTCAAAAATGATTAGCAAAAGGCCTTACTCATGAACTTGTGTTGTGCACTGGCATGAATATTCATGACTTGTCTATCTCATCACATAAACCACATTACTTAGAAGTTATAGATCTATGGGAAATAAAAACTACAAAAAAAAAAAGGCACTAACCTACTTTAATTAAAGTTAATATTCAGAGGGCCCTTCTGACATTTCTGCAGTCTTTACCACTGTGTACTGGAGCTCTGAGTGGTTGCTTCACTTCTGCCTGACACTTTTGCCATAGCTGTTGTAGATTTTTGCTACAACTGTCATATTAATATTAAAACCACGTTACTTAATGCCCAGCTGTATTGCAAACCTATACTTTCAAGTGCTTTGCAGGGCTTTGTGGCATCTGCAGTGGAAAAGAAATACTGCAGGTGCCAGAGACCAGCAACCACATTTTTCATTACATCAGAGATGGAAGAATCAAATTAGAGTAGCTGCTGTTTCAGCCTTCTTCCTAGATAGAAGTCACTAATCAATCTTATGGGTTTTAGTAGTGCATGAAGTGCCAAAAGTAGACAATTTTTCAAGATTAGATTTTAATATTTTCAAATCACATAATCTTTTCTGAAAGTGTAGCTAGAACAAAGATAATTTCTCTTGAAATTACTTCTGTTTCTCCCCTGTCCTTTTGTTTCCAGGCCTGGGAAATATCTGCTATTAACTCAGTTGCTAACACTTGGTTGAAATGTATTTTAAACTAATATTTTAAAACCAACATTGAGTCTCTTCCTATTCCCTTTTCAATAATGCTTTTTGCTTCATATGGTCTCTAAGTAATTTCTTCACATTCATGAATGAGACCATATGTGGAGCAATTGTCAGTATTATCTACGTGCTTTTGAGCAAATAAAAAAAGTAAACCTAATTCCTAGCCCAGACCTGTGGATGTCTTGAGGTAGTCAGTTCTCTCAAATGGTCTGTCCTTTTGTCTCTGTAAAAAAATGGGGTATATTTAATGTTTTATTTCTTTTAGGTAGGTATGTTTTTTAGATTTAGGGTTTTTTATTTGCTTGTTTTTTTAAAAAAAAAGGCAATAAAGGGATCTTTATTTTTCATTTATTTGCAACATATTCTTATGTCTGAGTGAATATCTGCCAAGTGACTGTAATAAAATAGATTTTGAAGAAAACTGGACTGTTCACATCTCTTATATATATTGCAAAGATTTTTCCATTATTAGGAAATTCTTAAAAGTTTTAATTTTTTGATCTTTTGCTTTTGTTGAATTTAGTGTTCACTGATTTTATGCATTGATGTTTTAATGCCAGATCTTTTTATAGATGGCTTTTCTTTTGGGATCCAATCTTTTTTCATGGGCTAAAAAAATGCTACAAATGGAAGCTAGTTTTTATCTAAAAACTGAGATTAGTTTTGGTTCTTGAATTAATGATGGAAGCCTTTTACTTTGTGATAAATTTCCTGAAATATCCAGTCTGCATGTTTAGTGAGATTTTACTAAGTAGGTACTCAGTAGATTACATTATAGAGAAATTTCAGCTCTACTGAAATGTTTGACTTTCAGTCTCAGCTTCTCTGAAACAGTTTTCTGAGTACTAGAAATTAGGAGACCTCGCTGTAAGCAAAGGTGTTATTGCCTTGGTAAGGAACAGTGTCTGAATCCCGCATGCTCTCTACGTCTCTGCACAGTTTATGCAGAGGGAACCAAAAGCCTTGCTTTCACCTCTGAAATCCATATACCCAAAGCAATGTATATGGTACAAATCCCCATCCTCACATAGTCTGAATGTCCAGGTTACTTTAAAGGGATGCCCAGCAGCTGCATACAGTTCAAGGCCAGCAACAGAGAGTCAAGTTCCTATGCCTCCTGGGCAGAGACGTGTACTGCTCATGTTCTCTCCTTTAGACACTGGTGGTTGGACATTTTGGAGACTACTATCCCTCCTCAGGAAGCTGTAGGGAGCAGCAAGGTCACGCCTTGGCCTCCTCCTCTCCAAACCAGACAAGCCCAGTGCCCTCAGTCACTACTCAGAAGACATTCCTGCCAGCCCCTTCCCCAGCTTTGGTGTCCTCCTATGAATACATTCAAGTTCCTAATGCTCTTTTTAAATTATGGGGCCCATAACCTCAAACAGTGCTTAGGGAGAGGCCAGATTGGTGCTAAATACAGCAGGATAATCACCTCTTTTGACCAGCTGGCAATGCTGTGTTTGATGCACTCCAGGATGAGGTTTGCCCTGCTGGCTGCCAGGGCACACACTGCTGACTCCTGTTGAACCTCCTGTCAGCCAGGACCCCCAGACCCTTCTCTGCAGCCATTCCCCTCCCAAGTTAGACTTGGGTCTGGTGTTGCTGTATCCCAGGTGTAGAACCCAACATTTGTTCTTGTTGAATTGCATGTCATGGATGATTACCCAATACTCTAACTTATCCAGATCCCCATGCACGGCCTCTTGTCCCCTGAAAGAGTCAACAGCACCTCCTAGTTTAGAATTTTCCATGGACTTGCTAACTGTGCATTCAACTTCTGCGTCCAGATCACTGATGCAAACATTGAACAAACTGGCTCTAGAATTGCAGCCTGAGGAGCACCACTGGTCACTGGTCACCAGCCAGATCTAGCCCCATTCACCACAATACTTTGAGCCCTGCCCTTCAGCCATTTCTTCACCCAGCAGACCATGAACCTGAGGCTTGAGGGAGTTAGGGTTTTTCCTCCCCTTTTTTCTTTTACTTTTTCCCCTCTCGATCAGTGGAGAAGTCTCTTTTAGAGAAGTGGAATGAAACCTTTGACCCATTGAATTCATTGGGGAATTTGTCTATTTTTGGTTCCTTCTGCTCCAGAATTTTGCGTGTATATGCATTTCAAATTGTTCTAATAGTATGGAAGAAATAAAGATGCATAGTCAGTTGCAGACCTGCATTTGGAAATCTGCAAGGAGATTGATTTCTGCAGCTGCTTAGGTGTAATGAAGTTAATAGCTTTCATAAAATCTCAGCATTTGGTTGTATTTTATCCTCTGTAGAGAGTAGTATTAGAAGTAAAGCAATGAGAATTATCTGCCATAGTGTACACTCAATATACATATGTACATATATATGTGTCTGATGGGCAAGAGGAACTTCATAGACCTTTTGAATGTCACTATTTTAATTAGATCCATGGATAGTTTAATGCTCTTCTGTTCTTGGAGAACCCTATGGAATTCAGACGACTGCCTTAACATTCAAGGGGGTATAATTTGTTTGTCTTCTTCAAGGAAATAAACTTCCTATTTGTTGAATATGGCAAACATATCAAATAAATAGCAAAGTGGCTAATAATTAGAGAAGGCACTTGAAGACCCCTAAGTAACTGATTGATAAATGAATTCCATCACCACTGAAAATTTCACTTTAGAATTACTTCTTTTATTCCAGATATCATCTTTTTATATTATGATGGAGAAATCATTTAAAATTCTAAATAAAATGTAGTCAAATAGCTCAGTGTCCAGCAAAGCTGCATGAGGTGCATGTGTATTTACCAAGAGAAAAGATTATGCATATGTAAAGAAGAGTGATTGACAGAGGCCAAAGGGTAGGCCCATGCCAAGCAAGCTCGAATGCATGGATAAGCTGTAGTCGACTTTTGCAGGAATCAGCTTGACCATATGTGGAATTTGCCTGATCCAGTGTAGTATTCTCCATAACCCCAAAATACCAGACTGATGAATGTGAATAGAAATGTTTCCTTGCAAATTTGTCGTTGCTCTAGAAAGAGTTTTGCTGTTGTAATAGTTGGTTTCCATATATACTTGGTACCTCAGTAGGAGCCGAGACAGTCTAATGCCTCTTTTTCCAGATAATGATACAACAAAACACTTAGCTATTCAATTCTGTTGAACTTGAACTACAAAGTTCAGTTATGCACAATCGAATTTTTCAGCATCTCAGAAATATCAATTTAAAATATATCATTTCTACATGATACTATTAAATATATCAATAGATGGTGTTATATTTCTGAGTGGTTTTGGAGTATATGGGATAGTATTTGCAAGCCTTTGATGAAAAAGAAAGTAATATTAGATCTATTAAAAAAGCATCGTCATTTTCACATATGCCACCCTTTTCTCCAACTTCTGTGGTGTTTTCTGTATGCTCTGATTTCTATATTGAGGCATAAAAAGAATATTCAGGAGCACTAGGTTTATGGAAATAAATATATTCCTGCATTTCTTCTCATGAGTCCTATGTTAGAAAGAACTTTCTGAAAGCATAATCTGTTGGATATCTGCTAGCAGGAAGCCAGTGAGGCAGCTGGTGCAGCACTGGGCTTTCTTAGAGTGTTGTTTTTCTGCAGCACTGTCTTTGACCTGTATGACAGGGTACTACTTTTAGAGATGTGTACTGCAAGGATACTCAGAGTTTCTGAAAATGCTAATTTGTATTTCCTTAGAAGAAACATATGTGTAAAAACACTCTGTTCCTTCAGGTGGAAATAGTGTCCCCTGCAATGGGTTATAGTGTTTTAATGGTGGTCCTGAGATGAGAGGGAAAGAGAAGGCATCCTTTGTCTACAGAGAAGTGAAAAACTTAACATTTGAGAATTTCCAGAAGTTGAAAGTTTCTTATTGGTCTAGCATGATATATATTCCCCATTCTTATAGTACTTTTAATTCCTCCATTAGAAGAATTATACTAATGAACTTTACTACTCATAAGTGCAAGTGGGATATTTGTCTTTTCTCAGGACCAAGCTGTGTCTTTTACTGTAAACTAGCATAGAAATTTATGATTTTTCTCTTCTATTCTTAAATTTAGATTAAGACAGAATGAGATCATAACATTCAGAAGAAGAAAATCTTTTAAGCATACTTTATTAAATTTGCTGACTTTACTGTGAAGTCCGCTTGTCTTTTTCTTTTCTGCTAATGTCACTCTGTGCTACATATCAAACCACAGGTGTACTAAAAACTTTCATAGAATACCTTTTAAAATAATGCATGGCATGATAGTTTAGTATAGAATTCAAATCATACTTCATTTGAGAGATTACAAATAAAGACATTCAAAATTCTTCTGTCAGTCTCAACATAGCTTCATTCTACTATCCATCTTGTCCATCTAGTATCAATGTGTTTTGAATTTCCTAAAGAATTTTTAGCACAGTTGTCAAAAAAATACAGGAAACATGATTTTGTACTAAACTATGTATAATGGTAGTTTTTGGTTTTTAATTAGAGACCTCTCAGGTTTAGGTAGTAATTCAAATACAATTCAGAATAATGATGAAATAATTACAAACTACCAGGAACATGCACTAAAACTTGGAATTGTAAGTTCTTCAATCTGGAGGCACCTTTTGAAAGCAAAATAAAAAGGTTTTCAGGAGGTTGGCTAACATTCAGTTTATTGATGCAGTAATTAGAAAGGGTACTTCAGCACACCAAAGTCCTTTTCCTGTCTGTCTGCAGAGTGGGTTAGCAGGATGTGAGAGAGGAGAGAGGAGTATGTTGTTCTTTAGAGAACCAAGTTGGATCAGTGAAGAGTATGGTGAGGATTCAAGCATTTAGCTGATGGGGGAATGAAAGGTAAGGAGAGTTTTTAGTGGTAGCACTTGAGAACTGCATTAGTCCTCTTTCTGCCTCTCCATGAGAATAGAAAGTCAGCCAGAATAGCTCAGGAAATGGTTTCCTCACGGACCAAGCTAACATACAGAAAGTTTTGAAGAGCCCTTTTCTTCAGCATATCCTTTGAAATATATTCTTTAAAACTGTGTTACTTTTTTTCAGTGATTCTAGGAAGACCTGTTTGGGATTGTAGCTAAAGGATTGTGCTATGTTGCTTTGTAAAAGAAAAAAATCAGGCAGTAGTCGATTTTTTTTTCAAGCTCATATGCTCCTATTATGGGCTAGAATGAACTGAAGGACACTTTAAAGGAGACATATTTGATCTTTCCATTTGTGTAATTATGGGTTATATATAATGCTGCTCCTCAGAAAGTAGAATCAGTTTTCGATTCTTGAGTTATTGAACTGTTAAAAAAGTTTCCAGCTCTTGTCCATATTCTGTTCACTGTGCTGAAAACAACCACACTGTTAATTCTTTTATGGCCTTTGTTCTTGACTTTAATGTTCCTTAATCTAAACTGAACTGCAATTGCCATCTGTTAGACCAGGCACTTAAATGATCCGAGTCCTCCTTCATATGGCTATACTGTATCTCATTATTTATTGTTCCTTTCAATATAGGATTATTTTTAAACTCATACTTCTAATAGCACCCATAGGAGGTAATTTTTGACATTAGGGCCAAAATTAGGTTTAAGCTTTTTTCCCCCAGGCACTGTTTTTCAGCATAACAATATCTGTTGTTACAGTCTTTTTTCTATGAAGGCACAAGTGATCTCTATTCTGTTTCTCAAGGTACTCTTGTCATTAGCTTTTCACATGCAACTGTGTTGAATGGTTCAAAATTATCTCTAGCAATCCAGAGAAGTCATCCTCTTCTTGTCTCTTGACTAATGTCCCTTCAAGTTTCTACAAGTTGAATTGGAACAGCCATTTCATTATCACTTCTCTGGAAACTTTTGGTCCCCTGAAAACTGTATTTTGGTCACTTCTTTCCACTCTATTTTGTAAAGTATCTGAATTTATCTATTATATATAGATTTCAATTATTAGAAAATTATATAATTCAATATCACTGTAAATTCACAAATAAATAAAGTTTTCCCTTTCCTGAATTGTAATGAAAGAGACTATGTAAATACAAGGGAAGTGTATTGCTTCACAAGACACCATCATAAGTAAAAAAGAACACAATAGTTCATAGTTAAATTTGAAAATTCATTATTATCTTGATCAAGAAATAATGAAAGGAAGGAATGAAAGGAGTAGGCATAGAAAATAAGTGCAGGAATGGCTCAATTACATTTTGGGATTGATCCTATTCCCCACCTAAACAGACTGAGAAACTGACTGACTTTGCTTTCTACAGAATTCAGTTCATAAGAACACTTCATTTACTCTTTTTATTTTTCCTGAATATTGGATTTTTTTGGTCTAAACCCCATTTTCTACATTAGCAAGATGATAGCAGTTCATATCACCAGAGTAACTGTACTGCAAAATTGACATTTGCAAATCTCAGGAAAGATTTTCAAAACACTCATTAACTTCAAACGAACGTATATTTTTCATTTTTTATAAATTCAACTGTAGCTCCTTTGAAGTCCACAGCAGAATTAGTTTTAAATTGCTATATATCGTTTTAAGCTTTTATATATAAACACACATAGGGAGAAATATAATAGGATGGAGAAGAGGATATTGCCTACTGTCATATTTTTTCTACATCAATTGTATAGATCAGGTCTTGCATCTATAACATCATTGCAAAAGGGGCTTAGTTTATTCACATTGCTAATGACTGTAGTGTTACCATCCCACACAATTCAACAATACCAACTAGGGTCTTATCCGAAAATAAAATTGGAGACCTCATAATATGAGATGATTATGGTTGTAATTTTTGCCCTCCCTAGAAGGCAGTCCACTTTTAAATCGGTAATCTTATCTAGTTTCTTGAGTGATTTGTAGTGTAACATATTGTAGAACATGCTGCAGTAATCTAATGAAGGGACAAAAATACTGATGATGGTAAAAATCATGATGTCTAATAAAGAACTACTTCCAGGTTTTATGTGCCCAGCTATTCTCAAAATCGTCTTCTCTGAGATTTCAACCAGGAACCAAGGTGTTCTCATACATCAGCCAAATTTTAGGTCAGGAAACTGCATCCAACAAAAAAAAAAACACCACATATCTATTGAGAGGGAGAGGGAGAGTGAGCAGATGATCTTTCCTGAGAAATAAAACTGTTTTGTGATTTCTCTAAGATACCTAATAAAATGATATCTTGAGAATATAAGTCCATTCATGAAAAAAAAAAAAAAAAAAAAAAAAAAAGGCAAGACTCTAATAAATAAATATAACTATAGGTTAAAGTAAAAGGGGGGAAATGTATGCATAACTGTCCAATACAAACATTATTTTCTGAAGTTTCTTTTTCAAACTTATTACCGGATAATTATCATTACAAAATATTACTTAATTTATTTGCCAAAAGCACATTTTCTTGCTTAACTGAGCACCAAGCAAATGCGTGAGGAAAGTTCAGTACTAAAAGAAACTATCTGCAAAATAGTCAATAGCATAATGATGAATACCATCATACCATCATGAAATATGTTGAATATGAAGTGGTAAAAATCACTTGTGTTAATATTTTATTTGATCACTTAAATAGCTGGTGATCAAGGAAATTCTAAATTTCATTTCTCTTTTTATTAATGAAACATTACTAATATTTATTTATTATTTTATTAGCCGACTACTTCACTTTTTATCAGTCAAAGGACTAATGGGTGGCAGGACTGTAAGTCAGTCATTGCAACTGAAAGTTATTTTCAGCAAAATGTATTATGTCAATTTATTGTCATTTTAAGGAAACAGGTGGTCATTTCCTTTTTTAAAAAACAATTTTATTCTTAAATTAAGGAATCTAATCTTACTGTAATATCAATCTGTTAGAGAGGAACTGTTTCAGCAAAGAGTAATGTGCAGACTAAATTACAGGGAACCTATTTTCTCTATAATTGCATCAAATGTATTAGCAGTTTGGATCTAATTAGATTGTTCTTAGTAAAAACCATTATGAATTCTATTAAGAATCTATGGTTACTGGTTTTAGGCATTCTATTCAAAGAAAGTTATACTTCCTCTTCACTGCTAAAAACAAAACAATGGTGGAAGAACCACTTTTTTTTTTTCCTGTACAACTGCAACATGCTGTGCAACATTAAAAAAAGAAATGCATTTGAATGAAGAAGTGGTCATCTTGGAGGCCCTTATTTTCCTGAAGTGTTAGCAATTAGCTGGTGTTGGTACTCTATCCTCCAGTGGGAAAGCTAGAATCAGCCTAGTATATCCAGTTATGAGCTCGTGTACTTCCGTGTGTAGGGAAAGTGTACTTTGGTGGTGCGTAAGTCATATACACAGCTGTGACTGACAAACTGTCTCTAAACTCTTATGGTTAGCAACAGCCATATGTCAGGTGTTCTTCAGACAACTACTAGTGTATTAGGGGAATACTCATTCCAGTATTGTGGTGGTGGTAATTGACAGGAATATGTATCAAATTACTGTTAACTAGGACAGATTTTTCACTTCTGTGTACCTTAAATGGGACTTCTGTGTACTATTGATGGAAAAAAAGGGGTGGCTTTTCTTTGAGGTTTTGATATATTAACTATGACTACCATATCTTGCTCTCAGCTACATGGAAGTAATGACATAAATGGTGAGGATACAGGTATTTGAGATAGTGTGAACTATCAGCATTACCTTTTCTGTAAGGGAATTTGGCTGCAAATAGGTTACTTATTCAATCTCTCTCAAGAATGGACTCAGCAAACAAGGGGTTCCTGAGCAACTGAAAATATAAGTGAACACATTGGCCTTATCGTCAAGCTATAAATGTCTAGTTGATTTCCAGGGGAAGTATAAACACATTAACAAATTTTTAAGACTAAAAGTCAAAAAGAAGTTTGTAATCAGCATTCAGTAGATAAGGCTAAGATTTCTGCCTGGCATCTATCTCTTTTAAGTTTTTCCAGACATCTTGAAGCCAGCCCCAGATATATAACTATTTGTGGTTCAGGAGTCTGGTTTTGGTGGGGACAGGAGATGGATTTTTGTCTGTGACCATATTACACTGTTAATGTGTTTTCCCAAGGAAAGGCCCTACCATTCTGTACAGTTTTGGTCCTTGTGTCATGGCAGTGCTTTACAGTTAAATCAGGAAAATGTGAGAAGAGCGTGAAATCCCTTACCCAGAGAAGGAGCTTCCTACCTGTACACCAGCCACAGATTTTCCTCCACACTCTCTCTGTGCCTGACCTGCAGGCACAGATGGTTCAGCTTCCCGAGTTTGGACAAGACAGCTTGCTGAATGTGTTTGTAGGTCATTTGATCCAGACTATCAACAAATTAGTTGCAAGTGAAATAAGACCTAGGTTTATTTTCAGTATCTGACCAGGTGTATCCTAATCAATCTCCCATCATCTTTTTAGACAGCAGGAAGAGATTGAGTTGCTTTTCTGTAAATGATTATTGACTTTATGCTCATATATATGTATATTGAGAAAAAGATATATTACAAGCTGCAACAGGTTCTTATCTATTAGGAGTACTTGCATTTTGACAGAAAGTTGAAGTTGTTCAGAGGATGCATTTGACTGACAGGAGTATGTTTATCTTCTTCAATTCAGTGTGCCACAGTAAACTTTCTACTTCCTAATTTTGATGCCTTAGGTTTTAACTTTTATGTAACTATTTAACTTAGTATGTAACTCTGAAACTTAATATAGCCTGTTAGCTACTGTTCTCTCATGCTGGTTAGACATAACAAACCCTTTATGGGCCTGAACTCAAGGACACCTTGTTGTCCCAGGCCCCAAAATATGTAAACTAAGGCCTCTGACGGGGAGCAAACTTGGGGTAGTTACATCTTTGCTTGAAAAAATAAGTGGAGAATTAACCCTGATATGCAAATGGACCAAACTTATAAAAGTGTGAAAAACCCATGACCCAGTGTCCATCTTGGGTGGAACCCCTCAGAGGTTTTTGACTCCCAAGGTGGGTACCACTGAAGGCCGTTCAAATAAATACCCACTTTATTCTGTTAATCTTGTGTAACCTCTGCTTTCACATAGCCACTTCAAGGCATCACTTGGAGGGGAAGTGACTGGATATTGGCTAGAATCTGCTATCCATAAGAAAAATCCTTCTCAAACATAACGCCTAACACAATTTCTATTGCTATTCACATTCCTGTACCTTCTTAGTGGCTAGTCTAGGAGTCTTTGCTCGGTGAAAAATCCAATAAGAGATTCTAACTGTCCTAGTACATTCATTCCTTACTGACACTTTTGCGTTCTTACATGTACAGGGTTTCTGCTAAAAATGAGAGGTTTCTGTCAGTGAATGTATAAACTATCTCAATCCTTTCTTGAAAATGAATCTGCAGTAAAATTCCTTCCCAGGCTCTTAATGAAACTGGTTATTCTCTATGTAAGTTGAAAGGTGATAATTACAATTTTTTTATTGGTGCTTGGGAGTGGGATTCCTTTCTCCTGATTTTTCAGTTTTTTTTCTCAATGAAAGAATGTTGCTGTGTTTTATAAAGACTGTTTTATTGGACTAAGGATATGAATATTAAAATAATAACCATCTTGAGTTACCTGTTGAATTTCATCTCATTTGGCTAGTGATGTGCACAACCTGTGGAGGATGTGTCTGCTTTGCTTACCTTATCTCTGAACATTTGATTAGAAAGACTTAACACCATATCAGTTGCAAACACATGGGTCCACATGATTCCGTATAATCCAAAATAGCCTGATACTATGCAGTAAAAATTAAGACTGGAAAATAAGGCAGAGTACAGAATTCTGGAGATAAGGATAATCGTAACAAGGAGAGCTATCTTTACTCTGGGTCGCACCAAAACTCATCAGTGTATGTGAGCTCATTTCTGTGAACTTGGTGAAGAAGTATTGAAGCACTTTTGAGTAGGTGTCAGTTTGGCAAAGTGTTTCCATGTAGGTAAAATATTGAAGTGCAGGCTACAAGTTTTAGAATGACGGAGATTTGCATTAACAGGCAAGAGATTTACATAGGACTGAAAACACACTGCAATGCACTACATTTTATGGGTTTTATCACTGTAAGGCACATCTGTCAGGTGAATTAGTATACTCTGAAACTGCCAGGTGATCTCCCTGGAGAGTCTGTTTTTGTGATAAATAGAGCAAAGTTAGCAGTATGGTGTGTTGTGTTTTTGCATCTCTGAAGGACAGCTGTGGTCAGTGGTGTTGCTTGACAGGAACAGCTGGGGCAAAGGCCTGACTGACTCATTTGGGAAACTGGGCTTCTGTGCAAGCCAGGTGAAGGCACCAGAGTAGATTCTTACTAATGTTTTTTAAGGTTCTGCATTTTTTATTCCAAGACAGATTTATCTGACTTTGCCCTCAGCACTAGAAATACATAAGGCAGAAAATTTAAAAGAAAAACAGAAAAACAATTTAAAATGTGGAAGAAGCATACATGAATAATACTACTGACAAAATCTGATGCACTTCTAGGAAGTTTTGTGGTGATGTGTTTCAAGTTCGTCTATAGGGAAAAGACAATTTTCTGGGGTTTATTTACAGAGGATAATTGACCTATTTAAGTCTTTGTCTATGTGAGATGGACAATATGAGTAGTATGCACCAGCTGAGGTAGTGGATTTTTAGAGTGGTACCTAGTCAACTTCAATTTTAAAATTCTTCACACCTAAGTGATGGAATAGTATTCTTTCAGGAAGACAGTATCAATAATATTGACTGAGTCTTCATAGTTTTCATTCTGAAACCCTATGCCTTGCTCCGATAATATCTTTTTCATTTAGGTTCAGTAGAATGTCCCTGTAAGAAAAATTAATGGTTGGTCTATAACAGGAAAGTTTCTGTGCCTCATCTTTGTTTCCTTTCTAAACTACCTTCCAACTTCAACAAATCTTTCTATAAGAGGAGTGTGGAGTGTGTTGTTTCATTATTATGATCTCTCATCTTAAATCTCCTCTGGTAACTACTGACAAATGGTTCACAGTAACATTTCTAGTGACTTGCTGCTCACTAGTTTAAAGCAATATAATGCATACAGACGTTGTTGTGGGCTGGATATCACACACTTTTTGCATGACCCTGCAAAAAAAGTCTGTTAGAGGTGTTGAGATTTGGCCAATATTGCTGTATTTCTTATCAAAAAATTGAGGTTGTACTTCCTTCTTCCTTGTGCCTTTTCACAAATAAACAGAAGCTTTTGTATTTCCCTTCTACTTCAATTAGTTCTTATGTTGCTATCTATACAGTAACCAGAATCAGTAAGGTCATATGGTGTTGCTGCTTTAAAATATGTAAGATTCAATAAGCAGTAATTTTGTTTTACCCAAGAACATAGCTTGGGTAAAAAATGTGGAAACGTTTTCAGTATTAATTTCTAAGTGAGGTAATCACATGAGAATCTGGTGCATCCTTGTTGTTACTTTACTACTATTTACTGAAGCATGGTACAATTTACCAGGCACAGTGATTGTTCTTCACATAAAGGCTTTGAATCTTTAGGGCATCAGGCTTGTGTCCTGATAAAAGTTAATCCTTATTAGACCCATATGTAACTATAGGGATCAGTTGTTTAAGACTTCTAACATGGTATTTTTGGTATCTTTTCATAAAGGTGATCAGTTTCTTCTCTTCTTCAGCTCACAGTTGTTGGAACTATGCTGTCACATGATGGCTTTTCATGTTCAGTGCCCTCCTTCCCCACTACCACCTCAACAAATATCTTGCATAAAATTTTACTTTTTGTCAAAGGCCTAAATTTATTCTAATTCAGTTCCACTGTCTGCCTTTTACCCATTGTTGTCTTGTCTTTCTTCCCCTCCCTTTCAGAGGATAAAGTATGGACAACTGTGTACCATGATCTGCAAATGCAGACTTCTGTGGGAGGCAACAGCGTGGAGAAGTTATCTGTGCTGCAGCTCAACTACAGCGCAACAATGGATCAGATTTCTGCCATTACCAGTAGTGCTGAATACTGTGAGCAGTTTATCTCCTATTCTTGCAAGATGTCCCGGCTGCTGAATACACCAGGTAGGCTGAGAATGGGATATCCATTAAATACAGTGTTAAGGAACTTTATCTCAACAATTTAACAGGTATGGCTGTTAGAGAAGTCCATT
Organism: Aphelocoma coerulescens; assembly: GCF_041296385.1. Taxonomy (NCBI): domain Eukaryota; kingdom Metazoa; phylum Chordata; class Aves; order Passeriformes; family Corvidae; genus Aphelocoma; species Aphelocoma coerulescens. The sequence continues at coordinate 59,277,856 of NC_091015.1, read as the reverse complement.
CATTGAAAGTACTTTTTTGTTCTCCTTTGCTAAAGTTGACAAAGAGAATGAAAATGCAGAAGACATTTTCTTAGGAAAATTTGCCTGTTTGCTTACTACTACAATGGTTTTTATTGCACCACGTTTGTGCGTTCTTCTCTCAGATCTGTTGCTCCTTATAGCAGATGGCATTTGGTAAACACAGTAGCTTTTAAAGTTTAATCAATAGAGGCACTGAAAAATTGCTTTGAACTTTATCCTGTTTTTCTGGTTGTCAGTTTTCACATGCTACAGTCAGCAAGGGCACTGGCTGAATGAATGTTGGAATTTTTCCACTAGCACTTTTGAAATAGTTTCTTAAATGCAGAGTATTTGTGGGTAATCAGATGCCTTATACATTGTAGAGAATGTCATGGTCAGTAACGCAGTTGTGTGACAAATTATATGCTATTACCTACAAGCAGATCCATTTTAAGATCCTTCTTTTGCTGTGTAGCTTTACTGGAAGAGAAGAAACCCTTTCTCTATGTGCCTCCTCAACAAATATTAGTTGTTCCAGAATTAGCACACAAAGAAGGAATTTTGTTTTAAAAGCTCTATTAACATGCAACAAGTACTTTATATGTGCTCTAATTGTGTATGATAGATTTTGATATTAAATAAATCTTAATGGTACTTAAGGAAGACTGGTTTATACGTGGAAACATATTTTCGTGATTGTGAACTGAGTTCATTGTGATAAGAGCAACTCAAATGCATTTCAAATTAACTTAATGGCTGCATGTTTAAAGTATTATACTTTAGGTTGCTTTTCCTCATAAAAATTTTTTGTATGTTTTCTTATGGTGCTATAGATAAGGATTCATTTGGAATGCATGTACATCTTATTCCTATTTCCATAAGCATTCCATTAGTCAATAGACACTGTAATGCTTGTTACTCCTCTCCATCCTCCCTGCTGTTTTTTAACTAATTCTAATGCATGGTTTGTCTCTGCTGCTGTTATTTTGCTTAATTTAGAGTAGCACAGTGACTCTGCAATGTGGAAAATGATTTGTTCCTTCCTGGTCCATAATATATAGGATCCCGAACCATGTTCGCAACTAGAAGTGTTCTGATTGGATTCTGCTGATGGATACAAGCTCCTTGCTTGCATATGCTTCAGAAAAGTTGTATATGAATGTAGCTTTGGCAGGTGTTTAGAAGGCAAATTTATTTGGTAATAGAGCTGGAGATACTGTGCTTAAAAAGCTCACAGTTTGCAAAGAGTACCGTGTTAAATTCTTCTTCTTGATATGTACAAGACTATTATTTCAGGACCTATTTGTACTTGTTAGTATATGTTTATATTATAATAAAATAAATATATACTGTAATTGCAGGTGTTTGCCCTAGCTTCTAGATTTAAAGGACAATTAAGCAGCACACAAAATACTAAGCACACAAAATACTAATGATTGTTTTTTTCTAAGAAACAAGCAGTTCCAGATATTTGCATGAATGTTCTTAGAAAATTTTGAGCATACTTTGCAGGTATCGCCTTCTTCATGTTTTCATCTTTTGCATAGAAAAATAATTTCTCTTAGAAATTCTTTGTAAGCCATTTTTTTGGTCTGGAAAGTGAGTTTCCACAGATGTTCTATAATGTAGGGGTGGTTTTCTTTTTAAGCGAGGGAAAGAAGCAACAATGGTTATTTTAACCTAGACAGTAACAAAAAATCACTCTGCAGTGTTTGCACAACACCTGTAAGGGTTTGTACACATAGAACCACAGTGATTTGTGTGTTAGTGGGAAAGAGGCTGATCCAGTTTCTTTCTCTGTGTTCTTGGCTTCAGTGTATGGTTTCTAAACTAAGGAACTAATTTTTCATACCTTTCTCTGTTTTGGAGGATTGCCATATTTGCTGAATATATTATGCCACCCTATTCATCTCACAACACAGCTCGAAGCACTCTTGTGGCATCTTCTACCACTTTGTATATAAATCATTATAGTATGGTTCCCACACAAAGAAATGGAAAAAAAAAAAAAAAAAAAGAGGTTTTTTTGTATTCCTCAGGAAGTGAGCACCTGGTGGTATTGCAGCCAGTAGTAAAACCTCCATTAGCTTCACAGGATCAGGATAGCATTTGTGGCCTTGACCTTAGGTACTTTTCAAGGCTGGGACTTTTTCTCATACCCCTTTCAGATGTTTAAATAACCACTTAGGATAGAAAGGTACTTTTGTTTTAAAGTGCATCAAAGAGAACTGAGAACACACAGAAGATAGTTAAGCAATTCAACTTCTTTGCTTTTTTGTCTCTTGGGAATCCTGTCACTTTACAACATTGTTCCTTCTCAGGGAGAAATCACTCAGTTAACATATTTTAAAAAATCAGGACTCAAGTTGTTTATTGATCTATTAATGACAGGTAGTTAACTAGCCATTAGGGGAATACAGCTTTTGCTGCTTATAGTTGTGAGTTTCCTGACAAGGCAGAGATATATACAATTCCACTGATTCTGCTGCTAATAGTGCAAAATAGTGCAATATAATGCAAATAGTGCAAAATAATGCTTTTGGTATGAAACAGAAACTACATCAAAATTCTGTGTTTGAGGAAAGCCTTCACATTAACAAACCTGTTTTGTTGTGGGGGTTTTTTTTGGCTGCAGGCATAGCATTCAATGAATTCTCATTGTCATGTGATTTCAGAGGGATATATGAAACTTTGTACAAACTAAGCATTCTCATTCTTCTGTTATGAGTTTTAGACTTTAAGAGTTTATTGCTTCATGTTCATGTCTTTTTTTTTAATAATGGGCTTTCATCCAAGCAAAATAACGTGTACATTCTAGCAAACAGTTTAAAATCATTGCTGGCAATAGGGATTGGGAGTGATTTTACAGATAATAAAGCCCCTGACTTCTATTTAGTCTGAGGGAAGATAGCAATAAGAAGTTTCATTTAAATTAAGTCATAAGTGACTTCTGAAAGCATACCTGAAAAATAAAAAACCCAAAAGGCTATAGGATAATTCACATTTGAAGATACTGCAGAAGGTCATCTAGTTCAATTTCCTGCTCAAACCTGAATGAAAAGTCCTTGTCTAGTAATCAGCAAAGACTATCTGGAAATGCAATTTTCTGTCTTTACTGTTTTGGCTTTGGGGGTTTTTTTTAGTTTGTTTTGAACTTGCAGCCCAATATGTTATAAATTATGTTTAAACCTAGGTGTCTGTTTCAAAGCCTTGACTAAAGATTATTCGAGAATCAAAATTAGTCAAGATAGCTTGGTGACTTTCTTAGGAAAGTGCAAAACCAGATACCTTTGCTGAAAATACACCATGTTATCACAAGAAACAGTAAAACTATGGGTACACTGTAAATCTCTGAGGAAACGGTTTTCAAGCAGGGATCTTGCAGTGGTTGCAGTTGTCTCACTGCCTTTATGGTCCTGACTTTGATACAGATTTGCTCAGATTGTAGAATTTTTTTTAAATCAGTGTGAGATTGATGTTTCTTATTGTCTATTTATATATGGGGTTTTTTATGATAGTAATTACTTTTTGAATATGCAGTTATTATCATGATAGAGGTTTATTCTTGGCAATTCAAGTAACTATGGCAGTTAATAAATGAATGAAATAGTAAACCCATATTATTATTATGGGTTTTATTATTATTATTATTATTATTATTATTGATCATAATTGCAGCATAATAACAATGTACATATATATGTAAATTTGAAAAAAAAACAAACAGATTTTTGGGTTTGTTTTTCTCTTTTACAATTACATTTCTCATATCCTCTTTTCTACTTGTTTCCTTGGAAACTTCCATTTTGAGAGGATAATGATATGTTTAGTACTGAGGACATGCAGAAAGTTGTCTGTTTTCTGGGTTCTCAGTGCCCATATGCTTTCCAATTGATATGGGAGATGATAGGACACTTGCCTTTTTTGCAAACAGGAACTTGGAGACAGAAGAAAGTTCTTTTGTGCCTGCTGGTTAACAAGCAGGAAAGCGGCAATGCAATACATAGTATCAGTTTTCCTTATAGGAAGAAGCTTCCCTTTGCTGTAAGAAACAATATTATCACAGAGAACAGTGATACAATAAACTCATAGAATGCAAAATGTTAGTTAATAAAACTGTACATCTGCATCCACTCTTTTCATGAGATTTCCTAGTAATACCCACTCGTGACTTTCTTGGTATGAATTTTCCATGGGCCACTGATCTTTGCCTAGAAAATGGGAGGGAACAGCATGCTGGTTCTGCCATTCTTCCTTTTACCATGGGAAGGGAGAAGGGCTGCTGCATTCACAGTACCTGTGTCTGTCATTTCCCAGAGCTATAGGAACGGTAACAAATAATCAGAGTGGGAGCTAAAAGCATAGATACAACAGAGCAAGATCTGTTGGTGTTGTGTTCCAATTTTTATTCCTATTCACTGTGCCTGGAGGCAGCATATGAAAAACATATAGCAGAGTTACTGCAATACATGAATTACTGTTTCAGCCCTGTTTTTCTCGGGAGGAAATGAGACAACAGCTTCATGAATTAAGGAGCTAAACAGGTGAAATAGAAAACTTAATTTGATGTTTGGTTGTTTCAGTTGCAATAAAGCAATCATAACACCAGTAGGAAGTAAGATTTATGCATACACCGAGATAAAAACAAAGTTTAAAATTGCAATATGCTATTTTTCCTCAGTAGCTGTCCAAATCAGAACCTAATGAACTTATGAACTTTCCCATCTCTACCCATTAACTGATCCAGAGTGCTAGTTGCAGATATAATTCCTGCTTAACAAGAGTTTTTGAAAAGGAGTCTGAGGGTGGAATGGGATTTCTGCAGTACTACAGTGATGAATGGAAGTCTCTCCAAAACTTGTTCAGGCTTTATCATTCTATTTTCAATGTTCTTCCAGAAAACATGCCCCTCAGCTGTCATGTATCTTGTCCAGCCTTAATAATATTGACTGACCACTTCTTCTTAATGTTCTAAAAGAGCTGATTTCAACTTCTAGTGAGTTTTAAAGCACAAGGATAGCAAGAATAATAACCTTACTCCATTCTGATCTACATGCTCGTGTCCTAGAAGTGGAAACCATTAGCTTTTGGGAATTCCTTTAGTCATCATTATGTTGCCATACAACGGAAGCAGAAAATAATTCATCTGTTAATGTTTCTCATGAAATACACATCATTCTCTTAGGTAAATGCTAGACAGATAAATGGTTATCTTGAGCTCATTTTTTCCATCCAGTTTTTAATATACCCTTCTCTCCTCTTTTTTCACTCTGCACCTTTGTTTGTCTCTTACCAATTTCTTCAAGTTGTTTTGATACTGTAATCACTGAGTCTCCTAATTTCACTTAATCTTCATCATTCTTTTAGCTGGTCAACTATTTCTGCTGATTTTCCAAGTTTTCATTGCTGTTGTGTAGGAATTAGACTTAATCCAATATGACTAAAGTGGAAAAGGGTACATGTTGCTTTGGTGTTTGTTAGAAATAGTAGTAGCTGATAAGAGCTTTGTTAATATAAGAAGTCCTCTATGGAAATTGTAACTGCAGTGCAGTGAACTCTATTTCTTTTGCTATGCCTTTTTAAGGAAAAGTGATGCATATGAGTTTTAACTTTGCAGTTCTAGCAGAATGTTCTAAACCAATTGTTTCTCATACCATCTCTCTATGTGAATGTGAGCTACCTATTACTGGAAAAGATTCACTATTTTTATTTCTTAAAATAGAGCAAGGCAATAATTTCCCCACTTATTGTATCATGTTTTATAAAAGCTGTTTAAAACCATTCATGGTTAATGTTTTCACAGAAATAATCACAGCCATTGCTTCTTCACAAACCCAGGTCATTCTGGGGAAAAGTTATCTTTCCTGGTGAATGACCAAAACAGATTAGTTTATTAATTTCTCAGACAAAATGAGTATGTGGGTGGTGTATCATTGCACGTCTTGTCATTACTTTCTCCTAACCCATATCCTAAATGCATTTGCATTACCCTGAGTATATTTTTCCTAAGCAAATATGCAGTAAAAATATCCAGTGTTTCTTTCTTCACTACCATTCCTGAGATGAATGTGTCAGAAAGAACTGTATGAATAATCCAGCTATAATTTAACACAGTTAAAATGGCATTTTCCAGTGCATAAAACAGAGCTCCATTCCCTATTGTGTTATGATTGTCTCTTGGTTTTTTCTTCATTAATTGCCCTGTGTTTTGCCTCATAAGTTGACCAGGGTTCAACTATTATTGAAACATTGCCTGCCCTGTTTTCATGGATGAGGTAGTACTGTTTAATTTCTTGAGGCTGGGACTTTTACCCTTTATCTGGAGGTTAGAGTTAGGCTTTCCTACATTCTAACCTGACAGCCTGGGGCATTGAGCTATAATTTGTGTATTTGGAAAGTTTTCTACTTCTCAGGACCCTCTTTAAGCAGTCATCAGTTAATGCTGGAACTGCTTTGTAAGAATTGTTTTTTGTTGTTAGTAATGTTGCCAGATCCCACCCCTGATATCGTACAGGCTTTTCCTAGTGAGTTCAAATAAATCTCTGGAACACAGAAGAATGCATATGAACAGAATATGCAGCATGGATATGGTGTGATTATTAATATATGTGTGACTATTTGAGGTATGAACTGCCCCAGATATATTTTATTCCAGGAGTATGTTGGAGTATTTTTTTTACTGTACTTTTTTATGTATTCATGTTTGATGTTATTTATCAAATCAGACTATTAAAATGTTTTTCAGGATTGTCTCTGAAATAGAGTGCCTGAAATATTTTCCCCTTTTCACCTTGGGAATGCATTTTCTCTACTTTTCCATGTTTTCTTTCTAATGTAACCCATTCTTTCCATGCAACCCCTCCAATGATTTCAGACTCCATCTGAATATATTTTTCAATGATAAAACAATTTTAATATTGCCTGGGTGTTTATGAGGACAGAGTAAGGGTTTACTAAAGGTTAAGGGGGGCAGTATGCAAAAAGTACAACCCATTACAAAATCAGGTTCCCGTAGCATCATTGTCATTATAATTTGAGGGAGGAGAGTGCACTAACCCATTGAACCTTTGTGTCTGTATGTGTCTGTGGCACATGCCATAGGTACCTGCAGATTTCTTTGTGGAGGTCTGAATCCATATAGGTGTTAACATAGAAGGAGATGACCTACAGGTAGCAATCACTTCTTTTTAGAAGGAATAATTTCAACAAGATCCTTTCCCGATACATCTTTTGAAATATTTTGTTATGTGAGATTATTCAATGTGAGAAGACAAAAAAGCTTAATTATCCTCTGATTTTCCATAAGATAGACACTTTACTGAAAAGACATATGACCAGTAAATTCTGTTTTCAAGAAATTTGTGTTGCCAGCAAAAATGATTCATGATCACTTCCTAAGATTCTTAGGATAAGGAATGGTAAAAATACTTCATTTGATTTATAGGATTTATTGATTTACAAAAAATCAATAACCATGTTTTCTGGAAAAGTGGATCTACAGATTTTCCAAAAAAGATGAAAAGATGCTTACCATTTCTACTGTTGGAAATTAAACTTTGAATCTGGGCATTTGTTTTCCAGTGCAAGGATAAAGATGAAGCTGCTAACAAGATGCAAAAGATTGAAATGTAGTTCAGCTTTTCAGAAGCAGCAGCTAAAGTTTTGGAAGCAGTTATCAATTTAGCTGCTGAACTATAATCAGTTTCAGAAAGCAGCAGCAAGTTAGTGCATTCTGCTGTCTCAGTTACCACAGAAAGCACCTACTTAACTCATTTCCATTGGAAGTGTACCCAATACTGCTTTGCAGAAATTGCTGGAATGTTTTAGTAGTCAACATGGACCCCATAAAGCAAATATATGCTCCACAACTAAGAGTGGGGTTTCACCTGCAGCCTTTTAAGATCCTGTGCATTGACACGACAGCAACAATGATGTTTTGTTTAAACTACAGATATGCAATTTAATACATGTTGCTTACAGGATAGATCTTACCAATTCATAAATTCAAGATGTATTTAAGATCTGTCAGGCTGTTTTTAAAATGATGTAGCACTTGTGTAGATTCATGGCTATAATGAGTTTATTGTATCAAGAATAAATTGCATTCACAAAAATATTTGTATTTTGGAACATTATGTATCATTTAACAGAATCTTTTCTCCCATCACCTTAAGAATTAGTAATCTGCTTTCTGCTAGCATTGGCCCATCTCAAAATTGCTTTTAACATTTTTTCTCTTTTCACTACCCATTCCTCTTTGATATTTTCTTATGTCTCTACGTCTGATATTTGTAACATGATCTGATTTCATATATTCTTTTGTAAAATCTTAATAGTATTTACAGTAATGTTACTGTCGAATGACACAGGAGTAAGAGATCAAGGCTTCTTTTCTTTTTAATCATCTCTTCCCTATGGCATGGAGTGTGTTTTTATCATTTTGGGGCTTTTTACAAAGCACTGTGTCAAGTAGCAAGAATGTTTGGAAGAGATACTGAACCAATTTCATTTTTGGAAAACCTGAAATTGCAAACAGGACAAAAAAAATTGTCAGACATATAATTCATCTATAATGATGCTCTGTGTCCCAATGCCAATTTTTTCACCCACAGATGTAAAAAAACCCAAAATCTCCAAATGTTAGGGATTTTTGGTTTGTTTGGATTTCGTTTTGTTTTTTTAAAATTTTTTGAGCAACTTGTGTCTTGGAATGTAGCAGTACTGAGGAATTGAGAGGATTTCTGGCCACAACTTAGTGCTCAATGCAGATCAACATTTACCATACTAAGCAGCAAGGAAACTCCTCTCACTGAACCAAAACATCTTGACCCTTGCTCTGGTTAATACTGGACCTTGATTTGTGGCCTGATGGCAAACTCTATTGTTCACAATCAAGTTCCAGTACAAGAAATCTGTAACACCTGCAAGATTTTGTGAATGCAGAAATAGTAAAAAAAGGATAATGAGTGGTAACTGAAAGTCTGCCAAATGCCATATTAGAATTTTCTTCTGATAAAATTCAGGTTTTACCCACAGAACTTCTTCCTAACATCCACTTGGCTCATTTTCAAGGTGAAGCAACTGAATATACCCATATATTTCAATGAAAAGTACATAGGTAGTTGAGCCAGGTTTGCATGCTGCATCCCAATGTCAATGTCTGCTTTTCTTCAGACTCACATGCATGTCTTGTATTGTACAGTAGGATCTGGACAAAAGAAAGGTAATCCAGTTGCCCATTATGTCAAATCACTTGGCATCCTCTGTGGGCTGACTGTGTTTTGTATCCTGTATGGATTCCAGTGAGCACAAGAAAAATAATCAGCAATTCCAATGTTTATAGTATTACTGTTGACAAGATTTAACTTTATTCAAGGTAGTGTGACTATATGAACAAATGCTCAGAGAAAGAGAAAAAATTTTGATTGCTTTTTTGAACATCATGCTATCTTCAGTAATCCTTTCATTAATACCTATTCATCAAGAATTCACTGTCTATATTTTAAGAACAAACACACAAAAAATTTTCTCTCATTTCAGGGTATTAAAGGATCATTTTTCTCTGTCTCCCAAACTTTGTAATCCTTGTTAGGAGTTATGACTGAGGGATGATAATAGAATAGCTTCTCATCTTTGTCAATGGCTGAAAAATAGAAATGTTTTCTTGCTGAAAAAATCGTGAATAAATAAGTTGAGCAGGATTAAAACAAATTTTAAAATTATTTCTCTCCTACTTCAGGATATTCGTTGAGATTTCTCTCAGATTAATTACACTGCAACACTCATGAAGCAGCATGGACCTTCCTGAAATCCTATCTCCTGTATTAAGACTGATTATTAACAACATTTCAATAGAGTAGGGTGGTGAGCATCTTCTTACTGCTATTTAATTCCCAGTGCCTCTGTATTTCATAAGTAAAGTTAGCGGCATCTTCAAGTTCTCATTTGTCATGTTTATAAGTCTCCCTGCTCTCTTGTTAAATTTAAAAAGTGTTTTGATTCACAAAATAATTTGATTTCAAATAAAAGGAATTCTCAAATATCAGGCATATGGCACTAGGTTTGAACTCAGGGAGGGTAACACTGAGTGCAAGGAACATTTGCATTGCTTCTCAGAGCCTTGTTCTCCGAATACAGCCTGGGTATGCCCTGAGTAACCTGAATACCCCTTTTCCTGTCTGTCTGGATATCCTTCCAAGGCAAATGGATGGGCATTGGTAGAGAGGGAGGAATAACAGTTATCATAGATTCTCTGATAGGAATTAGAGAAGGACCAACGTGGCAAAGCACTCCAGAAAGTACCCTTCCTTTGCAGTCAGGGCTCCTGGGACTTGCATGCCCTGCAATGAGTACTGGGGGAGGACACCAGGAGCTCTTCGCTCTATTCAGCACTGCTGAAGGGTAGAACAAGCCCTCTCTAAAGCCACAGATTTCTTTGCATTGTGCAACAGGTTTGGCAGATAGAAAATGGCAGACATGAGTGCATTCGCTCTCTCATATGCATGTAGCTTAACGTGATTCTTGGAGGAAGAATATATTTCACTTTGCAGAAGCTTTTATTAAATCCCTTGCAATCCTGCAAACTAAAGGAATAGCATGTTGCAAGTCACAGAACATCTTGAGACTGTATTCCTGACTGTCCTATCCAAGACAGAAAGTAATAGCTTGCTTAGATCTGTATCAAAGAGCAAAATCTGTAATTAATAAGTTTCATGAATACAGTTGAAGGGGAGTTACAGCAAGCAACTTTTTCTGTCTTCTCTATCTCTCTGACTTTAAAATAATCCACTTTAGGGGATTATTCATTATTTAAAGAGAAAAGTAAGAAATGGTAATGACTGGGATTATTGTAATTCTAGAAAAAGTAGGGCTCTGTTCTGTTGTGTATTTTTTTTATACAAAAATAGTGTGACAAAATTATGAAAATAATATATCAAACTTGGTATTGCCGACGATTGCCAGAGGGGATACCTAAGCCTGCACATGTCTGTGCATAGGGCTACAGTAATATACAATAATTGGCCAGAGTCTATGATTAATATTTTCATAGTAAATTTGGAATCTTCCAATATTCCTCCTATATTGAGGAAGAAACTTGTAATATCTGTAATTTTCTATAGTAAAAAACATAACCTACAACAAAAAGGTGTCACACTTAAATGCAGATTACAGTCCTGGGATTATCAACACCACAAATTACTGTTTATTTCTGATGATTGAGTTTTACTGAAATATAGATATTTACACAAATAGATCATTTTAACATTGAAGGGAAATTATTTTTCTGTTGTTATATTGTGTGGTGTTCTTTCTATAAACTTAAACTAATAAATTTATTTCATGTTTTATCCCTCATAGCTTGGTACTCTATTTTACTCATACACTTTACTATTATTAGGACTTTCAAAGAATTTAGAATGCTATTTCTATGTCTATTTTTGTAGTAAAACTTGTTCAAATATTTCTAAGAGTTATGACTTCTTCAAAACAGGCATTTCAGAAGGTCAGGAAGACTCAACATATTCACAATAAACAGTCTAAATTTTCAACTCTAGTTGAGCATTTTAATAGGAACTTTGTAAAGAAAAAATTAAAAACTGTAGCTTCTGCAAAGTAAAAATTGTATAGCTTCAATACTAAGGAAAACAATTGCTTTAATTAATTTTTACCTGTTTATGTTTCCTGCTTTTTTTCTTTTATTCTCTTTTGCATCCTTTCTTTCATGCTTTGGATTCCTTTTTTCTTCCTCTCATTCCTGCTTTATAACTGAATAATTCTTATTAGTAAGTGTAGAAGGCTTATTGCTTCCACTGATCATTTTTTCAACCTATGAAAAATTGTTTTGAGTTGCTGCTTCTTTCTATCTGTTTATGTTACTCTCTTTCAAATAGTTTTCAGACTCTTCTATAGAAGATGGGCAAGGGTTTATGGGATATTGGGGCCAGTGAAAGAGGATCACAGTTTAGCAGGTGGAGATATAGAAACTATGTATCAGTGGTACTGTAGAGAGATTATGGAATTTGAAAGCTGCTTGGAAAGAAGGAAACAGTGCAATTTTTAGGAGATTATGGAGAATCCAAGCCACTGTGTATAAAGTAGATGAAAGGTTTATGGAAGCCAATGAAAATATACTGAGGGGATAATTGTTGACCCTTATTTCTTTGTTCTCAAATTGGAGCTATTTTAATTGAAATTATTGTGCTAATATTAGCTTGTCTTGGGGAAATTAAAATATGAGTGCCGTGGAAGGACTGTAGAAAGTGTGGAGGTGGTGCAGAATAATAAAAATGTGGAATATTAAAAATGGTTGAATAGCTTTATGCAGTTGGACAAATTTGACAGTACTGCAAAGTTCTAGGTTGAATAAAGTCACATCTAGTGTAACTTCCTTGAGGTCAGTAGAATAATGAAAATTCAGTTTGCCGCACAAGCTGTTTTCAGGTTCTGAATGACTTTAATGAGATTTCTTGTGTTTTAAAAATGAAGCCTTTCAAAAATATAGAGCAAGTTGTAGGTCAAAAAATAACAAAATGGCTTTGAGTGTCTGGACATGTTCTGGACTGTTAGGCAAAATATAGCTGCTTTTGCTTTTATTCAAAAGCATTTTAGAACTATGTGCTTTCCAGTTTCACCAAAACATCACAGGATTTCTATGGTACATTAAATACACATTGGCTTTGATGAACATAGAACTTGTAGAAATATGTCCTAATCTAAAGTGGCTTTGAAATTGAACTAGCCCCTTAAATAGTTATCAACTCTTGAATTCTGTTTTTGGGATGCACTAAAAAATCTCTTCATAAGCTCTTGAGGTCAGTACACTTTTCACTCTCTGATATGAAATTATCTAAATAAAAGTTAAAAAGGAAGCACAGTCCAAGAAGTTACTTTCCAAGAGTCTCCTTACAGGTTTCAACCAAGTACAGTTGATCAAGTATTAACTCTAATTTAAATACGTGCTCCAATTTAATTCAAAACCTGTGAATGAAGAGAATAAAGCAGCTGGAAGGTTAGCAATACAATTAGTTTTATTAATTGAAAACTATCATGTATAGAAAATTTTGAAAATATTGAAATTCAGAGTTCTACAATCAGGCCTGACTGCTTTGGATCCTGTGCAAAACAGTAGTTCTTGAAAAGTATTTTTACTGGGTGCCTGCTCAGCTATCAGGATGAATTGAAAGTCTTAGTCTACTTCATCCTGGTCACATGCTGAATGTAACGTAATCATCACCTGGCACCTATCAAATGGCCAGCAGTCTCCTACAACAGCTGATACAGGGTTGTGTGAGCAATTTATTTTTGCTTGGCTGAATGTTGGAGAGAATAAGAAAAGAAGAACAAATATTTTTTAAAATCTAGTTTTAAAAGATCAGCTTCTTCAGGTCAAGTTATTATATGTTTCACATTTTACAACTAAATAATATAGATTAATAACTGCATCATTTTTTTGAAAATATAATACAATAATTCAGTTTTTATGGGTTCTTTTTGTCCTTCAGTTGTTTTTGGTCTTAACATTGTGCTGAGTTTGACAATGAACAGTTTCTTTAGCTAAAAGCCATGTTTTGAGAAGGGAAAGATGTTTTGACACCAAAATTGTCAGACTTGTGCTGAGTTAGTGCATTTGCAAAGTTTCTACTTGATTTTTATTTATTTGTAAGATGGACAACATTTATCAGAATTATTAAAGAATCTAGCAATTTTTATTGTCATTTATTTTTATCAAATTAATTGCCAGGTGAAATTGCTACAGTTATATTTTATTATATGATTTATACAGGATATTTTTGTCAATAAGACATACAGAATTGTACCACATTTCAGAGGAAAATAATTTCCAGTATTGTACAAGCACAACCATCCTCATCCTGCAGTCATCCAGAAGTATCACTGTCATTTGATAACATTCTGGCTTTTTACACTAAGTAGAAAAGTACAGAGCTTGTTTATTTGCCAATTAATTGTCTTTTCATCAAGTTTAATGGGAACTTGATTGACTTTTAAGGGCCAGGGACTAAATTTTGTTTGCAACTTAATTTTCAAATTTGGAAACTGAAGTGATTTCATATCCTAATATATGTAATAGGGATGAGAGGAAATCTGTTATTTTGCTTGCTCTGATATTTGGTGAGTTTAGAAGAATATTTCTATAAACAAGAGGTAATATATTTCAATCTGGTCAGTACAATATTAAATGTATGGTAGTCAAAACGATTCTTTCACATTGCAGATATTTCACTATTTGTGTTATAGTGTCTTACCTTCCAATTTATTTTATAGTATATTTCTAGTTTATTGTTTCAATTTGCTGCTGGCCCAGAGCCACAGGTCATCATACTTTGCCTAGAAAATGTTTTTTAAACAGTATTAAACATGGAGATTTACATCAGGAATGACTCTACATATAGCTAATTCCTCCATTCTGTCAGCTGTAAATAAGAACTCATATCAGGAAGGTTGCAATTTATGTTAATGATAGTGTAAAAAGCATTGGTATGATGGTCTTTATATGGCTTCATGCAAATGGTTGATTGCTACTGAAGTATGCATTAACATAAAGCACATCTTCAGGTAATTTATGGGAAAATTACAAGATATGAGATACTAAGTGAAGCAATGATCAGTGAGCAATATCATTGCCTCAGATCAGTACATGTTGGCAGAATGGTGTTCATCATTTCTTTGGAAGAGAAAAAGGCATGCTGTACAAAAAGAAAAATCGTGATATACATGACAGTGCTTAGAGATATAATTATGCTTTCAATAAGCACTGCAAATTTGGGGAATTATGTTTTTATTGTGGATTCAAAAGAATATCAGATAAGTGATTGAAACCAAGAATAAAAAATATGATGGGAAAATGTAAATATTCATAAAATCATAGTATCACAAAAGGGTTGGAAGGGACCTCTGGAGGTCACCTGGTCCTAACCACCTGCTCAGGTAAGGAACTAGTTGCCCGGGGCAATTTCTAGGTGGCTTTTTGGAAGTCTCCAACATGGGAGACTCCCCAGCCTCCCTGGGCAACCTCTGCCAGTGCTCAGTCATGCACACAATGAAACAGAATTTCATTCAACAGATGTTGAGGGCGATGTCCTGTTTCAGTGTGTCCCCATTGCCTCTGGTCCTGTGCCACTACTGGAAACTACTGTGGCACTACTGGAAAGAGCCTGGCTGTCTCTTCCTCGTGCCCTCCCTTCAGGGACTTATATTTGTTGAAATGTATTCCTTAAATGACCAAGGGCATATCCCATAGCATAAAGCATCATACCTAAAGACTCTGGGGTAGAGGAAGAAAATGTCGGTGTGCCATCCAAGTTAACAGTTGCTTGGAAAGTGGCTGGGCATCGGTCTGCTTGGAGGGGATCAGGAGTGATTTCCTTTGCATTCTTTTTTTCTTTCTCTTTTCCTTCACTAAGCATAGCCTTTACCTGCCCAGAAGGTCTTTACCATCAGAAGACTGATTTGTCTGATTTTTTATTCAGGCAAATACTGAATTATTGGAGATGGGAAATAGCAGTTGGTCAAAACCAAACACACAGCTGACGAATATATGTAGAGCAACAGCCACAACTGCAGCAGAGCGTTACCCAGAAAATAATTAGAAATTATTAATCAACCCCGTAACCCTACTAAACATAATACTCTCAATTCATTTTTAGTAACTTGCTAATGCCATCATTATGGATTTTGAAAAAAATTATCTTCAGATTAACCATAGGTTTTAATTTAACACATACAGTAGAAATTAAGTTCTTCTGTTGTCATAATTAGAGATTGTGTTTCCCTTTTCCATATGGGCAATTCAGTAGGAAAATCTGTCTTAAAACAATTCTAGATTAAATTTGCAGAATTGTTTAGTTTTCCATATTGTGAGGACATAGAAGATTATGGCAAAGGCTTTCTGGTTTAGGATAGGTTTATTTTTTTTGATCTTAAGATCAAGCAAGTTAGCTTGTTGCTTCTGTTTTCAGCCTAATTTTAAAAATCTGCCAATCTTGAGACAGATATTTTTGTCCCGTTTGCACATGTTCAAAAATTCACTGAATATTTTGTTAGTTCTCAGATTAATATTTTTGCAGCTTTTCCATTTTGATTCCTTATGGTAATACTGTATTTCTTTAATTCTTCTTAAATACATTATATTGAAAAATGGATTTTTTAGTTACTTTGTTTGGTTGATCATGAGAATAAAATATCTGAGGGAGAAAACTTCTGTGAGAATACCTGAATTTCAGCTTTTCAATTACTTAATTACCTGCATTCTGTGGGTAGACTGAAGGTCTCTCCATACTGATGGTGAAAACAGTACCCTACCTTTATGTAACATCTTTAATTGATTTCACTCAGAAGACACTAAGTTTATGGTAGCACAACATGAAGATTTGGGGGGGGGTGAAAATGCAAGGTATCAGAGTTACTCAAAGTAGCCTTGACTTATTCCTTTGTACAAATAGTTGTTCTATATTGTTTGCTATTGTTGTCCTAGAAATATTCACTAAAACTAAGAAGTGTACAAATATTTTGGTAAATTAATTAAGAACTGTTTAATGTAGGAGCTAATAACTTACTTGGCTTTTAGTTATATTTGGGACACTCTCAAGGAAAAATTTTAAAAAACAACACCCTTTCTATTTTGAAAAGAAGTAGTCCTGGAATTTAAGCTGAAAGGAAGATTGGTATTGTCACGAAAGAGCATTCTTCAAATAAATCATAAAATTACAACACAATATTTGGAATTATAGATAGGGAAAAAAATCTGGTGGTGTTATCAGTTCTATTCTCAGAGTACTAGAAAGTAAAAGAGATGTTGAGGTAGCAGAGTCTTTCATTATTGTGTTTTGTTCATATTTAAATTATCCATTCCTCCTGGAAAACTATTCTAATTAGTACTGTAATTATGTTCTGCCTTAATTATTGTTGACTTAATTTGTCCTTTTTCTTTTCTTTGTTTTTGGCACCTCTACTAATTAACTATCGTTACCAGTGGAGTGTGAATCCTTAAATATACTGTGATAGTTCTACCCTCGTATACTTGCCCCAAGGAGAGGCAGAAAAGAGTGCAAGTACTTACAGCTGTCTCATCTTAAGAGAAGATACAGCTGAGGATAGAGAGTTCAATGAAAACAGAACAGATTTTGACAACAGAACCTGAACAATTAGGAAGATGTTAAAGTAAAAAATAGGGGGAGTTAGTGAATGAATGTATAGAACTCCTATGGAACCACCTCTCCCAACATGTAACATCATATCTTTTCACCTCGGTACATTGAGTTATTTAATTTAATTTTTCATTTGTATTTTCAACTTAGTGCACGGAATGCTTGAACGCGTCATTCATAAACCACGGTGGTTATTTCGCCTTTTTGAGCCAAGCTTAGCTTATCCATAGTAGTGACATTGAGGTGAGAAGGTATGTTAAAATCAAACAGATGGAAAAGATTTCTGAAGAAGAAAACTAATACAGCTCCTGACTAGGGGATCTAGTCCCAACAAATTACTTCAGGTTTGCATAATTCCTTCTGTGCATAATTTGCTTTGGTTAAGTAATATTTATGAATTGTTACTAATACAAGACTTTGATTCAAATGCTTGGAGGTTAAATTGTTGTTTCATGAACATCTGTTTAGAGAGAAGAGAAGAAACTCCTAAGATAATTATAACTCTCTCTTTTTTCCTTATTGCTGCTCTAGTTGCCTAGCTTACCTGACTTGGTTGCTGTTATTTCTGTTATTACTGTAATTGCCATTAACCCTTTATTTCTTTTGCTTCTACCACGATTTGCAACATCTGTCATTGACTCTATGTAAATTACGCAGTTTTGTCTTCATCTTGCTTTTTCCTACTTAGAAGTTGTAGCAAACAAAAGTTGGAAGGGAGTGTTTCAACATCAAAAGATTCAAAACAAGGAGAGCTGGTTTTCTACCATTTCCTGTTATTGAGTATGCTACTGCTTCATAGGAAGGCTTCTGAAAAGAGGAATCTAAGAGTCCCAGATTCAAGTCAAGGCTGACCAAGACTTTGCCAAAGTCTCCTCTTAGATATTCTTCAGTGGGTGCAACATTTTGTGTGCAATCCTCAGACATAAAAAATACTTTTATGGCAGTTGATAAAGACATCTGGAATCCAGACCCTGCTTTATTCAGCTGTATCAGGAAAAGAGAGCAATTGACTCATCCAAGCATATTTTCTGGTAGAGGTCTCTGCTCATAACTGGATTTCCAGAGCATATCAACAACTTTTCCAGTCTGTGGCCCTTTCTTTGCATGCACTAAGTAGGATTTCATTTCCATGTGGGAAGGATTAGCCAGGTAGAGGGACATGAAGCTCTTTTTGGACTAGTGCCTTAAAGCACAAACACTTCTGTGATGCCTTCGAACTCTGGTCTCAGCTCTCACCACCTATGATCATTCAGTGAGATCATGGAGTAATTTCCAATGACCATGTTATGTCTCTCAGTGAGAAATTAGTTCCTTGAAAACAGACCACATAACCAAATTTGGTAACTGCTCTGGAACCTTGACTAATACCAAATTCTTTTGAGATAATAAAAAAAATTGCAGTAGAATAACTTGCCAAGGAGGAAGCTCATCTGGCATATGCACTAGCTGTAGATGAAAATACTTCATCTAAATGTAATGTAGGTGGTATATAAGTGTCTACTCTTTTTCTGTATTCACTTCAGTTGTTTGAGTTGGTTATCTCATGAGAATGTTTTCTGTTAATGTTTCTGTGTGTTCATGAACAAATATATTGGTAGAAATTTATTTCCCTATTTATATTATACATGTATTTCTAAAATACTAATTATAAGCTGCATTTTAGAATTAATGAGTGGGATGCAGACTGCTTTTTCTGATTGAATAGTACACAATGCTACTGAGGTTATTTTGATGTAATTTTCAGAAGCTGATTGAGAGCTGTAGCCTGAGTGCACAAAAAGAGCACCCGAAACTATAGATCACTGAACAAAATGGCCTTAACCTTATAGATCCAACAGTCACACTCATAAAAGATGTAGTAGTATTTATCTGCAAATAGACCAGAGAGATTTTTATTGAGATATTCAAAGCAAAATTAAAAAAGTATTAGCAGCATTATTTTTCATCTGGACTTAGCACTCTTGATGAAATGTCAAAGGTGATTCTCTTCATCTAGCATCCTTTGTTACTTTGGCATCGATATATGAGTTGTAGGTTATGATGATGCTGCTCTGATACTCTTCTGTGTGCTTTAACAGAAGACAAATTGAACAGATGTATGCTTTCTAAAAAGGGCTTCAAACTCAATGATTTTCTCTTCATGGGTAGTTCAATCCCCATCAATCTGTCTTTCCAGCTGGCTAATTTTTTTAAACAAATACCTATCACTCTGGACTACAAAGGGGGATAGAGTGAGAGTTGTTTGATAGCATGGTGTTTTCATGTCAAAATACAAGCAAATTGTCAGGAATGTAGCATATATAATTGCAGTTTTGATATTTATGAAGAATTTATGATGTACTGGCATTTTGCATGAAAGCCTATAACAAGGATAGATACCAACATAAAGGTGGTAAAGCTGAACCTACTCAGAAATATGAAGAGTTTAGATTTCTTTAAAATCCTTGGGTTTTGGTTTTTGTCTTTTTGTGGATTTTAAAATCTCTTTGGAGGATGCATGTGGCCAAAATTCCTTGATTACATTAATTGTAACTTTGCTTTATGCATTTTAAAATCATTTAGTCAAGCACATTTGTTGGTCTCTAGGATTGTACATCACCAAGTATGTTGAATTATTAAATTCCTAATAAAATTAAAAGTGTGTCACAGCTGTGTGAAGCTATACAGAGAGCTTGAAAAAATTCAGGCTTTGGATGAGCAACATTAACTCCCTGAAGGACTAGATTATCCATCTGTAGCAGGCAGTGCCTCCATGTGTTTTGTCCCTCATGGGTTAAACATGCTGCATGCAGTGTGCTAGAGGAGCCAGTGATGGGGATGTTTCCTAAAGAGATTAGTCTTAGCCTGTCACCACACACAGCTGAGTTTATTCAGCTGAGCCACCTAGAATTTTGAAAGGAAGCCAAAGTAGCATTCAAGGTTTGCTCAGTTGTTTAGACAGTGAAGGCAGTGCTCAAACTGATTTTCATGTACCTCTGTCCCTCAAAGCAAAGATATAAAGCTGTGCATAGGCAGTCCTGGGAATGTTTCACCCTCTGCGCTCAGCACATAGGGTCAAGTCATAACAAGATCTTTATGAAATTAAAGGTATTATACAAATTAATCCCTCATTGACATAACTTATTCTTTTCAATACATGCTGAATGAATCATTATTTCTATTTTCCTGTACCCAAGAGAACAGAATTCTCTACAACATTGAAAAATGCCTGATGTTGATGAAAAGAAGCAAAAAAAAAAAAATGCCTCTGCTAACTGGAACTGACTGTATTACTAACATGACGAGACTTAGTTTGATGAAGTAAAACATTCCTGGTAACTATATGCACATTTTTTTCCCTATTCAATAAGAAGCAACCCACGCACACCTAGATAAATCAAGAAGTAAAAGTAGATATCAAGCCCAGAGTAGGAACCAGAGAGCAAAGGCAGAAGGAAAAGAGAGTTTTGATTACTTATGCTTGTTGAGTGGAAACACCTCTTTAAAGTAGTTCTATATTGGTATATGAAGCCAACAGCATTTGCATACCAATCAGGAATCTTTGTACTGTTTCGTTTCTCCTCTGAGAGGGTATTTTGTTTTGTGATTTAAGGGAAATTACAGTTCAGATAAGGATCATGATTTCATATGCAATCTTTTATCATAATTTGTCTGTGAAATTGTTTAAATCTTTCATCTTCTAAGAAAATATATGGTTTCTTTTATAGAGAGACCTTCCCTTTTCTTTCATTTAAAGGATGGCTTACATCCTGGCTAGGGAGCTTGAATGTATAATGACTATAGAATAAATGCAGGAATTGGATGACAGGGATTTCCACTTTCAGCCCTGCCACTGGTTCACAGTATGCTACTGGGTACCCATCATGGGTTTTCACTTTTTTTCCTGCTTCTACAAGACTGATGTTGGTGAGACTGTACTCCTTAGAAATGTATTTTTTTATCTATTATTAAAAATAAACACATGCAAAATCTAATTACTAATTTCATCAACCCATTTCCAATGTGATTTCTGTTAGTGTTTGCACTTCTATTATTGTGTTTTCTTTCATAACAGATCTACCAATATATTTCTAGTTGGCTGAGGCTATGTGTTGTTGCTTTTTCACAGGAATCTCTTTCTTGTATTTTATTAGGTATGTCACATATCTGTCCAATAGCCAGGTCACGGAAACTGCCCTGCAGCAACTGGGGACATTCTACCTCACATCCCTTATCTCATTTCTAGGCAAGAACACTAGTGGCAACACTGTCAAGGTGCAAGACAGTCCTTTCTTGCAGACTCATTTGTTCTTATCAGGGAAATGTCATATGAAGTGTACCTTCCTAAGCTAATAGTTTCTAAACTGGGAAACAATAGACTGACTGACAACAGAGAGAGTTTGGAAATATCTGCACTCTTTTTTATTTTCATAGAGTCATAGAGATATTTAGGTTGAAACAGACCCTTGAGATCATCAAGTGAACACCATGTGGTGTCCACAAAGGATTTTTCCTCCCTGGCACCCTGTCTACCTAACAGATGTAACTAAAATTCCTCAAGTTACTTTCTTGATAACGCAGTTAAGAACATCCAGGCATTAGAGGAAATACATAAACAGCTTTGGAAGTAATTTATCTTCTCTCCAAATCATCAACTAGTTGTGGAATATTCAAAGTGTTTTGGTAACTTACTGGATCCATGTCATTGCTCATTAGACATCACCTTTTAGACAAACAGGTGAAAGAGCTTTAACTTCCATTTGGAAGGTGTAGGAAGAATCTAATTATTAAATCTATTATATCTGCATACAAACCAGATTAACAGCACCTTGAGCAATCCCGTGATTCTCATGATGGACACAAGCTAATTGAAAGCATTAGAGGCACTGTCCATATCTGGATTGACATCTCCCAGAACAATGAATCTTGGAGACTTCATTACCACTCTTTGACAGCAGCTATTTCTCTTCAGACAGAAGAGAAGCCAGGAACATAGAGGTGGCCTTTGTGCCTGTGTGTAATTTCAATCTGATTGTATTCTTACATTTGTTATATACGTGCATTTGTATATTCATTTTCACTACTTTTTGTTTAAAATGGAACATCTTCAGCTTGAATAATCTCCTCTTTAGCCTTGAGAGGCTTCTGTCATCCCAAATATAGATATTTGTTTTTATAGGTTAATGGCAGAGTGAGTTGACTACTACAGCAAATCTCAGTGATGCTTTTAATTGCTTCATGTAAGCTTCTTTTTTTTTTTTTCTATATATAGAAGAAAAAGAAGTAGTGCTTTTGTGATGGTAATTTGATATTTCCCAGAAAACATATTACTGACTTATAGGGAAATAGACCTTAAGTTCATATAAAAGCAGCACGCTTCTGCAATGAGACAGGGGTTTGGTCATTTAAATAGCATGAATAAAAGCTGTTAGCAGTTGTACTAGCTAAAGTAGAGCTAATATTCTTCTACATTATAACATAGTGCAAGCATCATCTGTGGTTATGAATAAATATCTCACTGCTGTGCAGAAATACATCATCGCTTTTATCACTTTCCACAGTTTTTTCCAAAACATCTGGTGTTAGCCATTGCTATAGACCAGAGGAACAGACCATAGGAGATTGTTAAGTGGTTTAACACAGCAGTTTCTGTCCTTTGGAAGGTCACACACAGTATTCCATGCAGATAGCCAGCCATATGTAAGGGATTTGAATGTTGCTAACCTTATTGTTATAAATGTGAACAGAAAACATTTCGTGTGCAGGATTGGAGGCCTTCCAGACCTGAGTAGGTGAACTGTTGGATTTTTTTATTTTTCATCCTCTTTCATTGTTACAGATGTTGTAGATAGTTCATGTTTTGATGATGAAGTATATGCATAAAGAAGGCTTCAGAAGGAAACAAGGGGGTGGTTTGACATTAATATCATCTTTATTCAATATACCTTTTGGCTAAACCAAAGGGGAGGGTAAAAGATGGGAGGAGGATTTGGCTGTCTTCAGGCAGTTAAATAGAAATAATTTCTCCTTAATTCTCATCTGCATGCTACAATTTGCATTTCAATTTTAATATTTTGAAGTGTAAAAGCATATTTAGGGACAGGGACTAATTAGATCTCTGTAAACAGCCATATGTTGCCATTTTTATTAAATTTAAAGGGTGGTTAGAATGACAAAGATTTTATTACATGCAAGAAAAAGGACATAAATGCCCACCTGCAAGATTTATCCATTTTTTTTCTTCTTCTAAAATAGTGCTTCAATTGCACTTGTTCCTAAGTTTTGAAAAATAAAGAAATGAGAAATTGCCCACAAGGTAATCCGATTATGTCCTCTTCTGAGGTGATGAATACCTCAAAAATGCCTATCTGGAGCCAGGTTCTGTTCTCCTTACTTATAACTGTAAGTGTAAATAATTTTTTGGCAGGAATACTTGAGGACTTTTGCAAGGAGTGATAGAATTTAGCATGCAGCAAGTGGTCCCTGGGGTGGCAGTCACACTAGCTTCCTCTTGAATTTGTTCTTAAACCTGGGTTAATAAGCCCAGGTATTGGTGTGTACTTAGGCTAGGCATATGTCAACTCCTCTGGAAAGGAAACTTGGGTTCACTGAGGTTGAAATGCAGAAGTGGTGCCTGATGCCAAACCCAATTTGTCACACCTTGAACAGGGCTGTATTGTCCCTCCACAAAAAATACATTTGCATGTATTTGACTGTGCTGCATGCCTGGAAAGAACTGCCTCAACTATTAGTAAGTGTGCCCACTGAGTATTACATCAACTATTACTAAGAGCCTTCCTGGGGAACAGCCAACTCTATGAAACCCAATCACCAAGGCCAATTTTTACAGAATGGGAAAGCAAGGCAGGTTCACACTATAAATCTGAAGGCTGTATGCAAGAGAGAGTGGCTGAATTTCTGGAGCTTCATGCAATGTTTTCTTTTTCTGAAAAATAAAACAAGCATTATAATCAGGAGACTAGTACAGATGAGTCTTCAGAGATGTTTCCACCAGCTGGCTCAATGAACTTCATTCAAGTACAAAATGATACTGAATCTCTGAAATAACCTTGAACTTCACTATTTTCCTAAAAGTTCACTATTATTTCAAAATCTAGCTACAGAAGGTGTAACTACTCAGTAAAACAATGAAAGACATTAAAGTGACCCATTTGCATTGTCATTTATTGTTTTATGAAATACCCCCTTGAGTGATCACACTATAAAATTTTACTTAAAAGACTCATAATTTAATATGTCAAAGTGTTTTCTATTATAACAGAATTGAAAAAGTGTTGCTAAAAAAATCACTTTTACTATTTTTGGCCTAGAAGAAAGAGAGGAAATATTTTCAGGCAGGGACTGTAATTTTTAGGGGAACGAATTTACAGTGTGCTTTTAAGTCAAGCATGAGCTAGAACAGTGAGTAAACAGAGCAAACCATACAAAAACCAAGATTCTTCCTTGGTGTCTGCAATACTGTATCTGGAAGTTTGATATCATCTATATTATACCATTCTGTAGGTGTCTGTAAAACCTGTTAATATTTTGTTGTCATATTTTGTCCCTTAATAGGAGATTTCAAAAAACATATGAGATAAATGGAACCTTCGAATAAGAGCTGATTAAAAGCTATTATTCTTGGAATATGAATGTGGCAGAAGAGATCCCTTAGTACAAGCTTTGAAAAGAATACCATGTATCAGTGTTTACCACATGGGCTCAATCTCCAAATGATATGATTGTCCACATATTTGGTCCACATGGATGCTCTCAAGGTTCGATTACCATACTGGCCTGAGAAGGAAGTTGTCCAGTGCCTTTGTAGTTCGACAGCTTAAATGTGATATCCCATCTCAGTTGTCCTAAACCATTCAACTTCTTGAGATTGGAACAGGCAAGTATTTCTTACTGCCTAGCACAATTTTCTCAGAGATAGAGCAATTCTGGAAAGCTTACCTTCCCATCTCTCTGTTTCACTTTTCTTCAGCCTTTGAGAGACAGGTTAGGCAAAAACCTGTAGCTTCCCATACTGGCTTTCTTGTTTACCATTGTCATACATTCATGCACATGGTCCTGATCAGTTACTATATAACACCTGTCTTCAGTTTCATAAGCATTTTTGTATCACATAGTGTCCTTGGTACTTAGCTATTCAGATCTACCCATCTAGTAGATTGAGACATTCAGACATAGATTAGGTGGATTTCAGTAAAACAAAAATATCAAAATCTATAGCAAGTTTAGTTCCTTCAAACAGAAGGAATTCAGAGATGCTTTGAAATTTTCTAATTTATAGAAGGTGATTCTTTAATCTGTATGTGAGTGAAGGAACCTTTCGCACAATGATCAGTATTCCGGGGGAAGGAAACTAGATTGAAAGGTGAGACAGTCCAGATGCATTCCAAGATTTCTGGCTTAGATGCAAAACCTGAAAGTCCAGGAATGTTCACTTTGGTTCTCTCTGAGGCTGGGGGCTTGGGATAAGTCTGCTCTAGTTCTTGTTGAAATGACAGCTTTCATTTTTCTTTTAACTTTTCTATTATTTTAAAATTTTAATCTTTTAATTCAATACTATCTAATTAATATTAACATTTTCTCAGGTTTAATAATCATTCTAGGCTGTTACCATAAGCCTGGAAACTTTAAACCACAGTGGAGAAGATGCTTGGACTTGGATTATTAGTACAGTTTTTATTACTGGGTTGTAGCAGTTAATCAAGTTTAGAGTGTATGTTGTTACTACTCCAGAAGTTGTAATTAGAATCACACAATAACCTCATTATTCTTAAGGGATGTCTGGAGGCCATCGGGTTCAGCCCATAAGGATTCATTTGGTCTTCAGTATTGGAGAATATGGCCTTGTGGATGACTAGTTACACAGCTGGCTTGTTAAACTGGGCTCTGCCCTTCCCGCTGTGACCTTGGGCCCCATGGACAGTGCATCAAGAGCAGTCCTAGGTCTGCTGCAGCTAAAATGTTTCACTGATACTTCCTGAGCCTTATGGCAGTAGGCCATGCTCATGATTAGACGTTTAAGATTTTTGTGTTTTGCATTTTCCTGTGGCAGAAACTGCACCTCAGACAGTATCTTGTAACTAAATGCTGTGCAGGATTCTAGCATGGGGAGGGGAGTGTTTGCTAACACACGACAGGGAGAAGGGTTTCTTTATTCATACTTTGAGGATAAGTCTGAAATCAGTGGGTTGCATTTCTTACAGCTTGAAACATCCATAGGAAGCATAGGAGGTATTGAGATTTCCATCGCTTTTTATGTTGGTGCTGAAGTTTTTAAGCAAATAGAAATTAACTGTTCTTATTCCTGCTGTTATAAGGTAGTGTATGTGCCTGTCAACATAACTTGCAATTCTGAGTGAAAAATCTCTATTTTTTTATTCATAATCAACTCAATATTTTTCTTTTTATCTTCTTTTTTTTATTATTGCTTTTTCAAGAGTAATGAATGAATGAGCTTTGGGGAATCATCTGGCTTATGGTGAATTATGCAGGAAATGAAAAATCTCCATCCAAGTCACATAGCAAATGCACTCAGGTCAAAAGAATCTCATCTGTACTCAGCTCTTTGCTTTGTGCTAGTTTACAGAGACAAGCACAGAACATTTAACTCAGACATAACCAGCAAATGTTGCAAAGCCTAAAGGTTTCTAAGTGGTGATTCCCAAACTCCCAAGATATCCTCATCATTTCTGTTCACCTTGCAAAAAGTGTGACTCCATCTTCCATTGCAAGGATAAATACTTTAAGAAAACCACTAGAATATTATTAAATTTGATTTGATTTAGTATCTAAGTCTATTTTCTGCTTCCTCTGTTTTAATTTTAATGATAAATCAAAATTATGAATAGTTAATCCACACACACTCCATATATGTATGTATGTATGTATGTATGTATGTATATAATATTCTGGTCTAGTCAAAGGTTGATTTCCAGCTTTGATTGGTTAATACCAATGATTTTTGGTTTAAGTTTTAGACTAGACAGATTTTTTTCATTTTCTGTCCTTTTAAAAGGTAAAAGTTATGACTGAGTTCCTGAAATGTTCATGAAACAAAATGATAGATGAAAAATTACCAGTGTAAAATTAAGTGAAATCTTTGAGTTTGTATTCAGCTCAAGCTTTGCCTCAAGATTCTGTTTCTTTCAAGGCAAGCTGAAGATGCAGCAAACTCACACAGATCAAAAATTAACACAAGGATAATAGGTATATTCTGAAACCAAGATGGATGTTATTTTTATTGGCGTGGTAAATAGAAGATTACCAGACATCTTTAGAAATCAAGGTAGGCACTTTCTGTATCAGATGTAATCATCTGAAGAAGCTGGGTAGCACAGACTGGCTTTTTTTCATTTGCCTCTCTTATGTTCGATTTAATGAGTACAATATCCCTGTGAGCTTACAATATTGCATCAAATGAGATATGATTGCACTTTTAAATGTTTAGACAATGTTACATTTCCTGATGGATAACTGCCAAAGGATTTAGTTATGGATTGCTACCTCAGAGACAATACACATCCGAAACTATTAATTTCAGACTGATAAATTACTTTGTGTCTCATGTATATCTCTGGCAAATTTTAAAACTTCATGAATTGCATTTACTTTGTATTATTGCATATTACAATTCCAAGCAGTAGACAAGCAAAGCACTTAGTCAAACTAAAATAGCATTAGAAAATGCTATTTTGATTTAATTCTACATTGATCAGTCAATAGAATACAAATGCAAGCAAGGTAAAATGGACTGGATGTTAGTCTGTTCATGCAATAGACAAATATATTTAATCATATCTACATGAAATTTAGTCAATTGTAGTCAAGAGGATGCATTATGCATGGATTAACATTTGTATACTCATATTATTTTGTCAGGAGAGCTGGACTTAAATCACAAGTTCAATTTGTTATTCATACTCATTTTTTAAATATCCTTCAGTCTAAAATTCAGTATCATTTTCACCATTTGCATCTCATCTGGCTGGTATCTATTTATCTATAAACTGAACCAGAACGTTCAATCTCAGGTGTTGCACCAGTGTGTACTTTAAATAATATTTCTGTGTTTTCAGGCATTTATAATGTAAACACTAATGATGCAAATGAATATTCTATATGTAAGCACAATGTATTTTAAAGGTGAAAAGATAAAACTGAGTAGAATATCTTAACTCAGAACAAGAAATTTCTCTTTTTATGTACAGTGTGGCATGACTTTTACTTCTTGAAGCCTTTCTTTCTAAAGCACTGATAAAAGAATATTCTGATTTCAAGGACACCATCTCCTTCTTTTGTTGTTTTTTGTTGGGTTTTTTTGTTTTGTTTTGTTTTGTTGTTTTTTTTTTTAATTTGTTCTGCATTACACTGAATTTCTCAGCTTTGCTTTGGACTGGGAGCCAAAAGTCCAAGGTTCTATTTCTGGGAGTGTTTCATCTTCAGATCACGTAAAGTTTCATGCAATATTTGTTAAAATAACTTGTGATTTTTAGGACCTCTATTTTTGATGTATCACTTTAAAAGAACCTAATTTCCAGATTAAAAGGCTAGGAGTTTCTGAAATTAGTGCTTCCTTCTCTTCCCACCACCCATAGGACATTGTATGTGAAATACCTAAAATGAGACACATACATAATAGCATCTTGGGTTTGAAATTGTTTTTATTGTTTTCTTACCTAGAGATTACAGGTATTTCCAAGTCTTAATTTTTGTAAAGTATTTTGAACAACAGAGCTGTAGAAAACACTTATGCTTTGAATATATATTTTTTAAACGAAGGATGCAACAGGGGCGTCTCTCCTGTAGTTTCTTGAAGGAGAACAATGGTGCAGCTTGCACAAGGGATCCTTTATAGAGTTCTGTCTAAAGGCACTGTTGTTGTTCCTTGGTCACTGTGGTCACTGTGCTGGATTCTTAATGGAAGTGAGATCTGTGTGTAATAGTCTAAAATAAGGACCTCAACAAAAACAGCAAGTCTAGGAGCTGTGGGCATATGTCACCATGCATGATCCTGTGACTGAGAAGTGTCCACCTTCCACTGTCACTACAGGATGACTAGCATCAGCTCAGACTGATAAATAAGCAGGAGCTGAAGAAAAAAAAGGCAAGATTATTTCTCCCCTGCCTAAAGTACAGGAAAATGCTTTTTTAGCTTGTCCTTTTGGTACTCCACAAAGAATGACACTACAGAAGGAATCAATGTTATCAGTGCCACTGCCATGACCTTAGTCTTCCTCCCTAGGGATATTATGTGACTTTACAATAAGTGAACACCCATTGCACAGTAATAATGGATATAGATTCTTGTCCAAAGACTCATATATTTGTTTCTTGCTGTATGTTGTTTGTAGTTCGCAAGTGGTACAGCTCAATATATAAGTAAATTAGATGGGTTTTTGGTCTGCACTTGACTTTAAACAAGGGGAAGAAAGAAAGAGTATTGCGAGCATTAACCTTTTAATGCAAAAGATGGAGCAGAAATAGCATATTTACAAAAGCAAATTGCAATCTGAAGAATTCAAAAGTTGTGAGTCATTGCCTAGCAATCAGCAATGACCTGTAACTACAGTTTAAAATTAGAAAGCACACCCTCCTGATACTTTGCTGAACATGTACTTTGCTGTTATTATTCTGTTTTCAACTGAGATTCAGAAAAAATGGAATAAAATTCTTTCTCAATGTTGTTTAAAATTTCACTGTTATGCAACATATGTTTGGTATTTGGCTTTTAGGACATTTAATTAACTGGCCTCCCCTCTCCAGTTAAATACATTGTGTACATTTTATAAACATGAAATGAAAGATGCAAAAATAAAAAATTCTTTCATGAAATCAATCTCTGTTCCAAAAGGAAAATTAACCTGTGGTGCTTTAAAATATGAGACCACTTAGCAAAAAGTCTCTATATATATAAATATATATAGCTACTTGGAAAGGCTTCATCATTTATTTTATTAAAGTCGTACTCCACAAAGCCGTACTGTCTCCTGTGGAAATTCTTCAGGATGGAGGGAAGGCAAAATTGCTCACAAGATCTGTGCATATTTTTATATGTACATAGGCACTTGTAATCTGTATCCATAAGCTATTAAAAGTTGTCTCATACTAAGACTGATGGTTGTTAATGAAAGGATTAAAAAAGCTTCATTTTAGAAGATTAAAATGCTGTTAATTTCTGTATGCATTTAAGATTAATAAACTGCTAATTAGGACATGCAAATGAGCGTTTTATGAATTCCATCACAAACATTCACAAGTACCTTATACATAAATCACATTCAGTTAATGTATTTTTCTTATGTAATTGGGGAACAGATTGATGAGCCAGTCCAATTAGGTCTAATTTACATGTGTATGGAATTTTGTAATACAGTATTATGAAGCTAATATGCAAGTAAGAAAAAAACTAATTATAGCATGTATTTTCTTTAGTAAGATGAAAAAAAAAATCAGCTTATCTTAAAAAATACTGCTACTTAATTGAGGAAGAGGTAATATTAAAAGAATGTAGAAATTTCAACTTTTTCTCATGAAATAATAATGTGATCCAATACCTGTCTCTTAAAATTCTTATAGTATGGTTACATACAGATTTTTAGATTTACAAATTCTGGGAGCTGAATCCATCAGTAACCAACAATGCCGGAAACAAACCTAGCCTTACACAGGGTATAGCAAAGGTAAAAGCAGAATGAAGTCCAGCTGTAAGTGATGACAGAAGCCATGTGGCTTTTGGCAGGCAAACATGAAGGAAGAAAAGGAAGAGAAGACAAGGGAAGAGTCAGTTCCTGCAAGAAATCCCAGTTTCATTGGGAATTGCAAGGTCTGATTTTCTCTTAATGTATACACTCTTTCAAAAGGTTTCCATATGTTTTCCTGCTGAGTAGCACTTGCAGATAAGGCCTACAGGGAAGTGTACAACTGAAGTGTTTATGAGGTTGCTTGGACAAAGTCACTACATGGGAAGTGAAATTCTTACCTTCTGGTGCAAGCAATTTCATTCTGTGAGGAATTTAGCAGTCATAGACAAATCCTCATTTTATTGTTTCCATCAACAAGGTATCTTGCATTGTCATTAAGTTAGTGGATAGAGCTTTAAAGATACTTTGCTGTAGCTCCTTTGAATCAGACCTTTCCTTTTCAGAGTGGAGGTATTTCTGACTTTGTATCAGGGTATTTGTGTGTGGGTCATGCTACATGTTTCACTTGGTGATAGAAAATAGCATTCGGCACCTGTGTTAGCCCACAACGTGACCCATACTTTTTAACCTGTGAATTGAGAGAATTAAACATTTATTAGCTTTAATTTAATATGCCTTGCAGAGGTTGAACTGCAAGTCATATCAATGGTGGTTACAAATGATAATATCAAGGACGACACATTTTCAGTCACCTCCTGTCACAGAGTTTACAGCATGGACCATCTGAGAACATTTTGGAGGGGTTTCACCTGCAGTCACATGTAAGCACAAGAGCTGGATGATTATGCCCAGTTTCTTCCTATTTTCTATTTTCAAATTACCAGTGTTTTCACTCAAGAGTATAACAACCTCATGGCTGTTTCTGAGTCAGATTCATCCAGAAATCCTCACTGCATGTAGATAGAATGGGCTTTATATTTAGCCACTTACAAGCAATATTACTTGGGCAATGCAACATAATGTACTTCTCTGACAAAACATCATGAATAAGGAGCCCAGGGCTCAGATAAAATGTTCCTGACTGCAAGGAACAGTAGTGCATTTCTTGGTAGTACCTGACATTTCTGCTTCAAGAATAATACAATCATCAACATCAATGTTCAAAGGGAATGAAGTACCACAGTGCCTAATTCAAAGATCAGACCTTTCTGAAATGAGAAGTTGAGAAGAGAAATGGGGAAGGAAAATGTGAATTAAACCAAATAAATTTGTCAAAACTTTCTGTAAGTTGGAATAAAAATGCACAATAAAAATGTACAAGGTGAAATCAAACTCTTCTGTCTTCTTGAAAGCAACTTTTATAAGCTTTAAAAATATTTTAGAATTCTAGTAAAAATTTGCTACCTTACTTTGATAGACGTTAGACTTATATGAACACATACCTGAGTATTTGTTTATATACCTAGGATGTATTTTCCTTTGGTCTCTAAATGGAAAATTTCTGAAAGAATAATAAGGTCATTCTATTATTTCAGATGACCAACCTCTTTAAAGGATGTGACAGGAGCAATTTATCAACAAATTAGCTCTGAAAGACTAACCAAAGAGGCCATCTTCTACTTGAAATTAAATTGGTACTGCTTTTAACCCCTGATGATACTTATTTTAGTGAGTGTGATGCAAAGACATCCAGCACCTACTTTCCCTGTCACTGTAGAGCTTGTTCTTCCATTAAAAGACTTACTATAGAAACTAAACTATGTGTTTCTACAAATGAAGATGGGAAAGAAGTTTTATACACACTATAGTAAATTTGTGTTTCTTCTGTTAAAAAGAAAAAAAAATTAAATTTTTTTTCTTGCTTTTGGCATCTTTATTTTCCTAATTTTATTACTGGGCATTGTTTGGGTTTTTTTTTTTTTTTGTTTGTTTGTTTTTGTTTTTTGGGGTTTTTTTGGCTACTAAATGCTCCTCACTCTCATTTCATAGGAAACACAGAAAACACAGAAGTTAAAATATCTTTTTTCTCAGTGCCAAAATCTTCAAGACCTTTAGTGAAGCCAGTATCTTACTCTGAAATTCAGGGTAAAATGAAACTGGTATGTCTGTTCAGCTGACTGGTAAATGGATGCCAACAACTTAAAATATTTCAAATGTAAAATAATAGCATTTGGTTTTCTCTTAGTCTTACAAAGGATGTTTGTATCCATGTGATAGTTTGTCTGACTTTTAAAAACTTAAGTTTTAGCTGGATGTTTCCATTATTTCTAAATTTTCAAAGCAAGGGATAGCATTACTTGGTTCACAATATTGAAGTCAAGTGTCAGGATGCTAACAGGAAGGATGGTAATGTCTAATGCTAATGCCTTTGATATAACTAGTAAATGTCAGCCTGCTATTGTTCTTTCACGTGTCTTTTCCCTATCCACACAGATGTGTTCTGTGAAGATACTCTGTAAAACATATTTAGCAGGAAATACCCTGGCTCTGTTTATCACATATATTTATAGGAAGTTCTGAAATGAAGACATCAGAACCCTTGCACTGGATCTGTTTTACCACCAGAATAAGGATAGCAGTTTTAAAGGAGGTAGTTACAAACATATGGGCTTCTATTAGAGTTCCTGTTCCTGCAGGCTATTTAAGGAAGTCTTGTAGCTACTCAGGTTAGAGTAGATTCAAATTGAAGCTGAGCACTGTTGGCACTCTTTTAAGATGCAAACAAACCATTCTAAACAGCAGGAGATAAAAATACAGTCATGTTCTGTCCATATTGCACTCTAATTTTCCGGTTGGCTGATTACCATTGACTAATTAGGTAATCCAAAGAAAGTTTGTATTGCTCTTTGTATTGCATCTAATTGGGGCAGGGGGGAGGACGTTAAGTGAGTAAAGTCAGAAGTTCAGTGCTTAGAATATATGGAGAATTTGTCTCACTGACATTTAGGCTTTGTAACTGAGCAGAGATATAATCCCATCACCATTTCACCCTTCTGACAAAATATAGAAGAGACAATGGAAAAGAAAACTACCTTATCTGTTATTTTGAAGAGTTTATGAATGTATAGGGTTATTTGCCAAGGAGTTGATAGTATTTTCTGCAATCAACTGATTAATTTGCTCCTAGAGAAAACATTTATTGCATTACAGTTCTAAAGTTAAAAACATGATAGAGAAGTGAGAGGGATTGAAAACTGAAAAAGGTGATCCAGCTGCTGCCATAACATTGTGCAGATTTGGAGATTAAGTAGCTTTTATAACATTAGAAGAGCAAAGAAGAAAATAATCTATAATATTTTATCTATTTTTTCTTTCATGCAATTACACTTGATACTTCACGAAACTCATGATAGCATTTAGTATTTTTGTTTAGCAATATAACATATCTGCTATTGCATCTATTTTGTGCATCAGCTCTCTATATAGCATGCTGGTTCCAAGGTGCTGTGTGTTATTTGTTGGCACACATAGTTACTCTGATAAGTATAGAAGGAAATATATATATATATATATATATCCTGTGACACTTCTCAGTCACAGGATCATGCATGGTGACATATATATTATCTATATTATATGTAAGTATATATATATACTCTGATAAGTATAGAAGAAAACTAAACTGGCATATTCCTGGAAGTTTAAATGTAGAAAAACACTTTTCTAATTTTTTTCCTCTCCCTCCTTTTCTTCTATGAGCTGCCAAGGAAAGTTTTAATTGAACTTGATCAGTTTTTCTGTTGCTAGTAACTTTTGAAATGTATTTTCAGCCAGCTGAATTGCATGTTCAGTTTTTGCTTGATTTGTGTTTGTTTCTTTTAAGATAACAGAGTATTTTTGAAAAATGTTATGTTTTCCATGAATTTCTATCAAGTCTTGTTTGGCCCTCACAATAGTGGTCTTTTGAGAAGAGTATAGGACTTATGCCAGGTACCGAATGCATGAAGTAAGATAACCATTCTACATCAGTAATAAAGATACACAATTATTTTATAAAATAATAAATGCAACATCAGCCTCCGTTTCAGTAAGCAGGGTAGGAGCTGGCTACAAAAATAGATGTGTTGGCCAACACACTCAACAAATACTTGGTTGCACAGTGACTCTCAGGTACCATGAGACTATTCTCAGGTACCACACAGTTCCAGGTCCATCTTCTTAGATTTTTTCATGTTGATCTTGTTTCTTCATCAAATCTCATGCTCCTAGCTTGGGTTTTTTGTTTTGGTTTCCAAACCTTTTTTCTTTGACCATTTCACTGTCATCTTCTCTGTCTTGTCCATTACTTTCTTAGCTAGCCATGTCACTTCAGGCCCTCTTAGCTCACCATTTAGTTTATTTTCATTTTGGTTTGATAGCTCCTAGTTCCCTGCCTGAATTCCCTGTTAGTCTGTCTCTCTCCTGTTTTACCTCTGCATCCTTCTAGACTCCTCTACAATCTATCCAGCCATTCCCAATTTCCACTGTCTCGAACTCCATACACACACTTTTGAATCTTCAGATCTTTCCTCTTCTTTGTATCCCAATAAGAAACAGGGCATAGCTTCACTGTTGGTTGATGCTATCAGATGTACAAGTAGAGAAATACAGTTATCCAGAGAATATGTACAAATACCATTTATTTATCAACTTTATGCCAACATGTAAATGAATATTTTTCAGTGTGGTCTTGGTTATACTTTATTGCACTCCAAACCTTGCTGTGGGTGATAAAGGAAACAAAACTGATATTCAAAGCCAAGGCTTTGTTGTCAATATAGTTCAAATCTTAACAGTCTAATCAGAGAATTATTGTAAGTACAGTTGTAATTATTAAAGACCAGGAAAACAGGGTTTTGTCACATAAAATGACAATAATAATCAAAATAATCAATTATAATTTTTATACACACATTTTTCACTATTTACCCTTTTCTCTAGTATTATGTTCACCCTTCCACTTCCCTTCTGGGTCCTAACATTGATACCACCACCCTTCCTTATTCAGGGCCAGTTGACAGCACGTCTTTGGTGTCCCAAGTTCTTTGCTGGGAAAAGTTGGATGCTGGTGGAGTTTCTTCCTTTTATCTCCTCTAAGGTTTACTTGGGACTCATTTTGTGTTTTCCAGCTTGCCCACACTACTTCTGAATTCTCCCTATATGATGTTTTATTTAGGTTAGATGCTTGTTCTTTCTTCTCTTTGTCCTACAGCCACTTCTTCCCAGCTCCCCAGCATGCTTTTCTTTACCTGACCTCTGGTTTGTAGGTCTACTGTCCCCAGGGACAGCATGTCCCCTTATTCTTATCATTCTACTCTTGTATCCTGAACCTGTGTCCCTGCTTTTCAGGGCGCCTGTTACCTTATCAGACCTGTATTCCTCTGCAGTGTGCATTATTTATAAATATTTAATTCTGCACAGAATAACTACATTTTTGAATGAAAACACTAGGATTATAACTCAAGAAGAAAAGCAAAGTTAAGTAAATTAGGCATACCCATGTTGTGGGGGTTTTTTTAAGTTATTATGACAAAACCTAGTTAAAACAGAGGTTGAGTCAGGTCAACAGCAGCTCATAAAAAAATCTAACAAGCCTCAGTCCTAAAGCCTTGCAAACTCAGGACAATGCCTACAGAGTTTAAAATCTGGGTCAAAGTCTGAGTTGGACAAAGGAATCATTTTTAAGCTTCAGCAAAATTGTTGAGAGGGGAAAAAAAAAGATAAAGCAGTTACTGAATTCCTTAAGGTTTTGTTGGAAGATTTCAGAAGCAATAGTCCCATCACAAATTCCTTAGAAAGACCTTTGTTTTAGCAAGCCACTTCACTGAAATTTATTTTACAGTATGAAAGCCAGAGTCTATCAGTAAATGTGTCTAAAACACTACAAATTAAGTGGTGTTCATAGGTGGTTTTTTTGACTTTTGGGACAAATATCTCTCTAAGGTAGTCTTTCATAGCACTGCTGTGACAGTGCTCATATGTTTGCATCTAACATGGAGAAAATAATAGCAACCAGATCCTAACAAAATTTTCTGTGCTTGCATTACATCTGAATCAGATTTACTTTCTGTAGAAGAGTAATTGAGTATTCTCTTTCATTTTATATACAGTTCTTTGCTTATGTCTCTGTAGTGTTCTATACAAAGCAAAACATTAGTCTCAAGCAAGATCCCAAGACTGCTGGCAGTCAAGCAGTACAATATATACTATTTTTAATCATCATAGTACTTTGGATACCTTCTGCATAGTCCTGCATTGGACACACAGGTCTCTCGATAACAGCAGAACTTCTCCTAGTGTGAGTTGGGTTTGGTTTGTGTTGCTCAAGTCATGAATTTAATCCAAAACTACATTCCTGGACTGGAGTTTAATATTATAGGCTTGGAAATAATTATTTTTAATCAACTAGAGCAATACTTGTTTTCTTGAAGAGACAATCTGATAGACTAACTCTTGTTTTTAAAGAGTGTTTTTATCATTTTGGTACATTAGATATGGAAAGAGTTTTTCACCATGGGGGCAATAAGTGGGGTAAGGTCATTTTGTTCATTTGTTAATAAAGATGATTTTTTTCTGAAACAAGTCCCAGAGTTCAAAACTAAAAAGGTCTGAACACATTTTCCCCAGTGAGTGATGAGCTGTGTTCTCTGCTCACATTCCTTTCTGCGCACTACAGAAAGGATTTTTCTTCTACCTGTGTTTCAAACACTGTCAAGTCAGTATGTAAGATCATACTTCTGCTAGCCTTCATAAATGATTAAATGTGTATTTTAAAGATCTCAAAATCAGGAGGTTTGAAATATTATTCCTGGGGTTTTTTTTTCTATTCTTTGTTTTTTTTATTCATTCTTATACATGTGTTTCAGTAAGAATGTTGCTGAGACCTACTCCATACTGCTTCAAAGTCTTGGTTGGTCAGATCTGGAACACTGATGTCAATCTACAAAACAGTAGTTCTTGAAAACTGGGAAGAGCCAGGTTCATATTTGAATAGTGACTTTTGTCTGTAATGGCTACTTTTTCCTAATCATACATCTCCTGTATTGATCACATTTCTTTTCCAGCTCTTTCTTTTCTAATGACAACACACCAGGATTTTATCATGCCATGTTAGTGTTACAGTAATTACTTGGCACCATGGGGGATCCTTTCCTGGAGATTATAAGCACTACATAATGCAAATAATAAATAATGGTATGAACAGCCTGGAAGACTTGCAATATATTCCTAATGACTAACATATATTTGGAGCTGAACATTTACCAAATCTGCCTTAAGCATCAGTAAAATGTAATCCACTGTGACCCAAATAAAAAGAGAACTTTTTCAGGTCAGTATTGGTTTTTGGTAATAAAATATTACCTTTTGCAGGACAGCATGCCATACTTCACTAACCTTCTGTTTACTCAGATAAGTTTTGTTTTCTCTGCAGACCTTAGAAAGCATAAATACTCTCTCTGTACTCTCATTTGTATTAAGGACAAGTTAGAAAACTGATTGCTCAGACCGATGCTTCTTATAGCAGCAGATCTTTCCTTTGTTGTGTTCATTCTGGAGATGCTTTTACAATTTCAGAGGTGTAAAGTTACCTGTATTATCTTCATCGAACGAAAGTGTCAAGACTTACTTGAAATTAAAGGCTGAAAAGTGGTTATCTGGCAGCACTGCGGTGGATTGCTAAACATTAATTATTGATGAAGACCTTGAACCACTTGAGTAAATGACATTAAAGACAACTGCTGTGAGAAGCCAGCTCAGGAGTGCCAAATTCTATTTATGATGGCACGGCATAAGGATAGATGAGCAAAGCAGTAGTGACAATCAATTCTGTTGCTCAAAAACAGATTACATGAGAGCCTGGTCTTAAGGACAGCACTTACTTAAAGAGGCAAAAATTATACACCATTAAAATAATTACTTTTTGTTCTCTCCGAATAGAGCAGAACATTAAAGCTTGTTAATTGATTTTAAAAGAAAAGTGAAATGAGATGTTGGATGTGATTAACATATGCTGACTTTGCCTCACTGAAATGTTTACTTATGAGTCCAGCATTGCTGTCACAGAGAAAATGAGTCTATTTGTCTTACTTTAGTCTCTGAAGGGCTGTTGCCAGCATTAGGAAGGTAGTGTGTGTATTTATATTAGCATATATACATACTGTCAAAGGAGTTAGCCTTTCAGGATTGAGGAAAACAGGTTAGAAATGGACAGATTATTTTCCTGGAGAATGATCATATCTGATTGTAACATAGCTCTATAATCCTAGATTTAAAAAATATGTGTTGTAAGCCAGCAAGCAATTGCACTACCCTTTTCTGTAGGAGTGTAAGCTTGGTTTGGGCATTCAAGACACAGGTGCAGTTCCTATTGAATTTATGCTACTGAGAGCAGGGATAGGAGTTCTATTATGAAAGCAGGTGCTTCATATTGACATGTGCTTAGTGATCCAAACGGGATAGCACTTTGAGTTATCCATGTCTAAGCTTATTTTTCAAACAGTAATAATATTCACTCAAAGTTCTTATTGACTAGGTTGGCTTGTTGTATGATGGCTTAGATGCATGATTGTAGTAAAAAAGGAAGGACCCTTCCTTTCCTTTAACAGCTAGGGCCATTACAGCTTTGTAGCAGGATGGGATGAATTTTTGGAGCAGAACACATGCTGCCTCTTAGAATAATGTTACAAGATTCTTCCCACAGTCCTTCAAGAAGCAGTGTGCTAGACATAGACAAAAATAGTCTCAAATTGCCGGATTTTCAACAAAGTTTCAAAAGTGAGAAGACATCGCTGATCTCACCTTTCATTGCAAATCTTTCATCACTCATCTTTCATGCAAATCCTCGTTAGCCTATCATGACCTTAACCTTGCTTTGTTTGGATAGTATTGCTTAATATTTTCTTATTGCCTTTGTGCTGGTTTTTTAGTGCTTCACAAAAAAACTTTGAGCCAAGACTGTGCATGGTGGTCTTATCAGGTAAATAGAAAAATATGTTGTGGAGAGACATAGCAAAATGCATTAGAGAAGTCAGAAAGAGCAGCATGTAATATGGAAATAAATATTTTCATTGTCTTGTGTTTTTCAGTACTTATATTTTATATTGCATTGAAGTAAATTTAAAAATAGCATTCATAATGTACCAAAATAGAGTGAAGTGTGCCTAAAAACATTTTTATTAACAATTTATTTGTACAGGTCGCAAATCAAATTTACTGTAGTTCTGTCACAGGTTTCACAAAAATTCATTTAGTTTATTTAATACTTCTTGTGGTGTAGAGATCACTTGGGAAAATACCACCTCTTAACCATGCTACTTAAAATTTGAGGTTTTAAGTAAGGAACTCTTTACTTTCTGTGTGTAAAAGCCTGAACTCAGCACTTGTGACACTGATTTTTACATGGCACCAACAGGACTTGTTATATTCATAAATAATAGCACTGTCAGCTACTTAAGATTGACATATTGAAATAATAAATAAATGTGGAGAGATTTAGGGTACAATGTAGAGGATGAATATGCCTTCATTATAACTTCTATACATGACTAAATAGTAGAAAAACTGATTTGCCAGTGGTGCATTGCATCAAAATGATAAATTAATTTCAACAATTCATAGATGTGTTCAGATTCATACATCTGATTGCCCAGAAGTCCTCAAAGAAATATTCAGAAAATCAAGAGATCTGCTTTTATTGAAAGGTACCAGAAGATTCAGTATGTACTAGCAAATATTCTCCCCAAAACTATCAGTGTTCCTCAGGCTTATGTTCAGCATGTGTGCACCTTAGTCAGGGAGACAGATGCAGCATTATATTGTATATTATGATTCTGTATAATATATTCTGTACTAGACTTAGAGAGAAAAATCCACACACAAACCACTGATTTTTTCATCTGAGTCAGGGAATTTTTAAGGAAATGAATGTATTTGCAGAAATCAACTACTGCATGATTTTATAATCAAGAAAAGCAATCAAGTCATGATGATTTCCTCATAGTAAATAATATAGCTAACTAGTAAGTTTTGTCAATAAAATGAAGACAGAGAAATTGTAATACTACATTGCTATTAATGTTGAAGTTTACAGGTTAAGCATATGTCTTATGTACTGACAGGGCAATATAAGGCAACAAAAAGAGTCCCAAAAGTGTAAATTTAAAAGTAAAATAGCTTTCTATTAATTGCTACATTTATGGGGTCTTTTTAATCTTGAAGAATGGGAGTTTTTACCTAATTGCTCCAAGACAAGAAATTCACCATTTTGTTTTGGATGATTGTGGGACATGTCTATAAAATTAAAATGCTTAGATATTTTAAATGCAATATTCTTTAAGGGAAAAAAAATAAAAACCCCTAGATGTTCTATGGACAAAGAAACAAAGATGTGAAGTCGTGAACTAAGAAATATCATGGAAGCCCAGGGAGACTATAGAAACAACAAAGCAGGAAGAGACATACACTGTTTGTGTCAGGTATACGAAGCTGTAAGTTCACTGAAAACAATTAGTAGACATGCTACATCCTGCTTATTCGAACTGCACCTGTGGGGTATGCTCAGCCCCTGCCCTGGAGGGATCTCTGCTGAGATAAGGAGATTGAGCAATCTCCCAGCAGGACTCCCTGGAAAGGCAGCCACTTTGGTCACAGCGAGGAAAGGCAGACCCACAATCCTTTGGGAGACACTATGCAAATCATTCTGTAACCCACTGGTCTGTTCCCATCCCAGATCCTCTGTAATCCATTGGTCCCTTACTGATCCCCTGTATCCCTATAAAAGCAAGCCCCCTGGGGCCCCTCCCGCAGAGAGGGCTCTCGTCCCTGGCTCCCCCTTCGCTGGAGGGGACCCACAATAAAGCTACCTCTGTGCGGAACCAGCCACACGAGCCTTCTCGTCTCTCTCTCTGGTCTGGCTTGGCCTGGAGGCTGCCCTGCAGAGCTGAGCTGGAATCACGAGCTGATAATCACTAAAGAGCTGACAGCCTCTGCACGGGCCCTCCTGCCAGCAGCTGAGGGGAGACACCGGGCCTTGGGAAGGTGATTCCTTTCGGGACCATCTCCCCAGACCGGTCACCTCTTCCTGGGTCAGAGCCGCTGACCCCACCACCAGCTGTAATATGCACCCAATTGTGGAAAGTAGAAAGTTTTAACGAAGAAAGCAGTCACGAACAAACATAGTATCAGATACAGGCATTCTAGAGAAATCTGTCTTCAATGCTTTTCATGCTGCTCTTCCACAGATCAGAAAATCATTCTAAACTGTCTGTTTCAGTAATATTTTTGAACCAAAATATATGTGTTAAGTACCAGTCCCAAGACATCTTCCTTGTTAGTTATGCTGACATATTTGTGCTTATTCAGCTTTTCTTTTTCATTTGCTTATTTTTTTATATCGATGCTAGTATTTATTTTAACTGACTAAACCTAAAATGTTCTGTGCATTTGCTGAAAGAAATAATGTGTTGGGGTCCCTCCCCCGCACCCTGTAGCCCTGGGAGAGGGGCCCTGGGGGGGAGGCACGGGGTTTCCCTGCCCCTGCTCAGCCTCGTTCCCCATGGGTTGGTTTGTGTTCCCCTGCGCGGGCAAAGCAGCTCAGGTCCTGTGACTGTGGCACAGTCTCTCGGCAGAGCCCGGCCATGCGGCTGGGGAAATAAACATCTCTGAAACATCTAGCAAGAATCCGTCCGTATATATTTCTTTTCCACGGGACTCCTGGTTTGATATAGGCGTGTTGCAGTATCCCCACTGTAACAATAATGCACAGCATTTTCAGGATTGTCTGGTTCTGTTCAAGATATGCATTAAAAAACATTAATTTAGAACAGCTGAATGAGTGTCTACGGCAAGTATTTTCATCATCATCAAGTGGCTTACCTAGAGTAAATACTAAATAGAAAACAGTTTAAAAATTTTGGTGATATTTTGTTTTTCATTTACTATTAAATGAATCTCTTCAAATAGGAAATTTAAAAAATATACATGTGAGTCTAGCAGTCAGTATATTCCAGGCTTGATCCCTTAAGGCATTGAGAATTTTACCCAGATTTTGGAAACTCCTTCAGTTCACAGTTACCCTTGATCACAGGAAAGATTCCACGAGGTCTGAAACTCCCTGTCTTGCTTCTTGTATTGATTTACCCTAGCGCAAAGAATAACCTAAAAGCTACTCTGTGTATATAGTCTTTAATCCCATCTGATTTTTATTGACATAGGTGTAAAGACAGCTTGGGCCCAGCATGCTACAAACACCATTGGGCTCC
Organism: Aphelocoma coerulescens; assembly: GCF_041296385.1. NCBI lineage: Eukaryota > Metazoa > Chordata > Aves > Passeriformes > Corvidae > Aphelocoma > Aphelocoma coerulescens. The sequence continues at coordinate 59,234,815 of NC_091015.1, read as the reverse complement.
TTTCAACTCCAGCTGCACACACCTACATATCCACCAACCTTCTTGGGTAACAGAAGACAGACTGTATTTGATAAGAAGAACCCTGTCAAGGCCATGTTTAAATGGTGTGTATTGGTGCAGCACGGGCCCTGATGATTTAAAGCACTACATGCAAATGAAAGAGCGATAAAATATTTGTAGTGTGTAATGTCTAGAGATTCGATTTATACATTGTTTTATTTAGCAGGACTTTGGAAAGCAATTGATAGTCAGATAGGCTCTGGAGGGCAGCTTATAGAACTGTCTTAAGTATCCAACACATCAATAGACCAGATTTTATTCTCTCAGTGTTTTCCAGGCTCTTTGACCACAAAAAAATCTGGAAAAGGGGAATAAGCCCATCTTAAAATACCCACAAAATTTATAGAAGCAAGATAATTCATTTTCCTGACATGTCTTCTTAGTCAGTGCTAAGTAAATGGAGTCATGCCATGCCAATATTTTCATTATAGCAAAGACTTGCATGCTGGAGACAGGGCTGGTGTTGTCAAAGTCAATTTGCACTGAATCTGAGTTAGTCTTTGCCACTCTTGTTTGTCAAACAAAGTCCTGTATTCTTCACAGACTAAAGTGGAAAAAAAAATTAGTAGGGCAGACAAGACAGCTGGAGTCTTGGTGTTTGTGAAATAGAGCACTTGGCAATGTTGTGTGTTGTTACTTTAATATGACAGGACCTAAATAACATAAATCCTAAATAACAGTTATTGCAGTCACAATCTCTGAATTTACTCTAAAATGGATGCCTTCATGTAGGAAAATCACCCCTGCAGTTTGCTATTCCCAAAGGCCGAGGACTTTTTAGAACAGCATCCAAGAATATTATGAAACCAATAGCTAAGCTGAGGCAGTCAGCAAAAATCCTTCCAAAAAGAGTGATGGAAAAACAGTTTATTTGCCTAGGTTTCCCAGCTACAGTGAAGGTGGGCAGCTCACAAAAGCAGTTTATTTCTTTCTTTTTTTTTTTTCATAAATAAGAGAAAAATGAACTGAAATATCTGCTCCTTGGTTACAGCCAGCAGCTGTGAGATCTGGTTTCATGGCCCTTCCCTTTGCATGCCTATTTGGAGACTGAGCTGAAGATGAGCTCTCTTGTATTAAAGCACTCTCTCCCAGCCATTAGTGCTTGCTGCAGGTTTCTCTAAAGTCCTCTTGTCGTACTTGATTTGCTGCAAATAACAGTCATTGAAGCAGGACCTTGTAACTGTCTCTGGAACTTCATTCATTTCAGAAAGTTTCCACCATTATTCTTTTGAGTGAAGTGTGTTAGAGAACATAACTGAAATGAATAGATGTTTCAGCTGACATGGACAGACAAAACCCGACTAGAAATTTTTCAGTATTTGTATAGGGAGGCTTTGAATAGCTTGATGGTTTCAAGAACTGGGATGTTATGGAGGGTTTTTAATCCTGGTTTTAAGCAATTTATTGAACCTGACATATAATGTTAGCTCTTGTATGAAAAGGATCAGGATGTTATTTTAATAAATCAATAGTTCTTACTTAACCCTTTTCACTACTTGTGACTTTTATATACCTCCATTTTATCTACTCTCACTTATCTAATTTCAAGGCTGAAAAACCCTAGACTATGTAGGCATTTTCCTCCAGGAAATTGTTCTTTACTTTTAATCATCCTGTCACTGTTCAATGCCTTTGAAGTTTTGTCATCATCTTTTAGGATGTGGGCACAGGGTGAGGTTCAGGACAAAACTAGATATGATGTTACTGATCTGAGTCCCCTATTTATGTACTGAAAAAAGAGGATTTTCTGCCTTGTCTTTTTCTTTCCCAATAATTGCTACCAATTAGATTGTGCTGGGGTTTTGTTTTTTTGTTTTGTTTTGTTTTGTTTTTTTTGATTGGTAGAAAGATGATATTTTCACAGAATTGTCTTTTACCATTTCAAGGAGGTATGAGTTTGTTGGGGGGGTGGTATTTGGGCTTTTGGGTTTTTTTTGTTGGGGGGGTTGTTATATGGAGTAAGATTTATCTGTCTGTACCTCTGGCTGCTGTGCTAGTTTCAAGAAAAATATAGTAGTTTCTTTCTAAAACTTAATTGAATAAGAAAGATAACCCTCTTTCAGATTTCAGCAAGGTTTTTAACCACTTTAGTATTTTCAAATGCTAATCATCTTCATGAATTGGCCTTAGTGACACCTTTAGCACATACATATACATACTCTCAGTGCATATACAGCTGAGTTTTAGCTATCTTTGTTCTTGAAGTGAAAAATTCTGCACATCAGGAGTGTTTCAGTCTTGAACTCCATTCTGTGTTCAGTCTGGTTTTGGAGATAAACTTTTAGTTTCATCACATTTTAGTAGGAACAGCAATCTCTTCATCAGTGTGAGCACTCCTGTGTCTGGCAACCTATCATGAGTGAAATGAGAATTCTTTTAGTTCTCAAAACAGTCTGTCTGCACTTCAATCTTGCTTCACCTGTAAAATTGCTTCATTTTTAAGGAAGGCCATGGTAGTGTGCAGCTGCTTTGTGAAGGTGAGGAAGAGACAGTAGACACTCAGTTCCAATGGTTTGCTGCATACAGGTCTGGAAACAAATGCCCAGGAACCACCAGTGCTGAAGCAGCCACTTTTTCCTGTTTCAATGGGCATCTCTACCTGAAACTTGTTTTTGCAAACAAGAGAACCATGTTTTTCACAACTTCTGATAACACTTCCTAAGAACCACACCTTTTGGTTCTCAGCAAGAAATCCTTGTTTTGATGTTCTTATCAGATGTGGAAATTAGGCTTATAGCCAAAAATGTGTTATCCTCTCTTGACAATTTGAGGCCTGTTATATTGACAGAAACCACATACCAGCAAGTGACAGAGACACTTCAAAATTCTGTGAAACACAAGTTCAGAGTGGTCCATATTTGTCATTATATTTCCTAAGAGTTTCCTGATCTTTCTTAGGCTTAAGCCTGTGTGGTACTGAGATGCATTCCTCTTACAAACCAAAAGGTGATCACCTTGCTTCAGTTTATTTGTTTCTTTCATTTGGATAGTAGCCACAGTTTCCTGAAATTTTTTCGTGATACCATGAAGGGTTTCATTGCCTAGATTTTGTTCTCAGAAGAATAAACTTCTCCAGATTGGATAATGCTAACCAGCTATGTATTTCCTTTCTAGGTGTTCCTGTTCCCTTTTAGTTTTTTGGGGCTCTGTTTTCTCAGGTTTTTTTTTAATCTGGTTTGCTCTGGTTTTGGGGTTTTTTTTCTTGTGGGGGAGTGGGCTTCTTACTTCAGGGGCTTGCTGCTGATAGTTTTCTCTTTCTTATTGATTTCTGGCTAAGCTTAGTAGAGCTAAAAGAAGTTGTAGAGGTTGAGTAGACTGCTCAGTGGTGCAGTATGGTGAAAAAAGAGTTCTTAATGAGAAAAAAATCTGGCTGCAGAACAGAAACACTACAGTTGCATACAGGACATGCTTTACTAAAGGTCTAGTGCCATCATCTGTTCACCATTATCCTGTTTTTGCCTGGAAGTGCTGAATTTTTAAACTGAGCTACCATGTCCCATTTTTTTTTAATACCATACTAATGTGAGGAGATGGGACCTGTTTTTAATAGGGGATATATGGCTTTGTTGCTTCACTACTGTGGTCAAACCAGTTCAGTCCCACTAGGGGACTTACAGCAAGTGGACACTTGGAGTAGACATGTCTATAGATATGCCATGTCACAATTACTTTGTTAAAGGTTTGCCCTGGCTGATATTTTTTTTCATTTTAGAATGATCCAATAAATATTTTAGGTTGTTCTTTTGCTCCCATGGATTTTCTGTAGTTTATGAAAGTGATAACAAGCACACAGAAAACAGATTGCTTGCTACTGTGTTCCAAAAGCAGCCCAAAGAATCAGGTCCTTTAAGGGCATGTTTTTCCTGATTTAACAAACACCTGGATAGATTGCCTGGCACTCATGCCTTCTGACATGAAACATCCTTCATCTTTGCTAATAAATGGCATCTGGACTCTTCCAGCTGCCAAAGTGCATTAGGAATTGTTTGGTTCAAGTGCTAGCTGAAGGGGTCTAGATGATCATATTATGGTACGAAGAAATGTTCCCGGGCTGTGCTTGAAGTTAATAGTACAGAAGAATTTTCACTGTGTCTCACCAGTGTCCATTTTTCTTGCTCCTGCTCTAATGTGTAATAGCTAGAGCCTTATGGAAAGCTAGGTCAGGCACTACAATACTTCACCTGCCTTCTATTTATATGGGAACAAGTCAGGACTAACTCTGTCCCACAAAGAATGCTGTGAGTGAACCTCTAGAGTTTCACTTTTGGTAAACATCTGTTGGGGTTTTAGTTTAGTCCTAGTTTTTTTTCTGTTAAAGGAATTCTTTCCCATAGCATGTTGCTAGGAGATAAATGGCCATACTTGAGAGGAGATAGCCATACTTAAGAAAGACAAAAGGGCCCGTCCAGGCTTTTGTTTTCACCTGGCGGGCAGTTCAGTTCGCTCTCAGCGTCTGGAGGGAGAAGGTGCAGAGAGAGGAGCTGCTGGTTCCCGTTTTCGGCGTCTTTCCTTTCTGCTGGAAACAACACCGGGGATCCCAAAGCTGCTTTCCCTGCCCTGCTGGAGCGTGGGCTGCGGCCGCCCTACTCTGCTGCTGCTTCGAGCCTTCGTTACGCTGTAGCCGTGCTCACCCTGCCTGTCTGGAGCCCCAGGGGGTTCCCCCCTTTTGGATACATCTCGTCTGCCACCCGGGATTTGTGTTTGTGCCTGCCGCTCCAGCCTACCAGTCCAGCCTGCTGTTTCCGAGAACCCGGGACCAGCTGCCCACCGGTTTGTGAAGCTCCTTTGTTCCATCCTTCCCCGGGATCCCAGGGCACCAAAGCAGCCGCGTGCTTCCCGAGCTCGCTCCGGAGCGCCCCCTGCAGCCGCGGGGGAACCATCGCACCTGCCCTGCTCACCGGGAGCTGCCAGCGCCCCTGCCGGCTGCGAGCGGAACTGCACCCGAGGGGAAAGGGCCCGACAGCCGAGAAGGCTGGGACTGGGTTTGTGTTTGCTGTTACTGTCATAGTTGTTGTTGTTTTGTTTGACTAGTTATATATATATCTATATATATATAGTAAAGAAGTGTTATTCCTATTTCCCACATCTTTGCCTAAAGACCCTTGATTTCAAAATTATAATAACTCAGAGGGAAAGGGGTTATATCTGCCACTTCAAGGGAGGCTTCTGCCTTCCTTAGCAGACACCTGTCTTTCAAACTGAGACAACATCCTCATCTTCTTGGAAATTGTTTTGTTACCAGACACCCAGTGCCACATCTTTCACTAACCATCCTCTTAGTTTTAGAACCCTAAACTAGGGATAAAATATTGAAAATAATTTTTATTTGCATAATTAGAACTTAGTTTTATGAAGAAATAGAGAATTGAACATGGTGGGAAAGTAAAACAATCCAAAAGGTTTGAAGTAAAAATACAGTGAGCATGATGGCAGTTGAGATTAAGCAGTCATGATTTTAAACACATTTGAAATCCTGCCTGAGTACACACATGTTTCCTCTGACCCTCTGCAAGCTCTAAAGGCTCCAGTATGACTGAGATTAAGGGCTCTTGCTAGAAGTTATGAAGACAGTGGAGTCAGTTTAATTGCAGCAGCCAATGTACAATCCCATTCCCATTTCCTCTACAAAAATGAAACAGTCCATCAGGTAAAGCTGAGTTCAGTGTGGGCCTTCTCTGATGTGTAGTCAGTGCAGTAAGGGCCTTTAGATAATTGTAGGAGGCAGCCAATTCATCTTGATACACAGGATATGGGAGAAAAAAAATAGGCTTTAAATGTCCATCTGGGTTTTGGAAAGTAGACGTTTCAGGATGTGTCAGACTGCTGTGTGATTAAGTAGGTCATCAGTGTCAAAACACTTGAATTTCAATTCCAGAAATGCTTTTGAAAAATATTATGCATCTCTAACCGTGGAGAGTTTGTCAGTTCTTTTTCAGTAGCTGTCTATTTTTAGGTCTTGTTTTTAGACAATTGTTGTTTCTGTGCACTGGGAACCAGAAGGGGGGAAGAAAGTCAGTTGAAACTGGTTTTTCAATAAGCAACAAAATGTATCCTACTGCATAGGCTTGTGCCATGGGATTTTCCAAAATTGTTACTTATTCATATTTTTTAACTGGGCTCAGAAGACAGTTTTTCCTTTTGATAGAGGTTACTTTCTTTTATTTGTACTTTAGTTTTAAATCATTGTCCGCTTTTGTTAAATTGTTTGTGAAGTTTCGAATTTGTATACTGCAAGATCATTTAATTTGTATGTTGATCATCTTCTTACCAGATAGTTTGCTGACTTATGTTCAGAAATAATTTGGTGAGTTGTGTGCCAAAAACCCCCAAACCAACAACAAATAAACAAAAATCCCCAACCAGTAAAACCAGTTCAGTGGGAGTTTTATATTTCAAAGAAGATTTTAAATGTGCTGCATAGGCACATACCTATTAACTCACTTTAAGGTGACAATTTTTTTTTAACCCACTTTCTTTTTCTTTCCTAAATTCTCCCAGAAGGGGGACTAGTAGCAAAAAGTAATATTATGGTTTCAAACTCTAGATACTCCCAAAGAGAAGTAGACTGACTTCAGTAAGAAAGACTAACAGACACATTCTGTGCTAAAAAGAGATGCTAAATCTCAAAACCACAAAATTTATTTTTAAGGTAGTTGCTGCTGGTTGTTCTTGCTGTTCATACAGTTGCTACATGGAAGTATAGCAGCCCACCGACAGAAGTCAATTATTGTTGATAGCAGTATTGCCGTAACATTGCCTTTGCCACTGAACAAGACAGGGGGAAAAAAAACCCTGATGATATTTCTGTTGCTTGCTTTCCTTCACAAATAAGATTACTCTTTACAGCAAAGAGCATTTTTACAAAGCTGATTACAGCAATACTAACAAGTATTAATAATTAAATTAAATTATTAAATATCCATTACAGAAAAACAACATAAATGTTTCATTGTTATATTTGTGATATAGCATTTGGAGGTGCAATTTCAGTAACTAATGAATGCAATTATAATGTGGACATTTAGGTAATTTAAATGTGAAGATAATTGGATAATTGCTTGTTCTAATAAATTAATATTAACAGGAAAGGGTTGTAGAGAAAGAAATGCATAACTTGAAAACTTTTGGTGTTATAGCAAGTGGTAGTTCTTTACTAGCAAAACATTAGCATCAGTGAGGCTTTTGATCATGTAAGTCTGTTTTGACATAACTTCAGTGGCTTCCTTGTATATAGGAAGAGAGAGGTACAAAACACAAGATTTGTAATGACAGCTTGATTTCCAATTCAAATTCTAATCATGTTTCTTAAAATGGCGGTACTTAAACCTTTGAGGGGTTTAGAGGGAGGTCTCTGGTGACTGTTATTTAAAGGTTGGGATGGTTTTGTTTGGTTAGTTGGTTGGGGTTTTTTGCAGGGGGGGAGAGGCATATGCTTATTTGGGGATATTGTATTCTGTTGTTAAAGAAAATAACTCTGAATCTTTCTGAGAGAGTCTTTTATTCAGCTCTCCTGCTTCCTGTTTAGAAGTTAACCTACTTGACAACTATAAAAAGTAAGAACTGAACATGCATTTTTCTTGCTTGGTTTTTCTTCCCTTCCTACTCAAGTGGCAGTTTTAATACTACAGTGATTTTTTTTTTTTTTTTTTCAAATTTGGGAAAGAAAAAGTGGTAAAAAGTACAGCAAAGAGAGATAGCATCAATTCTATGCAGGCTAGAAACATTAACAGAAAACAAAGTTGGCTTAAAATAATTTTTGATCCTAGTATGAGAAAGATGTGTGCAACTATGAAAAAAAACCACACAAAAAGTCAAGCTTTCATTAATTTCCATTTACCAGTAGTGTTAGTATGCTTTCTTTGGTTTCTAACAACCAGTGTGTCTGAGTTGGTAGAATTGGGAAGAGACAAATCATCTCTCATAACCTTATCCTTCTTGATGGTAGGAAATAAAGATCTGGAAACTGTCAAACACATGAAACAAACTACTAAAAAATGAAATCACTTTAAGTCTCATATTTTCTGGTAAAGTAGATAAAATTTCATTTAATAACATTAGCAGGTATTTTCTTTGCCAAGAAAAATGTGATTTAATTAATCTTTTGCATTCTATTGGGTATAAGGTGATATGAGATTCCCCAGATATTTCCACCTCCTTTGGGAAGCTTGGATCTTCAAGACTTGCCTGGAAGGAAAGGCAGGAGACAGCTGGGTTGTTAAGGCTGCTGGAAACATGGCATGTGCTGTTTTCTGTAAACTGTTGTCTAACAACTGGAAACATGAATATTCATTGATATTATGGTACAATCACAGCAGGCATATCTTATATACACCATTGTAAAATTTGTTGTACCCCAGTTGGCATCTGAATTATAGAGGTTTTTGAGTTGGCAACACAGTGGAAATAAGATTAAAAGTCATCTTGTCTACATTGTTCCAGCCCACATTGAGATGCCCACTTGTTAGGCTTTTGAACATATTTTCCACCTTTTAACAAAACTAAAAGCTTTCTCTTTAAGTTTAATCTGCTTCCGTTTTGCATCTGCATTGTTTTCAGTGCACGTGTGTTAAAGCTGTACATTGCAGGTGAAACAGAAATGCTTTCATTAATACTTACATTCAGTAAATGGCAGTATATTGTCCAGGTTTTACGTGCCCAGTTCTGGATTTCATTCTTCTTCTGGAGAAGTTTGGCACATTAACATAAGTTATGAGATCTAACCAAAATTGACCCTGATTTGAGTGAAGAGTTGGACAAGTAGTCATTCCGAGGTTCCTCCTTTCCATCCTATGTTATTCTGTGATTCTGTTCTCTGAAAATCCCAAACAGTGGTATCCAAAAATAAATTTACTCCTATGCAGCCACTTACTGACTCTTGCTTTGTGAGGATTTTAATGATCAAGCTCTTGATACCATGCCAGATAAAATCAGAATTTCAAGGACATAATAAGAAAATAATGGCAAGAAATAAAGGAATTAATCTCCATTAAAAATGGATTTTAAAAAGAAACTTGAAGGGCACATCTTGGGAAAAAATAGATGTTTTGAATAATTTATAATCCCTCAAATATTAAACAGGAGCAGTCTTGAGCAGTGTTGTCTTTGTGGTTTGAATGTGATTTTACAAGTGCCAGCAGATTTTTAGGTTCTTTTAACTTTTACATAGACAATTTTTGATCAAGGGAGTGTACTCAGTCACTCCCATACTGCTCTATTAATGGTAAATATCAAGATACCTGAGACTGTCCAGAGAACATGGTGTGTGATTCATTTTGCCTCTGAGACATGTCTTCTACAAAAATCTTTTTATTTTGAAGTGGGTAGTAGCAAACAAGTTGGAGGTTTCGTTTGAACTGCCATTGAATTTTCCACTCCTTGAGTTCACATTCTTGCCTATCCGAGCAAAGACTATCAATTAAAACTTCAGGAAAGTTAAAGGAGACAAAGAAGTCAACATCTCTAAGAAAAGACTGCTTTTCCTGCTTAAGTAGTACGACACAGTTTATGGATCAAGCAGACTATCTGATCAGTAGATTATCTAATTTTCCTAAGTGGCAGAGAATTGAGTGCTTGCTGCATGAACCTTGGATCACTGACGGAGCACAAAGGCAGGAATCTTTGCAGGAAATGATAAAATCTTTGCTACAGAGCATATCTCAGATATGTCCCAAAAGGTAATCTCTATGAATTCAGGGGACAGAAAATCCCCCTTTCAGTGTTTATCAACAGATTTTAGGTTGAGCACCCATCTCAGTCTCTGAGAGGAGAGGAAATAACAGGTGTGGTGTGGGATTCAGGGTTTAAGAAGACGGCAAGGATTTCAGGAACTGATAGCAACTGATGACCCAGCTTAAGCATTTTAAGGATGCTGTTGTACATAGAATTTAATACCTTATAAAGCAAAAACCAAAAAGAGCATGAAAGATCATTCAAAGCTAGTAGCTAGTAGCTAGTTCTGTAGCTTTACTTTTCAATCCCTCTCAGTGAGTGTATTGTTTGTTTACTTTATTAGGTCTTTTTGGTGGTGTTTCCTTTTGGTTTTGGGGTAGGGGGGAGGGGTGGGGTGGTTTGGGTTTTTTTTACCAAAAGCAAGCACTAAAGTCAATGAGGTTTATCCTTCTGGGTAGGAGATCTTCTGAAGGGCAAGTGAAATTTTAATGCTGCAGTCCTGGGTAACTTCCTGTCTTATCTTCAGCATTGATAATTATTTTCCCAATCAGTGTGGTAATACTGCTGACTTGAACTGTTTGCTCATAGATTAATAAGGGATAATTATTATTTAGCCTAATCTTTATCTTTTCTAATTTCTGTGCTGCAGTATCATAAGACGCATAGCTAGAGCTTTCAGAAGTGGCCTTAAACAGTAATTCTAAGATGTCGTGTGCATGCAAGTGAAATACTTAATACATCACTAACAAGAAGTGGTAAGGACTTACCTGAAAGAGGAAATTTAAAAAGTGTTTCTACCGCTATCATTTTCATATTTCTTTAATTTGATGGCAAAATATGTTTTGATCATTTATATATTACATCAGTCTAAGGGATATGGAACATGCCCTATGTCCAGTAAGGATTTCAAATAGAAAAGCCTTCTCTAAAATGGAATGTTATGGAATGGTTTAAAGTAAAGCTTCATTTCCATAAGTCTTTGCTTAATTTTAAGACTCAGAAGTAAGCACTCTGAAACAAGTATAGGCTTAAACACCTGATTTGAAAGTAGGCATCATGTACCAAGTCCTGGTACCTTGATGCAGACAGGAGCAGAACAATGCAGAGAAGTAAGGATTACAGTGCCGGTTTGTTTGATAGAGTTATTAGTTAGCCAGATATTCTGTACTGTCATAGTCACTTAAAATAGGGCAGTAAATAGAAAATAGCTAAAATGGTAAAAAATAAGCAATAATTATTTTTTGACATGGACTTCCATTAAAGAGATTAAAGAGATTAAGGCTGGATTACCCTTCTTTACCATGGTATAAATAAGAGCTGTTTTTTATAGAAGTTACGCTGATTTCAGTGTTGAGATGGATTGACCCTGGCTAAATGCCAGGTGCCCACTAAAGCCACTCTATCACTCCCCTTCTCAGCTGAACAGAGGAGAGAAAGTATAATGAAAGGGTCAGGATTAAGGGCAGGGGGAGAACATTCACCACTTATCATCATGGGCGAAACAGGCTTGACTTAGAGAAATTTAATTGAATGTATTAACAATCAAAATCGGAGAAGCGTAATGAGCAGGAAAACTTTAAAACTGCTTTTAAATCTTAAAACCACTTTCCCCCCATCCCTCCCTTCTTCCTGGACTTAACTTTACTCATGATTTTTGTACCTCTTCTTCCCTGGCAGCACACACATGTGGATGGGGAACAGGGGCTATGGTCAGGTAATCACATGCCTCTGCTGATCCTTCCTCTTTAGGGGGAGGACACCTCACACTTTTCCTCTGCTCCAGTGTGGGTTTTCTCCCATGGGAGACAGTCCTCCACAATCTTCTCCAACATGAGTCCTTCCCATAGGCTGCAGTTTTTCATTAACTGTTCCAGAGTGGGTCCCTTCCATGGGGTCACAAGTCCTGTCAGCATGTTTCAGCATGGGCTCCTCTCTCCAGGGTCCACAGGTCCTGCCAGGAGCCTGCTCCAGTGTAGGCTTTGTTGCTGATAATAAATAATAAATCAATAATTGATTTATAGTATTTTAGCAGAACACTACCTTTGGGAGAGTGGTTTTGAACAATCCCTTGCATTTCAGAGTAATACTTATATGTGTATATAAAAATACCCTTAGAATATCTGTAGGAAGACTATTATTTTTCCTTGTTCTTAACATATTGCAAAATACATATCTAAAATGCACATACATTAATGTAAAGACAATAGTGTGACTGAGTATTTTGCTTTAAACTTGAGTTGTAATTCTCAAAGTCATTTTTTGTTGGACTGCAAGAATCTTCCCCAAAGTACACTTCTCATGCATTTCACTTAGTTTGCAGTCAGTTAATTTTTATCCATGGTTGATATAATCTCCTTGATCAAAACCATCTGCCATTTGAGTAAATGTTATTTTGCATTTACTTATATTTCTTTATAGTGTTCTCTACCTCCTCGGTTTTGGGAAGCATTTTTTCCTAGGGAGTTGAGTATTTAGGTTGCAGCCACTGAAGCCCCAGACTTTGAAACACATTTGTTTTATTTTAAATATCTTACTTGGCCTTGGCCAAGTGGCATAATTTTATCGTCAGCTTGTACATTATTGCAATGAGTAATGTTTTAAGAAGGATCACCTTTTTATTTGCTTTAATCTCTGGAGTGCTACGTAATGGCAGAGTTTTTGTATGGTTGAGCATATTGTCTGTTCCAACTTCTGTATTTGTGTCTGAAGAGGCTCCTTTTTCACTATACTTTCATGTTCAAATAGCATCTTAATACTCTCTATTTGCTATGTGTCAGTGAGTTATAAATCAGGCTTCAGATCACAGGCTTTCCTAAGTTGTAAATCTTCTACCAAAGATCAGTCAGAAATTAATTTAGAATTCTGAAACTGTCTGCAGTGGTATGCTAGGCAAATAGCATTATATTAAAGAACAAGCTAGAAAGTTACTCATTTGTAGCATTAAAAAAATAATTTTAAAATTATTCTTTACTGTTATTTGTTATTGGCTGTATATCCAGGATCAGAGCTTCCTGACCTTTCCTATGGCTTGTGTACCTTTCCACCTGAGACAACTCAGTGAGCTCTGACATTTGCCAAGCTGCACAAAGCTCTAGGAAGTTTGCTGTCTGTCTTCTGGGTGAAGTCACTAAGGCATCTCTCTATTGTGCAAGGTTGTGCCCAGCAAGCTCCACAACAGACAAATGTCAGGAGGCTTGAGAATAGCAAAGATCCTGTTGGAGGGACCATGCTATGATGCAAAAATCAGGTCACATTGAATTTTAGTTGTGGAGCACAGGAAAACTACATCTTTAGCTGATAAGTTAAAACAAAGGATGGTGAGGAAATATTTGTGCACATTTCAATTGCAATGTATAAAGGAATGTGTCTAAGAAGTGGTTAGGAATTTGGGACACCCAAGCTGAAGGATTTAAAACTACTTTCTTACCAAGGGTTAGGCTCCTAGCCAATTTCAAAGAAAATAATTTATGTCCCCTCATTTCCTAAAGTATTTCCCAGCTGCTTGTCAAATAAAAACAAGGAGGTATTTTAGGTGTTTGCCAAATCTCAAATCAAGTTATTTATACCAGGGTTTTCTTAAGCCTAACTTCATTATACTTTCTAAAATTTTTGTAGTAATGTTAGAGACACTAAAATATAGAGTCATCCTAACAAGCTTCCTATGTGAGCTTATCTTGCTTGGTTTGAATTGAATTTTCAGAAGAGTGTTTTGATAATGTATTTATCAAACTGCATGAAAACCATGCCATGAGAACACCTGGCATATTCTTAAAAAGACTGTAAGGATCCCAAGTGACACATCTAAAACCAGATCCTTTCAAAGAAATCTTCATTAAATTTGTTCTGGTATATGCTGTAAGTTATAGTAACTACATTTCAGTTCTGTTTTCCATACCTTATTGAATTTGTTGAATTCCTTTTATAGAGTATGATGGGAATTGTGCAAGAAGTGTAAATGGTAAAATTATAAACTTCCGTCATATGCATTACTAACTTTTGTTTTTCTAAAATAAAACAAAAAAGACAGTGTGTCAACTAAATCACTAATTTGACTATAATTTGTAGATAAGAGATTTGTATGACAAAACTCAAGATAAGATTATTGTATTCACTTTACTACTTCTGACAGCTCTGGAGCGACTTTGAGATAATTACCCTACCATTATATATATATATATATTTTTTTTTTATATATATATATATATATATATATGTATATATATATGTAACTTCTTGAGGTCCTACTGCTTAGTGTGTTAAGAACAATTAATTGATGTTATGGATGTAATGGAACAATCACCTTTCATTTGCTCTTGTGTTCATTTTTTTCATAACAATTTTTCCATCTCCTGTCCCTTATCCTCAGAGGTGTAACTATAGCAACACCATTCCTCCAGAGTTATATTTATACTCTTATCAAAGTCCCCATTTTTTAGTTCTACCAATATGGAAAGATTGCAAGGAGTCTATTAATAGCATTTTATACCAAGTAATGGCCTTTTCTTACATTTTCCTTAGAAGAAGTAACTCAACAGCCCTTGTTCTTAGGTCAGGTGTTTTCTTTCTATAATAAAGTTCACCGATGTTGAATCATCAAGAACATTTTCAGAGGGGGAAAAGTTCTGACCTATGACTTTACTTTTACTTATAGTGTTGCAATAATCATTGAAAAATTATAGAAGTCCTTAACTATCTCCTCTGAGCATTCTTCTGTTTTAGGGGTTTACTGCTCAGTCACAAGTTCCTAATTCCTTTTGAGTGTAATTCTGATTTTCTGTGCATTCAAAACTATAGCTCCATGGTTTAATACACCAGCATTTCCCACCTCTTAATTGTTACAGGGTTTCTTTCTTTGCTTGTTGATTTCTAAATACATGATTTTTCAATATTTATTTATTTAGTGACATATTCCTATTGAGCTAACTGTGTAGGTTGAAAACCGAATTAATTTTCCGGAAAGCTGCCATAAAAAAAATTTGTTATCCTAGGTAAAAGACAACATTCTTACTCTTTTCTTTGGTATGTAATATTGATTAAAAGAACAGTGTATTTTATTCATTAATAAAAAAATACTTATTTGAAATAAAAGATAATTGGATTTTCAATTGTTTAGGTAAAATTTTTCAAGGGTGATTTCTACTTGGTTTTAATTAGAATGATTTTTAGGTTTTATTCTAGATGTATTTATATTTCCTCTTGTTATTTTTATTGTTCTCATTGTACAAGCCAAAATTTATACTGCTGTAGAGCAGATTTGGATCTAAATTAGCTGTCTTGAATACTGATAAAAGTGTAATTACGGCAAGACAAGGTTCCTGACAGGATATAGGGATCAGCATTTGCAGAGCCTCAACTGGTCTTGTAGCTTTTACTGAACTTTCTGCTGATTGCAGCAGGCTTCATTACCCTGTTACCTCTGTGAAAATAAAGGCTGTGTCTTTACACAGCTGCAAATCACCCTTGCTGGAATGCAAAGGAGGTCTGATATACTTTTGTTGGTATGCTATGAGCAAAGCACTTGTTTAAACCTTAAGTATATACTTTAAATATATATTTCCAAGTTATGGTACCCATTTCTTCAGAATAATGACTTCTGTAGGGATGATGTAGAAAGGATAACCAAAGATTATTATAGGGTTGGTCAGTTGCCAGCACTGTTGGCCAATTTGACAGCTAATGAACCAATATGATATTGAAAGTCCATAATGTTCCAATGAGCCAGTCATTAAATGCTGTAATGAAAAATTTTTGAAGAGATTATTACTGTTCTAAACTACATTTAGTGATTTGTAGTAGACATTTTCTTCTTGATATTTGCATTAAAGAATAGAATCATAGAATCGTTTAGCTTGGAAAAGACCTTTAAGATCATCGAGTCAAAACATTAACTTACAATTGGCAGGTCTACCACTAAACCATGTCCCTAGGCACCACATCTTTGGGTTTTTTGGATACATCAAGGAATGGTGACTCAACCACTTCCCTGGGCAGCCTGTTCCAATGCTTGGCAACCCTTTCAGTGAAGAAATTTCCTAATATCCAATCTAAACCTCCCCTGACACAATTTCAGGTCATTTTCTCTTGTCCTATCACTTGATACTTGGGAGAAGAGACCAACCCCCACATGGCTACAGCCTCCTTCCAGCTAACTGTAGAGAGTGATAAGGTGTCCCCTGAACTCATTCTCTCCAGGCTAAACACCCCCAGCCCCCTCAGCCTCTCCTCATCAGACTTATGCTCCAGACCCTTCACCAGCTTTGTTACCCAGAAAACCCAGCACTTCTCCTTGTTGACCCTCATACGATAGGCATCATCCCATCCAGCCAGCCTGTCCAGATCCCTCTGCAGAGCCTTCCTGCCCTCCAGCAGATCAACATTCCTTGGAGTCATGCGCAACTTGAAATCACTGCAGCTTGGAGTCACATGTAAACTTCCTGAGAGAACTTCCCCTCATTCAGATCATGGGTAGACACTAAACAGAAACAGCCCCGATACTGACCCCTGAGACACACCACTTGTGACTGTCCACCAGCAGGCTTTAGCTCCATTCACCACCACTCCCTGGGCTCAGCCATCCAGCCAGTTTTTATCCAGCAAAGAGTGCACCTGTCCAAGGAGACAGTTTATACAGGAGAATGCTGTGGGAAAAGGTGTCAAAGACATTACTAAATTCCATATGGGCAACATCCACAGCTTTTCCCTCATCCACTGAGCAGGTCACCCTGTCATACAAGGACTTACAGTTAGTCAAGCAACTAATAAATTATGAGGCAACAAATTTGAAAATTCTGTAATTCCTGTGTGTTTGTCAAGCTAATTTCTACCAGCTACAAAGCCAGGCATCCTGGGATACACTAGGTTAGTAATTGTTATCGGCTGAACCAACAGAATACTTGCCATACTTTTTCTGCTGATATGTTGACTTTTATTTGTATTTCTTTATATTGGTGGCTATAGAGTGTTATGATCCATTTTTATGCTGTTTAATGTCAATTTAAAATAAGTTGTGAATTGTAATTGAGAATATGAAAAAGGGAGTCTAACAGCAGAAGTTTGATAATCCTGTGGACTCAAATGCTACTTTCACCTTCATGCTGACCTCATGAAGCACTTTATTACATTCCTGGAGGATTAGGCTGAAAGCGCAAAAAGCTTAAAATCAATCCAAGGCTAAAAGAAATTCAGACTAACTCTTTATCTCCCTACAAAGCTCATTCATTCACTGCCTCCAATCCTGTTTTCATTCATTTTATCAGGAAAAGAACTTCAGGGAAGTAATTCCTTGTAGCTGAAACACTGATCTGTAAATTAATTAATCCTCTCTTCCTCCACTAGACTCATTCACTTACCAATACTTAAAGTTGAGTTACATTTGTTATCCTTCAGTCAAATGGAAAGGTTTTATCTTTATGTTTTAGAAGACTGCAGATTATTGTAATTTTTTTTGACAAATCGCTTGACCTTATCTTCAGTACAAAAAAGTGTCATACTAAAACCATGTCTGTACCATTTAAGCCAGCTAATTTAACACTGACCAGAATTTTGTGATCATTATAGATGAGGATGGGCTACATCAGTCATAGTTAATCTTAACTTGGACCAGAGCTTTGTCATCATTCAGTTCACCCAGTGTAAAATGTGATTCTTCGTCTACCTCTGGCTCATGGTAGTGGTCAGCCTCATGATAGCTTACTTGATTCTTCACAGCTCATCTAACATAATAAAATTCTTCAGTACATCTTGAAATCATTCTCAAGCTAATAGTAATTTTTTATTATTATTATTTCCATTTATTCTTCTAAACCTATTCTATAGGTTTTTCAAAATTCTTCTGTCTTCTACATATTCTACATATTTATTTGACCACATTTGTTGCAGGAACAAGGCAGTCTAGCATAATTATTTAATGCACATTCTTACAATTGGAGGAACTAAAACACATAAATCTACTAGAGGCTAGACTGTGAAAAGCATTTAGTGGACCCATTCTCATTGGTTCAATACCAGACATGATTGTAAAGGAGTGACATATCTAATTATCTATAAAATTTGGGCCAAATAATCCAAACAAAAGCATGCAGGAAGTGTAACCACATGTTTATATTATGCCTTTAATCTTGAGGACCAGGCATTTCTTTTGCCACCAGACTCATTCACCTACTAATACTTAAAGCTGAGTTACAGCTGTTATCCTTCTGTCAAACGGAAAATTTTTATCTTAATATTTTAGAAAACTGAAGATTTTTTTTGTTTTGTTTTTGAAGGTTTTTTGGCAAAACATCTTGTATTTTGGTTTAAGATTAGTTTCAGGTTGTGGTCTCAAGAAAAAATTTCTTTGTTCCTGTTATATTTGCTACTAAAGAGTGGTTCAAGGTAGAGCTTTCACTCTTAAGTTTATCCTGAAGTTCACATAGCCATATTCTTAGCCAGTGTCAGACTGACATTAAAGATGGCCAATTTAAAATATTTCAAAAGTTTTCATTGAGCTTAGAACTACAAAACACCTCGAGTTATAAATCCTGGATGACTACAGATTTAATGGCTGACATAAACAGATCCATCATTCCATTATGAAGTATCTGTTTTAATTACTGGAGAAACTCAATGTTATTAACAGAGTTCTTGGAAGGTTACTTCATAAAGGCTTCACAATTAATTTTTTCATCTCAAGATTAAGAGTGCAGAGTTTGTCAAATTTATACCTTGTCATTCCTAATTTTACTTAAAAGACAGGGTTAACTGCCTTTTACGTGTTTGTGTCTTGAGATACACAACCCCAAACATAATTCCAAAATATTCCTCATTTAACCACCACACCTTAAAATAGAAGTGTGTCCCATCTCTTAAATAAAATAGTCATAACAATATAAATCATATGAATTACAGAAGATTGCATAAAATGAATGTTAAGAAGGATAGCCTTTGGGTTTTGAAGACTCACAGGAAGCACAGAAATAGGAAGTCAAGATTTTAAACTGGAGATTTAAACTGGAGAGGTATGTACAAGGAAGTAGGTACCTGTTAATCAAGTAATAATGAAAATTTAATCTGTTGTGAAAACTGTTTAGGTCAATATACGGAGAATCTAAAAGAAATGCAATTAAAACAATGCAGAAAGGTAAGAACCAGGAGAGCATATATAGTATGAAAATGTGTTGTGTGGATGCGATCAAGAAAGAAAGGGGTAGAGAGCATTTCTTTCATTTGGCAAAAGATTCAAGAATAACCTAGTACTTCAATCTCTGTTTTGTAATATTCTTTATTTTGAAATTGGTCACGAGAGGACAGTCTTAATCACTCCACCATTGGAAGACTGTTGATTGTTTCTGTGATGTTTTGGGGGGTTGATTCTCTTTGGGTTTTTACTTTTTACAGCATAATTACTCAGAAGCTTCCCTTATCTAAGACTATGTGATTTTGTTGAAAGACTTATCCAGCTGATGAGATAAATATTGAGATTTAGGGGTCCTAGCTGATTTTGTCTAAGTCTCTCACACAGTACTAGTGAATGGAATATGTTTGTTTCATATCTTGCAGTCTTTTAGCTTCATAAGGACTATAAATATTGTTTATTTAATCATTAAATAGGTAGGTTAAATATAGCATGGTACAAAGAGGACAGGCATCCTTTCCTCATTAATATAAACATTTTTTTATTATTATTTCAGTGTGGTGAAAGCAAGTTAATTTTATGTACTTATTTTTTGTAACTGAAACCGAGATCCAGTTTAAATACCTGTACTCACATTTACCTATAGTATATAACCTTTTGCCTGTGGCTGGCCAAGTTTCTACAATGGTTATGCCCTACTATGGTTTTTCATATTTCTGAAACCTGAGTTCTGTTGTAGTGTTCTCAATTGGCCTCTTTTTCCTGGGTAAAGTACACTTTACTTAGGAAGCACAGTAAATAAAGTCTTTAATCATTGAAACACTGCCAGAAAACAGTCTTTTCTGCACTACAAACTGGATTAATTAGTAGCCATTATAATTTCCAAGTCATGGATCTCCAAACATGCTTGTAATAGGCTGTGCATTCCCTGTATATGTGCCACTTAGACAGAAAAATATTAAAAGGGTAAGGTATGAAGGCCATTTAATTTTATGTTGTACAATCAAAAGGCTTGTAGTTTCCAGATAACATCACAAGGAGCTTAGTAACTGCTACCCATGAGCACATATAGTCCATGAATTATCAACTGATATAAAATACAGAAACCATCCACATTCCTTCAACACATGGCCTTTGAAATATCATTGTATGCAATTACTGAGAGAAGGTTTTGTATCATCCAAGTCAGAGACTAAAATTTCTGGTTTACTTAAATCTAGCTTCATATGTGGCTGGAGTCACTATTTTGAAGATGAAGGCCAGCTTCTCTTTCTGTCATTTCTCTGTAGCTAGATTTACATACACACATGGAGGTAGCTTAAGGTTGCTACAGCTCCTGCTCCTGACAAGTTTCCTGTGAGATCTAGGCAACTAGCAAAAACAGCAGATGTTGCCTCTCTACTAGCAGGTCATTTACTTAGGAAAAGTGAGTGGGGAGTCAGGAAAAAGGTGGACAATAAAAAGTCAAACCCACAAGAACTCTAATCTTCCTTGGCTTGGTTATCATATGAGTGCAACCAAGTACAGTTATCTGTTTGGAGGAAAGCAGGTGTATAGCTATAAAAATAAATACAACAATTTTCCCCTGAAAGTTATCGCATACTAAAGAATTGTCTCTCCTAAGTGTATCTTTAAATCCATCTTGTGAGAAGTACTACCCTTTAAGCAAGCCTATAAGATTCTAGTAAACACATTTCTTTGTCAGTAGCTCTGCATGAATTAGAAACAACATAGTTAACATCTCTAAAGTAGACTATTTTCGCCTCAGTGGATGTTAAGGAAAGGAAATTGAATTACCTCAATGTAAAAGAACATTTGCAGGTATATGACATTATCATTATATTTTTTTAGAGAGAGTTGAAGAAATTATTATTTTAGTGGGCTGATTGTTGCACTTGCCATGCAAGGTCTCCCTATATTGTAACAATAGATGCATAAAATAAAGTTTTCTCAGTCAGTGGAACAGAATTTTTTATATTCTTTGGGGAAAAAAGTAGACTTCAGGAAATATCTCCAAGTGTTGAAGTATCTGTGTTTTCAAGACCACCTGCTGTATACTTTTAAAACGAGTAAGAATAAAACTCAGTGCCCAGCAGAGCCTGTTTGAATTCTAATAGCTTCAGTAAATGCTTCCTGGTAGAATGGAGAAACTCTGTCTTAACTGTTGCTGGCTCTACATACCTTTGTGGCAGGTAGGAATGTTCTCTCTTGTTGAACACCAATGGTAGGTGAACTGGAAATAGAGAATGAACCTTATTTTGTATGGTATTTTCATTCTTTTTACTGAATGAGCAATTTCCTTTTATTTGTGTTTCCACTTTGCACCAGGATTTCCAGGTAGGTTGATACTTTGGCATATGTAATAATACATCACTTCAGGTGAGACTATTTAAAGGTTTTCTATTGTTTTGAAGACTGAGTACAGGACAAGCTCACCAATACATTTCAGCAGCTTTCTGCCTGTTGGCACAAAGCAGCCATGAACCTGACTTAACAGACTAGTTAAATTGGTTTTATGGCCTCTTTGTGTTGTGGGAATATTGTAAAACAGCTGGAGTGCATTGCTGATGTATCTGGTCCTAAATTGCTTGCACGGTATGAAATGTGGTTGTACAGCTGTCCCATGGAGATCCTCTCAAAACAGCATTCATCTAGAGACACTGCACCAGCAAACTGGGGCTTTAAAGGAAGGCACCTGGTACATACCACATTAGGTAGCTTTCATCTTAGTGGACCTGATGTACTTCAAAAGCATCATTAATCTCCTGATTGACTAAGTCAGAATAACTGACTGAGACATCAGAAGCATCTGTACAAATATGGTGCAGATCAGATATGCACATTCAAAGGGAAGTGCCAG
Source organism: Aphelocoma coerulescens (assembly GCF_041296385.1). NCBI lineage: Eukaryota > Metazoa > Chordata > Aves > Passeriformes > Corvidae > Aphelocoma > Aphelocoma coerulescens. The sequence continues at coordinate 59,213,114 of NC_091015.1, read as the reverse complement.
TCATTGCTCCTCCTGTGTTCTGGTTCAGATCATGAAAGTGAATTGTAACACACATTTTGAATGAAGTGAAGCACATCTCTGCACTCTGGTAGTAGCCCTACTGGATCCCAACAATTAATAAGCATTTAGTCTACAGGACTAGACTAGAATTTATCCAAAATACCTAGCCCTGCTCCCCCTTCCTCAGTGGTGGAGTGCAGGTGCTTACCAATAACTCTTTCACTCCATGTCTGCTCTTACTTGTGCTCTGCTACTTGCTAATGCACACAGGCAGAGAAAAGGAATTGGTCCATGCTACTGTCCACGCAGGAGAAATTCTAGGTTTCCTGAAACTACCTGAGTTCTTGCCATAATTTCTGGATGCTTGAGGTGGGATTCTAGCCCTTTGTGGAACCCAAGTTGAATTCCTGCCTTTATATGTTATCACAGCAGAAGTTTTCAATAGGTTTTCCTCAAGTTTTCTCTTTTGCAACTTACCTTTTCGAACAACTTTATTGTAATAACATATTCTATCTCCAGCTGCTCACTACAAGAATTGCTTGTATGTTCTGTGGATCTAGAATTCTCAGAGTCTGCACACACACACACACACACTGTCTTTCCCCTCCCCACCAAGAATTGTGAATTAAGACTTACTGTGTCGTTTTTCTGAGGCAACAGGTAATTCTGCCCTTAACACAGCAATGTCAACATAAAGCTGGTGCAGGGACACTGTTCACAAAGGTAACTCTTGAGCAACTTCATACTCCGTGACTGTCAAGACAAACCTTTTTTGTCTCATATTTCCCAAACTCTTACTACTGAGTGTCATATACTCGAGACACACCTTTGTGAGAAATTCATGGTGATGAGCATTAGCTATTTATATCCTGCTCCCTAACGCAGTGCTTCCACTGAGCTGTGTAGTTTATCTGGTATTTGGGGGGAGGTTGAGCCAGAGATGAGCTCTCCTGCTGTAGGGAAAATACGAGATTTTCCAACTCAACATCAGAGGAAGAAGTAATGCTGAAGATTAATTGAATCAATTAGAGGAAAATACAATATGCTGACTTAAGTGCATAAACAATGGGGTTTCTATTGTTGTTCTATGTACTTATATTTTAATTATCATCAGTCAGCATAAATCTTCAAGCATTGCACATTACAAAGTGCTAATTAGTAAATGGGTGTCGCACTGAACATTGGCTTCAGTTTAAAAACTGATTGAAGATTCGATCAAATCCTCAACCCCAAAAGTCACATTGTTTAGGCCAGGTGAGGATGGTATTCAGAAACTAAAATGCTTGTACAAACACCTCTTATATCATAGAATCATAAAATCTTTCAATGGTTTGGGTTAGAAGGGTGTCTTAAAGATCATCTAGTCCATCAAACCCCCTGCTGCCATGGTCAGGGACACTTTTTGACTAGATCAGGTTGCTCAGAGCCCAATCCAACCCAGCCTGAAACACCTTCAGAGATGGGATATCCACATCTTCTCTGGGCAAATACCTCACCACCCTCACAGTAAATATCTTCCTAATATCTAATCTAAACCTACTCGCACTCTGAAATCATTCCCTTTTGTCCTGTCACTGCATGCTCTTGCAAATAATATTTCCCCATCTTTCCCATAAGCTCCCTTTAGCTACTGGAAGGCTGCAATTAGGTCACCCCAAAGCCTTCTCTATTCCAAGCTGAACAATCCCAATTCTCTTGCCTCTCCTCATAGGAGAGGTGCTCCATCCCTCTGAGCAGCTTGGTAGCCCTCCTTCAGACTCATGGATATGATCAACTATCAGTAGATGAAATTCAAAAGCTACACGCAGATTGCACACTCAAAAGTTGCCAAAAATAAGAAAATACATAATCATCCTTAACCTTTTTACTGATCTTTTCAGTAACCAGCAATTATCCATAGTGGTTTAACTGTCTGGGTGTCTCAGTTATTTTAATCTAGCTTTCATCCAGGCCCTTTGATGAGTTCCATATATCCTTTTGTTACTTTCAACAAACTATATTACATAAACAGTGTTTGGAAACTCAGTTTTTCTTGGATAGTCAATTCTAATTTTTTTTTTTATTATTTTTTAGATGCAATGTGACAAACTATATTTGCATGATCGATTAAAAAGGAACACCACAAGGTCTTCCTGCTGTCATTGCAGGGTCTTTGAGGGCAGGACTCTTACTTGACTGGATTTACATTTGTGTAACGGTTTTACATTTTGTGTAACTCAGATTTGAGTTTGAAGGGTAGAATACAGTATGGAGGCAAATAAGCACAGGATTTTAATTAACAAAATGAAATCTAGAAACTGGTCATTCATAGGATTCCACTATTGTATCTCTTCTCTGTGATGCTCAGTGACAAGACCCAAGAGAATGGCCTGAAGTTGTGTCAGGGGATGTTTAGGTTGAACATCAGAAAAAGATTCTTTACCCACAGGGTAGCTGGGCACTGGAACAGGCTCCCCAGAGAAGTGGTCACAGCAACAAGCCTGACAGGGTTCAAGAAGTGTTTGGACACTGCTCTCGGGCACATGGTGTGACTCTTGGGGATGGTGCTGTGCAGAGCCAGAGTTGGACTTGATGATCCTTGTGGGCAACTTTCAACTCTGCTTATTCTGTGATTCTGTGAAATAGTAAATATAACCGTTCTTTGGTGAGGCCAACTAATACCCATACCCACCCACATTCTGAAGGACCAGTTTCTAGATTTCATTTTATTAATTTAAAAAACTTCCTATGAAAAGTGTAAAAAAAATAGGTAAATTTTTCATGTTTTCAGAGACTCTGTAGCTGTAGCAAAGCCTTTTCCATGCATTCACTTTATGCCATTAAGTAATGGATTCTTACAACTGAGAGATGTCACATAGATTTTGCGAATTTGTAGGGCCAAATGACATTACATCTATGAAGCACAGTCTATTTTTCTAGCAACATTAATGCCTAAATCTGATTTTCATGCTACTGTGAATTCATATTCTGTCTGAACTAAGGAGATAAAATTTATGCTGATAAAATTATCTTCTGTACTGAAACTTTCAACGTAAAAGCAAATCTGAAGAATTTACTATTACAGAGAAAAAAGATGCTTTTAATCTTGAGCGATCTTTTGATCAAATCATGTTTTTCTAGCTTTATCCTGTATATAGTTTACAGCAATTCACAGATGGCTGTCCATTCACATGGCCAAGTACTGATTTATAGTAGCATATTTTTAAAGATAGACCAAGGATAAGGAGCAATTGTGGATAACTCATGAGAAGCAAAGCAACATAGCAAATCACTAACCACAGGTAAGGTTTGCAAGGGGGCAAAATGTCAATTTTAGAAAATTGTCTTTCTCAACTTGAAAACCCTAGCTAGTACCCAAAACCAAAGAGAGCTGTCAGTAGAGAGAGATGTTGAGGAAAATTGGCCTCAGTTACTATGCTACAAACATATTTATTCCCATTAATATCACTTATTTTTATATTAAGCAGGCACTTTTTAAGTGGCATTCCCTAGTTTTTTGTTTTTCAATTGAACAAGTTGATTGACACCTATCTGATACACATAGATAATTTATGGTTGGTTGTCAAGGTGCTTGTCTATGTTTTCATTGTACATAAGTGCTCTCAAGACTATTGTTTAAAAAAAGACTTCCAGGGAAACAGTGTCATTCTAGCCATCCTAAGTTTTGCTGGATCTTCATATTCCAAATCAAGTGAGATATTACAAAAGACTGAACAGTAAGAAAGTGCAAACTAGATTATTCCTCATTTTAAAAACCCTATGGTTTCATTTGTGTTTCTATATCTGTACATAGGATCTTAGCATTGGGCTCTTACTATAAAGGGAAATCTTAAATTAATTAGAAATTAATATAATCATTATGTAATTATAATAAACAATTACTTATATACTATATTATATTAATATATAATTAAACCATTATCTGTATAAGATTTGAATGGTTTTGCATTCACCAAATGCACAAGTAACTTTTCTCAAAACTACAAATTATTTTTTTTAATGTATTCTTCACAGAAGTTAACTTTATTGCTGCTCTTTCATATCTGATATGTTAACACTCCACTCTAAAAAGACATAAACTGTTGTTATTATAGTGATATAATAATAAAATAATTATTATATTATTCATTCCTTTAATTAATACCAAATATACATATTCAGACGAGCAAGGGTGAACATAGACAAAATGTCCAGCAGCAGAAACTTTATTGTATTACACATCTGCTTGAAAATTAAGTACACTTTAAAAGATAGTACATTTTCTGCTTATCTCAGTCAAGTTTCCCTAGGGTAGGTAAATCTAAAAGGTGTTGGTGCTAGCCTGAAAGTAACTGTCTATGTCCATGACCAAAAAATTTCTGTGGCTCTATTAAAATTTCTGTAATATAATTTTTCTTGTGAGTGTACCACCTCTGAGCTATCAGATTGTTTCTAAAATATGAGGGAGGAAGATATTCTTCATTGTAGTAACAAAGACTTCAAAAAGATTAGACATGCATTAGTTTTACAGAAATCCCTTTTCAAAAAATATTCACATGAATAACATGTTAATATTATCACTAGAAAATAATAACAAGCACTGAGTCACAAAAGATGTCCATGGTTGTTTTGAACTTAGGGCAAATAAACATTCAGTTACAAAACAGGTCAAAACAAAAATATGATAGACCATTATCTGTATAAGTTCCAGATTCTTCTGTATTCACCAGCTGTGCATATAATTGTATTTTCTGCAAACTACAAATTTTTTTTAATGTATTCTTCCCAGAAGGTATATTTATTATTGCTCTTTCATATCTGATATATTAAAACTCCAGTTTAAAAATTATATTCAGTTAAACTTTACACAATCAGCTGTTCAACATATATGTTGTGTACAAGAGTGGTATAATATTCTATTTATTTTTCCATTGAAAAATAATCTTATTTATGACCATAAGACAGAACTAAATCAAGGAGGTTTACCGGAAAAATGTTAAATCCATTTCACATGACAAAGGACAGTGTAAATGGTCCTTCACAATCCTATTTGCTGATCCAAATGTGATGTCATTTGATTCTCCATAAGAACATAATAACCTCGCTAAAAAGTAATGGTTAGAGAAACTGAATGGGCCATTTTGCCTATTTCCTCACAATCTGTTTTCAGAAAAATTTTGACTCACAGGTGAAAGGCATTGCTGATTTCTTTAGTCAGCTTTGTCTGAGGCATACCCATATCAGACTTTAGCTAGCAGGAGCTGGCATACAAATGAGGTGAACCAACCCGAGCAACTGCCTGAAATTGTGTCACTAAAACATAATGGACCTTATTCCTTAGAACAAACTTCACCTCTAGTCATTTACCTGTCAGAAATCTGTATTGGGAAATTGTTGACATGCAGTCCATCCAAGTGCATGAAGATACAAGAGACTTCCAGTAATACCCAGTAATGGGGTACACTGCATAAATTTCTCTAGCTGAAAATACTTAATATGGGAGAAAAGACTGAACAGTAATTTGCAGGGGCCTTCAGAATAGAGATATAACCAAGTACATACATAAACAGACTTCTTCCCAAAAGCCTAGCCAAGAGTGCTGGCTATTAACAGAACATTAGTAGTAACATTTGTAGTCTAAATAACAAGTAATTAGCCAACCACATTAAACAATAATGAGAGCTAGTAATCATTTTTTTATCAGCAAAATTAGCCTGGACTCATTTTAAAACAACATTTAATACAAACAGCTTAATGAATATGTAAAAGGTAAAAGTTATGCACAGAACCAAATGTTCTCTGCAAACCAAAGATAATTACTGTATCTTGACTGTTATGCATGAACTTCTATAGAACAGTCATTTCCCCACTGTTCATTCTTGTGCATGCATAAATTATGGCAGTTTGCTGTTAGTGTCTCCAAAGGACTTTGTTTCATATGAGAATGAAATAAATTGCTGATCAATTTTGATAACACTCTTTGATCTGAATTTTTGATACACAATCTTTGAGAAGCCTATCTAAAGAATAGTAATAATCAAATATAAATGGAAAATATTTTTACGAGAGTATAAGGGCAAAACTGATGATGAAGTAAGGGGAAGAGAGTATAAGGGAAACTGATGATGAAGTGTGATGGCCAATAAGATGATTAAGGGTTTGAGCACCTCTCCTACGAGAAAATGAGAATTGGGATTGTTCAGACAGGAGAAGAGAAGGTGACATAATTGCAGCCTGAAGTGCCTGAATGGACCATAAAAGAAAGATGGAGAAAGACTTTTTTAAAAATGCATATCATTACAAGACAAAGGGGAATGGCGTCAAACTAAAAGAGAGTAGGTTTTAATTATATATTAGGAAGAAATTCTTACTGTTAGGGTGGTGAGAAGGTTGCCCAGAGAAGTGGTGGATATCCCACCGCATTACGTGTTCAAGGAGAGCTTGGATAGGGCTCTGAACAACCTGGTCATGTGAAACATGTCCCTGCCCATGGCAGGAGGTTAGAACTATATGATCTTTAAAGTCCCTTCCAACCCAAGCCATTCTGTGATTCTATGATAATCATTTAATATGTCCTGGAAACTATGCCTCTGTGACTGAAGTTATCATTCCTGGTTTTGTCTTGTGGGACAAAAGACTCAAATATTTCCAGTAAGTGTCTTTTCAAACAATGCTGTTATGAAGAAATTAGACCAAATCCTATGTGTTGTCTTTAGGCTCACCTGCCTTGAAATTGAGCTGGTATTCCGTGACAGAATTCTTCTGTTCAATACCCTGATATTTGTCTGTATTTTCTAAGGTAGACCTTCCAATTCAGACAGAACTAGCTTCTTCAAACCTGTTGAACTGAGGAAAAAACTCAGTCCCTTTTACAGCACCTTCTGTGATTTATACACTATTATACACAGTCTGTGTCTATGCTTAGAAATACAGTATTTGTAGTACCTTATGAAGAAGTTAGATAACACTACAATAGAATTAGTACAGGTCTTGACAACCAAAAGCCAAAGGTGATTAAGTCAAAGTGTGGCAAGTCCGCATATATTAAAATAGGCAAAGGCTTTCAGAGGAAGTGGTTTTAGTATTCTGTGATACACCTTCAGCAGTTTCAGTAAACCTGAACCTCCACTCATTTCTACTCAATCATTTGACATGATGCCTCAGGACTGATTTAAATCAAGTCTTTAGAAATTTGGAGACTATTGTCTCACCTCTGCAATTCTTAGTGCTACTGAGATTTTTCCCAATTACTACAGCGTATTTGATGAACACAAATGAACTCGACATGGCCAGAATATATTGCCCAATACTTTTTTATACTAAGGCTTCTAAATAACCTTTTTGTTTTGATAAACAAGAAGACATGAATGACAAATTATACATGAGTATTTTTAAAGAGAAACCTACTACTACTGAAAATTAAGCACTTGAACTTCTGCTTCCGTTTTCTGAATTTCCTTTGCTTTCAACAGCACTGGCCCAGTTCATTTAAGTTATCTCAACTGTGCTAAGCAGAGAAGAGGTATAGAATTAGGATAACCTCTCTGTTGTCTATGAGTATAAGGCCTTGTGACTTGAATGTCATGTGTGCTAGTCCTTTCCTTCAATGTTTTTTTACTGTCATACTGTCATAATTTAAGTTAGTATGGGAATATTTTATACATGCCCATTGTCCGCTACTCAAATGTATTTTATTAATATTCATTCACAATTTTTGAGAGAAGTATCTTATATCTATCTTATATCTAAGTATGGCCTTCCAAGCAAAAGCAATGACACAGGTCAGGATTACAGTAATTTTTTTTTTTATATATAGATGGTGTCATCTATATAATGTATTACATATATATATAATATATATATCATCAGGTGATATTAATTTTTAAAGAGCTCAATATAGAATTTGTACCTTTGCTAAATTTAGCTCTGTCTAGTGAACACCCACTATTAGAGTATGTCAGAAATTTGTGAAAGCAGAAAACAAGAAATAAATGTAACATTATTTACAGTTTGTACATTATGAATAGTAGTACATTGTTTATCTTAATGCATCCTGATAGATGTAAGCTGACATGGACTGCTCAGATGTTGCTCTGAGAGAAGTCTGAAAATGCCCTCTGTGTTAAACATAACTCTAATCTTTTGTTGTCAAGCTTTCCATAAGTACTCTAATGCAATAGAATTTAACTCCACTTGGCTACCCAAAGCAAGTTTGTGAAGTGTTTTTCAGCACTTTTTATAATTCTTACAGATTGGCCCAGTGTTTTCCTGCTGGACAGAAAATAGTCTGAAAAACCCTGCCAAAGCATTCTGCCTTAACAAAGATGATACTTGGAAATATTCTACTCAACAAATAAAGTCACTATAACTTTTAAGACTAAAGACTCATCTTTGTCAAGTGATAAGATCTGTGTATTTGTCAAAAAACCACTTAGATCTAGTTTTACATTCATGAAATGTAAGTCATCACAAAAATAAGCAGTCTACAACTAAGTTATTTCTTAATAAAGTTTGTATATGCAGATTTAAAAATCCTAAATTTTGTCCCTAAAACATTGTGGACCTTTACAACACCAGGCTTGCACTTCCATTCTGTAGAGAAATCCTGTAGCAATAGAGCTGGGAATGAAAAAAGCATTATGCTTATGTGCTTGCTAATTTTTAACATCTCTATAAAAGTTCTTTATAAAATGCGGCAACCTACAAACCTCATTATTGAAGTGCAAGGGACATTTCCATTAACCAATTTTTCCATCTGACTGAATTAAAATATTTCTGTTTTATGGTATTGAAATGTCTTTGTCTTTAGTTCTACCTGGAAGCAGTTATTAAGGAATCAGCACAGAGAAGTTGCAGCTGTACATGTTTTGGTACAAAATGTGATGGTTTATGTGGTTGTTTCACAACAACCAGGCTGTTGATGCATTGTTTCTGTTCTAAGTCTTGCAAATTCAACACAGAGTAATAAAGTCAAATATAGGAGTATTTTTCTTTCTCAGACACCATCACTCACAGGAAAATTTTGTTGATCAAATTATACCACCAGCAACTCATCAGCAACTCAATCCTCTTCAGATGCTGACTTGTGACTGATTATCCCTGCCTGCTGGCTGTGGGCCTTCATAGGTGTTACTGAGCAGGATTTGATAAGCAGTGCTCTCGATACTGTACTGAAAAGGAGTGCTCCTCAGTCTCCTGTTTCTGTGCTGGTGTTATCATGCACAAAGTTGTAGAAAGCAGTGGAGATTTACTTTAGTTTTGCAATGAGGCAGAGACAATCAAAGGCATGGTGTGAGTGGATGTGGTGAGCAGGGACATGCTGTTTTGCACAGCTGCTCTCCACAAGGGCAAAGAGGGAAGCTGTGGCGACAAGGGTCAGGAGACATAACAGTTAATACCTGTTGTGCCTTTGCTGTTTACCCTCTAAAACTCCTTGAATTAATAGTTTTCTTCTGAAACACATTTCGGGAATTATCTTACTGATTCAGAAAGGATATATTTTTTATTCTGTATGATGAATCTTGAGCCTACAATATTTCCCAGTAATTGCACAGCTGGGAATCACTCTGTCTTCTGATAGAATGAGTGGCAACTGAATTTAATATCAATCTGAAACATTCTACCGGACTTGGACATAAAGTGTGTGCTTGTAACATTAAAATTTTATGTGTACTAGTAACAACAGGATAAAATATAGGAAGTTTGTTTTAACATGATTTCTGCTGTTTGTAATTTGTTTGTTATTTTCATGGTGCCTGAGGTTGCCACATTCTTACAGGAGAATTGGAACAGAAGTACAACACACAGGAATGCTAAACTTTGCTGAATTATATTCTTGTAGTAGATAATGTCTCCACAAAACTGTGCAGTTATTTTGATTGAATACATTTCATAGGATTAGAATTTTTTACTTAATATATTTTAACATAAAGACTTACTTCTCTCAGCTCTTTCTAATTCTTTGAGGTGTGAAATGTACTCAATTATTTTTGAAAGTTCTTGAATATCTTTGGAACTCTAATGTAGTAAATATTTTTTGTTCCTGGTTAGCAAAATTGTATTTGTCATCTTGTCACTGTTCTGCTTATATGTTCTCATCTTTTGTGTTCCATATTCTGTTTTTTTTATTTGGTACCTCAAGCATATTAAGCACATGTAAAATTGAGTTTTCTACTACCCCCCTTGAGAGAAACATTGCTTGAATAGTACATACACAGCAAACAAGCAAATCTTGAGTTCTTGTACTCTATCATCAAAACACTTTGAACAGGAGAGGCAAAAACATCACTGTCAATCACTGACAGTAATTCTACAATTTTTAATCACAACTCTATGTCCCAGGGTGTCATTTTCTGTTAACTTTTGTGATTGTAATTTTGAATTAATACCTAATATATTCTTTCACATTCTGAATATGGTGAATGAGTGATAATCCTCATTTATAACACACATTTCCTGTAACTAAATTATTGGCTGCCTCCACAGAGTGATTGCTTCTCTGTAGAATTGCTTCTTACTACTTTGATAATTTAAGCCTTACATAAGAATCTCCTTGTGAGCAGGATCCCTGCTGGTTTTCATAAGGAATTCTACCTGAGTTTAGTCCAGAAGGTAAGGCCAAAAATATAGCACCTAAAAGCAATCCATTTTCAGTTCTTAAGTTACCAGACCTACTTTGATGTGGTAAAGAGCTCAATGGCATATTTAAAAGAGAGATGTGTGCTTCTAATTTGGTTACGCACATGATGTCTGAATTCTGATGCCAATGCAATTAAAGAGTAAATTTTGAAAATAAGTGAAAAACACCACTGAGAAACCAGGGCGAATTGGATCAAATCCAAGCCCAATGCACCATGTATTGACTACAGTATCCTCCAGATAATTTTTCCATATTTCTAGTCTGAGACTCAAAGACTGTATAGGAATGTTTACTCCCTGTGTGTCATGGTTTAATTCCAGACAGCAGTCAAGCTTCCTACAGCTGTTCACTCACTCTCCCACCAGCAGGATCAAGAGAATGAGAAGGGTAAAAGAAAACTCGTGGTTTGAGATAAAGACAGTTTCATACAGAAAGCAAAACTACACACACAAGCAGAGCAAAATGAAGAATTAATTCACCTCTCCCCATGGGCAGGCAGGTGTTCGGCCCCCTCCAGGAGAGCAGGGCCCCATCACACGTAACAGTGACTTGGGAAGACAAACACCATCACTTCAAACATTCCCACTTTAATCCTTCTTCCCCCCACTTTATAAACTGACCATCATGTCAGGTGGTCTGGAATGTCCCTTTGGTCAATTTGGGTCACCTGTCCTGGCTGTGTCTCCTCCCAGCCTCCCATGCACCCCCAGCTTTCCAGACAGTGTGGCTGTACAAAAGGCAGAAAAGTCCTTGGCTTGTGTTAGCCCTGCTGAGCAATAACAAAATACCTTTTATATTATCCGCCTGTGTTCAGCTCAAGTCCAAAACACAGCTCCGCACCAGCCACTGTGAAGACAGTTAATTCTGCTCCAGCCAAAACCAGCACACCATGCAAAGAGCCATTTGGGCCTGCATATGTGTGGTTGCTCTGAGTCTCATTCAACTACTTTTTGCATTTCTCAGTCTTGCTGTGACACTGGGACTTTCCTGGTCTTTGAATTCAAAAGCGCATTCCATGGCAATGCACATGCAGTTCCACAGAGATCCTAATTTTGCTGAAGTTTTCAATGGTGTGATCACAATTAAACAAGACGGTACTGTAAACAAGCTCTGGTTCAGGCAACTTTAAGTTTTCTTGCTGAGATAGGTGATACAATTTGTTTTACCAGTAATGATGTATTTTATTTGTGTACCAGAAAATCTTTGACCTTCCAGTCCTTTCCAGTACTTTGAATACAATTGTGTCATAGTGGGCATTTAAGCAAAATAGCCGAATATCATGAAATGTGAGAAATACTCAGAATGCTTACCTAGGTTTGGATTTTGATTGCCAAGGTGATCTGAATCCATACAAATAACTTCAGCATAAAGACTTAGAGGAGGACCAAGAGAGTTAGACTGACTGATGCTGACTTTCAGAGAAAAGCAGGAATCTGTATGCTCTTGCAAATCCCAAATATAAAAGCATACTTTTAGTATAAGCACAAAACTGTTACTAGTGTCAGCAGAATGCTGTGAATCTAAAGATATGTGCACAGAGATTTGCCTCATGAGCTCAAAATGAAATAATATTATGTACATTATGTTTACAATTTGTACCTGACCAAATCTATTTTATTATTACATTTGAGGTAGAATGGCATCCATATTTTGCTGTTAGCTTTTTGAGGACAGAATTTTTATGTTTAAATGCAATAAATAAACAGTGTTTCCCTAACCCTAGTTATACTTTCTTTCTGTGGTATATGATTATCCTGTCTGGATATAAATATCTGAAGACTATGTAAAAAATGGGAGATTTCACCCAACATATTTTTCCTTTCTAATGTGATTTGCTGAATCCAACTCTCCTCAGTTATCTTAAATCTTTCTTCTTTTCCTTGAATATGACATGATTGCAGTAAACTATGATTGCAGTAAGCATTGCTCTTTTATATCTATTGCATTTCAAATCAGAAAAGTGAAGCTATGTAATTTACACTCAAGTAGGGAAGTGGAGGGAAATGCAGTGGTAGTGTCTGTGGAATCCTCAGGTGACAATGTGTTCATGAATGTTCTCTTCAGGGTATCTCAGAGGATCCCAGCAGGAATAGTTTCAATTTAATTTTAAGTCAATGAATAGGTGACAATTGGTCAAAAAACCCTGATACTTTTAAGAGATGAAAAAATTTCTTCTTGTAGATGGGAATGGTAGTTTCTATAAAATTATTTTGTATGATGACAGGAGTGAAAAAGAAGGACTGTGGATATAAAGAATCAACTGTTATGAAGTCCTATTCTAAGTCTTTCTTGCCTTGATTTTTCTGATCTTTTTATTCTTGTTCATTGCCTTCAATTTTCTGTCCTTTCAGAGGCCTTTAATCTAAACCTTTGTTCATTTTTAGATGCCTCATTACCATTCTTTCTCCTCATTGTTTCATTCTCCCAAGATACACCTATGAGAGGGAGCAATTAGCAAAATAGTTTTAGAAGTAAATGGAAGGTCTTATTTCTCTGCACGTATTCTTTTCATGTTTTATCCTCTTCATGACATTTTTAACCTGTTCTAAATAAGAAAGAATATCTAATGCTACTTTTTGTAATTGTCTTTCAATGGCTGTAGTTAATTTTAAATAATGTTCTAAATCTTGTATGTGAAAGGCGTAGACAGGGGTCTGTGCTATTTATTTATATGCAGAGCTTGAAAGGCTGCATACAGGTAGTATTTGACCAGGGATTAGAATGAGTACAGGTGTTTTCACATATTTCTCTAAAATGAGTCTGAACTGTATTTTTTTCAAAGAGTGAAGATATACATCAGCTCTTTCTTTTCAGTGAGACTGTAACTGTCAAGGTGATGAAGAACACTTGCAGAGTGGCTTGGAAAAGGTCTGTTTGTGACACAGTTGTACGAAGGATATCTCCGGTGTGCATATATACTGTGTATAAAGCATATCAACTGAGTGACCATACCTTATGAATGACAGCCTACAGAGTGCCACCAGTTAACTTGATCCATTGTTTCTCTTAGTCCAGCTAGTTTATAAAACTGGCTTCTAAGCTGATGAAAGTACAGACATTCAGGAGATACAGTTCAAATGTGATTTAATTTTTCACTTGCTTGTTTTAGTACATGAATTAGAAATTCTGAGTGGGCATGAAAATATTGAAAGATGCACTGAGTCAAGCCAAGTAGCCAGATTTGCATTTTTTGTCTAACAGTAGTATCATTTGCCTAGACAATGGTATAGAAATACAGCAAGTGCTTGAGAGTAACTTTCCTCAGTCTGTGACTCAAGGACTGGCTAAAATTCAGGAGGTATCTTTGTACTACTAACATTTAAATGGATCATTTCATCCATGGATTAGATTGGGGTTTTTTCAAAATTGGCCTTGTTTTTTTAATCTGAATAGCTGGGATGTCATCATAGAGTGAACTTCATATTATAAATAGTCTGCATGTAAAAAATAATTCCTTTGTTTCCAGTCTCTCACCTGGTAGTTTCATTTGATGACTCAGTATTATCATATTACCAGAAACATCCACATTTGTGTTTTCCACACCATTTATCATAAGCTAGTATTTGATCTGTTTGTTACACATCCTTTTCCAGTGTGAAGAAATGCCACTTTAGCAATACTCTGTACTCACTTTTTTTCTTGTACAGGCACCATTACATCCTCCCTATTTTGCTCAGTATCTTTCCTAATTCTTCCATAACATTTGTGAGCTGGTTCAAACACTAGGACTGCAGATAGTTTTTAAAATGTACATGCATTTATACAGTACCAGAATGATGTCTGCAGTTTTGCTCTCCACTTTTTCCTTAACAATTCCTGGTACTCAAAGTGCTTTACTGAACTTTTTATAGAAATATCTCTTACAACACCAATATCTCTTTCCTGTGTATTTCAATGGGCATTTTCAAAGCCCATTATTGTGCATTAGGATTTTTTTCCACAAACATTGCTTTGTATTTTTGAACATTTAAGTTAATTTTATTTTCCAGCTACTCAGTCTCATAAGATTACTGAGTAATTTTTACATTTTGATAACCCAAATAATTAAGCAGCTACACCAAAATTTCACTTTGCTGAGAGGAAAGGATGGCTATAGCACAATGCCTCAGAAAAATGTCATCAAATAGGCTCCATTCTCCATCGCTTCTCCACTCTAGACTCAAGGTGTCTGCAGAATCGTTTTGCCAATTCATTCTTTTGAGTGAAGTTTCCAGTATTATGTGAAACCTGTTTCTGTAGTGCTCAAGGCAAGGTGTTATGAAAAGGCAATGGATTCGATTCCCACAAAAAAAATCCACTTGGAAATTATATACAACTTCTTCATTCATTTTACCACTGCTGAATACCAATTATTCAATTTTTCACATCCTTCTGCTAAAGGTGTAGTTGGGTCTTGTATTTCACAAGGTTTTTCACCCACAGCCTCAGTCCACTTCACCCATGCTCATTTTTCTCTAATGAGCAATCAGAAGGATTATGACACCTGATACAGAAAGTAGTCATTTGTGTTAATTGAAAGTGAATTAAAATAAAAGTGAAAAGCGAATTAAAATAAAAGACCTATTCCAAGTATGCTCTAGCTATTTTTTAGATTTAAAAATGCTGTTTCTAAACAATAGTTTTCCTCTGCTTTAAAATGGTCAGTTGTTTTCAAACCATGAATAAAGTGCATTTTCCTTTCCTTTTTAAAGTAGCAATATGCTTGAGAACAGGAAATTTGTAATAGAAGATTAAAACTTGAGCTAGTTTAGTTAAAAATCTGTCACTTTTTCTAGCCCATAAACTTTATTTTCTCTGTCAAAAACATGTATTTCCTTCCATTTCCTCCATCTGTGCAAATTTCAGTCCTCCTTCCTTCCTTCTGCAATAATGATCACAGGAATCCCAACTGATATCAGCATGCTGCTATGCTACCAAAGGTTATTAGTGCCAATATTGTTAATTACTGATCTGGTAGGATATGCTGATTTAGTGGCAAGGACTGGCCTCATCTTCTCCTGAGGTCATTTTCTTAAAAATACTGCCGACTGATTTTTATCTTTTTATTATTGTTTTGTCTTCTTTTTTTTATCCTACAGCATGAGAATATTTGGTAACTAGGTACTTCATCTCCCAACTAATTTCATCCATTTTATTTGTATAATGAGGTAGTACAGGACTAGAGGGTAGTCTTTCAGCTAAATGATGGCACAGAAGCTGTATTTTTCCCAGGAGACCTAACTCCTGGAGCTCACTCTTTGGTCAATGGTAGTTTCTGTGTATCTGAGCTGAAAAGCTTTTTCTTCCACAGGCTGAAGGCCTGATCCTGCTTACACTGGATAAAAAAGGCTGTCTTCACTGCCATCAGTGGCAAGATATGAGTGAGATGAGAACTGTATCCTGAGTGTGTGGAGGATGGAAAACTGCAAAATAACAAGACTTAAAATAAAAGACCACCTGTTACCAGCAAAATAAGTATGAGCAAAAGGTACACAGATATTTTAAATACAAAAAATACATGCAGTTTAAAACTTGGAAGGCCTCCAAAATTATCTCCACCTTTTCTGTCCTTCTTTTCATGGTTTTAAATTTTTTAGTAACTATTTATTACATTCTGCAACAATAGAAAAATGTGACCCAAAACCAATAACAAACCAGAAATAAATGTATGAATAATGAAAGGATGTAGCTTTTAAATATCCAGCTTCCCTGGATGAATGATGTTTGTCTTCCTAGTAAATAGGGAGGTATTTGGTTGTTTTACAGTATTCTCTACATAAGACATCATATCCTTCCATTCAGTGCCTATTCTTCCTGGCAGTATTTTCCCTTTAGCACCTCAGTCTCCCACTGAGAAGAAATCTCCACTCCCAGAGCTAGCTGTGGGGTTTTCATGGATCACTGCTTTCAAAGACTCCTCTGTTTTAAGGTGACAATGTCAAACTTTGATATTTATGCTCACAAACACTTCATTTTAAACTGCCACAGGCAGAAGAGGCAGGTCTATTTCTGTTTCTGGAGGCAAAGACCACTACTTCAGGATTTCGAATCCGGGGAGCATTTGGGGCTGCTCAGCAAGGGACTGATGGGAGGAAAGCATCCACTACTGGTAAAACACTTCACCATCCCATCAGGACTCACCATTAAAAGTGTTCTCAGTGGTAGATTGTTAATGATAAACAGTAAGAGCTGTCCTGTCCTGGGAAGGCATGGCTCTACATTCCCTACAAATCACCTGATCCTCAGAAAAACACCATCCCTTTTAAAATGCCGTACCTTGAAAATAAGAATTTACAACATTAGGTAATCTGTCACTTGGGATACTGTCCCACTCTCATCTGTTCTCAAGACCATGCTGGCCTGGCACTTTTACCCTCATATTGGCAAATAATTCTGGCATCAAACTGAAGGAAAGAGGGTCTGGTGCGTAGGCAGCGGAGCAAGTCCTGGGGTTGGTCAGAGCTAAAGATTGCTCCTTCCCAGCCTTGTAGATAAATTGTGCTAACACTAAATCACTGGGGGAGAGGTTGATTGGGATTGGTGGCTGGGTATGTACCTTTCCAGTGTAAAAATAGAGTAATCATTCTGTAGGTATGTTATTTCCTGCGATTTGAAATGGGCTACAGTGAAAAATAGTTCCTTGGCATCGTGTGTGTAGTAGCAGAACTGCACATATTGTCAGTGCAACATGCAGTGCAGTGATCATGGCTCCTCCTGTGATACAGCCACGATTATGTATCCTGCTTTTTTTTTATGTGGCCATAATTAAGATGTCAGTCCTAAGAAAAAAGATCGTTGAAGGTCAGAAGTGACAGGCAAATTTTGACAGCCTCTCTTTCTGTGGACTGCTGGGAAGGAGAACTGAGTATATTGCTTAACAAAACCAGCATTTTCTTATTATCTCTTCAAAGATTCAAGGGGGGAGTGAGGCAATTACTCCTTTACAGGGACTAGAGCAGCGGCAATCACCTTTGTCTGTTGTGAGCTGCATATCAGGCATCAGAATTTCAAAATAGCAGGCATGTCTCCCCCTGCACAGTAGTGCTGCTGCTGCTCTGGTAAAGCAAATCTCCATAAATTCCCCTGAAAGCTGTCCATTTGCCTCCCCTGCAAACTGTTTTGAATGGCCAGCATGGTGGCACAAGGTGTCCAGAGCTTGGCAGGAAAGCTGGCTCTGTGTGCAGACAGTTTGCAAAAGCAAGCTTAGTTGGGACCATAAAAATCAAGCTAAAACACTGGGGTTTTCTCCCTTTTTTTGGTCTTACACTGTTTGCAGCAGAAACAGAATGTTCACGGCAAACATTTGAGCATGTCATTGTGCAAAAGGCTTCATTCTTCAGATGCAGAGAAATTAAATGTTTTTACCATGGCAGATTTGCTCAGTCCTTGAACTTGTAAATTTGTTGTTACTAGCTGACAGATACAGGAAGTGGGCTAGTGACAACTGATGTGAGATGATAGAGCTCTGATATTTGTTCATTTTTATCAGCCAAGGAAGTGATGACCTGATGTTTAAAAAATTCTGTTAAAGAGGTGGTTGTCTGATGTGATTTGGACAAGTCCCACTTACTTGTGACTGTTGAATTTTCCTTGCTGTGACACCTCTAGCCCTTTGCAGTCAGCCTCTCATCCTGCGATGTGCCTGGAGTAGGAGGGAGGTTGCAGCTCTGCAGAGCATCTGGGACTGCACTGTCTGGTAGGTTCCAGCACGTGGGGAGATCCCAATAAAAGGCACACTCTCTCCTATCTTCCTGTGGCTAAAAACAGTCTCTGCAGAGAATCAACCATTCCAATTCTCAAAGTTATAGAAAAAGAGGGCTAGAAGAGAATTGAAGAATTCACTTAATACCCTATGAAATAATGCCTTTATTATCCCTGACATAAATTTACCTCTGACATTTTTATAAAAATCTCCACTGATTTCCATGACTTTTCCAGTATATTCTAGCAGTACACCATCTTTATTGGTAGATTGTATCCTAATCTGGATCTTTCCCACCATCGAAACAGGATGCCCAGAAAGTGGTTGAATGACCATCCCTGGCGGGATTTAAAAGACAGATAGGTGTGGCACTTAGGGAAATGCTTTAGGAGTGGACTTGGCAATGCTCTTAATGATTAGACTAGATGACGGTAAAGGTGTTCTCCAGCCTAAACAATTCTATTTTCTATATTTGTAATTATTTTGAACTATCTTTCTAGCCGACAAAAAGCCACAAATCACTGTTACCTGTGGAGAGAGAAACTGTGTAAGCTAATCTTCACAAATTGCTAAAAACTAACAAACCTTTTTCTCTGGGGAAAAAAAAAAAAAACTGATATGAAAGCTGTAATGCATTTGAAAGAAATGATAGTATTTCAAAGGTTTTACTAAATACCCTTTCCTTCCCAAATTTCTAATGTTTCTAAATATGAAGAAAAAAAAAAAACTTCTGCATCTTTAAATTTTGAGTAAATATGCTGCATTTATATTTTTCTAAATAGTATTCAAATCTCATTGCATCAAATCCATATACATCTTTTGATCTGGAGGTGATGAATGAAAGTATTAAATCAGGATTATGAAGCAGTCAGAATGACTTGTTTGTTGATAAGTTTCAACTTATTGTCTTTTCACTTCTAAAGACAGAGGATTTGTAAAAAACTTTCTCGCAAATCTCATGTCTTCTTCAAAAGTTACTTCTAGTAATTAATAAATAACTCTTTTTTAATTCATAGTGTTTCTTGGATTCTGTCATTCTTTCACTTTCTTTGCTTTACAGAACACTTGTATATTACCAGTAGCAAAAAATGTCTCCCAAAATATCAGAGTAGTGCTCTTTATGAAAGGTGTCACAATAAGTTCAAAACACATAAAGTTTCGCTTCAACTGCTAAATTTAGCATAATTTTTCTGCTCAATCAAAAAAAATGATGCTTTAAATATGACAAAGGAGGCGTATATTTAAAAGTGCTGCAACTGTTTGAGAATAAAACTTAGTTCTTTCAAGCTATTCTTAGATAATTTTGCATAAGGAAAAGATCCTTGCTACTGGTAAGCCTCCTTCATGTAAGGGGTACCAAACCTAGCTTAGTAGACCATAATTATGGGTTTTTTCTTGAATGATTATTCACAGTGATACTATGTTTCAGATCAAGATTCTGAAAGAAGGTTGTAACAATGTTTATTGAAGTGATGTTTGTGCTCTAACTTCTCCCACAGCCAATGTATTTCAGAAAATAATGACTGAAAAGCATTAAGCTGGTAGTTCATGTCGCTAAATGGAAAAAGGCAGTGCACTAAGGCAGGAGTATCTCTGACTTACTACAGGCTCTATTTATGACTCAAATATTGCCAGCAGATGTAAGATTGCTGTTATTCCTTCAGTATGATTTTGCTGTGGTATAGTGTGTGCTGTTTCCTGTCTTCATCCTGAGCACTGACTGAAGATCTGTTTATTTTTTCTCAAGGCAGAGAAAGTTTCTCTTATTATAAATAAGTTTCTAACTTATGATTTATTTTTTGTTTGTTTTATCACTCATGAGGCAGTTTCCTGAAGTCTAAACAAGACCAGGCTTTAACTACATTCTTCATTTTTTTCTTATATAGACAGACTAACACCATAACTACAGAATTATGAATTCTCTCATGTTCTTTGGGTCGATGTTCCAGAGCAGTGTAGACTTCATGTTTTTGTATTTACTTATTATATCCCTTTAGCCCTAAGTGTCTGGATTTCGATGACAGTAAATATTTGTAGTTTATCTTATGCAGGTTTGTTTGGTGTTTTTTTATAAACATGTAATAAAAACCTTTGGGTTTCAAAAGTCACATGTCTTATATAAGCATGTACTGACAACAAGCATTTTTATATGGCCAACATTTTTCTTAGAAAGACTGTGTCATCCACTGAAATATTACTGTCCTTGTTTTTCACTATTACTGATCTGTAATGGTACGTGCTTGGCTTTAAATCTGATAGATCCTTAAATGAATCTCAGCTTATTCTGCAATGTTGCTTTGCATTAGACATGATAGTGGCAGATATAGTTATTTTAGTATGATATATGTCAGTGTATTGTAGATCCAGACAGAAATGGGTGGAAAATATTAAAAAGGTTGCAGCCCTATCTTGCAGGTTTTTAAAGTCTATTAAAAAGTTAGGGGCTTTGTTTTGGTTTGCAAAGTATACAAAATCCCACACCTTGAATATTCTGAGTTTGAGAGGAGAGGTTGAGAGTTTGTAAAATGTGTTACTAAATGTGTTATTTGAACAGCTGTAGAAATTTTTCACTTTTAAATTCCTGAAAAATTAGTAGAAAAGTGATGTTTGTAGAAGACACACACTTGTTTATGCAAAGAACTGTAGATGTGTTGTTTGGCTGTGATGAATCCTCCTTTTACCTGTTATTCATCAAGGAATGCTGCCTGCAGCAGCTATCTTATTACAGAGTGTATTCTGTAACTCCAGTCCCTATTTCTATATAATAATTACATATTTAATTATTGTTGACTTATCACTACTGAAATAAATCCAGGTCAAACAACAGCTCTTTGCAGCAGAGATTATGGTTAATTTATCTGACGTTATTCTTGTGTTCTGGTCTACAGTGCCACTAGACAAGGAAATGAGCCAGCCCTGGTCAGGGGACAGAGCTGTGGCTGGAGCAGGGCCACACAGCTGGAAATAGTGTGTGGTGGAAACGGGAGCAGATGTACCAGAGAAAGAGAAATCAGGAGTGCATCTGGAGCTCTCCATTGATTCTTTGAAAGGGGACTTCTATTCACATCCCAATGAGTCCGAACAATCAAGAATCAGAGGACATTCAGTTCATAAACATCCTAAAATAGTAGAGGGGTCTCATGCAGACTTTGTTCCAAAACAGGGGCTTAGTTTAGTTACTCTGGGATGAGAAATGAAGAAATTTAACACCAAACAGTCTCAGAGAAATACAACATAATTGTTTGATTGTCTGTTTGTTTGTTTAAATAAAAGAGGTTAAGTAGTAATAAAGTAGGAAGAAATAGATGAAAAGAGCTGAAGTGTGTTTCTACTTCTGCTTATTTTTTATTTCAGCTGCACTTTTCGACATGCCTGTGATTATTTGTAACTGAAGGAAATTGAGTAAGTAATTAGTCTGTTTTATTTGCAGTAGTCACTAATGTGGGGCCCAGTAATGTGGGCAAAGGCCAGGAGCCAACATTTTAGAATGTTCAAGACCTTATTATGTTACAGTGGAACAGAGATAATTCCATACTTCTCGTTTTAGCTTATTATTTTCCTGTTCTTCCTTGTACTTTTCCCACTTGTCTTTAAAATAAATCATTTACTCAGATTGTTAGAAATGGCCCTAAAAACCCAATGAGAATGATGTATGATAGCTTTACTCTTCTTTGCATTTATAGCAGATATACATCTTTTCTGTTTGTTTTTAAAGAAAAAGAGAAAAATCTATTGTCAACATGTGGATTTATATTGATGGTAGTTGTAAATAATCAGCAGGGCACATTGTCTGAAAATTTTTTCCTGTCTTAGATAGATACATTTAATCTCTAAGTTTCTCTGACACTTACCAAGGGGAAGGAGGAAAATGACTTATGAACTATCAAACTAAAATCAGTCTTGATTTAGATTTTTGAGGAAATCTCTTCTTATTTTCATAGTGCAGTCAACAGTCTCCAAATCCCACTGGTCATTATTTGAGAGTACATTGCCAGGATACAGAAAGTAGTGGCTTTTCCTCCCAAGATTTTAGTTGTTCTTAAGTGTGCCGAGAATAGAGAGAAGGTTCATGAAGATGAGCACAGAATAAAATCTGAAGGAACTGAGTTTGTCGATGCTTCTTTAAACAACACATGAATTATGCTCCCTTTGCTGATCAGAATCATGACCACAATGCATTTTCCAGAACCATTTTTGTTTTCCATAAGTCAAAAAACAAAAAAACACCCTCATTTTATCTGTCATAGTGAATGGATGGTGATAGTAGACTGATTTCTATGCCTAGAAAGATTAATGATGCTTCAAGAGCAGATTTTTTACATTCATCATTCAGGGGAGATTTCCATCACATTCCTAATGAATGCTTTGGGATCCAAGGACTTGGGAATAGATGTCATCACACATCACATGAGAAAAAACGCAAGCCAGCTACTTCATCACAGAGCAGTATCTTTTCTAAGTGTTGCAAGCTGTATCTGTGTTGACAGTTTCAAGCTTTTTAACTAAGGTTGAAACATTTCCCCTATTTTTTACTACTTTTACATACTTTTAAAAATTATTATACACACACACACATGAAATTTTTGGTTTCATTCAATTTTTTTCTTAGGTAGACATATACATTTCTCTTCTTTGTTCTCCTCTGAACCCATCCCTCCAGTGGAGTTCTTCCAAAACCAACTCTCAGCTGCAAATTTTATCTTCATTTGTATTTTTCCAAGCTGTGCATTTTTAAAAAGTGACTTTGTTCAAAAAGAAAAAGAATCAACACCTACTGTGTCCTTTGCAAATGTGGATAAGGTCAAGTAATTTGGTGTCTTTATATATGCTTTATAAAACAAATACTTCTGTTCAGAAGTGAAACAGATTTTTTTTCTGTTTGTTTTATTCTCCAAAGATATATGTATCTCTTTTTACCTAAAAACCCCACACCTAAGAGAGCTTCTTTTTCCTCCTTGGGGGATTGTTACGTTTTATTATAGTCAACAAACAACAAAGTTCCATATAATTTTGGGGAGCTCAAAAATATGCTCTTATGAGGTTGGTTTTGTTTCTGTTAACTGAGGCTGGTCATGTTTCTTTTAACTGAGGGGAAATAGCCTTTTAAAAGCTCAAATACTACAACAAATAACCACATTATATGTAAACACTTGCTGTCTGTATAGGCTGGCTGTAACATATAGTTACAGGATCTGACAAAGGAAATAATGATGCACAATGTGGAGTTCATTCTCATAACCTCCCATGTGGGAGGTTATAATTACATGAAAAGAAAACTATTTGATATAACTCACTTTGTATTTAGGAGGTCATGAACATCTCGTGCTAATAGGCAAAGCTCAACGTGAAATAGGTGAGCAAATAGAAACACTTCAAAGTTCCATTTCTCTACTGCTTCTCTTATATTGTAATAAAGTATTTTCAGAGTCCTATATCGAATAAACTTGTATAGGACTACCTTTTTTATTTAAATGCAGTCATTTCCTAGTGTCATTTGCAATCAAGTTTAACTCTATTGGAAAGTACTCAAACATTCAGCTGTAAAATAAATACAGCCAAGTCTACATTTGTGTGCTAAGTTTAGAATTTAACACTATAGCAATGAATGATTCTTGGAAAACCAAAGATGAGAATTTTTACTGTTAGTGAAAGATTTTGGCAGTCAGCTGTTAGTATGGATTGTTACATTTG
This sequence comes from Aphelocoma coerulescens, assembly GCF_041296385.1. Taxonomy (NCBI): domain Eukaryota; kingdom Metazoa; phylum Chordata; class Aves; order Passeriformes; family Corvidae; genus Aphelocoma; species Aphelocoma coerulescens. Next base: position 59,189,124 of record NC_091015.1, on the reverse strand, counting down.
TGAGAAATTAGAATGAAACTGGTAGACTGAAACATCAAGCTGAGACGTAAAGAAAATCTGAGGTTATTATTATGACTCAAAGAATTGTAAATATTGACCCAACAATGACTTTTAACCAATGGGTTTATCAAGAAATTCTATCCATTAGTGTTTAATTAGTAAAAAATATCAACAGAAATAAGAAAACCAGTATTTAATTCTTGAAGGTATAGCATCAGAAATTATTTACAAAGATTATTTGTTAATAACTTTTTTTAACATGCTATTGGTAGCATAACTGAAAGAAATTCTTATAAAAATCTGCTTTAAGGTGTTAAAATATGATACTGGATTATTTGAAAAGGCAAACTGTACAGTATTAGGAACAACAACAAAAAAAAAAACAAAAAACCAGGGTCTTAAAGAAAGGAATGAGAATTTGCACATCAGTGGCTCATTTCTCACAAAAGACAACATGAAAAATTCCTGGTTAGGAGAATTCCAGCTCTTTAAATATTCAGGAGCATCTCACAGTAGCTTATAGTACCAGGTTCATTCACCTATAGAAAGGTTCATTCCATTTTATCATCTTTGAAAAGCTGTGCCACAAAAGCAGAAATGTGGCTCACAATAGTCCAACACATTTTAAGACATCGGGATTTTTTTGCTGTTCCTGTCCTTGCATTATTATAAATTTTCTATGATTCCTTTAAGCCATATGTTACCCTGAAAATGGCAACATATGCAAGTTTCAAAATTAACAGTATGCAGCTTTGTAACAATTAACCATCTGCTTATAGGGCTGGTAGGAACGGAAAGCATCTCCATGGAAGTCAGGAAATATTAGGAGAGCATACCAACCAAGCCTTAGTCATGAGTTACCCTACACTGTAATCTGTAGTCCCCTGACAGCAGTGAGAGGCAAAACTGCACCAAAGCTGCAAACTGAATTCTTCCTAAACATTTGTCTTAACAGACTTCTAGTGACAGATTAAACAGGTCCAGGAGCAGATGTCACACAAAAGAAGTGGATTAAAGACAAGCGTAAGGGGATAGAGTTGGTAAAGAACAAAAATTTCCTGAGTCTGGCACTGGTATTAATTTGGCCGTAGCTTCATCTGGGTGTGGACACATGAAAAAGGATAACTACACATCATCCCCTGTAATCATAGTCCCTTCATCTGTTCCTACAATGTATTTATGTGGTACAACAAAAAGACCTGGGGAGTTTGGGGCATCTTATCTTTGTTAGTAGCACAAATACAGGCTTCAATTGTTATAGTGATATGTGTAAAAAGAGAGCTTAAAAACTCCTGATGTGGCCCTACCTCATGGCCATTCCTGGACAGCTGTAGACAGAAGCTGGGATTGCATTTGTGCAGACAGAGTTTACATCATCTTCCTCAGCCATAATTGAGATTGTCACAGGAAGATCTCACAGATTTATTTAGGCTGTAGCTTAGCATGTGATGAAAAACCTAGCATTTTCCTGGTATGTTACTTTAAGCACTAATATTTGATTCTAAAGAGATTTTCAGGAATCTGCCTGGCTAAAAATTCACATGAGGAAGAGTAATCAAAAATTCATTTCCCTTTCACTTTCTCCCTTCATGAAAGAAATCCTTTTGCTAAACTGAAATAATCTCTAGACTCTCTATTGTGTTGCAGGAGAAAGCAATTCAGACCCAGGGAAGAAATTGAAGTCCGACTGGTTTCTATCTCAAAACATACAATTGATTAATGTGGAGGAAAGAGGAAATAGTATAGAAATAAGCTATTAGGAACCTGAGTCCTGGGAAAGACAGATTTTGTTTAAAAGCCCATGTTAAAATAGTTTAATTACCGGTTCAAAGTACAATATCAAGTGGGAGGTGGTGCTCCTGCCCTTGATTTTATTCTAATACCTGTCTCCACTTATGATATCCCTGATTTCTGAGGAGCTAGAAAACCTGTACAGTTAACAAGAAATGAGATAGCTGCCCACAAAACAGTTCCTTACTAACAGCTCCCTAAAGAGTGAGTTTGTAATTTTGCTTTCCTGAGCCAGTGTAAAACAAGTTATCACCACATCACATAGTGCAACAAAAAGGAAAACATATCATGAAAAGAAAGAAATTTCCCCAAACAATTCACCATTTTAAATGCTAGAGGATATTAAAAGTTAGGTCACTTCATCAGTCATATCTGTAGAAAATTCCCTTCCACATTATTTCCTCTTCCAGTCTGATCTGTGCTTACTAATCCTAGAAACTTTACCTATTCCAGGATGAAATCCTAATCTTTATCTGATTCTTAAGAAAAATTTAGGTGACTGTATCCACCGTGCCTCTTTAGCAGATTTGGTGATTCATTTCTTTGAGAACTTGCCACCAACTGTACGAACAAAACATCTTTGCTTAAGACAAAGTGTTATTCAAGCCCTAATCAGTCATATATCTCAAATTTATATTCTGATAATAGGAAACAGGACTGGAAACTCTGCAGATGCATGAAATTTTTACCCCTGAGAAGCAAAGAAAATCTTTGTTATAAATTATGTATGTTTAATTTAACAATTTTCTTTCATAGAAAGAAAAACTTCTGCTATTCACTAATCTTGTTGCTCTGCTGGGCCGCATCAAATGTCCAGAAGAACAGCGCAATGACATTGAAAATAAGCAAAGCTTTTAATAATTCTTCCTCTAAAAATGATCTCATGGAAATTTAATGTGTATACAGTGTATTTGAAAGATAAGTTCTACATCAGCATGTAGGTTTCAAAAGGGAAACAAGGCTATTATATAGCACATCAGAAGTAGTGTGAGATGAAAAGTTAAAGTTTGATCACATAGCCTTCCTTGAAAAATAAGATATAAAAGTATAAAGGTTAGATGAGAGAGAAATATAGAGGTGTGTGGAAAAAGGTTAAATCAAAAGAGAATATGTTGGAACTAAATTAGTCTTTGAAAGCAAGATAGTAAAATGGCATCTACTGATAGCAAGGATTTGATATCCAGTAGAAGGTATAGGGGTATTTTCCCAATGGAGGCATTAAGTTTGTATCTCTGTTCTCCTCCCTGGAATTCACAAAACTTTTAGTGCCTCAACTATTTTAGAAACTTGAGCCCAGTCACAAAGACTTAGTGTTAACAAAGAGAAACCAATCAAATTATTGAAAATCAAAAAATTATACTGAGCTAGACATGACAATTTCTGTATAATGCTCCTTTAAAAGTCATCTAGATTTTTGAAACATTTTTTCTGCATAGAGCAAAGAATTAGATAGTAGTCCTAATACTTCTAATAGAAAATGTGTAGAGAAAAGAGAGACTTCTAGCTGAGTGTAGTGAAAGAAAAAAAAACTATACGTGAAAAGAACAGTACGATACTTATTACTGAAATTGCAATGGAAAATAAAAGAGGAGGATTTGTAACCTTTTGATGAAAAGACTTGAAGGGAGTTTTAGTATTGGAAAAGACTAGTCTCAGAAAAAGAAAAATTATTTCAACAGAGGTTCAACTGTGCTTATAAAATGGAAGCACTGTAATAATATTTTGCATATGAGGGTAATTTCAATAGTAGTCAAAATGATATCTTGGAACCAAACTTGATAAAGATGAAGCAAAGAACTAATGACATATGTTGTATTTAGAGATTTTATAATTCATTCTTCAAGGTTTATCACTTTTTCCAGAGCACTTCCTTCAAGTCAAAGTTCTGTCATAAAATTATCTCAGAAGAGTCTGTATTGAGTTACATTTGATGTGAAAGATTTTTCCCTATTAATGCTGGAGTCAGTGTCTAGAAGCATGTGGGTCATTTTACCCACATCTCAGCATCCATCTGAGTGGAACATCAGCACAATAAAATTCTTGCAGTTACTGAGACATAAAGTACCAAAAATGAATTCAGTTATGTGCAATATATGTTGATATATTCAAATATCCATTGATCAAAGTATTGCAAGAGTCCATTTTTGATTGGACATGCTAGACTGATTGCTAAAAATGACAGATGGAGTTACTGAACTGAAAAGGGGGAAAAGAGCATAATACACTCTGTACATATTTTAAGAAGCAAGACAGAAAAACAAGTGAAAAAAGTTAACTAAGTTTTCTAAATCAGGAGAAGTTCATCCACTCACTATTCAATCATTTATAGTTATAAATAAGGCAAATAATTTCTATTTCTTTTAAATTCCAGAGGAAAAAAATACTATCTTCATAGCAACAGAAAGTCTGTAGACATTTCAAACAATAAATTTCTGCATATCTTGAGAATATTATACACTTTTTCGACAAGAGCCATTGGCCTATTCAATTAGCAATGCTTTTAGTATTAATTGTCTTTTTCTCAAAAGGAACTATTAAGACTTTGAAGCTGTTGTGTATTCAGTCATCCTGCACAGTGACTCTATTGTACCCACCTTAGGAACTGCATAAATGCATTGCACAAGTTTTTAGGGACTTACCTCATTTTGGACCAGCATTTTGTCTACTTGTACAGCCCTTCTCTTGGAGGACAGGAACTCATAATGAAGAATTAGGGTACCATGATGGTGCTACTTCCCCCTCTGCAGCAGCTCAGTGCAATGCCCCTGGGTGCGCCTTGTCCACAATAACAAAAAGAGCAAGGTATAACACTTGTGATAGTCCTTTCCAGAAGTAATTGTGGACTTCATCCATAGTGGTTTAGGGATGAAGAAAGGACAAAATACATCGAGTACCCTTGTGTCACCTATCCAAGATCCTAAATTCGAACACTTGTTTAAAGTAGAGTGCAAGGTCTGGAATAGTATGCATACTTCCAATGCACACAGTGTAGGAAAATAAGTCCTTCAAAACATTCAGCACTCACAACTGAGTTATATAATATTTTCCTCCATTATTATGAAGTGCAGAATTGGCAACATTGGAGTTTGTTAGATGGTTGTTTTAAACATTTCTATAGGTCAAATATTATGACTAGAACCTTTCATCCATTTCTGCCATTGCTCCATAATTTTTTCCTCCCCAGCCCTTCACAATTTAATTTGTTACATAAAGCCTAATTTGTTTATCTCCTCTTTGATTTTGTCTTGGGTTTTGGCCATCTTTATACAACTGTATTCATTTTCATAACATTTTGTTGAGGGAAAGGTAATGTGGAATTTACTCTTTTACCCAGTCCCTGCCTAATTTTTCTATGGCATGGTCACTGATTGTTTATATAGTTTTTTATCCTGAGGAAACAGCTAACTGCATGCTCCCGTCATCTGATCAACATCATTTGTTTTTAATATATGCTATAAAACCTAAAATTGTAGTAGATTTTGTTTGGTTAAGACTCTGCTAGGTTTGTCTCAGATTATCTTGTCTCCTAAGTAATGAAAGTAAGGAAGTCCAGAGAGAAGCTTATCACAGAAGTACAAGCAAGTCACTTTCACCCAGCTACATTCCCTGTTTTGTAATGACAGTTGACGTCAGGGTCTTATTCAAAGCTCATCAAAACCAGTGTTTTCTTTGAATTCTAAATAACATTCTTAGAGGTTTGGTTTTGAGGGTGTTTTGGAGGGGACAGATGCATTGGTCAGATAGGCTTGAATTCTGACTGCTGAATAAGAATCTCATAACCAAAAAATCTCAGATGGTTGCTGAGGTCACTGAGTGGGCATGCATAGCTAGGCCCTTGCAAAGAGGATGCCGTCTCAGGTGAATTACGTACATGCATGAACACAGGCTCAGAGGTTCTTCTCATGACCCACATTGGCTCAGATACTCATATTAAATCAGGGATTGCCTTTTTTGTTTTGGTCACCTTTTCTGCCAACTTACCAGTGGATGAAAGGGAGGGAGCTTAGTGCATGACATAGGTGCTGTTAAAGCTCTGATATAGTATGCTTTAGGAAAAACATGATTTCCCATAACTAGAGAGTTTTGCCTTTCTCAGAGCAGTGTTTTAAGCAGTACAAAAACCAGGCATCATAAGCTATGGAGCTCTGTCATGATGCTGATATTTAGTGTGACTGATTTTGTTCAAATCCACCATCAGTAAATAATGTAAAGATTAGTGATTAGTATAAAATGGCAAATAACAAAGAGCAAAGCTGAAGACAAGCCAATGTGTCTTGAGCTTTGCAAGAACGAGCAGAAGACTCAGGACTAGACAGCTTTGGATCTGCTTTAAGCCTCTGAACACAGCTGAACTGACAGCCTTGTGGAGAGATCTGGATGTAGATATCAGACGGAAAGTTTTATTTCTGAATAAGTAGAAGTCAAAATCTATCATTCAATTTGACATACTTCTATCTGTTCTCAAGCAGTCAGTAAGTCTTTAATCAAAAGAAAAGCGGGCAGAAATTTCACTAGTTTAATGAATTATGTGTTTCCTCCACTCTCTTTCATGCTTACAGTATGGTAATAAGGTACAAAACAGTAATGTTGGAGAGATCTCTAGGAGCTCATCTGGTACCTCTTGTGACAGCTGCTCCTTTGTCTTTCCTGACACATATTTCTCTGGTGCAATAGAGCCACCACTGACATAGGGCCTCCCTTCGTTGCCTATTCCAGGACTTCACTGTCCTTACCATTAGGCAGTTTCACTGACATATCTTCTGGATTTTCCTTGCTCCAGTTTTAATTCTTTGCCTTCCCACTGCGTGAAAGCAGTACAGACTGCTCTCCCGGCTTTGCAGAAATCTATTTTGTGAGCAAGAATTGTTGTTATGTCCCTTAGTCTTTTCTTCCTTAAGCTAAATTTTGCAAATCTCTTCTTCTGTGTATGTCATGTTTTCTGGACCTCTGACTATTCTCACTTCTGTCTACTAGTCCCTGTCCAGTCAACCTCTCCCTTCCCCCTTGACTCCTTTTCCCTTTTTCTGCCTTTGCTGGTTGCTGGTTTTGAATTTTAGTTGATAATGAAGCATGCAAGCTTTGAAACAGAAAGAGTCACTATGCACCTCTTGGAAGCTCTCTGTGTGAGGTGTTTGTTTTTTTCAGGGCACTGGTGACTCAGATTTCAATTGTGGTTCCCCTGACTCTTCCAGTTTTTCCAGAAGCAAGTTCCCTGTCTTGTATTTGTGCTTTGCATTCATCCCTACTCAGCAATGTGTAGGATTGTCATGTTATTTTATGTTTTTCTACAGCTTAATTTGTAGTGAACTTTTAAATCAATTAAGTTATAGGATATGTGCATGTGGTAGCTAACATAGTGAATGTGTGAAAGAAAATTTTCAAAGCATTGAGCTTTTCTGTGCAGCAGAATTAAAACTATATTGTGCTGGGGATCAATGCACAAAAGCAAGTCCTCAGTTTCAGAGGCCTGGGAATTATTAGAGAGATTTTAGCTTTTCCTTGATGCTCCTGTTATTAAAAGTTATTAAAAGTAATTGGGGACTGAAGTCATAATACTTACTACAGAGCTATCATTTATTGATTTTCAGTTCTTTCTGGGCAGCTTTGTGAAACAAGGAATTAGAATGAACTCCTTGAAGTGCAAACATTTCTCTCCTCTGCCACAAAAGTGCTCTAGATGGCCATTGAGCTGGGCTGGTGGAGGTGTGGTGGGACGAGTTTTCAGAAAATTGTTTTACCCTTCTGTTATTCATGCTGAACATTGTAACTGAAATGCCTTTCACTGTGCTGTCAGACTGACACTGCCAGAATAGGAAGACAGACAGATGCTATTACACAGTGAAGAATTACCAACAGGAAAGACATTTCTTGTCTAATAAAATAGACCAAATGTTAGCTGGTAAAGGGAAATAATTCAAAAATGTGCATAATCTAAAAAGGGAAGTACCTGCATACATATATGGTTCTGCATACATAGCTGTATATGCATATGCATGTATACAGGGTACATGTATATATTTTCCTATAAATATGCCTACATACCTACACATATGACATGTTGGAATCCATTAAGATAGCAAGATAGCATTTTGGATTCTTGTTTTGTCTGCCTTGTTTCTGAACGTGGTAATATTCCATACATAAATTTAAAGAGACATGGAGTTTCTTTTGATATGGAATTACTTCATTTGGGCTTTGATTGCTTTGCCATCTTATAAGTAGAGAATAATGACAATTTGGCACTCCCTTGTGCTATACACCACCTTTCTCCTTTTTGTCATCTCTCTCCAACTAAAAAATTCATTGCTTTACAGAAAAAAAAAAAAAAAAAAAGAGGTAAACATGAGGTAAGGCAGATAAAAGGTAGCAGAAAAAAAGATTTATTTGGAAGTTGGATGCAGAATTCATAAAGAAAATAAACATTTATTTGACAAAGGTTTGAAGGAATGTTCCGTTATCAGAGAGAACTTCCTAGCCATCAGCCTATTCCCTAACAAACCTAGAGCCACATGTCCAAATCTCTTCATTTGCTTCAAGGTTGGTCTATTCCCATTATAACACTCTTCACATTTGAATCCTAGCAATTGGTGACAACTGTAAAAACAATAACTTTTATGAATCTTGGAAAGTAGTGACCAAAGCATGGTGGAGATAGGACAAAAATTGCCCAGCAAACATTAATTGAATAGTGTTCCATGTATCAATTGTCAGTTAAGTATCATCCAAGTTACAATATTTTTATTCATTATATATTCAAATGCATATTTTCATGTCTCCCTCATTGTGTCCCTTAATTAATTTTTTTTTCTACTGTTTTTATAAATAACAGTGTAGTGCTTTAACTGTTAGATTTTGCCAATTCACTGGACACGAATTGTAGAGAAAATTGTATATATTACATTGGATCTTTATTCTGCATAGTAGCATAGAGGAGAAAATATTGTCTCCTGCAAAGATATTGATCTTTTTTTATCACCTACCATGATTGCTTCAGTGATGCGGGGATATGTTCAGTCAGGTGTCAGAAACACCCCATAATTCATTGTGCAGGTATTTGTGTCATCTTCCTTGTAGCATAGAGAGAACTCGTGCCTCATATGAAATGTCTTGAAATTCCATTTGTTGAAAACCCATTGTGAATGGCTGGCTGTAGGGATTGCAGAGGAAAAGAATTCTGACCTCTTTAATGAAAGACATAAGTTGTGCATGTGTGTGTTCTGCCTCCGCCATTTCTCCAAAAAGAAGATATTGATATTGCCTGCCATGTTTTCTTCCCACAATGGAAAGTTTTTGTTCCATTTCTGACTAAAGTGACAGTGTTAATTTTGAGATCACCTCTACAACAAAAGTAAATGCTATATTGAAAGAATAGGGCAAAGACCAAATTTCCTTACTTCCTGTTTACAGGGTTCTAAGAAAATACTACATCACAAAAATCTGAGCATTTCTTTAAAAATTATGAGCTCACAAAACCAAAATATCACATTATAGTATTATAGTAGATAATTATTGTTTGGCATCTTGCAAATGATAGAGTTACTACACCATAGCATCTTTCTAGAAAGGTGTTGACTTAAATAGTCCTCTCATTCTTTTCATTATGTTGTCAGTCAAAATTTTAAATAAACCTCTGGCATGCTTCTGGAACAATAGACATGAGATTTGATTATACTTTTTCTCTTAGATCATTTATGTTTGCAGTAATCAATGACACTGTCTGTTTCTGATCAAGGAATAGAGTTTTGGAAACTTGGCAAAGAGTAGGTTTGTAGCTGTTTCACAGTTATTAATATCAGATCTGTGCAGTACTGGATGAGCCAGAAATGTATATTTAATCTAGTTCAGGCAGGTGAACATCACTGAATCTCATCTGAATTTTTTGAAGATGATGCTAATACAGTTAACAGTTTCATGTGCTTAGGCTGGGTTGATGTCTCCTGCAGAACAGATGTCAAATGGTACCTCAGCTGGCACAGAGCTGGAGTTGCATAGACAGGCAATACTGGATGTGGGACAAAGCCTGCCTAGACTAAGTTAATCCATCATTGTCTTTGGACAATGGTGTCCTGGTTTCAGCTTGAACACAGTTCTTTTTCCGAGTAGCTGGTACAGTACTGTGGTTTGGATTTAGTATGAGAATAATAACTCAGTTGCTGCTAGGTACTGCTTGCCCTAAGTCAAGGACTTTTCCATCTCCCATGCTCTGCCAGGGAGCAGGTGCACAAGAAGCTGGGTGGGAGAAAGCGCAGAACAGCTGACCCAAATTGGCCAAAGGGATATTCCATGCCATAGAACATCATGCTCAGTATAGAAGCTGGGGGAGTTGGCTGGGAGATGCCAATCGCTACCTGGGGACAGGCTGGGCGCTAATGAGTGGATGATGAGCAATTATACTGTACATCACTCATTTCTTTTGGGTTTTATTCCTCCCTTTTTATTACATTATTACTATTACTGTTGTTGGTGCTTTTATTGGACTGTTCTTATCTCAACCTATAGGTTTTAACTTCTTTTTTCCATAATTCTCCCATCCCACTGGGGATGGGGTGTGTGTGAACAAGCCATCTGTGTGGCACTTAGTTGACAGCTGTGGTCGAACCACAGCAACTGGCAGAATGAGTTCATGTCAAATCTGTACCTTTTCCATCACACATTTGCACTATTTCTGCTCTGGTACTAGGACTCATAAAGCTACTCTTACCATATGATAGACCTGAGCAGTTTGAAATGGATTATATAAAAATGACAAATAAAATTATTCTTGATGAGTTTGGTTTCCAGCTCATTCAAAGTTATTTCCTCTTCGTAGCTTATCACAGGATAGCACACAGATAAGAGTGCATTCTGCTTCATACACAACTCCAAATATCTTAAGAAGAGTATGTGATTCACAACTGGAGACCTCAACACTGAACTAGACTGCTGGAGCAATGGGTTATTTATTGGGAATAAATGAAAAATTCGGCATTATAATGCAAAACTACTTTTTGTTGCTTCACTCCATGCCCATCCTTTAGTCTGTTTCCCTTTCTGAAATAAATATGTCCAGTCTGAAGCCAGGATTTCCCTGGTAGTAGTTTGTTCAGATCATCCATCAATAAAACAGACTCACAGCTGCCAGTTCTGTTAGGTCAGATTGTACAATACCTCTATATTTCCAGAGACTGACAGAGTTTAAGACTTGAAGAAGAGGCAGCAGCTGGTCATTGCTGATAAGACTCAGTGAACACAGTAAGTCATATATAAAGCATACACTTGATACAGAATGTGCAATCAATTTTACAAGTTACTCATTAACAGGTCCACAGCTTGCAGATCCTGCTGGATCTCACCCAGTAAGTCCACACGATACAGCTGGGTTTAGCGCTTCTTTCTGATCATCAAAATTGTGTTTTCCAGTTTCTCACTAAAGGTTTATCACTATCTACAAAGTAGCAGTGTGTTGTGCACAGTTGGTCCAAAATTCTAAGCCTTCTCTCAAATTGCATTGTTGTTCTGGAATGGGATATGATGTAGGCTAACTATAGTGTAAACAGCAATTCTATGCATACTACTACAGGTGCATCTAATTCAGAGATCATCCTGTGTGTCCCCCAAAGGCTTTTAAAAACAATTTCAGTGGGCACTTCTTTTAGTGTAAATGGAGAATTAAAAGTAGGTCTATCTGAGTTCATATTAATGGAAATACTTCAAAACCTTGATAACTTGAATCACACAATAAACTTAGTTAAGTCATTCACTTGTAGGAAAAAGATATTGGAAAAAGATACTCAACATAACATTCAGATTTACATTTACCTTTTAATCTAATCCGATTTATAGGGTTAGTTTTCCAAAAAGAATACATCAATAGTCAAAAGAGCAGTAAAATATGAGAAAATATTGCATGGGAAAACCTAGGACTCTTCAAACATGAATGAATCTGTCAGATCAGTTGTAAGTATCTTTAAACAAAAAAAAAAGGAAATCTCATACCAGGCTCTCTTGCCTTCAATCTTTTGGTCTATGAGGTGAACAGAAAACTGTCTGAACAGCCAGACTCAGAGAGTCACAGCCAGTGGTTCAGAGTCCACTGCTGTTCCTCAGGGACTAGCATTAAAGCTAATGCTAATTAATGTTTACATCAAAAATGGTGGGACAGAATGAACTCTCAGCTATTTCACAGGTAATACCGGAGTGGTCAGTATGATAGACTGTCACCCAGAGGAAGCTTTAAGTGCTGTACAAGTGGTCTGGCAGGATCCTTACGTAGTTTAATAATCCAGTTTTGGACTCCGAACTGGAGGCAGTCCAAAGGCAGGGCCATGAAAATGGTTTGGAAAGTGGAGAAGATAATATGAAATATAGAAACTGAGAAAGCTGGGCTTGTTCAGGCTGGAGAATGGAAAGCTAAGGAGACATCTAAATGCTGCCTTCCATTACTTAAGGGGTGATTTTACAGAAGTCAGGGACAGACTTTTCTCTAAGGTTGGCAGTGGAAAAAAAGGTACAACAGAGGAAATTCCAACTAATCTAAAGGAAAAAATACTTTACTGTGAGAGTAGTGATCCACTGAAGCAAGCTGCCCAGAAGGGCTGTGTAATCCCAAATTCTGGAGATTTTTCAGGTCTGGAAGTGCTCGGATTCAAGCCTGAAGTTAGCACTACTTTGAGCAGATGTTTGGAGTAAATGATTTCCGGATGTCCCTTCCATTCTACATCGTTCTGTTTCTTTGAGACTAATGCAGGAAGCCAATTTTGACAAGGCATTGAAGGGCAGATGAAACCTTAGCAGACTGAGGGGAGTGCTTTGTGGATCTGCATGGCTTAGCAATGCCACGTGTTGTAGAAGCATCACTGGACAGTGATAAAACTATGGTAGTGAAATATGGGAGAAAAGAGAGCCTCTCAGAGACAGAACTTCAGTAATGTGGCACAGCATGAGAATAGCAACCCTAAGCTACTTTCACAACTAAACAAGAATCCAGTGCTGTTTGCAGAGAAATGATGGGGTATCCATCTTATTAATTATATAGCCAAGTACAAGTGGAAAATCAGTCATGTTCTGCATCACTAAATATTCCAAGTAGTTTTCAAGGGTAGCAAATAACTTTTATTTTATTTGAAAAGTAGCTTATAAAGCCAGAAGGGATTTTTACAATTATTTATTCTGATCTCCACTTTAAAGCATGCATGGCATTTTCTCTTTATATAGAACATATGTTTTAGAAAAGATCTTATTTTTCACTATACAAATTTTTAGTCGTAAAGAATCTAACATAACTCTCAGCAAATTGTGCAAAAGGTTAATGAACTTCACTGAACTTTATTTCTAGCTTAAAAATGCCTCGCTTCATCTTCTACTGTGGGTTATTTTATGCTTTGCCTGCTAAGTGAGACATTTCATAACAACTCCTGCAACTTCTGCTTTCCCTCCAGGTATTTAGAGAGCATAACCAAGTTTACTTTTTACCATTTTACTCCAGTGTTTTCAAACTCATTTACCAAACATCACTTCTATAGCTGGCAGTGCTCTGGGTTTTGTGGAACCTGTTCACTGAGGGAGAGACTTTGTGTGATTCAGCAGGACAGCCCTCTTGCAAAGTGCTTGTGACTCACAAGTCAAAAAGAGCTCCATGTGATAAAGATTCAGGCCCTTTAAAATGATCAGTCTAAATCAGCTTTTTCAGTCCATTATTTTGAATCTTTCTCCATGTTTTCTTCATGGCAAGAAGGGACGTGCATGCTGTTTCACTGACACTCTGTTGTGGTTTAGGAATGGTATTCCCCAGTTTAGTGTTCCCACTGAAACTCCAAACCAGGCACCGCTCATTCACTTTTCCCTCCCTCTAAAGCAGGAGAGGAGAACTGGAGGTACAATAGGTAAAGATCACAGGCTAAGATAAAAGCAATTTCCTGGAAACAGCAATGAGATAAGAAAACAAGCCATAAGAACTGCAATATCAATAACAAAGTGTACAAGAGAGGCAAACAATTCACACGTGATTGCTTGGAACCGGCGCTATCCAACCGCTTCCTCAGCTCAGAACCAGCATTACCCACCCCTCCTTCTGCCACATTTACTCAGATGGTAGGGACCCTTCCCCAACAGCCCCAGCAATGACGTGGGGGGGTATAGAACCATCTCCACGTCCCAGCCACGCTCTTTCTGGCTATTGCAAAAATCATCCCTGTCCTGGCCAGAACCAGGACACTCACATAACAGTCCAAATATATTCAAAACACTTTTTGAGATGACGAGCCTACGGATAGCTCAAAGGGCAGCACAGTGTCTCGATGATGATAGCCCTTGGCAGGCGAGTCACAGCAGTTGGAGGGCGAGCCCCTCACTCTGTGGAGCGAGGCCCAGGCCAGGGTGGTAGTGGGGGCAGCAGAGGCGAAGAAGCAGGAGGGACTCTCCGTATGGGTTCCACAAGCAGGTTTACTCCAGGTGAAGGGTCCAGGGATGAACTGCCGGTTTTACAAGAGGGTTCAGGGGTTTTTGTACTCAGGGAAAGAAAGGTGGGGACACGGGTAACAGCCAATCAGGAAAGGTGGTAGGGGAGGGGTTAACTAGGAAGTAGCCAATGGAAATAGCTCATAGGAGGGATCACAGGGAACAGCAAATGGGGCATCAAGGAACATAGAACTTTCCAGAACTGATACATATTCAACTAAGAGGATAAATATTTATGATCTTCTACATAAAACTAGGAGGGGAGAACCGTAACCAACCAACTTATAATAAGCAAGTTAAAGAAAGTGAGGATTATGGGAACTCACCATCACCGCGGAGGTGATCTTAGACGTTGGTGCCTGACCTCCAGGACTCAGATGCTGTAATTCCCTCTGGGGTCATAGTGGCCACAGCCACTTGCACTGCAACAGCGTTTCTCAGTGTAAATATTTTCTGTATCACATGCATCAAGGCTTCTCATTAATATCAGTGTTTGAAGAAGGTATTTCCGTATCAAGTCATGGTCGGAGACAATTGCCAGGTTCAGACAAAGGCCTGCAGTCACTCGTTAAACCCACAGGTTTAAGGTCAGGCTGGAAGGCAATCCATTGGGTCTAGGTCCAAATTGGAGAGAGAGGTCCAAGGCTGCAATGCCTGCAGTGTTGCACATGAGGGAACACTCTGGAAATGAGCTCTCCAGGAAAGGGAGGGGCCCCCAATGAGGTTTCCTGGCAGAGTTTTTTGGGAGGAAGCCTCTGCTGAAGCCTCATCTAGCGTTTTCTGGAGATGCTTCAGAGTCAGCTGAGGCTTTTCAAAGATCTCTCTGAGCAAGCTAGCCTTGAAGGCAGGGAGGTACACTCCTGGTCCTCACGAAAGAAAACTGTGTGCTGGAGCAAAAGTAGGCCAAAGAATTGACCACAGGAAATAACACTGGCATTGTTATCTTCGCCAATATGTCATACTCTCTCTAGAGTGTGGAATTTAAACTGTCACAAAAAGCAGGGGAAATCATTCATCATGTCAGTGCAGTAATATAGGATTTTCAAGTCAAGTTTTTCAGAAGCAAGTGAAATTGGAGTTCTCTTTCTACTGTTAATGTAGCAACTGGAACTCCATACACTGTATCAGCCTAATTCCTCTGCCCTGTGAGTATATAATGATAGTTAAGAAATGTCATTTCAACTCATATAATAAGATATTATCATAATATCTTATTAAGTCTTCAGTAAAGTGCGTCATTAGCCAATTTCAATTTTCCCATAGAGAAATCTGAAACCCACGTGTGAGTATTAATATGCTTGAATGGACTGATGAAACAAGCTTCAGCAAGGAAAAAGACTGCCCTGAGCTCAGACTGTAGGAGGTGGTATCTTGACAATGTGAAACACATCACCTAAAATTTCCGTTTGTCAGTCTCGATCAATATGTATGTGTCTGTTTTCCAGAAATCAATAGAGACATAGTTCTTTACAGTAGCCATGAGACTCAACCTGACCTGGAAGAAAAATCATTTCGCTTAAAAATAGCAAAACACAAGCCCATTATCAAGGCTGAAAAATGATCAGCTGAAAAAGCCTTCTGATTATTTTCCCTTACTATCCCAGCACTGGGTGCAAAGAGAGTTTTCTCCAGAGTCAGGTGTAGATAACACAACACATATCTGAAGTCAGTTACCCCCCTTCCCTGCTTGTTTCCTTTTACACTGAAATTTGTATCCCTTTAAATAACTTCTCTGTAGCAACATCATCATTGCTAATGTCTTATGTAATTTCTAAAATCTGTGTGTACTAAGTATACCCTCTAAAAGGTTATTCGTACACTCGTATGAATTTTAATAGGAGGATGTAATAGTCTGTAATAATATACAGGATTACAGGACCTTAAACAGCAAAAGCATTTTGAAATCAAACTGTTTGGACTGTAGAAACATGAAAACATGAAAATGCATTCTGAGAAGTGCCATTCTTTGGGAATGTTATTCTTTACCATCTCTCATTTCTGTATCAAATGCCCTTCCTTAACAGATGGCTTGGGTTTGGACCTCCAGCTTTAATGTTTGTTGGTCTCAGAATGATGTTTTTTGTGTAGTGTAGCTTCCTTTATTTCAATTTGGATATGCTTGATAGTCAGCCTCTTGTACACCTCAGTGCTGAAGCTCGTGTCATTTTTTCCTCATTTGAAATCCATTGCTATTTTATGGAACACAGTGCATTGCTAGTCATGGTAATACCTGTTTGGGTCGTTATTAGTTCCAAAGGGTGGGACACCCTCCAAACTTGGAATTATGGGCAGTTTGGGAAAGGTATTGCTACCGTGCAAAGAGGCTAATATCTATGTTGATACATGTTTCGGTTTTGAAAGACAGGTGTCTGCTAAGGAAGGCAGAAGCCTCCCTTGAAGTGGCAGATATAACCCCTTTCCCTCTGAGTTATTATAATTTTGAAATCAAGGGCCTTTAGGCAAAGATGTGGGAAATAGGAATAACAGTTCTTTACTATATATAGATATATATAGATATATATAGATATATAACCAGTCAAACAAAACAACAACAACTATGACAGTAACAGCAAACACAAACCCAGTCCCAGCCTTCTCGGCTGTCGGGTGCAGTTCCGCTCGCAGCCGGCAGGGGCGCTGGCGGCTCCCGGTGAGCAGGGCAGGTGCGATGGTTCCCCCGCGGCTGCAGGGGGCGCTCCGGAGCGAGCTCGGGGAGCACGCGGCACTGGTGCCCTGGGATCCCGGGGAGGGATGGAACAAAGGCTTCACAAACCCCTGGGTAGCCAATCCTGGACTCTCGGGAACAGCTGGCTGGAGCGGCAGGCACAAACACAAATCTCGGGTGGCAGACGAGATGTATCCAAAATGGGAACCCCCCGGGGCTCCAGGCAGGCAGGGCGAGCACGGCTACAACGCAGCGAAGGCTCGAAGCAGCAGCGGGGCAGGGCGGCCGCAGCCCAGCTTCCAGCAGGGCAGGGAAAGCAGCCTTGGGATCCCGGTGTTGTTTCCAGCGGAAAGAAAGACGGCCGAAACACAGGAACCAGCAACTCCCCCCTCTGCAGCCTCTCTCTCCGGGCGCCGAGAGCGAACTGAACTCACACTCAGGTGAAAACAAAAAGCCTGGCAAGGCCCTTTTGTCTTCTCTTAAGTATGGCCATTTGTCCCCTAGCAACATGCATATGGGAAAAAATTCCTTTAACAGGAAAAAAACTAGGACTAAACTAAAACCCCAACAATACATTAGTGTTACTTCTGGCTTCAAAACTGTCCATGCACACTGTGTAATTGGAAGAAAAAAAAAAAGACAAATTTTCTTAGACTGAATATCAGTGTTATTATTAAGAATTCATGGCTTTCAATACAGCAGTGGAGGAGCAATGAAACAGAAGAAGTGAAGCTGAATGTTTTGACGTTCCTCAAGGGTCAGTAGGGAAAGAAAATCAACAGCAGCAGCAGTCTCACCAATGAAAGAAAACCCTTGTGCTTCCCAAAACCAATTTCCAAGAGTGCCACAGTCCACTATCTGTATGAACTGCCAGATATTAAGTTCTCATGGATGGAGAGAAGCCTGAAGTCCTTCTGCCTCTTATAATGGCTTTTTTCTTTCAACTTAAACTACTGCTTGGGGGCAGGGAGCAACATTTCAAAAGGAGAAATGCTTGTGAGAGGTATAGGACCTCTAAGACCATTTGGAGAAAAAGCTTGCATCAGGCCTGCTAATATTGAGTGTAGTTTAATTTACCTTGGGATCTTGTTAGTTTTAGTTCATTTGTTAGTAAAATGATGGCATTGGCTCTTAGGGAGTTGTCATATTTAGTTCCATGTAGTCTGTTATTACTGCAAATCGGATAAAATGGAGCAGCAGATATTTTGGGCTGGATGATGTAGGTGCACATAAGAGTGTGAATTTTCTTCTCTGTATAGGTTAAAGGCACTCGTATGTGGGTGTTAGAAGCAAGATCCCAAGAATTACTTAGTGATTTTGAGATTATTTAATGAATGTTGTGATTGTCTTCATTATATATGAACAGCAAGGGAATTAATCTGAGAATAAGATCATGAATACAATTCTGTGATATCACTATCATTAACATACTATTTTACAGAACTTATTTTTGCTTTTGCCCTGTTGCCACATAATGTATCGAATGCTTGCTTAAATGATCCTCTTTTTGCACTCAATCTGATCAAATAATTTCTGTTTGATTTTATGCTCCCTATAAAACACACTACTTATAAGAGTAGCCATTTTTATGCTAATAACCACAATTTATGAAGTTCTCCCAATGGTACTCTGCCACAAAATGAGGCTGTGGCTACAGAAGGCTTCAAAAGGCATCCCCTCACTGTTGAAATGTCATTGGTGAGTTTCTAGGCTTTTTTATGTCTTTTTTAAGAAGTTAAATAAACCAGAGTTTTTGGCTGTTTTAACCTGCAGAACTTCAATGCTAATGGCTGCATGAACGTGTGTATGCTGTTTACCCATCCATCAAGTTTGGGTAGAAATAAGTTTATCAACTGATCACAAAAAACCACAGCAAAATCACGGAATCCTCTGACTTACTGTTAGTATGTTCTTCGCACGGCCATTACATGGACATGTGCATTTTGTCATGACCTGGCTGGGCAAACCCCAGGGTGAGTTACAAGCGTGTTGTGAGACCTTCCCAGCTTTGCTGTTGCTGGCACCTCTTCTACCTCGGGTAGTCCTAGCTGTGAAAAGTCTATCCCAACTGCAGTTACACTTTCTAACTGTGATTTTCCTGTAGGCCCTCCTCACAAAGTGCCATAAGCCCATTCCTTCAGAACACATAGTAAAAATTATAATTAACTGGTTTTTATTGAATATTTATGTCTGTAAGTGTTCTTTTTATCCCTCAAATGACTTTTAGATTTTGAAAGTACTTATTTTTTCTTTTCCCCTTAGCCCTACCTTAAGCTAAGACATTATTCTTAGGCCTTAAATGATCCAGTGAATTTACAGTACACAATTAATTGCAACAGTAGCAAGTTTGGCATATCATGCTGTTAAGGATAGCAGGGACTGTAGTGATTTTATAATGAATTCACTTTAAATCTCAGCAAATAGTGGCATACAAGGACATCTGACAGCTGCTTTCCCCAGCTAAATCTCACCACCGAGACTTGATTCCAAGCAAAATAACAAGTCAGGCTTGGTTAGTAGTGCTGCAGCTTGGAATATGAGTTTTGACAAGGGAAAAAATCATTTGTACTGTACTAGCTTTTCATGAGCTGGGCCAAGGAGTAAATCTCTCCAATGGTAAAATAAAGCTGTCAGACAGCTTTTTCATAAGATGCCATTGGACATCAATATGACAGTTCTCCCTCCTGATCTTTTTTATAGGTTGCTAATTCTGAAAGAAAAGTCATCTTTGCCTACATATTTGTGGATTCAGACACTGACATTTTAGAGGCAGGTATACTAGAACAAAAATACAGGCTCAATAAACAGGAGTACCCCTACAGCCTTACTGAAAAGATGCTTTAGCTAAATATCTATTATCTAGGAAAAGATACTGTGTTTTCTACTTTATATTTTGAGATTGATATATATACATATGTATGAAATAAGTTCTCTGAAAAATTAACAAGCAAATACACAGACACATGAGAATACTTTGACAAACTGAAGAACAACACAGTGGCCATCAGCCTGAGGCATGGGCGTCATTGAGGCAGCAATTTTGTTTCTCAAGCACTTGAATACGTTCCCTTCTCTGTCTTTACTGGACATTTGGGTTCTTCTCTGTCTGGCCACTTTTTATGCACCAAAACTTAATTGAAGCTCAGGAAGAATGGTGAGGACTGATTGCAGGGGTCTTCTCTTCCAGGAAAAGTGGGAACGCCAAAGCTCCTGGCTGGACATATGAACATCTCATTTTAGTTCCTGATACTGAAGATCATTGAAGTTCTTCTAGTTTGGGTTATGGAGATGGTTATCCTTACCTCCACTTTAAAATGCATTACTTTATGGCTGTGGAGGAAAAGGAGACAGCAATTAAAACTTAACATGCTCTTAAGAAAACAGTAAATAGAGTGTGTTGTATTAACATTTACTGACATTTTTATGCTTTTCACAAGTATTTTCCAATATTTATCTTCATTTTCTATTAAAATCTTCAGAATATTTTCCATTCATAGACTACCCTTGAGGTATGGCATAATTCTGAATATCTTACAAAGAAAAAAAAACACTTATTTCTAAGGACTGTTGCATTAAAATGCTTTGGCCATGAATTCAAACATCAAATCACATCAATTCTTCTATTAACAACCAAGGCATGTTTCAGAGTTCTCTTTCTGGGCAGCCTTTAAATCTTATATTTTCAAGCAGTTTAAATAGTCTTTGCAAATAAATAGTACTGTCAAATAGACCAACCACTTTAGTGAGCTTATAAGGAAAACAAATGTTTGAGACTAGTCTTAGTAAAAGAAAAAAAAAAAAATTTGACACACTGTGAAAAAAGAACTAAGTCAGATGTGAGTACCTACAAAATTTAAATTATCATAAATGGCAAACTAAAAGTTTTGGGTTATACTTCCATTAAATACACAGGCAGCTATAAATTAGATGTTCCTAGTTTTCTGAAGTGGCCAAGGGTACTTTTAGTTTCTTTTCAATCTGTTTTCTGCCCCAAGTTTCCAATGTGCTCAAATGTCTCATTCGTGTTGCCATTAGGGTTTGACTAATCTCAACTGTTAGTCATTAGAATGGCGACCACTGATGCAAACTGTATTCACAAATAGTAAGCACTCCTTATACTTTCCCCAAATGCATTGCAAAGAAGAATGATTTATCAGTTCACAGAATGAGAGTAACAACAAAAGAATTGACTTAGCTTGCAATTGTCATGTTAAATTTGTGTATATGTTGCACAGCACATTAGTGAGCAAGAAGTGTTACTGGAAGAAAAGGAAAATTGGAAAAATATTAATTAAAAGGAAAACAATCTCAACACAACCACATATAGATATTATACAAGAACTCTCCTTTTATTTTAGAAGGTTCACTCATGCACAAGTATTGTCACTGAAAAGTGGAAATGTGACCTGCCAGACTCTTGAGTTCTGTTTTCTCAGTTTCAGATAATTCGGCCTTCTGGGTGATCCCTGAAACAGGCAGAACCTGCTCATAATCCACCTGAGTTGCAAGCAGGAGCAGAATCTCTCACGGTTTAGCATCTTCAGTCAGCAGTGTCCACTCTTGCCATGAAACTCCTCAGCTGCTGGGTGTTCAGTCTAGGGGGGCACTTCCTGAGACATAAGACAGGGGCAGCAAACCAGCAAAGTGTCTACTCAGCTTCATGTTGGTCCCAAGCATTAACAAAATAATAAAGAGGAAGAAAAATCAAATCAGCACAAAATAAACTAGGGCAGCAAAGCCTACCCAGATTTGACACCACTGACTTTAAGAATCCTAAATTGGAACATGTGGGTGTACTTCATGCATGAGGGACATTAAACCATGTTTCCTTATTCTTTTTCCAAATACTAAGTCTTCAAAAGCTCAGATAAATGGCTCACAATGTTCCTTAAGAAGATTTGACCTGGGTGGAATAGATACTGCTGATGGTGTGAAGAAAAAAAGCCGGCAATAAGAAGCACGGTGAAAGCTGTGAAGTGCACAGCCATATTAGCATGCTGAACTTTTCAAACAGTGACAAAATTATTCTTTCAGTGTCTGTTTCTTCACTGCAATAGCAGATAGAATTTCTGCACAGGTGTTAATGAACCATGACCTTAAATCAAGTTGCCCTTGTGAGTCTAAATGTACTGTGTTATAGTGTAGCTGAATGCAAATGCATGTTTAAAGAAAGTTTTTAATCCAGAAATAGAGGAATTATACCTGGCTTTCCACATGTGCAGATTGATTTTTTTTTTTTTTAAGTTTTGTCTATTATTTAATCATCAGATATTACCCCTGGGAAATAGCTTTCATTTCTACCTATGATTAAATCAGGTGTCCAAAACTGCAGTATGTTTTGGAAAGATATCTTTGGGCCTATTCTGCCAATAACAACAACTGGGTAATTAATTCAAGATGTTCCGTGAAAAAAGAAGTAAAAGACTGAACAAAAGAATATTTTCTGAAGATAAAAACAGTTATACAAATTCTGTAATTGTTGTTGACAGTCCTTAGTATTTAATGGGGATCTGTAATATTAATGGAAACTGGAAAGGACCCATTTAAAATAAAACATTTAAAAGTTCAGTTCAAAGCTATCCACTCCTGTAAAGGAACACCTAATTGCTTCCAGGGGACAGCTAAATGGAGTTATTAAATTTAGACAGGGTCCCCAATAAGTAATTTTCACTGGTCTTCTTTTTCAGAGGTTCTGAGCCATTGACTTCCATTTGAAAGTATTCCTAGCCTTTCTTTATAAACCATTTCCTTTGGTTTTAAGGACCATAGAAAGGTCAGGAAAATTTCCAGAGCAAATGGAACAGAAGCATTTAGCTTCTCCAGGTATTTTACAAATAAATACAGTCATCAGCATTCTGAGGGCTGTATTTTGAATGGAGCCTTTGAATGCAGAGTGCCTTGGAGCATCTGTCCACTTAATTTAGCTCCCTGAGTTCTCTCAGTATTGCTGCTTCAGTTACTAGTACCGAACACCTAGAAATAAAAGCCCTAAAATGTTAAAAGTAGCAGCATTTTAATTAATCAGTTGCATTTTAAAATAGTAAAACCAATTGTTTATATTAAATGCTCAGTAGAATATAAAGTGTACTTTCAAAAGTTTTACATTTTGAGACTGTTCAGCTGTATTAGAAATAAATATATTATTGACTATTAAGAGTTCTGTTCATACTACATTAACTTTTGTTGGGTATGGTTTTATATTAAATGAAATGGTTCACACAAAGATACATTTATGAGATGAAAAAGGAATCACTTTTTATGACATTCTGTGAGAATACAAAGAAGTGATCTGTGAGAATACAGAAAACTTTCCTTAATCTTTACTTTTTCTTGAATATTCTGTACAGGAGAACTTGATAGAAAACATTGATACCAGATTCTTTACACACTTTGACCTAGTAACTGCAAATCTGGGCTGATATGGCACAGGCATTTAAATAAGAACCCATATTTTGCAATAATTTTCCAAAGCCCATTACTGCAAAGACATTGCAACCACTGTTAAATGTATTACATGTAAATGTTAAAGGCTTTTGAGTGTGTGTGTCTGTGTGTGTGTGTGTGACAGGAGAGAGAGAGAGAGATTCAAATTGCTATGAATATGATTTGAGTCTGATTTTGTAGCCATGCTCATATGTCTGCATGCCCCAACCATATTGGCCATTTTGTCCTTAGAATACTGTTCTTTTCTGTGGGGTTATAGGATCTCCTAAAAACTGGATATCTTTATCCATTCTGTTGGTATCCACATCTTACTCTGATATCATTGCTTTCCTGCTAAGTACACAAAACCTTGCAAGGGGCTTCTCTTCAAGAAGGGTGTTGGAAAGGCATCCTGATCACAATCAGTATGGACAAACCTAAACACTTCCCACAGCATCCCTCAAAGGGGAGCTGGTTTGTACCCAAAAAGCAGTTCTGCATCAAGGCTTTATTCTAATCAAAATCCCATGGCAGGCAGAGAATCTCTTTCCTCCTCCATCATCTCATGATGCTATTTGTCCACAAAAGCTTGGGGGAAAAAAAACACTCAATCGATGACAACAACTAAAAAGCTACCCATGACTCAAAATTTATATATGAGGTAAGAAAAGGCAATTTAAAAAAACAGAAGAAATATCTTCTGGTATTACTTCTCATTGTAAAACATTTGAAAACTACTTTTTTGTCCTTAAACTGAATTTATATACTGTTAGTTCCATAAGACCAACACTATTGATAGTTTAGCAAAATAATAATTTTTGATAAAATAGTCTAATACTTAAAATTACATCCATTAATGATCAGTCTTCACTCTGGACTGCACTTCTCCATCTACTTGGATTAGCCTTTTCCAAAACCTTCCAAAGCAGAAAAAAAAGGCAAAGGTCTCTGGAGTAGAAAGATTTACATTCTCAAAAGGAGGTTATAGATGTATAAAAGAGCATGAATTGAGAGAGGGGAACAGGGGTCCTATTTCTAATTTTTTTTCCTGCATGATGCATCCTTCTCCCTTCTAGCCTTTCTTTTCTTTTGTTTTTTTAATCTCTCCATTTGCAGGGTTTTACTCTTTGTCAGTCATAGCAGTGTCTGCAATATTACTGCATAGCATTCCCAATTTGAAGCATATGAACTTTAGACAAAATGCTGCTCATCTTTTTCTTGGCTGCCATGAGGCAGGAAGACTGAAAAGGGTTGTTCCCATTTGATTTGGCTGGCACGGAGCAGATGGGACATAACTGTGTCTCCACACCTTTTGCTTTTATTTAACCATAGAACATAAAGGAGCTCCAGTATCTCTTACATGGCCATTGTGGTGCAGAATGATCTGGTGTGGGGCTCTTCTTATTCCTGTACTTGGGGTTATGTCCCAATGGGAAGTCCGCCCTACTGCGTGGATGCCAGCTAATCAAGATCTCCTCTGTTACAAGCCTTAGCATAATATGCCAGGCAATCGGAGTCTTGGGTGGTGTTCACAAGGCAGTGCTGTGATTGTTGCTTGTGGGGATGTCTAGCAGAATATGTGCTGAATGCAAAACCCTTAAAATCCTTATATTATGTTCTTGACCTTTCTGGAAATTTTAAACATGCACATTAGTCTCTTCCTAAATGTGTGTTCCTAAGCCTGAGGGTAGGTCTTTTCTTCAGAGTGAAGAAGCGTGGGTCCAAATGGGGCTTAGCCAGCATATATGCACACTAAAAACAATAGATGTGAAAAACAGCTCTGCCTATGCTAGGATACACTGATGGTTTAAAACTGTACATCAGTTGTCATTTAAATGAGTTCAAACACGCCCCATTTGTGTCTGTCATAGTGGCCTGTGACAGCCATCACTGTAGTCTGTAATTCTGCCATCACTATCATCTGCTTTAGTCATTCTACCTGTTTCTGAATTTTTGATCCACTTTTTGACAATCCTAAGTAATTTTTTTTTCCTGGTGCTTTAATTAACAGTCTTGCTTCCCAGCAATTACTTGCTGACTGAATCATGCAATTCTTCGCTTGACAGAAAGGATGTAAACAAAGAGAATTTTGAGTAACAGTCAAAATGGCAGCATTGGTGCCACAGCATAAAAACTAACTTCAAAGATGGGATGGAAAAACCCCATAAAATAGGAGTTTCAAATATCATTAATTCTGTAGTCGGATCCTGTATTAATAAAAGCGATTCTGTCATTCTCTGTGGAAAGATAACATTTATCTTTAAACGCTTATTAAATAATCTTTTGTAATCCAGGGCTAAGTACTGTCAGAACTGCTATATTGCATTGCTTAGGTTGGGAATGCTGCTGCAGCATTCACATGGCACATGCTTCTAACTTGCAGCACTTAGTTAGTGATAATTGAGTCACAGAAGCTAAAATGACCAATTTAGAGTCTAGAATAAAGTCACACGATTACCACACCCATTGCATTAGCACTAGAGCTGAATGGCCGTACTGTGCAGCACAGCAACATCTAATAAAAACCTTCAGCCACCACAAATTTTTCACGTTACTGTATTTTTGTTATCTTATATGATGTATAACAATTCAAATACATCAAAAAAAGCGTTTTCAGAGAGCTGTGCATTTTGGGGTTTAGGTATTCTTTAAACATATGTTTGGTTGTTCTCTTCATCTCTGAAATTTAATTTTCTTTAGAGTTTTGGTGTGAATTACTTTCAACTTCTGTCTGGAATAAGTAGCTTTATGGTCCAGATGATCAAATCTAATTGTGAAATGGCTATTTTAAGGATTATGCCTGTAGTTTTGGGGGGATGTGTGAGATGTGCAAACAGAAAATTATGGAAGTAGAATGTCTATTATGTAGGATTTACTGGTAAAATTTATTAATAAATGAATTCCGTAGCTTAATTTCATTTAACATAAAATTTCCAGCAGCAGATCAGATGAGGGAAAAGAGACATTTTAAAAAAGCAGGTTTATAGGCTAAGGTCAGTCATTATTTTTCAATGTCAAAAATCACTAAGTACATTGATGCTGATTAAGTTATTCACTTGTGTTTGATGTTAAGTTCAAATTTGAGTGTCTTGCTGAAGCAGAGGAATAAAAAAATAATTTTCCAGTAAGGGCATTTTTTTTAAATTAGAAATAAGAGTGGAGGGGGGTTGATTATTTATTTATTTATTTATTTATTTATTTATTTACATATAAGGGCTTAGTTGGTCCAAAAGGATTAGCAATAAGCTCAGAGAAGTATATGAAGATATTAAGTTGCAAACCCAATGTGAAGAAATATGATAACATCTAAGTTCAGAGCACCTCTGGTAAATTACATTAAAAAAAAAATTGCTTATTTTTAAATGGTTAAGATGCTTTTGGAGTTTGATAGTATCTCTTTACGCTTTGTTTAGCACCAGCTGCAGAGAGCATAATGAACATTTGTTTTCCAGTGAAGACAGAATAATTTTCAATTAAAAGCTGTCATTTAATAAATAAATAAATAAATAAATAAATAAGAGAAAATAAACACATCTTTCTGTGCAGCATTCAAGGTCAAATATTGAAATAATCCATCTGATATCTTACTATATGGTTTGAACTGAATTGAAAGTAATTATGGAGTCTGCCCACATATTCTCATTATACAGAATACAATTAAAAAGCTAAATGAAGAGCATATAAGATAAAAAATTAATTAATTTCAGTCATTATACATTGTGTGAATACAGAAAAGAAAATGTGTTCTGTTTACCTGGCAGAGTCTTTTGAATACCTTTAGTAATAATGAATTCATTTGTTTGCCAGCAATGTGGGATGGCTCCAGTTATGCGTTGTTAGCATTTGCATATTAAACATCTGAGCTCAGTGAATGCATTATGGAGCTCTACCTCTTCGATGCATCATAACCTTGCATTTTCATTCCTTGCAGAAGGGAATCCATATACCTGGTGGGTTGGAAAAGCCAATGAGAAGCACTACTATTGGGGCGGATCAGGACCTGGCATTCAAAAATGTGCCTGCGGCATCGAACGCAACTGTACTGATCCCAAGTACTACTGCAACTGTGATGCTGATTATAAGCAATGGTGAGTGCTTTACAAGAAGGAAGGATGAGAATGACGAAATCTCTTAACTTATACAACACCGCCATGACTTTGAATATACTTCTTTTCTATATTTCCTTTCTTACCAAAGAACAAAGGCAAAAATATTATATTTGTGATCCCTCCTGCAACATGTCGACCCATGCTTTGATTTCCACTTTATTCATGGTATCTGTGACTGTCAAATATAAGGATTATATTTACATTTTCAAGCCCACTGAGCTATGCAAAAGAATGCTAAAATTGCAAAAGCAAGTCCTCATAGGAAAGGCCAGCATTTTGGCCACCTAGGCAACTTTGTCTCCATCAGATCCAGTTATATTGCAATACAGAATTAATTTTATCTCTGCACCTTCATGTTTTTTCCCAGAATTTCTCCTTTTTAGAGTGTTGCTGCTGCATTTGAATGTGAGTGATATGTATTGAAATCACTCATCTAGTGCCTCCAATTCTCATTATCCATCTTTCATGAGAAAAATATGTTAAGAACTAGACTCCACACTTATTATGTAGCAAGGCTTTGTATTTCAGAGGAAGCACTGGGCTTTGCATGAGATAATTAATTAGGCAGAAAAAAATAAATAAACTTGCATCTCTGATATTCCCCACAAACACGAACAGAGTGTGTAAAGCTCATCATCATTTCGAGTGAGACCCTCTCTGTGGTCTTACAGCATTTTCTTTGTGAGCCTTAATCATTGCTGGCTCTTTTGTCATGACAGGCAGGATTATATTTTACATGGTATACAATGTTCAGTGACATATTGAAACCATACTTTTATGAACAGTTCTCCCATTAACAGCAACCTGTGGGTAGTTGAATCAATAATGACTCATAAACCATTTGGGGTTAATTGAGAAATTCTACAGCTATTAATGAATGTAGAGCTACAGAACTGTAGTGGTATGTCAGAGGCTAAAAAAGAAAGAAAAAAAAAAAAGAGTAGGAAGAATCACAGAACCACAGAATCACAGAATATTTGTGGATGAAAGGGACCTCAGAGTTCTTCTAGTTCGACCCATCTGTCCAAGGGGGGTCACCTAGAAACAGTTGCCCAGGACATTGTCTCAGCAGTTTTTTAGTATATCCAAGGATGGAGATTCTGCAGCTTCCCTGTGTGCATTGTCTCTGGTCCTGGCACTGGGCACCAATGGAAAGAATCTGACTCCATCCTCTTTGCACCCTCCCATTACGTATTTATAGACATTGATGAGATCCCTGTGAACCTTCTCCTCTCCAGGCTGAACAGTCCCAGCTGCCTCAGCTTCTTTTCGTAGGAAAGATGCCCCAGTCCCTCTGTCATCTTAGTGGCTCTTCATTGGACTCCATCCAGTAATTCCATCTCTTTCTTGTGCTGGGGACCTCAGAACTGGACCTAACACTCCAAATGTGGCCTCACTAGTGCTGAGTGGAGGAGAAGGATGGCCTCCCTCGACCTGCTGGCCATACTTTGCCTAATGCACCCCAGGATAGCATTGGCCTGCTTGGCCTCAAGTGCACATTGCTGGCTCATATTCAACTTGGTGTCCACTGGAATTCTCAGAGCCTTTTCTGCCAAGTTACTTCCCAGCTGGGTGGCTCCCAACATACACTGGTTTCCCCAGGTGCAAGGCTTTACACTCCTCACTGTTGAACTTCATATTTCTGTGAACCCACTTCTCCAGCTTATGAGGATCACTCCAGGTAGAAGCAGGACCCTGTTTGCTGTGATCTGCAAAATGAAGTATGAAAAATACAAAAATAGAATACTAAAGGAAACATTCCAGGCCCTGCAAAAATTGTAGATTAGGATGTGGAAAATCAAATATTGCCACAGACATTGCTACCCTAAGCTTTGACATTGTTAGGCTGGTACGCTGTTCACTATGATAATGGATGGACTACAGTACACCACAGACACAGAGGAGTCAGTTTTAGAGACAAGGCAATCACACATGCTGCCAAACTTCAGAGATAGAATTATATAGAGAGAATGAGGAATATAAAGTCCGATGTCTCCAACTCAATCATAGGCACTAGAGCAGTATGGCAGAAGGGAGGTAAGTTTGATTCTGTGTCAAAATGGTAACAATAAAAGGAAGATATTGTAATAATAATTACAATAATGGTAGAATTAGGAGCACTTACAGTTTTCACTGCCTGAGCCACTGGATGCCTATCCATGAATAATAGGCCTCTGTACCATATGTTGACTGTTCTCTTTTACACAAAGGGAAATGTGTGGAGAAAATGGCACTGGCTTTTGATCTCTTCTTGAAGATCCTCTAAGAGTCACAGATGATAATTTGATAAGCAGCATGCACTCAATAATCTTTTTCTGTAACCTCTGTGCCCCCTATATACACTGAGATTATGTGGATTCTACTAATAAATAGATTCATATGGTTATTAGATTTAGATCTAAAATAGGCTTATTATCATAAAAGATACACAACTGTTTACTCAGAACTTCATACAGGAATATATTTTTTCAGTATTTCTCTAGATAAGTATCAGAATTGTTTCAGGACAACTACTATTTATTACAGGACATTTTATGAAAAGCAATTCAACCATTGGATATGATATTTTAATCTGTGGCATGTGTAAATCACATGAAGAAATGAAAGCTTTATTATAGTCTTTAAGGACATTTTGTTCAAGACCGCTTCTACTGCAGAATATGGAGTAGATGAAGAAGAAGGTCTGGAGAACAATAACAATCCTCCATTTTGATGTTTTTTGCTTTTATCTACTTACTATACTAATAAACCCAAAAACTCTAAATTTTTCACCTTGTGACAATCTATCACCTAGTTCACACCAGTGTGCATTCTAATTCTTCCCAGAGGGTAGGCAATTTTCTCCACGGGCGAAGGTCAAAAAGGTGTTGTCCAAGGGGGTAGAACCCTCCAAAACAGGCAGAGAAATATTCTCTGTATTCTGGGATCCCACAGTGGTACACCCACAATGATGTTCTGCTCCTGCTCAGGCAGTGTGGGAAAAATTGTTTTGGGGTTTTTTGGGTGGTTGCAGGGGTGAGATACAGTGGGGAGAAGGCAGTAGCCAGAGCAATAACTATATTAGAAAATGTAAGGAAGTAAAATAGGAAAAGAAGACTCTCGAAATTGTGAGAGTGAAAGGTGAAGACGAAGAGCAAGATTCAGAAAAGGGATTTTTAAAGGAAATTGGGGAGCCACTGAAAAATGGGTCAGACTGAATCAGAATGATGTAGTGTAAGTAGAATTTTTATTGTAGAAGTTAGAAACTGTGTTAGAAATGAAGAAAGGAATTACAGTTTGATGAATTATTTCATAGCAAAAGCATGAGAATGCTTCCTTGGAGAGCTGGATTCTAACCCTGCCTCTGGAACCACATTCCTGAATGATGCTTCCTCAGTTTCATAAACCATATCTTCCCAGAACAGTCATTAGTCTGATCCTAATTTTCTGGGTATCTAATGGAAACCCAGAAGTCCACTTTGTGAAAATACCAACTGCATAGCTGCAACCAGAATAAGGGATCACTTTCTGAATGTATCTAATGCAGTCATTCAAAGCAAAAAAAAAAAAAAGAACAGTCTTTAGGCATCTCAGATTGAGCACTAAGTGTGAGCGTTTTCAACAGTAACATCTTTCGGCCTCAACATCCAATCTGTAGAATGCAAATTATGGCAGATACTCCCTCCTGGAGGTATTGCAAAGATAGGTAGATTTATGAAGCAATCATCTGCTGTACTAATGAGCACTATAAAAAATCCAATGAGAAAATGCGGTCTTTGTAGAAAGATTTGAAATAACACATTAGATATAAAATGGGATCCCCATATTGAATCATGAGGGTAAATTTGGAGAGGGGGCAATGATATACTAAAACTAAATGAGTATTTTCTTCATCCTATACTGAATTATGCTGACTGCCTCCAGAATAAATAATAATCAGTGACCAGTCAAGGATTGAGGTGGTAGACACAGGGGACTAATTTAAGCTCTTTAAGCAGTCTGAAATGCTTTTTTTCCGAAATTTTGTGTTTGGTTTTTGCTTTTTTTTTTTTTTTTAACCAAGTATGTGAGTAATTCTGTGTAAGTACGGAACCAACTGTGTTAATTGTGGACTTACTTACAATATAACTTTTCCCAGGGATTACTGTATACCATAGGCTTGGTAAACCTTACATCTGAATGGTTTTTCTATTGATTTTTAAAATTTCACATTACACCTTGTCTATCTGAATATAATTGTTATAGAACTATTCAGCACGAGCCTAATATGTCGATTATCATGTCTGGATGGTAGATAAGCCAAATGGTAGGTATTGGCAGGAAATATGAAATATGGAATTCAGATTTATGTGTATTTGTACATAGTCTAAAACACAACCTGATTCTTAACAGAACTCAAGCTGTTGCTGCAATGTAAATATTAGGTAATCATGTTTGTCATGACAATGAAAGAAAAACACAGGTGGAAGAGCTTCACCCACAGTAATCTCACTGAAATGATCCTTAGTCCCAAATTATCCATGATTTGTGTCCAAAATGAAATTAATTCAAAATTAAATGGATCAGATTATATAAAAAAGGTTAGTTTTCCATGCTAATAAAGGTAATTTTTAAAAGTGAGTGTGGTTGACATTTAAAGTCAGATTGCCTCAATCTTGAGAGAATAAAGGTAGCTGTTATGAGTAGCAAGAAGTTTTCTGGGTTGCTGTTAAACAAAATTACAATCAAATTTTTAACATTAGGTAAAATGTAAGACTTTTTGAAAAAAGATCTTATTTGAATAAAAACATTATTATTACAAATTAGGCAGTTCTGTTAAAAAAATGACTGGCATTGTAGAGATAGGCACACTGTACTAATTAAGTAGCAAATGTAAAGCTCTGCAAAGACATTTTGATTCCTACTCTCATTTGACCCTAGAGTCAGTTAAACACTCAGATTGGCCAAAGTTTCTACTCCACAGGCTGCTTGCTTTTTATTACACAACAGTCGCAATAAGTCAGAAGACTCATAATACAATGCTGTTCAAGGATTTACTCAGAAAAGGTGACATGAGAAGGTTTTTCATTTAGTACTTCCTGATGTGAATGCACTTCAGGTTACAAAGTCAGTCATTGGACTTCACTGCTGACTACTAGTGTGGTGGCTAATCTTTCAAGAACTATTTGGTGGCCGAAAAGATGATCAAAAGAGTTTGAGCAGTATTTGCTGCTAAAAGTTCTTTGGACAAATAGAGAAAATCAGTGGAGGGAGCCTTATTTATAATCTCACATTTTGGACATTAAAGTTTCTTTCTCCAGAGCCTGTCAAATTGCTTTATTTTTGTGAGGTGTTTTACAGAACACTCTGCAGGATGCATCCCTCTTCCCTTCACAACTCTTCTCCTACAAAGGGAGTTTCAAAAGAAAGTTTCAAGTTATGGGAAAAAATGACTAAACAGAGCTCAGAATGACATGAGTTGTTTGAGTGACAGGTAGATGTTGAAATGC
Organism: Aphelocoma coerulescens; assembly: GCF_041296385.1. Lineage (NCBI taxonomy): Eukaryota > Metazoa > Chordata > Aves > Passeriformes > Corvidae > Aphelocoma > Aphelocoma coerulescens. The sequence continues at coordinate 59,156,233 of NC_091015.1, read as the reverse complement.
CGGCCTGAAGCTGTGGCATTGACAGGTAGGTCATTTGTAGCCAGATTTAACAGGATATTAAAGGCTCCTGGACCTATAGGAAGACATCAAGGCTTAAGTTTAGTATGTAATAATTACCATCAAAATCACTGATATTTCAGTTCCTGACTCCCTTAGGCACTTTTGAAAATCCATCTGTCCTTTAAACCTTGTGCACTCTCAGTAACAGAATTGCTGATGCAGAGAGAGCTGGATAGTTAGAAGACCCTGGCTTCTCCTGTCCTTCATTACAAGCTGCTAACAATGTCTTTGGATATTTTTTTTTCCATTACTTTCCCAGCTAGGCAGCAACTGGAGTTTCCACAGAGGTGTTGCATGATCAGAAGTGACTAGGCTACACATTCTCTGTGAAAAACAAAAACCAAAACCAAACTGAGAACTTGTTGGCTCTGTGTGGCTAAATTTTGTTTAAATTTAATTACTATTTCTAGCATTATGTAAAGAAATCTTAAATAGGTAAAAGGGATAAAATTTGAATATACCTAAAAGGACTTGAGGGACTATAAAAGAAATCTTAAGGAACATGCATGAGTAGAAACATCCTATAGAGAGATATACACATACAAACAAAAAATTTCCAATAAAACTAGATAGATCAGAAAATTATCTAGTGAGATTTGTGATGTGCTGCTGTTTTTCTTCACATCTTTATCAAATGATGAATCACAATTTCCTAGAAATTGAGAAAACTAGAATTAGGCCACACCACTTTGAAAACTGTAATTCAACATTTTTGCAGAACTTAAAGGCCAGCTTTGAAATGACAGGCAAGAAAACACTATTAGTAATTTTGTGCAGTAATTACATCTCCTTAGTCAAATAAAAGTTGAAATATCAAAACTTATTTTTTAGTTATGCTTAAGGAATGAATTCGTTTGGTTGACGAAAGCAGGGAAACTTAGCCAACAAATTGCACTCCTTCGGATGGTTGTTTTCCTTGTACTCTTAGAAATTCAGACAGGCTTTTGTAGGTTTTTTGCAGAGTTCCTTTGTACATTGACATTGACACCTAATGTCGATATATTTCCAGTCAATCAAAATTTAGCACTTTGACAGTATGTAATGGCACAGAATAAAATTTGCATGAAGAGAGACACTAAAGACAGAAAGTCAAGCATTCAAACCTTAGGAAATATTAGATTTAATACAGTTGGTAGTACTTTTTTCCACATGAGTGATAGATTTGAGCTGGAACTTTCACCAACAGGCAAGCAGATAGCCAGAAGCCATGAAGTTCATTCCTTCTAGTTACAATTTGACCATTAAAACGACTCCAATAGGGAAAAAGGTCAAGTGACTGGCTATTAAATAGGCTGCTGTCTGTCCTGTGTTTCTCAGCTGTACTCATCAGATGTAGCTGGTGTGCAATATTGAAACAGAGTTTGCATGCTGAAAAATGTGAAATCTTCCTTAAATGCATTCCTTTCTCTTGTTTTTATAACTTGTTCAATGTTTTTGTTTATAGAAACTGTATATGCCTTGTGTGTGTCCATTATGCATTCCTGTCCTTTATTTCTTCCACAAGAAAAGGCTGAATGATTTTGTTACTGAAAACAACAGATTAAAGGTTTGAGAGATGGAAATTTTGAAATGGAACACTTGGCCATGCTACAGATGTGCTGAGTAGCAGCTTTCAAATTCTCGTTTACTTGTGCCTTAGTACCACCACAGGACTTTAGCCAAAATCCAGGGTTTTATTAAGCAAGGCTGTCTACGAACAAAAAAAGACTGTTTTTTTCCTCAGTGCTGTGCATTCACTACCATAAATGTGTATGTAAGACTGATTTGAGTGATTTAAAATTCAATCCAAGGGCAGATGAAGGGCATAGCATCTCTTGCACAGTAAGTTTTCAGGCTATTGCTTTTATGTGGACTTTGAAGGACAATACCTGCTGTCTGGAGTTGCCCCTAATGCTTGTGTTGTATTTCTAATGAGCTGGCAGCTCTAGTCCAGGATCCAGACAAACATAGGGTCATATAGATTGCTCGTTCTCTTTTAGAGATGTTCTGTGCAAGTACTGACAACAGCCATGGTATGTAGCTCACAGGAACTGACAGATTTCCAGCCTGGACCAATACAGATTAAGGGGTTTAAAAGTTTCAAGGTTCAATGAATCATGAAACTTTCCCATTTTACTTGTGTTTTCTCTGTTTTCTCTTCTATATTATTCACCTTCAGGACTTGATTCAGGCCTTGTTTATAGAAAGCTGATCCTCCTTGGACTTCAGCTATCATCCTACTCACTGGGAGTAAAGAAAACATTTCCCTTAAGACTTGTGGCTAACAGCAGTGAACAGACATGTGAGGAACAAAGTCTTAACTTTCTCCAAATCTGAAAACACGGGAAAATGCGGGCAAAATAACTCTTTGACAACCTGCCTTTTCTTTGTTAAAATACCCCTTCTTACTCAGTGTTATTTATGCAATCTTGTGTACTTATTGTGCGGTTACGATGATTTTTCTTCCTGCAATCAATACAAAACTAAGAATGAGGAAACAGGATTCTGTAATGCCTCATACATCATGAGCAGAGTCTTTTACCTTGCTGTAAATGTGAAAATGGTCAAGCTCTAACAGCCTCTTAAGGATGAGGATGATTCCCATTTGACTTCAGATTCATTCATTTCTTAGTGCTAGCAGTAATGAATGAACTTAAAGGGGAGAGTGATGACAAGACGTTATCCTTGTGTTCTCTAATTGGGAGACAAAAAGTGAGTGTTCATCCTGCTGACAGCCTCACTTCTGAGTGCTGCTGTTCAGGTTTTCCTGACTTCAGTTCCAACTAGTCACAGACAGATGGTGTCATCCAGGTCTTTTAAAGTTAGAGAATCATTCAACAGTGGCACTGAAAAAAAATCTATCACAATTAGGTATTTGTAATTATTACTCTCTGGCATATTCTTGCTGTTATTAGAAGTGTCCTATCTTTTAAGAAATTTCTGAGAGGTTTATGGATTAGCAGGGGAAAAGGCAGATACGTGACTTTTAATTTTACCATGCAGATGATCTGAATATAATTCCCAGCACATTTGTATTCTTTTTGTTATTAAACTTCATGATTAGTGTGAGTGACAAATAAAGTGAGCAAGAACAAAAATGTCAACTATATTTTGCATAGAAAGATGCAGACTTTTTAGTCTGAATGAAAAGCTTGTAGTCTTAGCTTTAAAGCGAATGACCTTACTGTCACAGCTTGTCAGGTAAGGGCAAAGTACATTGAGCACTGTGCACTGCAGAACTTTCAGCTGCCTATTATTTTCTCCTCTTCCACCTTTTATTTATGGGCTAACTTAAAGAGTAATGACTCTGCCCTCAGTGCCATGCCATGAAGATGAAATCACCCCAATGCTGACCAGGCTAATGTCTTTCACTCAGTACCTGGCTCTGCTTAAGTCTTGAAGAGAAGTATTTTCTTCTTAAATTGTAGGACTCCCCTGACTTTTTTATTTCTGAATCAGTGCAGTCAGATGTAAAGACATATGAAATATATGACAACCTGTGTTATAGGGTAGATGAAGCCTGCAGCACATGCTTGGCTGTTATTACCATTAGCAGTCATATTTTAGCTGAAACAATCACAAGGGAGTCCATCAAGCTGAAGGTGTTAAGCCTGCAGTGTAAACAAAAGATATATCTGTTTTCACTGTTTGTTCTTTGGTGTACCAGGAGATATATATAGATACATAGATATAAGGAGAAGAATGGAAATAATCATATGGGGGGGAGAGTGAGGGGTCTTGGGGAGGAGAGAACTCAAGAAGCCCTTAAGATACATCTTTTGTATCAGGTCTCAGACTTGATGGGAATATAGTCTTCAGAGTAATTGATCAAAACATCCTGTCAGTTCATCACTGAGGTAGTTGCTAAACCTCAACATTTGAAGGAAGAATTTTTCCTTGTCTTTTTCTCATTTTGCCCAGCAGATGCTTACCACTGGCAAAAGGCCTGATAAAGAAACAGAAAAATAGGCAAGACTCACCTGCAGCATTGTGTTTGCCTGGGAATGATTGTTACATACATAATGTATTATTTTACTGTAAAAAGGAAGATGACTTACACTGTCTGTGAAAAACACTCAAAGCAATCACGTAACCTTTCATAAAGTGTGGAAATTGAGGAAAAAAACAATGGTTCTGGTCACCTAGAGAAAAGGGAGACTGCTTTTACTTTTTTTTTTTTTCTGTAGTTAGCCTTGTAGAAAAAGCTTAAATTCTATAAATTGTTTTAATATCATGGGCTAGGTGTGGGTTTATCTTAGTTACCATTCATGTTTCCCTCCTGGATTGCCCTAAGAATTCAAAATTACTACTTGTCTGTAATTAATTATGGCTAGATATTTTGTCCCAGCTGCAACTCTCTTTGCCTCCCCCAACCCTCACCCCCCCCCCCCTCTATTTTTCTTTCTATTTTTCTTTCCCCTGCCTCCTGTTCACATGCAAAACACTATACTTATGATAATTGTTACATATAGGAAACAGAGTCCCTGGAGATCCTGCAAAGTTTCTAAGAGCTGTCTGAGTATGCAATGGAGATGTAATAAACCAGGTCTAAGGTAATCTGTTGCATTCTTATCTCAAGTATTTTTTAACAGTCTTTAAATTGAAATTAAAATGCTACATGGATTCTTCACAGTACAAGTGTGTCTATATGAGCCAGTTTCCTGATGAAATTTAGATGGTGCTTTTTTTTTCATATTTTGCTGAAAAGGAAGTGATTTACTAGGAAGAAATTATCTAAACCAATATCTCAGGACAGTTAATGATGTGTATTCCTTTATCACAATTACTATCTTTTGCTCAACTTTTGGTCAAGTTGAAGTTGATTACAAGATTACATTAATTGTAGATTAAGGAAGCAAAAATCTTCCTTGAGTTATGACTTTGGTCTGTTGTTTAAATTATGCACTTGCCTTTATGGATGTATCTGAGTGTATATTTATTAATATAAATTAATAAAGAGAAAGCAAAGAAAAATGAAAAACAAATTTTCAAAACATTTTCAAGCAAGCAGGTAAATATAAAATTAATAAACTAAAATCTGCTGTTAGACAATGTGATGAAAAAATACAGTAAGTATAAAAACCTATATCTATCATGCAAAAATTTTTTCCTGCTTCTGTAAAAGCACAAATGGATTTGTAGCTATTATTTCTATGAAAGAGAAATGTTTAAAATGCTATGACTAAACATGTAATCTCATGTCTAAAACCAGTTATTTGCTAGGTATGACAAAATATGTCATAATAACATTTAATGGTCAAGAGTTCATCTGTTGAGTTAAAACATTTTGGAAAAGAGAATGAATTCAAGTATCTTAAGTTAAATCTAAGATACTTATTCCTGAAACAATATTGTATTAGAAGTGTTTAAAGGATTTCCTAGGACTCTGGAATCAAAACCAAACTCCTGATTTGCACAGCACACTTACAAATAATGCTCTTAAAACTGACCTTATGTTTTTCTGTCATTTCATTCAAGAAAAAAGACCAAAGCCCAGAAAAAGAAATTTTTAATCCCTGACATTAAAAACAGAAAAATGATATGTTCCTTTAAGGACCTTTAAAAGCCAACAACATAGATAACATCAACTGATGTAAATCTCTTTAATCAAGAGAGCAGATAGGAGATGAAAAATGTGAACAGAAAGCTGAGGAAGATTGACTATTACCTTATTTTTATCACTGTTATTATTATTATTATTAGGTGTTAAATTATATGTGATGATTGTGAAGCAGAACAAACCTAAATAATAAACAGGAAAAAATTTCATCTTCTGTTCTGAAAGATGAAAAAAAGCAAAATGATGTTTGGAATGAAGGTAGACATTGACCTGCTTAACTCTAAGATAAAGAACTGAGATAATCATTGAAGAAACCGAGCTTGGCAGCAAAAGTTTATTAAATACTTTTCCTAAAGATAAATAATTTTGGAGACTCTTTGAGGGTGCTTAGGTCTTGCACTATACTCATCTACACTCATCAGATCATAGAGTAATTCAGCCTGGGAGTGGCCTCCTGAGGTCTTGTAGTCCAACCTGATGCTCAGGTATGGTGGAATCAAACTGGCCAAGGACTGTGTCCATTTGAGGTCAGAACCTCCAAGGATGGACATCCCGGAATTCCTCTGGAGACCCTGTGCCTGTGTTTGGCCACTGTCATGATATAATGGGGTGATGTAAGGACAACAGGTACCCTTTCAAAGACTGGAACATTCGATTTAAGCCAGCTGTTGCTGAATAAATCAGGTATTTCTAACAACGTTTTGTAGAATTGTCCCTCTCTCCTGTTGCCATGGAAGAGCACTCTAGTTATAGAGAGTATGGAAAAGTCTGAAGTAAAGGCATTGAAAGTTACAGCACACTACTAGTGCATGCCTCAGATTCTTATTTCTTCTTTCGTTTGTAGGAAATAGGTAAGGAATAACTTTTTAGCTCTAGTATCTCCAATATGCTATCCAAGATGTGAAATGTGAATAGAGAATAGTGAAATGCCCAGTTGCAGAGCTTGCAGGGGTTAGGCTTGATAATACTGTTATTTTCTACTAAAATTTGTCAAATGATGTGCTGGTTTTGGCTTATGTGCATTTCCTGAAATTTGGAATTCATTTAGTTGCAAATCATTGGATTTCATTTAGTTGCAAAATGATGCAATGATATGATTGGCTATAAAGTCCTTGTAAAATTACAGGCCTAATATTTTCAGTATTTTGAAAGAAATACTGAGAGAAGTTAAGAAAATTCTGTGATTCAAAATATGTTTATTTGTTGACATTTTTTTGCCTATCATGGGATGGAACAAATCAATAGAAAAGAAACAGCTTCACAAAAAAACCCAACCAAACAAAAAACCCCTCAGTAAATAGGAAAAAGAATAGCATCTGGAAACATTTTCTTCTCTTTATGGCAGCTGGTTTTGTTTCCTACAAAATTCAACAGTTTTGTGTTGGATTATGAGTGGGTCCACTTTCCATGGGTAAGCAGACTGAACAAACTGCAGTTCTTTGTAAAATTCAGGGTCTGTTTCTTCTCTGACTCAATGTCAGTTTTGCTCTTGTCATCTGCAAAACATGATGAAATATATATTATAAGAAATCAATATGTAGGCAAAACATGATTTTCTTTTTGCTTTCATTATCACAGTAGTATTTCAGCTTCAGTTGCTAAATAAGTTGTGTGTTTTTTGAATGCATGCGCTAATCTTGTATTTTACTATGCTCACTATTTATGCTGATTCTATCTTCTAACAGAGAATTTATATATGGAGCACTTATTTATAGGTGACAAACATAACAATGTGTGACTGAAATAGCTCAAGTTTGTAGGAGGAAATGGACATACTGATGATTATATCTCTAGTTATATCTTTTGTTTAGTTGTACAATGAAGAAAATTGTGTACTTGGTTTTTTAGGCTACCAACTCAACCTGCCTTTACTTAACTTTCTTAACTTACTCAACTTTCTTAAGAACCTTCTAGTGATTTACTTTAAAAATGTATAGCACCTACCTCCTCATGATTCTTACCTAATTTCTGTTTCCACTTCTGATATATTAATGCTTGCAAATCACTTATGACCTTGTATAAATACATAAAAAATTCAGTATAAATTATATTGATACAGCTGAAGGATGTATTGGCAAACCTTCAGGTTCTGTTGCTTTGTTATCAGTGACTCCTCTAAAATCTTAAACCAGATTATTATTGTTTGTAAACATGGAGTTTTTTTAAAGAAAAAGATCTTTTAAAACTATTAACTCACGCCTTTCTGGGAGATTATGAAGGGGGTCAGACTAGATGATCTCTGGAGGCCCCTTCCAATCCCAACCATTCTGTGATTTAGTGATTTGTTATATAATGTGAACATAATTTCCTTGCTGACCCGATTTCTGGTTTGTGCCCTTAAGGGCAGTGGAATAACCTGCTCAGAAGGAACAGGGGTATTGTTGTTACATACACATAGAACCACTTCTTGTCTTTTGCCAGAGGAAAAAAAAGATGGGAAGTTCACATGCAAAAGAACACCATTGCACAGTGCACACAAGCAGAGCACAAAGACACCAAAAGCTGGTACCAACCTGCTATCTGGGGTAAGACCTGATTTAAACAGGTGGAGAAAATGTACTACTTTACACTAGTGAACTTTTGGAACTGGCTGCCAAAGGAGGCTGTGCAAGCAGACTGGGATTCAGGAAAAGATTTAACAGAGTCATGGAAAACAGGTCTATAAATGGATGATGCAAGCACTGTGTACTTTGTAACATTTTCAATTAGCAATGCCATTCTTGAATAGCTTTTAGATAAGAGTAGGGGGGAAGAACAGGCAAATTCTTCCTAAGCAGGCTGTTAAATTCAACACAGCAGTTTGCTCACAGCCTCTCACTGGGAGGAAAGAGAGATCTGGAAAAGTCCAAAATCTTGTGGGTTGAGACAGAGACAGTTTTACAGCTAAAGCAAAAGCTGCATGCTTGAGCAAAGCAAAGTAGGGAATTCATTCACCATTTCCCGTAGGCAAGCAGGCCTTCAGCTATCCCCAGGAAAGCAGGGCTCCATCATGTGTAAAGACTGCTTGGGAAGACAAATGCCATCACTCACCTTCCTCCTTCACATGATGATGTGAGAAGCAGAAAAGGCTTTGACCACGTAAGCACTGCTGATCAATAACAAAAACATCCCTATGTTGTACTGGTTTGGTCACAAATCCGAACCATAACACCACAGGAGCTACTGTAAAGAAAATTATCTCCCTCCTGGATTAAACTAGTGCAGATATGTTCAGATTCTGCAAGAGATTAGGTGAGGTGCCTGCCTGCAGTAGCAGAGAGCTGTCATCAGTGACTGCAATCTTTGTTGCATTGCCTGCATAATCTTTGCTATAGGTAGAAGTGATAGATTTCTTGGTATCCCTAAGCCCATGAGACAATAGTTATCTCATTGTTTTAAGGCAAGAAGCATCTGCAGTAAACTATGTTTAAGCTGTCAGAACAGAAGCATCAACATTTGGCAAATTAACGTATTTACCCATTGAAATGCAGCTTAACATTGGCAAGGCTCTCAGTGTACCCTCTGTGAATGCTGTGAAACCTAGGCCTTTGGACCTATGTTGCATTATATTTTAATTTCTGTCTTCACCTAATGCTGATAAAAAATGTCACACTCTGAAATACCAGAGAAGCACAACCCGATTGCTACAGGGTCAGCTTCCCTGTAAAATCAACCCAGAATTGCTTGGAGTCCTGAAAAGCACCATTCTTACAGATAAGAGGGACGGGGAATCTCACTCGCTTCGTCATCAGGTTGTTAGAAACCTGTGGCCCAGAGCCATTTTAGTCTATGCAGTCAGAGCTGTCACAGCAGACTCGGTAGTAAAAATCTTGGGGGAGTTCATCAAGTATTGTGCTAGGAAAAGACAGGCTCAGCTCAGATGGAATTGTGTTAGGAAATGAATGGTGAATTCTGCTAAATCTATGCCAGTCTTTTGTCGAGAAAAAAAGTGGTGATGTGTAATGTAAGGAAGGTTGAGCTCAAAGGCTAACAGAAAGGATAATGGAAACCCATCAGAGCAATAAAGTGGAGCAGTCTGGCTAATGAATATATCACTAATCCTGTATAAGTGTGACCAACAAAACGCTAAACAAATGCTTGATATTCTACAGTCAGTGCAGACAAACAGATTTTTCTGAACAAGGGCATCTGCATTTGGCCTAATATTTAGCACAAAGTGTGGCGTACCATGCCTTCCCTGTGGCTCAAATCCTAATCTCCGTCACTTGAGTTTTCTCATAATGCTCAGAGTAACTGCAGTGAGAGAATCTCTGTGAACAGTCCCACATAACCCAGCTGCCTCTTGATCTGACACAGTTGTACACATTTCAGGAATTGCAATTTTTTTAGAAACTTCAGTAAGTACCTTGTGTAGTATCCTTTCTCATTTCCTCAGTTACTCCACTGTGTGTGGAGATAGACACACACACAGACAAGAGGTAATGATATCATAAAAACACAAAGAGATCAGGAAGAAATTAACCTACAGGTAAATTTGCATATCACTATAAACCAAGGTCATCCATCTTTTTAGCAAAAGCAGTAAAAAAGGAACTTAATTGAAATTAAATCAATTCTGAGAGATATATGTGCATGTTTACTAGCAGAGGGAAAGTATCCTAGTTTTGCTTGTGCTTGATAGCAAAGTGTTTACATAACAAATAAAGACCTCTGTTAATTATGCTGCACCATTGCTTTAAATGTGCTTGAATATCTTGGAGCATTCACTTTCAAATAATTATTTCTGATGAATGGGTGTACATTTAAAATATTTTGTAGTGGGATATTTAATTCTTCTTCTAACTAGAGTGCTTTCATGATAATAGACCCCACTCTCCTTCCTCAGTAGACATAGAAACATCATTCATTATGTTTATAGCACAATTTGTAGATAATCCTTTAAGGTTTCATTTCGGTATGGTGTTTTTTTAGTGACGGTTGTTACAAATTTCTTCTTCCATTTGACTTTGGCATATTTTAAGTATCTCTTTATTCCCCATTTACTCACCATTTGCAGGATCATTTAAAAGGTCTACCTTCCATAGGTCTAACAAATGATTACAACAACATGAAAAATTTCACAGTCCTGATTTGGAATTTTTAGATTATGTTTACTGATCATTTTTCAGTTAGAAACAACTTTTCTATTTATTAGATAAGCAGAAATAAAAAATAATAATTTGTAGGATCAGTGATTCCAGCTTCAAACAGCAGTAGGTTAGGAAATCCTTGTCAGGAGAAAAGAGCTACAGACGTACAAGCTGTGTGCTATGTAAGAAAGACTAAATAAAACTGGTCATCTGTCCTGATGGGGTAAGTGCCACTTTGAGAGAAGGATTGCTACTGGGGATTTGCCTTCTTCCACACACTCATGAAAGTAAAATGGGAAGCAATTTTCTGGGACTGAGACTGGAGACAAAATTAAAGTTCAATGTGATAGTTGCCTCTAAGGACCGAAACTGGGGTCTTCTGAGGGGACACAGATTATGTGCAATACCCTTAAAATACAGTATTTAAAGAGTGTGAACTGATTATAGATATAGAAAGTAAGATGTTGTGGTTGGTACAATTAAATTTTGAGGTCAGGTAGAATGGAGAGAGTTTGCTGAAAAACAGACTCAAATACCTAAGTTTTCTTAAAAATCAGTACAGATGTGGTAGGGGCCTTTACAGAAAGGAAATAATAGCCAAATAGTAACGTGGAATTTTAATAATATGAGACATTGCTACTTCTCCTATATTTTGCCTCTTTATTGGCTACTTAGATAATTATTTAGAAGAGGGGTGCTGGTATGTTTTTTTGTATGTGATGTTTAGAAAGTAACTTAAGTTTTCCATCACCCAAAATGTCACCTGTGATGTTTTTCCAATGCAAGCCACTTTTGATGCAACTGGAGGCCATTTCCTCCTGTCCTTGTTACCTGGGAGAAAACTCTAACCCCCCCCCCCCCCTTTTCTACCACCTCCTCTCAGGTAGCTGTAGAGAATGATAAGGTCTCTCCTGAGCCTCCTTTTCTCCAGGCTAAGCAACCCCAGATCCCTCAGCTGCTCTTCACTGGACTTGTGGAGATTTTGTGAGGTCGCCTAATCAAGTGCTCTGTTCCAGGTTGTGATCAATAGAGACTTTTTCCTTGAATATTTGGTGTCAAAGCTATACAAGCAGCTCAAGACGTGACCTAAATCACAGCATCCTTATATTCCCAACGTGCCTGCCATAGATTGATTTCAGTTTTGTATGAGGTATATGCATAGATGGGATGTGAGGATGAACACTGCAGCAAGTGCCAGTGGAAGGGTAGGAGTAGTGGTAGATGCTTATACAAATGGGTTTTACTGACATTTTCTGGATGCAAGAAGTACCATACTTCTTTCAGTTTTCTGGACCAAATTCAACACAAAGTTATGCACTTCAGTGCCATATTGAACTCAACCGGCATCTAGGGGCTGAAGTCAGCATTAACTATAGCCATCTGTTATTTTGTCATGCCATAGTCAATTATTTTTATTTAGCTCTTTCAGTCACACAAATAAAACTGTCAAAGTTGTCAAGAACTCCAAGAAATTAAGCCTCTGAGCTGCTGCTCTGGGATTTTTAATATTTCTTCCAATACAGATCCTTGTGCCCTAAAAATCCTACCAGAAGTACATTTGGTCTGATAGTTTGATGGGATGTGAGCCAAAGGCTTGTGGCTAGTCAGTAGAATAGATGAAGTAAAGAATTCATCATTTATCTGCATAGACCTTGCAACTGTGCAATCAGTAGTGCAGAAGACACACATTTTGTTAGATAAGTGCTTCTAGTGTCCACATAGTAAATTATTAGCATCACTGTAATGCATTCAGATAGACAAAAGTGTAATTAAAATTCTTGGTGGTTTAAGTTAGGTAATTTTTAAAACAGGTGGTAATACTCAGTAGAGTCCTTCATTATTATCTTCCCTCAGAGCTAAAGTAGGTGCTGTTCCATGAGAAGGTTCGGCATCTGTGATGGGATCATGGAATAAATGTAGGTTTCTCTTAGACAAAGTGATATAGAAAGACAGACATTTAATTTTCTGGGGCAAGTTGAGTAGCTGAACAGAGCATTTAATTTATTGTCCTTCAATTGATTACACTTCTTCAGAGGAGAGTTTTCTCATCTGTCATAAAACAAAGCATTTCAAATTTTAGGGTGACTAAAAAACTTTTTGGACATTGTTAATTATGGGATATTGTTAGTATTTTTAAAAACTATTATTTTTTAAAAGAATTTTCAAATTTTGAAATATTTTGAGATCAAATAATAGTGCTGATTTTAAAATGCCAAATGAAATTGAAATACTATAAAAAAAGTATTTGAGCAAGCTGTTGCCCTTTCCAATGTCAATTTTTCCTTTGAAAATTCCCATATCATTCATTTTCAGCTCTATGTTCACAGAAGTTTCTTTTCTTGGCTTCAGCTGAATCCCAAGTAATTTTGTCTCTGTAACCAAGGTGAAAGGGACATCCCAATTTAGCATTTCTTCTAAAGGAAATGCCACATAGGTTCCCTGACTTACTTAAAAAAAATTAAAATTCAGACATAAAATTGATTAAATTGTTGACAGATGCAAAGATCAATTACAGCAGGGTAGAATTCCTAGATTTCATTCTTAGAATATCTGAGTATGGAAATCAGAAAAATTAGCAATCAAGTCAGAAGAGTTGCTAGACCTCAAAAGAAGAGAATCCCTAAATTTCCATTATGTCTTTGAAATAACACTAAAGAATTGAAGTTTGTAAGAGGAGCTGCTCTGCTTGAAGAGACTTTCTGTCTCCACTGGTCTTTTGGAAGGAGAATATGAGCATATACTCAGAAAAGGCAGATTTTTGCAGGAAACTGGTTCCACATTGTTCAAAAGAAAGCAGAGTCCCATTTGTTCTCTCCATTATTCACCTTTGCTGTGGTTATTCAGCTTCTCACAAACTCCTATTTGAAAGGAAAGTCAAGAAGTCCTTTCAGGCAAGAAAGTTCTGTAGAACCAGTGTCAACTTCCTTAGTCTCCTTCCTGATGTATTTTTTAAATGAGACATATTTCTGACCACTTTCTCAGTGTATCTCCCCTTAAATTAATTTAATCTGATCAATGCAATCTTTTGTAATTTCTAAGCAAGAATTACTTGTGAATGCTGCACCATCAGTTTCGTGTCTTTGGTATAATCAATCTTTACTAATAGAAATCAAAGTATGGATTTATGTTTGTAATTTGGGTGCTGTGATTAGATGATCTTTCATCAAATTGTTTGGACTTTCAGGATGTGAGTGCTCTCAAAAGTAAAAATATTTTATGCATGCTAGAGAAGTTTAATTGCCTTAAGATCAGTCTTAACTGTAAGAGTTCCTCCTTCTTTTGCTATTAGGAACCACGTATTTCCTAGGATCTTATCCTGTCTAATGCCAGTGTATTAAAAAAAAACTTAAATTGAGTTATGATCATCTGTCAGTTTTTATGACCCTGTACAGTAATGAGAAATTTTCCATAATACCCCTTGTCAGACAAATCAAGGGTGAGTCATTAGCTCCAACTTAACATATAAGGGCATCTGAGGTGACAAGACATGCGGGAAAGGGACAAAAGAGCTGCAAGAATCCCAGAGAACAGCAAAATCCAGTGGAAATAAAAACTTTTGTCCTAGAGTATATGGTTTGCAGTTTTCAATTCCAAAGGGTAGATGGAATTCACCTGGGTACAGGGTGAATCTAAAAGCATGGCTTTTGTGCTGCACAGTATGTCTATTAAAAAGTTAGCTAAATTTTATCAAAACCTTTCAAGAGTTAGTTAGGTTTGCTTTAATCCTAGTTTTTGTTTGCCCTGGTTTTAATCCTGTTAATTAGAGCTTGCATATTTCCAAGTAACTCACTTCCAGATTATTTCATTTGCTGCCAAAATTGCATTGTTCATTAAATTGTCTGTAATATTCTTCTTAGCATTTTTAATATAAATAAAATTCTTGCCAGATATTTTTGGATGAGGGAAAATACCAGTATTTTGTATGTCTGTGCTCTTCACAATATTTTTACAGGAATTTTTTTGCAGATCCTAACTGGACTAAACTGCTTTATACCTCCCTCAAATAGATTATGGAAATGCAGGGATTAATACAGAGGTGTATACATAGTAAAAAGCTGGGTCTTGTGAGAGGTGGAAAGTTGTAGACGTTTGGAATGGTCATACTTTGGAGTTTGCATTCTTCAAACCACTGCTAATCACTAAATTATATGTGCTTAACACTATGTTTCCAGTCCAGCAGGTGTTTTATTTATATTACCAAAATAACTTCAATTCCTCAACTCATGAAACTATATCTTTTAAAATTTATTCCATTCCTACCTGTAGTATATTCTTCATTTGTTTTACTTTGTATGGCTGGACTGATAATTAAGTGAAGTCTAACAAAATCACAGAAAATAAATTACTCCAGTAGCAGAAGTCTGGTTGTATTAAATCATTATATAAGCAAATTAATAATGATACAGAATCTTATCATTACTTTGAATATGACATTTGCTGATACATGTATAATGCATTTCTTCTTTACATACCACAGAATGCTTATAAAGAAGAAGTAGATGATCATAATCAAAACATGATAAATCTCACACTAATATCTGCTACTTTCATTCAAAGGCACCCTGAAGCACTTTGCAGACTGTTATATATAGGAAAAGAAATTAGGAATAGAAAATTACACTGAGATTTCATCAATATCTCCTGGTAATAATTACAGGATTTGATCAGATTCATTCATCTCCCATTTGGCTATTAATAGGAATATGACACTCTCTGAATTCAACCTTTATTCTCTTGAGGGGATTTTCTTTGGTGAGGAAAAACTTCAGAGACTTTCTCCACCCTCTTAATGTGCAAAGTCTTTAAATACCGTCAGAAGCATTATCACTTGCAGGAATTGAGTGTCTGAGCTGTGATTATTTCTAAGTGTGTTGTACAAAGTCAAGCATAATAATTAGTCTTTGGTTTAAAACTTTTTTGATTTTGTCAGCACTGATTAGTGTGTCCAGAGGAACTGCAAGTATGTTAGAAAAGCATAACAGAGCCATTCAGTCTCTGAGTCTACTTGTCTTATTGGCGCATGTGTGGGCCAAAAATCATCATTATCCCATTTTTGTTAAGAGCGAAAGAACTACCCAGGTTCTGCTGGTGAAAAGGCTGCTCACCTCTCTCAACTCTTAGTTCAGCACTCCCAGCCCTCAATAGTTTCAGTGCAGGGGAAAATGCAGTTGCTACAACGATGACACAAGCAAGTGATTACCAGAAAATAAGGCTATTTCTGAAAAGAACTCTTAACATTTAGCTTTTATTGTCATGGCAACAGCTTTAAAGTGACCATATCAATAAGCACATAAATAAGATATTAAAATGAGTATAAAACGATCAGTAAAGAGGGAGAAAATTGTTACTACTCCTTTTTATTTCCTTCAAAGAAGGTGAAAGCTCTTGGTGACAGGAAAAGTGCCACCCTTTAACATCCTTATTTGGACCTGAAATATTAGCTGGTTTTGTGAGAGGAAAGAAAGAAAGAAGAGAAATGCCAATAGTTTTCTTTTTACTGCTCTTTGAAGAATTCTTTATTTTAAATAGATATGTCCATCTTTAAAGTGCTCTTTGAAAGAGTAAAAATCTGCAGTGAAAGCCAGTCTCAGAGGAAAACCTCAGAAAGAGTAAAGAGATGACCTACATTTATCCTCTATTAGAAGGGAGTGAGTCCCATGGATGCAGTCTTTAGCAGTGATGAAGATTAGGTCTACATACCTGTCTTTGCTATTCACTTTTTACTTTCTTAAATGTAAAGTCCTTTAATCTTTCCTTTCTTATGCTGCTTGTCTCCAAATTGATGAAAAGGATGCCTTTGCAAAGGGCATGGCAATCTGGGGATGAAAAGCAGTATGCTACAGGCCAGCACAGTGTGCAGGAGCAGCCTGCCAGGATTCCTCCTCTCCATTTTCTTCCCTTTCTAACAATGTCCTGTAGCAACCTCACCGACAGAGCACCTGGTGTAGCTGTGTCCAGCCAGAGAGGGCTAATGATCTCAGCAACACAAAGGGTCACAAAACACAAAGGCAGAAGGCAAGTTCTCTGATGGGGAAGAACACACAGATTAAGTAAAACAGTCACTGCTATTTGATAAACTCTAGTAATTAAATCTCTAATTACTCTCTTCATCACAGAGAACAGGCACTAGTTCCAATGAACTGTTGTTCTAAAACGTGATGGTTATTTTCTTAATTAGCTAAGTTGTGCTTCTTTTTAAAAGTGTTTTGCCTTCCATCTCTTCAGATGGACCAAATAAGGATGATGACTGGAGATGGTACAGGAAAACACTACTGTCCTACTGGAAGACTCTGAACATTACCACAGATCATGCAGATCCCTGCTGTGCTGCCCAGTTATTAGCAATATAATGAGTCAGATCTTGGAGTCATCCAAGTTAGAGATGAAAAAGGCTTTCATTTTCCTGAAATCATTACAAGTTCTCGGTTATAGTCATACTGTGTGGTTCAGTTAACTTTTCCAGATACTGAATTCATCCTTCATCCTAGGGTATGTTTGAACAAAGGAATTGATTTTTTAGATCAAAAAGTTCCTTACTTTAGATGCTCAATTACACGGCAGGATAGAGCTGAAAAGAAAAGGGGGGGGGGGGGAAGGTTGGAAAAGAGAGAAATACTTGGATTTATTCTGTTTCCTTTTTCTTTCTTTTGTGCCAAAAAGTATGGTCTTAACACTATATATATGGGGCATTTTTTCCTTTATGGATAATTTAGCCTTTTATGTGTTTATGTGTTTATATCAAAAAACAAATAAAACACAAACAAAACAAAACAGAAAATACAAACCAACAAAAAAAATCTACAACCAAAAAAAAAAACCCACAGAGAAAACCAGCTGAGAGATAAAATACCTCATTAAATATTGCTTATTTCATTTTCTATTTGGAAGAAAGAACACTCAATGCCAGTTGGTTTCAGCTGTTGAAGTAATAAAGGAAAAATGTTGTAACTGGGCACAGTGATTTGGTCCAAGCATAAAGAAAGCACTAGGTTATTTGCTGCAGTTGAAATGAGGGGCTCTAAAACATGACTATAAATTGAATTTTAGTGGTCTTGCTAACTAAAATGGGGTTTGAGCTGCATGCAATTTTTGCATACCTATTCTTTTGGTGCTTAGATCAAGGAAAATAATTTCATATGTTTCACAATTGCTTTCTTTTTGTCTCTCTGTAATTCAGGAGGAAAGACTCTGGGATGTTGTCATACAAAGAGCACCTACCGGTCAGCCAGGTGGTGGTTGGAGACCTCGACCGGCCTGGGTCTGAAGCCAAGGTGTCCGTGGGTCCCGTGCGCTGCCAAGGAGATCGTAAGTCCTCTGGTCTTCTTCCGCTTACTCCTGGGTAGAAATTCAGTTGGGAAGGGGTAACTTTGGAGGCACCCTGTGGGAACTTATGGCGGTCTGCTCAAAAGGCCTTTTGCTATGAAATCATGATATGATTTGAGAAATTTTGTCTATGACAATACACATGTAACGGCTTATATTTTCATTTAAAATATCAATATTCGTCTTTATTTTATGGTATATGTGGCAACTTGGATTATTCAACTAAATTTATGTAGATGAGCAGTAATACAGATTGCATAATAACATCTCTCAACATCTGTGCTGCTGTTGGGTGCTCTTGTCAGTGTCATTATCATTACTATGCTTACAGGATATAAATGGTAGCATGATGGCAAAACTTATCACTGTAATCTCTGGTTATAGCTGTATAAAGTTTGACAAGATTGTTATCAAATGTTAAGTGTATCAGGACTAGATGTTTCCACGTAAAGCATTGGGAGATTTTTGGAGTAGTCTCTGGTTTCCAGGCTGTGATGCTAGGAGGTGTACATCCTCCAATTTGATCATCTAGTGATAGAGTAAATCAGTGTTGTGTAAATTTCCACCTCACACACACTCAAAATTGGAATGCAGTGAGGAAAATTGTAGTCTTTCTTTAGTCTGTTTTATATTTCAGGAGGTGAAATTCACTACCAAAGGCAGAGCAACTGTTTAAGGTCCTTCTAAATCACACTTCAAAAATTTAAACTCTCTGCAATTGACACACATGTTTTATTTGTCCACTGTGTTTTAAGGCAGTTGTCTTACAATAGGTGCAGTAAGGAAAGGTTGTCTGATTTAATTTAAAACAACTAATATTTGTGTGATCTATAAATAGTATAAAACCCATCCGCAGTAAAGAGTACTATAACTCAGCCGATAAGACTGATGCAGAAATATTCACATCATATATTTATTGCTTTTTATTTATGGTGTTTGACCAGTCACAGGTCAGTCTGTGTTTGTTTGTGTCTCAGCTATGTTTGATAAAATTTTTTGTAATAGGCTCTTACAACTGATGACAAAAAATAACAAATAGCATTTTTCTTGCACCTGTATTATTCATATCCTGAATCTGAGTGCTTCTAGAAATATCAGTCTCTAAAGTGTGAGCCATTTCTAAGTATTAGTATAAATGAAACCTCATCTGAGCAGGCAGTAGCCTTTATTAGAATGTGACTGAGTGACACAGCCTTTTGGGAAAGTGAGCGGGTGTATTCCTACCATCCTGATTAATTTAATTTTCTCTACATACTTTACAGATATGATTCGTAGTTTTTAAAAAACTTTGCCTATGAATAAATTTTATTTTACTTCCATGACCATCTATTATTGTCAAAAATCTGGTATAATTTTTCTCACAGGAGATAATATAGAGCCTAGTCCTTTACAGTTAGTAAATCTCCTGTTTTATATTCCCAGTGCATTTACTAAGCATTCCCCTTTGTATTCTTTCTTGAACATATACAACATCTGCTGTTTCACCTTGTGGAAAACAAGGTTTCTGTTCCAGGGAAAATGCCAAAATTTTAAACTGTGCTTTTTTTCCAAATTAGAAGAAAGATCCAAAGTACTACATTTCTGGGAAAGTATTAAAAACATCAACAACAACAAGAGCAACAAACTACAAAGCAATTCATTCTCTTTTTTTTTCTTGGTGTATTGCATGCATCAAAACCAACATTATTATTAGTACTAAAGATGTTGAGTGTCATCGCAGGACTGTTCATGTGTTCAGTTAAATTCAGTTGCATATGTAAATGAAATTCAGTTACAGTTATAAAGACTGGCTAAGAAATACAGATTTTTGTTTTGCTTGCAAGTAAGGTGGAAAAAGTAGGAGTGCCTAACCAGTCAAACAAAAATTTACCTATTAAGAAGAATTTCTCATTGTGGTTGCAGCCAATACTGTGACAACTTATCTCATCTTGTCCATGCCATGTGTTGTATCAACCCATAGTCCAGTGATATTTTGCAGCACATTAAGTCATGTTTTCCCATCAGAACTACAGTATAATTTGCCACACACTTCATAGCTACCTCTGTGTAACATCTAGTGACAGTGGTATGTCACCTAGGCCAACTCACACATGAATACAGGAGTAAGAGTACCACAGAACTGATGGCCTTTGCAGTCCTTAAAAAGAGACAGCTGAAAGCTTACTATCTGAGGGCAAAAAGGATTAAAGAAAGCAAAGACGTTTGTTATTTCATGCAGTTCACTTCATCCCATGCTCATCAAATTCTGAAGGATCCATTAATCAGCAGAGACCACGACAATTAGCTGTTCCTACACTATTGACTGACCAGAGTAAATCTGAAAATCATCCATCTCGGTGCAATTTGTTTTGACACAAACCAAGGAAGATTGCAGAATCGTAACTGTTTTCCTGTTGCAAAAATAACTATTCTTCTCTCAAAAATACAGGTTTTATTTTGGTCCCACAAATGACAATTTCATTTTTCTTTTTGCCTGATTTATTACCTGTTCTCAAATAGTGGCTATTGTTGGGGATAAAGATCAGAAAACTGGTTTATTCATGATTACACATCTTTGTGTTCCAGAAGTATTTTTCTTATTTAACTGCACCTCAGAAAACTCTACTTGCATTCTGAAAAGTATTCAGCAAAAAGGGCCTTTATTACCCCTCTAAAGATCTGCTTAAGCTGCCCTATTCTACCAGAATGATGAAGACTTATCTAGTCACTGTGCCAAAAATCCCATAAATCTGGTCTGGGGCCTGGTTTGCACCTTGGATTTAATATCCAGGATGTCTCTTTGCTATTTTTGTGTTGAGGAATGCTTTCTAAATATCTAAAGATTTTTCTAAGTGGTGATCTACCAGGAAGGCAAACTTATCCAATTTCATGGAGAACAGATGCACAAACAGGAGATGAATTTGGTGGGGGTTTTTGACACTGTATTGCAATGATTCAAAGATCAAGCAAGGGTTTTCAGCAAATGTCGACTCTATGCAAACTTAAAGCAAAGCTGTCCTTCCTGACCACTGAGGTATGAGCATTGTACTTACAAAATGACAGAGGCAGTTTATCAGCACATTCTCAACATCCTCTTAGCCGAACTGGAATTAAAAGTGTAAACAAAGAAAATCAGTCCTTAGATTCCACAGTAATACTGGATAAGGGAACTACTCTTGTTTTCTCTGAAGTGAAGGTGTTCTGTGCAGGATCTAGGAAAATGGGCACCATAGAACCACAAATTAATAATTTTTATTCTTCAGCTAACTTTGAGACACTGATTAATTCCTTTACAGACCTATTACAGTTTTTCTAATACTTGTGTAATAGGACCTGGGCTCCTCAGCTGCCCTGAATTTAGCCTTGGCCAACCAGTAATAGAAAGACTTTGTCCATCTCTTTATGCTATTTCACTGTAATGCAAAGGGGCACCTTGAGCCTTCTCTGTTTAGAGAAGAATGCAAGTATGTTGAGGATTTTTTCTGTCTAAGCTCAGCCTGAGGTGGTAGATCAAAGCTTCAAAAGCAGATCTGGTAATTTCTTTTGAAACCAAACCAAATAACTTACCTTGCTATGGTGGGGCTATTGCTACAGAGATTTCATCAAAAATCATATTGAATCAAAATTACATTTCTGGCTTCTGGCACCTTCTGAAGAAATTTTTTCATTCCTCTTAGGAAAATAACAGTTTTCACAAAGCTTCTATATTTGCCACCTGCTAAGAGTATCCTTTTCCCAAGGACTTCCAAGGATTTTGATTCGAGTTTGCTCTTTATAAGCCCAGAGGGGAATAGACTGACTATTCTGCTCTAGATTTGCTTTTCTCCTTGAGTCTATTTTCCTTTTGTCCCATTTCCTCTATAGAAAAGACAGAATTTAAGGGGGAGATGTTTTTTACACAGCTCAGATTTATGTTTTTTCCATCTTCTCTGCTGTACAGGTTTTATCCTCCCAGTAAGACTTTGATTTCTGAGCCATGAATCATTTTCTTGTGTATTACTTCTATTATCTGTAATCTTCAAAATGTGGAGGAGGAAGCAGCTGCATTCATTGACTGTGGTTCTTTCTAAGCTAAGTTTTCATGAAGACCGGTATCAGCAGTGTGCTTGGAGAATCTGCAGTGACAGACAAAAAATGTCCCCTTGACAGATAAGAGAAGTTCAGGAAAAAATCAAAACCCAGTTCTTCCATCAGTGCATTGATTTTGTTTGTGCACGTGTGCATATGACTGTGCATGTGTGTTCTCAGGGGAAATACACCTTGAGTTTTTTTTTCCAATGGTTTTGATCATGGCTCATCATTACTCTTTTCATGACTGATACTTTCTTTCATTTCTAAATATCACTTTTGGCTTTACTCCTTTTAGAATGTTCCAGCAGAGTTGGCTTATTTATTCAGACAGTGGAATGGCCATGCACATTTTTTGTGACTCTGGGTTTCTATTAAAACCACTCTGCATTTATCTAAACCAGACAGCCACTGCCAGGGTCAGTGCTTAGAGGCTGGTATCCTTGGTAAGGTGTGGGTTTGTATTCCTTAAGTACTTCTTATGCATCACATGTGCAGTTTGGTGACTCAGAACTGTCACTTTTAATGAAAATAAATTAACTGCTTCATGTGCATGCTAAATCCATTTTCATTACATTGCAAATTGAGGACTCTTTCAACATCTTGAACTTGTTTTTCAAGGGTACCACCTGAGTTTCAGAGAAAAAAATAGCATAGCCTTACAGTGCAGTTTCCAGTTACACATGAAACCTATGACCAAGGTCAATTCTCTAGTAGGATGTGCAGTGTGTTGACTCAGAGAGATCTGCAGTGTTGTTACTGTTTCATACATAGGTAAGGTAAGCTGGAGAGTATCCCAGAAAGAAAACAACTAAACAAAAACAACCTATTTGAAATGTTGAAAGATCCAACTGGAATTGAGTCCTCTATTGGAAATAGAAACAATTTACTCCTACTTTGTCTTAGACAACATTCCAGTTATATAGTGATTTGTCTTACATGTTAATGGAAGTGAAAACATGGTATCAAATGAGAATTAACATCAGCGATGTCCCCTACCAAAAAAAAACAAAACCTAGCCACAGTGCTTTCAGGAAAATACAAAAAGGTTTTTTTGAAACTCCTGAAGCAAGGATTCTGCCAGAGGCTTGTGTGATGGGATTACATATCTGAAATTTAGACAATTCCCTTTTGAGGTATTAATTACTTCTCTGCCACTATGGTTAGAAAACTAATCAAAAGCTCTAGATTTTTCTACATTCCTTTTTTTTGTTTGTTTGCTTATATTGCTGGATATATCTAGCAATCCTTTTTTATATTATTTTTATTTTATAACTTTTTCTATTATTACTAATTTCTTATGATTTCCAAATGAATTGCAATATGTTCAGTAAGGAAAATACAGATCAAAACTTGATCCATCTAAGAGTTTAAATTTTTTTCACCAGTACCTATAGGTGCCTTCAGTACACACAAAAATTTGTCTGCTGAATTTCCACATCTATTACCCCAGCATTTCTTTATGTGCTGCACTGGATGGTAAACTGTGCAATTCAAGTGGAATACAGATTCATTCAAAATACATCAAGACATTGTGCTCACTGCTTATCACAGTCATTACAGGGCTACCAGCAAAACAGAAGAAAAGCATCCTTTCAATAAAAGCAGCCTGCCAACCAAGAAGTACCATTTCAGACTCATTTGATTTTTTCAGTGGATTATATTGAGGATGACAAAACAACAGTCTTTGGTTTGGATTTGGGTAGGGAGCTACGTTTTAGTTAATCAAACTGCTGTGGTTATCCTTCATATGCAATTGCTTTCCTCAGAGACCCAAGACAAAAAAAAATACCCACTAGGTCATTTTTCTACAACTTTCTAAATAAAAAATCCATTCTTTTGCGGTTGTTTAATATCTGATTTAAATAATTTCATTTCTCATTCTTAGGACTTTCACTTTCCCTTCACCTTTAACCCTGTTTTATAATGCATAGTTAAATTTATTGTGAAGTTTAACTAGATTTTATTTTCATCTTCATGCTCTAGGAAGCAGTGCTTAAATGCCCTCCTGTGGAGTCTTAATATTTCTAAGAGAAATATTTCTCACCTCCCAGGAAAACTTAGACTGTGGCCAGTTATCTCATACAAATATAGGCGTTTCTGGCCATGTAAATAAAACTTTGCCTGTCTTGAAAATAGGAGCTAGAAAATCTCCATTGTTCACATGAATTTAGAGCATTTCTCTGTCATGCTGGAATATTCAGGAAAATTAAAGGTGAACATGGGATAAAGTATGTCCTTCTCTTATGTGTGTTCTCATATCCTTCCTGAGCTGCAAAGTGCTCCAAGTGCCGGCATTCTGGCTGGTAGTTTTGTCATCCTTTTCAATTTGCAACCAATTCTCAAAAGCACTGTAATTATACTCAAAAGGGATTCTCTGATGTTGTACACCAAAAACCTTTTAATTTAATTTAGAAGTTCCTGTTATGTACATTTTCAGGAAGATAACCTCTACCTTAGATGACCCATGGTGGAAAGTACCAAAATGAAAAGACCTAATGTCTCCAAAATCGCAAATCAGCCTGGAATTGTCTTTGGATTTAGGGGATGGGGAGTGTTAGGCAGTGTGAACA
Organism: Aphelocoma coerulescens; assembly: GCF_041296385.1. Lineage (NCBI taxonomy): Eukaryota > Metazoa > Chordata > Aves > Passeriformes > Corvidae > Aphelocoma > Aphelocoma coerulescens. Next base: position 59,131,622 of record NC_091015.1, on the reverse strand, counting down.
GCGTTTGAACATGTATGGTTGGAATTATTCAAGTTCCAAAAATATTTTCTTTCTTTGTGATAATACTTAAACCTAACTAATCATTCTAGACACCTTTCTCCTACTCCTTTGCGTTTGTACATCAGGAGACATTTTGTCCTACAAATTTGGGACAAATTAGCCTCCATAGGACTGTAAGATTCTGCAAGTGCTCTTTCTACATACCACCCTGAATGTAAGGCTTCTTTTTCTATATCATCTCCAAACCCACAGGGAATTGGTGACATTAATGATTTATAAGCTATCAATGTTTCTACAGTACATGACCTTTACTGAGGTTTATTACATGGCCATAAAATTCTCTTTCAGTTCAAACTTTGAATACATGTGTATCCATGGAATAAATACTTGTAAAATGACACAGTTTTAACACAGAAAGATATTGACTCATAGGTTATATATAAATATTCTCTATTGTATCCCACTCACTGTCAGATTTTGTTCTGTTTGCTTTCTGAAAGCAAACCTTACCCTTGAGAGCTAGTCATCTTACAGAGCAGGAAAAAGTACAGATGACACACAGTTTAACCATTTTCCTATTGGACATGTCTTTTTATGCCAGACTGAAGCAACAGGATGCCTGCAAATAGTGCAAGAGAAAAAAGTCACAGTAGAATCAAAAATTTAATTTTGGCACATTGGGAAAAACAATGTCCGATACAGTTTATGCCACATGAACATTAGTAACCCAAGGTAAAAAATAAAAAGGTGGACCTGATCCTGTTAGAATATACCGAGGAGAGGTCATTTTAACCACAAGCAATGGCTCTTGATGCAGTTTGAGACCTTTTTTTAATCCTTTTCCAGCTTTGCAAAGATCCAGTAGAGCCTGGGTGCTTTGTTCAAAAGAATGAGATTTATGACACTTTTGCCTAGTACCTGGTAGTGTATGACAGTATTATAGATTACACCGTCATTCAGAGTGTATTTTCATTATAAATGCAACTTACATTGTTGGAGACTTTTCCTTAAGGTCATGAAGGCAGTATGCTCTGAGTATCTGTTTTGGTGGGAAATGCATTTCAGCCTGTTCATCTTTCCTGTTTACCTTCCTGTAGTTACTTTTTCTGTGCATGCTCTACTGCCTTTGAAAGTCACACCTGTTTCACACATATGTGAATGTAGGTACAAAGAGTAACACAATTCCCCAATTTACATCTCCACCCTTTCCAGATTCATCACAAAATGCAAATCAGACAGCAAACTTTTAAGATAGGAACAGACCTGCCTACTATTGGTTAATTTTAATTCTCATATGCATTCCATTCTACCTAAATGTATATGTTGGTATAAACTACAGAAGACAGTTCATTCAAATATCAATGAACTAATAAATTTTGCTCTTTTGGCATATTTGCTGAAGTAATGAAAACATATGGCAATCTATGCCCATGTTCAATTCTCCAACTGATCATAAAAAAAAAAAAGGTGAAATTCCATAGGGGAGTTATGAGCTTTATGTTTCAGTGATGCAGAATTCAAATGCAATTAAGAGCTAATCTTATTCAAATTCTCCTCATCATTATGATTATATTGCAGTTAATTTTATCTTCTTTAATGCAAAAAAGAAGTATCTGAAGCATTTCATGTAAAGTATTGTCTCTAGATTCCTAGGGAATTTAAGCAAGCATCATTAGTCTGATAGATGACATACAGTAGCAGTTCATATTAAACTCAAATCCTCTTGAAGTTATGTTTTAATTATAATTTCAAACATTTTACCATCTATGTGATTGTAATGCATTTTACTATCTTACCAAAGCAAAGTAAGAAAAGCAATTGTGCAGGATACAAAATCTAAGAATGAAATTATGAGAGATTTCCCACAGTGTATAGAAAAGTGATGAGAAGGAGATGCCAGTAAAGCCATAAGGAATTAGGAGAACCTGTGACTAAACTGGGGATTGAGAAGTTGCTGGAATCCTGTCTATTACATGTACAAATTTGCAGCCACCTTTAAATTTCACCCTATAAGCCTGAGTTATCTTAGAAATGAGGTATAATAGGGAGGGAATTATCTGTATTTATTTTTTTAGGCTGAACTCTTTCTCAATTTGATACTTTTGGCCTGCGCATTCCTGCAGTACTGACTGACATTTAAAGAGCAGAAAGAACAGAGAAAGGCAGAAAATGATTGAAGGTGAGGTAGAGTGAGGTCAGTGTCGTTCATCACTATGTGTAAATTATGCAAATTGAGTCTCATTTAGACATAGATAAGTGATTGGCAGCAGGATGGAGAATAGCCAGTTATAACCTCATGGCACCCAATATCTGACACACAACATAAAGTGTTTCAGTAATGCTTAAAATGTTCAATCACCAAGATGGAAAAACTAAGAAGAAGTTGGAGACCTTTGGCGCTTGTTAAACTTGCACCACTGATCTCTGTGCTGGGGAGCCACACTAACTCTAATTGTGTCTAAATACAATCATTTACAATAGTTGAACCTTTTCTATTCAGTGAGAGAATAAAAAGGATGGTCAGGGATGTATTTCACAATCACAGCTGCTATTCATAATCCCACAGGCTATTCTCCCCAACCTTTAACTGTAGGACTGAATTTTGACAGCTTCAGTTCAAAACCTTCCCATAATCAAGTCCTATTATATGGGTATATATATTATTATACACATGCTTTCCTGAATTTTTGAAGGAATGTTACCTGATCCTTCTCTCTCTCAGTGAAGCAAGTCATTCTAGATTTTCATGTAGAACTATGATGCAGTTCCCAAAGGAACTACCTATTAACACAGAGTTGCAAAGCTGTGCATTTTTGGGAAGTGATTAGAAGTCTGAACTGTTAAAAGGGAATATAGCAATAGTTTGAGAGAAGTGGAATATCTATATTAAAAATTAACCTCCTATTCCTTTTCTCTGATCTATTTTTTAACTTTTTTTCTGACCTTTGTCTTCTGTGGAAAAACTTGCAAATGTGGGAGAGAAAGGGCTAGAAAACTGTAAGAGAGCTATGAAGTATTGCCTACTTACTCCCTTCTCCAGTGATAATGCTATGGATAGCTTCCACTGTTAAATTTCTGAGTTTGAATATGCTGGGTTCCAAATTAATGCAGCAACCTGTGAAGTGCCATAAATTAGGGATTTACAGAGCAGGTTTCAGAGGAAAGTTTTTGATTCCACTTCATTCTTCCTCTTTTCTGTGCTTAAAACTTATCTTTTGTGAGGTGCCATCTTGGTTCTTCAAGGGAAACGAAGAAGAAACTTGAAAATGCTGATAATTTTAGTCAAAGCTTTAATTTTGAATCCGCTCAGATAGAATTAAAAGGAGATGAGGGGGAAATCCTGTACCTTACAAAATAGTACCTTTTTTGTCATTAAAGCAATTCAGAGCAGTTCTATCCATTTCCTGTTAGGATCTTACAGTATTTCAAAGGTATTAGCTAAGCTTGCAGAATCATAAAGCTTTCAACTTTACAATATTAAGCAGCAAATTCTAACATTTTTGTATGCCTGTATTTCAAGTCTCACTTGTGAAGAATCATCTCCACATCTGATTTGCTCTAATTCAGAGGAGCAATATTTTTCATGAACAACATTCAAAGAAGCAGTTATGGAAAGAGAGCCAATAGTGATTTATGGTTTCAAAAGTTTCTTTTCAGCCTGTTCTTTAGCTAATCAATTTCCAGCATGCCCACTGTATCTATATTTTGTTATTTACCCTTGGTTTCATGAACTCCTGCTGATGGAAAACTTTTGCCTTATCACTCCAAACAGTTCTGCTTTTGAAAACTGAGGAAGTAAATCAGTATAAATCAACTATTACACACAGAACATAGTTCATGTATCTTCCAGTGTTCAAGTAGCTTCCATTATCATTTACTTTAGATTAACTATGGTAAGGTTAAATTTAAAAGAGTTTATTGTTATGAGCTGTTATTGTGTCTTTGTATTTCAGATTCAGGCAGAAGTAAATTTGATCCGCAGTTGGCAGGATATCTTCCAGGAAAGTTAAGATGCTCCAAAAAAGGCAGTGGAAAAGGGATTTTTCCAAGAAATGCTTTAATTTCCCATTCCAAAAGAAGAGCAAATTCTCAGAAATTCTTGCTGTGTAAACTCTGAAAATAGAACACATTGGTTATCAAGTTCTCATCGATGTAAGGACATCAGTGTAACCTTGACTTTCAACATTTTACAAAAGAGCCTTTTTCATCACTATTTAACTATATTTCATAAATGAAGTTTTGAATCAAATGGCTGTTTAAAATGTCCAAATCAAAGTAAAATTTTCAAACCAACATGCTCAGTGTACTTACATTTCATTAACAGTTTCAAGAAACTTTCAGTTTCCTTCAAAACTCTCAAAAGCTTCAGTGTTTTCCAGTAATGGCAAGGTCTTGCTAGAAAACTAAACTAAATTTAATATTTCCTTCATGGGAGGGACACTCCTTCTTTCCTTTCTTTAAATGAAAAGTAACTCCCTATGCTGAGATAGAGATTTTGGAGCTTTCACTTCTGTGAAATAAAAGAAAACATTCCTGCAGTATCCTCAGTCCTGCTTAAATCATAATGTGATTAACTGATATTTTACCCCTCCTTATTCTGAAGTTTGTCTCTCTACATCACCATGCAGAGAGAGGTTTTCCCTATTCTCTGTGCACACTGTATTTCAGGTGGCTAATCTGATTGTTCTCCATAATATCATTAGGCAATTTTGGGATCCCATTAGGATAGCCAGTCATTAAATAAAAGTGTTATTATCATACAGTGCATTGCAGCTATCCCAGCCTCAGAAAATATGTAGTAGTGTAGGGCAAGATACAAGCAAATATAATTAAGATGCTTAAAGCAATAGGCAATTTCTTGAGAAAATGGCAAACTAGCATCGGAAGCTGTAAATTCAAGATGTGTGTTGTTTTCAGTTCAATAACAACTTCCCACGGCAACACGAAAGAAAAAGTGTTTTGTTGATTTTTTGCTTAAATCCATGAGCTGTTGTAACCCCTAAATGACAAAAATGCATAGACTTTCATTATTGTATTTCTTTATCTTTTTAGCCCTTAATTGATAAATTTATTTCACATTGTATTGAAAATATTTTCTGAAACAAGTGATGCCTGAAGAGGCTTCCTGGAAACAGAGACTAGACCAGAGTAAGGGAATAAAGGTAGGTATTTATTTGAAAGGCCTTTAAAGGTACCCCTGAGGAGCCAGAGGCTACTGCCAAGATGGACCCCACGATGGACGACAGGTCACGAGTTCTTCACACTTTCATAGGTTTGGTTCATTTGCATATCAGGGTTAATTCTCCAATTAAAGCTTCAGTTAATGATGTGATTCCCCTCTGCTTGCCCCCCTTAGAGGCTCTTTGGTTTATACTTTTTGGGCCTAGGACAGTCTGGGTGTCCTTGGAGAGCAGGCCTGGAGAGGCTTTGTTACATCTGCCTAGCACAAGACAGCAGAAATTACCAGGCTACAAGAAACTTCAGAGTCACACACTAAGCAGTACAGGATTTGAAAAATATAAAAGTTAAAATCTAAGGCATCACAAGGATAGGGGATAAGCAAACCTAGTCCCCTCAGACTCTCCCCACACTTCACATGCTGCAGTCCTTGCATGCTTGTTAAATATATGATACCTCGTGACCCAGGAGAAGGCCAGAGACCACAGGCTGAGTGTTTTCTTGAGTAAAGATCTGTAAGTCAGGCATTCCCTTCTCCTGGGTTTTACAGGACAATCCTGCTAATAGATAACTAGTAGCGATGCAGTAGCTCAACCAACACCTGGAAGGTGCCTTTCCAGATGTGGCAGCTCTCTTTGACTGCTACTAAGCACATAGACAAGCAGCTGAGGGACCAGTATGATTTTTTTGTGTCTGCCTAGCAATCACAAATCTATTGTGTCCTGAGGAAGGGAATATAAATGGCAAAAAAATTGCCTCAGTTCCTTCCTGATCTTCAGTGGCATAGAAGCTAGTGGACATCCTAACAAACCAGAGACCCAAGGATATATATATCAGGAGCTGCATTTCCCACCTCCATCAATTCTCCTGGAATCACTTCCAGAAACTTGTCAAAATCCTGGAAATCACTTGGTAATTACTAGCCCAAGGTAGCAATCTCACTTACATCCAAAAATACATGAGCAAAACCCAAACTGTGGGATATGCCCAGCCCCTGCCCTGGAGGGAGGCTTGCTGAGGTAAGGAGATTGCATAACCTCCCAGCAGAATCCCCTTGGAAAAGGCACCACTCCCCGGTTACGGGGAGAGAGGACGCAGAACCATGATCCTCTGGGAGACCCTATGTAGATCCTTTCTAACCCATTGGCTTTTACCCTCTCACACCCACCTTTGTATCCCTATAAGATCTAGCCCTTTTGCCCCTTTGCGTTTGGAGAGCTCATCCCTAGCCTCCCCTTCACAGGGTGGGGACTAATAAAGCTGCCCCATGTGGAACTGCTAAACGAGCCTCCCATCTCTCTTCTCCTGGTCCAGCCTGAGGGTTTGCCTCGCAGGACAAGAGCTGAAATCCCTCCTGCTGAATCACTAAAGAGCTGACAGCCTGCTGAGACAGGCACTCCCTGTGAAGGCACCCCGGCAGCCGAGGGACCGCCGCAGACCTCTGGGGGACTGTCCCTTGCGGGACACTCTCTCTAGAGCTGTCACAGCTTCCTGGGTCTGAGCTACAGACCCCAATCCGGCTGCTTTACCAAACCAAGATCCTAAACCAATAGAAAATTGCATGTATGCTTAGTGATTTAACAGGACAAAACAAGATAGTGTTCTGACTCCAAAAAATGCATTTGATGTTGAAAGAAAATGTAACGTGAGACTATCAAACTCAATTTATATCAGCCTTAATCTATGCAGTACCATGCGTGAAAATAAGGAAAATACTCCATGATTTTCCACACAATTTCCTTTCCTTTGTGATTTCAGTATGTAAGAACCAAAATTATTCTTGAATAATATTCAAATGTTTCTGAAGTGCAAATTTTATTTTTCTGGGCTCCAGCGATTCTGAATTTGGCAGACTGTATTAAATATGCATCATAGGAAGAGTTATTAGACTTGACCTTTTCCTTGAGAACTTTAGAGAAGTGGTGGGTTGTGCTGTAGATTTCTCTCTCCACCTTGTTACTCATCCCCTCTTTCCTAGTAGTACTCACACCCTTGAAGAGACTTAGGCAAGTAAACATCATCACTTATCACAAGAAGCAAGCCAGGGGCACTCCACATCTCCTCCCTCTTATTTACACATGAAGAGTCAGTAGTTCATAGCAACTGAGCTATGATCAAGGAAATTAAATTCATTAGTAAAACAAGAAACATTCCAGACATGCATAGCACAGCTTGAAGTATTCAGCTGAGGAGCTAATTAAAGACAGATAGCTGAGACGGTAATGAATAAACACACATTGTGTGGGTAGAAATAGCTAGCACAAATATGTGTATTCCCTGTTATATTTGATGGGAAAGTAAATTATTACATATACTGAAGCAAATTGAACAGTAACAGCTCTCCTGCAGCTTTTAAGTGCAAACCATCCTTAAAGGTGAGACAGCAGGCAGCAGGATCAGCAAATGGAGCCCCTGCAATGGTACTTTTGCAGCTCCCCAGCCTGCCACCACAAGGGGCTGTGCTGCCTGCAGCTCTCACACAGTAAAAGCAGGACAATGCTTGCCTAGTCCATCCTGCATTCCCTGAACAGGAGCAGAGACCTGCTTGACCCTGTGAACAAGAGGCTTTGAATAACTTTTTCTTTCTGTACCCCCTTCCCTCACCATCCACTTCTGTGCCTCCAGCCAAGTGATCCTTCTGTGGGCACTCACCAGTGCAGCACTCCTGGTATTCCACGTACTGGAGCCAGGGAGTGCCTGGACAGGGTAACCAATGAGGAGATAGGAAATATCTGCACATTAACATCATGTAGCATTGCAGCCATTTAACTTCACCATTTGAAGAGCATCAGATTGTTCTGAAAGGAGCAGATGCAAATGGCAGGGCTGACAGTAGCTGTTAAAAGGTTTAATGCTGTCTTTTTGTAATATATTTGTAGACTACGATATGCTGCACACCAGCCATTTCCAGAGGCTGCTTTTCGCACAGCAGTCTGTAAATGAGCAGAGAAAACACTTTTCATGACATAAAGGAAGCCAGAAGACATATGAGCTTTGAAAACACAGATAGAGAAGAGCTCCTAGGGGATCTCAAATAGCCATTTACTAGATAAAAAACAATATTAAGCTCAAGTTAAGTTTGCCAATGCTTATCACCAAACTGAAAGTTGAATGCACAGTTTTGAATGCATCAGTGTGATAATAAATCCTACCATCCTAGCCATTGGGGCTACAGATTGCTAAACATTTCTGTGACATCCAGTCTTCTATCAGAAGATGGTGTGACTCGTATAAGAAATAGAGCTTCCATATTCTTGATTTTCACAGATAAGGTCAGAGAGAAGGAGGGTCAGTTATAAAGTTTAGCCTACCTAAGTCTGTATTTCTGTACTCACAGGTATTTGTACTTTTAATTTTCCTTGGAGTGTTGAGGCCCATTTGAAATTTATAAGGGGCAGAGAGATGGAGGGAACCATCAGTAGGAGTTCAGACAGCTGCCTGCACTAATACTTGGCTTACAGATACCATTGAATCCCTGTAGCTACTGTCCTTGAAGCTACTGGAAGCCTTCTGCAGTGAACTTCACAATCTCCATGGCTGCAGGCAACTATAAATACAAGGTATTCTGTTGTTCTGTTTGGCACTTGGATCTATTCTAGTCCTTTTACCCAAAGCATTTATCCTGGACTGTCTAGGATCATGAGTTGGTAGCCTAGGCTTTGTTTGGTTCCATAAAATGGAGGAAATCTATCACATTTCCAGAAAGGGCAATATAAATAACTTGACAATTGAGTATGTGTGCTCCTGGTTGCTTGTGTGTTCCAGTTTAGTTTGTTTCACTTAGTAATTTTGAACAGTAGATGGAAACAAAATCCTGGTTTTTTTCTCTGCTGCCTGCAAATAAGCACTGTCTCACTCCTTCTACCTCTGCATTTATGAAAGATAGGCATATGTAGCCCAAATATTCAGCATTAAGCTTATCTGGATAAGCTTAAATAGAAGTTATTTCGAACTCCCTTAGATATATTAAGATTACCAGGTGTAAATTTAGAATTTATATTGTAGTATATAATTGTTGATGTGTTTTTGTGGTCATAACCTCTGGATTATACTGCTTCCTGCAGCTGTGTCTACAATTTATAGAAAAGACACACTCCAGAAAGAAAAAGTTCTTGGTATTTCCAAATACCAAAAAGTACCTGGTATTTGCATGCAGCTTTTTTCATATTTTTAAAAATCAGTCAAACACATTTTGCCTTGCTCATGTTTACTGTATTTTAGGTCTCCTCCTGTTCCAGAAACAGTTTAAAAAAATCCTTTGCCACAAGGCTGTTTGTTTCAAGTCAAGTAGACACTGTAGCATCAAGAACTGCTGCCAGCTGTAACACTTGATGAATTAATAATTCCTGGAGTACTGCTTTGCAATTTTTTTAAGTACTTAAAATAATATACATATAGGAAACAATGTACCTGTCATTAAAAAGTGAACATTTATGGACAGTTGACTGAGCCAGGTTCTTGCATGTGCAACACTAAAAGGCTAACACACTTGCCTCAGGCTCAGTTGAATCCTTGTTGTCAAGGTCCACAGTGAAAATACTCACCATCCAAAATACTCACATCTCTTTGAAATAGAGAATACAAGAAAAAAGACACTTTACAAGCATAACATGGAAGAATTCTAGGCCTTACAGGAAGGATATGCTCTTTTAAAACCTAACATATACACTTTATAACCTTTTTATCTTCACTGATTTTTTTTTTCACCCCCTTTACTTCTTTGGCTTCTTGGAGTTGTTTCTGGGAGGTTTTGTTGTTGCTGCTGTCATTGTTTGGGTTTTTTTGTTTATTGGGGGGTTTGATTTTCTATATTCTGAATTCAGTTTCCTATCTCCTTCTCCCAGAGTTAGTGTCTCCCAGAGATACTAATACACTGCTGGAAGCAGAGTGAGGGCAGAAAGACAACAGCTTCATGTGGTTCAAAAGCACATTCATACCAGTGTGCCAGAGCTTGTCTGGTTCTCAGCTGTGCCCAGAGGGTGAGGAGTTGTCTTTAGGACTCTCCTGTTTTCAGCAGGAAAAACAAAGTCTCACCGTACCATTTCCTCATCAAATTGACTTTCAGTTCATGAGGCATCAGCTGTCTGAAGACAGCTCTATCAACCCTGCCGGGCACAGAACTTTGGGAATCAAAATTCCTTTCTTCAACTGCTGATGCTCAACAATATATCTTAAATACAAATTTATACTAAAAGTTGTTGGAATTCAAAATTTGAGTGGAAATTAAAATCATTCGTTGTCATGATTCTACTTTGCTTTTGTTTGGGATTGGGGAATACATGAAAAAAAAATTAGAAGAATGTAAATTTTCAGGTTTTATTTTAATGGGGAAAAAATTTAAATGCTAAATGCAATGCTGTTTTCTCTTATGAAAGTGTTTCCAGGATAGTATATGAACTTCATTATACATTGTGCCAAGCGTAGATTAACAAGTAGTTTTATTTTCTCCCCACACAAAAGGTCCCTGAAACATACCAGAGTCTCAAGCTCAATATGAATTGTAAGAAAGAAATGTGCGGCATATTCACCATAATGCATCCCATGAGATTTCCAGACTGTTAGCGATATAACAGCTGTAGTTTTATATTTCTGAGTTGTACTTTTGATCCCAAGGTACTCTGAAGCTATTTTTTTAAACACAAACAAGTTTACTTGCTGCTGATTTACAGTGTTGTAGGATACAACGTTCAGTGGCATATGAAAAATTTTAACCCAGATGAGTTTCAGGAAGTTACTAGGGAAATTTAGGAAGGTAAGTTGCAAGTGCCCAAATTTTAGCTTTTCAACAGATGAACACTGCTCTTCTGAAAACATCTTTTAATGTTCAGTCACCCTTAGCAAAGGTAACTGCAAAAATATTTCTTCTCAAAATAATATAGTTTTACATGGGAAGTCCTTGTCACAGTACACTACAAATTTTACATCATTCATAAAGGGACTGACAAATTCAAGGAGGAAAATAATACACAGAGTTATTAAATATATTGACCTTTTTGTATCACAATGTGTTTGAGGTACAGACCTCTGAGTGTTCAGAAAATATTGACAGGTTGTATTAATATCTGCTTGTCCTGGCATTGTATTCTTCCCTAGACATTCACAATTTTCTTGGGCAGAAGAAAGCTGGATGGACCTTTAATGTGACGTTATCTTCTTAACTTTTACATCTAAATTTTTACAGGAGAGGTCAGCCCAGACTGAATACCTCAAAGGTAATGATATTGGAACCAGTACAGCAGAGCAATTAATGGCCGTTTTCAACATTAAGCAAATGCTTTAATGCCATAATCTAAAATAGAATAGCATGATTTAGTGAAGTGATAGTAATAATATTATTCTAATTATTTTTTCAGTAAAGTACCAGTACCATATAAATAATAAAAATATAGTCCTTGTCATGTGTGCCAATAACTTTTCTTTGCCTCATTTAATTATATTCTTAATAGATGTGAAAGGAAAATCTTTGCAAAGGGGAATTATTTTTTATATAGCTCCAAAGGAAATGATATATTCAGGTCATATTATTCCTGTGACATGAGCTAACTCATGATGTTCACCAATATTTTAATTTGGAAAAAGAAAATAAATCAATCTCTCTGTTTCAGTTTTTAGTGGCCCATCAGAAACAGAGCAATAGCTTAAACGAACAGTTTAATTCGTACTCTCACTATGAATGTTTGACATAAATTAAGTGCCAGGTTACCTTTCCCTGCTGTTCCTGCTGACAAAACTAATTTTCTTTTTCAATTCAAATTCAGTGATGGGCAGCTGCATTACCCCCAGACAAAGGAAAGCCCACCTTTTATTAATGTAGTTTAAAAGATTTATATTTTGAAATACCGTAAGACAGCCTTTAACTACTCACTTTCAACGAGTAGAAATGGATAACATTCAAGGAAATCAATGTATTTAAAACATATCTTGCTTATGCTTAATGCACCATCAAGGAGACAGCATAACTGAAGAGGGAACTTTGTGCATACACAGCCACCATTAATTGCTGTGATATTCCTACTGGGACTTTGAGGATTTTGTCTTTAGGGGTCATTACTAAATGGCCAGTGAAATCTGTTTGTTGAGTCAGATAATGACCAGAAACTCCATGGTCCTAGAACAACTTTTTTCATAATGCTAAGAATAATACTTGGAATTCAACTTTGTGAATTACTAATGCTCCTAAGCAATTTTTGGGAACTTTATGAACTCTGGCATCCCTTGGGAGAGTGTGGCAGTGCTACACTCATTGCATTCTAAGTAAAACAAATAGATGCTTTAGTCGGTTTATGATTATGCTGCACAAAATACTATACTCAGATATAGGATGTAGCTCCATCAATTACCTAATCACTGCAACTGTGGTGTGAAAGCAAGGCCAGGTCTTGGAAGATGTGCTGTATCTATTTTCAGCTGAACACAATGTATGCACATGTGCCTAGATTTTGATATTCAGTGTTGGTCCTTTGTGCGACAGCTATATGATATATAACCCACATACAGACTGAGTCTGCAACTGAAGGAGAGGCTGTTTCCTTGGATCCTGTGTGTTTTGAGAGAGGAAGTTTGTATATTCAGGACAGCCATTTCAAAGGGACAACTCTGAAGTCTACTAATATGTGTCATCATATAGTTGTAGTTAAGTATTTTTTTCTGTTCTTTTCTTTATTACTAAGATGGTGTGGAGGTTTCTTTCCTCTTTTCTTTCTGTCTTTAAGACCTCACTGCTAAAATAGCTGAGACACAACTGTGCAATAGAGCAGAAGTGGTTGGCCAATGGCACTGTAGAATACGTGTCCTGATTACAAAAATTGAGGGTAGATAAAAGAAGCAGTATAAGAATGATAAGAACTGAATGAATACTCTTTTTCAAAGAGTAGAGATGCAGTGTGAGTGCTGATGACTGATGATTTAGTGGTTCAGGGGTCTTTTTAAGGATATGCCCTGGCTAAGGACAGGGACTTCTCTTCATAGTATTCAGCTAGTTCTCATACATGTTGCCCCCAGAATTCCTCACCAAAGCCTTTAGATTAAGCGGTGAATTAGCACTTGAATAGGTTGAATCAAAACCTCCTCAATATCGAGCTTTGGGCAATTTGCACTTTGTTTTGCTCATGTCAATAATAAAATAGGCATAATCAGATAATGAAATTTAAAATTGGAACTTGGAATACAATTTTAATCCTCATAGATAAAAACACAGATTGTGAAGCTGCTGTTATTAAAGCTGTGAACATGTTTAAATGTTATTTCTTTAATGCATATGCTCAACTACTACCCTGAGCAATAAACAATTTGATATTCTTGTCATCATAGTTTAAAACCATACATAACAAAGAATGACCACAAACTCTAATTTTAGTTTGTGACATTTTATCATTCCCGTAATGAAAGAAAATAGAAGCACCTTCCTCCTCAAAGGCTCTGGGGAAAAAACAGTTTGAGAATTTACAGTAAGCTGTTTATGTGAGTTTATGAACACCAAGTATGATTTGGAACCTATTTAACGTATTGCAGACAACTTCATTGGGAGGAAGTGATATGTTTGTTGCAGGCTCAGACATGCAGAGAAGAAACAGATCAGTCTGGGCCACCTGGAGAAAGTAAGGCTTATCATTTCTTCGAGCATCCCCATTGCTCACTTCTCATTTCACCAGGGAATAGCTTGCTTATAATTTTTAGAAACAGAACTAAAAGTGAGTGGAAACCTTGCTGGTTGTCAGATATGAGGAAAGTATATAAAGGCTGTCCAGTGGGGCGTTCAAAATAAAAGCCACTATATCATAAGAAAGGGTTTGTAGTTCCTACATAATACTGCAAACAAAATTAGGAAATGGTATTCCCTAAGGAAAATGCAAAGAAGTGAGTTCAGGTCCTGGTACACTTGAAAACAAGTGCTGCTAAGATACTGAACATTTCTATCCATCCAGCTCTGTGCTATGTTCAAACCATCCTTTGATCCCTTAGCTTTCCCCTGGAGGAGAATACTGATATCAGAATCACAAGCACATTTAAAAGCATTTGTAGAGTAGACTTATTTTGGGTAATAATATTTTGCATCTTTTTCCATGGTTTGTCACAATTTCCAGAGTCAAGAATTGCCCATTAATACCAATTAGACACAAAGGTCAAAGACTGCCTAAGCAAACTCTTGGAAATATACCACCCAAGTGTATTGTTGTGCAAAAAGTAATCAGTTACTATTCAGAAACAGAGACTAGAGCATAGACATAGTCTAAATAATACTTTATGTATATCTGGTTTAAATATCTGATTCCCATAAAATGTGACGTTGAGTTGAGTTTTCATTATTTGTAAAATTAGTGAATTTGAAACAAGTTGCACTTGGTGGATTTTTTAGGGAATCTCTAGAAGATCTTATTTTCAAGTTTTTATGTGGAAAACCAAAGGAATTCTGACTTCATTTGCATCTGAGAAGAACAGGTGACAGGAGAGGAGGAAAGTCTATTGTATTCAAACATGGTTTGAGAAACCTCTGCCAGTGGTTTGACTCTCAGCTGTAAGAGCCAAACAATAAGTTAGAGAATGAAGGGAAGAGAAGTAGGCAGAACACAGGCTCCCTCCTTTTAGATGTGTGAACTAGCACCCTTCCTTAAAAAAATACTAGAAGGGTTTTAGATGTAACAGATCAAAGCACAAACTCTGTGCTGGTTCCATCCTTATCTGGAATTAGTAAGGCTTACTTAATGTTTATGTGAGGATAATTTTTTTCTCAAACCTTGATGATTGCAGTGGACCAAGCCCTTAATATTAAATCTCACTTTAAAGGTAACAGCTCAACTAATGCTGTTATAAAGCATTTGTTAACTGCTGATTTAACTATTACAATGCCAAATACCAAATAAATACCAACTCCACAGCTTTAGCAGGAAAAATTTCTGATAGAAGACCCCATTTCCTCCCAAACTGTGAGCTGACTTTCATTTGCTGGACTCTTCTCAGGATCACAGCTTCAGATCACAGTACTGCAAAGTGCTCAGTTATTTTAATGGGGCTCAAGTTTACTACATGAAGCGTATCATTTAGCTCTGTATGGAACTCAAAGATTTTTTGGCAAGATATTAGAGAGTCATATATTTCAACTGCTATAGCTTTTCTGCTTATTCTAGAGGATGTTTAAAATTGCATGTCTAGTAATACCATAAATTCAATTTCAAATTTTACAGTAAACTGATTTAGAATAAATATACATTTTATAGCCCTACAAACAGATGGTTATTCAGCATATTCAGAATCTACTTTTAATTTTATAAGCAAATCTTTTACTCTGTGGAGTATTTGAAGGGGTTTGTTTGTACCGAGAAAGGTAAGAAGGGAAGACAGATTATCTGTCTCTCTTGTGGAGCAGCATAAAGAGAAGTCCACTGCTGTCTACAATATCCTTACCAACATAAATAGTGCAGAGTTGTGATCTACTGATCGATCCATACATTGTATATTCAGAGCTACCCCTATCCATTCTGTCTCTAAAATATTCTTGGATAGAAATGTGGATGTGTTTCAGGCTAAAGCTGCACTACTACCATGCCTTCCACTTCTCACTGCCATGAAAATTCATCATTGTCAGAGCATTTTGGGGTTATCTTTCCAGGAAAACAGCCAGAAATGTTTGCTCTAGATTTCAGTTTTCTTTGCTTGTAAACAAAAGTAGCTTCCTGGAATTATACAGTATACCTACTTCATTTTCCCTTGTTGCACCATGTTCATTGCAGGTCTTCTGCACTGCAGGGAGGCCCCATTTTCATCTTCTTTCTTTTCTTTCCACTGCCGACAGTAGCAGTTTTCATTTCTAAATCACACTAGCATGTGTGGTGCTTGCTGCATAGGAACCAAAGGATTTGTGTAGTGGCAAAGCACTGAGAATGGAGACAATTTCAAGCAAGTAAAGTAAAATGTCAACTAAATCAATTAAAATCTTGTGGAATTTTTTATGACAGTGACAGTGCAGGTATAATTGGAAAAGAGGGGAAATGCACCAGTTAGCTATCAGCTGAATTTCTATATTCTTCCTTACTCCCATAGTGCAAAGGAGGAAAGATCCCTTTATTATTTCTCAAGTTTGGATTTGAGCTGACTGTTGGGAAAGAAACCCACACTTTTTTTACTCTTATGTACTTCAGCTGAATATATTTGATATTGAAATTCTCAAGAAAATAAACCTCATACTGGTATTTTATAAAGTCATTTTTCAGGGGAGCAGATGGGGAAGTACTTTGAATTTTTGCTCAAACATTATTCAAACGGGGCAAGTCCAAATCGTATCCTAATGCAACTTGTAAGTCACATAATCTGCAACACTTACAAGGAGTAAATGCCTGTGAACATTATGCAGCTGAAGCAGAGCATGAGTGAAAATAACAAAATTATGTATATAATCTCAAAACATTCTACATTTCATAGTATTCATGTAAATTGGAATGCAAGGGAGTTTTGATATGTACTACTCTAAAATGTTAAGTGAGTATTTGGCCAATATAAAACTGTACGAAATCTGCATTTCAGGACTAGCTCAGGTAAATCCTAACCTTCCATTCAGAACTATGATCTTGTAAACTTTTCTCGATATAAAAACTTAAGTTTTCTTGTCATAATAGGGTTTTAGTTTTGGGCCATCATTGGAGGGAAAGGCATAGGACAGAAGTGTTAGAAAGAAGACCTTAGGAGTCTGCTTTGTTTCCCCACTGGTCCCTCTGAAGCTGGCAAATGAGCCTGGCAGCAGCGGGATTGAAAGAGATTTAAATGGAGCTTTGGAAGAGCTTCACGGGGAGATGTGAGCAGCAGTCCCTGGAGCTGCTTTAATTTATGATACTGCATGCACAAACCCATCTATCAGTCCAGTGTTCAAGAGACACAAGAGGATATTCAACCCTGCTTGCCATACCTGTCCTGCCCATCACAGGGCACACCTCAGAATCTGAAAAAATTTACTTGTTCTTTGCTGAAATACTGCAAAAACTATTT
The DNA here is from genome assembly GCF_041296385.1 of Aphelocoma coerulescens. Taxonomy (NCBI): domain Eukaryota; kingdom Metazoa; phylum Chordata; class Aves; order Passeriformes; family Corvidae; genus Aphelocoma; species Aphelocoma coerulescens. Next base: position 59,114,468 of record NC_091015.1, on the reverse strand, counting down.
CTGCTTGTATTTTTGCTCTGTGATTATAAGTAGGAGTAAGTAAATAATAACTAAGAACTCTAGGAAGTTAGTTTCATAGGATTCATCTACTAGAGCAATGGCTATTCATAGTTCATCACTCCCTCCGTTGCATTTAAGTTAATATTTTTTATCATTTTATCATGTACACTTTTGAAGGGATTTGGACAACACAAGGGGATTTGTACATTCTTTTGGGTAGTAGATAGGAAAAGTTAATTTAGTGATTTCTACAGCCTTTGTGAGTTTTCTTTTTCAATTATTTTTTGAAGGTAATTGTGAACTCAGAGCAAAGCAATCATGTAGGGCTATTTCCAAATTTGTGAAAGTATATATTTAATGGCAGTTATTAATTTATCCCATGTAGATGAAGCAGCAGCTGTAATAATGACATTCTAATTGGTTTTCATGGCATTAAGCAGCATATTAGCTAGAGGTTTACAGTTTCTTTATGTGCAGTATTTGCTGGTGACAGTTTCACGACAGCAAGTACAAATGTACCTTATTACAGTTTCAGTGTATAGGAAGTACAAAATTCCATTTGGGATAGCCATCAGCTTTAGGAAAAGCTTCTAAAAGTTCCCAGAGGGCAAAGATCTGATGTTGTGTAGCAATGCAGTACCTACAGGTGCTAAATGAAACTTTTCTCTCTACGTTTGTTTCTACATACACATGGCATAAACACTTTTAATCTGGTGTTCAGTTTGGCACATTGTTGTTTTGCAATAACAGGTGTTTATAATACACAGTGGGATTATGGGTCTTTTAAGGTTCTTTTCACTGCTTTCTAGTTTCTGAGTATGAATCTCATGTTTTTTTTAAAAAAAAATCAATGCAATCATTAAAACTAGAACTATTTTTTTTCTTCTTTTTTTCTTTTTTTCTTTTTTTTCAATTTGGGGTTTGGCTTTTTGGGGGGAGGGGCAGTTGAGGGAAGCTAAAATTTCTACATATTTCTGTACCTTCAGAAGCTGAGTCTTTTACACAATCAAAAGACTAATGATCAGATGCCGAGAGATGGAAACAGTAAAAGTTTAGCCTTTCTGCACAAGGAAACTAAAACTGATAGTCTCATTCAAATGAGGCAGAAACGATCACACATCTGTCAGAAACTCTCTGCCCTAGTTACTGTGCAGCAAGACTACATGCACATCACTTTAGACAATAAAGAGTTCCAGCCTACACTGATTATACTCAACAGTACTATTTTATACTGATCAGAGGGAAAGAGATTGACAGCAAAAAATATGCCTTTAAATATACTCTTTTGTGAAGCACGTGCATTCCTTTTCTCATACGTGATCTCAAGAGACTGATAGAAGTTATTTTTCTACTCTCCTCATCTTTTTACCACTCATTTTCATCTATTCTGTTTCTTTCCCTTGACAGAAAAGGATCCCCACATGAAGTTTCCAGTACAGGTTCATTAATCCAGCTGTCCTGGTGTCCCTTGGTGCTGTGCCTTAGTCTGCACTTCCCAGGTGTTAGCGTGTTTCCTGCATGCTGATCTCCTGGCTGCAGTGAGGCAGGCATTGATTCAAGCCAGCTCAAACTTGCATCGCTTTGTCTCCCTTTCATCCATTTCTGAACAGTGGCATTGAGCTCCTTGCAGCAGTCAGAAAGGAAGGGAATGAAAATGAGATTTTAGAAACCTCTAAGACTTGCCCGGTATTTTTCAGAGAGCATGACAAACCTTTCTCATTAGGCATGAAATCAAAATGGAGCCTGACAGCTTTCTCGGAGAATTAATAGGAGTTTCAGCGTTGTGTGCTGAGCCTGATCATAAACCATGAATGTGGCCAGATCCCTTGTTCATATTATGTTTAGTAATGTGAGTCAAGTAAATACAGGACTGCTCTCTCTGCATTTGTCCCTGGCTCATTTGTCTGGAAATTTTCTATGTTACTGAGGCAAAGAGCTGAGAGAAGCACTTCAGTGTTGCAACTTTCTCTGAGAGATATTTTCCTACTTTAAAACAATTCTGGTCTGAAAACTGATTATGTAATGATGTCCTCTTTCACTCAGGAGATTTGCTTGCTCAGGACCACCTGCTAATGTGAACACCAGAAAGCAGTCTGCTCTCTTTCCTGCTGGCTGGGTCCAAGAGCACCTATACTCTAGTGAGGGTAGGAGCTGGGCACTTTACCGACTCATCGATCATGGACAGGCTGCTGACTAATTTCCATTATAGTGTCCATCTGTGTGCCCCATTCTGTGGGGACAAAAAGCCACTCTGTAATTATGGATAAGCCTCTAATTATACCTGAGCAACTTCATGAATAGAAATAGGGACACACAGATCAAACTTTGATAAGTGTTTAGCCATTCACAGGCTTCACAGCTGTTTATGGAATTTGAGCCAGAGAGAAGTTACCTATGTTTCCCTGGGCCGCAGTATAGGACTGGTAAGGAAAGAAAGGAAGGGATTTTGTCTTCTTTTAGCAAGATGAAATACCTAATTTTGAAACTCAGTGTTAAGTTTGGAAGCACACTCCAAAGAAAACTGTGGAAAAATAAATGAATAGGTAGGTGTAGCCATAGGGTAAATTAATTCCCTGAAGAATCCTATAGTAACAGTGTATGAAATTATTTTGAGAAAGACTGACGGCATACAGATCCCAGAAAAATGTCTAGGATTTCCACACTGTTTTCTCTACCTTTTTCATTTTTGTCTAAATGTCCTGTGGAACTGAAGGTCGTGAACCCTTGTATGATCATGTAATCTAGAGTCTTTATTGCCATTTAAGAATGTGTGCAGCACACGTACTGTTTACTCTCCCAGAGGAACTGTAACATATTGTTGTAGGTTAACAGCATGAAGCTGAGTCAGGGGAGGTTTTAGTTGGATATTAGTAAAAGGTTTTTCACCCCGTGGCTGGTTGGGCACTGGAACAGGCTCCCCAGGGAAGTGGTCACAGGACCAGCCTGACAGAGTTCAAGGAGTGCTTGGACAACACACGGTGTGGCTCTTGGAGTGTTGTGTGGGGCCTGATGGTTCCCTTCCAACTCAGAATATTCTATGATTCTATGATTCTAGGTTACTAAAGGCCAGACTGCAGCTACCTAAGTCACACTTAATCTGTAGAAATCACAGACAAGCCATGTTTTTCAACGTCACTCAAGTTACCTCTACAATTTGTGAGAGCAAGGTTGAAGTCAGACTATCAGAAATAAAGCATTCGAAGAGCTAAAGCATTGAACCAACATTCCATTTGGAATGATCTATCTTTAAAAAGAATGTCATAAAAGGCTATATTTATTAATACAGCATTTGGGAGCCTTTGGGTTGTGCAGCAGCAAGCTAGTGTTATTGCAAGAGAAGTTTATGCAATATTAAACTGAGACCTAGTGGTGTGAGGTTACTAACACACACAGCCACGTCAGAGTGGCAATATAAATAAGATTTAAAGTTATTTAGTAGGAAAAGTTGATGGGATTGCAGTAGCACTCATAGATTTCAAGAATTGTCACAAAACACACTGAAAAAAATGATACTAAAGTTTTAGGACCCAAAGGCACAAGTAAAATGTGGATGAAATATGTGAAAATGGTGAATTGTCACAGCTTGAATTGCATCCTCTGATAACTATCTTCCAGTCCTGCAGTCAGATTTACCCTGGAAAATGCAAACTGCAGTCACATTCCATGTGGGCATAACCATCTGCTTGTGCGAGTTGGACTTGTAGCTAAGGGCATTATTCAGAAGATGCTTGTCTCTGTTACTAATAACACTTAATGCTACAACATCAGCTTTAAAAATGCAATCCATTTTCCACCATCCATCATTTAATTACTCTGATTTCATTCTCTGTGAATAATACACATGGTTTCTCTTTGCTGGCAGTTCTACTTTCAGATTTCAGATGCTACTATAGGACTTCTTAAAAAATTCTATAATTGCAATAATTACAATGCAAAGACTGTATGTTCTTATGCAGTTTCAAAATAAAAATAATAACAAGGTTCTTTTTTTTATTTAATTCATGTCTCGTCCCTTGACTTCTTGCACAGTATCTGTTGATAAGGCTGATAAGGATGTTGCTTGCTTTCTGTTATTTTTCTAAAAAATTGCATTAAAATGTTGCCAGGATGACAGCTGAAATTTCAAAACTCAGGACCAGTATGACTGAGGTTGGTGCAAGGTTTACTATGTTTCATAAAATAAGATTCCTTTTTACTGGCTAGTGCTTATCTGCTATGCCAGGTGGAAAGGAGGAAGATTGACCGGAAGGTTCTGAGAGACCCTGGTCCCAGCTTTGTCACTGACTTAGATGTCGAAGTAGTTCTGATTTTCTGCATCACTTACGTCCTACATGCAATGTGGAATTAGGGTGACAATGCTTAATCAACTTAAATGGGAGCGATTAGACTTAGAATCTCTATTAAAACTCTGTGCTGTGACTCTCAGGAAGTGCATTGAAGACTTAAACCTGGGGTGACAACCGTGTATTGCCTAGTTTCTAGAGCGGAGAAGAACCTGGAAGAGGAAAAAAACCCAGCAATCCCAGCACTTCATGGAGGATTTTCAAAGCAGTGCAGATGTGTTTGCAAAGACCAGAACCTGCTTCAGCCTGCAGAGAACTTTTCCAGGAATGACTGGGGCTACATTAGACCTTTCCATGTGGCCAGCATGTTTTGAAGGAGACACTTCAGGACCTGGAAACTGAAGAAATCCAGAGTATAATAATTTCTTTGTAGCAATATTTTTTTTGCTGCACTCACAATTTATTCTTTGGCTTGCAGAATCCCAACCCATGCTTTTGTATCACACTTGAACAAAGAAGTACCACAATGGTGCAAATATATATATATATATATATATATATATATATATATATATATATATATATATGTGTGTGTGTGTGACCCGGAACGGAATAAATAATCTCTTCTGCCTGAGAGGGCTCATCACTAGAAAAAGTAAAAGCATGCAATGTACCAAGAATAATCTAATAGCATGAAACTCTTCTTTTGGTTACAGGTGGTTATATAGGCAGGCTTGAAAGAGACCGCAGATTGCACAACCTTGCTGTTCCCCATGAGAAACTAGTTTTGTTAATGATTTCCAGGACAGTGCTTTCAAGAAACAACAGAGAACATGATCACTGTGTTCTGTGGATGGAGTATTACCTGCAAATTTGAATAATATGTCTCCAGACAATTCAGCAGCACCTGTGACACTAAAAACATCTATTTATATTCCACACTTCATGTTTTTGGCAGCTTGACGGGCTGCATCTTCCATCATTCTGACATACTGAAACAGAGCTCAATGTGACTCAGTAGAACAATGAGCATTAGCTGCTGGGATTAAAGTTTTTTGCTAAACCATCATCTATCCATCTTTTTTAAACTATGCATATAAAGACAGTTTGCTGATTACCTAAATTAAATGGGTTATCTGAATACTTGTAATTCTTTATGACCAAACAAAAATGCATTATTTCAACTAACATGTTCACGTCTGTTCAGAGATGCCCAGGTATTATTCATGTTGAACTGAATCAACTACCCTGTCTGAATGTTCAGCACTCCCATTAAACTCCCTAAAAACCTGTTCTGTAAGTTGGTGCTTGCAGCCCAGAAAGCCAATCACATCTCAGCCTGTATAAAAAGCAGTGTGGTCAGCAGGTTGAGAAGACAATTTTGCCTCTCTGCTGTCCTGATATCCCACCTGAAGTGCTGCATCCAGCTCGGGGGTCTCCAGCATAAGAAAAGACGTGAACCTATTGGAGTGGGTCTAGAGAAGGGTCATGGAAATGGTCAGCGGACGAGAACACCTCCCCTCTGAAGGCAGGCTGGGAGAGTTGGGATTGTTCAATCTGGAGAAGACTTTAGGGAGACCTGACCACAACTCTTAAATATATAAAGGGCCTTATAAGAAAGCAGGAGGGAGAATTTTTACTAAGGCCTATAGTGATAGGACAAGGGGCAGTTTTAATCTGAAAGAGGGTCGATTTAGATGTGACATAAGGAAGAATTTCTTTTCTGTGAGGGTGGTGAGACACTGGAACTAGTTGCCTAGAGAATCTGTGGATACCCCATCCCTGGAAAGTGTTCAATGCCAGGTTGCTCTGAGCAGCCTGGTCAAGTGGAAGGTATCCCTGCCCATGGCAGGGAGTCTGGAACTAGATGATCTTTAAGGTTTCTTCCAACCCAGATAATTCTAGGATTCTCCGAAGTCCACACTATCAGACTACAGTACACAAGAGTTGCTGAACTACGTTCATTATCACAATCTTACTTATTTTCAATATTCAGTAAAAGAGTCTCAGTAGCATTAGAGTATGTCTTGATGAAAGGGAAACAGTAGAGTCACCATCCCTGGAAATGTTCATAAAACAAGTGGATGTGGCACTTTGCGATACAGTTTAGTGGGCATGTTAATATTAGGTCAAAGGTTGGACTTGATGATCTTGGAAGTCTTTTCTGTGGTTCTATGAAAAAGGGAAGTCATTGGAAGCTCAGGTGGATAGATATGCTTATGCACTTACAAATTTTAGTATCTTTTTCTACCACCCATTGACTGTATTGGGAACTGCATTGATCCTCTGTAATCTCCCAGGACATCAGCACAGGACAGTGATGCTCTCAGGCTCAGACCATGTTTCTGGTGAGCAGTCCCATCCATTAAACCATAGGCACAAGTGCTGGGTGTTGCTTCAGCCTGTCCAGCTCTGTTCCCTGGGGACAGCTGTCACTAGCCCAAAATGTCAGAAGCTGCTCGCTTCCTCAGTTGTCTCCTCTTTGATTTAGAGAGGAAGGCATGTCCTTGTATAAAAGCTTCCTTCCTTTTTGTCTTCAGCTTAATTAGCCATTCCATCATTCTGTCCTGAATACACATATATTTGGGGAGCTACTTGACCTGTATTACTTCTCTTTTCTTCTTCCCTCTCTTAAGAAAAGAGCACCATGCAAATACATATCTTAAAGCAAAAAAAAACTGCATCACAAATTGCAAAAATGTAAACTGTTTTTATTAAGGACAAAAAGATAATGCAGTCAGATTTCATTATGCATATGTTATAAGAGTAATTGCCTTTTGCAGTTACAAGGCATTCTATTTGTATGCTGGAGATATTCATGGAGACAGCATATAACAAACTATCTCTCAGCTCAAGAAAAATAGGCTGAAACCATTGCCACCATGTTAATATAGACAATAAAGAAGTAATTAAATGTCTTTAACTGCCTTCCTTTTAAATGTCTCTAACTCAAATTACTTTCCCCCTATTATTCATTTTTACCCTTATTGTAAATGTATCAATCTTGTAAATGTTCATGTTTGGTGAGCTCGCTTTTGATAACTGACTGGCTAGGGACAGTCCTAGGAAAAATGGGTGACTCTGTGCTCCCTGACTTTCTAAAGAGGTCAGGCAGAGAGCATGTAAGGCTGATAATGTTGGGAGTAAAAGGAAATGAAGAAATGAAAATAGGCTTAGAATTCAATATAGTCTGGAAAATAACATCAGGAAAATAGGTGGTCAGGGAAAAATCAACAATCTGAGCTGGAAATTACTCGGTCCAGTGTAGTAAAACTCACCATTAAGATGATGGTCAGCTCCTGAAAAGGCTGATATGAAACACATTCCTCTCCTACCAGCTTCAAAGTTTGTGTAAGCTGTTCATTCTCCCTCCCTCCTTCCTTTCTTCCTTCCTCCAGCTCAGATATTGATGCTCCCTTTTTGCTGGGGTGCGTACAGGGATGGGAGAAAGGGGCATTTCCTGCGAGCCCATCACTCCTTGTCCCATGACTGCCTTCCTGGCTGCACTCCCAGAACTGGCTAATGATCGCAGACAACATATGGTCTGTGAACAAGAGGTCTCTTGTTTTTAAAAACAAAGATCAGGTGCTGGAAAAGAGAGCTTGAAAGCAATGTGTAAATGACAGGAAATCAGTCAAGGGAGAACATGATATGAAGCTGGTGAAACAGACACACCAGGAGAGATTTTGAGGAACAGATAATACTGCCTGCAGCTGGGAGCTTGCTGCTGGTAGGGGAAGAAAGTGACAGGAGAGCAGACAATGAGCCACAAAGCTCCCGTATTGGTACCCTGCATTCAACAGGGCCTGCACACTTTCCTTGTCAATGCACCAACTTTCTAAGACCCCCATATCCTGCTCCATGGGCTCACATTCACAGAGAGGTTTGAGTGATTTATTTCTGTTTAAGGACTTGTCCATCCAAATTAGTAGCAATTCATGGGTTCTTAACAGTGGGCAGAGCTCTGATTTGGAGTATTTCAGTGAAATGAAAAAGATCTGAAGTGCTTACATAGGAATTTAGTGCCTCACTCTATAAGTACTTTTCTGGACTGAGAGAATTCTGCCTTCTGTGCCACCTGATGCTGGTTTAATCCAAAGACTGAAGATGTTTGAATAAGAGGAAGAATAATTATAAGGGAGATTTCTTTCATTAAAAATCGATGATTGGAAATATAACAGGTGTTCTTAAAATAAGTGTAGGGTTTTCTGTAACTAACGCTTCACTCTGACAGTTGTGAATCAAAAAATAATAGCAAAATTAGGGTTGCCATTGAGGAAAAAGCTTAATTCACTGAAATAGTTTTGATACTGGTCCATATTTCTCCACCACTGTGATGCACGTATTACAATGCAGTATTTGTTTCCATATGCTCTTTTTTTTGCACCATTTGGTTTCCATATATTCAAATACCATCAGCTACTAGTGGACAACATCACAAAGCTTTGTTGCAGAATAAGAACAAAATATGGATGTGAAACATGTACTATAATTCTATCAGGAAAATACAGATAGCATAGACTTTCTTGTCCAATTTACAATGTAGAGGGATATTTTTGTCTTGTGCTTGTAAATTCACATGAATATTTATTTCTGTAGACTGTGGCTTTCTTTCACCCTGAAAGCTCTCTAAAAATCTATCCAGATTTTTTCTTCTGCCCTTTCATTACAATAAAATGAGTTGGCTTGCTGATTCCCTAATTTAAGCATTATTTGAATGGTGCAGATGCTTTCTGTGGTATTTATAAGACTGTAAATGTGTGCTGATTTGTTCATAATTACCAACACACAGTGGGGCTGCTCTTCTCACATTAAGGATGGTCAGGAAATGCAGACTACAAGGTTGTAGGTATTAATAATGGCTTTCATTTACTAATCCAAAGTGCTCTCTTTCCCAATTTTGATCATTATGGATATTTGGTTAGAATTAGCAGAACTGTGTTTCTGTTGGGAAATTGGTAACCCTTGTCTCAGTGCTGTTGATATTCAGAAAGCTTTCTGCAGAAGAAATATCCTTCTGTACACTGAAGCCATTGTCCATGAGCAAAGCTAGTAATAAAAACCAACTCCTCCTGCCATTGTAAGTCACTCTGCACATTTTGGAAGGAACAATTATCAGATGTTTTGTGGATGTGTGGATCATTAAGATGTCTCCATGCATCTCTCTCTGAGGCGCAAATGTTTTGCTTCTTAGTATTTGTAAATGTAATTCTCATCTGAATTCAGCATGTTAAAACAAAACAAAACATGACAGAAACTTATCAAGTTTACTGGAATTGAAATCCAGGAAAACCAGACTACTAAACCTGCTCTTCAGGAGTATTTTCAACCACTTGATTAATTTTTATCTAATTGGCTACTTCCATACATATCCAAGAATAGGAATTAGGGAAACATATTCAGGCTTGTAGGTTTGATGATTTTATTCTTGATCCCTCTGTTCATAGAGAAGCGGTGTATAGTACACATCTTTGAAGGTGATGAATATGCCAGGTGTGTATGAAAAATTTCAATGTAGCATGACTGAGAGACTGGTTTTTCTTATTCATTGCAAACTTCTATTTATAGAAAACTTTTCAAGCAGTCACTATCCATTTGAAATCATCAATGATAAAAACATCAGACATTTGATTCATACCCTTCTTGCTCCTGCGTTTGGTCTTTGTTGCATATGTACGTATCTCCAGAGTTGTGAAAGAAGGAAAGTTACCAAGGATATTCAAGAGTATCTGCAAAAGTGGGATGAACTGTCCCTTTTCATGTCCTTGAGTCTCTCTGGGATATTTGGTGTCCTGTGTCCAGCACAGCTAAGAAGATGTACAGCTGAATGCCTTCCAAAGACTGGGGCTTTTCTTCTGGAAGTGGTTGCTATACTGCATTTTTGCCTCTAGGGAAATACTGAAAAGGAGTTGCATAGAACATGTAGGCTACTAAAGAAATGTGGAAATTAAGGAATGTAGTGCAGAAAAATCATGTAGACCATTGTTGTAATAAAAATGTAAAGGCTGGTTTTTATTCCATTTGTGGTTGGTATTAAGAAACCGAGATTTACAGAAAAAAAATTTCTATTAAGTGATAATGCTGTATTTTATTTTTGAATGCTTCTTGTGGTCCATACAGACAACTTGAGCTTCAGTCTTCCAGTTCATATTGTCTGAGGAAATGCTATGTCAGGTACAATTTGCAATTTACAATTCTCTTGCTCCCACATCAGCCTGACACACAGAACCCGACTGGCACACCATGCACCCAGGGACAGAAATCCCTTCCATTCATGCTGACTCATGCAGAGACATCCTCCAGACAGGATATTTCTGTGCTACCAGTGGAGAAGCCCAGAAAACAGAATGTGGATTTGAGAGCCAAAGTCTGCCTGGAGCTCTTCCTTCTGCTCCTGAAAGAGAGCAGGCTGTTGGAGTGTACCACCTGCTGCTCCAGTCAGCCTCTTTCCCCTCCAGCTGTCTCCTATTCACCTGCCACTGACCCTATTCTTCTTTTGCACAGTGATCCTTTTCTCCTTGCTTATGAAAAAAATCTGTGCATTTTATAAAAGAAGCAGAAACTCTCTTGTTTTACTGGGGTTTGTGGTTATTGTGGGGCAGCAAACATGAGTGCTTTTCAGGGGTTGCAGCCAGTCTATATTACGGAGAAGTTACAACGTGGCTCAAGACAAAGCTGTTGAAAGCCACCAGGAAGGCAGAGTGAAAGCAAATATTGAAGAAAGAGTGGAGAAGGAGTACTGAGTCCCAGCACTGATATGGAGCACTGTGTCAGAGGCTGGGATGTGGACAGTCAGGATGTATCACTGGCAGAGCAAGAAGTGTCTGGAGATGATGGCAGAGCAGCTCTCACCCCGCGCTGTAGGTCAGACCTTCTGCCTTTATTTGTTCACTGCAACCTGTCGATTGTAAGTGCCACAAGATTACCCATCGATGTCATGGGTGAGGAGTGAAGCTTTCTGGTGATTAGTGTCTGGACAGTCACAACAGACATCTCAGCAGGCTTTGAACTCACTGTGCCCAATTCCTCAGCTCCAAAACACACAGCTAGTAGTTTTTAGGAACAGCTCTTGTCTTTAAAAGACTGGCAGGCAGCTACTGCCTGGCTGCCAGCACCAAGGAGTGCAGGATTTCATTTCTAAAGTGCACAGACAAACTGATAACTTCCATTCTCCAAAGGGTGACAGGGACTCGGGAAGGATGAAAACATGCTGCAGAGGGACACGAGGCTATACTGCAGGCAGTGTCTCAAAGGGAGAACTGCTCCAAAGAAACCAGCAGGGAGACAAGGCTGAGTCTCCTTGAGAAGCCACCTGGCTTTTCTTTGCCGCCCTCCTTAGGCAAGACCAAAATGGCAACTGCAAAGCAAGAAGGGCACATACAGCCCCTGAGTAACTGGAAATGCAGGATACTTGAAACACCGAGAGGAAAGTAAATTACCCATCCTTCTGCTCTACACACGGGGGCGGGAAGGGAGTGGCGTGGAAAAAAAAAAAAATTGTAAAAAAGCTAAACTATTTGTTACACTTCCTTAGATACAAAGGTAAAACTTCTGTCGCCTGCTTCTCCTTTTCCCAAAAGCTTGTACCCTGCTGCCATCTACTGGGTTTTTTAAAGAGACGGCATTGCTCAGGCACCCAGATGTGTGCCAGAGGAGGCAAACTAGGATTCTGCAAGATGCTAAGTTGAGCGATCATAAGAGAAAATGAAAACTCAGCACTGAGGCGTGTCTGCAGACACCTACGTCGCCCTTCTAATCCTCTTGAAAACCAAGCTAATTGTTCATTATCCCTATTAACTGCCAGCACTTAGGGAAATATGCATATTTTGCAGCAATACTATGTATTGTATGCTTTATTCTTCCTGCTGAAACACAGAGTTGAGGGAAGATAGATGCTTGATCTGCCACAGTTCTGCACAAAATCTAGGAGGAGGAAATGAAATAAAACAGCCATCAAAAAGAAAGTGGTGTCATTCCTGCTTGTGCTTCATTTTATGTCAATGGGAAAGTTGCAATCGAATCTTTAGAAAGGGTATTATCAGTCTCATATCTGGCTAGCAAAGCTGGCACAAAGCAGCAGTGATAAAGAACAGCAGCCTGTGAACTGAAAGCAATAACACTGAAGACAGGGTGTTTTCTTAAACCTCTGGTCCCAGGAGGAGATATATATAAATAATGGGTTTATTTACTGAAGCTATGATATTTTCAGTAACCAGTGGCAGTGATAGATATAGTCACTCCACTACCACGTGATCCATGTTGGAAAATAAGTTTGAAATCCTGTTCTCAAAGCCTGTGGCACATCCTGGCTTTTGTCTGCCTTCATCTAGAAAAAAGGTTGTTTATTTGAGCTCCATTTAAAGAGTACCAGCTGGGTCTGCCATAAAATATGGTTTGCAAAACAAGCCAGCCCTGATGTTTAACACCCTGACAATCTCTGATGTCTTTTATTTAAGTAATAAATTAGTGTTTAATTTTTATGGCATTACACATTACCCAGGAGAGTAATTTAGGAGGTCATTTTTAACATAGTGATAAAACTTGGAGTAATGGGATTGAAGCTGCCACTTCTGGAGGTTTGTATTGGGCAATACTACAAATTTAAGTTCCCTAACATGCATTCAATTTAGATTTAATAAGAGTTATTATATCCCATGTTAATTAAAATTGGATTATTTATTGCAAGCACTTACACAGAACTAGCTACAGAGCTGTGGCTGCACATACCAAATTTGGCCTCAGAAGTGCCAAGTGGTGTTTCTTCAACTCTTTTGAAAAGCCAAATATGGATTAAATTGTGTCTTCCATATCACTTTGGTCACTATAGTGGCACTTGTGCATCTTTATCCCTTCCAGTGTGAAATTGCAATGGACATGGCATGGAAAGGAGAGACTTGATGAGGATACATTCCTGAAAACTCTGAACAGGTTTTCAAGGTCTCACAGCCATGACTGTAGCAGGGTATAGGGTGAAGGCCTAAATTAACTTTCCTAAGTTAACTCACTTGCTCTGTGGATCAGTGTTCCAACTTTTTGTGTGATAGAGATCAGAGAAATAGGCACTGAGGCAGCAGTGTAGGCAATGCAGAGAGAAGTACTTTTATATAAAGTTGCAACAGAAAATTTCAGGCCTGTAACAGAAAACACTATAGACAGCACAAATACCAGACAAATGTCATTGCAAAGCATTGGTTTCCAACACTTTGCTATTCAATCTCTAAGTAATGTTTCTTTTGCTTTTTTTTTTTTTAATTTAATTTTAGACCCCAAGAAAAGCTAAAGTATTTCTAGTGTTTCTGTACTGTGGCAGCTTTTGAGGGTGTAAATTACCATCACTGAGGCTAAAGAAAAAGGATTGACCATGTCGCCCTGAGCCTCCTTTTCTCCAGACTAAAAATCCCCCTCTCCCTCAGCTGGTCCTCATCAGACTTGTGCTCTAGACCCTCTACCAGCTCTGTTGTCCCTCTCTGGACACATTCCAGCACCTCAATGTCTTTGCCATAGTGAGGGGCCCAAAACTGAACACAGGATTCGAGGTGCAGCCTCACCAGTGCTGAGTACAGGGGTGTGATCACTTTCTTAGTCCTTCTGGTCACACTATTTCTGACACAAACACTCTTTCTGACACAAAGTTCTATCAAAATGCTGTTTTCACACTTCCTGGGATGTCCATGCTGAGGGAACTGATGTAATGGTAGATGAACACACAAGACGTGGAGTTACTGAATGTTATGAAGAAGCTTGGACAAGAGAAAGCTTCATAACAAGATAGACTTTAAACAAGAAGGGAAGAAACAAAAAGTAACAAGACTGAGGGCCACCATTTTTGCTTTAGAACTAGTTTTGTTTATGTGAATTGTTCTCCTCACAAAAGCTATGGTTTTCTGCCTGGATTTTTGTTCAGCCCATTTTTTTTATTGCTATGGGCTAACTGTTCCTGAGCTTTTCTCTTTTTCTGTCCCTCTTCTTGGTATCTGACAGGCCCTATATGAGGCTCAAATGGATAATGGCATTTAGGGAAGGTACTAGTTTCTCTTCCTTAGCCTTTTTGCAGAATGCACAACCTATCAAAATACTGACACACTTGATTAGTAGTGTTTACCTTCAGACAGGCCTACGTTTAAGTCCCACAAGGAACTAAGGCCAGAGTCCTTCTGTCCATAAAGGAAAAATTCAATATTTGGAGTGGGTACCTCTCTGACAAGCATGTTAACATGCCAAACTTATTAGAAGGCCAAGAACTTTTCCTTTCTGTCTTTATTTCTGCTTTTCCTTTCTGAAAGGGCTGATAGCAGCACTCAGTTATGAGGCTTCCTGGCAGCAAGCCCAGCACAATTGTTTGAAGTCTGGATCCTTTCTGTGCAGAAACCTGTGTTTAAGCCACCTTCAAACAGATCAGATCATGTCAATATCTTAAGTTTTCTATACTTGGTTATTACCCTCCATGAGTAGATATGACTCGTCATGTTTCCTTTTCAGTCATTTTGATTTGTGTTTTCCTTAGGACTAAAACTCTTGGGAACAGGAGAAAAGGTTTAATCTTTTGCTTTGAGAGGCTGGTCTGCTAAAGCTGCTCAGTAGAAATACTTACAGGAGTTAAGACATACAAAAAACTGGGCATTAGGTTTACATCCAGGAGGAAAAGCCATGGTTCCCATGTTGTTTTAAAGCTTAAAAAGAAAATCTATACAGAGCTTTAAAAAGCTTTGTGTGGGTGCAGGTTTTTCCCCAGGCTTTTAAATCAAACCGTCTTTCTCTTCAATTGTCATACTATCAGATAAAATTTCTTATAACATTAAGTTGGATAAACATAAGAGATTTTAGTGCAGTGGCATATTCAAATTGTAGGACTAAATCTATTAAGGCCAATAGACCATTTCCTGATTTGCATCTATAATTAGTAGCAGACTATGTCCTATCCATTTTTAAAAGTAGTCTTCATGCTATGAAATACTGGTTCGCCTCATTAAAGAAGAAATCCATCTTCCCTTAAAAGTAGAATCTGGCACACAATTCTCCTACCATTCTGTATTTTTGAAAAGCATTCTATTTAAGTGATGACACAGGAGTAAGATGAGTTTGATTGCCAAACTGCAGTAGTCTGCAGATAAATAATCATCTGATTAAAGTTTGTTTTGTTCTTTCTCTAGCCAAAAGACACAGATCTGTGGATGAGACGAGGGGTGGGATGGGGGACAAAGGGGGTGAAGACATAAAAAATTCCCACTGATATTAATTTTCAAATCTTAAAAGTGGTAACAGAAGAGGAAAAATGCTAAGCTAGAAGCTTCTGAAGATGAAGGCTAGATTTTTTGATTACCAGATGGCTTTGAAAGGGGAAGAAAAACCCAAATAACTTTGCAAATAATCATCTTTTACCTAGATTTATCCTTTGACTTAGGGGCTGTTAGCTCTTTCAGTTATTTGAAGAAAGAATAGAATAGAATAGAATAGAATAGAATAGAATAGAATAGAATAGAATAGAATAGAATAGAATAGAATAGAAAAGTACTCATTTGCTAACCTGTAGCTTTCCATTCCCTGAAGGGAGAGGATGCTAATACTGTTGTGGAGTCAGTGAAACTGTAAATAGTGCTAAACCTGGTTATGATGCTTCTAAGTTCCTCTGTCCTCTGATGGGGCAAGCATTATCCACTGCCTTTGAAACTGAAGAACTTGCCTTAGCATCAAAGTGTCTCTCAAAGGACATAGTGCAGACATGTACTTGCAAAATAAGATTTATTTTTCTCAGTAAAAGCATAACCAGTACTAGCATAAGTGTAGGCCAAAGAAATTGCATAATTACTCATCAGATGGGGGGAAAAAACCCAACCAACTAAAAAAAAAATAAAAGCAAACAACACATCCAACACAGAGAAAAAAAGCACACAAAAACCCCCAACAAACCCAGGAAAAAACAGACAACAGAAAAAAACCTGACAGGCCAGGTTTAATCTGCAAAATAAGATTTCAATCCCTGCTATTTGTGTACTTTTCTCAGTAAATATTTGTGGACAGAAATGTCCTTATGCTACTCATATGAAGATGATGTTTCTTTCCTCCATATGAGCATTTGAGCCTTTCCCTGAGCCATGACCCTTTTTTTTAGAAAAGCCAATCAGCCCTTTTCTGAAGCAGGACCTGTTGCTCTCTCTCTGCAGAGTTAATACATTTTTAGATGCAGCTGGAGTAATCCACTTTGCTGCCACCCTATTCCCCAGCCCTCATTGCCTCAGCACTCACAGCAGCTGGCTTACTGTGCTCAGCACTTGGGAGAGAAAGAACATTTTGCAGGTTCAACTGTTCTGATAGAACTCAGTAATGAAATCAGAAATGACAAGGTAAGCTCAGCAGTGACCAGGCTCTGAGATGATTTTTTGCTAACCCTTCACTGGCTTTCATTCAAATTCCCAGAAAAAAATCGAATTTGAATCTATCATTAATAATTCTTTTTATTCTTCCTGGGTGCTTGTTTGGGGTGCTTTTTGGGGGAGGGATTGAGAAGTAAGGAGGGAGGAAGAAGGAGAGGGGGTGTGGGGGGAGAATGGCTATCTTTATGTGATACTCCATTATTTGTCTGTACCGTCACTGAAAAAATATAAAAGTTTCTAGAGAAAAACAGTAAGAGCCTGGAAATACAAATACTGACATATATGTATATATACAATATGTGTATATATACTATACTATATACTATGTATATATATAATATGAATATATATGTATATATATACTGACATATATATATGTATATAATAATATGTATATAAGCTCTTCACTTACAGTGAAATAGCATAATAAACACAGGTGCCATTTTTGCCTTCGTTGTAAAAACAGGGTTCCATTTGGTTCTTCCTAATCAAATTTCCTATTTTAACCTGTATTTATTTGTACTTCAAGCTCCCAAAGGATGCTAAACAAATTCAGAAACAAATAGCTATAAACCCAAGACAACAGCAGACCAGGTTAAGTACCCACAAATCAGAGCTAGTGGTGGTTGAAGTCAAGTGCCCTGTTCAGTGTGTTCTTAAGCAAACATTGTAAGGTGGCTGAGAAGGTGACCCACCATCACTAGCAGAGAGTTGTTATCACAAAGATTCACTGTCAGGAGCCTAGTTTACCAGCTCTTCTGTCTGTTAGGGATGACTACACAGGAAACATGCACTGCTGGTTACAGGCTGCCTGTTTATAGTCTGAAAAGGGAGGACTAAGATTAGTTTTCACTGTAGTGACTTACATGAAGGCTGAATCCAAGCCAGAGCAGCCCCACTTAGAGGATCAAGCTGCAGTTGAGGTAATTAGTACAGGCATTTGTTAAGTTTACAAGGTGAAGTGCAGCGCTATCTAAATGAAGGAACTCCAGCCAAGCCCGTACAGTAAATGACAAGAACACAGAGCAAAGCAGCAAGCCTGTCTTAGTGCTGGCTGTGGGAAGATTGTGCTGGCCAGCTTTTGCTCTCAACTCCCTAGCCCTTCACCTCAGTCCTGGAGAGGTGTCCATGCTTCAGTGACCTGGGTACGCCTGCACAGCTCGAGTGCATCCATCTCCAGGGTTCCCTCTGGTTTTGCTCCCAGGTATTTCTTGACTCATGTCAATGTTTCCTTAGACAAAAGCCGCATTCATTTTTATCCTTGGGAGAATTTCCTTCAAGAACAGAGGTTGTCATGCAGCAACAAATGCCTGTGAGATTAGGTGGTTTCCCTAAATCAGATCCCAATTCATATCAGTTTCTGTGCAGGCACATTTTTCCCCCAAGGTTGCCTTTTAAATATATATTTGGTATCTCAGTTGATCAATACAAGTATCTTTTGGACCATTTGTGCCCTTCCTCTCCATTTGAGACTCAAGATTGCTGTGCAAAAAGACTATCTTTTCCTGAAGAAGCAAACTGTAAAGCTGAGTGTCAGAGTACAGCTCTTCCCTCTTTCAGAAGAAGAAAGACTTTGCAGATCAAAGTGAAGTACACCTCTGGTGTCAGCAGCCCAAACTCTTCACATCTTGTAAGCAGTTTCTTATTTAGACCAAATACAGACCATAGCTCCTATTCTTTAATTTAGCCTGAATTCTTTCCCAACACCAAATGCCTGATCTAGTAGCTGTGATAGTAAGCATGACTGTGATGTTCCCTTTCAAAAAGTTTAGATCTGCCATGACAGATTTTTTTTATTTTTCTTATAAAAGGAGTCCTAAGGAGCCTTCTGCTTTGGGCTGCATGATAGCACAAGTGATACAGTGCTTTTGAGGTTCAAGCAAAGTCTGAGTAAAAATCACCAGCAATCATTAACAATCAAAGAACCTTATTACATTTATTTATATTTATATTGGAAAGAAATGTTATAGCAAGTACTGCAACTTGGTCTATCTTGGTCATCATGAGATAATTACAGTCATTCAAGGTTAAAAAACACTGTGAAAAAATATTTTCTTTTTAATAAATAGTAAAATATTTGTCATCTTTGCTTTTTAAGTGTTGCTAGATCTAATACTTATGCATGTATATATTTTTATCTATAAATAATGTGGCCACATTGTGTTATCTATTTTCAAAATATTTTGGCACTCATCTAATGACTTCATACAACACCAATGCATTTGGATAATGTGAAAAGAAATAAGTAAATTTGTGGAAAATTATTGTCAACTCTTGTATCACAGAAGTGTGTTCAAATTCTGGCCAAGTTCAGTACCCTGTTTCAGGAAGAAAAGCTGCCTCTTGCAGCCTAAGACTGTAACCACAGTTTGCTGCAAATGCTGACAGTCCTACAAGATCAAGATTCAAAAAGACTTTATAAAGGAAGAGAGAAAAGTGGTATTTTCTTCACCTCAGAGATCTTGGATTCTGGAGCCATAAGCCGTAAACAACTTGGCCAGGGTCATGTATGCTAAGAATTTCAGAACCAAGGAATTGAATTTAGAATAAGTAAATTATTGCACAGTGCCTTTACCCCAAGTCACCTTCCATTTCAGATAAAAATCTTCACTACAAGGAGTTCCTTTTTTGTTCTGAAAGTCTGGTTTTAGATGTGCATGCTTTTCCCACTCAGTGCCATGCTTGGTAAAATGTCAAAATGCAGTTTTTATCTACAATCTTTTGTTGTTATAAGCCAGCTGAAACATTCTTTAAAACTCCAAATTTCTGGATGACTGTTTAGGAGAGAGATATTTCGGATGGGGAAGCCCAGAAAAAGAAGGAGGGAGGCAGGAAGGAAGGCAGGCAGGCAGGCAGGCAGGAAGGCAGGCAGGAAGGAAGGCAGGAAGGCAGGCAGGAAGGAAGGCAGGAAGGCAGGAAGGCAGGAATGCAAGAAGGCAGGCAGGCAGGCAGGCAGGCAGGCAGGAAGGAAGGAAGGAAGGAAGGAAGGAAGGAAGGAAGGAAGGAAGGAAGGAAGGAAGGAAGGAAGGAAGGAAGGAAGAAGGCAGAGAAAGAAAGAACTTTGATTCTTTATGAGACATTTTTTCACACCCTTTTCTCTTTCATTACATAGTCTTTTGGCTGAGATGGAAAAGATTTGGGAAGTAAACACTGAGTAAATGTTCTCAGCTTTGTGTAAATTGAGTGTAATGCCATGAACAGTACAGCTATGCCTAAGTGATGTGCAAGAGGTCAGAATCAGATCTCTTGTAGATGCAGAGTTGTTTTTTCCTTCCACAGACCATTTCACCTCCAAAATATTAATTCCATTTCAATTTTTGAATTAAATTGATTTTTCTTGTCATTTTTATTCAAGCCAGAAATATTGTTCATACTTTGACAGAATAGTTGAGGTTGAAAGGTAGTCTCTGGGGAAGTTAAAACTTTAGCATGGGTTATTTGTGCTAGATATTTTTTGGATGGTAAAGCCGGTATTTTTTTATTGGGACATGCAAGGTATAAGTCTTTCTCATATATCTGTAAACTCTGATTGGTTTAATAGTCATTAAATTCATATAAAGACATTTTAACATATATATAGATTTAAGATTCTTGGTCTCAGTGCCGTTACCACTAAGAGAAGTTCACTAACAGGAGTTCAATGGATCTCTTCTCTCTCCATATGACAACCTATTTAGTCTAAAAAGTTTTCATTAGTGTTCTGGTTTGGCTTTGCTATTACACTACGTATATTTGCTTGCATCACCTGTATGGAATTTGGTGTGAGTAGCCAATGTCTGTTAGAAGAGGGAGAGCTGCAGGTCCTACAGTAAATTCACCTTTCTACAGGGATCCCACCTTTGCCCAGGTAAATGCACTCTCTGATCACAATATTAACAGTGGCTCTAGTGGTAATGTTAAGGCTAAAAAACTTTTATTTTTTGAATTTAAATTTTTTAGGTATTCTTTCTTTGTATTCTTGGATTTAGAACCCTGCTGAGATAGTAAGATCACAGGAACATATTTGGGCGTAGTGATAGTCTTAATGAGTTATTTTAAAGATAAGGAACAGGCAGGGAATGAAATAAATGCTCAAATGCAGTCATGTGAAAAGTTTCTCTGCCATAGATGATATAGAAATGAACTGTAAAATTACTTTTCAAAGACTTTTTTTTCAAAGACAGAAGGGGGAAAGTCTATATCAACATAGGCATATCAAGCAGCATTTCCAGGGCCACAGCACACACTAAATCAGATGTTCTAGCCAAAGCACCAGTGTCTGGGGTGGAATGGTACCATAGCATAGACTCCAGTGGTTCTTCTCAGTTCCTAGAGCAGTGTAGGACCGGGAGGCCATGGGGATGTTAAGCTCTCAGCTATTTGAATTCCAGGATATCCATCTCTATAATTCAAATTCTTTGCAAATGCTCGCAATTGAGCATAAGTAGCAATGATCCATAAAAACTCCCTGCCGAAAAAAAATATATTATAGGAAGTTGGACTTAGAATGATGTTACAGTGACATAAAACTGGAGTGGCACCATAAGAATGAAGAGAGTTTTACTCAACTGTAGGTTTGACATATATCTGAAGTAATTATTAAGTTCTGTGAAACTGGGAATTGGGACATGAACAAAGGAGTCATTGAAAGTATATTTCTACAAATAAGCAGTGGAACAGCATAACTTTGTTTTAATGCACCTGCTGAATTAGATTAATTCTTCAAGCAAATTGTTTTAGCTCTAAGTTTCATCAAAGTTCACAAGACTATGATTCAATAAAGGACCTAGTCATATCTTGTGAGTTAAATATTCTCAGCTTTAGTTCAGAAGTGTCTGAAATCCATCCAGTAGTAGCAGATCAAGCAAAATAATTTCATGATCTCTGTGAATAACAGGTAATTCTGGAATCAATGGCATGAAGAATATTTAATGTACTACATCGAAATTAAATTGCATCTTACATTTTAATTCTGAAGAACATTTTCCATTGTGAACGTGGAGCTGGTCTAGGAGAACACAAATGAAGTGACCAAAGATCCAGGACACTGAGTCTAGATCCATAGCCAAAGACAAGTGATTTTAGAGCCACAAATAGGAAGAGAAATGTCTCCCTAAGCAGACAAAATGAGAAAATGTAGAGGGGGAGAGCTGTGTGAAGGTTACCCAGCACATGCTTCTTTTAAAACATCATGACAGGAAGAGCAAATGGCAATGGCAGAAGAAGAAATGGATATTGGATCATGTTGTCCACATGGTGTTGGGCCAATGCAATAGCTCTGACTCTACAGAGCTCTAAAGCTGCGTCTCGTTGTCCACATACTCAGCCAAGGATCTAGGGAGCAAAGAGCTACAATTTCCTGCAGTTCAGCTCCACATCAGAGGGAATAGATTTAGTACCACAGGGGAACTGAATTCTTTAAAAAGTTCGGGTTTTTTTTCATTATTGTCCTTGTGTCTTTGCTTTCCATGTTCCACAGAAACATGCTGAGCATACAGTGGTTATGTAGCATTACCAGGTGGGAATGGAAAGCTTTACAATTGTTTTGCACAGCTACAAACACCCACCAAAATGTACAAGACAATAGAGAATCAGATCCTCACAGTAACATGGTTTGTGGACAGCAGCAAGCTCCTGTATTTAATGTTTACCATTCTGGCATCATGGCAGGGTTCCTACATACTGCCTTGACTGTGGCACAGTGGTGATCAAGCTCATGTTTACAGGTCACTTATTGTTTAACAAAATTCCCCTGAAAGGACACCAGTTTACATGCATCATTAAAGCTCCATCAGCACATTACACAGCTCCAGGTTGTAAACCAAGCCAGATCAGGACCTTTCACTCTTTAGATGGATGAAAGTAATGATGCCAGCAGTGACAGGGTATGTATCGTGATTAGGCATTGTGACCAGGAGACAAGAGTTTTGAAAAATGGTCTTCCAAAGATGATTTCAGGAAACACAGCAGGTGCTGGAAACTTTTCTGCATCACTGAATCTGTTTTATTGACTCCAACATTTCACTGATAAATGTGATTGCACTTTTCCCTCACTCAGCAAGTATAGTGACTGGCAGAGTAAAGCAAACTTTAGCATCTGTGTTTATATCCATTGATCAGTGTCTTGTAAGTGTTATGTCACTTGAGAATCTTTATGAAAACAGATAATTTATAATGGCAGCTGATAAACTGCTATCCATCTTACTGCGATGTTAATGTAAGTTGTTTTATGTCCTTCATTGCCAACCAGAGTACTCAAGTTTATCCCAAATAGGGATGAAACTCTTTAATTTCTAAATAAGTAATTTAAGGCTTGCCTGCATTTGTAATTCTTTAAATACACTCACCTTCTCCTCAGGATCTTGTTATGCATAAATGAGTTTGGGTCCATATGAAAAGATGCTAAGTTCTGTAATGAGGTCAACTATTGTCATAGCAGTGGCAGGCATGCAGAAGGAGAGGTGGCAAAGGTCTATAAGGGAAGACCAAAAAACCTTCCCACAACCGGAGGAGGCAAGGGCATCAGTGGAAGGTCAACACCCACATGAGTAAACAGTTAACCTTTTTCAGGATCTCACTTTTAGAGAAGGTGCATGCAATGAACTTCCAGAAGAGAAGCCTCATGGAATTACGAATTACTTTGAGTTTCAGGTGTAGTATAGAAATTGAAGGGGTTATATACTTATCAACAATCTGGATGCAGTAGTTGAATGCACCATCAGCAAGTTTGCTGATTAAACCAAACTGGGAGGTGCTGTTAACTCTCTTGAGGGACAAGAGCCCTTGCAGAGAAATCTGAGAGAATGGATCATTAGGCTTTGATTAATGGGATGAAATTTAATAAGTCAAAATGCCAGATTCTGCACCACGTAGCAACGTCAGGCACAAAACTGGGAGTGAAGTGCCTGGAGAGCAGCCCTGCAGAGAGGGTTCTGGGGGTGCTGGTTCACAGGAGACTCAACAGGAGTCAGCAGTGTGTGCCCTGGCAGCCAGGAGGGCAAATCTCATCCTGGGGTGCATCAAACACAGCAAGACTGATGGTCCAAAGAGGTGATTATCCCACTGTATCCAGCATTGTGGGTCTCAAATACCGTGTGCAGTTTTGGATCCTGCCATTGAAGAGGGATGTGAAGGTTCTTGAATGTGTTCTGAAGAGGGCACCAAAGCTGGGGAAGGGACTGGCAGGAATGTCCTCTGAGTAGTGGCTGAGGGCACTGGGCTTGTGTCGCCAAGGGGCGACCTCACTGTTTCCTACAGCTTCCTGGGGAGGGGAAGTGCAGAGGGAGGTGGTGAGCTCTTCTGCCTGGTAACCAGTGCTAGGACACATGGGAATGGCTAAAAGCTGCATCCATCAGGGAAGGTTCATATTTGACATGGGGACATTTTTTTACTGGGAAGGTGGTCAAACCCTGGAACTGGCTTCCTGGAGAGGTGTTTGATGCCCTGTGCCTGTCAGTGTTTAAGAGAGTGTTTAAGGACAATGTTCTTAAAGCCATGCTTTAACTTTTGATCAGCTCTAAAGTGGTCAGGCAGTTGGACTAGATGGTCAGTGCAAAAAAAAAGTCAAGGTATAAAAAGTCAATGTACAAAAAAATAATTCTACAACCTAGACTTTATCCTTCAAAATCTGAATTGTCTTTAATGTGACAGTAACCACTGCAGAGCTAACTTTTCTGTTTTGTTAACTCTGAGCTCATCTCTGTATGTATTGATATTCTCAGCAGGTTTTGTTCTGGACTTTGAGCCATTTGTTACTTTGTTGAAAGATACACAGCTAGTTTTAGCTTGGAAATTGAAATCTAGCCTATATTTTTATTTAGCCTGAAAGGGGGTAAGTCAGTTTGCTGTTATACAGTGCTAATACACTCTCCATCTGTTCACTTGGGGATTATTTTTCCTGCGTGTTGTCAAAAGACTTTTCTGCTATTAAGGCAACAGCATGTGTAGCAACTCCTTCTAGTTTACTTTTCTTGATTCAGGTTTGGATTGAGTAAATCAGGACACTACCATCTTAATTTTAAATTAAGTAGCAAATTCCATGCTTCTTTTCAAGTGATATTCTGCTGTGATGTTGATAAATTGTTAACCCGTAGCCCAAGAAATACACTATTGCTATCTCTAGTTAGTCTTTGGGTATTGTAGGGAGTATGCAAGGCCACAGACTTGTCAGGCTTGGACTATTTTGAGCCCTGTCTCAAACTTTGTTTAGATGAAACACCTTTTTTTTTTTTGATGGCAGGAGTACCATGCCTAGTTCATTTTACTTTTGCTTATCTTCTTATGCTACAGTCCCATTTTATACAGATATTAGTAAAAAGTAGTTACCTTACGTGGAATGAGGTATTGATAACTAACATAATCACAGAATCATCACAGTTGGAAGAGGCCTTCAAGACCACCTAGCCCAACTGTGAACCCAGCACCACCATAATTGCTTAAATCACCTAAATCATATCCCAAAGTGCCACATCCAGACGCCTTTTGTAAGAATCAATCCTTATCTCCCCTGGAAAAACTTAATGCCATTTCCTCTCACTCTTTTACTTGAGACATGGCAGAAAATGCTGACCCCTACTCCACTACAACTCCTTTCAGGCACCTGACCCTCCTTTTCTCCAGGCTAAACAACCCCACTTCCTGCAGCAGCTCTTCATAAGACACGTTTTCTAGACCCTTCCCAACTTTAATTGCCCTCTTTAGATGTGCTCCAGCACCTCAATGTCCTTTTTGAAATGAGTGACACAGAGATGGACACAGTACTTGAGGTGCAATCTCCCCAGTGCTGAGTACAGTGAGACAATCTCTTCCCTGCTCCTACTAGCCACACTATTCTGTATGCAGGCCAAGATGCCCTTGGCCACCCAGGCACACTGCTGGCTCATATCCATCCATCTGTCAACCAGCACCCCCAATCCCTTTCTCCTGAGCAGCTTTCCAGCTGCATTCCCCCCGCCTGCAGCCATGCATGAGGTTGTTGTGGCCCAAGTGCAGGACCAATAACAATAATGGTGGTGCAGAGAAATGCACAACTGGCAGTTGTTCAGCAGTCCTGAAAGCAGGGAACATGGGATTCTGGGCAGAGGGATACAGGCATGGGAGGATACAAGACACTGACTGATACAGGGGACCCCAGAGTTCTAAACAACTCACCATCAAACAAATAAATTCAGGACTGGAGCTAGTCAAAACTGATTCTAGGGGTACCAAAAAAATCAAAGATATGCAAAAATTACGATATATAGTAAATTATATGTGCATGAAATATAGTAAAAGTAGTATAGTAAAACATATAGTAGATGTGGCATGGAGTTGCAGACCAGAGAAAAACAAAGGTTTAAAAGTATGTTAGGACAATGAAAAATTACACCAAGCAGATCTTTCAGTCAGGAAGAAGCCGCTGGCACTGTAGTCCTCCCAGCAAAGGAGAGAATGCTGACGACTTGGCATCCTTGCTCTCCTGTCCCCAATGCCCCCTCCCTCCTGCTCAGACTGAAGCTGTGATCTCAGCTCTGCTAACATTAGCACTGATGACAGAAAAGTGCCTGCCCTGCTTTGAGGTCATGGTTACATCTTTCACAATAAAGTACATCTCAGTGCAAGAAACACTGCCAATTTTCTTTGACTTTTCAAATAGAAAGTCCAACAGCAAATTTGGTTTTCATTACAGCCAGTTCCACTCTGAATGGATCTGAAGACTTGAGTCAAAGGTGTGATTGTTGCTGTACTGATACCCAAACTGCTCTGTATGCATGCATATGTTCCTCTCTCAGAATGGAAAAAGAAGAAAGGAAAAAAGCCCCACCAACTTGATTTGTTGAGCATAATTGTATGGATAATCTCAATCCATTACTTTGTGCCAGAACAGTTTTCCATTCACACATCCATCTTCTCTGAAATAGAAAACTATTCTTACATTTTATTCACATAATGGTTTTGATAGAAAATCTGTTTTGCTGCAGATGAGGGCCCTGGAGGTTTTTGGTCTACTGTAATACATAAGAGCTGCCTGACACTGCAGCATTCATTCTCTAGTGCGATTGCCTAGCAGGGCTAAAAGCACTGATGTCTTTTACAGTTCTGGTATTGCCATTATCCATTTCAATAGGGTTTAAATGTAAAAGTGAAATTGATGGTGTTAAAGCATGAATTTCAATCATGCTAAGAAAGAAGATATTGATGGGAGCCAGCAAGGGAGCTCTGAACAAAAATATTGCAAGGAAGAAGCTGAAAGGCTGATTACTATAAGGCCAGTGACTCTGATTTCAAGTTACAGAGCTGCCAGACATTAAAAGATATCTGCCCATGTTACATAACTCAGGACAATGTGTGTTTGTCCCTGTAAGTATTATGGGTCTCCTTCCTTCTCGCTGAGGTGGGACTTCATGGGAAAAATCTTCAAGTCTTAGTTCAGCTTTTTATCTGAGATTTAAGATGTCCCTTCTCATTATTTTTTGTGGTAGGGGTGGTTTCTTGTGGCTACAGACTACCCCTGTTCTTGTTAAAATTATACCTTTGTAATTATAGCGCAGCCTTCTGTCAGAGGCTGAATCTTTATGGACCAGTAGAAGAGACACTTTGTACCATATAATTTACAAAGAACACTGTAACTCAGGGTTAGGAAAACTAATGAGAAAGCAGTAAGAGTGTTTTGCAGGGCCTTAACGAGCTGGATTTTAATTTTCAGAGCAGAGAAGCAGAGCTGTGAGCAACCTTGACACAAATTGAAAACAGAATCACAGAGTTCTTTCTAAACAAACTCCCTTTCCTACCTTCTCTTAGTCTGATATTCCTGCTGCCATACCTCCACTCTGTGTTTTAAGTTCCAGTCCCAGTTTTCTCCATCTACAGCTTGTCAGCCTAGAGTGGGAGAAAAATGCCTGTAGGATCAATACGTTCAAACCGCTTGAGGAAAGAATTGTGACAATGTACCAAAGAAATTTTGAGGCATAGTGACTGATAAAAGTTCCTAGCAAGAAACTGTAATAATGTCTGTAAAGTGGATTTTTATACAGTATTTCCTTAGGGACCCCCTTTCTTATCAAAAGATATCATTTTATGATAAATATCATTATTTATGTTGAGCAAAGCATTTCTATTGTACTCTTAATAAAAAGTCTTTTTCCCCTGAAAGTGCTTTGAGATGAATGTATACTAGAGTGCAAAAACATGATTTTATCTTTATAGGAATTTCTCATGAATAGTCTTTGAAAATGTGTCTCTCAAGGTGCAGATTCTCCCATTCTCTCTGCATTGTTTGTATTTATCCTCTCACCAATAACATTTGCAGCCAAGGATTTCTGCAAAGTCAAATCATACCATTTTGAATTAAATGTAAAATCCTTTGAGATGGACCTCTTCAGCAGGACGGATGTAGCTCTAAAAAAAAATAGATCCATTTTGTTTCAACAGGAAGGTGATGAAGGTTCCATCTAATCCCACCTGCCTATCTGACCCTGCAGTCACACCCAGTAGCAGCAGTCCTTCTTGCAAGCATGCTGTAAAGGTTTGAAGTCTTAGCCTTGGGGCTGGACTCTGCTGGATAAACCCACAAACACCAATACTAAAAACTCTGAAATGTCTGACTGGTCACATACAGCTGAAAATTACTTCCCTGTAAAACCAAACCAGCACTTTGGTTATGCGCTCTCACAGTTAAGGATTTAACCCAGAGTGTCCCAGCATTGCAGACCAAGTCTATGTCAAACTGCATTTCATGGTTTCAGGTTTTCAAGATAATTAAAAGGATATAAATATAATACTGAAAAATGTATAGCTGTTTCATATAGCAGCTCCTAATCTTATTTACTTTATTGCAATATTAATCATAATAATATACTGTACTGGTCTCATTTGGTGAAGCGAAGTGGCTGGGAAGCCTTTCTCACTGAAGAGAGATTTGGCTCCAATAGTACTTGAATTTTGTAGCTCTCACACTCACAGCAATTTTACTAGTCATGTGTTCTTCATTTTTTAAGCTAATAAGTTTGGTAATATTCTGGGAATGTAAAGCAAGAGATCTAAAATACTAATTTAAGTTACAAAGACATGCAAGCATTTCTACAAGCTTATTCAGGGCAGCTAAATTAGCTCCTGAACAGAGATTGTATTAATATATTCCTGACTTTTTGTCTGAGTCCCACTTGTGTCATGTGAGTTTATTCAGCACATGGAATAAAATCTGTTTTGAGGGTCTGCCAGCAGCTAGCATATCTGTAGCTCCCAGGAAAAGAAAATGGAGATATCCAGGTACATCTGCAAGTAGAAAAGCATATACAAAGTCCATCTGGACCCTGTATTAAGAGATTATTGACAAAGCACTCATGCATCTAGACTATAAGCAACCCTAATATTTGAGGGAGCTCTTTGAAAAGTGAGAGATAGAGAGACCTGAGACCATGAATGAAAATAAAATTCGATACCTTTTTTATCTGTGCTGCTTTAGCACTAGGTATGTTTTCGAGAACAACCTTGCAAATAATGAGCAGGTATTTCTTGCCCAGGCAGGTTTATGATATGAAGATATTATTGACATTTCTATAGAAATCGTTACTAACATTCAACCTGGAAATTACTGGTTTGTATAAGCAGGGTAAATAGTAATACATGTTGAAAACTATCTGATCTAGCCTAACTTGTTAATTTACAAACCCATATATGTTTTATTAATGCCCATTTCTTCCCATTTTCACTGTTTACATGTGTGTTTATACATATACACACACAAAATCTCAATTACAACTTTCCTCCTGGGATGCATTGAAGTAAATGGAAAGTGGCTTCTTTTTCCAAATACTCTGCATCCTTGAGAGAGGCAGAATTAAATGGAGGGTATGGAATGGTACTATGGAAAGCAAGAGTATGCATGTATTTATGCATAGATGTTCAATTTAAATTTTAATAGAAATTAATAATTACACAAATAATAAAACATCTGATGTGGGTGTGGGACAGTAGTCTAATATATAAGCATAGCTGAGCTTCTGAAGCTTCAGCCATCCTCATTCATATTCATCCAGTGCTAACCAGACAAATAATAACCTTATCACCTACTTTAGTAATCAAACAATGGAAAACCAACATCTGGGACTTTTGACTGAAATGGAAAGTAGTTTATTATTGTGTTTATTAGCTGGAGTATGAAGGACTCAGATGTGGTGACATAATGAGTGATATTCTAACAAATTTCTGAAATTGGATACATAAGCATTGTGATGAAACTAGAATGAGCTGTTTCGGTCTCTCATTGGCTTACTGTATCACCTATATCTTTGTCATAGAATCATTATAGCATGGCCTGGGTTGGAAGAGACCTTAAAGACCATCTGGTTCCAACATCCCTGCTGTGGACAGGGATACCTTCCACTAGACCAGGTTGCTCAGAACCCCATTCAGCCTGGCCTTGAACACTTCCAGGGATGGGGCATACATGGCTTCTCTGGGCAACCTGTTCCAGTGCCTCACCACCCTCACAGTAAAGAATTTCTTTCTAATATCTAATCTAAACCTACTGTCTATCAGTTTGAAGCCATTCCTCCTTGTCCTGCTACTGAATGCCCTTGTAAGAAGTCCCTTTTCACCTTTCTTGTACCTCCCTTCAGGTACTGGAAGGCAGCAATTAGGTCACCCCAAAGCCTTCTCTTATGAATCTTATGATCTTCTTATTAAGAGAATCTTACCTGCTCTTATATCTTATGACTTATTTTTGCATGGTAATGCTACCTTGCACTGAATTTGACTGTCATTGTAGCTAAAGTACAGTAATAGTTCATGGATGTTATTAATTATTATATTTCTCCAGGGAGAAAGTACTAGGGGACTATTAGGTGCATATGTTAATTGTGTCTGTATTGCTTAGCTTCATTTACTGGATTTTTCCTGTGATATACATTAATAGACTTCTAATAGACATGGCTACATTTTCAGAAAGAGGGGGTGTAGCTGTGTAGAATAATTTTGAAGATAGGTAAGCCACACGTGAAGCATAATATGAAAGCAAAACACGTGCCTGAGCTGAGGCAGTCACCAAATTAGTGTTTTGCCCCTGTCTCTGATCTCCCATGAGTTCAGTGTTACTATACTAAACATATAATAACAACATATTTGAGTATGACTGGATATGATAAATTCAGAGCTTGGGAAGCTTTTTACCGTTAACATGCTCTATTTTCTGAAATCTGAACACCATGCCCAGAAAGACAAAAAATAAGGTAGCAAGAGTCAAGGTTCTTGCTTGATTTTTGGGGTTCTTTCTTCAGCATAGACAGCACTGTAGCATATATGGACATTAAAATCTTCACCTTTTCCAACAGCCTCAAGGGAGCACTGAAACATGTCTTTCCTGTCTATCCTCTGCAGGGAATTACTGGAACGCAGCTTCTTTCGTTACTTCATCATCTTACCTCCACTTCTCCACCTTCCAAGGGGAAACCAGTGCAGACATCTCTTTCTACTTCAAAACATCGGCCTCAGATGGGGTGTTTCTTGAGAATCTGGGGAACACTGACTTCATCAAACTGGAGCTGAAATGTAAGTATATGCTTCCTATTACTATTCTTGGCACCTGAATTGGGTTTATGTTG
This sequence comes from Aphelocoma coerulescens, assembly GCF_041296385.1. Classification (NCBI taxonomy): domain Eukaryota; kingdom Metazoa; phylum Chordata; class Aves; order Passeriformes; family Corvidae; genus Aphelocoma; species Aphelocoma coerulescens. The sequence goes on along the minus strand of NC_091015.1, from coordinate 59,083,256 downwards.
AGTAGGTTTAAAAAAATGTGTACCATTCAGTAAAATGTGTAAGCTCTCTAAATCCTGGAAAAACTCCCAAATCAAGCTGCTTGACATATTTTCAAATTGCCTTTTGTGAGAGGAGTGCTTGAAGTATATTTGGATTGTTTATTGAGGGGAAAATACAAAGAAGAATAGAACTGGTAACATCAATTACAAAAATGACACTGACCTGAAAAGGGTTTTCAAAATTGCATGTCAGAATTATTTCTTAAAAATTTATGTCTTCAGCTCTGTGTGTTTTTCTATTTTACTTCATGGTTGCTTTGGAAACAGGGGAAAGAAGGAAAAAAAAAGAGACCATCCTAATCAGCACTGCGAGGAGCCAAAGAGCTGAAAACTTGCATATGATATTTAAAAGCCATAAAAAATCCCATAAAAATAAATCTTTATCAGCATTATCTGTTAATAAAATCGCTGATCTGAGAAAGAGGGTATAATGATACCAAGAGGCAAGTCAATTTTATTATTTAAACCATTTTAATGGCCCAGGGGCAAACTTTCCAAAGAAGGTGCTGAAATCCTCAGCCGCACCTGAATTCTGCTTAGTGGAATTGAAGCAGTTGAATTAGTGGGATGTTTTATGCCTCCTTTGTTCTCCCTTGACCCTGCCATGAACGGGAGCAGCGAGAGGCCCTCTGTGAGATGTGTGGCTGTTATTGCAGCCTCTAGCAACACATTACAGCCTCCCTGCTCTCCAGCACTGGGGCACTGGGAAAAGCATGTGGGCTTCCTTTTGCTGCAGCAGCTACTCATGGATGCCAAGGACCCAGTTCTAAATGTTGATACACAAAAGTCAGTGAGTCATTAATGTTGAAAGAGAAGCAATTGGCTTATGGACCCTAAATAATCTATTTTTTTATGCAGATTCATTGTGATTTACATATAGTCACCTAATTTTTAAACAAACAGCCATTTTCAACACTTTCCAAAGTTTAAACACACAAATCAGAATGTAGAAATTTAGGAACCACCAAGAGGCTCCTTTAAAATGCATTTAAATTTTTCCCTCCAGGAAAATAAAATGCCAAGTTCCATTTGGGTGCCTTTTTTTCTTTATTTCTACAACAAATGTAGTTCACATTGCTTAATCCAATTTCTCTAATCTGCAACTTGTGCAAATCAAAATAGCTCCTATTGAGTCTCAGGGAATAGTCTTACTTGCTTTTCCAAGGGGCAAAGCCTTTTAGTAGTAAAGTGGCAGCTACTTCTAATTTCCCTTTGAACTTAAATAGTACTTACAGTCAGCTGAGGTGGGCATCTTCAGAGCTTCTTGCTCTTCTACTTTATGGAAGGTGTTCTCAGCCGCTGCAATCAGACCAACCATGCTGTTGTTCACTTAGCTAAAAAGTGATAATATCAGTGTATAAAGGTGACTTGGCAGCAAAAAAGTTATTTTTAACTTGGTTCAGGGGACATAATAATCATGCTGCAGTGGCTCTCTGAATAGATGTATGAGTTCAAGAAAGTAAGTGGCAGTGTTCTCAAAGTATCATTAAACAGGACTTTAATTTTAAACCTACGCTTGAGATCCGCTGACTTTTCTGCGACCTGGCATATGCATAAATTCGACCTCTGCCTCATGTCCCTGAATCTAAACTTTAGATTATAAATTCTTGATGGAAGAAGTTGAAATATCATCTGGAAGAAAAGATGTAAAACAACTGTAAGAACTATGCAGACTGTATTTGCTAAAAAGTACAAAGCAGATCATTCAATATCATTGCATTCACTCTAACCGTTCTCTCTGGAAACAATTGCTTGAAATTTTCAGCGCCCCAGGAGAAGGCCTTTCTATGACTTAAGTGTTCTACAGGTCACAGCTGAAAAAGCTTTGAACACTGTGGGTTTAGTAACAAAGAGAAACTCACCCTCTCTTCTGAATTACACATTTATTAGTGAATGTTTTACATATTTTTAGGGGTGTTTTGTTCTAGTCTGCACTTACAGTTTTCTGGAATTCATTTAAATGAAAAGTTAAGTTTCAGAATTTCAGAGGTACCTTACATGGCTCTACAGTTGACCCTGCTGCTTCTTAAAAGTCTGTTTCCCCTTTACAGAAGTCCTGTAAAATTAATATGTGAATTCGTTTCTTAATAGGAACATAAATTTAAGTCGGTAAGGTAATTACAGAATTATCTCCAAACTGAAGAAGCTTTCCTATGGCAAGCTGCTTTTTAGCTAGCCCATCACATTCTCTAATAGAACAGCTATTTTGTATTTAAGGTTTTTTACATAATGACCATCACCACATATTTATTGAAAGCTGTTGTGCTTCACCCAGTGGATTGCTTTTGTCTGTTCATTGCCTTCAGTTCTCATTGGAGAAGGATGACTTCCTACAAAGCCTCTTCTTGATTTCTTTACTTTTTACCATTCCAAAAGGAAAATGCTAAAATCAGTGTCCTGCAAGTACAAATTCTATATCCTTTTTCCCTTATGTGTAAAATACCTGTGTGTACCTATAACACATGGTTAATGATGTATAAGCTTAGCTCTAGAGACCAGGAACTGAAAGGTTCTACAGTATCCAGTGTTTTAATCAGCTTGCTGCACTTGGTGAGCGCATTAGGGAAACAAATCATTCAGTCTATTAAAATTCTTAGCTTCAAGTCTTTAGAAAGGAGTTTGCATGTTTTATTCTGAACACAAAAGTTTTTACTAGGAACACTCATTAAATTATTTTACTGGTGTGCTGTCTTTGAGTCTAATAATTCTTAAGTCTTATATTGTCTTGGGGTCTAATTGCCCAGATTTTCTAACTCTCCAGATTCATGTGAAAAAGAGGTGACATTTGCAGTATTTTGAAGAGTAACTTCATGTGCCTTCAGCAAAGCCCCAGATTGCCATCTCTGAGGAGAGGGGGGGATACAGGAAGGGAGGGAAGACCGTGTTTCTCTGATTTCAGAAACAGCTTTTCCAAACAGCTGACAAGGAAGTCTGTCAAGAAAAAAACAGGGATAAAATGCTACTATGAATGTGGCTGAAGTCATCAGCTATTCCATTTATCAAGCAACTCCTCTGGCAGGCTTGTACTTGTCACCATTCATGGAGCAGCTGACAGAGATGTAGAATTACCTGAAGCCTCAATTTTTACATACACCAGTAAATCTATTTTCATAGCTGGCTAGTCAGCTGACAATAGCTAGGATTGCTCAGAAAGGTGGTAGTTGAATAAGGTATTAATTTTTCTGTAAGGCAGGGCTTCCAGAAACCATTCATATCTGGTCAAAATTTCCAGATGTTTTTAAAATTAAAACTGGTTTTTAGAGTGAGAGAGAGGATGCTTTCTCTTTTAGAGCTTTCCTACATGGTTTTGTACATCTATGAAATATGGACTTGAGGACTTTAGAGTTATGACTATGAAAATGAAGCTACTTCATACCTGAGATGTTTGTCAAATAGATCACATTTGAATTTTCTGTTTGAGAGATATCACAAGTTTTGGAAAAGATGTATTCCTGAAAGCAAATTTTGAAGGGGCATATTTGCGGTAATTTGGGAAGAAGCATGTACCATCACTGTTTCCAGAAAACTCTCTCAATGACACTGTCAAATAATTCTAATGAAAAAGACATTCTGCTCACTTCTGTAGCTCCTCTCACCCAGCACCTCCAAGCAAGTCACAAACCCTAATGAATTGTGTCTCACTCTTACTGTTCTGAAGTAAGTAAATAGCAAGTCACTTTAGCAACAGAAGAAAAAAAATGAGGCTTAGAGATAAAGGTCAGCTTGTGTTCGATCCTGGCATTAACATGTAAGAGAGGAAAGATCTTTCTTATTATTTTTTGTAAAATGCTAGGAACATTTATAACCCCTGCATTCAGAGATGTTTCTTGGCTGATAACCCCTAAAAGTGCCCTAAAAGTCTCCCCAAGGAGTGATTGCTGGACTTGGCAGCTGTGAAAGGGATCATATCGAGCAGCTTGCTAATGAGAGCAGTGGCATGGCTTCAGGATGGGTGCACTTGCTCAGTGGACAGAGGATACTCACAGCACTCTAACACCTGACATTTGCACGTGGAAAGTCCCGTGCTGCTTCTGGTGCTCAGCTGTTTCTACGCTAGTTGGTTGAGACATAAGTAACTCCTCTAGAATCAGACAAGAAACAGTGACAGACTAGGGACCATGATTCCCATGGCTGCTTGCTTCTGCCCAGACAGCATTCATTCCTCCATACTAAATGCTCTAACATGACTGATTTATATATTTTCTTACAAATTTTAATAACTCCATCAAGTCATTCTCCAGAGGCATCCTAAAATGCAATTCTACCATATGAGTTTTCCACATGATGCTCAAAGTCCCACATGTTAAAGTAAATGCAGCCTACGTTTTCCACTGCTTGGTTTTTCACCTCAGTAGGGAAACTGGTGTGGCCTTCATTTTTCTTTTAATTGAGTTGTTATTTTGTTTTCCTAGAAGAAGGTCACTTTTCTGTAAAACACCACCCTAGGAAAGCATGTAGCATTAGCCACATGTCAAAGAATGCATAGGACACTGAGGAATCTCTTCATCTCAGAGGCTCACAAGAAGTTATTAAATTAAATGGAAAAACATTCCATTTCTTCAGGGAAATTTATGACCCAAAGGTTTTTACAGCAGTGCTTGCAAATTCTCTTCCTACTCCAGGACAATATGAAAGCTTCAAACAAACAAAAAGAAAACCTGGTCTGAAGAACTGCAAGCACCATTCTTTGAAAGACAAGATTCTGTTTCAGATGAGGCAGGTGATGAAGAAATGCCTGATATTCAACACAGAAATTGATGACTCATCTGAGAAGACCAGTTCTACCTCTGTCCCAAATTTCCCACCTCAGTTCCAAATTAGCAGATGGGGATGGGTGCCCAGCCTGTCATGTGTGAGAGCAAGTCAAAGGCAGCAAATAAACATTCCAGCTGGGGAACGGGCTCAAACTGACCAGTAGAAAATCTTAGGCACGGGGCTGGGAAATGAATGCCATCAGTAACTCTTCTGTAACTGGCTTGGACTCTGTCAGACTATAGTTACAGGTTGCTTTACTTTGGTCTCCTTCAATGTCAGTATGGCATTCATGACCTTTCACTACACAGTGCATCCTCTCAGCATTACCCCTCTCCTTTCAAGGGTGATTGGACGCCTCTCTCATTGCCATAAATGCCACTTTAACAGTCTTTTTATGTGCAGTGTCTTATAAATCAGTTACAGCTCACACAAAGTTCAAGGTGGGAACTGGTTGGCATTCAAAGAGCAGAGTTGACTTTGCTTTGCACTAAAAACATGCAGTACATGGCAAACCATTGCTGGCACTATCACCCAGTAGTTCATCTCAGGTCTTTGTGCTTATTTCCAGTCTACTTCCTGTTACATGCTGACACTGCAGAGGCTTTGTTACCTTCTTCATGTGTGCTAATCATTTTTCTGCAGAAAGTAAATACTTACTATGCTACACAAAATTGCCAGATGTTATAGGCATATGACAGAAACAAACCTCCTGGGTCCTTGAATTTAGATCCTCACAGTCACAGACAACCACAATGCATAACCTGTGTCTATCTCCCTAAATTTATGCAACTCTCCACTGAAAATAGTTTGAATCTTTGCCAGCTGGACAACTGTTTCAGACTCACATCTCTGTTTTTCAGATGTCTTCTAATTCTTAACAGTTCGATTTGCATCTTTTCTTTATAGCTATGCATTCTTGTTTCAGTATTGTTCTTTGGCTGAACTAATTGTTTTCACCTCCTAGTATTTACTCTCCCCTTGTATATTTATGGTGCAATCATATCTTCTCTCAGCTTTTAATTGCTATATTAAGCAAGACAAACTCACATAATCTCTTCTCATAAGATATTTTCTCTTGTTCTGTTCTCTGGTTATGCTAATAAGGTTCTGCCTACTCATTGCACCTACAATTCTTCTTTCTTAAACACAGGTAATCAAAACTATCCACATTAATTCTGATAATGGTTTACCAGTGCCCTCTACAATGACATTAATTCTTACGCTACCCAATTGTCCTAGGAATTTTTGCCTGATTATACTGGGATACTGTTTGTTATGTATTATTTTTTGACCTCTCCAACTTTGTGTTACTGGCAAAAAAAAAAAATAAAAAAATAAAAAAATACATATACTGACTTCTTGTGCAAAGGTATTCATCATAATACTAAATGTTACTTGACCCAAACCAAATTAGAGGTCCTCTAATTTTCTGATGACCAATACTTCATCCATCTCATCAACAATCTCTGCAATTCTGTTTTCCATGTCTGCTCTTTTTGGAAGAAAATAAAATATGCTAAATCTGTAACAATTCTCTTCTTCCAAAAACCAGAGGGGTTTTTTGATCAAAGAAGGATATCCATTCTGTTGACTTTAGTAAATCCATTATATGCTTTCATATTGTTTGTGTTCTGCCTCACATTAGTCTATTGATGTCTATTAGTCTAATGATGTCTATTTCACTTGCTGATTTTACTTGCAGTCTTATCTTGATCGACTGCAGGGTAAAATCTGGTCACTAAGTCACTAAAGTTATGGTAATTCCATTAGTTTACATATTCTTTGTAATTTCATGCAGTTTGAAGTAAAAAGTCACCAAAAAACTCTCATCATTTTATACCCTTATGCAGGCTGATGTGTACCAAAGCCAAACACAAATATCTCAGCTTCCCCATCTCAAGAATACATAGATTATGAGAGCATCCAGACAGTTCCTCCTGCAATTTCCACCTGGTGTTCTCATCTTAGGACAAACCTCTTTGCCCATCAGAAAGGAGGGGAGGGGGAGGACACACACGACGACCTGACTGTCTTTTGTCACTGTCACGCTTGTCTTTAATCCAAAACATCAACATCATGCCATAAATTGAAATGCCGTGTGTGAGGAAATCTGAAAGGGTCCAACCAAGCTTCGTTGTTTCCTGAGGCTATGTGGCCTGAATCCAATGGGTCCTCTGGTCCTAAATTATTTAGATACTTTTGAGAATCGTTCTTGTTAGGGAATAAACAGAATCTTGGTACTCTGAAAACTACTTTTTTTCTTTAAGTTGAACTTCTTAAATAAAGTGCTGGCAATTGTTCAGTCTATTGAAATTCTAAATTAGTCTTTATTGGTTTTACCAAGGCAATTCAGTTTTAAGGTAGAAAAAGATTTTCTGTGACTAGACGATTAGATTTAATGAAAGTGGAGGTGTTTTTAATAATAATAAAATTGTATCCATGGTGCTTAAAATATTTATGCAGATGATTAATTCAAATTATGTCAACAGACTGATTCAAGTAAATATAATTATTTTCTCCCTAGGTGTTTGTAGGTGGATGCTAAATATTCATATAGAGTTTTGGCCACAGATTTTTTTAACACTTTGCAGAATTTCATTATGGTTCAAATGGTGGTTTAAAAAAAAATCAGTTTAAATCATGAAGGAAATTAATTCATTTTCAAATCATGTTAAGTTTGGGCTCTTTCTTTCTATCTTGCCTAACAAAACTTGTTCTGAGGACAAGGAAAATGAATATTTCTGCTCACAACTTTTTGTTTAGAAACTTTACACACATATAATTTCTTATGCTTTAAAAGGAAAGAAAAACTTCATGTAAAATTTTGTTTAAAAGTTAGTAAAACTGTAATCTATTTTTTAAGAGCATGAACGCAGTTACTATCACAAGGCTGTGATAACACTATCTTGCATAATTTAGATTTTTTACATCCTCTTGATCTAAATGTCTTGACTTTGTTTTTAAAATAGAGCTTTTTGTCTCAAATCACTGCAGACAGCTCTCTACTAGTATAAAATCTTAGAAGCAAATGCTTTATAAATACATAAATCCTCTCACTCACCCTTTTATGTTTTCCACTGCTACAGCAGGAAACAGCAACAGGTCTCCTGTTGGCTTTACATTTCCTGAGACTCATGCATACTCAAGCAGAATTGTTCACAAAAAGTGGCTAAAGCAGGAGGTCCCTCACTCACATATTGCATCAAGTTTTCTACCTCTAATTACCATGAATTCTGAGAACATATTTTTGTACAACTTCATGATACTTCTGGTTTGCATTTTTAGTAGATACTTTTTCCTGCTGCAGGATAAAAAGCAAACAATACCAAAGATATCTTCTCCCATCTTGGGAAATCTACCCTGGATTTTGGCAACTATAAAATATTACAAGGATATATTCCAGAGCAGAAAATCTTTGACTCAAACTTTTGATAAAAGTTTGAGTCAGCTGGGACACAGTTAGCTGGGTCCATCCACCTTGCCCCCTCACACACACCCTTTTCATATACAGAGTTACTACACTAAAACTAAAATTGAGTCATATTTTTGGATGGCCCTGTTTTATTGTGGTAGTAAAGTGCATAGTGCAACAAAGTCCTTACCCTGATGGTGACCCTGGACAGCCACAGAGAAATAAATAGCCATGAAAAATTGCTTATAAAAGAGGCACTACAAATGAAAAACCTTATACAGCCAGGCAGAAAAATCAATAAATTCATATCATCATGAGCCCCTGCTCTGATGCAAAAGTTTTTCAGTAGCTGCCACCCAGGCACCTAAACAGCTTTACAAGTCTTTGCCACAGTCCACAGCAGAACCTACAGCTAATAAACAAATTACAGAATAAGGAAAGCACCACAGAAGAAGAAGAAAAGGACTCAGGGAATGTGCTTTCATAAAGCACATCACAGAAGAGTGACAGTCTGGATGTCTAGTTTTCAAACCTGCACCAGGCTCTTACCACTTTTATAATGATGCACAATTTACAGTTTTGACTGATTTTTATTACATTCAAATGTGACATATTCAAGAGGGGTGTTGATATCGTTGTGTCTATTTGTAAGCACTTAGACACATTGCTCAGCAGCTTCAGAACTGTGCCAAATTCATAGCTATTTTTCACAGTAAAATAAGCCACTCTCTCCTCTCCAAAAACCTCTCTGATGCTTTACCATGCTCAGACAAAATCTGATGTCATAAACATTACCACCTGCTTTTATATTGCCTTTCATCCAACAAAAATAACTACCAGTTACACAAAACCCTTTATATGCTGCATGGGAGAGCCCTGCTCTGATGTCTCTGCTTCCCCCTTGTTGTGCTGCCTTCTGGTGCATAGGACCAATTCAGTTTCATGGTAAAGTGCTGCAGTTAAAAGGATATAATGAAGTATATTATAACCCACTACAGACAGGAGAACACACATCTCCTCCCCTTTTCCACTCAGTGCACTGACTACAGTTCCCTTTGTGTGAATCATCTGTCACAAAAGAGACCAGGAGATATTGCTGCTGTATTTTTTTTAAGCATTAGTAACTCTCATGAGATGAATCAACAGACCTTCAATGAGTCACTGTTCCTGTTCCTTCCTTCTTTCCAGGCAGCTAAGTAGTTATTGTAAGAGAGCTGGCTGGATGAGAGGTAACACTGATCTGAAATTGTATTTATTGCCTTAAAATTAAAGCAAGTGGGTATTTTTTCAAGTCCTGCTCTAACCGTTTAATGTTTGACTTTAAACAAGTTCTTTCACACATCTTTGGTTTGGTTCCCCAGTTATGCAGTATTTTTTTGTTCTTACTGCCCATGGCTGAAAATTGCTGCATCAACTAAAATACAACCATAAAAGTATGGGAGTTGTTTCCAAGTGCTTATCTACAAGACAGCTGCCGTGCAATTAGCATAACTGAAGTAATTAGTAAATAGTGATAATAAATAATTATCTTCTTAGGGCATATTTGGCCTTTCCATGATCTTTCATGAGAAAATTTGGTACTTTCATTTAATGCAATTTTTTTTATCCCCCAAAGCAATCAAATCTACTGTGTAGGAAGACTGGTATTTGTGTTTGATTGGTTCATTGGCAGTCGAGATTATTTGAAAGTGAGATAAAATAACTTAGTTATTACCAAAATCAAATCCCTCCTTATCTTTGTCCTTACACAGATATTTACTCATTATGAGAAAGGTACTGTACTGAGTTCTGGTTTCCCTTCATAATGAGCTCCAGTAAAGCTATGCATTTCCAAATATTGCAAGTTGTGTAAGTGCTTATGTGCCAGTAGAAGGGGAACTGCTGTCTGTCTACAAGGGAGAGAAGCCAGGACCATTTTTTATTATTATTACCTTGCACCTGGAGAGTTTTTGGGCAGTTTCAGGTAGCCTGTGTGCAGTGTAGTGCAGTACTTCTGAGTCAACTGGTATATATTGAATATTTAAGATTAAAACCTCACGTGAGGATAATGAATTTCAAGGCTCAGCATGATACAATAGGCAAAGGTTATTATATTATCTCTCACAGTAGAGAGAGTCTATTCCAACACAGGCAATGAAAGAACAAAAGAACAGCAAGTCATTCAGCCAGACAGACAGATATAGGAAAATATGTTTGAACAGTCATAAAATGAAATGATGAAAGAATTATTTTAACATATTTAATTCCCATTAATCCAAAGATGATTTGCTCCTGTAAACTGAAACTAGAATTTAGACTTATTGTCTGTCCAGTTGTTGAAATTACTGGTCCAGTAGTAAATCTTACAAAAAGAAGATATTAAAGTATATGATGGAAGAAGGACAATAATGCATTAAAATTCACCACTTTTAAATATACAGCAAAACAATTTATTTGTGTGCAATCTTGTCTTACAATGTAACAACATAGTCATATGCATAAGAAAACAACAGCTCTTGCTGAATCAGGTCAACATTTCTCAGTAGATCTAATTCCCTGTCCATTCTCAAAGAAATGTCACTGCAAGTTTACAGCTGCCAGATGTAGATACTGCACACAGCAGAGACTGAATCAAGTGCCTTCAGGCTGCAGACCAAATGGTGGAGAAAATGAGGATCAAAAATATGAGGATAGACGCTTTAGGGGGTGCTCTTTCCTGAATTCAACAAAGCCTTTTCCCTTATTTTTCATTCTGATACGATTTTTTTTTTGTGTGCAGGATACTTTGAAAATTTCAAGATAAAAGCAAACTGAAAAGGTCATAAGAAACTTCAGACATTCTGAAGAGTTATGTATTCCTAATGAAATTGCACAGGAATTGAATAAATTCTATTCACCATAAATTAGTTTCTTTAGTCTTTGGGGAAAAAGCACACTTGGATTACTATTTGTATTATTTCTAAATATTATGTTATAATTTCTTCCAAACCTTTAATGGTTAAAGCCATTCATCTATACATGTTTTCATTCCTTTACCTTTCATTTAGAAGTTAATTTCCTTTCTCCTTTCTATACATGTTTCTAGACTTCCTATGACTGAAGGTAAAATGTGTTTTAAAATATTTCCTCCAGGCAGCAAGAATTACTGAGAGAAATCAGTAATTCTGTTACAGAATGTCTGGAATCACTAATATTTAACTTTACAGTTATATCATCAGAATGGTAATGCCAATAGCAGTCAGTGTACTTCCTTTTTTTGCAGGGAAGTATTATTTTACCAATACATATGGTAATCTCTCCTCCCCCACATCTCAGGTCCTGAACATCTGGGTGGGGACTGGGGGAAAAAGTTGCTCTCGTTGCAACCCAACTCAGCTTCAAGATCACCTGAGGAACCTGAACAAACGTAGAGCCATGGGATTGACAAGATGCATCCCATGGTCCTGAGAGAATTTCCTACTGTAGTTGCCAAACTATGCTCTGTGATATTTTAAATATCATGACACTCAGGCAAAGTCCCCAATTACTGGAAAAAGGTAAAGAGAACCCTGGAAGCTACTGGTCAGCCTTAACTCTCTGCCTGGTAAGATCACAGAACAGATCCTCCTGGAAGCTATGTCAAGGCATATGCATGACAGGGAGGTGATTAGAGACAGCCAACACGGCTTCACCAAGAGAAAATTGTGCCTGACTAATCATCAGCCAATTCTCTCAGGACTCTGGGAGAACATCTCGTTGGGTCCCATAGACTTATGCACATTCAGGTTCCTCAGATGGTCATGAACCTGATCTCTGCTTACAGTGGGAAGCACTTTTCTCCCCCAGTCCACATCCTGCTGTCCATCCACTCAAGAGGTGTGGGAAGAAAGGTTGTCATTGAAGACTTAAGCAAAACAGATGTTGAGTACCTCAGCCTTCTCATCCATTGTTACCAGTCTTCCACCAGTGTTCATCGGGGATGGGTGCACCTTCTTTGAGCTTCCTTTTCTGATTTACATACCTGTGGAAGCCCTTCCTGTTAGTCTTTGCATCCCTTGCCAGGGTGAGGTTCAGTTTCACCTTGGCCTTCCTCACCCCTCCCTACGCAGCTGTATTTCATATCTGTACTCTTCCCAGGTTTCCTCTCCTTGTCTCCGCTGCCTTTGCATCAGACCCAGATGGATTGTTCATTCTCTACAGAATATCAGCTTGTTCTAAGTTTCAGAGACACACTGAGCCTCACTTGTATTTTATCTTGTGGATGGATTTACATGTGAGAAGTGGGTCTTAAAAACTGTTAAACCAAAGCAATAGCTTTACTCATTCATTTTTCCTTCTCAACCCTTACATGAATGACTGCATAAGATTCAAAAGAGTGTAAATTTTCATGATTTTTCTTTATTTTACTTGTAACCCACAGGCAAATGTAGAGTGTGTCTAGTCTGTACAATGAGTCCCTATGTTAGAGAGATACCTGAGCTGTTTCTAAGATATAGCACATCCACATAAATCAGCACTCAGCTATGCTGGGTTTGATCCTAGGGGCAGTATAGTCTCTCATTAGAACTAATTACTGTTGGCACAGCATCATGCTGATGCAGCTGTGCAGCTTCCAGAGCTGGTTCATTTGGCACTTAGCTCAGGGATCACTGAAGTCTTGGGCATGGATGTGCACTGTCATTTGGTCAAATGAATGAAGCTTCTGCTCATTAGTTCAAATGGACTTTTCATTTGGGAATTAGATAAATGATGAAACCATCCAGATGCTTAGTCCAATTATTGTAAATACAGTCATGATTTTTGACAACTACCTGATTATTAACAGACAGCCAAGCTACACAGTAATTCCTGTATTGCAGTCAAGAAATTTGGATCAGCAATTTCTCTGTTACGTTGCTTTTGTAGCTTTAATTTTAAGTCATGTCCTTTGAGAAGTGGCCTCCTTAAAGCAGATCCTCTATTCCAATATGGCACTTCAGCGTAGCATCTGTAGCCCTTTCCACCTATTTTCTGCAGCCAGGAACAACCTACCAATGCTGTTTCCATGTCAGCATTGGCATGGCCTCTCTCAGCCCTGTGCAAATGAGGTCACCAGGGAAGGTAGTTTAGAGATGACTTTGTAAAACTATCTTTAAACTCAGATATCCAAGTGGGAAAGGTGGACAGGATAGTTACTTTCAAATCCTAGAATGCCTTCTTTTCTATCCAGAGTCTATTAAAGGCAGTGGGAAGGATTCCAATAACTACATATGTCAGACCTGATCTTGACTGTGGTGATAAATTTCATATAAAGAGATATAGACCACTAGCTCTGTCTATCATATCTATCATATCTCTCTTTTGATTAAGTTTTCTTTCGTTTTCAAGCATTTCACTGAATTCTGTCTACAGGTTCAGACAGTGAGCCCTTTGTCAGAGGTGTATTTACAAACTGTCCAAGAAGTTTGGCAGATGTTGCCTTTACAGAAATACAATATTTTCAAGCTGTTGTTTCCTCAGAACAAATATCTGTCTGGCAGATTCAGTTTACAGTTTATAGGTTATTGTTGTAAACTATTTTACAGCCAAGTGAGTGAACTCTGATTCCAGATGTAAGATGGCATTTATGTTCTAAGAATGGGATTTCAGAAGGATTCTAAAGAAGTTAGATACTCCTTCCTTTGATGTAAGTCAACTAAAACATCAGTCAGTCCCATTTGAAGAGTATAAAAATACATTAGGGGAGGTAAGAGAAACAAAGTACGAGGGAAGACATGAAACTATGTGTTTCAAAGAAAGTATAATGGGGGAGAAGGAGAGAAACAGAGATGGGTATACCTTAGAGAGGTGGTTGAGGGGAGGGTTGTAATCCCTCTTACATTTTTTTTACAGTTTATGTGTCTTGAGAACATCCACCTGCTGCTTAGCATCTTGTGAGTACCCACCCATCTGTTAACACCTCTTTCTTTGCTGGCAGCCTCATGATAACTAGAGATCCTAGCCTGAAATTCATCAACAAAGATCAAACTAGAAAACGGGAGAAAAAAGACACTTGAAACACAAGGAGTTCGAGGAAAATGGGTGATCTAGCTGGTCACAGATCTTGAATGCCAGAAATGTCTCTCAGCTTGTTTAACCTGACCTTCCACATAGCAAAGGACATAGAAGTGTTTGCTGCTTCCCCTGCAGCTGACACTCAGAACTTGTGTTTAGCTAAAGCTTATCTACCAGAAAGTCTTGAAAGGAAGGACCAAAGAAACATGGAATCCTACAAACAATGCAGTCACAGAATCATAGAATCACAGAATCATAGAATACCAAGTTAGAAGGGCCTCAATGATCATTTGGTACAACCTTTCTTAACAAAAGCACAGTCTAGAAAAGATGTCCTAGCACCCTGTCCAGCTGAATCTTAAAAGTGTACAGTGTAGAGGAACCTACCACTTCTCTTGAGAGAATATCCCAGTAGCTGATAATTCTCATTGTGAAAACTTTTCCTCTTGTGTGTCCCCAAGAGTAACTTGCACCCATTACCCTTCATCTTTTCCATGTCACTTCCTATAAAAAGGATGGCTCCACCTTCTTTGTAGCCACCCTTTAAATACCAGAACAATGGTGATGAGGACTCCGCCAAGCCTTGTTTCTCAAAGCTAAACAAACACAGTTTTCCCAGTCTTTCCACCTATAGGCTTCCAAGTACTTTGATCATCTTTGTGGACCTTCTTATATCTGTCTTTGTTGAACTTTACAGGTTCTTGTTAGCCCACTCTTCCAGCCTATCCAGGTGTTCCTGCACAGTGGCTCCGTGGTATCCCTTCATTTTTATGGGCAAATGCCTCATAGATTTAAGATGAGGAAAAGGTGAGATCTCACTAGAGCTAAAAAAAACCACAGAAAAAAGAGTGAGAAGGGCATTTTGTTTGCCAAAGATGCTCTTCTGTGTTCTGAACAGATGGCTGACAACATCATGAGACCTCAGAAAATTGAAATGATGAAAGAAACGTGTTCAGATTTAATTCTATGTAATTGTACAAGGCACAGAAAGGGTAAAACTAAGCCACAAGCCTCAGTGTATGGAGTGAATTTATGTAGCAGGAGCACATAAAAAATTCACCCTTGTTCAGTTTTACAAAATTTTCATCTCAAAACCTTGTACTGACTGAATAAATTAAAAGCCACAATTTTTTTTTTTTTTTTTCATAATTAGGCAATTTCAGGCATTTGTTCAAAGTCTGATCCATAGAAAAACTGACTTGGGTTTTATGGTATTTGGTAGACTAAAAAATAAAATTATTATTAGGAAAAGTTCCTTCATTTCTTAAAAAGTGACCATTAAAAATCTCTGGTCATTTTTTTGTGGCTCATTTCCTACACCTTTTTGAAAAAAGTCCTGTGCTGGCTCAGTCAGTCATTGTGAATAAATACTCACATATGCACATGTATGTTAGATATTTTTTTAATCATCCTATTCAAATGTTTGACAGAATAATACCACTGTCACATCAATCAAAGATGTATTTGAGTCAAAGGGATTATATCATGCAAGGATTGTATGTGTAGACAGAGACTTAAAAGTATACCATACTTAGGGAAAAAAGCTAAATAATTGCCAGTCTTCTATATAAGAAGTTACACTGACCTTCTGAACATATTGGATGTTGTATTGGCTCTGGCTGGGATGGAGTTAGTTTTCTCCTCAGCATCCCATATGGTGGTGTTTTTTGGATTTGTGCCTAGAATAGCATTGATACCACACCAGTGTTTTGGCTATTGTTGAGCAGTGCTTGCACAGCGCCAAAGCTTTTTCTCTGTCCCAGTCAGGAGATTGAGGGTAGCAAAGACACAGGAAAGGGACACAGCCAGGACAGTTGATTGTTGACCAAAAGGACAACAACTTGCTCAGCAGTAAAGTTGGCATAGAGGGAAAAGAAGGAGTGGGGGCAGCACAGTGTGCTAAAAGTCCTGTCCAACCTGACCTTGAACTTTTCCTTCCCCTGGCCTTGAAATTCAGGGTCTCAAGAGATGTGAGAAGAGCAATTGCCAGTAAAAACTGAGACAAAAAAATGTTGAGTACCTCAGACTTCTGCCTGTCAGTTGTCATCAGGTCACCTGTCTCATTTTTGAGGGTGTGAAATTTGTCTTCATTTTCTGACTAAAATGCCTGTGGTCAGATATTCATCTGTACCTGTTAAGACCTGCCATCTTACCTAGAAATGTCCCTGGTTGGAAAGTACTTGTTCCATAGAGTGAAAATGGAAATAGTAATGAAGAGTCAGAACCAGCAACATAACTTACATGTGAGACATCCTGTTTGCAGCCTCTGCCCACCTGCGAAGCTCTTCTCATTGACGTATTTCATGGTTTTTTAAGTCCATCAGTAGCAAATACGTTTCATTCACCTTTGGTATGAGAATCATGTTTTTAGGCTGGTTGAGGAAGGATCAGGACAGTCCATAGATACTGTGTTATCTTCTCTAACTTTCAGCATGTCAGTATGTACATGCACTGAAATGGCCTGTTATGAGATTTTGTTGGAAGGCTATTCCTTCCCTGACTGTAAGATTAAATATAAAAATATAGTATTAATTTTTACAACTCGTACTCATTTCAAAGGGAGTGATTTTTTCCAAAAAGTACAAATTTAATTACATGTCTTTTAGGCTGCGACACAAATTCTAGTTTAAAACCATGCACAAAGTTAGACTACACAGGCACAGAACTTCTACTTGAAATATCTCTATTTGCCAATTTTCTCCACTTTCCCTTTTAGAAGAAGAACAACTTTCCTTTAAAGAAATTAGAGGTACTTCTATCCAGAAGACCAAGAGCTTGCAAACAAAGAAACATTCTTGTGGAGGTTTTCAAAAATTCTGAATGGATAATAGTCAAGGTACACAGTAGCAATATTGACAGTGTCATCAGCTGCCTCACAATAAGAGAAAAAGTCTGCTAAGAGGTCCTTATTTTACAGTCTTGTAAACAGACAGCTTTTGGGAAGTAATTCAAGCCTGACAATGAAGAGATCTGAGGCAGTTCTTCAAAGCAAAATTAAAGGAGAATTATACATACAACCTTGAAAATAGACTTGAACACAACATACAATTTAAGTACTAGAGAGGTTTTCCTCTAATTCCTACTTTGCCTGGGTTTAGTGGCAGAACCACTGAAGTTAGAAAACATAAAAACATTAAAACTAAACATCTTTATTTCTATAACAGCAAGCTTTGTCTTATACAGATTTTGCGGCTTGTAAAGTGCAAAAGGCCAAACAGACTAAATCCATGGCTTATAAAAGGCAGTTCATTCAAGAAATTAAATTCTTTTATTCAGCAGAGAACAGAAAGAACAACAGCTTTTTCATTTTTTTCTTTTAGAAGTAGCCAATTTTGAAAAAAATCAATTATATAATAAACTTGGATTGACAGAACATTTTCTGTAAAAAATTTATTTCTCTACTTTCCATTTTCTTAAAAATGCTGTCAGTCTGATATAACCTTGTGAAAATCCATTAGGCCATATACAAAAATATTTCCCACTATTTATCACCACTGTTAGTCATAATGAACATGGAGTTGTGCTTTTACCATAA
The DNA here is from genome assembly GCF_041296385.1 of Aphelocoma coerulescens. Taxonomy (NCBI): domain Eukaryota; kingdom Metazoa; phylum Chordata; class Aves; order Passeriformes; family Corvidae; genus Aphelocoma; species Aphelocoma coerulescens. The sequence goes on along the minus strand of NC_091015.1, from coordinate 59,065,524 downwards.
TTTAATAGCCTTGTGGAGTAAGAGTTTATAATAGAGCTTTCTCAGTTCAACCAAACCAGAAACCGCAGCTGTACTGGAACCTGTAGACCAAATTGGCACCAGAGAGTTTTCAGAGGAATTAAAAGGCTTTTTTATTTTGTGTGTAAAAAAAAAAAAAAAACAATTAATTGTGAAACCCTTGGTTGTCTTTACTTCTGTCTGGTATCCTCATTTGTGAATGCTGTAACTGATAATCCATTCTCTGTTAACCCTTTCATCTGATGTTTTGCCGCCAGAATACAATTTGCAGCCCAAAGATAGATAAACTAAATATCAATAGGAAAGTCACCATTATATTACTTTATTAAAAATTAATTTATATATTGTTACACTCAACATTCAATAATAATTATCAATTATATATTTGCCAAGGATGACCTGAAAGAGTGTCTAGTAGGGCTTAATGGACAGTTGTAAAATTTCTAAACATGTTTTGAATCATACACTATAAACAGAGCACTGTAGGGCTTGCTATAGATCTATTTCTTTTTCAGACATAAAGTGTCACATGGATCTTAACCACAGCATTATTAGTTCATTGCAAGAATTAATTGCCCTTCAAAATCAAAAAAAAATTTAGACTTCTCCACCACTTTTTACCAAGATGCTTATTCCCTGAAAAAAAAATATATAAACTGGAAAGTTGCAGAGTTCAAAGATTAATGGAATTGATTGAGAGTTTGCTGATATTGTCTTCTAAAAGTCTAACTCCTACTCAAGGTTAGAAGGAGCTGAACGTGCTTATAAATTCAGAAAGATGACTTAGCAGTGCATATTTCTATTTGATATGACCCTTACTCTTTAGGAAGCGTGAACGTGTTTACAGTATAAGACTGCAAACGGTGGACACCTTTTGCTCACTATTTCAGCTGCTACAGAGGTCTCCTTTTCATTTGATGTTGGAAACGGGCCGGTGGAAATCGTGGTGAGATCTCCCAACCCACTCAACGATGACCAGTGGCACCGGGTCAATGCCGAGAGGAACGTCAAGCAGGCCAGCCTGCAGGTGGACCAGTTACCCCTGGAGGTCCGGAAAGCTCCAACAGAAGGACACACACGGCTGGAATTGTACAGCCAGCTCTATGTTGGTAAGGTGCAGAGGGGGCAGCCTGGTTTTGCTCTCCCGTGCTGAACATTCTTTGACTCATGTCTTGCCAGCAGCAGTTAGTGAATGCGGGAAGCTGTGCTCCTCGAGCACTTGCATGACAGCAAAGCAGGGGGAAAAAAGAAAAAGAGAAAAAAGAAAAAGAAAAGACAAACATGTCCATAATTACAGAAATACAAAGATCAACTAAGAGAAAAATATTGTGTGTCAGAAACTTGTCCTTTTTGTCTTTCTCCACCTGCATCTCCTGGCTGAAAGTGCCTCCAGAAGACTGCAGTGGCAAACTCCTTTTTTGCTGAGAGTCTCTTCCCAGACACACATTTTTTCACCACAGAAGTGAAAATTTCTGCAGAGTTCTTGCCAGGACTGCATGTGCCTGCAGTGCCCATCTGAGCCTCAGCAGCACTTCCAGCCTCTTTAGATTTGATCATTGGCCATGCCTTTGCATTCACAGCTCTCACAGCAGTCTTTTCCCTTTAGTCCCATGGGCTATTTACTCATTTGATGTAGGAAAGCACCACACAGCGTTACACAAATGCATTCCCTAGAACCAAGCTAGTCCAGCTGCTTTCTGGAGCTACTGGTTTCCGCTACATTTTGGGCAGGCTATTCCAGCAGCATTTGTATTTCTCTGACTGTTAGCCGCAGGGCTGCAAAGTGCTGACATGCCAAGTGTCATTAGCTGGAATCAGAACTGCATGAAATGTTGAGCAGAGAAGCACTTTCATACCTCTCTAGATATCTGTTAACAAGAGAAGAAAGAAGAGGAAAGGGGGAAAAAAAATTCTTTTTTCTCCATGTTAGGCAGCATTCAAAAACTCAAATGAATTAAAATTATGTTTAAAGCCTTCATTGCCCTAGTAATCAGCCCAGTGTCACTGCAAACTGTGTATAATGTGTCACCAGATGTGCAGGTGTTATTTACAAGCTCAGGTTCTCCTTTGCTGCTGTGATCCCAGTAAATGGCGCTTTCAAAATAAGCTGAAAGATTAAGTTTGTTTAGAAGAGGAACACTTAACCTTTAAAAAAATACCAAGCCTTTTGCTGTAAACAGGAAGAGCTGAATTTTTTTCCCTAGCCTGAGTTCTTTGAGAATTGTTGATTATTTCATTTGTTAGTTTTGAATTTACTGTAACACCAGCAATGTTTTGAAATATATAGTACCTTTATTGCCAAAAAATGAATGTCACAATCTGCACCAGATTTTTTCTTTCTGAGTTACATCTATTTCACGCAAGTTGGTGATTGGAGCACACGTGTCAGAGAACAGCTTTAAATTTTACCTGGAGTCAGACCTAGAATGGATTTGAGTTGGAGTGCCCAAAATGAACACCTGAATATTGGGGCCATGGAGGTTAATGCTGAACAAGAATTGTTTTGGTACCTCCAGTTCCATTTTCTGAAGAATAAATATCTATTCTTTGGGTGAGCAAGAGGGCCTGAGGGATGATGACAACTTTGTGTCCTAGGGACTAGGACAGTCACTGACAGGGGAAAGAAGGTTTTTCATCACTGCAGTGTATATGAGTTTATGTAGAACGGAATCACACCAGAACCCCCTCTGCCATGTACACTCAGCAAAGACCAAGCCTTGCCTGCTCCTACTCCAAATCATCCAGTTACCAGTACTTGATTTGAAGCAGCCCTCTCTGGTTTGTATGTAGTCCTCTTCCCCACTCAAGGTAAATATCAGCCTCTGTGCTCTTTGGTGATGAGCATTCAGATCTCCTCAGGGACTCTCTGGCACCTGCGGCACTGCAGCAATCAGAGAGGAGGGAGGAGCAGAAAAGATGCCAGCACTCACTGTTATTTACTCACATTTTTTAGTTTGGGTTTTTTTGATTGTTGTTTCTAATCCAGCCTCAGATAAGACTTTCCTAGCTGAAATCACATTTTTTCAGAGAATGTTTACTAGGGGTGCAAAAAGGACAGTTTTATTAACTGCTATAAAAATCCATCCCGACCAGATTGTCAAATGTAGTTTTTCAGGGCTCCATCCTTCAGTCTGTGCTCTACTAAGTAAACAGTATACATGATGTTTCTTGGAAAGTAACATGAATATTTCCTATTGTAACTGAGAATGGGGATTTGGCTCCTTTTTTCTTTGTCCATTGTGGCTTTGAAAAATGTAACACTGCATAGCAAATTATGGCACTATTATTAGCACCCACCATTACTAATCATTAGGAGAGAAAGACTACACCTTAACAATCGAGCCAAGCTCATTTCTTCCACTGTGTTTGAAAACAAACCAGTGGGAGGCACCAAGTCAGAATAACAATTTAATGGGGGAATTAAAGAAAAGGGGGAAAAATAAGAGAACACTGGTTCTAACTGACAGAGTCAAGATACAACCTTAGTCCCTGTTGTAGCAGTCTGGTAGAATGGTGGCTGCAGTCCTCTTAAGCAGTGATCCCGTAGAAAAGGGTCTGCTCTTCCTCAGGAGGTCCAGTGGTGGCTGTGTAGCTCCTGTCCTCTGGAAATCCAGTGGAAGAGTTGTCTCTGGTGTTCAGCATCTCAGATTATATCCAGGATAGAATGCTTGGTTCCTCCCTCTGGGTGGAGCATCTCACAATGGGGTAATGAGTCATGAGGCCAAGTGTTGATTAGGTTCGTTAACAGAAGATAGTCCGGAGGGAGTTATCTCTGAGTCATGTGGCAGGACAATGATGGGCCATTAACAGCAAGATAGTCTGGGGGGAGGAGGCAAGGAAACACTGCCCCACCTGATTTCCACAGCTCATGAGGATGGTAATAGAACACACTGCAACCCAGGACACACTGTTATCTCTAAAAATATTGAAGTTGAAATGAAAGGAAACCTTACAGTGTAGGGCTGGGATCTCAAACGTCTGTCTAATCAGTATAAAGCAAGCACTCATAAAAAACTATTATTTATGCTTGCTAATAGTATGATATCAGGCTAGGTTTCACTGATTTCTTGTCATTAGGACAAGGCAATTCCTTGCCCTTATAAAGAAGTTACCACAGACTTAGCAGGATATTTCACATAAAATAATAGCAATAAAATCCGTTCAGTGTTGTCTCACAGTTCAGCATTCCCTCTCAGGTGCTGCAGGAGGCCAGCGAGGCTTCCTAGGCTGCATTCGTTCCTTGAGGATGAACGGGGTGACACTGGACCTGGAAGAGAGAGCGAAGGTCACGCCTGGGGTGAAGCCTGGCTGCTCTGGCCACTGCACGAGCTATGGGATGTACTGTGCCAACGGTGGGAAATGTGTGGAGAAATACAATGGCTACTCCTGTGACTGCTCCAAAACTGCCTATGATGGACCATTCTGCATAAAAGGTAAAAGCCTTAGTGCAGGAGGCAGAGTCTGGGGGAACTATTTGCCTGCGGGAAAAAAACCACAATGGAACTGATGCTTCAGCATTATTAATTAAACAAGTAAATCCTGTTCAATACTTCTTGCTAACATGTCCAATTATACACCCATGTGTATATTTAAATGTGATTATTTAAAGCTATATCTCTTATTAGGACTATATGTTACCTGTTTAAATCAAATAACACAACAACAACATGCATCGTGAATGCCTGTAGTAGTTACAGATCTGGCAGGCTGTATTCCATAGTCTTGAACTGCAGAACAATAAATTCCAACTAGCACAATGTCATGGTAAGTTCTTTAGAAGAAAAACATAGATTTTAAGCAAAAGCTACCTAGTCATTCAGAAGTGTAGATATGACATTTGGGTTGAATATCTTATATATTGGGAGGCCAGCATTTGGCTCAAAAATTTTTTCCCTCTGTAAGTAGATCAAGTCTTTTAGTACCTCAGACTGGGTTAGGGATTGAATCTGCTAGGATAAGGGAAGGCACAGAGCTCCCACATTTATGTCAGTCCTTTCAAAATGCCTAAAATATGTTCTGGATTTTCAAAATCAATGATTGTAAGAGAACAATGTACTATGGTCTGCATGAGAAAGAAAGGCAAGGAGCAGGAGAAAGATGGATCCAACAACAAAAAAGTGAGAACAAAAGTACAAATTTATTTCCACATTTTTTTCTTGGTTTGACTGTCTAATCCACTGCTTTCCCTAATGATTTTTAAAACTTTCTCAAAGTTTCAGCTAAAAATGTGAAGGCTCTTCTCATCACTATCCCTGGTGTTAAAGAAACCTCTTGCCTCATAAAGTGCTCATCTGCTTTTACATTCCCCTCTGAACCAGGAATCCTGCAGGCAGTCTAGGTCACCAAACACCAGAGTCCCCTCATGAAGCTAACTTGACTGTAGGGAACAGTACCTGGCCTTTGATGTTCTGGTTTGCAACTCTTTCTTAACACCTTTTTCCAAGTCAAAAGCTGAGAATTATTTTGCAGGTATCTATACTCTACTCTCTTTTAGCCACACTTAGAGAAAACATAAAGTTTATGACAGAAATAGGCAGTCTTTTTACCTGATTTTGTATTTTGGACTGCATTTTCTCCCCACACCTTCATTTATATCTGTGTATATTCACCTGCATTTCATTCTATCACAGAAAAACTTTGTCCATTGCTGACATACTGGACCACCCTCTTCTAAAAGCCAAGGGATTGTTTTCACATCACCAAATATTCACATCACTGGATATGGATGAATGTCCGGCATGATTATTTTATAAATTCCAATAAATATAATGCATTTCTAGTGCAGCCAAAGGGAAGCAGCTGCTTCTCTAGGTAATGGCTTCCACTGTGCTTGCATGCAGGAATTTCATCAGCTTTCACCATGCTGTATTGCTTCAAAGGCCAACTATAAAACATGTCCATTCAGATCAGGACTGTACATACAGCAATTCCTGAGAATGTGAATACAGTAATTTCAGTTAATTTAGCAAATGTTTTGTCATGAATAATGGTAATGCATATTTAGTATTTCTGTTCACTAATGCAGTTATATGGTAGAGGAAACCCATTCAGGCTGGAATTGGGTCAATCTCTTACAGATCACATGTTTACTCAAAAAAAGAAAAGGAAAAGAAAAGATAATTGCTGCCATGCCATATTCACTGAATTAATTTTATAGCTTTTTCTGTGTTGCCAGAACTCATCACATTGACTTTTATTTGTGAGGATTTTGTTCCTCTTATGGATAGGTAAGCCCCAACCTTCCACCAAAACTAGCTCTAAGCTAAAGTGTTTAATTTTTCCTGGAGGTGGAGCTAGCAGAATAAAAACATACCATTAGGGGAATAACTGAGCACCTAGCACATACAAACCCTGGATTTGGCTGGTCTGTAAGAACTGCCGTAGCAATGGCAGTAATATCATGCTATGTTATACTCTTCTCCTTATCGGAGTCCCAGTGCAGCCAAGGGCCCAGGGCTCTGACAGGGATTCTTTGGGCATGCAGTAAAACTTGCTGTGAGCTGCTGCTGGGCAGCACTGGCTCATGCAAAGGTACTCTAGTTAGTGCAGGGATGTCTGTGCCATACGGTGTTGTGCCATTTAAACATGATTTCAGATCTCTGCTCTAAATATCAAATCTGTTCCAGGCTAAAAAATAACTCTCTAAATCCTTCAGATCTTATGTACAAGGTGCAAATTGCCAATTTCCTGTCTGTTAGTACTGGAGACTGCTGTACTCATCTAGCATATCCCCAAGTGTGATTTAGTGTGGGTGAGTTCATGAGGCTTCCCTACAGAAAGAACAATGGGACACTGGGGAAAAAGCTAGAAGATAAATTACACAAAATAGACTGGGTTTGGGGCATCCTATGATCAAAATAATTGTAAAATCTCCGTAACAAGCAATGCTGATAATGAGATCTTTAGAACAGTTCATTTACAGCCCATTACATTTACATTGTCAATTTAACTTGCATTAAGCGTTTTAAATCAAGTAAAGCACTGGAACAATTTATGTGTGTTGTCAAGCTTCCTAGACTTGTGAAAGAAGGGGGTCCTACATTTTATTTCTAATAGCAGCTCCTGGAATCTTGTACTGTGTCCTCTTGGTCCATGAGACAAGAATAAATGTATTATCTAGAAATAAAGAGCTAACATACATAACAACTGCAAAATAAGTACTGGCAAAACAGCCAAGTATATTTTAGCTTAAAAAAATATTTTAAAATTTTATAAAAATTGGAGAAGTTTTTTGAAAAATTTTTCCTATAAAATAAAAATGTCACCTAAATTATATTTTCATTTACTTTGATGAAAATATAGTAATTCTTATCTTTCAATTCATTTTTTCATTAACACTGTGACACTTTCCCCTCTGTAAAAGCACTGAAATGTCTATGAACAAGTTTTCAAATACTGTATGATCTGTTTTCAATGAATTTTGTTCTTTATAATGACAGAGTTGAATACTGCTCTGTCATTTTTATAATCAGCACCACGGTATGCTGTTTGTTGCTGTAATTCTGAGTAAGTCTAATATGAGGCAAGAAAGAATATTTTCCTTTGTCACCTTCACTAGGAGTTCACATTGGCTGCCAGAAAATAACAGGGTTAGTGCTTTGCAGGATAGACTAGGACTAGGTTTCATTATTTTGCTCCTCTGAGTAAATATTCCAGGCCAAATAGATCTGTTGGTTTGATAATCAGTGGTGCCTGACATCCCATTCAAACCAATATGAGATATTAACAGAAAAACATGCCACTCATCTGAAGTGAAGGTGGCACAATATAACCCTTACAACATAGCACAGACTTCTCTTCCCATTGATTTTAATTTGCCACAGGAAACTTCCCTTATCCAAAAGCTTTGTTCTGATATTGTAATCTTACTTGCCTGCAGTAAACTTTTTGGGGTTGGTTGCATACTGAAAGTGCTAGCAGAAGTGATGGGAAAATCAAAGGAAAAAAACATTGCTATAAGGAAATCACCATACAATGGCTCATGAGTAATTAACACACCTCACAATAAAAGCAGGCCTTGCATGTTGTGGATTCTTTTGCTGATGAAATCCATCCTTAGAGCCACTGACTGATGACTGACAAGAAATTGCATTGTCTCCAGCCTTATTAGCAGCACATCACAATGCGATTGATGTTGTAGTGGCCTGGAAATCACACTACTATTTTACAAGGACAAAAAGAAGTACAGAAATACAGTCTGGCATCTATTTTAACTCTATTTTTGTTTTGTATTTGAGGCATATGCAATTGGTTTTACTTCTTTCATTGCTCAGAGAAATTGTTCTGAGGAATAGCTGAAGTGTTTCTGCTGTCCTGCAGATTGCTTTCTGACCTTTCCCTGTCCTTTGTTTAAGCATAAATTCTCTTCTTTTTTTCTCCCACAGCTGTCCTATCATCATAAGAGCATTTCTGAGAAAAACAATTAATTTTTGTTCCTCTAAAAAACAAACTCTTTCCTCTCTTTAAACAAAAAAACAGCAAAGGTCAAATGCAGGGCACGTGGCAGCATTCTGATGTGGGACATACCCCAGGGAGAAAACATTCCTCCTTTGGTATTGAAATGCAGTGGAACAACAGTAGGAGAAGAAATTGCATCCACCAGGAGTGAGGCCAAAGAAAAATTTTTAAAAAATTAAATAGCTGGTGCCATGACTCATGTGCCTCCAGGTGTGCTGGAAGGGTAAATTCAAAGCTTTCCAGTTTCTCTGCAGTTACTCAATTTGCATTAACAAACACCAAGGAGATGGTATACGCTTTTTTCTTTTCTTCTTTGGAATAAAGCTCAGATCCACAGTCTGAATTCTTGCAATCCTTAAGACAATGCCCAAAATGAGGTCCTTCATGTTTGTTTTCATATTTGTATGAACCCTGAAAGCACTTACAAGTAGTATTGTCACAGTCACATTTCCTTCTTTTCCTGCTCTCTTCTATGTCTCAAAGAGAAAAACACCAGCTTTTTACTGGGCTGAATGGGTGCAAAACGTATCAGGGAGCAGCAGCTCTGCCCCCTTCCACAGACTCTGAAACTGACACTTGAACACCTCCAAATTCTGCCCTGGTTATACTCATTCAATTCCCTTTATTTTGCTGGTTGCAATTGCATTGCATTGTTTTGCTGAAAACAATGGTGAGGGGATTGTTAGCGTGGTTTAAGGTAACTAATTTCTTAGTTTTCACAGTTCAGAATCACAGAACCCAGAAAATCAAGGCAACATTTCCTCCCAGACCCCAAAAAATTCTGCTATATGCAACATGATCATGATCTGTTAGCTGAAACTTACATGAGAAATTTTCTTTAGGTTATTAATGTTAAGCTCTTACTTCGGTAAGTCTGAATGCTGCAGTCAGGCTTTTTTACCTGTAGGTCATACTTCAGGACTCAGATTTTAACCCCTATTGAGTAAATATATATACTCACAAAAATATATATATACTTTGTAAAGCTATTCTATTTTTCAGTTGTGTCAATACTGCCTTATTAAACATTCACAGTTATGCTCTAGTGCTTTGAAAATTGCACTTCAGTGCAAGAATTCTTTCATTGGAAAAAAACCCCCATGTTCTTCTTTTCAAAGTAAAACAAACCTTCCCCATAGTAATTGCATATCTTAAAGAGATAGCAACCTGATTAAACACTGAGCTTGACAGCTCACTTATCATCCATTATAAACTACTTATAAAAAGCACAAATTCCTTATTTTATACACAGAAGGCAAACAAATCAGGGAAATAAGTTAAAAAGAAAAATACATATTCCTGGCTCAGAACATGTGGTAGACTTTCTTGGTCAGACAACTAAAATAGGCCTGCTTTAGTGTCATTGCTCACTGAATGCAGATATCTTATGAAAGTTAAGTAAAGCAGCCTCGGCAACGTTGCTGGCTGCTGCATGCCTGTGCAAAGGCAGCTGGGAGGTTTGAGTTCTCACACCAGACACCCATGTGATATATTTATACATCTGCATGCTGCTGAAGTAGTTTTGGCACCTCACAAGATGATAAGGCATTGATGCTTACAATAACTCTGTAATGTGAGAAGATGTTTTTATTATGGTAATGCAGAAAGAGAACGAGATAATGAGGGCAGGAAGGATCTGCTCACATTTAAAGTGGAGACCTGTAGTACAGGAAGGAATTGAAGCCAGACCTCACCTACTGAGGTTGTTACTCTGAATACTGTGCAATCATCAAATGACAGTCTCTAATATTTCTCAAACAGCTCTTGCAAACCTGCCAGCTTTTCTCTGGGGTTACCTAAAGAGCACCTCCATAGACTCCCTGGCAGAAAATCATGAAATCTGGTCAGTTGTACACTTGATATTGCATTTGCTTCATCCGTCCAATTTTATTTGATGGTGGCAGGAGGAAGGTTGGTGTTAAGGTTTTTTCTTTTTAACCATTATGGATATTTCCACTAGAAATGAAGCTGGCTTCTCACTTAGATTCAACAGAAAGTTGCCATTCCCTTACTCTGAGTCTTTTGTCCCAGACATCAGATCAAATCTATAATACTTTCAAATCAGTACACAATGAATTGCAACTGCAACTTTCCTGACATTTTTAGGCTTTCTGTGGCATGCACACTTCTGTGCAGGTATAGAAAGGTAGAACAAAAGGCACCTGCTTTACAGGGCTATTACAAAAGTGGGTTCAGAGCTCAGCCTTGTTTAAGCATATCAAACTGCTTCCTGGCAGAATCTACCTGTTGGCATTGACTAGGGAGGGTTGAAAGTGTAATGAATCAGGTGACTAAACCCCATCTCCTGTGGCGCTTATCCTGTTCTACTGAAGGTAGTGAGAATCTTTGCATGGATTTATGATCACACCCCATAGTTTCACTGGTGCACCTTACTTTGTATATCCCCTGATTCTGATAGTTCAAGAAAGCCTTTTTTATACTGAGTACTGATACATTCATATAGAAGAAGCAAGCCCTCACTAGCTTTGTATTCTATTAATGTCTACAAGCAATCACTGTACTTTGGTGGAAAGTTCAAACATGCATCACAAATTATTAGAGTAAGAGTAGACAGAATATGAGACTTGAGGATGTAGGACAATAGCTTTAAATCCCCAGTTCTCAATTTCACACACTAAATGTGCCTGAAGATAGAATAAAACATTGCATGAGCTAACCAGATAAACTATGAGCATTATCACCTTCGGAGCACTCAGATTCTCTCCCAGATCAACAGCTGTGAGATTCTGACCCTTTACAGATGCCCTATGGCCAGAAGGTATTTCAGCAAACAAGTCTTAGTCTTTGTGACAGCAGCCTGGAAGTAGCAGCAATTTTAGGTGCTCCCTTGCACATTTTTTTGCCATATGATGAACAAGCAAGCTCTGGTTAATCTATATTCAGTATTCATAACTATATGTAAAATCCAAAAAGAAAGGAAGTTATGCAAAAAGAAAGAGGAATTATTCAACTGTCTACCTTGTCTGAAGAATCTTTGTATATGCATCAAGTGCTAGAACGCCTCCAGTGACCGTCCTTGCTTAGGATTGTGAAAAAGCTGCTTTTCACACCCAGAACTCCATGCAGGGAAGACCTATCATTGAGCACTGGAAAGCTGCATCTCAGAGTAATGTAACTTACTGAATCTGAGCAGGGCCAAGGAGGCATTTAGGGCCTCCAGATGGGACATGCTTGCAGCTGTAAGAACTCATTTCAGTCAGCTTTGTGAAACAAAGAGAGTCTTTTCCTGCCCCAGTTCTCATGTCCTTTTCCAGGCTTCATAGTTGTCAGGATTTTGTCTCCAGCTTCTGTAAGGCAGGTATACCCTGCCTATTAAATAAATACGCCTGTTAAACAAATAACCAGAACTACTTTCTCCTTGGTCTTCAGGTAAAAGATGGCAGAAATCAGGTCCAGTTTACTTGGAAAAATATGAGATGGCAGTTTGAGTCAGTGAGAGCTGTCCTGCTAAAGAAGGGAGATTCCACTTCTCACAATGCCACTCCTGAAAATGTCGTGTGTTGAAACTGGGGGGATTGCGGTTGTGGTCTGGGGATTTTTTCGGTAGCCCCGCAAAGCTGAAGCTTCTTTATTTATTAAGAGTAATGTATGGTACTTGATTAATGATGATTCCTATTAACATTCCTATCCCTACTGTCAGCATAGAGCAAATTTAATTGCTGTAAAGACTATTGAGCTCTGTATCTCTTATACTTATGCACCCAGATAGAGTATCTTGCTGAAGTTTTGTTCAGCCACACCTGTGCCATGCTGACAGTGTTTTTCAGAGATGAGAAAAAGGTTATGGAGAAAGAAGACAAGTTCTTTATGTGTCTGACTGTATGGCTAACAGAATTATTATAAATACTTAAGAATAGAAGAACCAACACTAACATTTCACTGCTGTAAAAAGCAGTAGAGGAGAATCAGATTCCTACTTGCATTTTCTTAGGTCTACAGCACCGCCCCTGAAATGTCATGAGACTTTGCAAGTTTTGTAGGAGAAATGGGGGTTTTTATTGCTATTTGGCTTTTTCCTCCAGTCTTTCAATACTCCTGATCCCAGACAGAATAAGAGTGTACAAAAAAAAAATTAGCTGAGTGGACAGAGGGAGACTGTGGGGATGACCAAAGAATCATAACTTTCAAAATAAGTTTGTCAGTTTTGGGTACATGTGCATTTTCTGTGGAAGTTTTGGATCAGCTTTTGCTTCACCCCTGTCCAAATTGAAGCTGGACAGTTTTGTAACATATGTGCAGTTCACACTGGGGACATGCACCTTGCTTGATAAAATTGATTCTAACAAGCCACAGTTCCTGTTCTGAGTTCCTCTACAAAGCCAGCCCAAAGTGTTTATATTTGAAAAGTCTGTCACCAGAGAGTGACTGCACTGCATATTGGTGTAGAAATAGGTATTACTTCCTGAGGAAAACAGATCTGTTACCACCACATTCATTTCCCTAAGGCCTCCGCCTTGAAAGGGCGGTTTGCAGAGCAGCCTTCACTATGCCTTATGCCTGATGTCCCAAGAGTCATCTTTTCAGATAGCATTTCAAATATTACAGAAGAAAAAAGAGTTGTGCATGGAAACTTCCTTCACATTTCAGCAGCAGGGTTTGTTCTGCATTTGACCCCCTATATTCAGGCAGCTCGAATGGTTTTCTGCATGAAGGGCTTCCATACTACTTCTAGCACAACTTCAGGAAGATTCTACACTTGTGACCTCCAGGTAGGTAGCTTTCTCATTGGTCAGCCCTCAGCATTTCCAAGTCATCATATAACTGCATTCAACATAGAGAAAATTATCTTTTAGCTATTTTTAATATGTCCTAATAGTTTAAATAGCCTGCTCCTGTGAGTTGCTGAGCACATTGCAGTTCTGCTACAAGGATTTCAGCTTCTTTCAGTAAAGAGCATAATCACGTGCATCAACCTCTTTGATGAGCTGGAACTTGAGAGGATTCAATATCTTCCTATTGAAGGCTCAATACACTCAAAAAGCCAAAGTGAACCTTCTTCTTATCTTGCCTTTTAAAAGAGGTGATGTGAATGTGAGGAGAATTTCAAGGTTCATTACAATACCCTATATGCCTGTAATAATAAAGCTACATTGAAAATTATTTTCTCAGGGAAAATCAAGTTAAACATACAGAACATTCTTTGCTCTGTCATGAAACTCTTTTTGAAAAAAAAAGTCATATAATAGAGTATTGAGAGTTGGAAGGGACCCACAAGGACCCGCAAGTTCACCTCACAGAAACACAGAATAATCTGAATATTATTTCAGAGAGCACCATTTACTTAAAGCTTTCTTTGTAGTAATGAACATTTAATAAAGCAATTTATAACATTTACAGCTCTGGAAAAATGCTTTGCACGGTTTCCAGTTAAGCCCCAGAGCAGTCCCGAGGTCAGGACTGAAGGTCCCAGTATTCCCAGAACGTGAGTCCCTGGGCAAGCACAGCGCCAGGCAATTCCAAAGATTACTCCTACAGTGAAAGGCATGACAAGCAGTAAACAGGCTGGAGGCGAACATAATTTTGCATCAGTGTGCTGTGTGCAAGTGTGGAGCCTCCACAGGGGCTGCTGTCCCCACCAGCAGTGGCAGTGTCAGGACCTGGCACGGCCGGCAGCTCTGCCAGTGCCACAGCCGCATAATTGGCAGAGCATCTGCCCCAGAAGCAGCTTGTATGAGCCACAAGTGGGGGCTGAAAAATAAATTAGTGGTCATAGGGATATTTTTAGGCCCATCTTGCAAATACTTGGAGCTACTGCTTTAGATTTTTGTGTGCTAATGCTTGTTTCCTACACCACTGTTAAAGGTAGAGGGCATCACGAGTTGGGGAAGTTTTTTCATGAAAGGGCCCTTCACTTTTAATCCAGGAGCACTAAAGTTGATACTACTGCAAAACATAGTTGTTAAATGAAATTGCATCTCCCATAACTTTTTCAGGTGATTTAAGTTCTCCCCTATAAAATTGCAGTTATAAATCCATCAGAATGATCAAATTATTTATAGCACTTAGGGACCCAGCTTGGCTCTGTGTTTTATATGTCCATATGGTCACAGCAACTGTGATATTTTGAATTTGGGAGAGTTTTCATATGGTAGCAAAAAAAAAAAAAAAAATAAAGCTTTTCCAGCAGTAGATGTAGCAAAATTCTGGAAAGAATCATCAATACAATTTTATAATTCTACCTATCCCCTTACCAACTCAGCTACTCTGAATGAATTCTGCAGGCTCTTTCCTGACTTGCTCTGTACCCATGTAGAGCTTGGAAAATAGGCACCTTCCTTCATGTGTTTTAAGATAAAGCCTTTGCTTAGAATTGTGTGAAGACTCAAAATGCTAAAACAGAATAAAAATTAATTTCTTGTTTAGATGGTCAATTTTGCACAAAACTGTGGCAACTTTGCATCATGTAGAAAGGTAGTAAATAATGAAAGACTTTTTGTTTAAAGACAGTTCATGGCTTTAAGCATTTCATAGAGCCCCTCTTTGAATACAGTACTCATATATTATGATTATAATATTTTTAATCATTATTTAATATCTTACAAAATGTTCATAAACACATATTTTTAATCAAGTTCACATATAATTTAAAAATTTCCTTTAACAATGTTGTCCCAGACAGCACAGCTGATCCAATATCACAATGTCTCTAAATGAATGACTGCCATAGGAAGTCAGTCAAGCAATGCCCATTGGAGTAGGCAATACCAGTGGTGGCCAATGGTGCAGGAATTCCTGTAGGAGGTTATCAAAGTCAGTCGTTGCTGCAAGAACATCAGCCTAGAATTATGATTTTAATGTTAGAGAAGAGGCAGGACTGCATTATTATGAGAAGCATTACTAGTGCTTTTTCAGCTGAAAGCATTAATTCCGCCAAAAGTAGGTTTATTTTCTGTCAGGAGTGTTGGAACACCACATCTTGTCTCAGATTGGTTTGAAAACTTTTTCTAGATTTCACCTCCTGGGATCTACATTTCAGGTATCTCCTGCCTCTTGTTCCCTATTGAGTCATGCTCCCTAGTTAATTTTATCTCCCCTGAGGGCATCATCATTATGGAGCTCTCACGAAGGATTGTGTTAGCTGTGGATAGCTTACAAGCATTGTGTCCAGTCCTTTCAGGGGCTGGAATTGCCATTATTCCTTTGTGAGGTCCTTCCAAATCTGCTCAAATTTGCTGGTCAGAACTGTTGTTTTTCCTTTTCCTTGACTGTTGTTTGTTTACTGTGTCCCTTAAGCCACTCTTCCTTGTACCTCCTTCCTTGGAGCATTATCTACCGCAAAATTTCAATGAGAATAAATTTAAATCATAATTATTCTTGTCTGTTGTATTGATATGACATATAGGCATAGGCTTTCTGTGTGCCCCAAAGGAAATATTTCCTTTGCTCTGTGAATCCAAGTACCCACCATTAAAATGGAGATTGCTCTTTCCATTCTCATGGGAAAATAGTGAGGCTCTTGACCTAAATATTGTGCTTAAATAATGCAGCGGTAGAAACATGCACAGATTAGTACTGATCAAGTCACAGTAATATGTTTCAACCAAAAGGTGTTGGCACATTTAATTTACCTCTTTTTTTCCCATCCTCCTTTTCCTGTTCTGTTCAAGACGTGGGAGCATTTTTTGAAGAAGGAATGTGGCTTCGTTACAATTTCCACTCCCTAGGGACTAGCGTGAAGGATTTAGTTAGCCGGACACTTTTGAGTTCTGCGGATCCTGAGATCACAGCACCTGACCTCAGCTTGAACAAGGAAGAGCTCAGCTTCAGCTTCAGCACCACCAAGTTCCCTTGTGTCTTACTGTACGTCAGCTCCTACACCCCGGACTTCATGGCTGTGCTTGTGAACCCAAGTGGTAAGCAACTGCTCTGGGATCTCTCCATTGAAGGCACAGTTGACAATACCAGGCTGACACTAAGGGGAAGCTCTGAACTGATGAGAAAATCTCTTCACCCTTGTCATGTAAAAGTAGAGCACTTAGAAATCTGAACCTTTATTCTGCTTCTACTAGATTTGGTACTCATGTAATTGTTCCGTTTTGTGGTGTTTCTTTAGCCAATCCTCCCTCACAAAACAAAACTAAACAAACAAAAGTAACTAAAAACCTGCTGTAACAGTTGGACCCATGTCATGAACCAGCAGTATGGTGGGGACAGGCAGACATCCACATGACAGCACCTGAATAGCTGAACTCCTGGCAATATCCCTAGTAGTCAGTGAAAAGTGTCATGTACTGTTCTGAAAATCTGGATACTCACTGAGGTGACTAAAATAAGGAAGCAGTATAGTATATAATGTCCTAAACGTTTTGGTGGTGGTTGAAGGTTGGATATGGACCATTTGCTGCTACAGTATTAAAACTGTATATAAACTGAATTTACTTCGATTCCAAATAGTGCCTTAGTGCCCCATGAAAATCATAATTAGGATGATTTTACTACTGCTCTCTTCTATGGGATAATACGAGTATTCTACATGCCACTCATTTTTTTCCCTTCATGGGGAAGAAAGGAGGTGCATGAGTGAAATCCAACATCACACAACTATAGTTATAAAGGTCTAAGTCTGCTCTTTTGGGCCAGAATATTTCCATTTTTCATCAAGAGTGGGGGCTGCATTTCCCTTTCCAAACATTCTTCCTTTTAATCAAATATTTAAATGTGTTATGAAGAGGAGACACTTCACTTTTGTTTAGAAAAGAAAGATCTGTTCTGGCAGTATGTTATGAATATCAATTAACCACTCCTGACTATACTTTTCTAACAACCTAACCTGAGGTTTGCATTTCACAAAATAATACTAAATTTCCATGGAAGTCCAGACGGTCACCCATCAACAACAATTAAACGTGAGAGCAAGGAAGTCCCTTGTGTGAATTATGTGTCAGTGCTAATTTGTTGTAATTTTGCCTTTATTCAGTGCATGTTGATGGTTTATTCTTTAGAAAATGTTATGCTTTGTACAATTTTGAAGAATTTTACTGCAGCAAGTATAATAATCTCAACAATAGTGTTACTCGATGTACTCAGTTTTGTACCAATTGTCCATATTGTTCAAGGCATAACTCCAATTTGTTTGGTTTGCAGTCTGGAGTGTTTACAAATACTGTGTTTTGGAGATGCTGGTCATTGTCACTCTTCTGGGTTATAAACTAGAGGCAGTTTCAGCCCAGTAACTTTATAATGTCAAACACCAGCTCTTCTCTTACTGCAGAGACCAGCTATGAGAGCAATTAAGTGTGAAATGATAACAGCTGTATGTGAAAATAAAGATGGGAAAATAGCTGGTGAATAAAGATCGAAATACCTGAGGGTGCTTTTCATGTTTTTTTCTTTTTTGCTAGGGAATCTGCAAATTCGGTACAACCTTGGGGGCACCAAAGAGCCATATAACATTGACATTGACCACAGAAACATGGCCAATGGACAGCCCCACACTGTTAATGTCACACGGAATGGACGGGACATTGTACTGCAGGTCAGTTGTTTAGTTCCATTACATATACCTTGTAGCATTTTGTTACTAGACGGGTCTCCAGCCCTCTGAAAAGATCGGTGCAATTTAGAAAATAAAAAGTACAGTAGATAGGGTTCTGCCTGCAGATCACACTCCCAGGAGTTAATAAAAGCTCTTCACTCCCTCCCTTGGATCAAGCCATGTTGTTCTGAAATCTTCATTTTAGTGTGATGACAGCTGGGCTAATACAGGTGTCACTGTAGATGCCTGAGGGCATCAGAGACATCTGGGCTGATAGATAACGTGGGACTTAGGATAAAACCGTGCCATTCTGGAGCAGCAGCTGGAAGCCAGGAGGGATACCCTACAGCATCTTAAATGGTAGTGAAGCCTGATGCAAAATATATCATTCCGTTAGGTCCTGAGTCTGCAAATGAGAATGTCTTTAAATTTAAATTTACCCTGCAGTCCAGTGAAATCGCAAGAGCAGTTTTGCAAAGATGAGCAGATGCTTAAGTGTTTGTGTGACATGAGTCTGGGACAGAGAGTATTGTTGAATATCTTTGGCTTATTTAGGTTTTAGTACAGCACAGGTAGGGACTTCATCTCTCCGTGTATCTCAGTTTACAAAACTTTGAGATAGTATAATGCTATTTTAATAACTGAGGGAAGTGCTGCAAGAAGCAGTCAGTGTTTGCAGGCAGCCTCCTCTTTCTCTGATCATTACAGAACTCTCTTTTCATTCCCTGGTTGTCACATCTGCAAACATGGAGTTTGCAAGCAGGGTATAAGAACAGTTTCGTCAGTAGGAGAGTCAGGTGGATAGGATAAATTAATCTGGATTTGTTAGTTCAGAAGAAGCAAACCAAACCAGTAACAAATGAAATATAAAAAGGGGAAGTTTCCTTGGGAACCAAGCCAAAAGGTGAAGGATAATACTCATCACAGTATTATCTACCTAAAGGTTAAATATATATTCATTAAAATCTAACAGCTATTGTTTCAAGGCATCAAAAGGAAACTTTTCAGTGCATTACAATGTCATGTGACTGAGGCTGGCAGTATTCAGAGTAACACTGAATGCATTGAAGTATAATTGTCACAAAATTATTTTAAAAATGCCAAATAACCTAAAAAATATATACATGATACATGCAAACTCTTTTCAGGCTGTTGGATGTTGGGGGGGATATATATTGATATATATGTCTGTCTTGCATGTTGTTGCATTTATTTCCCCTACAGCTAAATGGAAGCTAAGGAAGATGTAGAGTTTATTGTCCCTCTGGTGTTAAACACTTTTATTCTGGGGAAGTATGGCATGTTTCCTATGGAATCCTAGCTGGATGATTTAGGCAGCTGTAAAACTAAATAAATTATTTTCCAAAGGGATCAGAGGAGATACCTTGCCCATTTGGAAAATGTGTACAGTTAAATGTTACAGCCTTGCCACAGCTCACCTGAATTTGGTTCCAAACAATTTTCTCACAGTGTTTTATGAGACCACTGCCTATCTAGGACTTTGAAGAGCCAGAAACATTTTGGTTAGTGTTTCTCTGCTGGGGTAAAATTTTTTTAAACCTATTTCATGTGCTTAAAGTGCAGCTGGTTTATGTAACCAGAAAGGAGATACATTTGAGGCTTGTTACATGAGATGATCTGTCTGATGCACATGCAAGAATAGGGAAAGAAGGGACCCATACAAAACAAATCCAGAAATCCTATCCTTAGAGTATCCTGAAAGAGACTATTTCTATCAAATTTTGTTTATTCTCCATAAGTTTATTACTTATCTCATTACCTTCTGTTAATGAGAGAACTAATATGAACAGAAATGAATCTCCTAAATAGATTGTTCACTTGAAAATTATTCCTGTTTTCAAAAATGAATTCCTCACAGTGTTTGAAAATACAGAAGATATAAATACAGTTTTTCTCAGTATTCAGAGTACAAATCATAAAGTATGAGTTTTCTCTTGCAGATCTGAGCTATGAACATTTGAGTAGACTTTTATTTCCTGCTAAATCCTTCTCGAACCTGATGAGCAGCTGGTTTTCTTGCTTTTAAAGAAGACAGCTTGCTTGCCAGGTGCTATTGCTCACACTTCCACATCTCTACACGGCATAAAAGTGTCACAAGAAGGATTTATTTCTCATCAAAGCTTCAATTCAAGAGCACTCAGTATTTTTGAGATCTTAACAGCAAGTTCACACTTAGAATACCTGTCTTTCTAACTTACTGAAATAACCCTGTAGAGCCAGAGAGATTTAAAAAATCTGAAGCCAGGCAATAAATTGCTACCATATACACTGTGAGAACTAGAGTTTTATCATGATTCTCAGGACTTTCACTTACATATAAATATGAAAAAAGACTCATTAATGAACTCTATGTGAATCCACCTCATGCTAGCAGACAGGAGACCACTGATTACATACATAAAATCAGAATTTGAGGTGGGATTTGAAATCAACATAGCCACAACACTGTATGTCCATAAGGTAACAAGCCCAAGAACAAACATTTAGTGTGAATTGCTGTTATGATAATTGCATCCCTATTCCTAACATACCATGGCAGTCAAGACTGAAGGTAGCAGCAAAGGCTTTGTCAAATGGTTTTTATATTTCAGTTTT
Source organism: Aphelocoma coerulescens (assembly GCF_041296385.1). Lineage (NCBI taxonomy): Eukaryota > Metazoa > Chordata > Aves > Passeriformes > Corvidae > Aphelocoma > Aphelocoma coerulescens. The sequence continues at coordinate 59,044,937 of NC_091015.1, read as the reverse complement.
ATACATTTACTGACTGCAGACAAATCAATAGTTAGTTCTACATGAAATAACAAGCTCTCAATTGCGTTGCCAGTGGTTTCTCAAGGATAAGATTAAGGCTATACAGTCAATTTACATGTCAGAAAAAGCAAATTACATAAATTCAGGAACAAAGATATGCTTATTTTCTCTTGTTTCCATGAGGTGGACAAAATTAACATTTGATAATAACAGTTCCTATCCCTCCCCTCTAGCAAAATACCAGATACTAGTAACCATGGCACACCTCCAACGCTATATTATTTCACCTGTGGCAAGAAAAAGCCCAGACTGAGGATGGGGAATGCACTATTCCAATAAATGACATTTCAAGAGCTGAGCTTTAGGTTATGGAGGGCAAGTTTTGCTTTGTTTGATTTCATTAAAAGATTTCATGCTTCAGCAGGGTATTTTACATATCATAAAAACCAGATCACTCTTTACCAAGTGTTCATGGGTGATTAACACTATTCACACATCAGTAAAATCTTCTTTGAAGAGAGCCAAGGACAAAAGCTCCCTAGCTGAGGTTCTGATCCAAAGCCCATTGAAGTGAATGAAACGCCTTCCATTGCCTCCAGCAGGCTTTAAATTGTACCTTAAAGAACTGTGATAGTTGCATCCTGTGTGCAAGATTCATACCTTCTGCTTCTTTGCATGTCCCCAGAATAAAATCGGGATGGAATCTGGATCAGAGACTTTTCTGCTCTGTTGCGGAAAGGTAGATCAGCCTGCTAAAAAGAAAAAAGAAAATAAAAAAAAATTTAAAAAAAAAATTTAAAAAAAAATTTAAAAAAAAAGGAAAAGAACCAGTATGATATGCTTTGAGTGTTAGTGGAATAAAGCTGATAGTCAACAGACTTAGGCTGGACCTCTCAGCTTCCTTGCTTGTACATTCTCAACAGGTCTCCAGCTCTCAATCCCTGCTTTAAAGCCATTTCTGGTAATGGGTTATGAGTCACAGTTTATAATACCTTCTTTGTTCCTGAGAAGGATTATATCTGAGCAACTTCTTCAGGACTCTGAAGAAACTCTGTCCAAAACTATGAGTATGCTTTCAGGAAAACTATCAGCAGCCACTGCTCATCTTCTCAGAAGGCCACACAAAAGGATGGCTGACAGTTCTCTGTTTCAGCCTTGGACAATATGTCAAAATGTGATGGAGGGGCTGTACACAACAATACCATATATTCTCAATATTAATTGCTGACTTTGCACAAAATGAGCTAAATTATGAAGCTTTATGGCTAAATCTTGACCTGAACTCAGCTGAAGCTGAGAATAATCAGAAAATGTGTTTGTACAAATCTTCATTTTCCAACTTCATGAGAGGCAAGCAAGAGTATATACCCATCTTTTTGAAAAAATGGTCAATGAAATATCTGACCCTTACCCAAGTGAAATCAAGAAGAAAAATAATTTTTTCAAGTCCATTTCCATTTTGAGCTCTGCACTACTTGAAAAGAGATAACTGCAAACTCCTAGATGCTTTAAAAATATAAATCATACAAAATTAATTCAAAACTATTCTGAATTACAAAATAAAATGGTAAATATCATAGCAATAAAATAAAATGGATGAAGTGGAGCAAGGCAGTCTGCATCTAATCCCCATCTTAAAAGCAATGACTATATCAAAGATTTTATAATTGTATATTAAATTTTGTTCTCATTAAAGGGAGTGGGAACTTTCTCATAGACTTCAGTGAGGCTATAATTTCATCTCCCATCATTATTGATGCTGTAGAATTACACCTAGCTATTGTATTTCCTATATTTTGAAACCTCAACAGAATATGATCACTGTTTGAGCTGTTGCTTAAGAGAGGCCATAAAATTCCCCAAATTATTTTCTGCATCTAACCCAAAAATAATGATAGCAGTAAAATAAATTTTCTAGAAAGACATTTTATCTAGCTTTAAAGACTTCAAATGATAGAAAATTTACCATATCCTTTGCCTATGTCTTATGCTGTATAAGTACCATCCTTGTAAAGAATTTGCACCTAATTTACAGTTTGAATTATGCAGACTTCAACATTTAACTTTGGGATCTTTGTGTCTATACTTGATAGATGAAAGAAATGTTTAGTGTCAGGTGTCACTCCCCTTCACACTTTCTTAGAGATGCTGATTAAAACATCTTTTCATCTTGTCTGCAAGATGCTAAATAAACTGATCTATTTTAGTATAGCATCATCCATCTATAGTTTTTGAGACTGAAAACAATTTTTTAACTCTTCTCTGAAAACTGTCCCTTTGAGTCACATTTTGAAAACATTTACCCTAGGATTAGAAATGGCAATGATTGTTATGCCATCAAAATTATGTAGAAATACCATCTTTATTTATGTCCTTCATTTTCTGGGAATTATGCTGCCTCAGCCTCCTTTGGGTAGTGCAGTAAATTGTCTAGACACCAGATTAATTTGAAGGCTGGTTTAGCTAACATTTCACTGGTAGGGAATGGGGAAGTACTGTTCATGATTTGAAAGGAGCCAGTCAGAGAGTATTTACAAATTCCATAGCTGCTGACATGAATAAAACATGTTTTAAGTATCCAGGACTTTAATCACAGGTAAAACATGTAAACCATAGTTAACATCAATGCAACAGTTAACCCTGTGCTTTGTTTCCTAATACCCAGGTAATTCTATTCTACTGAAAGAATAATTAATGAATTTCCAAACACGTTTTGCTTAAAGGAAAAAGAAAATCATTTGTTCTATCAATAGCAAAGGCCTTCCGCTGAAATGAATTATTTAAAATCCCTGGGGATACATCCTTTTCACTATGTATTGCCCTTCTGTAGTGGCAATGTATTACTCAAAATGCTAGTGCCACAGAAAGGCAAACTCAGACCATTTTCTAGAGCAGAGTCATACATTAGATCTGCATGTTTAATGCATTAGCACTTAGTTTACCCATAACTGCTAAGCTCTTTTTTCAATCAGAAGTCACAAGAAAGTGGTTTCTACTCAGGTTTGAAAATATAGGGGTTTCTTTGTTGTTTTTTTTTTGTTTTGTTTTGTTTTTTTCACAAATAAGTGACAAAGTAGACTAAAAAGTTATCAATAGCTATCAATAAACTTTTGAAAATAAAACAAAGCTTTATTGATATAGTATATCATGCCTATTACCCTGAGCAACATCTGGTTTCCAAAACATAAATAATTACAGATCCTGATCTTCACATAATTCAAGTTCCTTCCAACTATAAGAATGTTCCAGATGTTGCAAATGACCAGGTGTTCAATACTCAAAAGTGTCTGTAAACAACAGCAAGAAACAGCAGAACAGAATTTCAATTGTGTGTCCCAGAATCAGAAATGAGCAAATAATTCACTGATTGTTAATTTTTTACCTGTTCTTTTGTGCTCACAGAATGACCATGAGATCCAAGCAGTTTTGTTGATTTAAACCTCCACTGAATTTACTCAATTTCTTTATTTTGCAGTGTGACTCACAATATTTCAGTTAAAAAGGGTAATTATGGGTAGACAGGAACCTCATAAATGAACAACTTCTACTTCCCTTTTGTGTGTGACAGAGTTGGTTAGTGGCACGTGCCAAGGTAAGCCAGCACACCCCCACTGAATCTCAGCTCAATGAAGGCCAGACAAAATGTTTCCAAAAACCAGAACTCCTTTCACTCTTCAATAAACACGCAGGTGGAATATCCTCACCCTGAACATCAGGACATGGCACCAGATCTTTCCCTTATTGGCAGATACACAGTGGGAAAATCATGACCCATATATCCCCATCTCAGGCTGACAAAGTATATATCTTTACAAAACTTTTACCCTCTGCATCAGCTGAGATAGTTACAAATGTAGAGGCCTTTTGGAAGAATATTCCTCTTTACTTTCTATTCTGTAAAACTGCTCCATAGAAGAGGAACTCTTTTACATATCCATCCTTCTCATATCTTTTTAGCAGAGCTTGTGTTGCTGGATTCAGAGTCATGTTTCAGCTGCCTGGTCCCAAACTTTGCCCATGTCTAGGCTATGTATCATGATAAGACCCAGAAGTGAAATGTCTTCCTCACCCTACACCCCCGTTTTCCTTGGAAATAAAGCTAAGGCCATTCAGGTCAGAAGGGAGCATGGTACAGTCTGATATTTCCTGAGTCTGCATATCAGAGCAGAGCAAAGGTCTGCAGAGCGTATCAGCAGGCTTATCCACCTCACAAACGTGTTACTTACATTGGCTTATGCTGAAACTATTTCCTTCTTCTATAATGCATTTTCAGTGATGAGTGTGTGTCTTCCTTGGCCTGTGTGATTTCTAGTTTGATACAATTTTATTGGAATTAAAGAAACAAGGAAAGAATAAAAAAATCATTAAGTAATTCCAGAGTCCAAGACAAAGCTAAAAAAGTCAAAACCTATCATGAAATAGGTGGTTTCCATTATATGGAAGTACACATTGGACAAATTAATGTCCTGTGAAAGTCATCTTTAGGTACCTGAGGTAGATCTCTTTAATTTTAATGACTTGGCATTATATGACTTTCTATTGCTTCTGTTAACATTTATTGTAATTCATCTACTAAAGAGAGCAATAAAAAGTCAACAGATGTGAAAGAAGCATCAGAGAATTGTTTCACTTGAAGGCAGCCAAACTAAATAGTGTGCCTTTCCTTATCAGTGCTTCTGTTACATTTTGAGTTATGTTCCTACATTTCCTTTTAAATTTTATCCAAATTTCTGTTGTTTTTTAGAGGGAGGCGAATTATCCCTGTCATTATTTAGCAGAGCAACAGCAGCTTTCAGATATATATATACAAGCTTTCTGCACATAAATGATTCAAGTTTTAAACCAGGAAAAAAACCAAACCTTTATATTTGTTTTATTTTTTTCTGCAATGTATCTATGTTTTTCTGTCTGTATCACATGTTAATCGCATATTTTATATATATCCCTCCATAAAAGAGACTTTATCATAAAATACTGTAGTTGACCTTGATTAAAAAGAAAAAAAAAAAGCTAAAGGCTAAATCAGTGCATTAAACCAGAAAAACAGATTTTTAGGAGTGGTTCCTAAAATAGTATTTACTATACCTCTATAGAAATTTCATCTGCAGAGCTCAAAGCACAATGCAAACCTTTAGTTTGCCTTACACCACCCTGGTGAAGTGTGTCCCTCCTCCTGTGTTCCAGATGAGCAGTGAGGCTGCAGGTCTGTGACAGTCTAAGGCAGTAAAAAATGCTGGGTTTATGGTCCTGACTGTTTCTCTGGATCCACTACTCATTTACAGTCCATGGCTTGTCCCTGCTCTGGCTCTGATCTCATCTCACCAACCTGGGTCAAGGGCTTGACCCGTCAGAAACACATCAGCGGAGCACTAGTGCCACACTAAGGAAGGAGCTGAATTGCAGCAAGAGTGGCCATGATCGGCCCAAGGAATTACACAATTATCACTCCAGTCTGCTCCTTTCCTCTTTTACTAGAAAAAAAAAAAAAAAAATCAAATCAAATATCGCAGTATTAAAAATATTGTTTTAAGTTTTTTCCTAACCTTTTAGCAATTGAATAATCATCTTTATTTCACCAATAAAAAGAATGTCATAATACCTCCCACTTGATTTTCATAGTCAACTTCCTGCTTTCTCATACACTGCTATCATACTCGTGAGGAGCTCCATCTAAACACCTGCATACCACCTTGTTATTTTCTTGGGGCCTCATGCCTAGTCTGTGCTAACTTTGTAGGCATTTTTGAGCAGGAACCTTTTTTGTTATGTATTATTATAGAATTCAGCACAAAAAGCCCTTGTTCAGGAGTAGAAAAGTTTGGAACAAAAGTGGTAAATCATCATAATAATGCAGAAGAGAAATACTGCATTGATCGTGATGATAACACCCCCTTCTTTCTCCTGCTATTACTGAAGTCAATAGGAGAGATGTATTGACGTCAGATGGTGTGAGATTAAGCCTTACAGCATTATTATTCCATCTGATTTGGACAATTTTTTAAAATAAAATATCTCCAGCATAAAGAAAAACCTTAACTTCATAGCAGTGCACAGGCTGGGTTGACAATGATTCAGATATAAATATATCCACAGGGTGAATATAAGGTATGTGTTTGTGTTTCCACCTTTTTTTTACCAAGACTACTAAGGTGATGCAGACATTATGTTTGCCCTTAGACTGATATCTCTGTTAGTCTCAGAACTCCCATCAAGATTAGTTTTATTATCTAAGTGAACAGTAATTTAAAAGAAAGAGAATTTTATTGAACTTCTGCTTAAATCCAAACAACTTCAGAAAAAGGCAGTCTGCCTTGACGTGATGTGACTTCAGAACTGAAACTGCAAGTTCCTCAGAAACTGCCACCTATTTTCGTCTGTGTAACACTCAAAGCCACACTGTATGTTTATATGAAGCTCAAATTAAATTATTCAGTTTTTAAAGAAAAGTAGCTGTAATGAAAAATCTAAAATATAATTTTAAAACTAATTTAATACAAAATCATGACATCAACGTCTATGTATGCAGGAGTTCTATTTAATTTTCATTAAATAATGTAATAACTTTTTTCAAATATCATTTGACACTACTAATTCCTTTTTTATTACGTCTTCTATTAAATTGATAGGCTAGTATCTCATGCAAAGACTGCAGGCTGCTCCGTTCCAGCTGCTTGCACTGGAGCCCCCACTGGATGGCAGTCACATACAACTTTGGAAAGAATTCAGCATGCTGCTTTAACTCACAGACCTGTAAAGAAACCCTAGGTTGAGTGTCTCAAAAACAAAAAGAAAAAAAATAAAAAACAAAACAAAACAAAGTTTCTTTTATTAGGTAATCCTAGTTTAGTACAAAGACATGCAATAAAAGCAAGTGGACAGAAATCTCCCTATTCCCTCACCCACTATTCCCTACACCCACTGTCTTGGGGTGCATCATTTCATTCCAGGCGCCAGGATTAGAGAAGGGCGTCGCTCAAAGCTGTGGAAAGCAATGCAGGTGTCCCCTGACAAGAGACCCCAGAGCTGGCAGTGGAGCAGGAGCTGGCTCTATACCCGATCCGGAATGTTTGCTCCAGAAAATTGGTATCAACAGCTTTTAAGTAGAGATTTATTTTAACTAGGAATCAGGACAACCCAAAACTTCAGACAGCCATTAAGACAATCCATAGCTGAACCCATTGGGATATCTTCCCTTGACTTCAATGGGATGTGAAAAATATATGTGAGCAGATAGGTTCAGGTTTTTATTCAGTACAAGACGTCTGTTTAAATGAGCAAACCTCAGCAGTAAAGTGTCTGTTGCTGTTAGAGCCTGCAGTGTAACACAGCATTAGCCTCATTATTGCAACCCCTTTTGCCTCTGTACCAGGACAGAATGCTCTGCTATGCTGAAATCCCAAGGGAAGGTGAGGTCAATGGAAGGACTTTTGAGGGTTTTTTTTAAATCTGGCCAAGGTTACTGCTAACTAACCTGTTCCAAGATGGGGAAAGAGAGGGCCTTTCCACATTCTGAGCACTACCTGAAGACAAAGGGAGTCTTAGCACAATGCAGCTGGCAGGATTTGATATTCTGTAACTGTGCATGCAAATGTTTACAGTGGTTCATGTTTTAAATTGACTTTTCATTTTGATGTATGTCCTGCAGATACAACCAGTGTACCCAGGTAAAGGCAGTATGTACATTAGGCAGGGATGGGTTTTTTATTGCTTGTTACTAATTACTTGTTACTCTGACAGTGGACACATGGCTACTGCTTTAGGACATCCACCATAAGTCGATAAGTTAAATCATAGATTGATAATTATTTTAATTCATTCATATTTTATCTGATTAATGACGCTCTATCAACACCACTGCTCAGATTCCAGATCTCAACAAAAATAAATATTTCAGAATTGCTCCAGATTGATTCTGAAAAAGAAAGAACCTATATGTTGATGATACTGACAGAGACCAATGCATGTAGTAGAATGCCAGATTATTTTATCAGAGTTTCTTCAGCATATTTGAAGTCATATTAATAAAAGGAAATCCTAGAAGATGAATCCTGAGTATGTATTGGAAACAATTCCTCTGCAGGCAAAAAAGTTACCTGAGGTTAACCTCTTGACATATGAGAGAATGGAGAATCAGTGTTTTGTGGATTAGTCTTCACCAATCTTTACCTGATACACCTCTCTAAAGTCTACACCTTTCATTTAATAACCACAAGGGTAAATACCATGAGAGATCTGAGCCATTTCTATTTGTCTCCTGAAATAAGAAGGGAATTTTTTTTCCACCTGATATGCCTGCGGTTCCCATTGCAAATGGGTCTGGCACTTGCCATGTTGGATGTTGGAAAATTTCCCTTCTATCAGGAAAACCAATAGTAAGCACTTAAATGAAGTGTGTACTTAGTAGGGCCTGAGGTGGTTGAGGTTGCAATCTGTTTTGTATTTCAACCCTTTTTATTGACTACATCCTTTCAAAAATAACTCTTTTGATTTTGAATTTATATAACTCTCATTTCAGGTAAAATGTGTATTTCTGCTCTTTATTAAAAATCTAAGAAAAACTGTTCAAGATACTCTAAAAAAACTGAAGCTCCTTATTTTCTGAGTAAGAAGATGGAACTATGATTTTCCATGTATTTATCTCAAAATAATCGTGTGAATACTAGTTATGACAAATTAAAAATCATTTCTGAATATTAAGACTTGCTAGACCTTTTTTGCAAACTGCAGAGACTGTTTTTCCTGTCTACTACATATATACACTTTTCTTCTTGGGTTTTTATGGAATTATGAGAAAGACAGGACTCCTCCAATTATTATAGTTTTTGAGATGGTTGCCTCTGCAGATTCATGACACCAGTAGGCTTTACCTGAGCTCACAGCATTCCAGGGTATCAGGGGATTCAGCCCTTCAGTTCTATGCTACCTGCCATTCATTTACTTTTAACCACTGAACTGAGTATTTGCAGTATCATTAAAACAAAGTAATCCACAATAACATTTTGAAATTAGAAACATGGCAAAAAGATATGGGAAAATATTGCATGCCCTGTAGAGTTGCCATTTTTTGAGAATTACTTCTGCAGTCTATTGTACCCTGTAAAGTCTTAAATCACATATATTAGTCTCTATCCTGTTTTGTGCCAAGGCAAGGCCAGAATAAAATAAACTATTACTGTTCTGTCCTCTTTAAGCCTGCATAATAAGCATGCAAGGCTGAGAAAATAAATAACAACAGTAGAGATAAAAATTCATCCCAGTTACCTTTATGAAATGTGAACATCAAAACTCTATTGAGCTATATTAAACTCTGTTAACAGCACTATTACTAAGCACAGGCAATTCATTTTATTACTCTCTTTCTTCACATTTTTCTGTTAAATAGCTAAAAACCAGGGGAAAATATGCTAATGTAACATGGTTGCTGTGTCATATGAGGGACAATATGCATTTCCTGTAGATTAAACTATTTAGCTAAGTTGATTACTCTTGAATTTATTTAGGTTTCAATGGGCATCATCACAATAAAATTGAACAACATTCTCAACAAGAAAGCAATAAGCATGAAGTGCAAAAAAAGAATGCCTTATTAATTTATGACTTTTCTGAGAGAAGAAAAATGCCCAACACCTGAGCTATGTAAATCTAGCTTTAGCAGTAACATAGGTCCCAAATGGAAATCTATTTCTATGGAAAGAATAAGTTGTTTTATTATTGATGCTGCTGCTATATTTAGCAATCAAAGCACGTAGGCAAAAACTGATGTGATTCTTCAGCAATCAGAACAAAAATATATTCAGTATAGGTATTCTCCAGGCCTGGGGAACTGTGGAGATGGCAGATATGGAAGGAAGGGGGTTTACTGTTGTTTTCCCTTTATGAAAATGAAAGTAGAGTGTATTAGACATTATAAGTGATGGCATAAACTCCATGAAGTTGATCAGAACTGTAAGAAGCAGATCAGTTCAAAATACTCATAATTTCTTTTCTCTTTCTCCAGCTTGATCACTATCCTCCAACAAGTTACAGCCTGCCAGCCACATCTGACATTCAGTTCAATTCCCCAAAGGCACTATTCCTAGGAAAAGTTATAGGTAAGACTTCACTTTATACCTGGAACAATGATATGTGTGTAGCAGGATGCTTGCTGGACCCGTCATTCTTGTTCAGAAAGTGGTGATACTGGAGTTATACTTAAAGGAGGCCTTATGTTCACCTGTTCACAGAGACTGATGAGCACACAAATAAGTAATTGTCTGCCATGCATGGGGGAAAAAAAAAGATAAGGGCAAAGAGACCCTTGTAACATTGTCTTTGTGAGGTTTCATTATGCTCTCAGTGTCAGATGGAGGCAATAAAAGGAAATTACTGAGACCACTGCTTCTATCAAGAGATATTGTAGTTATTTTGAATATTGTCATTCACTGTGAAGTTATTGTGTGCCTTGTATAATGTCTTTATGCATGCAGACAGCCTTCTTATCCCTGTGCATCCTCTTGTGTCATAACTGTCCCTCATCACTCTGGCAAACCATCACTCTCTCACAGGAGCGCCCACCAGCAAGGTCCTTTGGAGTCTGTAACACCTGCAGCAACACTCCTCTGGACAGTTTCTATCCTTTTTATGGATCTCATGGTTATTTCCAGTGCAGCAGTTTCCTGGCCAGCTCCCCAGAGGAACTCAAGGGGCAATACAGATGCCTTGGCCTCACTTTTAGACCGTCCTACAGCGCATTGCTTAATTTTTCTGCTACTGACTTCTTACATGAATTTCCAGGGTTTCTCACTTCAAGAATCAATTCTTCCCAACATTTACAGTTTTAAAGGAGGGCTTTTTCCCCTTTTCAGAGATAAAGGGGATTTAATATTATTTCCTCTAGATGCTTTGTGCAGAGATATCTTTGCTTGAACTCAGTGAAGAGGTTAATCTAGAAAATTGCAAACTTTTCTTTGTTAAGTGGCTAAGGAGTTAATCTGTGATCCCTTTGCACTGTTTTTTGAAGTGAAAAAGAAATTGATCACATGGCTAATGGGATTTTTTTGTAGATACAATTTTCTATTTGTTTTGTTTTTAAAATTTAACATGTAGAACTTCTGTGAAATAGGAAATGAAAAGTCTTAAAATTACTGGCTATCAGGAGAGTCATGAACTATTTTCTGGAACTTTCCAAGTCACTTCTGTTGATGGTGCAAAAGATGATGCAGTCTGATTTTGGTCAGTCTCTGGAAAGTGGGTGCACTCCCACCTCACCTTGCTTAATTTAGTCATCTGGACCAGAGCTAGTGCTCTGACTCAATTTTTCCAGCAGCATGGGATTATATTAGCCCTTTTGGGAATATGATTCTTTTGCTTCTTCCTTTCTGTTTGTTACTGTCTTTCGAAATAGGACATTTTATTAAGCAGAAGAACATATCATTACTAAAGAAACCAACAAGAAAACAAAACAAACCAAAACTTTTATTCTTTTTTATTCTTTCTACCAGAGAAGAATTGAACTTCACTGCAAAGAGATGGATTTCCCGATGTAAAATTGTTGTATAACTGACCATGTCTGTTGATGAGCTGTACTGTGCTCATGTTGAACTGGAGTCTCATGGAGTAAACTCATGTTTACTGGAGTCATGTTGAATGAGGGAAGAGCTCAGTTAGCAGGGTTACCCAAGAGCAGCAGTTTGAAGGGCAAAGTAGACATAGAATTCAGTATCTTTAAAGCTTCTAGCTATCACCTCATACTGACTAGGCATATTTTAGTGGTCAAGAGGGATTAGAACCAACAGAAGATGTGGATACATAGATCAAGTTGCAATTTGTGCCCATATGCAATTACATTCTCCAAATGGCCAATATGGGAGTAGCCTCCCATTTCACTGCTACTCTGGCATCACTTGCATTCAGTTTCTGTTGTTCCCATACCATGCAATTCTTATTTGTCAGCAAAAATGAATGCAAGGCCCTATTTTTAAAGACAGATGGGTTTTTGAAGAGCACTCTGGAACAATCTTACTATGAAACTGGTCTTCTGTCTGTCTTATTTCCATTTTTATTAGTGTTATTTGCATAGGAGCAGCCGCTCCTGCCACAGCTGTGCTTGCTGTGATAGGGAGTTCATCTGCTCCCCGTCAGAAATGATCCCTTGCACAACACCTACCACAATACAACACCTCTCTCTGCTCTAGGTCTTACAAAAATATGGCTGATTAATAAAATGTTGCTTCATAACTGCTCATAATATTTTCTGTAAAGCAGGAGGATCACATCAGACACAACAACAAAAATGTTTGAGTTGCAATCAGGGAGAATGTTTCTTCTTTAAGTTGAGATGCTTTCTGTTCCCTTGAAATACTTTTTTAAAAATGCCTTTGTTCACTGGCTTGAAAAACACTGAAATAAAATAATTTTAGCCTTTTGGAAAACTGGAGGTAAAGGCATTTAGTATATAATTCTTACCTAGGAAAAATGGATTATGATTTGAGGTATGAAATAAAGCTAAAAGAGACAGCAAATGAAAAATCCTCTTTTACATTAATGTCTAGTAACAAAAATAATAGCTCTAGAGAAATGCAGGATTTGCAAAAATTATAGAAAAGTATTGTTAATGTTTCAAGGAAGTTCTTTAATCTGGTATTTACATATATTTAGGCTTTGAGGGCTTGCACACAAGGCAAAATGGAGAACCTGGCTATCTGGATTATAAGATATGAAGAGAAAAATCCAAAAGTTTGACAATGTGACCGGCATCTACATTTTCATGTAGGCTGCAACTTGAAGCTCATTACTGAGGTAGAGCAGAGGTTTGATTTTTTCATTAAGTGTAGTGACTTTGGATGCAATACCCAGCTTTGTCTTCATGTCCTTTTTAGAGACCTATACCTGTACTGTCTTAGTCTGTACTTTATAACTAAAAGTGGTGCATTTCTTTGGCACTTAATACGTATTTATAAGGAATTAGCTAGACATAATTACCCATGATTTTGTAAAAGTGTCATTCTGGTGAACAGAAATAATTTGAGAGTTTCTTAACAGGATATATGATTGAGCACAGAAACACCAAGATCAGACAAGAGTTGCTTTTGAGAAAGTGGCAGGGAAGTAAAGGAAATATGCTTCTTGCCTTCATCTCCACCAACCACTCCAAGTTAAATTGTATCTTTTCAGAAATACTTAAATATCCACTTGGAAACAATTGACATAATATGAGTCATCATCACACGGATTATAATTTTCAGAACTGACAGCTGTCCCTGCAGCTCACCTCTGTCGGCTCCGTTTTTGTCTCCGCCTCAAGCTAGTGTTCTTCAGGGACTTCTAGTAAAAGTAGCCAAAGGGGAGACACTTTTCAGGTCTGCCTTCCTTCTTACATCACTCTACAGCTAAAGAGAGGCCCTAGAAATCAACCCCAAGGGCCTGGATTCTTTTCACAAAAGTCAGTTTCCTTGAGAAGAAGTGGTAGAAGGTCAATTTCTAGATGTGGTGGAGTTTTCCTGACATTAATGTAAAGACTTTTTTATTGTTCCCTGATTTGAGTTTCTGTGTCTTTACTGGTGTTTGTGGTGAAAATTAAAATTGGTGAGGAGACATTTCTCTGGATTCATTGTGACATTCACCACCTCGGACTGATGGGAGGCAAGACCAGCTTACATCTAGCCAAGTAGTTAGTTTCAAATGTGCAAAGGAGAGAACACAGAAAAACTTCACAAAAAGGAGGAGATAAATGACATTGCTTCATGGCTTAGGAAGGTATAGAACAAAGAACTGCTTTTTTGTTGTATGGCTTCTCTCTACAAATAGATACTGAATAATAGGAGGCAAAAGTTCAAAATGCTTTGAATTTCCAGCAGTGACTAATGGCAATTATTCCAAGAGGTAATCATTCTTTAATCCTAGATAAGATACTTTCTTTTCTATAGAAAAAGCCTGGCAATTTGGTGCTTCAACACTTGTAGCTGAAAACCATCGATGATCTCCCATGTAATTCATCCTACCAAAACCAACACACACTTTCAAAACCAGCTTCAGTGTCCACGCTTCCACACAACAGCAGTTTTATCACTTAGAGGGTTTGTTTCATGCCAAGGAATGAACACTTTATCTCTTTGAGAGCACTTGCCATCACTGAAAAGGGGGGTTTGACAGCCTTGATTAAAAAATTCTGCAAAGGATATAGGCATAGTTCTAATTGGTGCTCAGTTTGGGTATGCTGTTAGACATTGACATCATCTGATAGGAAGTTAATGCTAATATATATATAAAACATCGGTTTAGAATTAGATCTCTATACTGTTGGGCACTTTTTGTAAGCTTTTAAATTTGCATCTTAGAAGATAGTGCAGAGCTGTAAATAAATCATGAATAATTTAAAAGTATTCTTCTGCTACACATCTTTGACAAGTATCTACTATTACTTCATGATTATAATGAGGTTAACACTTCATTATATATGTTAGTAGTTTGGCATTCAGAGCTCCACAGCTTGAGCTCTGCTGCTCTCCTTCATTTTGCAGTGCAGAGAGACAACCTGAGTGCAGGGTAGCTCAGTCTACTTTCACTGATAATGAGAAAAAAAACAGCTAGTATGCAGTCAATTCATCCACCAACTTACTTCAAGGTAACTTCCTGCTGCTTCATTTCTGAGCACCAGCATTAACATTCAGTATTGTAATCTCAGTGAGAATGCATATTGTCATATTGGGAGCCCTCCTGCTACAGCAGGTAGAAGTTGAATATTAAAGATGTGCTTTCCCCTGCATGAGTTATGTATGAATTGTCATACAAAAATATAACATCTGGACAATTCTCCTTCCCCTATTCCTCCTGTATAATGTTATCAGCCTGGTTGAAACACCTCTGAGGTTTATTATTGTCTGTCTCTCTGGTTTAGATCTGTCTGTCCATACTCACTCTTTGAAGTGTTTCTGGTAAAGGCAGAAATGTTCCACAGCTCTTCTAGTCAAAACCTGATGGAAATAAAAGTAATTTTTCTTTTCTTCCAGATCTCTGGTTTTGATCTGTCTGGTTTTTCTCTGAGAAATCCTACCTACAAGCCATATTCAGAAAGGAATATTTCCCATCTACAGGTCTCCCATCCAAGGGACATGATAAACACTTAGAATTGCCAGTTCGACCCAAATAACTTGTGAGTCAGAAATTAGGGTAGCCCAAGTGAATTTTGTCTTTTATTTGAGAACTAAAATGAAGAAGAGAAGCCAAAAATATTCATTGATGCCTCTCAGCATCCATGCAACATCTTCCTCCCATTTTTCAGAATATTGCAGGATTCATCTGCTGCAACTCCAGAGAGGCAGATGGTCAACCCCAGGCAAACTGGATTAAATTAGGTGCTTAGGTAATCTCAGTTGCCATGAGTATAGCCAGCTTTGCTCTTCCAAAAATCAGCTGGAGCCATTTCCTCCCACAAACTTTTCACTCTCACCCTTCAGGTGATTCTTCACCTCTCAGCCCCTCTCATACTTTGTAATGGCAGCTGCCTTTTCATTTCCTCTTGCACTATTCTCTGTGAAGAGACTTCACTGATTCCCAGTCTTCAAATCTTTCATGGGCATTCAACAGTTCCAGAAGGTCACCCTTTATTCTCATGGTCTTCTAGCATGCAAACCAGCCTCTAACAGGATGCAGGACTCCCCTAAATTCTAAAGTTATTTCACTTATGCTTTAACATGTCTCAGAAAATTGTTTCATATAAATCAGTCTACAGAATCTTGCTGAGAAAATTATCCCATTGTTTTACAGTTCTTTCCAAAGTATTAATCTACTGGCTCTGAAAAAAAAAAAAAAAAGGAAAGGAAAGGAAAAGAAAAGAAAAGGAGATTGTAAGGCAATTTAATTTGGTTAGTGCCATTTTGAACAGAGTATTTGCACAAGTCTTATCTGACATTCAAAACACTGATAACACTATTTAAAAGCAAGGGAATAAAATGAAAACTTAAACTCTAGTTATTAGACTGACCTTTTCCTAACTCCTGTATTTTGTTAAGGTGGCATATCTTGGTTATACAACTTTTCCCTACCACAGGAAGACAGGAATTATATTGCCTGTACAGTGTAATATCTAATACTAATTTATTTCAAATGCAACTGCGTTCAAGTGCCGAAGAAACATGACATCAATAAAATGTGCTGTTGGCCCCATGAAATTCTAATGGCATAGATAGCAAAACTGAAGAACTCAGAGCACCTTCAAGGCTTTTAAATCACTTAAAAAAAAAAAAGTGTTACACAGTCTGAAAAAGGTATTCCTGAAGCTGAAAGTATAGTATCTTATCATTTTTCTCCAAGTATATTCAAAGGAAAAATCAAAAATTAGAATAGAACTGCCCTAAGATAACAGACGGAATTGACAAAAAAATTGTCTTTAATAAGCCAAGGCACAAGTCTTAAAAATTTACATTACTTTACCTGGCTTGTGCAACTTCTACCCATAGTTCCAGATATAAAACATTCAAAGAAATGTGAATATGCCCTAATGTTTTGATCAGAAATAGCTATAGAAATAGCGTTCAGGCCAGATTATTTTGGCTAAGGGTGCAGATTATTTCCATGCCATTTCTTGTAAAGACAAATAAAGAAATTGCGTCTAATTCAAAACTCACTCATTGTTTGAAAATTTTTAAAAAGCTCAGGTTTTATCTGACACTTGTTTCACTTAGGGAAAAATCATAACAAAACAACACATTGACTGACCAAAATATTGCAGAGGTTGTCAGATGGAAAGGGAAGTGACTGAGGCCCCATATTTTAGAGGCTCACTGGGATCAAGTCAAGCCTCTCTCAAGAGCTGTACTAGTTTTCACTCCCATTATTGATAATTTGAAGGTGCCTGTGTCCTCTTCTGATCTGCAGTGGCCTCTTATGCTAGAAGCACCAGAGGTTTCCTAGAACCTCTTTCCTAGGAGAAAGTTTGTCTCAGGTTGCTGGAGAACCTGGGAAGAACAAGGGACGTGGGAGTTTCTGCAGTATGAATTAGATAGGAATTTCATGGCATGTGCTCCTGTGACTGAAAGAACAAACCCCCAAAAGGAGTGTAGGACCAGGGATCCTGGAGAAGTGCTGCACTAATGCACCTTTGTGTGTCGGGGCTCAGAGCTGCCTTAGGCCTGGACAGCTTTCATTCTCTCAGAGAAGCCTGGGCCTGTCCATGCGGTTTTAAGCTCTCCAGCTTTTTAGGATGAAATTTATCTCTGTTCAAAGGCTCAACACAATCTTCACACTACTAAACTCCACTTAAGTAGACTGTATATAGAATGTAAAGTAAGTTTATGTTGTGCTGCTGCTCTTTGTAGAAGAAAAAAGAACACCTGTTCTGCATGAGTATATCCAAGAAATAGTAAAATAAACACGTTCCTCAAACAATATTAAGTAATGAATAAATGTGAAGATAAGCTAATCTTTCTTTAGGACCTTTATATAGGGCTATAAATTCATAGACTGAATTATTCATGGTGAATAATTTGCTTAACTCCCACTATCACAAAAAGAAAGAGAAATATATAAATTATGGAAAGACACTTCAACATTTTCCTGTTAAGCCAGACCTTTGACTGTGGGCTACTTTGCATTTCTTTTAAAAGAAATGATCTCATTGTTTAAATTACAGAACCAAAACCTGTCTGATGTCTTCTTTTCAAGTGTTTCTGCTCAGCAAATTTTAAAGCTGTATATATACACTCTCTAAATAAGCCCTTTCTGATAGGTACAGTAATGCTTTCTACATCTGCATATTTCAGGGAACAGTTAAAACAGTATTAGCTGTCATGGAGAAGGAACTCACTCGGAAGATTGGGGGATTCCCATTGGCTTCAGCTACGCCCATGCTGTAAATAACAACAGGCATTGTGGTTGTATCAGTGACATTGTTTTAAAACTTGTCAAGCCAATAGAGCTGACACCACTCAGCAGACACTGGTTATTTGAAATGATTCTGTTATATCCTTTGCTGGGTTTTTTTCCTTTTTTTTTATTTGGGGGGGAGGGGTCTTAAATTAGAGTACCTTATTTGAATGTTTTGCCAAAATTTTAGAAATTTCAAGAGAATAATGTCATATAGTACTAGGATAGGATAGGATAGGATAGGATAGGATAGGATAGGATAGGATAGGATAGGATAGGATAGGATAGGATAGGATAGGATAGGATAGTGTAGTACAGCATTAGGGATAGCATTGTTTTTAAATAGCTTCCTGAATTAGATTCAAAGGTTTTCTACAGCACAGTCAACGTCACTAATAGCTCCTTGTGCTGCAGCTTGGTTGTTTATTCTGATACTAAATCTGACATAATAGTAGCAGTGTTATGCCACTGACCATGACAGTCACTGATTCTTAGATTTATATGCCATAATAAAACTGTATTTAATCTGCAGTACAGTGACTAGTTCATAAACAGCTCCTTTAAATATAACAGGAATAAACTCACATGTTTACAACTTCCTTTTTAGAGAAGCCTGTTTCCTCTCCCATAAATGTACACCACTACCTAGAAATCTCTCCTTTATGACTATATGAACTCACAAATCTACCTCAGTGGCTCTCAGCAGCTTTAACACCAGAGTTGTACTCCACTTGCAACTGAAGCAGTTGAATAAGGTTACAGTCAGTCTCCCACCAAAAGGTAATATTTTTCTTTTGTTCAGTCTGATAGCAAGATAATATATACTGCCACTGTTTTTGTTACTCCTTTCTACTTTCTGTCCTCCTCATACTGTGTTCTGAATTTTCTTTTTCTTTTTCTTTTTTTGGAGAGAGATTGTCATCTGTCTCATTGTTACATGAAATGCTTATTGATCAAAAAATTGCCTCCTGATCCTTCTTATCAGTTGCAGAATCCAAACTGGGTTGCACCATCATATATACAGTTATTTCAAAAATGTCCAGGGAGAGAAATGAATTCGTCATCGAGTGTCAGAAAAATTGAATTGTTTAAAATACTCCAGCTGGAATGATCCCTCAAAAAAAAAAAAACAGCTTTTTTTTTTAGAATAATTTGAAAAGAATTTTTTGAGTTGTGGGTGATGAGACATCTCAGAAATACTGATATTGAGAGACATCTTCAAAGCAAAATACTATTACAATTGCTAATGTAAATCATCAGTCTGTCATATCTTTCTCAGCCAAATTTGATTTAATTTCAGTTTAGCACCTTGAAAATATGTACTTTCTTCACTCAGTAAATGCTCACTTAACATAAAATTAGCATATTTGTCAGTCTCCCTGGAGCAGTGGCAACCTCTTGGTTTCCTGCTTCTGTACATGGGATTGTGGGATCATGGGAATCACATGGGATTCTTTGCAAGACAGTCAATAACATGACTAATGAAGTTAGGAATGGTCTACTATTTCTGTATTAGTTCGACCTGGACTTAAAGACTTTCTTTACATTTTTCATAGGTAACATCTTAAGTTTTCCACTAATTTAAATGTAGACAAAAATATGCATTTAACAAGATAGTTGCCAAATTTGACTTCCTGGCATCACAGGATGAGAGTTGGAGGTTATGAAGGATATGCAAAGGCTAACGAGCTCTTTGTAACCCACCGTCTATATATGAAAAGAGCATATGAAGGAAAACCAACATATGGAGAAAAGGGCATATGGAGAAAAAACAGCAGTGTATCAGTGGCTAAAACTGATCTGACTCTAAAAGTGCAGAAGTTGGTGATTGCAAAAGCTACAGGAGAAAGGGAGGGACACGACTTCAAATACAGCTTCTCAAAGCATTTTACATTCCCTTAGGCAAACCTAAGCGTTATTTTGCTCAGAGCAAAGGACCGGACGTGGTTATATCAGGGGGCACACGACCCTGCTGAGTTTCTAGGTCAGCATGAGAAGGCAGGATATTTAAGTGGCGTTGTAGCATCATGTCAGCTGAAAATATTTTTTTACACTGCCATACTTTCCGGTACTTCCTTTACCTTGAGAAAAGAGCCTATGTAGCAGCTCTCCACTAAGTGCCTGCAAGCTTGCAGGAATCCACAGATTTCTCTCCATTAATGCATAGAGCATATCTTAATTGCTTAAGTCTGTTATCTTGACTTTGTAATAGTGTCCCCTCCAGGGATGAAGGAATGCTTGTATGGCAGCTCAGTTTGCATTGCATCTGGTTCCTGGGTGGTGTTTGTGGTGTGCCACATCCTTTCTGCTGAGGGATGCACTGAAACCAGAGCATTAAATTTATGAAGGAGTTTGGTTTTTTCTGGAATTAGAATAATGGGCTACACCCTGTCCTCATACAGGAAAGTAAATGAATGGGAAATACTAGAGTTGTGTTGCATTTTCACTTTATTCTGAGAGGATCAGAGAGAGAGTGGGGAACAGGGAGGAAGAGTGGGACATGATGAGCTTGACAAACTCCCATTTTGTGTTCAGACCTGGATCTGCCCTCCTTCTAGTTTCCCTCATCACGAATTATCCAGTAAGATATTCATCACAGCATTCAGACACTATCCTGTATTCCCAGTGTGATTGCTTTGCCAACAGTGCTGCACATCCAGCTCTTTCTGCACTGGTTTTGTGGCTTTTCAGTGGTGTGCATGGCACTTACACACCAAATTAATTTCTATTACTTCCCAGCTGGTCATTTCCAGTCCTTCCTTAAGACTTACCTATGGCTGTTATTTTTTTTTTAAATTTACTTTGTACATAATTGTTAAAGTGATGTATTCAGTCCAGATAAAAGCCATGTTAAACACAAGAAAAATCATAATATAGGGCAGACAGGTACACAAGTTCCCCTGCATTTCTCTCCCAGTTCCCAGCCTGCCTGCCTTTGAGCTTCCCCACAGCCCCATGTGAGGGCAGCAGGCTTAGGACACCTCTTACTACTAAAAATTGTGCATTTCAGTAATATTTCAATTGCTTTAGCTGTGTTCAAAATAAAAGACATTTGGGGAGCTGTCCTCACACACACACTTGCTGCAGGCTTCTTGGCTAGCCAAGAAGTTTAATTTCATTTGGCTAGCCCTTCTCCTCCCACCCTCATCCTCTGACTCCCTTTACTGCTCTGCCTGGCTCCCTCACATCTAAATGTGGCTGCAGCTCACATCCAAATTTTGCAGCAGGCAGCTTTTATTTCAGCAACACTCAGGTCAGGCTGCATCCTGTTGCTGCAGATGGATTGAGAATGCTGTCTCTGTTGCTCTGGACCCAGCTCTTTCTCTCCTCTGCTTACTCACATTTCAGTGGCCCTCAGGCTCCCAGCCACTGGGAGCCCAGGCACCCAAAGCTGGGATGTGGTCTGTAAAGCATGGCAGGGCTCTGCAGGTCAGCTTTCTCCAGGCTCTTAGCATGACCAGATTGTATACCCTTCCTCCTTTCTTCCAGAACTCAAATGGTAATCATCAAACATGTCTATGTTTTGGAAAAAAAAAAAAAAAAGTAGAAATTAATATTAACTGGTTAAACAATTTTCTTTCTGTGAGACTTAAGCAGCAGCAGTGCCATCTGAATATCAGGTTCTTGTAGCAAATTTGGGTAAATGCCTCTGGAGGGGGAGAAAATAACAAAGAGCCGAAGGGACTAAGGAGTGGCATGGAAGAGGCTGTGAGGAGCACAGATATAGGGAACAAAATGGTGGTGACAAATCAACAGGGTCCATAAGCTAGAAAGATGGCTGATGCCAGACACTTTTGATCCACTATTTGTGGATCAAATAGGGTTGTCCTGTGGTGCCAGGTTGGAGGAACGGACAGTTTGGGAAATGGCACTTGATCAGCTGTCCTTGGGAGGTACCAGGTTTTTTTTGTTCCTTTGTGTTTTTCTTACTGCCTGACCACAAGTCAAAGAAATGAGCAAATATATCTTTACCTCATCCATCTGCTTCTTCTTAATTATTGTGGATTGGCATCCATTCCCTAACAAAGTTAGATCTCCTGTCAAAATGCACAACAACTGTCCCAGCTGAGCGTGTGGCAGTTTGGCTTCAGCCTGTGCTACTTTCACAGATCTTAAACAGAGGGCATCAGGTTTTGGGCTGGCTCATTTCCATCCTCTTGGACCTCCAGTCACAGTAATTCAGTGTCACAGACAAAATTAGCAGCACATTGCTCTCCCTCTCCATAGGCAAGGACGAGCTTATGAACAGGATCGTGTGATCAGTGCTACTCTTGCTGTGACCTTTTCAGTTTGAGCAGCTGACAGAAGGCCCCTCTCTGACCAGCAAACTCACTGCTCTGCTATTTAACTGATTTACAAACACATCAGCCAGCCTCTTATGGCAAACACACCAACTAGCCACAGATTTTCTAAGGCAAAAGGACAGGGTTCTCTACATCTTAAACTCCTGCAATCTCAATCTAGCGTTCACCTTTATTATCTAAATTGCTGCCTGAATCAAACTCTTCCTATTAGTAACAAACTGAAGACAGGGAGAAAAGAAGTTTAAAAAATACTCATTTCAGTCTTTTCCAGTTTTCAGATGGACTCATCCACAGAAATCCCAAGCACTTTTCTAAAGGATACTGGGGATTTCTTGTGCCATTACTCATCTTCTCTTGCAGAGCTTGGTGCTGAGCATGCTTAAATAGAGTCCACATATAGAGTTTCTGCAGAAGAGTACCTACTAGCTTGGCAGCTGCTAAAAGACACAAATTGCTTTTACAGGTCACCTATCACATTCCTTTTTCCAGCTCTTCTTCTGACTCACATCCACTCAGCAGCCCAGTCTGTGAGGGTTGCTTGTCATTCAGAAATCCTGGACAACTCACCACTGTGCCTATGAAATTAAACTCAGCTTTGCACATGCCATGAACTGGAACATGCTGTGGCTACATGCACAGATGCACAGCTAAATGTTATGCCCAGCAAATTCAGCATATCCAGAATATTTCAGCCTCACTGTGCATCTGTTAATGTGTCAGACTAAGTGTTCTCTGTGCATTTCAATGCTGTCAGACGTGCGACTGTCACAAAGCTCACTATTAGATTGGAACTACCAGCAGCAATATTTAAAGTGTTTCTTTTCACCAGTTTCAGAAGAGGGATGAAAAAGAGAAGTGCAGATTTTTTGGGGAAAACAATCATTAGTGGTTTTGCTCTTGCCTCAGCTTATACCAAACTGCTTCAATCAGTAACAGTGTATTGAGAACTGGAGGAAGCCTATCATATTTTAGAGGATTCAGTACTTCAGTTCAACATAGAGATCGTGATGAACAACACTAAGGTTTCCTAGCACAGAAACTCTCACACATGCCTGTGTTCTTGGAGTACCTGAGGCTTCTCAAATAAGTCAGTTTTTCCAGATTTCTGTGAAGAACTCCTCTGGTCTGAGACAGCTGTCTTGACAACAACTGTTTTATCACCCCACCGCAGTCTACCAATCCACATCACCCAGGGGCATGAAACAACCACGATGGTTAATGTTTCAAAGAAAAGTATTTGTCAAAAAAAAACCACCAGAAAAAAAGTAGAGGGGAACTGGTAGATGTAACAATAGAATACAGGATATAACTGATGATAATATCTGGAATAAAACAGGGACGAAGGAAACACCTGAAATAAGAATAAAGGAGATACAGAAAAACAGTGGTGAAAAAGGAGGGTGGGGAGAAAACACTGAATGGAAAACTATAACAGATAGGTGGTGACCTGTATCACATAATCAGCATCAAATACTTGAACAGAAAGCCCCTGAGACCGAGGATGCCAAACATTTAGTGAAAAATCATAAGCTTTACTCCAGTTAAGCCATCAAATTCTACTTAAAATCTCTACTTAAGCTGATTTAGCAAAAATCTCTGCACATTCTATGGAGAGTTTTTTTCTGTGATTCCTTAGGTCTTGGATTTTTTTCTTCGAATATTAATTCTCTGGTGTTCTTCTCTTAGTCATACTGCAAATGATTTAGCACTTGAAAACAGCAAGGATTTCATTTCTCTGCCCTAATAATTTAATATGTGTATTTTGCAACTAAAACTTACATTAATCTTAAAGTTTTAAAGAGTCTTAATCATTAATCTCAGTCTTAAAGGGGCTGGGGTTTATATGGTTATTTTTATACTTTTTTATATCAATATATAAGCTAGAAATAATTTCAAGTATAATGATACTAAGCAGATTGTAGAAAGAAATTTATTTCCTCCTAGAAGGTGTGCCTTCTTCAGTATGTTAATACTGCATCTACTTTATCAATTCAAATACCATTTCTCATTTTCCGGTGAAATCTTACCTGAATATTCTTCCATTCCAGAGATTTTACAGTTCATGCATTTCTGTATGTATTAATTATCTAATTTTCTAGTTGGGTCTCCAATTTGGATTGAATGTTTTTCCAGCTTGTTCAGTATTACCCTTTTGACAGAAAAGAATAAATTCATTCCTTGGGGAAGGGAATACTGTCTTATGTATTCATTTTTTAAAAGAAAATCTTATTTTAATTATCTAATTTTCTTCTCATTGGTATCTCACAATAATCCTTTACCCCTGTTTACCCTCAGTGCATTGTTTTAAAATTGAAAGGGCATTAATAAAATCATAGAATGGCCTGAGTTGGAAGAAACCTTGAAGTTCCCCTAGTTCCATGACCCCTGCCATGAGCAAGGACACCTTCCACTAGACCAGGCTGCTCAAAACCTCATACAACATGGAACTGAACACTTTCAGAAGTGGAACACCCACAACTTCCTTGCAACCTGTTCCAGTGTCTCACCACCCACATTGTAAAGGATTTCTTCCTGATATCCAGTCTAAACCTATCCTCTTTCAGTTTGAAGCCATTTCCCCTTCTTCTGTCACTACAGCCCCTTGTGAAAAGTCCCTCTCCAGCTCTCTTGTAGCTCCCTTTAGGTACTGGAAGGCTGTTTTAAGGTCTCCCTGGAGCCCTTTCTTCTCTAGGCTCTTCTCAACCCGAGTTCTCTCAACCTGTCTTCATAGGAGAGGTGCTCCAGCCCTTTGAGCATCTTCATGGCCCTCCTCTGGCCCAGGTACTTCTTTAGTTGGGGGGCCCAGAGCTGGACAGGTGGGGCGTTTACAAGAGTGGAGCAGAGGAGAAAAATCACATCCCTCAATCTGCTGGGAACGTGGCCTTTGATGTAACCCACCATTGGCCCATGTCTCCAGCCTATCAAAACCCCTCTGGATAGCATCCTTTCCCCCCAGCAGGTCAACTACACCACACAGCTTGGTGTTGTTGGCAAACTTGCTGAGGGTGCACTCAATCCCACTGTTTGTGTTGCCGACAAATACGTTAAATGCTGCCAAGAAAAAAAAAATTAATCCAAGGAAGAAAAAATCAGCAGGAAATACATCTCTTCATGACATGGAGCTGTGGCATTTCTATCTTTGTCAAGAGATTGCAGGCACTCCGAATGAAGTAGATTGTGCTCTGTCTTCTCATTGTATTTTACCAATAAGAAGCATTTCTCTTCTATGAATTTTACTTGGACAGTCGGGAAGGGGCTGGAATACTTGTACTTCACAGTTTGTCATTTCATTACCTCTTCCACTGTTTCTGCTTTTGGGCAATAGTTTAATTTTTTCCTCATCTGCTATGTGTCTTTTTCTTTTGGTGAAATATTCATACCAAAATCTGCTTGTATTTACATAAAGCCCTGTGTTGCCATAGGACAGCTGATCACCAGCCTGGTTTTGAGTCTTGGCAAACGTTGCTCTTCAGTAGGGCTCTGAGACCTTGTATCAGTGCTTTTTTGCAGTGGTTCACACCCTGATCAGCATTTGAGATAAAAATAGAGACTGTTTCACAGTTTTACACATTCATCTACTGCTTTTATTTCTCCTTTTCCCTGCTGTACAACTGGGGCATGGCCCATGCAACAGTCTAATCCAAACCTCCATGGTTGCAGCTCTATTCTCCACATGCAAAGCCTTTTAATCAGGCTGTTTAGGGGAATTTTAAAGGCTTCTTGAAATATCTACACAATCAGCCCATCTCTGTCTTGAGAAACGTGTTACAGAGACAGCCTACGTTCAATAGGATGGAGACAGACAGTGCTGGAGACTCTCCTGGCAGGATTTGAAGGCAGTTGTGCATTGCATTTGTAGTGTCAACTGGAATGATGTAGTGGAAAATAAAGCAGTCTGCTAGTTTGGGATTTGAGATCCAGAGTTTTCGAAATTGTTCAAAATAGCACAGTGCCATCTGTCTTTGCACAAACCTGCAGGGGTACCAAGGCCACAGCAGCAGCAGCAGCAGCCTTCTGACTGATCAAAAAAACATGCAGCCCATTTGGCCTGAGCTGTGGAGGCACCACATGCAGCTTTGTAAGCATCCTTCCCTTCCAAGTTATGTTCTGCATTGTCAGTCTTGGGGATAAATTTTACCTAAATAGGATATGAAATAGTTATTTTTAATCAGTTCTTTGATAGAATAAAACTCGTGATTTTCTTAACTTCTAATCAGGAGGAACATTTCATTTCTGCAGTTTTCAACATACTGCATAGATAGAGATCCCTGGAGTTCAGTTTTTCTGACTCAAGACAGGAAATGCATAAAGAAAACTCCTGGTTTACTGCCAAATATGTGTCTTTTTATGAACTATACGTATACATTATAGATACAGTTTTGTTGGCTCTTTTATCTTCTATTTATAGACGAAATCTGGTTTACAGTTTAAATACTAAAATCCTTTTTAAGCAGAGCAGCAAAACTGTTGTGTAAGTTGCTTGAGCAGTGTGACCTCTGCAAACATGCTCCACTCCTTGGATAGATAATTAGGCATGTCTTTCTATCAGGAGGGGCAAACTTCTCAAGACTCAGCATTCTACTGTGATGCTCAAAGCACCAGGAAGCAAGAGGTTTACCTCTGATGCACTGCTAAAGCACAGAGACTAAGAAGAGCAAAAGAAATTCAGTGTATTGATTTATCTTAGCTCATGAAAATTATTGTCAGGCAAATAAAATAGGAAAGTGTGTGTATATAATGAGTATCATATTAGTCTGTTTCCTGTAACAGATGATGGCTGCTGTTTTCCTTTTATCTCTTGAAAAATCTGTTCTCTGACGTACTAATATCCATATGAGGGAAACACAGAGTGCTTGTGAAGACAAAATTGCACTGATTGATTGTTCTAAATTCAATGATTTGCAGAACAGCAAACTGAACAGGTGCTGCAGTGAGAAAACAAGTGTCTTCCTCGCAGGCAATGGTGACAAGCTGACTTTCCATTCTTGCAGCAGACTTCTGGAAGTTTGTTTTGGGGAGTAATTATTGCCATTTGGATCATCATATCTCAGTAATTAAGATCTGAATTTCCTTCTCTGTTGTATCTGTCTTTGGTATTTGCAGTACACAGACAGTGACTACTGACGTTGTTGTTTGGGTAAAATATATCCTAAACCTCATGGAATATTTCTTGTGTTTGCTTCAGTTAATAATTGCTATTTACAATTATATCTCACTGGATGATGAATAACACATCAGCTTTCAGTAATGACATAAATCAGCTGACAGTAATTCAGTTTTAGAGTCCTGATAGGTGCATGAGAAGTTTGAACTGAGGTCTCTTATTTGTATATACTGGAAGTACATTGGACCTGTACTGTAAAGCCTACTGGTCTAGCAATGAGCCAGAAAATCTGAAAGCTGTACAATAAAATCATGGTAATCTGTAATTGTTTTACTTTGATTATAAAGGGACAAGTTAATTTTTACCTTTAGGTGGTTCCAGGTAATTCTGCTAGACAGGGAAATCGTACTTATTTCCCAAATTAAAGTGTGAGCTCCGCAAGAGCTGCCTGAGCGCACAGCTCATTCCAAACAATCACTGACCATGTGTTCAAAAGGGCATTGGCTGAAGAAATAATTTAAGTAAAATGGGAAAAAACTGGTTTCAGGGTTTCTACTCATAACCTTTGCAGTCAAAAATTAAGTGGCAGTCTACTTTTTGGGGAGACAAGGAATAATCTTGCTCCCAAACAATGCAAATGCTTAACCAGCTGCCCTAGGCCTGCACTCATTTCAGAGGGACCTTCACCAGAGGCTGTGTGCAACAAAGGCATTGCCAATAGAGTGACTAGAGGCTGCCAGTCCACCTAAGAAGAGTAGAATAATTGAAACTTTGGCAGGAATAAGTGAGTGGAATGAATGCCCTGAGATCTTCAGTGAGATATACACAAAAGGCCTTCCCGGTCTTTTTGCTGGCACTAAGTGCCTTCCTTCAGGGGGACAAAAGAATCACCTCCTTCGCTTATGGCCTTGTCCTTCAACAACACAATCGTTTTTATGCTTGCAGTGTTCATTTTCTAACATACAGAGGAAGAGCAGGTGTTTCAACAGGAGTGACACAAACTCTTTCTACAATTGTTCCTTAACTATTCACATTTATTTGAGAGGGGATAGACGATGGAACGGAAGCACACTCCCCTCTCTCTTGCAATCATAGAAATAAACTGATTTATCACAGCCTCTGGGCCTTTTGTACCATAATCATTATGCCAGCCTCTTGTCCAGATGTTTACTCTTGAAACAAGAAAAGGAGACTGCTGCTTTTTCCCTGTTTGCTGAACTTTAAATTAGAGTTTCTTCAGTGACTAACACACATAGTCAAGCAAGTGAGATGTATCTTTCATGTTGATGACTGGCTTAATCTCTAAAACCTAAAGCCAGGTTGGAGAGCAGGCTTGGAGGGATGGTAACATGCACATTCTCCTTATGTGGCTCCAGATTTTAGTGATGAAGTTCTTTGAAGATCTGAAACAAAATATTGGAGACCCTCCAGTTAAAATGTTTTGGCTAAATCACCATCCTTTTAAGTATTATTTAGAATGTCCACATGCTGTAGATCAGAAAGTTTTTTTCATACTTTTTTCTCTACTATGAAGTATGCCTAATCTGCTACCAAAACTGTCCTCAGTATGCCAAGAGCAATATAGTTTCGCCACATATATCAGTATTCTCACATTCACCCCCTCGTCCACAAAATTAGCCTTCAACCTACAGTTCTTGTTTTTGGAACAAGCGTGTGCTCAAAAAGGAAAAAATCAGTGACAATTTGCTCAAGATTTCCATAGCTTCCAAAAGGAGCCTGCCTGACTCTGAGTTTATTATTTAGTACCACCTCTCTTAACACCAGCACAATTGCCATAGTAAGATTGTATTTGCAAAGATGATTTACTGCTGGTCCAGCACCAGTGTTTAAAATGATTGATGAGTTTTCTTTTTTAATGTATTAAACAGTTACTGGAGGCGTATGCCACATGAGATGCAGGGAGATGTTTTCCTTGAAGATGTTTTACAACATCTTTTGTGTCTCTTTTCCTCATCCCCAGACTATTTCTCCACATAGTAGAAAGAAATCTTGTTTTACTAAATTATCACATGGTCCTAGAGTAAAAATGCTTAGTTGTCCGTGGGGCTGCAGACCTCAGAAAATATGCTTCCCAGGTAAGGCTAGATCATGGGAGCACAAGGACACCCCAGCTGCTGGATTGCCCTTTGGGAGAGCTTCACCCAGGTTGCAATAAACTTTGAATAAGCCTCGTTACAATACTTAGAATTACTTTTTGCATTCAGATAGCGCAGTAGTAAAGGTATTCGTCTCTATAAATATCCAAAGATTGCTCCTAATTTGTGAGGCAAGAGCTGGCTGAGATTCCAGCTCAGCATCCTATTATATAACATGGTGTTTTAACTTAATGAGCCGAGGTAAAGCATCACTGTCTGTTTTCATTCAGTGGAATGAAAAAAGATAATGTTTCTCTTTTTCCTTTGTCACTACAGAGAATGGCTTAGGTTTAAATCTCAACTATGGTATTGCTGTGTTAACCCAGACTAATTGGGCTCTCCATGTACCTTTTTTTCTGTCCATGTAAACAATTTCCTTTTTTTTTTTAACTTTCTGTACCCATAATAACAAAAAATAATGGCAATATTCTTGGGAGTCCAGTCAGTTGGGTTTTTTATTAAATAATAGTAAATTTGCTAGGTGAACATTCTTATTTAGAGGAGATTAGTTCAAGTGACTTGTCTTGCCTCGAACCGATTTTTTGGCAGTGAAAAAAAAGCAATTCCAGCTCCAGTAGGCAGATGGCACTGACTGTGTTTGGTCCTGGATGGGGCCAGAGGGAGCAATCTAGAGGTGTCCTCAGAAGGGCACCTTAAAAGCGAAGCCAGTGGGCCCTTGCCCTTTGGCATCAGTTGAACTTGCCTGTCCCAAGGAGTGTGTTTGCAGAGCTTTTCTGCAAGGGTGGAGGGGCTGTATTGCTTCAAGCACTCCTCTGCAGGTGTCTTTCCATCGTATTTTCATAAACAGTTGAGGCACCTTACCTCATACATGGCACATGGAATAATAGAAGATTTGCACACATTTTCTTCAACTCCAGCCAAGCAAGCAACAAAGGTTGGTAATGAGCTAGCCAGAGACAGGCACTGATGTTCCAGTAACATGAAAGAGGTGCCAAAAATAATACTGAAAGCAAGGTTGTATTGCTCACATTCAAATGCTTGATGGAAAAGCTGAACATGCTTCTGGAACTGCAACACAACATCAGGTGATTACAGGGTACTCATCATTTAATAACGACGGGACCATTTAGCAAAATGACTAAGCACTTGTGGTGAGTTGCAAAAATAATTCCACTCCCTTCAATTAGGGCAGCCATCAGTTTAAATATAGGTTTCAGAGGGAGTGAGAGGGAACCTAGCTAAATAGTGTCACAAAACTCTAAGGCTTGTACTGAAGCATAACAGAACCGTGCAAATTGGAACAGGAACCACAATGTAACACAAAGTACTTCCCTGGGTTGCTTCTTCCAACAATTAGTCTGCTACACCTTCAAAAATTGCAGTTATTTCCATAATGTGTTTGGCTTTTGCTGACAGACACTGATTTTTGCTATGCCTTTCTTGGCTTGGTTAAAGAGCTCTTTGTACCTTCTTAGGTACCTTCTCAGCTTCTAAGCTTATGATCCCTGACTTGCTTCCACTAAACACATGCTTTATTGATATTCTGGATTCTAATTTAATTAATTCAACTTGCCATGAAGACACAGGCACCTTTCCAAAATACAGTTATATAGCTTGATGAAACTTGTACTTGAAATCTGAAATTTGAAATTTATTTAAGGAAACATTTTTAGCTGTTAATTTATTTGAAGAGTTCATGTGTTTACTTAATAATTTTTTTCATTTATTTGTTACTTACAGATTTCTACAATATTTCTTCCACTGCTTTTATGAAAAGTGATATCAGGCTTATTATCCAATAGCTAATCATATGATTTTTTAACCAATTTTCAGTTTTCCTGGAAGGACCTAAGGAATCTTCCAGTCTTCTGTAACTTCTCTAGTGCTTAAAGATCTGTGGAATGCTGCAGGAAGGTAATCTCTTCAGTTTACGCCCAGGAGTTCTTAGAGAACACTAACGGATAGATCCAAATAAGCACAGACTTAGGGAATCATAGAATGGCCTGGGTTGGAAGGGGTCTTAAAGATCATCTAGGTCCAGCATCCCTCCTGTGGACAGGGACTTCTTGCACTAGACCAGGTTACTCAGAGCCCCATCCAACCT
This sequence comes from Aphelocoma coerulescens, assembly GCF_041296385.1. NCBI lineage: Eukaryota > Metazoa > Chordata > Aves > Passeriformes > Corvidae > Aphelocoma > Aphelocoma coerulescens. The sequence continues at coordinate 59,013,467 of NC_091015.1, read as the reverse complement.
GGTCCTAAATACTTCCAGAGGTGGGCCACCCACAACTTCTCTGCCAACCTGTCTCAGTGCCTCAGCACCCTCACAGTAAAGAATTTCATTCTAATACCTAATCAAAACCTACTGTCTATCAGTCTGAATCCATTCCCCCTTGTCCCATCGCTACATGCCCTTGTAAAAAGTCTCTCTCCATCTTTCTTTTGGGCTCCCTTCAGCCACTGGAAGGCCACAATTAGGTCACCCCAAAACCTTCTCTTTTCCAGGCTGAACAAACCCATTTCCCTCAGCCTTTCCTTGCAGGAGAGGTGTTCCATCCCACTCATCATGCTAGTGGCCTTCCTCTGGTCCATGTCCCTCCTGTGCTGGGGACCCCAGAGCTGGATGCAGCACTGCAGGTGGGGTCTCACCAGAGCAGAGCAGAGGGGCAGAATCCCCTCCCTCACCCTGCTGCCCACACTGCTTTGGATGCAGCCCAGGACACATTTGGCTCTCTGGGCTGTGAGTGCACATTGCTGGGTCATGTCCAGCCTCTCATCCACCAGCACCCCCAAGTCCTTCTGGGCAGGGCTGCTCTCGATCTGCTCATCCCCCAGACTGTGTGGGTACTGGGGGCTGTCCCAACCCAGGTGCAGCACCTTGCACTTGGTCTTGTTAAACCTCATGAGATTCCTAAGGGCACAGTTCTTGAGCTAGTCCAGGTGCCTCTGGATGGCATCCTGTCCTTCAGGTGTGTCAACTGCACCACTCAGCTTGTATCATCTGCAAATTTTCTGAAGATGATGATCCATTAATTTATGTCATTAATTAAGATGTTAAATAGCACTAGTCCCAATTATCATCCCTTGATGTAAGGTTTTGATTTTACTTGGAGTTTTTTTTTCTGATTAAAAGGAATTGTCACATCCTCGTATGATACAAGCATGAAGTGTGGAACCTTGTTCTTTGAGATACCTATCCTTTAACATCCACTTCCACCCACTGAGTTCTTCCTTTCTCTCCTCCCTCTTGCTTATGTTCATTATTTCCCTCAGCTTTGACCAGATAGCCTTTTTAAAGCACATACATCACATATTGAACATAATCAGGTTATGATTGTTGGTCCCTAGGCAACCACCATCTTCCAGGCCAGTGATTAAGTCTTTTTCTCATCATAATGAAGTCCAAACTAATTACTGTATGTCATAGTCGGTAAAATTTTTAGGAAAAAAAGTCAATAATCTAATGATGCCCTACTACTGGCTGCATGAGATCCCGGCACAAGCAACCCAAATGGAAGTCTCTAGGAAATGAGAATGAGGGCATCTTTTTCACACACAGCAGACATGCCTATCACCCCCATTTTCATTAACTTTATTAGCATACATGTTGGGACACCTACTTTTAAGATCGTGCTGGTTTATGTTAATCACCAACAGAAATCCACCGGTGATGTGTGCCTTCCCTACCAAGCTGTCCTCAGCATTCTGTAATTAACATTCCTGTCAAGCAAATTGTCTCTCAAGAATGTAATTAAAAGTGAGAATTTTCCATTCCCTTTGTTTATATCTCAGATTCAGAGCTTATGAATACAGGCAATTAAAAACTGATTCTGTCAGGGTCTTTCTCAGCTAAATTATAATTTTTTACTTCCAAAAGGTGGAATAAATACCCTGCACTGAATTCTGTTCCTCTGCAGCTAAACTGCTTCTAGTATTTGGGCCAGCTCATTTAAATGTAGTCTGAATATCTCTAAATTGCAGATTGCCATGCTGAGAGACCTTTCAGCTCTCTGCTGAGTTCTGAGTGCCTTCACTACCCAAGGCTGAACTATTGCTCACACAAATTGTATATTGTCTCTACTAGAATTATTACAAATAACCGTTCACCACTTAGAGAGTCCTCATCTACTGGGGTTTTTTTCCTTTATAAAAATCAGCAAGTTCATGCATTCCTTGTGGGGACTGAGGTAGCTCTCTGAGTTTTCTGTGTGAAATACTAAAACAGAACAGGACATTGTGTGCCTGTGCAGAGCAGGACCCAGTTTTATTACACCAAACCTGGCTTGGTTCAGAACAACCATAATAATGGACCTCAGTAAAATGGCAATGACAGCTGGTTTACAGATCTCAGATTGCATCCTCCAAAGAAATACATAGATTGTATGTGCAGTAAATGCCAGTTTTGTTCAATAAAGCCCTCCATTTTTCAATGTTGTCATGTAATAAATCCAAATAGGAAAAAGCCCCTCAGTCAAGCTGCTGCTATTTTCTCTCTGAGTTTCTACTCAAGAGCTGAGCATCATGGAATTTTAAATATATGGACATGTTATGGTCATTTAGTGAGGAAAGAACCTGCCGGTCCATGTTGTGGTGTTAATGAAATGCTATGGCAAATACTGCTCAAGACACATCCTTACTGACACAGCACAAATAAGAGGGGAGGGGAACAGATAAAATTGAAGAGGCTCCTTTTACAAAATGCTTATAAATTGTAATTCACACTTGAAACTGTGCTATAAATGAGCATTCCCCTTTTAACACACAGGAAAAGATAGAACCAAAAAAAAACCACCAAGAATATGTAAGATACAATACTGTATCTCTGGAAATATGAAGAGGAGAAACTACTGTTTTCTTCTGGAATATATCTAAAAAATATTCTGTCTAAACTATTTCAGATACTCTGGCTGTTTCTCTAGCAGTAAGTAATAAATGATTCAGCCATGGCTTTGTCAAAGTTTTGCTGTTTTGGACAATATAGAAATATCCAGGACACGGACAAGATCCTGAAATTGAAATTGTGTGTTAAACTGATGTGACTAACTGTGATGCCATGCTAGTTGAATACAGGTCTTAGATGAGGTCCTGCTGAAGAGTACTATTATCTCTTGTTTTACTTCTGGAGTGACAACTTGAAGGACTTGTATCTGAGACTCTGGTCCTACATTTCCTCCATTCGGGTTCCTTGAAGATCAATTATTCCCATTATGGCCTATTTCTGGTAAAGTGCTAATTTTTTTTTTCTTTACTCACTCACTTCTGGCTCCTCACTGGCGAGAAAGCTGAGCAAGCCCCATCTGCCCCCTGGCCAGTGCGTTTTGTTGGCTGCAGTGATACTTTTGGCCTGAGTCAGTGCTGGCAGCCTCCTTCCCCCCAAGCCATGCAGCATCTGCTTCCGCACTGGGGTTCATAGCATCGAGATGAGCAGCAGATAACAATGGCCAAGCCCAGCCATTCCAAGTGAGCTGTAGCCTACATTGTTGTTGACTCTTCAGGGTTCATGTCAATCTCAAAATTGTATCTGCTTCTTCTGCCTTTCCCCTCCTCCCTCCAGCATATGGGTCCCTCTCTCCATTGGGTAGCATGAGTGATGGAGCAGGGATGGAGGTGCAGCTGGGAGAGGAGGAGAGAGCAAGGAGACACTTGTGAGACTGAGCGGAGAGAAGGAAGAGGTGGTCTCATAATGTCTGTGTTAGCTGGATAATAGGTATAGATGAACAATAGGTGGTCTCATAGTCTCTGTGTCAATAGATGGGTGTCAACCCCTTCTTTTTCCAGTGCCCTGTAGGCAGGATGCTGAGTCTCCCTTCTGCCATCTGAAAAGAGCAACTGAAGTCATCTCACTCTTCTATGAGAGTAAATTAAAAGCAAAAATATTTTTGAACTGTGCATTTCAAAACGTATCAAAATAATGACCTTCAGCTACATTTTCCCCGTTTAACATCGCCGGCTCTTGATGCTGAGCAGCATCTTGTAGCGAGACGGGCGCTTGGAGGCCCGGGACGCCCCGCCGCCCCCGCCCACTCCCCCTGTGGATCCAGTCCGTGTATTCCCGCCCGCAGCACTCAGGCCGGGAGACTGCGCTGGGCTCCGCTCCGCATTTTCCGCCCGCTCCCCCCGAGCCACGCCGTGCGGGGCCGCTCCGCCGCTGCCCCGCAGCTCCCGGCCGGGACGCACGGAGTGCGCGGCGGGCAGGGCCGGCGGAGAGCGCAGGTAGCCAGCGGGCGGAGGGGGCGGGAGGCTTGTCCTGCGGGGCGGGGGCTTGGGGCACTCGTGGCATGGGCTGGCGCCGGTTCGCAGCCCGCAGGGGGCGGCGGGAGGGACGCGGTCCCGCAGCAGCGTGTGCCGGGAGCCGGGAGCCGGCCCGGAGCCGCCTGCAGACCAGGTGAGCGCTCCTCTGGGGCCAGAACAAAGCTGCGAGGCGTGTCCGAGGTGCCCGTCTGGGGTTTGGGGATTGCCGACCTTGTCTTACACGCTTCATGTCTGCGTGGGGTTCCGCTTAATCGGAGGCTGGGGGGGATAAGAGAGGGCTCGAAGGGACGAAGAAGGGCAGTCTGATCTAGATCGTCTTCTGGCGCTGGTGCTGCGATCCACCTGTAAGTTTTTGCTTATTTTTTATGCGAACTGGTTGTAAAAGAAGCAAGTTGGTAAGCAGTCCTGTGTTAGACATGTCTGCTGCCTGATCCAGCCGATGCGACACGGAGTGTTTAATCACGTACAAAATTGAAGGAAATTAAGCAAATGACAGTATTTTTATCAGTATAGCATCCTGAACTTAATGTCTTATTTTAATGTATTTCTCTGCTAGAGCAAGCATAATAAGGTCATAGAATTCCAATATTTTTATATTTATTTTTATTGCAGCTTGATCAAAGGTTTCCTTATCCCTCTAAAGAAATCCATTACGTTAGGGATGAGAAATACCAAAAGATCTTCTTTAAGATTTGGGTGGGAGCAAATGCTACAGCTGTTAACAAAGCCATTATACTGCAAATGGCATTGTGTCCTCAGATACTACTCCAGCATATCATTCCGTGCTTGGATGCAATGTAATAATAATGATAAAGCATATTGATACTGCACAGTGTGATTTAGGCCAGCCAGAAATGTTCAGTTTACGCCATCTGATGAGATGCACAGATAGTCACTGAGTTAGTCCTTGCATGTTGTCTCGTCCAGTTCGTCCATCATCACTCCACACACCCAGCTCTATCTTTCTGTCAAAATGTCTTTTATCATTACCTACCAGATAATACTGTGGTAAAGCAGATCATAGAAATTGAAAAAGCTATGTACACTGAGCATGCCTGGCATGTAATATTCTGTATGTGATTTGAAAAGCACTAAAGGTCCAGTTTAGCTATACATATTCCTGACTGTTTCTCATGGAAATTTGTTGGCTGGCATCAAACTGCACCTATTTCTATCATCTCCGGTGTATTTATTGAATGAGGGAGCATTTTTTGTTTCCAGTTCGTAGTGTAATGCTTTTACATTTCATTCTTTATGAAATCATAATATCCACTGCCTAAAGGTGGATCGGGTCTTACACTGAGCTTTGACACTAACTGAAGTGCATTAAGGTTTCTTTTAAACCAAAGATTGAGAGCTCTCTCTTTAGTTGATATATTTTGTCCACCCAAATTTTGATACAATACAGTCCTGTAATGGTGGAGGTGTGCAGTGGTTTTCACAACACAAGAAGTTGAGACCTTCGGTTACCTTTGCCAGGCTGCAGCCTTAAAATGAGCTGCAGGAGGTTATTTGTCCCAGAGTGAGTAGTTCAGCCCTGGAACGCACTGGTGTGGGATGCTGTGAAGGTCAGCAGCGTTAATGGTTTCAGAAAAGATTGGCCACATTCACGGGAGACAGTTCTGCTGGTAGCTAAATATAAAAGGCAAGATGCAACTTTCATCCGAGAAAGGTTTAAAGCCCATGTTTATGGGAAGCTGAAAAGGTGTTCTGGGAGAGGATCGTTTTACATGCCCCATGCTGTTACACTACTTGTGAATCAGCTATTATCAGTCACTTTTCATTTCTGAGGGAGAACAATGAACTAGATAAGTCATTGATCTATCTAATGTGGCTGTTAAATTTTTATGATAATCTGTGCATCAAACTGTAATACTTTGCAGAAGTGAATTTATTGCACGTAAGCATGTTCCAGCAGAGGAAATACAAAAGTGCATTTCATACTTGTAACAAAGAAAAGAGGCACATAATAGAGATTGTTCAAATATAAGTTGTTCGGCTTCAAATTGTGAAGCATACAATACTGGAAAAAACCCCAACCATAAAAGAAATTGCTTCTAAGAAATTAAATTGATTCTTTTCCCCTGCACTGTCCTACATGATTTTTTAACTACAGTATTTTTAGAATTGTTAAAATAAGTGATGGTGTTCGGTACTACAGCTAGGTTGGTGTTGTCTATACAAAAAAGTGGATGTTTTGACCTGAGAAAAATTAAGTAGCAAATCAAGAAGTAAAGCAAACAGAAGGAAAATGTTGGAAGAAAAAATTACCTACAAAGTTATAGCTTTCTTATCCTTGCTGTCATTCTGCTTTTCATTTGCTTGCTATTTTCAGGCTTTTGATAACTGAATTAAAATTGCCACTACTTTGAAACATCTTTTCTTAATGTGGCAGTGTGTATATCTTCTGAAAAATGCCAGTTCCAGAAAAAAACTTCTATTTATATATTACTTTGGATTGAAATCCAACATTGTAGGTGAAATGGCAATGAATTTCTTTAAAATTAAATGAGAAAAACTATGTGAAACAGCTAAAGAAGTTTTATCTTTGTGATACTAAGATCCTTAAAAGTGGTTTCTTAGCAGATTACATATACTTTATCTTTTTAATTATTAAAAAAAAAAAAAAGATATGTCAACAACTTTTATGAATATATGAGGTTAATATGAGGCATAAATAGTATATGAATAAAAATAATATCCTACTGAAAAACTATTTTCTAATTTTAGTTGCATACCATTGACCTTCCTCAAATCTTCTTATTCTAGCTTTTTTACCATCTCCAAGTGAGACTAAGGTAAGCAAGGGAGGAGTGAGGCAAGAGAGGGAATTTCAGCCTATCCACTCTGATGACACTGCAGTTTTACTCAGATATTTGAGGCTAGTGATGTAGAATGCAAAGTATAATATGAGGTCATTTGCAGGTAGTCATAGGAGAATACCCATTAAAATGCAAAAGCACAGTATAACTAAATGCACTGGACTTTGGCCAAGACACATTACATTTGACTACAGGCTGCAAAAGACTTATTTGATTATTTATTTACTTTCTGGCCTGAAAAGGATTTTCTGTGTTATGTTGCAAACAGCTTCTGTAAGACATACAAGCACATTTAGACAAATAATATGAATAAAACTGCATATTTCTTTTGCATAGTAATGCAAAATGTATGTGTTTTATATAATTCTCTAAGGGTTATGAAGGATGCTGTCAAGGTTATTTATCATGATCATAAATTAGAATGGGCTTATAAATCCTGCTGAAATACAGTGTAGCAGCTAATCCTGGGGGTGTTCTGTCTGTAGTAGCAACCCTTTCCTTCATAGTGATATCTATGATGACAGAATTATTTAGTTACTTTGTCAGTCATTTAAATTTGTTGTTGGTATTTTTTAAAGAAATTTTGTCTGTATAATTTTTTCTCCTTCCCCATCATCCACTTCCTCTCACTCTGTCTAGACCCTGCCTACAGAAAAAAAAGCAGATGAAACATTTAATTCTTTGTTGTGGATGAAACACCTGGCAGTGGCTCTCCTGTTGCCCTCAACCCATGATCTGATTGCTCTTGCTTCATGTCAAAACAATAGAGGATGGGGTAGAAAAAGAAAATTGTTCTTGAAGCAAACTGTCAGATACTTCTTATGCAGTTTTGCCTTGGGAGCTGCTGATTTCTGCAGCTTGGTGGGTTACACCCATGTGTGCTGAGCACTTCGCTTCTCAACAAAAAGATTTGCATCAGCTCTCAGGAGGGTTTTCAGCCAAAGTATGTGGTGCAGTCTGAGTGAACAATATTAGTGTTCTCTTCTGTCAGCTCAGGTCATCATCTGGGTGAATGACCTCTCTTCTTAACTCTCCCTACATTTGGGGCTCCTCCTTTAAACAACAGGCTGGGCTTTTTGCCTCTGGTCCCCAAGGAGAATGATTAGTGCCCTAGAGGAGAATAGAATGCTGTAGAAACTTATGAAATTACTGTATTAGCTCTCACAGTTGGTTATAAAGGGTAATGTACAGATTGCTATCTCCTTCCACAAAACCAGTGGGAATTTTGGTCCCATTGGCACAGAGTTGATTGTTTGCTCCCATTGAGATTCTGGCCCCAGCTGAACATTCCACAGCAGCCACTCTTGAGTGGGAACATTTGAAAACTTCTGCCCAATTCAAGACCTTCAGCTGATATCTGCATGCTGGGTATCTTTCACTGGCAGCAAAGGATCTCTAGAAACTTAGTAGTTCTTCTCTTTTTCCCTGATTTTGCGCTGTTCTATTACCCTTGAGAGAACTTTCCTTTCTGTCTATGTAAATGTGCCATACAATGTGTCTCCATTAGTCACCTTGCCAAAGTCATGAGAAGTTTGAAGCATATTTTTAAAAAAACTATTTTATTTTATTTTCAAATTTAAAAGCAATGCCCATACCTTTTTTACTTAGATCTCAAAACACCTTGAGAGAGATCTCAACTACAAGATCAGGAGAATTCTTCGTGTCCTACTAAGAGGGAGATACAGAGTTTGACATGAATATATGAAGTGGCTCACTCAAGGTTATACAGCAAGTCAGTAGCAAAATGTGAAAAAATTACTTGTTTCCTTGAAAGAATGATGTTCAGTTTTACTCTTGGCCTTACTTTTGTGGTGTTTAAAATGCAATTACTAAGAACCTTGCAGCACCAGTTAATTCCCTTTTTATTAAAAAGCAGTGGGAATTTCTTAATAATAACTGTTGGCTAACACATGAAATTTTAAAATGGAAAATTCCAGGAAATAGTACATCCAGTATAAAATCTTGAAACATTTGGTAATTATATCATCAGTACGAAAAAGCAGGAAAAAAAATCCAGTTTGTTCTCAAACTCTTTACATTTGTGGCCATGTGAAAACAGGCTGCTGTCAAATAACATCTCCATTTCATAGCATTCTTCACAGTGCCTTTTTTGACAGAGGAGCTGCAGTCCAGCACTAGTCTTTATTATTCCTGCAATAATGGGACTCTGATAGGAGTGTATTTCATGTCAGTGATTTACTGTCTCCATTACAGCATGACCCGAAAGCTGTAACTCCTCTGCCAGGGGCTGGGGTTTGGAAGTGTTCCAGAGCTGCAGCACAGCTTCCAGGCCAGCTCAGATTCTCTAATCCTGTGTGTTTTTTACCCAGTTCAATCATTTTTAGCTTGTGCAGGAAGTATCAGAAATGTTTCATAAAGGAATGGCCTTTGTTTGGGCAATTCTAATAAAGCCACTGTTACGGCTAAAATGTGCACTGAGCTGTTACAGTCTTCATAAGTAATTTTTCACTTGCTTGTACCATAGGTGGAAAGGCCATTTCTTAAGTGCCAGACAGCAAATGAAAGCACCATGCATTCATTTTCTGTGCAACACTGTAGGTTGGCACTGCTGGGTTAATGCTAAATCCTTCCATTTCTGGCACAGTGTTTCATAGACCATAAATGGCATCTTCTCTGTGTTTCAGTGCAAGGTCAGTGAGGTTGTCAGTCTACATATAAACTGTCTAAACAAAATTATTCCATGCAATATATAACATCTTATAAAAGGAAATCAGAAAAGTTACAACGAGTAACGCAAAGTTACAAAGAAAAAGTTAAAATAGCCACAGAAGGTCCATGCCATAGGATAGGGCCATACTGTGAGTGGCACCTGAAGGCTCTGGAAAGCAATCAGTTGTAGGCATATCGGGAGGCATATGACTTCAGAGTCTGATCATGGTTGCAGGGTGAAGGGGATGGATGAGTCTCTAATGACACATGACAGAAGAGGGAGTAACAGGATGGCTTTCCCAATCCACTGGGGGGGGGGGGGGGGGGGGGCTGGAGGCCACCCACAGCTTTCCTGTATTAACTTGATGGGAAGGGGACAAGTGGGGAGGCACCTGGATACCACCTGGCCCTTGCAGACCTGTGAACTAAAAAAAGTGTGTCTGCTGCTCAGGATTTAAATTTTTGCATGAAGAGCACTTGGTAGCCATTTGCACTTGGGTCTTGTGAAGATCAGATGCCCATTTTCAGGGGCTGCTTACCCCTTTGCTGCCCCCAGTATCTCTTGAGCATGTTCTCCACAAATGAGCATCTTGTTCCACTGGTACGAGTGTCCAGAAAGCAGCAGGCACTCGCTCAGTTTTGAATGATGGACAAAATAGAGTCCCTGTTGTTTTATACTTGTTTTGTACCACTTACTGAATTTTACTTCAGAGACTGAAATTAAAAGGCAGGGAAGTTTGAGAGCCATGAAAAGTCTTTACAGTAGCTCAGTTCAGTCCCTATACATGTCTTGAGGTTTTAAATTAAGTACAGCTCATTAAACGTAGTTGTGAGAGTTTAGCTTCTTTGCTTTGTACTGTGAGTATTTAGCATCTCTAAAATCACACATTATCTACACAGTTAAGCGGTATTAGTATGCTTTTTTTGTATATAGAAATAGCTGATTTTAGGACAGAGGAGATATAAACAGCCAGTAAGCAAACAGCTGATCCATCTCCACACTAGAGGATGTTCACAAGAAGACCCAGGCAGTGTGTCAGAATGTCATTTTCCCATTCCCTGAGTGTTATGCCTCTTTTGGATGTGTAGTAACTGCTCCCGATGTTTTTAGCCCTGTGTCTTTGGTCTAGCAGGTATATGACACCCCAGATAGGTCCTCCCTATGACTGGGATTCAAACTAATTAATTTATTCAGTTGTGTATTTTACACCATGCCAGTTCTCAAGTGTTGGCATGTGCTACGGTTTGATGTTGCACTGAACGGCTCATCTAGGCTTCAAGTGAAACTGCTTTAGTAATCTCTGTGGACTGTGCATTCCTGAAATCAATAGCTTCCTCTCAGAGGAGTTTAAACTGCTTTCTATTATGTGGAGCCTGACACCATAACAGAGAGATGCTTGAGATGCTGATTGAGCTGCTCTTTGAGCAGCAGGTGACATAGCAAGGTACCTTTCTGGTTTCAGGGGACAAGGGGGCACAAGGTACTTTATTTCTAGGAGAAAATCTATTGCTAAGATTGACCCAAAAGCAATTAGTGGTTCATTTAATTGAATTGGTGAATCCACCTGTGCAGTCTATTAAAATATTATACAGTTTATGTCAAATTTAGTACCCCTAGAGGAAGGGATGTAGAGATTGATAATGGATTCCCTTCTGTCTACCTACTGAGTGGATGCTTGATCTTAAGTGAAATAGCAGAGCATCCTGGTACTTCAGCCAGAAATACCACCACATGACAAAGCTGAACTTCTCCCACTGCTGATGTGGCCCCTTGCTTTCCAAAATCATTAAGCTCTTGTATTTCTGAGTGTAAATGGGCACATATAAACAGGTCATTGTCCTAAATCCAAACAGCTAGATTTTTCACCATTTTCAAAACTCAAATGATGTCTTGTGTAAATTGTGTAAGAAGTAGTCTTTTTAGCAAATTGAACTGAAAAGGGCTTTGGCTGTGCTTCTGAGACTTTATTTTGTTTAAAAGGTATCTTCTGTCAGGACCAAAATCACACCAGTATACAGAGCTTTATTTCTCCCTGTCCCTCAATGGGCAGGGCTTTGGGCAGAGCTTTCCCACTGCCAACACAGAAAGAAGAGCTAGATGGCTGTAACATTTACCAAGAGCCTTGCTGAACTAGAATAGGTACCCTTAGTTATGCCTTATTCCTCCTTTGAAAGGCTCCACTGGAAAACTCCAAGGGAATTCATAAGAGGATATTTATTACATACACTGTAGTACATACCCACCAACTGTCTTCAAGTTCTGTTACATTTCCTTCCTAATGGAACATAATTTACTATAAATAGGTGTCTTGATCTCTGTATGTCAGGAACACTGTTCAAGGTTCAGAATTTATTATAACTTTCTATATTGATATGCCTTTGAGAGCCCATCAAGAAAAAAAATGCTCAGATCAGCTACACAGCGAAAAGGTATTGAGCAAAGATGCTCAGCGCATACTTTTAATAAAAACGTGTTTTGTAAGTTTACTTCCCTCGTGGCTGGTTCTCCCTCCTCTCCCACGTTCGGAGGTCCATGTGTAACACATTCCAAGGCCATCTTTCCACATGTGGCACAGCAATACTGGTGTGGCACAGTACTATGCTGGATTGCACAGCTTTTTGCTGCAGAGCCTTGTGTACCTGTGAGACATTCTAGGATCCTCACACAGGGAACTTTGCATAAATAGAAAGCAGTTCTTCATCAATGCAAAACCTGCTCAGAGCTGTGGGACCAAACACATCATCTTTGTTTTCTGCTACATCAGGCTGTCGGTTTTTTCTTGTCTTTCTAAGTGATTTTACAAGAATGTATAAAAAATAGATGGTAGAATTAAGTGGAGCCAGACCTCTCCAGCAGTGCACTAACTTCTTGTGCTGTTAGAAGCTCTATGGCCCTTTGAGCTGCTCTATAAATCTTTCACTGGTGGGTATGGGAAGTAGAAAAGGGAGAGAAAGAGTAGATAAAAAAGTGTATTTGGCGATGTAGCTCATCAGATGCATGCTGACTAGGTCAGCTTGGGTAATAATCTGAATCAAAGTATTGCTTGGTTTCTCTTGTAATAGTGCTGAGGCAGGAGCCACAACTCTGCGCTTGCAGGTAGTGTAGTAAGGACAAAAAGGCTTAAAAAACAGACAACCTAATTACACTGATTAGAATTGCTGCGTGCTACTTACACATTTGTTACTTGTGGACTGGTCTGGCCACAGTTTTTACCTCAATGTTATTTATTTTTGCTTATTTTCTTCTAGATTCATAGAATAATCAATTTCAGCTTGTTGGGTACTCATTAATGGTGCCTTGTGTCACAGATGAGATTATTTTAGTTGGTTAGAGACGAGCGTTAATAAGGCCAAGGTTGTGGGTTGATCCCCATATGGGCTTTTCACATAAGAGTGGGACCCAGTGATCTTTGTGGGTCTCTTCCAACTCAGAATATTCTGTGATTCTGTGAAATATGCTTGAAAGTAGACATTCTTTACATCGTTTCACCTAGTGGAAAAAGCGCTTCTTTAGAAGTGGCACATAATTTCCAAGAGAGAAATAGTATTATTTTCATTACTATGTGGCATGCTTCTGCCACAACCATGAGAATTAAGTCCTGAAATGAAAGCGAGTAACTAAGGATTAAATTCCCGTATCTTTTTACTGTTAAAGAAACAGCAAAACGCAAACTACAAGTCATTGATGGTAAATATATCTTCAGTAAATGATAACACACAAGATATGGGCAACATCTGTGAGATTCTTGGCATACTGTGTGCTAGTTATATAGATTTTGAAAATGCTTAAGTAATGTGGGTGAGCAGCTGCATTGTTGCTGTGTGAATGCTTAGTGTTAAGGATTTGTACAATGCAATGCATCTGTGCTAGAATGGGTTCACCTGAACGGGCTTATGTAATTGTGGTCTTCATCTTAAGTCAGCAGGTTCAGTGGTCAAGGCAGAAAATGGTTAAAACCAGTTGAAGTAAAAAAAGGACCTATAAGTGACTTTTTTGCAGTCTTTCATTACAGAAATACCTGAGGGTAAGTTGGCAGCAGAAGGTTGCTGCATCAGATCTGAAAGCAATAATATAAATGTTGCTATTAGGTAATGATAATACTATATGCTGTAATATTTATATGACTTTGTGCTAGCTTATGCACTGAAATTTGGAACAATGCAAAGTGGTTGTAGTGTACATTTCCTTTTTTTAAATACTGTGATTGTAATTATCTTCTGGTTTTCTACCCTCTTTGTTACAGGGAGAATATTGAATTTTAGTTATGAGAACAAAGACATATTTCATTTTGCAATCATTGCACTCCCCAGGAATTGGTTTATTAGGCTCAAATGCATAGGGAAGCAAAGTGTAATGGCCTAACATCAGAGGGTATCGGTGTGCTGAGCCCCAAGGGACCTGCAGAGGCAGGAACATGTTCACAGTCATGGAAGCTGATCTATATTGTTTTAGCACTGATGAGATGAGAGCTGGCAGTAAATGTGCATCACTTGTGGACTGTTTTAAACAAAAAATGTGGGTCGTTAGCAAGGTGCCTTGTTAGATTGGGGGGTTTTGTTGTTTGGGTTTTTTATTATTCTTTCAGTATCTAGTATCCATCACTTATTTATGGAGTTAGAGAAGCATGGCACTGAAGTTGCTAAATTAGCACAGTCATATTCATGGATCTTTGTTCTTGTCAGTCAGGACTGTGAGTGGGAGGCTATTAGCTTCTGCATGAAGTTCCACAGAATTGACAAACTGAGACTGAAGTAACTAAACTGTTAGCAGCAGTGGTTATGGTGTTTGAAGAGCCTTGCAATTGTTTCTTAGATTATAAGGATTATTCAAAAATGCAGCTCTTCACTGAATATAACAGGAATATTTTATTGAAGGAAGAGAGAGTCAATATTGAGGTCAGAAAGGAACCTTGTCTGAGCGACGTGGTCTACAGGTAGCATTCAAGTGCATGAACTGGCTTTTGTACAGCTTTTCTACTAGCTGTGGAAAATGTATGTGCATGTGTGAGGTTTTTTACTTACTATTAAATTTTTGATGGAGATGTTGCTCGTGGCTTGGTCAAGCTACTTTTTTTGAAGGAGAGCTGGATGAAAGACCTATGTGACCAATACAATTACTTTAAGCATTTGAGCTAGTCCTTAGCTGAGTCCTGAGGATATGTCCACTTTGTCAGAGATGACAGTCACTGCTCACTGCCAGCTTGTGAAATGTGGCTGTATAAGCACTAGCAAAGAAAGGACATTATCAAGTAAGAAAGAAATGGGAAAATGCAGGGACTAAAAAATCCGTTCTTGTATAGTGGATCGTGTAAGGATCTAATGCAAGTAATTTTCAGATCATCCATCTTTGTTGTGTGTCCTTATGTGACACATAATGTGGTATGTGGTGGACTTAGATGTTGTGTATTTATCATTCTAACATGATTGCAAAGGCAGAAAATGTATGGCTTAGTTCTGTGTGAAAACCAAGAAATTGTTTTAGTCATGCTCAAGATTTGACCAGTTTTCTCACACTGTGTGTTTAAAGTGTAAACCCCGAAAATAAAATGGTTTGTCTGGTTTGTAGCCTTGAAACTCATTGTGTGTATCCCTGATGCAAAGCCCTCAGTACTCTTAGGAATGTAGCACTGACATATATATCATGCTAGTTTTTAGGGACACTAAACAGCTCAGACCTCATATAATTGTTCCTGATTTGGTTAGAACGGAACACAGACATTCCCAAAAGATTAGTAATGCATTTTCTGATAATTTGAGTTTGATTTTTTTTTTTTTTTTTTTGGTAGCAAAAGTCAAACCCAGATGTGCTTTGGTTCCCAGTTTAACCGCTAGACTCTTAAAATTAAGTACCTTCCTTCCACTTCCTCTTCACACCTCTCAGAAGTTTTCTTTCCCACTTCTGTTTTCCTTCCTCTCTTTTTTATGACATAATCTTGTAATTTACAGGCATTTTATTCCTAGAAAAAACAGATTTTTAAATGTTTATCATTGTTCCTATCTGAAAAGGTTGCCTTTGAAAAACGTACTTGTTTATCATTGTTCCTATCTTGAAAAGGTTGCTTTGAATAATATGGTGCTGCTCCCTTTTTTCTGTCCTGTCTGTCCCCATAATTCCTTGCTCAGCTCAGTATGACTTTTTCCACCAACTTCAGGGGTCAGACATTAACCTAACAACCCAGGGAAAGGTGGTTGGAAGTGTCCCAGTGCCTCTGGAGCAATAGTCCCTGATACAGCACAAACATGATGCTCCCATGTGTCCTTTTCATTCACTCTGTGCTACCATAGAAGAAAGGAAGCTGAATTCCCCACTGTCGTGTAAATATTATATTAGACACTGCAGTGAGGCTTTGAAGTGTTAATTCCCCTCTAATGCAGACAGCTGACAGAGAGGGATAGTTTTGATTTGGTTGTGACTCAGGCTGTTCCAATAAGTCCTGGCAGAATTAAAACAGCTGGGAGCAGATGCTGGTTTCCTGGGTAGTAAGGGCATTTTATATGATTTTGGGGTCATGTTAGCTAGTGTTTTAGAAAGGAGACAGCTACCTGGGGGGCAACTTTGAGAGGCAGCAGCTGTTTTAGAGAGCAGTGGCAGAGCCCTGTGCTCAGCTCATGGATGCCAGCTGCCAGCTTGTCTGTCAGCCCACAGTAGCACAGTGACTGGCAGGAGGGTCTCAGCTTCATCAGCCTGCAGCAGGGCTGGATGAGATCCTGCCACTGCTCACCACTGCAGGGGAATAAAGGAAGGAGACTGGAGATGGATGGTTTTCCACCTCAGGCCACAGGGACATGTGGCCTGCTGGTGAAGGGAAGCTTGGTTCCCTGGCGAAGGGATGCTTGGCTCCCAGGAAAAGGGACCCAGGAGGTCCCTTCACCCTTGGTCTCCTGATGAAGGGATACTTGGTCTCCTGATGAGGAGATGGGAGAGGGACAGGAGTGACCACAAGTGGTCCCAGCCCCCCAGGAGGACCAACAGGGCAACAGGCCAGGGCTAAGGAGGGGGCATCTCCCGCAGCAGCAGCTTCAGCTGGGAGGAGAGACCCTGGCCAAGACTATCCTTCTTCCTTCTGCCTTCTCTTCCAATACTCTTCTCAGAAAAGATAATTTTCCTGCCTTTCGTTCTTTGATGACTCCTTCACTGACTCCTCCATGCCAGCCTTTCATTTTAATGATAGCATAGCAGTGAAACTGAGTCATGTTAAGGCCTGAAGGTTTCCAGCTTTAATCTGTAATGAAATGTAAAGAAACCTGTCAGGGTCTGACACAATCTCAGTCTCTTTCAGAGCAGGACTTGGGAACTGAGCTCTGGGAATCAAGTGTTCATACCAACCGTACTTTCCAAAGCAATGAATTGTTTTGATTAATTTTTTTCCCCTCTTCAATTTCCCGTAGAAATTGGGAAGATTGACCAAGATATATATAAATACAACACCCCAGGATTCACTGGCTGCCTATCGAGAGTCCAGTTCAACCAGATTGCTCCACTCAAAGCAGCTCTGAGACCTACCAACGCCTCCTCTCACGTCCACATCCAAGGAGAACTGGTGGAATCCAACTGCGGAGCGTCTCCACTCACCATCCCACCAATGTCGGCCGCCACTGACCCTTGGCACCTAGACTCAGGTAAGGTGGGGTTCATGTTACATTAACTCAGTGAAGCAGTTTGGAGAAGAAACCAGTCTGCCTTCCTCTGTAAAGAAAAGCAAAAATGAGAGTTAAGTGATTGATAGGTGACTGTAGGGCTATAATCATGGTAGGAAATGCAAAACTGGAATGACAGAGATTTGCCACCACTTTTAAATGCAGTTACAGGAGGGCATTTTTCGTTTTTTGCCTTTTTTTTTTAATGTATTCTGCT
This sequence comes from Aphelocoma coerulescens, assembly GCF_041296385.1. Lineage (NCBI taxonomy): Eukaryota > Metazoa > Chordata > Aves > Passeriformes > Corvidae > Aphelocoma > Aphelocoma coerulescens. The sequence continues at coordinate 58,996,122 of NC_091015.1, read as the reverse complement.
TATTTTTCTTTTCTGTAAGTCTTAGGCTATTTAAATGTTGAGTTTTGACCTAACTGCTGTGATATCATTTTCTCTGTAGTCAGCAAAAAGCTTCAAGTACATATATAGAAAAGGTACGGTAGCGTTTCTTATACTGTAGTGAGTATATTGCAGTCAGCTTCATACAAAAAAAAAGTAAATCTAATTTTAGGCATAAATGTATTTATGTAAAGTGCTGATTTGTTTTCTAAAATGTCTGCCTTCCGTAGGCTGTGTTTAATGGAAAATCCCATTAGTCATGGTGGCACTCATGCTGAAAATGCTGGAAGCCAAAACAATTTGCAGATCCCGGAAATCTCACCCTACTTTGTGACTGACAGTCCCTGAAAATATACATTGTGGCTAAATTTAGAGGATTTTTTTCTCTTTTGCTTCTTAACTACCAGGTTAAATTAGATTTATGGGGTCAAGTGTACATTGACACCTCCCTTGCATTTTGTCCTCACTCTGATTTCACTTGTAGAGTGTAAATTAGAACCTGTCCTGGCAAATTTGTTGTGTTTGAAGTGGCATAAAATTAAAATGCTAGAGGAAAATCCTGGTCCATAATGATTTTGATAATGATTAGCCTTTGTGTTTGGGGATGCATCCACATGCCAGTTTTTATATGAGAGGAGGCAGGTATATATGTCTTTCTCAGAAGTACATGTCAAGGTCGTACCTTTGAGGTCTGGTTTTTTGTGGGTGGTTGGTTGGTTGGTTTGGTTTGTTGTTGTTGTTTAGGGTTTTTTCCTTGCAGTGTCAAGGAACTCCTTGCAGCATTTCCTTTCATCTCTTCTTCAGCAGAAAAGTAGGGCAGGTGCTTCTAAGGAGAGACAGAGCTCCTTGTAGAGCTGAGGCTCCCAAACATTAATACAAGCAGTATCATTTTTTAAAACCTGTCATTCCCTCCTTGCTGCCATGCCATGCCATTGTAAGATTTCAGTATGTCTGTCTCTTACCCACTTAAAACATGCAATTTTCTACCTGAATTTTCTTAATCATAAATTAGTAGTCCCTTTCTTCTCTGAAATTAGTAGACCTGTTTGTACCTGAAGGCCATGGTCTGTGCTCCTCTTTCTATACAAACACATTTTCTGAAGGATTGCTCACTGGGCCATGTCTTTAAAAAGCATGCCATTATCTTCTTGAGGATGTACGGCTGCTGTGAATCATGTGAATCTAATCGGCTTTGGTTGTTAATTTTTGTTGGTTACTTTTCCTTCCACTTCATTTCACTGCAAGCTAGTAAAAGACTATGGTGGGATTTACTCAGGATATTTGCACTGTTTTAATAGCTCCTGCAGTTCAGAGAAAAAGGTTCTGTTTGTCCTTGCCACATGACATTATGCTTGACCTTGTGTTGGCTCAATCTCATCTTGGAAACTTTGTTGACCTGACAGATAACAATTTACACTTTTTCTCCTGGATTAATTGTAGTACTTGGTCACAGAGACAGCATGAAGGATGTCAGGGAACATGCAGCATGCCAGTAGGTTGGCTCAGGCTGTCTATTAACTTCTGCCAGGAAAAAATTTCATTGCCATTGTCAGACTTAACTGTTTCAAGTCATGGGCAGACAGACCTCAAGTGACCCACCTTCATTTTTGGTAATGATTAATGTTAGTTAGACTGGGAGCTAGGAACCCCTCCTCTTGTCCTCTCCAGTGATCCGCAGCAGTAGAGGGAAAAGATCATATTGCTTCAAAGCCTTCTAGTGAGGGACTGCTGTACACCAAAGAAAGCAACAATGTCAGGTGAGCTACAGTAGAAATAAATTTCACAGCAAAGGAGTGATGTTTCACTGGTTCAGGAGTAAAAGGATATTCAGGTGTTGGTGAGCAATGTCTGACTTCTACTGTGGGTGACATTTCCATGGTACAAAGAGGTATCTCAGCAACTCATTATCAGTGTCAGTAAAAACAACTCACTCTTTGTGAAAGTATCAGTGGTGGTCTGACACAGATAGTTCAGTCACACGAAAAATATATACTGTAGACTGTGTAACCTTGAGTCATCAAAGTCATAGCCTATCAGTCATCAAAATGATCTTCATGACTGCTAAATTAAAATGCTGGGGTTTTGTGTCACTTGCATTAGTAAATTGGCAATTTTGACTGAGGATTTTTTTATGTTTCCCAAACCCTGCTTAAGAGTTTCTAACAAAAATCATGTTGAGAGAGAAAATATAGGAATCAGAAATATAAGTAATTGGCTCCAGAACTAGAATAGTCTCCATTTTCTCAATGTGAATGTACTCTTTCACTAAGCAGGCTGAAGGGACAAAGACAAAAAGCGGTTTTGAAATTCACAGAAACACTTGTAGTGATGTTAAAGCAAAAGCCACTCACACTTTGCCACAAAGAAATAGTTGCAAATAACATGGCTTTGAAAGCAGCAGTTACTATGTGCAGCGTTTCTCATTTCAAACATGTTTTTGTCTGTAATTTTTAGTGTTATGTTACCTATTTAATTTTAAATAGTTCTTAACAAAATATGAGAGCGAAGGATGAGTGTTTCATAGCGAAAATAAAAAAATCAGGAAAAAAATGGTGGGAAGTATCATGTGGTTCAAATCTCATTCAATGTCATACTCTGAACTCATCCTGATTCATATTTTGAGTCAAGTGTGGGTTTTTAGCTTTGTTTCTCAAATATTGCAGAATCGAATTTTGAGGATTGAAAAATGTCGTAGGAGGGGGTCAAAGATAAGTGTCTAAGTAGAACAGATACACCAGACAACAAATGTAATGGTCCTTTCACCTCTCAACTGCAGTGCTGGATTAGACTTTGCCGATAATTACTAGAAGTTAAGCAGGTTCTGCCTGATGGGTGGCCTACATTAAATGTTTTCTTTAAACTCTTCTGTGTAGCCACTGCATGAACATGTCCTGCTAGCTGCAAAACATTTTGGATGCCCTAACAGAGCGGCTAAAGGGAAAATCATAATGATACGCATCAGTCACTTGGCAGTTGACCTTTAAAAACTAGTTCAGGGATTTATCAATAAGAAGCCCTGTCGATTTTCTCCCCAGACAAATGAGCTCCACAGCTTGTCGATTCACTGTCTTGCACTTTATTTTAGCCTTGAATACACATATATTTCACATTAACAATATTAGATCTTTTTAAATTCCTTTGTTATTGTAGAAGTCCCACTTCCCTTCCTCCCCACCCCAACTGGCATTTTGCCATGCTCCTGGGACATTATCTTAAACCATGATCTTGTTCAGCTTGTGAGTATTCTCACAATGCATAGTCTTTTCCTGTTGCTATGGTGATCCTTTCTTGGTGATGATGAAGCACAGGAATTCAACAAGTCATTCTTTTCTGGAACGTGACTTTCTGGTGATTTAAAAGAAAAAGGTCAATAATGACATCTAGGCAGATCATCAATATAGTTCACTTCCTGTGTTTTCCTCCCATCAGTATTATCTCAGTTCATGTCAGACAATCCAGTTTGCCTTGGTTACATCAAAAGGAGTGTAGAAAAGAGGCTAAAAAGCCCGATCAATGAACATGGTATTTAAAAATTACGTGTTCTGCCTTTATATATTGCCCAAACCATTGAATTACTTATCTGGCATACAATTCAAAACAAAAGTTTTAATTTCTATAGCCTTTAATTGTATTGGTGTGCATTTTAATATCTATTACTGTCACATAGGTAAAAAAAAGCTAATCGCAAGGAGTTTTTAATATCTCTCCCTTCAGATTAGTTAAGATATATGTCATTGATAACTGATGCCTTGCTTATTGTAGAAAAGCAAACAAAAGCCCAGACATGATTATTTTTGTAGTAAAAAAATTCTGCACCTAAAATTCCTTGTAGTTAATATCAGAAGTTGCATATTACTGTAGTGACATTGTTCAGTTTGTGGGTGCTTTTGCCTAAGATAAAGGTTCTACAGTTTACTAATGGAATTTCACCTCTAAATTTTCCATATTTATATAAACGAAGGATAAAAGAAACCCATTACATCTCTCTTTTTTAGCTAAAATGTGCTCCAGCTTGCCAAACTACCCAATCTTGAATTGACTAAAAGCAGGAGATCCCAGAAAAGCAAGGTACACACGATAGTTGGCAAATTATGCTTTAGCAGCTCTAAGCTGTCATGGCACTCTATAGCTGCAGGATGCATTTACTCTGAGTATGAACAGAATGGCATTTAGAGTATTTAACATGGGATTTAGTTAAACCTATTCAACATACCACGAATTAAATGGAGAAGGATTAAGTGCTACATCTGCAATGTTCTTCCGAGTGGTGTGACTTTTTTCTGACTGTGTATGTTTAAACCCTAAATGCTCTATTTTTTTGTAGTAGTTGAAAGGTCTTGCCTTTCACAAATCAACAGCTTACTTTGAAACCTATGTTGAGCATGTCTGGCAAAATTATGTACCACCGTCATCAAGATTAAAAAAGCTGCTTGCAGGATTCTCTCTTTTTTTGTTATGAATTCATCCCTCTTCCTTTAACAAGTGATGGCAAGAGAAGGGAACAACAGCACTGAGCACTGGCCATACATCCAAGCTCACCTATTTGGCCAGCTAATTTCTTCGTCAAGTGAAAGAGAGCAGCAGTCAATTTCTGCACCAAGAGAAGGTGTCACTCATGTTACTGGTGACAGTGCTGAAGGTCACCTTCCACATTCAGATGCTGTCAGTTGTGTCACGTCTCACCCCCTGACCACTGGTACCACATCTCAGAGGGCAGAGCAGCAGCACCTGAGGAGAAGGCTGGGACAGATGTGTGCGGGTATGGATACGGCTAGGAAGACAGGAAATAGCTTTTGCCCTTGTCAAGGGCTTTTTACAAATGACACAGTGGGAAAGAAGAATCAAAGGCATTATTTGTGATGGGTGGCGATGCAGCCCACAAAGTGGTCTTTAGTCAGAAACACGTGAACCAAACACTCTCCTGGCCACAGGCATTGAAAGAGTCTTGTACACATCAGTGAGCAAGATGCTCATCCAAGAGCAGGAGCATTAAAGTTGATGGTGACATAGGACATAGCACTCATTCTCTCTTTTAAGGGATGGCAGGGGAGCAGGGTCGTTTCCGTAGGCTTCCTACAAGGGGCATGTAAGGCCAGGCAGGAGGCACAGAGGAGCTGCACCACTTCTGTTCATGATGCAGCCTTACACATCTAAATTTGATCCTAGTGTTAGCAAAATTAGAAATAGATATGAAGGTATTTGCTAGATTTTTTTCAAGCATATCAAACCTCTACTGCAATCAGAGAATGATGCCAGATTCTCTCTTCAGGGTTACTGATTACTCGAGGTTGTTGGTTTGGTTTTTTTAATTAACATAGCATGTAAACACTGGGAGGCTGTTTGTCTGCCAGTAAGCTAGGTTAATATTTATACTCTTTATACAAGAGACTGAAGATGCACTTGCAACCTGCCCTGTGGGTCAACAGGTTCCTCCACTGCCAGAGTCTGATGCGTTTCTGTGATTGTTTACTCTGTTGAGAGTGACCAGCATTCATCCCCCATGCTCCCAATATAAATATTGTCTCAGAAGTCCATGGCCTTGACTTGAGTTGGTTTCAAACAGGAAGGTAGCATGTTTTGTCAGTCTGTCAGGAGGGATTAAGTCTAGCAGAAACTCATGGCTCGGTTTCTAAGCACCAAGTATTTCTTTCAGGCAAGAGGGTGAGTGGTAAACATTTAGATGCAACAGTTTCTATTTTTCTCTTGCCCATCAAACAGCTAACTAGGAAGAGCATCTGTCTGAAATTTGGCACAATCAGTGCTTCATCCTTAAAGGGTTTAATTATGGTGCTTGAATTACTACAAATCTCTCTATTGATTTGGAATAAAAATGCCTCCCTCAATCTCATGTAGCTCCTTCACACAATTATGCATAGCTCTCTCTTAACTTTAAGACTATATAATTTCAGTGTGGAATTTCTGACACTCTGTCTAGTGCATCAGACAGCTGGCAGACTGCCAAGCTTATAAATTCTTCTGGCATTTGTTGACAGACCAGTATTGTAGCTGTTTCGTAAGCAGTGATTTGAATATTAATGCTGCTACCTAATGTCAAGAGAAGGTGCTAATTCTAAAAAGAGAGTCTTTTCCATCCTCTGCAAAGACTGTATTTTTTACACAAGTACTAATCTTAACTAGGAACATAGGGATGGCATAAATTATGGGGAAAATGGAGTAGAGAAGGAAGCATTTAGATGCCTGAGCACTTTGTGTGACTGCTTTCTTTTTCATTTCCTCAGGCACAATCACACTTATTTCCTGTGTAAGAGGTAATTCTAGATTGAAGTCAGGTCATGACAGCTATTAAAGGGTTTTTAGGTTTAAACTCTCCAATCTGACTCATGTCTTATCCCCAATCCAAGCCTTTTTTTTTTTTTCCTTTTTGTAGCTGTCAAAAGTTTATAGGCTTGTTTGCTATTCTTGATCATTGGGGTGGATTTTCTTCTTTTTTTTGGGGGGGGGGGGGGGGAGGAGGAGGGGTGTTTCTTTTACGTATTCCCTTCTGGCTCCATTATCCTAGATTAGCTATATACAGCCAGGCTTTGACCAGCACTTAACTCCACTGTTCCTTTGAGAGCACCAAAGCGCTTCATCTTCTACATTAATTCTAAAAGGAAGTATTTGTGTATCTTCCTTAACAGGTGAAATGTAAGCACTGCTCATAAAATTTTCATGGAAGTGGTAGCTTAGGCCAGCATGACTCTTGTCTGGAGTCATAGTGAGACTCAGTGTCAAACAGATGTTGCTACGAGGAATTAAAAGATAGATGAGTTTAGGTCTTTCATGGATGAGGGTGCTCTAATGTGCTGCAAATCAACTGGAAATCTGGCAGAGCAAATGTTCAGAACACGGATTCTGAGATCCAACTTGCTGAAGTTCAACTGCAGATAAACAAAATCAAAAAGTGATGCTAAATGTCTATTCTTTAAAATAGAGAATAAAATTCTGTAGTATACAAGTGCCAGGTATTAGTATTATAAAGTGTCTTGCTTTACCACTACTTTGTACAATTATGTGCTTGTGTGCAAAAGAAAGTGTGAAATGACTGTACAAAGGGGGAAGCAAGGGAGAATCACCTAACCCGTCCCAACAGAGAGTGAAGGAATGTTTTCCCTGTCTTGTATTTCACCCAGGACGGACTAGGGGAGTTTAAGATGCAAGGGTGGGTCTCCTAATAAGGCACAAGCTTTTCTGTCCCTTTGCTAGGAAGATTGCTTTTCAAGACCAAAAGAAATAATATTGTACAACTCTCTTGGTGTAAGCCATTGATAAAACTCCATTTCCTCCCCTCCTTAAAAGTATGGACAGCAAAGCTCACCTGCAGAAGGAAATTAAAGGGCTGGTAACACAGCCCTAAATTCACAAACAGCTATCTTGACTGATTGGGTTGTCTGCTGTCTAGTGCTGAGAGTCTGTATTGTCCCAGTTCATTGACCATGGAGCATTCACTTCATTGTCTCCCAGCACTGCCATTGTTCATTGTTGGCAGTTCCATTGTTCATTCCAAAATTCATGCTTTTTTTTACAGAGACATCCAATAATACTTTTTTTCTATAAACCCCACTTACTTTCCCACACTGTCCCAGGCATTTGCATGCAGACCAGTGTTCAGAAGTCAGTGTTTCTATTAAACCATCATTTCAGAGGATTTTTTGATTTATACTCACTTCACACTGTAATAAAAAGATGGGATTGGAGACCCTTCATACCAAAAATGTAAAACCACAGGTTTTGTGTTTTCCATTATCTCTATGCATGTCTCTCTCTCACTCTCAGCAGAACTCACCAGCAGCTGACATAAAAACCACTTGAGATTCAATGAAAAGTTCTTAGGGAAAAAAAAATTAACCTTTCAAAATGTTTTTGATTTAAAGGAACATACGTGACAAAACTCAGTTTAAGTAATTGGTCCAAATAGCACTAATGCATTGGAGGATTTTTTGTCACTTATATTAGGGTTTTTTCTTCTCTATCCCTCCCAGTCAAGATGGTTACAAAAGATTGAAGAAATTAGTGAATTTTGTTCCAACATGGAGATTTTCATGTTCCAAATAATTAGCATTATTGGCAACAGAGAGAAGAAGATGGCATTTTTAAAATTAAAAGCCCCAATTTTCCCTCTAAGCTGCACATCTGTTCTGGTAGTTCCAGAATTGCCAAGTGGGTGTATTTTTTCCAATATCCGGTAACTTGTACTAAAAAAAAATTATTAAGTCTGTGACTGTGAAGATTTCTATTTCCATAAAGTCAGGAAAATGGTTCATAATAGGGACATACATGTAACCCTCTAACACAACACATGAGGCATCACTAAAAATTCAAGGAGTGACGACTGAACCCACATAGTATGTGAGAACAAACCTGACCTTTTACAAACACGATGGTTAATAATATCTTTTAAATATTTTGTGGCAGGGTAAGGGTGAGGTTGGCTTTTTTTAAACTTGGAGGTGTTTAATATGAAAAATCACTTCAGCCAGACTCTTGGTTCTATACTTAACCTGATGTCAGTAGGACTTCAAGTAAAGTCTGTTAACAGAGTTTAATGTTAAACAGTCCTCTCTCAGAATCTGCTCTCAAATGCCTAGAAAAACAGAAGTAGTGGTAGTTTTCCTCATTTTTGAGTTTTCAGCTTGGTGAAGTAGGGAAAAAAATAGATGTATTAATTTAAAAAATAAAAAAATAGGAACTTTCAATACAAAGTAAGACACATAAAGATGTGCATTAAAAGAGACAGCTTTTTTAATACTGCTTAGGATTTCTTTTCTTTTGCTGAATTGCTGCAGTTTACTTGTCATGGGAGCTCTCCACAGATCCAAACTCAGGAGGAGAGAAGTGGGTGGGATGGGCATGGGCAGTGGGATGAGCAAAAAAGGGCACTCTGAGGGTTGTGTTGTTCACCTTTGATGTAGGACTGTGGAGTTGTTTACTCCGGCCCCGTCATTCCTGTGCATGTGTTTAGAGTTTCACTTGTGATCCAGTCCCTTCAGGAAGGGGAATGTGACTGTTACTGCCCATTAACTTACTATCAAGAGTCAAGCAGCTAGGTTCTCTACTTAGACTCTGTAATAAGGAGAGCTCTGTAATTTCAAACCACAGCAGTACAGTCTCACCTGACCAGCAGAGTTGACATGATTTACAGCATGCCACCAGAAAGCTTGCTTTTATTTTTCTCCATGCTGTGGTGCTATGAAGGAACAGATTAGTGAATGGATCTAGTGTCCAACAGTTTCTCATAATCCTAACATGTAAGCATTTGCTCTTGTTGCAAGGTCAATTCTTGGATGCTTGGCTGCAAAATACAATTAGGAAGGAGTTATAGTTCATATCTTTTCTTTTGTTATCTTACTGTTCTAATCAATGCCTTGTTTGATGCAGGTTTTATATATCTTCTGATCACCAGATCCAGTGGTTCTGGTTGCCTCTCTAGTTCATGTTTATGTGAAAACCCAACTGGTCTTAATAATGGGAGAATACCTCTCGAAATTGTGGACATCTGTAAAGATGAAAGGCCAAAGAAGGCATGCAACACATTTGATCTAGTCTGAACAAACTGATTTTCCAGCACTTCACATTTCATCAATTGTTTTAGACCTGTGATAACTCTCACACTTCCTTTTGTGGAGCAAATCTAAACTGTATCTTGCTTTGTAGCATGCTGTATTTTAACCAGGACTTGCCCACTCAGTAAAAAAGTTCAGTTAAAAAAATTGCTTCCAGTGACTTATATATAACACTCCTGGTAGTGTATCTCAAAACAAAATTTGCCTTTTTACTGTGTAATTCTTGATATTGCTGTTTATCTGAAAATCCCCCCCTTTGGTTTTGGGTTTCCCCTTGCCTTTACTGAACAGCCTTTTGCACATTTCTCAGCCCACACTCATCTTCTGGACTACTTTTCTACTTTACCAAGGTCATTTTTTTATTTCAATTCTGTGAATTTGCAAAAGGCTTTTATGTGGGATCCATCGTAAAACATTTTCCCTCTGAAAATGGCAGATGCAAAATCATGCCTATTATAATGAAGCAGAATTAATTCACTCAGCTAAACCAAGCACATCTGTCATCTTTAACATTTAATCCTAATTGCGCTCTGTTTATCCAGTCCCATCTCCCCTCTCCATTTGTTGAGGGCTGCTGTTTTGCATCTGGCTGTGGCAATGACCATGCTGGGCATGCTGAAGGATGGTAGGTCTCCTACTACATTATTGTGGTCATCTAAAGCTTCAAATGTCATTACCATGATGGCCAACACATGGATTTTGCCTGCAGCCAGTCTAATCACTCTTTTAGATGCTGCAAAGTTTCTTTAACCCCATTTACCCTAAGCCTAATAACAGAAAGTTGAAAAGTGCAAAATGTAAGTTCAGACTCTGTGGATTTACTCTGTGGTTATCAAAACTATGGCTTTGTTTTAAAATTAAAAGACCCAATTTTCCCTCTAAGCTGCACATCTGTTCTGGTAGTTCCAGAATTGCCAAGTGGGTGTATTTTTTCCAATATCCGGTAACTAAAAGAACTATCCGGTACTAAAAGAAATTTATTAAGTCTGTGACTGTGAAGATTTCTATTTCCATAAAGTCAGGAAAATGGTTCATAATAGGGACATACATGTAACCCTCTAACACAACACATGAGGCATCACTAAAAATTCAAGGAGTGAGCAGCCCATGAAAGAAAGAGAAAGCAAAGTGTACTGTGTCCCTTTATGTAAGTTAGGTTCAGGATGGTGGTGTTTGAAGCAAACCTGATGACCTGCTGTGGAAAGACAGGGTGCAAAGGTCAGCATCACCCAGCTTGGATCCTGGAAGGGAACCAGATGAAGTGATGTTCGTAAGCCACAGAGGAGCTTAGCATTTCCTGAGGCAGAGCAATCTGTCCCTACACTAGCTGCAGATTTTAGAAACAAGTCTCTGGTGTGCCATGACAGCAAACTGATGGCTCTGTGCCACAGCTGCGTGAGTAGAGGATTTCAGGGAGTTGGCAGGACATTTCTTGGGTCAATATGCAGCTGTTTTCCAGGATAGATTAAAAAGCTCTTCGCTCTGTGTTTCATGTTTTGAATCACACAAGTGAGACCCTGGCTACTTGGAGAAACCTAGGGAAGATTCATTTTAGGAATTACTCTTTACAACCTATGAACAGCACTCTGTAGTCTTCTGTGCTTTTACCAGAGGATCTGTATTACTGCTGTCCCTTTGTTGGCATGCTCTAACGTGTTCTTTCCTCTTTTAGTTCCTGAATTTCAGCAGCAATGGAAGAAAAACCCTTGTTAGTTGTCTTTTTGGCAAAGTTGCTTAATATTTTATTAATATTGAATGTGACTGTAGTAAGATCAGAAAGGAATCCCCATGTGTTTGAGTGATGTAACTCCTATCTGAAATAGCTGCACTTGGTACCTCTTAGGGACAATACTCTGTTCATCTTGGAGGAGCAAGGACTGTACGCTCATATGTTCTTTTCAGCCTAATTGCTGTGGCAGGAATTACCCTTTTATGGCTCTTAGACCTCTGGTCTGTAGCTCTTTCTGATCTTTTGAGGAGCTACTGAAGAATGTCAAGGGAACTTTCTATTGAAAAAAGAAACTAGTTAGTTGTTTTCTTTTTCCTCTATCCATCTGTAGTAATACTTTAAGTAAAATAGTTGTATAGATTCTTCTTCAGCAAGATATATTCTATAACCCCACACTTGGCTGAGATTTTAGGTACAGTTTTTCAGTCAAAACCCTGCCCATAATACACAAGCAGGTCTCTCGGTTACGCGAGAATAGTAGAATAGGAATTCATGAATGATGGCAATAATATCTGCCAGCACTGCTGCAAGTGCTTTAAACAAAAGATTCATGAAAGTCTAAGCTCCTTTTCTTCCCTGCAGTGCTCCTGGTTCTCCAGCAGCTGCAGCAGGGCACAATTTAACCAATCTGGTGATGAGCTCTTGCTGAAATACAGTGTCCCCTGCTCCCAGACTCATGTTCCTGTTTCCTTTTTGTCAGAGGTGGGAGTCTCAGAGTGAACCACATGTGCCTGTTGCTCTGGACAGCTCCTCCTGAGTCTATAAGATGGCTGGGTGCAATGGGCAGCAGCTGTGGGTGGAGACATTGGGTCCAGTCCCAGCAGCAGCTCTCAGACAAGATCAAGGATGGAGCTCCACATTCTGCATCATGCCCTTTCTTATCCTGCATTGTGCTTCCATGCCTGTTGGACATCATAGGCTGTGGTCTTCCATCTGCCAGGAATCCCTTGTAGTATAGCCACCAGGATGTGGCAGCTTGGGAGGGATTGTGCTGCCAAGAACAGCAGCTTTCCTCTTTCTTCAAGCTTCACTGGTGCCATTGTCCTCAAAGTAACCTTTTAAATGAAGATAAAATATAATATTCAATTCTAAGGGAAGGAGGAACGTGACCATTGTAGATTTTCAGATTTCTTGTGTGAGGACACAGGAGACCAACTCTCAATCAAGTGGCAAGTGCTAGGACTTGTTAACTGCCTGTGGTGATGCTCAGATGACAAGGGACCTCCTTTTGGGTTAGAATGGCAGAGGGGAATTCCTTGTGATTTGGCAAACTGATGCTTTCCCCATAATATTATTTGGCTTTAGGGTTTTCCTTCAGATACAGGGAGGGCAGGTTTAAAATTAGGATTTCTCACTGCCAGCCCTTCCCTTTTAGCACTGCAAGGTTATGTTTGTGGGTCCTGTGCCAAAATGTCTTTATTAACAGTCCTCCACAGTTCTTTGGAGCAAAATCCACTGATAGGGAACCAGGTATTTATTTATCTTTTATGATTTGTAGCTTGATTCATTTCAGAGAGGTGCAAAAGAAGGTTTTCAGAAGCCAGAGCACCAACAAATGTCAAAGACACGAGTGCTGCTGGCAATATCTGCTGGACAGGGCCCCTCCATGGAGCTCTGAGAAGTGTGCTCCTGTTTGTCCCACAGGCAGCCAGCCAAAAACTAGCTGCTGAATACACAGCTGGTTCGACTCTCTCCCAGAGTAGGCACACAGAGGGCTACTCTAGCCCCAGACCTCCTTTCAGGCCATATGGCAAGCTGAAACTGTTTATTCTTTTGTGCAGCTGCTTTACAATAGAAAAGGAACTTTATTATGGATTTTACTCCATGCTAACAGAAAGACAGTTGAATTTCCTCAGCCAGTTTTTGGTATACTGAATGCATCGCCAGTCTGTAAAGGCAATTGATTATTTTAATATAGTATCACCTAATCCATCAAGCAAGGAAAATACAGCTGGGTTTTAAATGCTGCCCTAAGAAGTAGTTCATATCCTTGATTATTTTAACTTTCTCCCATTAAGCCACTTTTAGCAACATTTTCTCTATTTCAAAATCAGTGCCATAGTCCAGTGGCAAAGAGGGAAATGATTGCAACCGCTCACCCAGCTGCTTGGGCTTTCTTAGTCACTGCAGTGTCTAGTTGCTATGTCTGACTATAAAGAAAATGCTGATAATAAGTTCAATTGATGAGATGGCCTTGAAAAGCCTCTGTGATATTTTCTGGAGGTTAAAACCAAGGCTACCATCCAAATTCATCCAATTTCATCGCATTCTGCTGCAAGGAGTCTCTCCTTTTCAGGTCACTCGCAAATCAATGCTGGCACCTCTGCCTTTGTTTCCTCTCTTTATCTGTGTGCTGGAGGCTCTCGTCACCCACAGGCTCTCCTGCCTGCTGTGCCTCAGCTCCTCCAGCTCACAGTCTTGCTCCTCAAGCTCCAAAGCAGCTCCAGCAGTGGCTCAGCTGCCACACTGGGCTTTCTCCTAGTGGCAAAAGTGCTGGCATGTGCTCTGTGGGGTAGCTGCTCTATGGCTCTGACCAACAGAAGCTGCAGCCCCTCTCTTACCTTGGACTGTGCAGCAGCAAAAAGGATTCCCATTTTTCTTTCAAAGAACTTGAAGTTATATACAATGGTGGCCACCAAATCCTGGAAACTTCTGAAGCCTTTGATGGGTAGCACTGACCAAAGCAAAAATCTCTACAATAATATGATCACACACTTTTAAAAATAGAGGGGTTTGTTTGGTTTTGTGCTAATTTACCACTTAAAAATTACTGACTTTATGTTAGTAAATGACAAAATGTCCTTCTGGATCAACAGTAATGCTTACCGAGGGTATCTCCTTTATTTTAATTTTATTTTTGTTATGAGGAGGAAGCAAGTAGTTCGGAGGGATTAGATAATATTGAAAGATGTTTTTTCTTTTTATTCATCTATAGATAAATATCTAGTGATCACAGTTTTCTTTAAGTTGTATCTGAGGATGTTGGGTGTATTTCTGAACTTTTACAGAAGTTTCACTGCTATTACAACATGAATCTTTAATTCTCTATTTACAGCGAGTGCTGATTTCCCATACAATGGTCAAGCTATAGGAGATGGAGTTAACAGAAACTCAGCTATTATTGGAGGTAAGAAAGCTCTCTACTTTTCCAAGATACTTTGCAGTATGTCTCTGATGGCTGAATTGCAGTTGCTAACAAGGGTAAATGTTTCCATGTCCAGGTTTAGGTTTATTGCTTTAGTTTTGATTTGCTGTGTAATTTTCCCTTTCTAATTTATATTTTTATTATTACTTATAACTTTTCCTTATACTTTGAAACTTTACAATGCCAAAAGGATAGAGTTGCATTCCTCAGAAAAATTCAGGCCACATCTGAACAGCTTTAGTTCACCTGTCCAACGTAACATAAAGCGTCATAACATAACTCTGGCTGATTACAAGATTTTTTTTAACCTGAACATTTCATAGCATCTTCATCCTGGAAGATTCTTATGCCTGTGGAGAAGGGCCTGAACAGGAGCAGTGCTGTTTTGTCGCATAGATGCCTATGCCTAAGAGGAGACCATTCATGAAGCTTCTCTGTAACAGGGCTGAACCCAAAATAAACCAGGAGATCTATTTTGCAGGGAGACCAATTAGGGCTAAAACTGATGACAAAGCAGTAACATCTGCAATTATGTGGAGCCAGTGCCTAGTGGGTGGCATGAGCCAACAGTGAGCCGAGCCAATTTTCAAGGATGCGTAGAGGAGCTATGATAGGTCTTTACAGCCTTTGACTAGAAAGTGAACATCAGAGGTGGAATCTGTGTTCTGGAAGTGCTCACACCCTCTGCTTCATGGTCAGCAAATCTTAGCTCTGTAAGTAGATGTTAATGTTGAAGTTTTTATCTACAGGATGAGAGAGTCCCCAGCAGACTTCACAGAGTTGCATTGTGTATATGGTGAAAACGTTAGAGTAGTAGAAACCAAGCAACTGTGGTGATGCTCAACTGCCTGCGTAGCTTCAACTCAGCTCAAAGGAGTTTTGGGATCCTTTCTTTGTGTTAAAATCTGCAGCTGGTCTCACCGGGGTCATCTTTTCTTTCCTGCTGTGTGTAGGTGTCATCGCAGTGGTGATCTTCACCATCCTCTGCACCTTGGTGTTCCTGATCCGCTACATGTTCCGCCACAAGGGAACCTACCACACCAACGAGGCCAAAGGGGCAGAGTCAGCCGAGAGTGCCGACGCCGCCATCATGAACAATGACCCCAACTTCACGGAGACCATAGACGAGAGCAAGAAGGAATGGCTTATCTAAGCCCACGGGGATGGGGCCTGGGGTGGGATATGAGCTGGGCCAGGGTGGGACTGGGATGACTCTTGCAGTGGAGAGAGAACACTCTGTGCCGGACACTTGAGCACACATAGGATAAAAAGATCAGCACAACTGGAGGAGCAAGTGACAGGAAAATACCACTGAGACTGGAGAAAAAACAAAAAGAATATCTCAAGCATTTAAAAAAATACTTTTTAATATTTATTTACAGGAAATTGCCCCTTCTGTATCCCAACAACTACAACAAAGAGCAGTTTTGCAGCTTCAGCATTGGTTACAATTTTAAGTAATACCTGTCTATTTCTGTGTATGTTTAGAGATGTTCTGGATACCTGTGACAAGAAACAGGGCTGGTTTTCTACAATTTTTAAAAGCTGTTTGAAATGTGGGTGGTTCTGTCCTGAGAACAAGTGGCAGCCCTTTCTTCCCGCTGTGGCGTTCGTTCCTGGCTGGCCCCTTCCCCGCAGGCTGCCCTCAGCGCCGCACTTTGGCCGCATCACCGGTGATCTTGGTGGCGCTGATCCAGGGGTTCAGGCTGGGGGTGGGACAGGGGGGTTGAGGACTAATGCAAATCTTACTTGCCAGTTTCTCAGCATCTCATCGGCCCATGTCAGCCCTGGCAGGACCCATCTTCTTGACCCAGGCATTTCACTGTGTGCAATTCTCATCAACAATGTAAAAATACTGTTATTACGACTACTACTATTACTACTAAAGAGGATTATCATAAAGCACAGGAGGCTTTAAAGGTTTTTTGTATTATTTTGTTGGTCTCTGAGGGAGGATGATGCTGTATGAGTCTGTAGACCTAGTCTGTTCCTGTGTCTTTGTCTATGGCACTGGTGACCTGGTGCACATGCCAGGTTAAACTCAACTCTGCCCGTGGCATATTGGCATATACTGTACATTGTAGTAGGGAATTAGAGCCAGACTTTGTTTGCTTCTGTTTCTTCTTAATAGGCTGTCATAGAAATATCAGTATGGCTTTAGTCAATGCATTTGAACCCACAGGCTTCACATACTTCTTTTTTTTCAACTTGAGAGTAGCAATTTACTCCTTAAATTCCTTGTTTCAGTCCCATTGCAAGGAAAGCCTCTGCTGGCAGCGCTTGCACAGTCAGGAAGGTGAGGCAAAGGAGGCTTGAAAACTCTGCCTCCAGAGCATGTGAGAAACACACAGCACGCAGGTGAGAGTTACTTTTCAATATGGAGATTTACCCAAACTATTTTACTGTCTTTGTAAGGCATTTTTAAAAATAGCAAGGCCAATGCCAAGTACAGCACTGCATCCCATTTTTCCTCTCAAATCAGGAAAGTCATAGGTGTCACCTGAACAGCAGGCAGCTAGTAGGAAAGACAAAGGGGCAGCCTGAAGATCTAATATCCTTTGGTGGCAATAACAAAGCTTTAGCTTGCCCTCTGTAGAGAAGCATGGTTCTCCTATGGTCTGGACTGATAGGAATTTAAGGCCTTAATGGACAGGTTGTGCAGTGGAACAGAATGAAGGAATGAATATACTGCAGGGCTTTACCACATGCTAAAAGAACAGAAACAATACCAGGAATTTCCCCTTAAAAGTATTTATTCTTGTGACAGTCCTAGATTTGCTTTGTCTTTAATATTTCTGTGTTTAGTACGCACAGATTTAATTCATTTTTCTGCACCATAAGGATTTATTTTTCACCCAGATGTGCAATCTACTACATTGAGCAGTGCTAACATTTTTAATTTCCCTATTTCTTTTGTTCCAACTTTCATTATTCTAACTGACACTTTAAAAACAAACAAAAAAAAAATCATGTAGGGGGAAGAAAATATTGGAGTCTTACCAGACAAGACATTGATAAGCACAATTTGTCAGAAAGACAGGCCTGATAGTTTGGGTATTAAGGATGGTAGCCTAAAGTCCTGTTCTTGAGGAACATTATCATTGAACATAGATATCAGAGCAAATCAAGCCCATTAATTTCTTCTATTTATGGATTTGGAATTATCATACAAAAGAATTGCCAGTTTCAAAAAAAAAACATACTGTTTCTCAGGTAATATACGTGGCAGAGAGGTTCAGGTAGGCTTAAAACTTACCTCTGTCACTCTTGTGCTCTGCAGTCTTTTGCCTTGCCTCTAGTGTTAACCTCTTCCTCTCTTGTCTGTAATTAAGCAGATGAGTCCCCTGGGTTTAGTCATGAGTGTAAAATAAGTCTTCTCATCTTGGGGAATATCAGCAGGGGATGGATCTACCGTGCAACACCACTCAGCAAACTACATAGCCATCACAGATGTCTCTGTAGGATTGAAGAGGCGTTATCTTTTCTATATGATTTTATGTTTCATTTTATTTTAATGGTATTTTAGTCCAGTCTGGAAAACATCCTTGCCTGCAACTTCAAGCTACCAAGTGAAGTGAATAGAGCATCATTTGCATAGATTGGGATTTGGTTTGCAGAAAAAAAGCTCGGAATTTAATGTCTGTGAGGAAGATCAGACTTATGTATCCTGAGAGACTAGAGTCCTCTGCTACTTATGTGGGAGAGACAGATTTAACAGCCATAGTGCAAATTGCCAAATTCCTCGGCATGGCACTAGAAGGGAAAGATGGCTTGGTCTCCATGTCTAACCAAGTTCTTGGCAAAGCAAGAGGTAGTTGTCTCTGGGTCATGGCAGTGAGGCCTGTGACACCTATTCACTGATTTTCTAAAGAACTACCAGCTAGTCTCCCACAGCCCTGTAAGCCAGAACTTCTGGCAAATAACCTTTGACCCTTGCATAAACTATAGTTATAAATTAGTGTCTTAAGTTTGAAAAACACTTTGAATTTCTGAAACCAAGTCATGAGCATCTGCACCTCTCCATTGACTGGACACCGTGGACCTTTTTATGTGAAATACATTAGTGCTGTGCTAAAATGCAGTCACTTTCATAACTCTAGAAACCTTTAATTATTAGAATTTTTGTTTCGCCTTGAACTGGACCTTAGACATGATATTATCGACGAGCAGCTGGTCTCTGTATAGGCATTTGGTGACTTTGGGTGAATTCCTGCCTGTCTGCTTTGTATTTAATTTCTGAGAATGGTGTATGTTTAATTATAGGCAGTGGTCATTCAGCATCCTGTCAGTGAAGCAGGAGCAGGCTCTGAGACATAGCCTGTGTATTTTGCTAGCAGTAGGTCTGTTCTGAGGATTTCTTCCTCTGCAAGCCCATTACTGAAGGATGAAACAACATCCATAGTTTATTTCACCCACTCTTACTTGTGCCAAAATACCATGTTGTTTAACAGGTATGTGGGAAAATCTGTTGGAGGGGAGAGTGGATCCTACTTTTATAAAACTCTGTGCTTTCCCGAAATAATATTAAAATAATCAGTCTTTTATCACCTGTTTTTTAGCTGTTTCACCTATTTGAACTGTGCAGGAAAATGTAGCTTCTTGTACTGGTTTGGGAACCAAAGTGTCCCAGCTGTGTTTCTAAAGGGTCATTCCTGACACCACAGGAAATGATGGCAAAACTGCCACCAGCAGTGGGGAGAGCAAGACTGAGCTGGAGATCAGGGCTCTCGGTGTTAGTGAAATAATGTAAGCAATATTTTGGATTCTCATTCACAAGACTTGCACACCACCAGGTAATGAGACATGGAGCTCCAAAGAGACAAAACAATGGAAAACCTATTTTGATGTCAACCCAGCCTCAAGGGAAATCCTCAATCCAGTCTGGCGGTTTTGAATCAGGTCTTTCATGCGCTGCTTGTTCCATATTTACTGATAGAAAATTCAGATGTATGAAATAGGAGTATGTATCTTTAACTTGTACTGGAGCACTTCTGCTTTGTATTTTTTGTGTCTTAAACTTTACCTGTACCTTTTATATCTCTTCTAGCAGTTACCACTTCAAAGGTACGGCAGCATTTTAGCGTCATGCTCTAGGCAGCATGATAAATGTGAGGGGATGGTCATCACAAATATTTTAGTAAGACTGCCAAAGCAGTGGTGTGTATGTACAAGTTTATTGTACTGATAAGAGCTCAATTAAAACAATGTCCTTTAATGGCAGATGCATCTAATTTCCAGGCTATCTGTTGAAATGTGAAGCTATCTAAATTCGACAAGCAATAGCTTTCAATATGGTTTCTCCCATGAATGATTTTACATTCCATCAAGCATGGTGATCCTGAAAGGATGTCATTTTTGAAAAGCAGAGCCTAAATTCTGGTAATCAGATGTTATTATCCATCCTAGAGAAATTAAACAGAAACTTTGCTTTCTAACAGCAACACCATGCAAATTAGAATGAACGAAGGGCAGTGTGTTTGTATGCATAAATATCTTCTGTGAATGTCTTTCCTTTTAACTAAAGTTCTATTGGAAACCAGATTGGTAAATAAAGAGGAGGGGAAAAAAAAGGAGAAAGACATTTGAAATAGTTTTAATCACTGTAACAGCTGTTTCCTCATGCTTTGGCTATTCTGTTCACTGCCCATATTTTTAACTTCTCTAGTGCCAGGAAATCAGTTTGGAAAGGACAGAAGTTGGAATGACCTCTTAAGAAAAGAACCCCAGTACATGAAAAAACGTACTTCAGAATGCAGTTATATGCTGGAAGAGAGGGTGCTAAAATCAGGGAAGATTTATTGAAGTGCAAGTGTGTTCCTCCTGCATCAGAGTTATCTGTTACAGAGTGTACATCTGTACTCATTGTGGTGGGCAGAAGGTCTGAGAGCAGGGTTTGGATAGAAATTTAATGACTGCCTTTCTGCTTTTTCCCTTTCTGATCACTTTGCAGTTAGCAGCAAGCAGTGTGCTATCAGTTCTGCTCACATTTGTTACTGCAGATTCAGTGGCATTGCCTGCCTCACAAGGGTTACATACTACAAATGACTCTGTGGGTTGTTTGCCTTCCTTTCCTACCATAACTCTGTCCTTTCCTTCATGAATGAGAGCCTTTTATTGAAACCATCAAGAAAATTGTATGCCCAGCTCAACAGACTTGTGTCTGTTCCTTTCAATAAACTACCTTATCAGGCTTTAGAATATTTTTATGACATGAAGCATTTTATAAAAGAACTATGCATGTGAATGGGAGAGTGTGAAACCTAGGCAAAGAAGCATCAGTGCAACAACCACCTGAATCACAGAGACTGTTGCTCTGTCTGTCTACAGCATGCATTGCCTTAACCACCCACCAAATCCCTGGATCCCTACAAGACCTTAACTTCCTTTGTGGAATATAATAGTGGCAAAGTCCTAGTGGGATACTGTGTGACCGTGTTCTGGCCATTCTTCTGGCCCCTAGAAGGAGAGCCACGCTTTAGGAAGGAATATTTTTCATTTTAAAAAAAATCTCTAGGACAAAGAGATGGGAGTGAAGGTTCAAGTGTAAAGCCCGACTGATGCTTGAACTCTGTGACACAAAGAGTCTTTGCTCCCTCTGTTGCCACACGTGTCTCACTGCAGGCATGTGGGTGTGCACGTGCACCTCCAAAACCTAAGGCTATTCGGGCTGCGATGTCTGCACCACTCGGGCAATTGCTGCCGTAGTGTGGGTGGATAAGATACCAAACTTGCTCCAAATCCATGAGTCTGCAGTGCTAGCAAAATCACTCGCTCTTGCATTAAGTGCAATTTTGGAGATAAACTCAGACTGTGCCCTACAGTAGCAGGCACATATGGTGCCTCAAATGAGACAAGACTTGGACCTGGGCATTGAAAAGCATTTATTTAACAATCCGTAACACAGTTCTTTTAACTCTGACTTTCACATATAAGCAGATTTCTTCTTGAGGCACTATGCTCAAAACTCTGATTATGCTAACAGCTTAAGAATCAGGAAGAGAAGGGGCCAATTCATGGCTTTTTTACACAAAAAGTCTTTTTTAAAAAGTCACCATAAAAAAAAAAAAAAAGCTTGGTATCAACAGGTTTTTTCACAGAGCAGTATTTCTTTTCACTAGTCTTCTATTTTCAAAGTGTCATGTGAGAAAAACTGAGCAATTATTTAAGCACAACCAGAACCTCTGCAGTGAAAAGGGGGTAAGATATACTCTGGAAATACACATATAAGCAAGTAACAAATTTAGCACATCCTGCTTCTTCTGATTCAGCTTCCAATAACGTCTACTTGTAGTCCCACTGCTGTTGTTTCCTTAATGAAAAGCA